>NW_026947496.1:41102142-42356071 GCF_034190915.1 Cavia porcellus | reverse complement strand
ATAAATCCAAAAATTTTATCGATATCTTTTTATGCAATGAAAACAGGCAAAGATATTTGCACTGTGCTATATCTATAAATTTTTTTGCTCACCTGAGTAACAAACTTCTCATTCTTGGCAATAATTCAGATTTTTTTAAACTTACTTTTCAGAAAACTTTTTTAGCTTTTCTGGAAATACATCCTAGAATTAAAGTACTGTTACTTTTTTGGCAGAAAATGTAGATAAATAAAAATATGAGATACAACATTTTTATGACAAAAATAATCTGTAAATATTCAATATAACAAGTGACCAGCAAACAGAAAAAGATTAGTCAACATTAAATTATAAACCCATTTCTAACTGGTCTCTCCCTTCAAGTTAATAAATCAATTAATATTTTTCACTTCTCTGCTATTTCGCTAAAATCTCAGAGATAAGATATAATCATTTTGTTCTAAAATTTCTAAAATAAACCTCCACAAACACAATGTAAAATATATCATGCTGACTGTAAAACACAGAATTTGTGGACTTTTTTTCTATAATGTTTTCTGTCCAAAGTGTTGAGGTACTTTTACACCAATTATGTTTTTATAGCCAAGTGTAGCAATTCATTTAAAAACTACTACTGTCAAAAGGTAATCAATTAACATACATTTTTCTTTCATTAAATAGGTTTTTTTCCCATAAAAAAAAGTAAAATAAAACAAAGATATGACAGTAAAACATCCAGAAATTACTGGATGTGGAAAGAGCCACAAAATGTGTTTATAAATGACAAAATGTCTCTCACATAATCTCAGATTAGATGACAGTGGTTGCTTATGAACAAAAGTAATTATATTAACGTAAATAGTAGTTCTTTGAAAACTAGTCTTTAGTCAACTATTTCAAAGAAAACAAAAGACATTATGATAGCCTCTATTGATATCCTGTTGTTTTAAGTCCTGTATTGCTTGAATTGTTGTGTTGTGATTTGTTTTGTTTTCTTTTATTCTCTTTAAAATAAAAAAAATTAAAACTAGTGTTTAAAAGTAATATCAAAGGGCAGCTCACTTTGCTTACAAAAAGAGCAGAGAAAAAACTTTCCATCAACTTTATAGATCAGTATAGTCATAAATATGTGAATAAGTCTTACAAATATGGAAAATAAAAATATCCCAATTTACCTTCATAACATTAAAAATTTTCTAATGTACTAGTTATATATCATAAGTGCATTTTAAACAAAATAAAATCTTGTTCATAAGATTTCCTGAGCACCTAGTATGTAAGAGATTCCATTCCACTGTTGTATTACAGGGGTCACCAACCTGCTATTCTACAAAAGAAATTAACATTAACTAAATAAATACAAAATTAGTTATTCAATTACACTTGTGATAGCTACTTAAGTGCACAAAATAGCCACGGCATGTATCCTGCATTGGAAAAATAGCATGAATTAAATCAGGCCCTACACAGTACACTATAACTGAGTATCTTCTAATTTACAAGTTAATACATTTTGTATTTTTAAATGAAGTTTCCCTTTATGTAAAACTGACCTTTCTTTTGATTTCTCAAAGGCACATGCAAATAAACACATAAATATAAAAAGAAGTGAATTTTCTGGTAATAAGGAATTTTAAGGGGCTGGGGATTTAGCTCAGCAGCATAAGCACCTGCTTTGCAAGCAGGCAGTCATGAGTTCGATCCCCAGTATTGATCAAAAGGAAAAAGACAAAAAAAAAAAAAATAAAAGGAATTTTAAATAAGACTGTATTTTTTAAATCGAGAACTCCAAACAGTATCCATGGCAATCTGAGCCCATACTAAATTCAAACAAAGCTATCAATATTAGTATTCCTTTTAAAATTCATGACTATAAAAATATCAAAAATCATTTAGGTCTATGTTTTAGACCTAATTGATTTGTGATAATTGGAATAATAATTGATTTTAAAACAGAGCTTAAGGTCAAATGTTCACAAACACATACATATAAACATGTAACTATAAAGACAAAGGTAATACTGAAAACTTCAATAAAAATGCTTGTGTATATAAACACAAAAATCCTTATAACATTCAAAGAGATCCATGCAATTCATCCAGTATGAAATCTGTAATCACCTTAACACATTAATTCCCCTAGGGAAAGCAGACCTCCAACAGTGTCCCTGACAGAACAGTACACTAGGCAAAATTAATCTGGTAAAGTCTCCACTTGTCCCCTTGCCTTCTGAAAATCTTTTACTACCTCAGCCTTTTCCATGAACAGTCCATCACCTCTCCTCTGATCATTACCAAACACCCATGGTCTCAAAAGAAACACAAACTCTCAATAAATATATAAAATATATGCTTCATAACACAGTTTGAAGACATAAAAGCAGCACCCAAAGTTAAATTTTGATTTTTCAATAACGTTAGAAGGAAACACACTCTAGAAGTGTTATAAAGAAAACATAAACCTACGTGTTATAAAAGAAAACATAAATAGTGAGCAATAGTGAGTTATATTGTTTAACAAAGAGATGCCACCTCACTAAAATGGCTAATAACAATGAAAAAGTGTTGGCAAGGATGTGGAGAAAATGGAACCATTATATAATGCAAATTGTTGCTGCCACTATAAAAAATTTCTGGCAATTCTTCACAAAATTTAAAATTGAACTACCATATGATCCACAGATTCTACTTCTGGGAACAGACACAAGGAATTGAAAGCAGAGTCTCAATAACATACTTGTCCACTTGCAATGGTTTAAATCTAAATGTCCTCCCAAAGCCTCATGCACTCATAAGTGGGGCTTTTAGGTGACTGAATCATGAGTGTGTGATACTCATCAGTGGATTAGCCCACTGATGGGTTTATAAAAGCTGCATCTGATGTTGGGAGGTAGAAATAAAATATATAAAAGGAAAAGTGAATAAGATGGGTCACGGAGGCATGACCTAGAAGTATATATCCTTCCTATACCCTTGATCCCTTTCTGTTTCCTGCCTGCCTTGGAACCCAGTCAAGCATTGACTGAAACCTCTACAAACCATCAGCCAAAATAAACCACTCCTCTTTTAACTTGTAGGCATCAAGTATTTTGTCTCTTAATATATACTTAATATTAGCAAACCATACACTTAAGAATAGTTAAGAGGATGCTATGTACATTTTACCAAAATTTTAAAAATTTATCCTGTCTAAAAATCATTAATTCAGTCAGGCATGATGGCGCACACCTGTAATTCCAGCAACTGGGGAGACTGAGGCAGGAGGATCATTGCAAATTCTAGACCAGCCTGGGCTACAAAGTAAGTTAAGACCAGCCTGATCTGCATAGGGAGACCTATCTCAAAAAGACTAAAAAAAAAACAAATGAAAGCAACTGTGTAATGCCATTTTGAGCCTAATAGGCTAGTCATGGTGAAACTGATATTCTTGTATGTTAATTACCAGAATAATGATAAACTGTGGCAACATTTTTGAAAAAGGCAAAAGGTGAAAAGAGTCAATGCATAAATCATAAATAAGGAATTAATTTCAATTTAAAGGTAAAACCATGAATTCATTAGTGATAATTCATTCTATAAATATTTTTAAATGAATCATTCTAAATGAGCAGAACATAAGGAAATACTTTAAATACATTATGCATTAATGACACCTTTAAATAATGTGATAATTATACATTCTAATTATAAAAACAATTACAGAAATATAATTAAATACAATTAATGTAAGAAATCCAAATACAAGAATCCATTATGTGATTATATAAAAATATATATTATCGGGCAATATCAAAAGATCCAGGGCCCAGAATATAGCTCAATGGCATGGAATCTGCCTGGCAAGCACAAGATCATGAATTTGACCCCCATTAAACCCCTACCCCCCAAGAAAGATCAAACAGAAATAATAAAATGGTAACTCCAGTACATTACAGGAGTCAATGACCTTTTTCTCCATTTTTCAAATGTATTTGTCTTAAAGTTATGCTTACACTTCTTAAAACAACAAAAGGGTATGGAGAAAGATGAAGAAAACAAAATACACAAAGTACAAATGGAGGCGTAAGTAGAGTACTTATTTATCTAAATTTAGAAGCATAAGCTCCAATCCACCTGCTCCTACCAATATTAACTTTTCCCTTATCTCCTAATCTTAATCTCAAATTCCAAACACCAGTTCTTCAAGGTTCCCTCTATTTAGAGCACTGTCCTTATCTGCATGTGGTCAGTTCTCAGGTAGAATAAGATCTGATCCACTGGTCTTCCTGGCCTCCAAACAGGTAGGTTTCCTTGCTCCTGGAAACTAGTGAATTTTCCTTTTTGTGTTAATAATATCATGCTAGTTACCAAGTATCTGTCTTCTCTGTTAAGCTGGTGCTCTACAAGGCTATGGGTATATCTGTCTTCTCAGTCGTATCCTCAAAGACCACTATTGCAGCAGTACACCTGCAGGGGGCTCTTCAAATATCTATTTATGCTAACATATAACAACCGTGACTGTTATTTATTCAAAATCGTAATTCTTTACTTTAAAATGTTCCAGACTCAAAGATTCAAATATCATGCCTCAAGATATTATAAAAATTATAGTACAGAATTACATGTCTCAAAATTTCCTAACTGAATTTGAATTTATCTTTCACAATTTTCCAAGTAAATTTTCTAGCTTTTATTATACCTTACAATTATTGAGCCTTTAAGTCATGACTACAGATGGTAGATATTCAGGTATTTTACATTAAACTATAGTATGACCCATAAATTTCTAAAATCTAATGAGAATTGGAGTCTTGATATCTTCATTTTTTCTATTTTTGGTTGAAGAAAACTTACCAGGACAAAAAAAAGCAGTAGATTATGAGAAAGGCTAATCTTTAATGAGGCGATCTCCATTCATATAGTAATAGTTGCAATTTTTATCATTATAAACAATTATATTCAACACTGCTATATTTTTTAGCTTCATATTATTTGTTCAACAGCATGCTAAGATTTTTGACAATATAACCCACAATAGAAATTTTGCCAAAGTAATCTCTCGATAAAAGCCAAATGTTTCCTTTCAAGGTATCTCATATTCCAGAAATACTTTGTTGCCATTTTTCTCAAATCTTTGTAATAAAAACAAATGGTAAAGCAAAACAAAAATTCTGCAAGTGATATGCACAACATTTAAACCTTACTTCCATTAAGGAAGAAAATTTTTTTCTATTGAAGAGCTAAACAAAAAGGAAATCTAGAGATCACCAAGCAGTTTTTGTTCCTCTCCAAGGCTGTCAGAATGCCCCCAAACCTGTCACAGAGGAACCGTTAGGCAATACTCATCTGGGGGATAGTCTATGAAAGAAACGATCTCTACTCTTCAATATTATTATGAGATAATGTTCCAGATGAGAAGAAACTTGACAACTATAAATAACCCTGGGCCAGATCCTATACTTGAAGAGGAAAAGACTGTAAAAAACATTATTTGGAAAACTATCAACACTAAAATAAAAATATATGTCCAATAAATTTTACATACGTGATTACTTTACTGTGGTTATACAAGAAAATGTATACATCAAAGTACAAATGGGATAAAGAAACATGATATATGTAACCTACACTCTGAAATGGTTCAAAAATAAAGTGATATACATTCTTAAGAAATAAAATTTTAAAATAAACAAATTTGAGCCTAACAAAAAATAAAACTGGGCCAGTTGGCAAAGAGGCAGATAGTAGAATTTCACTTGCTGACAACAAATCTACACTAACGAAAGAAAAATAATAAAACATCAAATTTTGTGGCTTTAGAAGTTAGTACACAATTTTCCAGAATGTGTCTCAGCACTGGGCTGAAAAAGTACACCTTGTCAGTCAGAATACTATTTTCTAATGGCTAACCAACTTTTACATCACATTTTAAGAGAAAACAGAATGAGAACTCCATTTTTGTAATACAAATGACACATTATTAAGTAGCTTCTGCTGTTTTCTACCATGAATTACTTGGGAACTAAATTCCTTATAATAAAGTCAGTTTGGGTACCCAGGAGGTATGGGAGATTTTCCTATCCTATCCAAAATTCCCTAAACACTTAAGTAGAGTATATATGTGTACAAAGCTCCCATTAAAAGTCTAACGTTGATTTAGAAAAAAAAAAAAGCACTCTGGCCCTACAGTGCAGCAATAAAGAAGCACTTTTTTTTATCCCAAGAAAAGACTCTAGTAACAAGAAAGAAAACTTTCCCTTACCAGTAAGGAAATCCTCTTTTATTTAGGTTCTGGGGTACCTCCACACCAAATACAGTATTTCTCATAAAAAAAGAATGTCAAAGACCACAAATTCAAACAAGTTTGAGAATTCAACTCAGACCCTGCTGTACGATAATTGTGGGAAGTTTGCAATGTTCTTCCAATATTGGTAACACCTAGTTAGTTCCTCCTTTCCTAATACTGAATACCTCCCATATCATCTACATATATGCACATCACAGAAAAACAACAAAAATTATCTAAGGAAAATAGACAAGATAAGTATTTAAAATTTACACAAAAACTCAGTGAAAGGGTTTTGGCCCAGGCAGGACACCATAGCCCATAAAGCCAAGGAGCTCCTATCTCCCCTACCCCTAGGAATTTACCTATGGCGCCAAACAAAGACCAATGGGCTACCTGTGCATCCCTAATGCCCCCTTAGGTTCCACCCCAAACCGAGGCTACTTATATACCTCATTCCACGTGTTCCACGGGGAGATTGCTGACCCTGGGTGGAGATGCTGCGCCCCAGAGGATCGGGGGTGTCTCTCCCCGCATTCTCAAAATAAAGGTCATTTATATATCATACGTCTTACCTTTTCAGCCGCGGTCAGTCCCACACAGTTCTATCACTTAGTACATATATACATACTTGATTTACAAATGTTTTTCAAGTTGTAATTAAGCAAATAGTCCTTCCTCTTGCATTTACTAGAATATAACAAGATTAATCACTGAAGAACTCAAACCCACTGCTTCACTGCATAAATACAAATTAATGCATACTATCAATTCCACTTAAATTTCATTTTTCTAAAACCTCAAAGAGGTGATGTTTTAAAAAGACATTGTGACTTCATATGACCCACAGCTTAATATAAATATTAATGAGTATGTGTCTATCTTTTATATCCACTGCTTAGGTTTTAATAATTCAATGCTTCAAACATGAGAAAAGGAAATTAAGCTGGTGCAACTCCAGGGTACCTAGGTAATGCCAGCAGAAGTCAGTTTCCAAATTCAGGGGCGAAAGACAGCCTTCCACTACTACTATCCTTAAACATGAATAAGAGATAACCAAAAGTTTTCATGTCCACATGAACTCCTACCTTCTGTACTACCATAATGATACAAATATAATTGCACTTCCATTTTTTAAAAAAAGTATAGCTTAATATTTAATGTGGGAAGTGAGAGATTAGGTGAAGGGAGAACTAGGAACATGTTTCCTCTATTATTCCTGACACTTTACAATCTAAACTTTAAAGACTAGAGAGAATTACGTTCACTGTGCGTGTGCGTGTGTGTGTGCATGCATGCACACACACATCTGCATCAAGATACTCATTTTAGATCATTTGGAGGAAGTTGAAAAATTTTAATATCAACTTTGTATTTCTGAAAAATGAGAAAACATATACAATAATATTCATCATATACAATGACATTCTGATTCTCTTAGAAAATGTCTCTTTGTGTTTAATTAAAAAGGTGGTAAGATGAAACTATTCACATTACTTTTTAAAACCTTAGATTTTAAGTATATATTTATTATAGGCCATGTAACAATTATCACTTACTAAGCTGTGCCTTTGACTGTCTTTTGATAAATGAGAAAGGATAAGTCATATGCCTAATGGTTACATATCAAAATTGAGTTATAGAGAAGTTAATGTAAAGGAGTAACAGTTTTTTCCAACCAGTACATCAGTTCAATACCATAGATTGAAGGAAAGAGCTGTAAAAGAAATATATTTTATCAAATTAATTGAAACAAGACAATGAGATGACTATTTAAGAATATTAATTTGAAATATATACTCCCTCTAATCTCTGGTTGCCAAGAGAAGGAACCGGCAAATATGTACCTGCATTTGGAACAACTGTACTCCTGAAAGTGACCAAGGGCACAAATTCAAACTCAGAGCAACCCAAGTAGGGCTTAAAACCTGAAAATTGTTTTCTTTAGCTTATAAAGGATATAGCTTGTTTCATCTAACAGATGTGTTCCTCTAAGGCAAAATCAAAACTGAAAGTTTTCTCACTGATTTCACCACAAATTTTAGAGCTAGAAGGCTTCCAAATGATCTTAGTCCAGTTTTCACACCAGTACATGAGTAAAGCTGTGGGGCGGGGGTGTTGAAGATGCCAGGTCATCTGCCCTTGCACAGTGTGGCTAGCTAGCAGCAATGCCAGGATTCTAACCCAGGTCTTTGGGACTCTGCACTGGAAAACTCACTTATGTCAGACAGAATTTTAAAAATTCCCTTAAGGACAGAATGTCTTAAAAATGTTATAAGGAAGTCACTTGATACACAATGGTTTGTGCTATATAAAGTAGATCTAGAAGAAAAATTTTAATAAGGCCAGAAAAACAGGTGTATATTACAGCTTTCAAGCAATAATATTATAATCAAAGATGGATCAATAATGTGAAATTTTAAGATTTAACTACAAAAAGTAATTTTAGACGTCTACCAAGCTTATACTATTACAATAATTTGTATTTATGCTAAAATCTAAATTATTTTTAATAAAAGATGAAATTTTCACAGAAAACATGTTAATTACAAATCAGTTCTCTTGCATGTGACAGGGAGAGGGAAGAAAGGAAGGGGAGAAAGAGAGAAAATGTAATTAGTAAATTTGGACAAAAGAGATAGACATTTAGGGCACTATTTTTAAAACTTTTCTTGTTGTAAGCTTGAAAAATATCAGAAGACACAAAACTGTAAACCATTTAAAATTTTTTAAAGTACTGTAATCAAATACAAATACCACTTTAAATTCACAGTTTCATACAGTATCAAACTAAGTATTTTCCTACAGCAGGCAAACCATAGCTAAATTAGCTAAAAATAAAAAATATTACCTAAAAGCAAAGTATATTCCACTTTAAACTATTAACAGTATAACTACATTGTGTGAAGAAACTGATTACATACATATTAAGATAGGTTATTCACAGTTTTTCTACAGGTACTGTTGTATACTCTATGCTTTGCTCAGTAAGTAACTGTAGGTTCCCCTGGAAACTGTCAACCACAAAGTCTCCAAACATTTCCAAAATCCTCTCTCCTCCATTAAAATTCATTGATTACTCATTCAATTTGAGAATGTTTAAGATCTAAAATTTCGTGTTCCAAATGTTTCATGCTCTAAGTTTCTCAAATTCAGTCTTAATTGTAAGTCTTAATACAAAAAAGATACTTGTTATACCTTACAAGGGGATTTCTTTCAAACTTTTGTTAAGTGACAGTCACAGAAGCATTTAAAATCCAATCCAACTTAAATTTTCTTTTCTTTTATTTCTACCTAACTTCTGACTTCACATGGGGGGTGGGGGTGAGTCAGGGTCTTGCTTTGTAGCTCAGGCTGGTCCTGAACTCTCTGTGTAGTCCACGCTAACCTCAAACTCATACTCCTGCCTCGGCTTCCCAAGTGCTGTGATTATAGATGTGTGCCACTACACGCAGCTCTACACTTTTCTGAAGTACAAAGCAACTCCATAAAACAATATCCATTAGGCTACTTAGGAAAGTCTATGACTTGCAGGATAATTTTTCTACTGACCAAGACTAAAAGAATCTTTAAGCTATCAGAGAAAGGTTTAGCAGTCTATTCAATTACCTATAATATTAATTGTTCTAATAAATAGTAAACTGTTCTTCATACTTCAACATGAATTAGTGCACTGCCCCAGTCGATGGGGATGTTTACTTCTATTACAGAACCATAAATACTGTATACTACACAAAAATTATTTGCAGTCATTCCTCTTCCTCAACTGAATGAGAGATGTTTCCTATATAATAGTGACCTCCAAAGAAACTCACTCCAATATACAGGCCAAAGGGCAGAATCAAACACTCCAAAGTAATAGATTCCTTCCTGGATTGGGAGTCAGAAGAGAGATGACATCCAAAAAGACTCTTTGGACATATGTCACTAATTATGGAGTAAAACTTCCCTGGAAAAAGTGAAATACAGAAATGAAGATTAAAATCTAATTGAGCAAATAAAGTTTTGTTCAACTTAAAACTTTAAAAATAAAACTATGCTCCCCTAATCCCTTTGAGTAAGTTTGTACATTTCCACTAAAATAAAGTTACGACACTGCTTTTTACAGAATTTTCCTTGTTATTGCATCCATAAAGATCTAAAATATCCATTTCAAATTATAGCCATACTTTGAGGATAATAACTTTGTTTTATCTTTGGTATCATTTGATAAAGTGGACAAATCAAATAAATGTTAAACGCTGTAAAATATGCAAGTATCAAAAAATAATATAAGCACTGAAAATCAAAGGACATTTTCTGGGTTATAATACAGTTAACAATCCACAATGAAACTTACAATATCATAATACTATCACGTAATACATTTAGGCTCAGAATTTGACAGAATATACGTCAGCTAGCACGAAGCTAAAAAACACTAGAAAGCATTTAACAAATTCTCTACACTTTCAGTTGGGGCACTTAACTACTGTCCCAAGATTGTCAGGTAGGTCAAGAAAGTGATCTCCCCTGCTCTCAAGATAGTTAAGTATACATAGCAGCCTGCCCTGAGATGTCAGACCCAGTTGTCTCCACATTTCATGTGTTTATTTCATGCCTATACAACAATGACTGTGGTCTACATGTTTTATGACTGACAAAGAGTTGAGAGATCCTGCGCAGACAAATTCACCTGCATATACAATTATCTCTAGGGAAATACTGAAGAAAAAACATGTTATACTTAACCCATCATTCTTACTCAAATCTAGGTTTGGAATTTCTACCTAAATTTAACAGCATATATTCTTCTTTTTTTTAAAATCTTTATCAATCTCCCAAATTTTTTTCCAAAAACAAGATTTCTAGTATATTTGATTTGATTCCCACTTTCTAAGATATTTACAACCACCTAGGAAATGTGTCATAAAATAGACCTCTGTGATTTATCATTACAGAAGTCTACTCAAGTAGTGTCTCTTTCTATAGAAAATCATCAAATTGGCAAGAGAAATAAATGTAATTAGAATGTCTAAAAAGGGAGTCTAAAAAGAACTAAAATCTAAGAACAAAATTAGGACAGCAAATACTGCCTATGTAACCCAGACTTCTTAATTTATGGCTCACAAAAACATTGACTTTTTAGAGTAATTTTTTCAAAATGAAATCTTAAGTCATTTATGTAACTGAAATCCTTTAACAATGTCACAAGCCCTATAAGATGAAACCCAAACTCCCTAAACTGTAAATCACTAGAAGCCTGATTTCCTCTTTTACAATCTCCCTTTTCATCTCTATAATTGAGAATGATCAACTACTTAGAAATGCCTCTCTCATATGACTTCATCTACCCAGAATTCTTTATTTTATCCTGTGCTACTCTCTACACTTACTCTTCTCATAAAAACAGCTCAAATTTCATCTAAAAATATTAATGCACATAATAGCTGCCACATACTAGGGACATTACTCAGAACACCCAAAGATGTACAATATTTACTTAGCACCTGACTGCATGGACTAGGTCTTTAGCAGTAGGAATAAAACAGTATTTTTCTTCAAGAAGCATACAGACTAGAGAGAAGTAAGTGCAAATAACAGATGATATTAATACTGAATGCAGATACTAGACTGATACAAGCAGAATGCTACAGTGAAGTCCAAAGAGCTCACCTAACAAGGGAAGTGGTACAGGAATATAGGATAAGGGAGGTGGTTTCCAAAGAAGTAGGAACTAACTAGAAGCTCACTTACAAAGAAAAATCTTAAACATCAGATAAGGAGTTTGGGCTTTATTATAATACTAGTAGTTAGATTCCAATGGCACTATTCATTCTCTGTAACCCCATTGTTCACAACAAACACACAGAATTAAACATACTTTTATAGTTAAAATCTAAAAACAAATCACTAAAATGACATATCTATGCCCTCAAATATGTTAAACATCTCTATGGATCAGAAATGTAATAGGAACATGAAGTGAAGCTGAAACCACTTTGGACCCCCAACACTATTATGTACAGTTATTCAAGGGTGAAATGTGCAACACAGCAGGACATTTCACCCTTAGAATAACTGTAAATAATAGTGTTCCCTATTAAGCAGGCTCAATAGCCAGGCTCTTTGCTAAAAACCAGGCACTGAGATAGCAGTCTTTCTCCAGTACGAAATGGAGTGAAAAAGGCTTCTGCTAACTGTGCTGAGGGTACAGTTTACAGAAAGTTACTGACCTAATGCCAGCTAGCTGACTTACTAATCTGTGATGCCCCCAACATCACCATTGGAGTCAAGAATCTAACTAACACACACAGAATTCTGATCTGGGAACTCCAAAGGAAGGCAGAGACAACTACATCTGCTGCATTAGCAGAGGGAATCACAAAAAAAAAAAAAAAAAAGAAAAAGAAAAGGTGACACACAACAAAGGAAAAAATAAAATCTTCAAATAGAATGTGCCTAAAAAATTACACAACACGATAAAACCATCAATATCAACAATCACAACATAAATTCACTGCATACAACATTTCAAAATAATCCAATAATCTGAAAAAACTCTTAACACATTAAAAAAATCCAAAAAGAGATAAAGGAATGATAGAACCAAAAAGTGTCAAAATAAGCAGCCATGAAAAAGAACTAGTAGACATAAAAAAGAAGCAATTAAAAATACAGCAAATGAAATACAATCTAAGTTTTAAAAAAAAAAAAAAACCTTAGAAAGCAAAAGCAAATTTTCACATTCTAAAAATGCATTTTAAAGTTAAAATTCTTTCCATTCCTATTATAATCTTCATGAACTCCACCATCTTCAATTGAGTTGGCACTTTTATTAGACAGGCAGTCTCATAAAGTTTCATAAATGAACTGAAATAACAAAGATGCTTCTTTCCTAATCCGCAGCTGCACTTCTTTATTTGACATATACCAACTGAGAAAGCATATCACTAGAAAGTCTTCAAAGTCAAATCCATGTCTCACAATATTTTTACTAAGATTCCAAGATTTCACAATAGCAAGTTTCATTTTCATTTACCAAGTGCCTCATTTTACTAATGAGAAAATTCATATTATTCATATTCATATTCATATATTCATATTATTTACATAAAACCAATATAAATAAGTGCTAAAACTTTAAATTCCCTAAAATTATATTCCAACAAGAAAATATTCTGTTCCTAAGTTTCTGTAATCAGAAAATCTGCACTTAAAATTTCCAGAAGATTCCAGTTAGGGTAAAATCTTATTTTTTCCTTACCCTCTAAAAGTAAACAACACAAATAGTAAAATCTACAAGTTGAAGTGAACGAAATGGACAGATGATGTTACATATACTATCTGCTTACACTGGAGAATATAAAATCTGTACCAAATCTGGTTAAATCCAAGAAGGTATTGGTTTCTTATTCCATGAAAGAAATTACCAGGGAAATTTTTGTTTTGCTTAAATATATTAATACATGCTACCCAATGATTACATTTCACACAATAAAATTTTTCCTAATTATGGTCAACTTCAATATTACCTTTTGTATTTTTAAAGAGTCACTCTCCAATGGCTAGCTAATAAAAAACTTTCAGATGACAGAATTAAATCAGCCAAGAAACTAGTGATTCATATTTCTTTATCACATGTAACTTCTTAGAATTAATCAAATGTCAAAAAGCATCTCTTTGTTTAAATAGAAACAAGCATGCAGTGTTGGAAAGAATCAGATTATGCAATCTCTAGAAAAAGTGACATAACTCCAATTTGTCCAGTAGCACATTTGCTCTTTTTTTTAAGTACAACATTGAAAATGCTCTTGAGATAACTCAAACAAAAGATACAGACTTACTCATGACTGGAAATGTCTCTGTATGTTGTTCCAACCAGCTATTAAACCAAAATCTGCTGTCCAAGGTTTCTCAGAGGAATACATGTCCTATTTCTGGAAACAAAAAAGAAAGAAATAGTATTTTCTAAAGATCTATACTAAAAATAAAGTTTTCTAAAAGAAACTTTTATTTCAAAAATTTTTCTGTTTTCAGAACCCCCACAATCATTATCAATTAAATATAAAAGATTATTAATCTCTAGAACATAATTTAATTCACATTTCCCTTTTTCTCAAACAAGTTGCCCCAAAAGCAAACAGTATTAAAAATTATTCAGAAATGTATTGGGGCTGGGGATTTAGCTCAGCGGCATAAGCGCCTGCCTTGCAAGCAGGCAGTCATGAGTTCGATCCCTGGTACCGATACAAAGGAAAAAGACCGGAAAAAAAAAAAAAAAAAAAAGAAATGTATTAAGGGGTATGCTTTGTAATCAGCACTAAAAACTTATTCCTTCCCAATTCCTAAGTAAATGAGAGAAAGCACTCCATTCTACAGTAATGTAGCACATCACATCTGCTAAATCTAAATGATTTGTATAAGCTACACATAAAGTAAATCATAAAAGTAATTTCTACAGATATTCTCCAATTATGGACATTTTCCTCATTATAAATACAATACTGGTCCATTGTAAAATAAACAAGAAAACCAAGAAAAATAACAAACTACAAAGAAAAAATTCTCTACAATTCAATAGTCCTACATTTACCCAATCATGTGAAGCATGTTTCCTTTCAAGAAATTTTTTCTATTTCTAAAATACACTTGATAAATACTACACTAAAATTTTTGTGTTTAGTTCTTTTCATTTAAGAGTACAAAGCATCATCTTGTATTACTATTAACACAAACTTAATAGTAATATTAATCTTATTGCTAAGATTTATGTCTTTCTCTCTCAATTACCATGTTTTTAAATGAGGTATTCGGTACTACTGCTATATTTAAACAATAGATTCATGAATGCCTACCTAAATCTAATGTATTAAATTCCACAAAAAAGATCAGACTTGATATAAAATTTATACTTGTGCTACTTTGTGTAAAGCATCCTTCATAAATCAATAAGCTACTATTTACAGAAATTTTTAAAACCTACTTCTTGCAATCACAAATGGTAACCATTATTTTCTACATCATTAAGAAATTAACAATATTAAAGCTTGCTGTTTTTGAATCACAGGGTAACAGTTCTTGAAGAAATAACGCTAGCTTCATCTATACACTTCACTCATTTCACATAATGTACGTTAAGAAGTACACATTTACAAAATGAAGAGCTTGCATTAGTACTTGTATGCGCAGTATGGTCTATAATTAGCACTGTAATTAGCAGTGACATATATTCATGGTTCTGCCACGTAATCACCCAACCCATGTATTTTCATCTTTATCTGGCCTATCATATATGATTTCCATTTCCAGAAAACCCAGTTATTCCAAATTAGAAGTTGTATGGAAAATCTAAAAGAAGATATAATCCACACGTTAGTTTCAGAATACACAATGGAAGAATCTTATGATAAACTTTTTTGGAGGAGTCTGATTGAGTCCATTACCTTTGCTTCTTTCCCCTCCTGAGGATCTCTGAGGTGGAACTTGCTGAGGAAGAATGGCAGTACTTGTTACCAGTATAAAAAGGAGATTAAGTTTACAGATGACCCAGGGGTCCACTTACATTTATACTTTCAGTCTAGTTTCTTTGCTGAGGGACTTTCCTCCTGGTTCATATTCATATCAACATTTTTTATTCTAAATATAAAATTCCCAAATGGTAACATCAAAGTAGAATGCAATGCCCTCTTTCTCCCCACAACCATAAGTAGCAGAATAAATATTAAATGACTTATATTAACACATCAAGAGTTTTCTCAGCACTGCTGTGGGTGAGGTGGTGCACACCTGTAAACTCAGCAATTCAGGAAACTGAGGTACTAAGATCACAAGTTCAAGACTAGCCCAAGCAACTTAGAGAGAGCCTGTATAATAAGGGGAAGGGAACTGGGGGGGGGGGGGCGACTCAGTGGTACAACTCCCTTGAGTTTTGAGTTCTCGTACCACAAAAACAGTTTTCTCAAACTAAAAATACTTCCTTCAAAAATACCTGAATAATAAAACTTAAAAACACAAGATTTATAATCCTGCCATCACAGATTTTAAACAAATGCACCAGGGTTTTACAGTTTACAAATACGTAACGTGTTAGAATTAATGTAAAACAGGGGTTCTTAGAAGCATTTATAAATGACTTACAAGTGAAGTCACTTAAGATTCTTTATGCTAACCACAGATTCAAAATACAATTTCCACTATAGGGCCGCGGATTTAGCTCAACAGCATAAGCGCTTGTCGCAAGTGCTGTCATGAGTTCGATCCCCGGTACCAAAAAAAAAAATTTCCACTACCTACTTTCAAGTAGTCTACCAATTCATTTAAGCAAAAAGGCATTCCAGTAGTACATAAGTAAAATATATATTAAAAAAAAAAAAAACTGTGTTCAAATGCCCTGTCTCCTCCCCTAAATGCTACCCTTTCCCACTAGACAAAAGAAGGAAAAAAACTTTCTTTTTTGCACCCCATTCGAGAGAAAATGAAATGGGTGCTAAATCCACAATTTCACAGATGAGTTATACAGTTCTGGATATTTCTAAAAAATCTGACCTCATTTTTCAGACACCGGCAATGGAGGTGTGGCCACATGCCTTATAGGAATGTGGGCTGATTGCATTAATTCCAACTAGAGACTGTTAAGACCACAAAGTTGACCTGCATTCTCCTGCACTGCACCAAGCCAAATGCACAACCCAGGCCGCTGCTAACCAACTATAAGGGTTAATCCTGATTCTCAATTTACTTGAATTAATTAAGAGGTACCTGGATGGACAGTTGGATTGTGAGGGCACTAACCCATCAATAGATTAATCCACTGACAGTTCATAACCAGATGAGCTGTTAGATGAGACAGAGTTAAAGGAAATGGGTCATTAGAGGTGTGCCTTTAAAGGATGTATCCCATCCCTGAATGGAAGCAGTTTTTTCTATCATGAGGTTTCTGCCTTGCCATAGATCTAAATAGTAATGTAGTTGGCCAGCGATCGACTGAAATTTCTCAAACTGTAAGCCAAAATAAAACTTTTCTTCCTTAAACTGCTTATGTCAGGTATTTTGTCACTATGACAAAAAGATAACAAATATACCAATTCACAACTTATAACCAAACTTCACCAAACGCAGCAGACTAAAGATCTATGAGTTAAAAACAAGTATCTGTGGTATGCCACTGCAATTCTGCAGTTGTTACATGCACTGTTACTGCCACATATGATCAATACGAGAATAAAAATAAATTTTCAAGATAAAAAGACTGTATTTAAAAGTCTAGCTATATACTATTCACAAACATATCTAAATCAGTAGAATACACAGAGACTGGGAATAAAAGCATTAAAAATTTGTATTAGGTGAATACCAAAAGGAAGAGATGTGGCAATAGAAATTCACATGTGCTACGATATATACTCAAAATGTCCATAGCAATGCTGTGTGCAATAGCAAAAAACTGAAATTTCCATCAGAAAAGTAAATAATTAGGATCAAGTATAATGAATCAGTGAAATGAACCAAAAGTGTGCATGTCAACAAATAAATTTCAAACATTGACAGCTACATGTACTATACTTATACATATATTCAATGACACAATACCAATGATGCAATGGTATCCCTCATATAATATTACAAAATAAAGTACACAATGCATTGTTCAGAGATAGCCACATAAGTAATGAACTCTACAAAGAAGCAAGGGAATCTTAGGCCACACCTTAAGGCTAATAGTTTCCTCAAACCAGCAGTAGAACAAGGGTAGGGAGAGTTATCTGAGAGGGGAAGAATAATGTTCTATTACTTAGGCTAATAGGGAGGATGGAATGGACATTATTATGTTAGTCTTTATGTAAATATATGACACAAAATTTTTTGTATGTTATATTTTATAGTATCTGAGAAAGCAAACATTTTTCCCAGAAAATGCAGCAAGTAAATTGTTATAAATAAAAGTAACATAAATGTACGCAACTGCATGTATAAAGGAGTTAAATGCAGGTACAACCTTTAGCCCAGTGTGGTGGCGCACACCTGTAATCACTGTACTTGGGAGGCTGAGACAAGAAGATCTTTGCAAGTTTGAGACTATCCTGGGCTACAAAGTGAGCTCAAGGCTAGTCTGACATAGTAAGATCCCGTCTCTAAAAAACAAAAAATGACGGGATTTAACTCAGCAGCATAAGCACCTGCCTGGCAAGTATGAGGATCCTCAATCCCCAGTACCAAAAAAAAAGCAGTTACAATCTTTAAGCCATACTTAAAGAAGCAGAAACAGTTGTAGTGACTCATTTATTCCTTAAAAATAAAGGACAATTACAAGTGATAGGCCAGATCTAGCACAAATTGCAAGGTAGTTTTTATGTGAAACGATTTATGATTAAACATTATCTGTGCCTAGAAGCAACTCTAAGAACTGTATCATTTGTGCTGTCTGATCTCAGCTGTCTGACCACTGAGGCTTCTGATCTCATCTTTACAGCTCTATAATCCTAGCTCATTTTCTAGTATAAAGTACCACAACCTGTTTTCCTAAACTGCTATTTGTTCAACTGCCATTCCCCTACCCTATCCCCAAAATGGAAGCCAAGGGAAAAAGGATGAGAGAGACGGAGGGGAGGGAGGAGAGTGGGAAATGGGGAAGAGTTAAAGGGAGAAAGCAGGGGAAGACAGACAGACAGACAGAAGCAAAAAATTACAGAGCTGAGTATAGTGATGGGTGGTTGTAATCGCAGCACTTGCAGGCAAAGGCAGGAGGATTCAAGTTAAGCCTAGTCTAGGCAACTCAGTAACTCAGGGAGTCCGTCTCTAAATAAAAATAAAAATAAAAATAAAAATAAAAATAAAAAATTTGAAGTGCTAGGCACTAAAGAAATGCAAATTAAGACAACACTGGGATTCCATCTTACTCCAAAAAGAAAGAAATCAAATAATAACGAATGCTGGTGAGGCTGGGAGTGGAGAAACCCTTCTATATGGCTGCTGAGAACATAAACTAGTATCACCACTATGGAAATCAGTATGCAGATGCCTCAAAAACTAAAAGGAGTAATGTCAGCTCTTCCCCTTCTAGGCATCTTCCTGAAAGAGTTAAAGCCATCATATTACAGTGACACATGCGTACCCATGTTTATAGCAACACAACTCACAATAGCTAAATCCTGGAAGCTGCCTGTATGTCCATTAACAGGTGAATTTAAAAAATGTGATAGTATACACAAGGGCGTCCTACTCTGCTACAAAGAAGGATACACTTGAATTATTTATAGGAACGATGCACCTTGAGACCATAACATCAAATGAAAAAAAAAACCAGACATAAACAGGCTTAAATATCATATGGTTTCTCTCAGATGAGAAGCCCAAAATATAAAAAAAAAAAAGAAGAAATAAAAGACAGATAGTAGGAAATAGGAGTAGTTTTGCAAATTGGAAGGGGACCAAGAGATAGAGGAAGGGATAAGAAGAAGAGGATAAAAGCCAAGGGGTGAAAAGGAAATTGAGATGTGTTGTGTACCTGTACCAATTCCCCACAGGGAATGTGATCGTTAGGTGCTGAAAGGGGGTAGAGTACACTAGGGATATAACTCAGTGCAAAGGCCCTGGGTTTAATCCCCAGCAGCAAGAAAAGAAAATTCAATTTCTGATAATAAGAAACTGAGTGAATTGTTCATTTACATGTAATGGACTCTTCAGTGTCAACTTAAAATATCGCAAACAAATTTAATAAAGATAATTCTACAATGCATTTTACATAATGTTACCACAGAGTCATCAAGAAAGTGTCAGAAGTAGTTCCTCATCTAAGTTAAATTTATTTCCCTGAAGGCTTACAAACCAATATTTAAATGGTTATAGTCCAGATTTTAAATTTAAAACAGACAAATAATATACAAACTTAGAGTAAATTCAACAAACGTTTACTGGGTAGCTCTCACAGATCAAATAATATTCTAGGCACAGCAGACATAGCCATGAATGAACAAGACACTACCTTATGGGAATTTATAGTAACTGTAGTACCTTCTTTACTTAATTCAGATCCACCTATGTATGTCAGATTCCCAGATCTCTTCTCATTCTAAAGAAACAACTACAGCCAGTATTAGTCACTATTAATTGACACAGAAGGTCTTACCACTGTAGTTTCACAATTCTTAGCTTTTTTTACACAATGCTCTTCCTAAAATTTATACTCCCTAAAAAATACTAAATCCCCACAGCTTGAAGAATTTTCAAGCATAAGAGATGTTCAGCAGACCTGTTACTGCTAGAGTGAAAGGAGATTTGTTTATCCTATTCATTAAATCAACAAAATACTTCCTGATAACAAGGTCAAAGAATGAGATGGACTGAAGAGCAAAATGAGAAGTCCTTTAGTTTCAGCGCTTTGTTTACACATGTATGTTAATGAAGCATGAGATAAGAATGAGGTCCAATTTCTCTTTACACAGGTAGAATTTAAGTTAGGTTTCCAGAAGGACTTAACAAGTTCAAATAGCTTTACCCTGGTCCACCTGCCAACTTGCAGGTACGGTTCTTAGAAAAGCAAATGTTCTTTCCAAGTCTTTCTTGTTTGCATCAGTTATAGACACTGCTTCTTTAAAATGGCTTACAATGCAAGACCCTGAATAAAATAAATACTCGAAAGAATGAATGAATATCCGGAAAGTAGCCCAGTGTAAAAGCCATGGGCCCAGAACAATAACATTAACAACAAAAAAGAGCTTTTAATATTTGCCTTATGCACTTGATAAATCATATCATGACTGTAAAGAATGCCTCTACAGATAAGAGTTAAAATAGTGAATACAGTATCTCTAGTTTTCAAGACCTTAACATCATTTACAGAGTTAGTTAAAAACTTAGGATTGTCAATTACAACAATGAAAACTGTAGTAGATACAGAAGGGAATTTATTTAAAAAGCAAACAATTCCAAGGCCCATCTTCAAAAAATGTATATCTAGATTCTAAACTCCAGAACGTATTTGTCAATTTAATAAATATTCAGTTCTACAAGATGCAAAAATTACTCAAATGGTTTACAATAAAATAATCAGGACAAACTTGGTCCCAGCCATCCTATAATAAAACATATTCAGGACAAATGGAAACTGGAACCAAGTTGAAGTCAAGCCAGTTTAGGACCTTTCAGCTCAAAGAGCCTACATGAATGGAGGTAAAGTTATAAATGAAGGACATAAATACACAGTTGAAGAGAACTGGAAAGACCAGTGGTAGACCAGTGACGGCGAACCTTTTAGAGCAGTCATTTCATTTCCGAGACTCAGGTTTTACTTTAAAGTCAGTTAAAATTCCCAAACTGCCTACCACGGGAATTTTCATGGACTATGCACTTTAAAAAAATGGTTTTGCAAACTAAATATCTCATATAGTTAATACACATTTTAGTAATGATCCATTTTTGGTTTCATAAAATAAAGGAGTTAAAACAATTTTATAGTTCTCTTCTCCACTGTATTATTTATGAGTTAACTTAATTAACTGGGCATAACTAGATCAACCAGTAAATTATTACAATAAACCAAGTATGAGCTAAAACTGATGTAAAGTATTTTTTAAAGAGGGAGGGCAGATTGAACACAACATAAAGTCGAAGTGACGGCTAATAGAGAAGTAGTCAAAGGTAATCAGGTGTTTGATGGCATTCTTCAGGTAATCCGTGGTGAGGACAATCATTATGCTAGAGGAAATTTTTTTGTTATAGTCAGAAAAATATTTCCCAAATAGTTCCCAAATGAACTTAGAAATCAAACTGATGATAAGCCATGGAAACAGAATGCGATATAAATTGATAAGAAGTAGGACTTAGTGTTTCCAAAAGATAATTTGTAAAAAAAAAATTATAGAAATTTCTCTTCGGCAATTAGCATGTAGTCTGAATACTAATTTAAATATATATCTTAAAATGATGCTTTAAAAACTCAGACTATTTTCTAATAACTAAGCATGAAGTAAAAAAAAAATGAAAGCTGCATAAGTGCTCAAGCTGCATTTTCAACAAAGGTAAACCAACTGTTATGGATCAACACTCTTGCTTGATGACAAAGAGTTGGGCAAAAGACACACATTAAGTATAGTTTTAAATGATTTAAAAAACATCAAAGATATCACCAATATTTTGGAAACGTTTTGCTGAGTAACTACTAAAGCTAAACACATGTCTAATTTTCAACAGTTTTATTCCGACAGATATGTAAGAAGGTTCACAGTAGCTTTCTCACAGGAGCCGAAAACTGAGAGCCCAAAAGTTTATTAGAAGTAGAATGAATAAATAAATTGTGATATATTCATTTAGTAGGTTACCACTACAACAGACGGAATACTAATTTAAATACATATCTTAAAATGCTGCTTTAAAATCAGACTATTTTCTAATAACTAAGCATCAAGTAAAAAAAAAAAATGAAAGCTACATAAGTGCTGAACCTGCATTTTCAACAAAGGTGAAAGAGTACTTTCCAGTAATGGTCACTACAATATCTCTGGTCCTACGTACTCTTCCAAAAGAATCTTGTCTCTCCCAATCAAGAAGCAGAATCCAGTCAGGCTTGGAGGCGCAAGCCCGTAATCCCAGCACTGGGGAGGCTGAGGCAGAAGGATTGCCAAGAGTTCAAGGCCAACCTGGGCTACATAGTGAGTTCAAGACCAGCCTGAACTACCTAGTGGGACCCTGTCTCAAAAAAACCAAAAAACGAACAGACAAAAAGCAGAATCCATCTCCTCTTTTAAAGAGTAGGCTTACACTACTGCCTTAAAGAAGAATATGCAATGGAAATAATAACACATAAACTCAGAAGCTAAGTAATAAAAACCAACACAACTTCTGGCTCACATTCTGTCCCTGATTCCTTCATTAATCCTCTCCCTTTTTCCCTGGAATCAGCCACAAGACTTACGCTGTACAAGCTCAGGCCATACTTACTTCAAGGCCACATGCATATGTCTCATCATCAAACACCAGACCCAGGAGAAAGCCTTCAGACAGACAGCTCTAGGCGCAGCCTTTCATCACCCTAGCTGAAACTAAATGAAGCAGAGACAAGCACTGAGCAAATTGTAGATTTGTGAACTAAGTCAGTGTTTTAAGTCACTTGAGTTCTGAGGCAATTTTTGTACAGCCATACTAACTAGTACCGGGCAATAAAAGAAACGTGCACAACTACCTGAAATTCAACAAGCTACAACACTGAAAGATGTCATATACAAAAAAAAAAAAAAAAAGAGTATATAAAAAATATACTTTTTATGAAAAATTAGAAACTGCAAAACTACTCTATAATGATTGGAAAGACACTGTGACCAGAAGCAAGAAAGGAAGATGGAAACAACTGAGAAAGAGTATGACAGAGCCTTCTGAGGTTCCAAAACTGTTTTGTATGTTTGAGTATGATTACATAGTCAAAGATTCTCAGGATGTACATTTAAGATTAATGCATATTATTGCATGTACATTATAATTTTTTTTTTAAAAAGGAGAGAGGATATGGTAACAGTATCAAAGAACTAACCCAACAATGAGGAATATCCAACCATAACAACTCCAAGAGAGAACAAGAATCTACCATGGAAAGCATAGCACCCCGGGGCTTCTTTATTCTAGGAAACATTTATCTAATCAAAACAGGCACCTGAGACTAAATTGTATGTGGGAAGCCTTGAAGGCTAGCAGTATAAAATGTCAGAATAAAAGAATCCATCAAGGAAGCCATCTTCGGCTTTGGCAGAAGACCTCAAAAAAAAAAAAAAAGAATCCCAAAAGAAGATGAAGAGTGGGGGAAACCTGAAGATAAAGCCTACTCTTGCATAGACTTCCAAAAGAAAAAAATCTCAATTTTGATAAAAGGGATCCCAACTGCCTGGCAAAGCAAAGGAAAAATCCTGATTTCCTTACCTAAACATACATTTCTAAAACCATGAAACTTGTTGATAAATAAGAGTATTAATCCAGAGTAGAGCTACCATGCTTGTTCTGTCCAAGGAGAAACGTACAAAGCTGAAAATTTTTGATATGGAAGCAGATAGTACTAAAAAGCAGCATAGTGTACTTGAAAAAGAACCAAAATAAAATTCTAAAAGTGAAAAATATAATTACTAAAATTTAAAATCCCAGGAAATATATTTTAAAAGTTTATTCAATAAAGCTGGATGTTAATTTAATAAGCTAGAAGACAGGCCAGAAGAAAATATTCAGAACAAAAAGGAACATAAAGATGAAGAAAATAAAAGAGGTGAAGCACAGTAAAAAGATCTAGCATTGTATAACTGAGCTCCAAGAAAAGTTAATAAGCAACAGGGAAATCCAGCATTTTAAATAATGATGGCTGAGAACTTCCTAAAACTGATGAAAGACATCAAGTTACAGTGTCAAAATGTAGACCTTAAGCAAGAACAGAATAAGAGGAAAGCAAGGATGCAGAAAGAGAAAAAAGGGAGGGAAAGGAAAAAAGGGGAAAAAAGAGGGAGAAGGAGAGAACCATCTAAAATCCAAAAGCAAAAGAAAAGTCTTAAAAATACCTGAAAAAGGCACAAATTACCAACAAAGAAGCAATAAAATGCAGATGACATCTAATAGAAACACAGAATACAAAAAACATATATAGAGGGGCTGGGGATTTAGCTCAGCGGCATAAGCGCCTGCCTTGTAAGCAGGCAGTCGTGAGTTCGATCCCTAGTACCGATAAAAACGAAAAAGACAAAAAAAAAACAAAAAAACATATATAGAGAGAACATATATGGAGCTTAGATATATACGGATTGATCTCCAAGCTGATATTCTATACACAGTAAAATATAGCTCAAGAACATAGGTGAGGGGCCGGGGATACAGCGCCTGCCTAGCAAACACAAAGTCGTGAGTTCGATTCCTAGTATCCTCCTCCACCCCATACCACCAAAAACAAAAAAAAAAAAAAAAAAATCTGTCAATATTAGATCTGCTCTAAATACTAAACAGTGTTCTTCAGGCAGAAAGAAATTATTGTAGAAGGAAGATTAGTAACACAGGCAGGAAAGAAGAAAAGAAAAGACAGTAAGTAAAAACAGAAATACTGTATGTCTGTAGAGTTTTTTTAATATATGCATTTTAAAACATACTAGTCATTAAGGAAGACTGAAAATTGAACTAAATGTATATTTTTGTTATTTTTAAAATACAGTTTCACTGTGTGGTTCAAGCTAGGCTCAAACTCATGGCAATCCTCCTGCTTCAGTCTCTCAAGTGCTGGTCTTACAGGTATGCACCACCATACCTGGCTGAACTAAAACTCAATGTTTTTAAAGGTCAGTTGTCTAGCAAATGGGTAAAGTCTCAATTAACAATACACTTTGATGAGTCAAAGTATATATTAAAATTTCTTATGTGAACACTATAGGAATAGTAAGAGAATATATAATAAACTAATAAAAAATAAAAACCAATTTTTAAAAAAGAAAGAAAAGAAGAAGCCAGGCATGGTGATGCATGCCTGTGATTCCAGCTCTTATGGGCTGAAGCAGCAGAATCACAAAATTGTGGCCAGTATGGACTAAACAATGCATTCAAACCCAACCTAAACCTGAACTTGTCTTAAGGAAAAACAACAATCCAAAAAAAAAAAAGGAGAAAATGATTATTTTTAAAAATCAGTACAAAACTAAAAAAGAAAAGAGGTAAGACAGATTTCTAATTTTTAATCATTTGTGCCAACATAATTATATAGCAATAAATAATTGGGTAGCCAATTCTAGTTAACCACAATCTCATCTTTATAAATTTTAACCTCCACTGCTATTTGATTTTTCCCTGTGATTGACTTTTTAAAATTTTATTTATTATCTTACTATGAATACACTACTGTGCATTAAAATGTCCAAAATCCAAACAAGATTAAATAAGAATGAAAAGGTTAGAGAGCCAACTGACTTATTTTACTCCATTAATTTCACAATATTAATTTGCCATCATGGAGTTATATAACATTACTAACGGCAAAGTTAACATATTTAGAAGTTTTAAAATGATATTCTTTCACTTATTTCATGAAAACAGTACTGTAATGTTTTTAGTTCACTTGTTGATTCAGTGAAAGGAAATTCCAGGATAAAATTTTAACTTTTTCTAAACTATTAATGTCAGCAAAAAACAGGTACAATGTGTAGCTTTATCAGAAAATAACTAAAGTCTTTTTAGAATAAAAACAATAAAACAAGACATAAACTCTAGAACCAATCTTGACCTTTCCATTGTAAATGAAAATAGCTGCACACTTACTAAATGTTTTTGTTTTGCAGTTTTACAAAGAATATGCATTTTAAATAAGGCAGTCTAAATTCCACAGAGAATGCAATCAAAATACTATTCAGACATAATCTTTGTAAAGAAATTAAAGTCTCTAATTATTAAATGCATAATATTTAACCCCAGTTTTAGAACATATAAATTAACACATAAACATGTATAAAAGCAGACACCGAAGTGTTCCAGTCATTTCCAGTTTAAGTGTGATTAGGGTCCAGCAAGATGACTCCCTTTCTGTAATTACTATGGAACAAAAGCAAGCCACTTCACTCAGGTGACTAGAAAATGGTGCTGGCATCCCTCTCTGAATAATGGACAACAGCCAAGCATGAAGTCCAATTCTGTAATTCCCACACTCTGAGAGGCTGGGGCAGGAGGAGTGCAAGCTCAAGCCCAGCCTGAGCAAGATGGCAACACAGCAACTTAGACTCAGAATAAAGAGACTTGGGGGATCCAGCTCACTGTGAAAGCCCTGGGTTCAACCCCCAATAGATGGCCTCTCAAAAAAATGACTGCTTGTATGCAACACAGGGAACTAATACACATTCTTATATAACCCCTAAAATAATTTTCTTAGCTCTGCTACTGAATATATGGTATTTTCTCACTTTCAAGACTTCTCATTTCTCCCAACACTCCTTTTTCACCTCCTGTCTCCCCTCATTCTTAAGACCTTAACTACTTCCTCAGGGAAACTTGCCCTGATTCCTCCAAAATCAAGTTATGATCCCTGGGTTATTTGCATAGTTCCCTGTACTTCACTTCAAAAGGCCAAACCACTTGTTGAAAACAAGGTAACCAACACAAATTCTGGGAGTACACAGAAAGCACTCAAATATTCAATGAATAAACAAAATTGAGCTTATAATTTCCTCCAATTTTACAAAGAAACAAGCTTCCAAAATTTAAGTACAGAAATTCACATGAAATGATATAGCCTGGCAGTGACATGTCTATGATTCTAATTCACATATCCTAATCTCCTGCACTGGCATGCCACAAGGAAATGTGTTAAAAAGTCAGACTTCAAGTTATTATTTTTGTATTGACTTCTACTATAAAGAAAGGGGGTGAATATAATTAAATCACATCTGAAATTGAAATCTACTTTCCAAATATCACATTGAAAGGACAAACTGTAACTTTCTAGTAATTAGTGGTCTGAATTGCAATTACAAAACAAAAATGATTTCAAGTGAATCTGCAAACATAAACCCCCCAAAATGTAATCACCTGTCTCTACCTGAAGTAGCAATTCTCAAAACCTCTGTATTCTTGTCAGCTTCAAACTGCCAGAACATTCCTCAGTTTTTAAACAAAGTACTTTTGTTTGTTCTCAGTTTGAACCTACTGGCCTTTTTTTCACCCATCTTTACTGGTTACAAATGTAACAGTAATTTGACACAGATGGCAAACCCAGAACAATGCAAATTCTGGTTAGCACAGTAGACCCAGATTAGATTTGCTGTGGCTGGTAGCTCTCTTGGTTCCCAATAATACTTAAAAGATGATCTGTCAATACGCAGTGCCAAGTTTGACATTTCTACTCACTGGCTTGTTTAACCAAGCCAGTCGTCCTCAATAGGAAGATATTTGCATCACAAAGCATAAAGCTAGTGCTGAACTATCCTTACCAGAAACAGGTACAACAAGGTTTGACAGTCTCTAGCTAAAAACAGTCAGTAGGCTTGATACTAAGGCTCAGGGCCCAAATTCTCAATGTTTGGCAAAAAAAAAAAAAAAAAAAATGGCTCTTTGAATGCCTTTGTGACAACTCATTAATTCTTTAAACACACAATCAGCAAAGGAATTTCTGTTAACTGAGAATCTTTGCAATCAGGGTCTTTTTCCTTTAAAAGTTGATTTATACTTTTATTAGTTCAATTTTGTTTTTCTCTTGTGGCTCTAACCCTGGTCCTAATCTTAAATGATGAACTGCACCATGTTTACAACTTCTATTACAAAAGAATGGCACACTTGAAAATACTTTTGTTAATTTTAGGTCGGAAAAAAATAAAAGCAAATTAACCAGTGATCATTTGATACTGCCTTATTATTTCTCTTATTAAGATGACATCAAGAAAGTACAAAAGCACCCTGACTTCTTGACAGAGCATCCCTCAGATTCAGTATGTATAGGAAGGAGGCCGTTGAGTAGGGTGATCTTGAAAGTCCTGTGCAACTTTTCTCATCTATGAAGTACTAAATATCCCAAAGATTGTATTATTTTTATAAAAGGATCGATAAAGAATTCAAATCATTTTCTTCCAACAAGTAAAATATTTAAGACATTGTCCCACGCCCCCTCCCCCCCGCGCGCCCCATTACGTCTTATTTCCCAAGACTGGGAATTGCCCCAATTCACTGAGCCTCCGGTCCGCGCAAAAGCCTTCCACCTGAAAAGCATCGTCGAATTAAAGGAAGAAAAGATAAGAGGGGGACGCCTCGACCTTCAAATTACAGAAACGTCCACCCATCGAGTTACAGACATCTCTCCTTTTCTAGTACTAAAACACCTGCGAGTAACTCGTTCTCACGCATTAGAAATGTCGCACCATTCCACTGTTGAGAGCTACAAACTGTTTTGCAAACTTTGCAAAGGCGCACACGTTCCCAGGCTTTCCAAATCCCTCACTCAGCCCATCCTCCCCGTCGCCCGTCGAAACAAAGTTCCTCCGCATCAAGGCAATAATTTTAAAAGAACGAACTTTTCCTTGGTCCTGCCCACTTAGACTCTGGAGCACGCAACTGAAACTTGCTAGGGAGACGTCTCCCCCGGGACCGAAACTTGCACCAGGGGGAGGCGTGCAGCGGGTTCCGCCTCCCGGGGCTGCGCTGCCCTGGGCCGTTTCCCCGGGCTCTCTCCCGGTGCGCCCCCCGCTCGCGCCCGCCAACCTGCCAATCACGCCGCAGACCCCCCACCAGCAGGCGGGCACCCGCGCGCGCCCCCGAGCCGGCCCCTCCAGGGCTGAGCCGGGCGCCACGGCCGCGTCCCCTCCTCCCGGGTCCGGGAATGGCGGCGTCCGGCTCCCCAGGGCCAACTCCGAGTCCAGGGTCCGGGAGCGCACCCCAGGAGCCCGAAGCTGCCGGCCCCTCGCGGCGGCGGAGCAGGGAAGGAAGTTACCTCAGGACGGTCCCGTCGGCGGAGGCTGCGGGCAGCAGGCAGGGCGGGCAGTCCCAGGCGGCCGAGCAGGTCCGGCGCGGCGGCGGCGGCTACTGCAGTGCCCTCCGCCCCATTGTTTCTCTTCCAAGAGGATCCCGGCGAAGCCGAGCCCGGGAACCAGGAAGTTCCCCGGCGCGACACCTCCTGCCGCCGCTATGGAAACGGCCCCCGCCTCCCAGGGCGGCTTGCCCGGGACCCCGCCTCCGCGCCGCCGGCCCCGCCCGCTTCACCGGCTGCTGCCAACCGTTGCCGCTGCGGCCGCGGCCGCCGCCATCTTGGCGCGGCGCGGGCAGCCCATTCCCGGCGGCACGTGCGCGCCGCGCGCTCCTGCTAACCACGGGGCCGCGCACCCATGGCTGCAGGTGGAAGCCCCCTAGCAGGAAGGCAGTGTGGGTGGGTGGGGATCTAGAGCAAGGCTTCGAGTCACTGCTCGAAAAGGACAGACGATAGTGTATCCCACAGACTAATCAAGAGGATGGCGGGGATCTGGGGGCAGTCCATAGGGTAGGAAGCTCAACTTGGTACGCAGAGCCACGCTGGCTTATTGTTCATACCCAGACCAGCTGCTTTTCAGGTGTTAGACCTTGGACCCTAACTTACTCTTTGCCTCTTATTCTGCATCTGTAAAGTGAAATGATTATAGTACTTGCTTCGCCCGGTTGTTAGGCCGAATAAGGGACCAGTAGTAAGTGCAAAATAAGCATCTGTCAATAGAATGGCACTGCTTTTGACACAAGTCACATTTCTGTCATTCGGAAACGTGCCAAGGGTTCAAATCAGCAACCACTTTAAGTAGGCTGCTGTGTGCAATCCTATTGCTGCTAATAACTTATCAGATGTTCATCTTTGTCCCATCTTTCTCTAGGTCAGCTTTCCTTTTTTATATCATGGAAATTGTCAAGAGTTTTAACCTCTACAATCTTCCATTAAGGGCTGCCGTAAAAAGATGAATGATGTAAACTTTCCACCACTGTGATTAGATGACAGTTAAGTGACTTATTCAGTAGAAACTACAAAAATTAGGGTGTGCAAATAGACTAAAGGACTTCCTATCCTTGTTTCAAGAAAGTGGAATTATTAAAACAGGCAATTCTGTGTTGTGCTGTCTCTTGCCAAGGGTCAAAACTGACCAAGAAACTGGGTGTTATGCACAGTGGGGAGGGAAGGTGGACACAGGGTCAGTCTCCTCCCTAACTTACAAACTTTCAAAACTATATGATTGGGTCTTAAAATTAGAAGGCAGAGAGCGAACCTAGGGCCTCGAGCATGCTAAGCACTCAAGCACACTGTTCTACTGAGCTACATTATCCACCTTGCACACTTTATAAAAAAATACAAGTTTGCGCTTCCCGTAGGGTGTTAATTTAAACCAAATTTGCAAAGACTTGTTAGGTTTTTTGTGGTTTTTCTTTCCACCTTGATTTTTAACTAGTATGTGAGTGATACATGAATTGGTGGAAAAACAGGCCAGAAAGAAAAGATAAGAAAATCTTTTCAACATTTAGTATTTCTCCAGAAGTTATAGAATTCTTAGGTTAACAATTTTTCAGACTGAAATATTCACAATTTGTGACTGACAAGACTTATACACCTTTGTGGTCCCCACTGGACCCAGCAGATTGTTTCATACACTGAAATAAAAGATTTACTGAATTAAATTGCTGCCCTGTGTTTGAGATTCCGTCACTTGAGGACACGCTGGGAATCCCAGAGATGCTTATGAGATGTCACTGGAGGAGCATCACTATAAACAAGAACCCTGAGTTACTAGTTAATGAGTTAATGGAATTTCAAATGAACAATACCACATGCTTATTTGGCAAAATAAAATAGAAATTTCAGATAGTTTGCTGTAAGTTACATGAGTATTTCTAAAAATATGTTATTTTGTACTTAATTATGACCATCATTGCCTCAATTTTATCCTAGTATTTTATCATCTTTAAAATTCAGACATTTCTCCCCAAGTCAAGAAAGTCAACAGCCAGTCACCTCATTATAAAATTTGTAGTTTTATAACTTGAGCCTTGCCATAATTTTTATTATTAAACATCTTAAAGGTATTGAATAAACATCAATTTTTGCCAATCTTATTTACTATTATACCTAAGCATAGTAATTAACACATGGTTGGCACCCAATATGCTTAAGCCATATGGTTAAAACTGGTAATATGTTGCTGTAATATATTTTCTATGGAACATAGGAAGTACAGAATCTGTGTCAATAAGTATTAAAGAAAAATGTAATCATTTTCCTCTATGATTTAAAAAACTTTTTCTTAAAGAGGAAAGATAATACAAGCAGATACAATTTACACAATGAAGGGGTATGGGCAATCTTGATTGTCAGCTCAATTGGCATGAGAAATCCCTAGGAGACTAGTAAAGCACACTTCTTAAGTATGTGTAGGTGGGACATAGGCTGCCATCTTGGGGACTATATCTGGTTCCTAGCCCTGTTTTCTCTGGCTCTTCCCTGTTCACTGCTTTCTGGCTACTATGAGATGGGCAACTTTCCTCCACAATGACCTTCTGCCGTGTTGGTTCTGCCTCCGAACCAGACAACCTTGAACTGAAACCTCTGAAACTATGAGCCAAAGTTCATCTACCCGCCTTTCTTTTGCAGGTGTTAGTTTGTATCAGAAAATGCGGAAAGCTGACCATATACTAGGATCCCCTGGAGAGGTATAGAAATAGGTGGACTTGGAGTGGTAGTTTATCAACACCCACTGTAATATTGATACTTGAATTAAATTTAATCCATGGTTTTACTCACTTGAAAATGACATGCGATACACTACAAAGCCCTTCAGTTGAGGAAAGGATAGTCACTTACCAAAATAATAAAAACTAAAAAGAGATATGAATTAATGGTTTGTGTTGCCAATTAAATATTTTACAAATACCAGAAGTTTAGGACTACCTGTCATACCTCATAGTGCAATAAGAGAAACACTTGCATTTCATTTTTGTGAAAGCTACAGTATGTTATGTTAATGGAAATACTTAAAATGTTACCAACAGTGAAAGGATATATTTATGTCCCCCCACAAGATACCATAATAACTAAGGGAAAAGTACAATTTGTGGTAAGAATACAGAAACACAGACACAGAGAAAAAAAATTTCCAAAGCAAATTATCCATCCATGACTATCATGTTCAAAGTTGGATAAAAGGATCAATTCTTGAAAGACTCCTATAAGTTGATACTTTGCAATATGAATCCATAGCTATATAATCATTTTAAATTTTTAACAGGGTTAACCAGATAGACCCCCCAAAAGGGGAATTTTTCAAAAAAGAAGTCCAGAAAGCCTTGCAGTGAACATATTCATACTCACCAGCCACAGTAATTTCTGACATTTCCTAAGAACCCAATATTCTTCTATTGATTAGAAACTCAGTTCTAGGGGGCTGGGGATTTAGCTCAGAGGCGTAAGCGCCTGCCTTGGAAGCAGGCAGTCGTGAGTTCGATCCCTGGTACCGATAAAAAGGAAAAAGACAAAAAAAAAAAAAAAAAAAAGAAACTCAGTTCCAATAGCAGCGCATATAATTTTTCTTCTTGGGTGAAGGAAAAAATAAACCCATGTCATTCAACATATGTGTACCCAGCATAGGTGACCAAGCAATGAATAATCAAGACTCGTATCCACATAGCTCATATTTTTTTAGAGTATAAGTCTTTGACTGCAAAGTGAAATTGTGATTGTAGAACAGGAAAGGAGAATCCAAAAGTGAACTCCATATAATTGCATGTAAGGTTTTATGTACACAGTTTGTTACTTACAATGTTGTGAGGTTGTCTTATTTATTGGTGTTCTCAGATTTTTTTCTATCTGCCTATCTTAAGAATATACATGCCATAAGATTTGGGAAACTTGTCTGTCTCCTTTCTTACTGTATGCTTGAGTCCAGATGGGCTTCTAGGCAGACAGAATCTATTCTAAATAAATAATTATTGAAGGAATGAAAAGAAAAAAAGGAGGAGGAACAGTGAAAGGATATATTTATGGGGATTTAACTCAGCAGCATAAGTGCTTGCCTTACAAGCACACAGTTGTGAGTTTGATCCCCAATACTGATTAAAAAGAAAAAAAGAAAGAAAAAGACCATGGGGAAATGGTTGAAAGAAAGAAAAAAATGCAGAGATGAACAAATAACCATTTTTTTTTCTGGAAATCAGTTTCTAACTTTTTTTGTATGCTCAAAGGTGTCTAGGACTGAAAAAAAAAATCAAGAATGGCTGGTTTTCAACTACAAATACTACCTCTCATTATCTCCTCTGCTATTTGCTCACAAGCCACCCTGTTCCCAATTATATACCAAAATGGTTATCATGGTTTGCCAGAAATCTATAATGATGCCATGTATCATTTGAGAAATGTTTCCAATGTCAGAGATATCTACAGTTTTACAGAATTTCTTCTGCATGCTCAACTTATCATTGCCGTACTTCAACTATCCCTTTGGCTACTCTGAGATTAATGCCTTTTTGTCTCATTAAGCAGAGATGTATTTAGAAAGTATTGTAAGACATTGAAAAGTTGAGGTGCTATTTTTGTTTCCATTCTAGAGTGATAAAATATTTGCTTCCATATAAATGATTTTTTGAACTTTCAATCCTTTGCACATAAACCTACATAAGTTCTGTGGTAGCTAGTTTTCACAGATGGCCTGCCAATGAACTGAGCCTTCCACTACTCACTCCCTTTTATGTCATCCTCTTCTTAAATCCTGGCTGGCCCTGTGACTCATTTTTGATCCAAAAAAGACTATGATGGAAATATTGCTGAATGATTTCAAAGGCTACAACATAAGCTTTGCAAGCTTTCATCTGGATCTCTGAAATTGTTAGCGTACTACCTCTCTGAATTTAAACACTATCCTGAAAGAAGACCACGCAACATGCAGAGGCTGTATATAGATGGAGAACCTCAGCGGATCCCCAGCTAAGGGCCACCATTGACTCCTAGCCATGTGGGCAAGTCATCCAGAAGGACAAGCAGTCAGGCCTCCTGGTGACTACTATTTAACCTAGTAAACATCTCAGGTGAGCCCAGTCAACCCAAGAGCCCTTGACAGCAATAATAAATTGTTGTTTTAAGCCAATGAGTTTCTCATTTGTTAACCCACCTGAGATAACTGGATAAGCTGATTGAAAATAAACTGCTAAGCTATATTTAGCTATATTTTAGCCAAAATGATTATAAATAAATAATGTCATCTAAATTAACAGAAGTGCTGTGTACAAAGGTCAAGGTAAACTGTAGCAGACCCTAAGATATTCAAGAGTGTTTTTATTTTACTTCCTAGTTTCTAATTTTGTCTGGTTCTTTCCTTTCACAAATAAAGCTTTGTGAAAAGACATAATGACCTCAATCGAAAACACAGTGCTTGTAATTACATTTGACCTAGATGTGAAGTAAGTCCTTCCCACACATTTTGACTAAAAAGGGAGAGAAGTAAGGGTCTCTGGCAGCCAGATTAAAGACTCAATGAAACAATAGATAAAATATATATTTTAATCTATCAGCTTTTTTCTATTTGGTTATACTTTATGAAAATTATAGGCCCACAGGCCTTAATAAGCATTTTTAAAAATCCATAAAACTTTGAAAACTAAGAGATTTTTAAAGTAAGTGTGGCACCTAAACTCCTTTGGTGGCAATTTTACTTTCCTTTATGGTCTTTCCTTTCCTATTTATGGTCTTTATCTTATTTAATATGAGGACTCAGTTTTGCTGCAGAGCTCTCAGTGTGTTTAACTACAATATATTGTCCCACATCCCACATATATGGGCCTGTAATGATACACAGTATACTCTCTACATTGTCCTTCTAAAAATCAACACTTTTTGAATTCTGCTTTCAGAACAAAAGCAGATTTTATCACAAATGACATAAATTTTGGGGGGAAAAGTAGCTCTAGAGTCAGAATATCTGAGTTCACATCCTAGATTTGCTACTTCTTTGCTCTGGGACTTAGATTATTTGTAGCTTTCTGCCTCAGTTTATTCTTCTGCAAAATGATGTTTCTAATAAATTTTTTATAAGAGCCAACATAGAGCCAACCACAGTTTCACATATTTGTAGTAATTGCAGCTACTCAGGAGGCTGAGGCAAGGCAATCATAACTTTGAAGCCAGCCAGGACAATTTAATTATGCTCTGACTCCAAAAAAATATTAAAAGGTGAGTTATCTCAGTAGTAGAATGCCCCTGGGTTTGATCTCAATATAGAGCCAGAGGTGGGAGGAAACTAAAATAGATTATACATATACAGTGCTTAGCCCAATGGCTAGTAACTAGTAAACACTGAACAAACCTTAATAACTATTATATTATTATTATTATTAAAATACCAGTCTTCTCTAAGTTCAAGGAAGCCAATAATATTTCAGTGAGGATTCAGTCAAAAAAAAAAAAAAACTGTTGAAGTTATTACCAGCAGAAAGAAAGTCAGTACAGTGAATCAGGTGCATATAAAGTCTTTACAAGATGTGGCTGGGTGAAGGTTGAAAGGAGATCGCTACCACTTTCAGCTGAGGATTCAGTGTCGGGAAGCTGTTGTGCACAGAGATCAGAAATTGCAGTAAGGGACGTTAATCACTGTCCTTGTCACAGCCATCCTGCAGCTCAGCAGCTGCTGACTACCAGGGCCATTCTAGCTTCACTGCAAAAATCTATGTCCATCCAGCCCCACTTGTCAGCCACCGCTGCTGCAGGAAGGATGACATGTTCCTGTGCGCTCCTGACCCGTGAACACACCTCCCGGCACCACCCCGAATTTTATTAGAATTGTGCTGCTCAGAGACTCAGAGAAACAGAGCTCCAGGGCCCCAAGCCTCTGTGATACAGCAGCCAACACATGTAGTGTTTGAATAATGCACATTAGTACAGACCCTTTGGAAAAGGTCAGTGAAGAAGGCAGGGCCTGCAGTTCAGAGAAACTTGTTAGTGTCCTTACGTAGGTAACAGGAGGCTCAGGACTTTATCTTCCAAACCTGGACTGTGTTTCTTTATGCCAATGTGTCCTATTCTGAGTTTCATTCGCCGCCCCCAATATCCTTATTCTATTTATATTATCATTTATTTATAGTTTCTCTTTATGTTGACTCACATTCCTATGTAAATAAATTTAAAGAGGAAATTTTGCATTGCTACCCAAAGTGTAATGCAAATTGCAAAAGCAGAACACAGGTGTCATGTAACATAAATGGAAGATAAAAATAAAAATGAACACACTGAAAACAAAACTATATTGAAACCAGTTAACGAAGGCTTTAAACTTGAAGCCTGCTCTCTTTGTATTAAGAAGGGAGATTACCATGTGTTAGAAATGTTGTTTATATCAACCACAAACATTCAAGCGCTAAACTGAAACTCTCTCACTGGCATAGTCCCCAGGACTAATAGGAGATTAAAATCTCTGCAAAATCAAACTTCTCACTCTGTGAGACAATATGATTAAAGCCTTGCCCATTTTCCCTACCATTATCAAAGCACATGCAATATGTTGGTAACACTGCTTTCTGCCTTTTAAATTTGGAAAGCTTAGCAAAGAACTAGAGTATTCATTAAGTTGATTTTGAAACCCACTCAGTAGCTGAACATCAAATGTATGTCAGTATGTTTTGCTCCTTTTGACTCATGCATATAAGGTTTCATTGCTATCCCTGGGGTGAAATTCACATAACACAAAATGGACCATTTTCAAGTGAACAATTCAGTAGCATTTAGTACAAACATCCTTTCTGTCTCATTCCAAAACATTTTCATCACCTTGAAGGGAAACCACATACCAACCTACTTAAGCAGTTACTCATTTCCCATTCCCCACCCAGCCTCTGGCAAGCACTAATCTGCTGTCTCTATGGATTTACCCTGAATATTTCTTATACATGGAGTCACTTAATCTCTGATTTTTTGTTTGCTGTCTTTCACCAAGCACAATGTTTCTAATGTACATACACACTATAGAATACAACAGTACTTCATTCCTTTTATAGCTAAATAATACTCATTTATTTATATAGCACAACTTATTTATCCATCTGTGTGTTAATAAGTGTTTGTGTCTATCTGCCTTTGGGCTACAGAGCATAGTATATACTACTATGAACATGTATGCACATGTACTTACCTGTTTTTCAGTTATTTAAGATATATACTTAGGAGTGGAATTTCTGGGTTATATGATAATTGTGTATTTGGCTTTTTAAGGAAGCTCCAACCTGTTTTCACAGTGGATGAATAATTTTCCATTCCCATAAACAGTGCATAAAGGTTCCAGTTTCTCCACATCCCTGGTTTGCATTTTTCCTTTCTGTTTTTTTTTTTTTTAAATAATGGCCATTTTAAATACAAAGTATTATCTTTTGGTTTTGATTTGCAGCTCCATAATAACTAATAATGTTGATCATCTTTCTGAGTGTGGGATCCAGGTGTGTTCCAACATGTCTGACTTCTAAGACCATGAATATTTGTCCCTATGTTTTCTTCTAAGTTTTATGTTTTAATTCTTACCTTTATATAAAGTTTTTAAATTACATTATAAAATTGCCACAGAAATAACCTCTGACCCAAATTAACTCTAATCGCTGAAATCTACCTATTCTTGAAAGACTGATTTGATTCTTTAATAAATGTGTTTAATCAAAACTATAGAAAAATCACCACACTAAATCCTACAGCAATTTATAGATTGTATCATATATTATTTCTAGGTACTAATAGGAAGTATACAGTAAGTGCTATAAGAAGATGCTGCAGATAGAAAATGAACTGCCAGTTTATGAGATGAGGGGCAGATCCTTGCAAATAACAATGAAATGCCCTCAAACTGGTCAGAATAAGAGAGGATTTGTTGGTGAACATCACTTAGCTGAGGAAGAGCTTTGTGGGACTCTGATGTTGCTGAACACCAGCTTCTTTCTCTGCTTCCCATTGCACTGGCTCCCTCCACCCATGATGGCTGTCAACAGTTTCTAGGGCTACGTGCTTCCCACCCCACTCAGAGAAAATGGGCAACCTTCTGTCTCCATTTGTGGTATGAATTGAATCATATACCTGTCCCCAGTCAATATTTATAGCCCATAGGTAGGTTTAGGTTAATTGCCCTGTTCCTCATTTAGTGCCAGTAACGGTGTTGACCTTCTTTCCTCAAAGGAGAGAAATGATTGTCAAATGGAAAATTGAGGAAGTGACAAAGAAGGAGGGGGCCATGATAATGCTTACTAAAGTAATCTCAGAAAACTCTTAACAGAGGAAATCCGATGACCTAGTCTGGTGGTGACAAACCTATGACACACATGCTGCAGCTAGCTGTTTATTATCATTGAAAGCTCTAAAAGGTTCACCACCACAGGGCCTAGTCAGAAAGAATCAAATAGCAGAAGAATGCAAAGGTCTATTTTATAAAAACAGGGAGTAATCATCCACATTAGCTAGACCACGAGTGTCACGTGAAAAATTAGTAGTTCTGTGAGGGTAACTTGAGAGCATATTATGCCTGACTAAGGAGTTTAGACTTAATTCTCTATCAGCAAACAGAAAAAGAACACAACTTTACTCATAGAAAAAAAATTCTCGAAAACCAATGAGTTTTTTAAAATTTTACTTCATGCTGGGTGTTAGCCTAAGTGTCATATAATTTTGTTAACATAATATCACATGGTTTCTCTCATATGAGAAATCCAAAATATAAATCATTTTAAGAACAAAATAAAAATTTAAGAACAAAATAAAAGAGACATAGTAGAAAACAGGGGGATAGACATTGTAGAGATGGGAAGGGATCTGGGGAAAAAGGAGGGAAGGGAGGGCATAAAAATGATGATGCATAAGTTAATATATTTTTAAAAGAAGAAATTCATTCATCGGTTCAATCAAGTAATATTTACTGAGTACCCAACATGCAGGGCAGTAGCCAGTGACTCAGTGGTGAAGATGACAGTGAGGTTGTCACCCTCACAGATATTATAGACCAGTGAAGAGCTGTAATATATTAATCAGATTCTGATGTCTCTTATGCTTTTGAAAATTCCAGGCTGGAAGACAGTACATCTGCTGAGTTGCTCACAGTCGAAAGCCAGCTAGGAAAGCATTCATCATACCACCATCCACAAACCTGATCTCTGGCACCTTACAGACCAAGAACTTCAAAATCTCTGAGTCGTGTGAACTCCATTCCTACTCTGAGTGTTCTGAGTTCATGTGATGTTTACCTTCCGCAGAAGAGGCATTCTACTCAGTGAGCTACTCCAAAGGTTTTATTTGCCCCAAGCTCCACACAGTCACTTTCAAATTGGATGCCTTCATTGAAAAGAGAGGTTTGTGTTCATACTGTTTGGACAGTTAAATGCAGATATCTTGTATTGAGTTTTTAGTATTGAGTACTGAGTATTGAGTTTTGAGTATTTAGTTAAAGATAACAATACACAATGCGTTAACTATTGTAACCCTATAATTGTCTAGTTTTGAAATTTCATTTTATTTTTTCTCTTTAAAATAAAAAAATACAAATGGATGGTTTTTGCTTTACCTCAGTTTTAGACACAAAAAATACTGTCATATGAAAGGAAAGCAAATAATGGGTCACTAAATTAAGTTACCCATAATATACCTTAAGGTTTCCTTCTTTTTTTTCTTCTGCCTTCCCTCTGTGACTCTAAACAAGCTACTTTCCAACATACAAGACACAGGATTTCAGTGGGACATCTACAGACAACTCTGGTTAGCTGTCACTACTTTCTTTCCTATGTAACTTGAGTTCAAAAGACTTTAAATTAAAACAGTTCTCTTCTTCAACCCAGAAAATGTAGCTTTGAATTGGTTAAGTCACTAAACCACCCAGTTTAAACTGGCAATAAGGGGGGGAGTTAAACACTTAGGCAGAACTTCTAGAAACCAATAAAAGGAGGAAGACCTACGTATTTCAGCCAAAATTTATTGATTCTAATGTGTACATACTGTAGTACTGGTCATAAACAAGTTCACGGGTCCTGCCTTGAAAGAATATATTACTTGCTTTAATGTGTAAACTCTAAGTTAACAGACCTCGGGAGGTCTCTCATGCTACATTTTGTCAAGCATCCTGATGGTACTAATGCAGGAGGTATGATAATCAGACATTCAGTGATCAATTTCTTCCAACTAATGACAGTAGTAATTATTGTTATCCTGTCTAAATATATTAAGTATGGTTACAAATGGTATAAAAGAAAACTGAGCAAATCCACAAATCCATGATGAGGAAGTTCACCTATAAACACACAAAAAGCAACATAAATGATCCTCCACAAACATCCATTCAGATTCATAAGTCATGAATAAATCTAAACTTTGAGGCCACTAGTATGTACTTAATCACTTTTTATATTCTCAAAGGCTTCTAAAATCAGGTAACCACTGTGCCTGTAGGTAACAACATATGGTGCACTGAAAGATCTGTTAAGAAGATAGCTCTTGTGTTTAAAGTTCTTATCACAATAAAATTACAAAACTAAATGAGTAAAATAAAGCAAAGGCCATTAGTTATTTTTTAACAAAAAATTAACCAAGTGTGTTGAAAATATGATGATGTAGACACTCCCAAGTGTTGCAGGCAGGAGAGTAAACTGGTAGAGTTGAACTGAAGAGCACTTTGGCACTATGTATTAGATTTTACTTTATTTGTTTACTTTAAGGAGAATACAATCAAATGAAATAAAACAGAATAAAGCCAATCAAAACAAAACAATGAAAGTGATACAGAACTTCAAAACTAGATAATAGGAAATAAAAAATGGCTACCATAATATATATTCTTATTATCAAAATAGCTGTCCATACTATCAGATATAATAAAGTCAAACAAAACAAAACAGAATAAAACTAAACCAAGCAAAACAATGAAAATGATACAGGACTTCAAGACAAGATAATAGGAAAGTAACAATGGCTACCATAATGCCCGTTGTTATCTTCAAAATAGCTGTCCAAACCATTAGATGTAGGCATGTAAAATTAACCAAATAATACAAGAACTAAGTTGCTTCTTTATCTCAGTCATTATCTTTTCAGAAGTTTCAGGCATACAACTTCTAATTTCTGCTACGCCTGTGTCTTCTGGACTTGTTCTGTATGGGGTTGGAAGTCTGAGATTATATTTTGTTCCTTCACCTTGACGTTTTCCTGTGTTTTTCTGAATCTGCCCATTGTTGCCTCCCAGGTGCTTCCTACTTTGGCTGCCAGTCCCTTGGTGTTGTGGATTGGAGTAGGTACCTGGGTTCCTCTAATCCAGAATTCCTGGAGTGGTTCATCCATGCTTCCCTGATGGCAGTGGGCCTTGGGGCTTGGCTTCTGCCTGTTAAATCCATTTGTTCACAGGTTTGGTTCAGCTCTGATATTTCTTTGTTGATTATCAGTCTAGTTGATCTGTCTCTTTATGACAATGGGGTACTAAGGTGTCTTTTCACAATTGTGTTATTGCTTATTTGATTTTCTAACTATATAACTGTGTTATATAGTTGGGTGCTCCTGTATTAGATACACATATATTTATGATTGTTAGGGCATTTGTGTTATCTCCAGCTTTCTCATTGACCCCAATCAATTTTGTGTTATTTTTCTTTTCTTCATTTTATAGCTGTTGGATCAATTTCTCATGGTCTCTTACTATTTTTAAAATACCTTTTTTTTTATTTAAGAGGAAAAAGAGAAAAACACAAAACAAAACAAAGCGGTGTAAGGTTACATATAATACAGAACTACAAAAAAAAAACATAACAGTAAGAAATCACCTGTTAATAGATTACATATTATCATCTTGGAAATCACAGTATCAAAATCACAGCTCAAATCACAGTATCAAAGAATACAAAGTAGACATTCAAACAGAGAGACTGCAAACAGCTGTGTTCAATGATCCAAAAACATTAATATAGTCAGCTATTCAACACCCCTATACACACTTGCTGTTATATCCGTTAGAGCTCTTTTTTTTTTCCCTTCCTCTCTTTTTACAACAAAATTTACACATTTTGGATTTTATTACTCCTTAGTTCTTACTACTTTTTGGGGGGGGGGAGAATAGAGTCAAATATGGCAGAACAAAGCTGTCAGTCAAAACCAAGGATAGACATAGCACATGATGTAGAACAGAGTACACGGTTATTAACAATGGTTATCAATGTTGTCTCTTGTTTTAAAATACCTTTCTTTTATGACCACTTGCTGCAATTGTCTTCAAGATCTCCAGTTCTATCCTTCACTTCATTCAGACTGTTTTATATATTTTCAATGAAGATTTTAATCTCCTGGATCTCTGTTTGTATCTGTTTCATGGATTTCATTTGTCTCCTATGTTGGCACTTTTGTTTTCATCTTTTTCTAAGGTCATCTATTCTTTCATTTGTGTCTTCTCTAATATCTTTGATTTTTGTACCTCAGAGATCATTTTCTCTATAATCTTTTCCACTTCTTTTTTCACTTCTGTTGTTATCATTTCAGAAAGTTCCAGGGTTTGACTTCCAACTTCATCCATTTCATCGAGTTCCGGGCCTGTCCTGGGTGGGCTGGGAGTTTGAAGGCCATACCCTGCCTCTGCGTCTTGCCATTCTCCACCTTTTCGCTTTTCTTTTGTCTTCTGTGTTGTTGCCTGCCAACCTCTTATGACATATAGCTCTACTACTAGCATTGAGATCTCTATCAAGGAAGAAAGGAGATGTCTTTTCCTCAAGGTTGTCCCCCAGATGTACTTGGTTCTTTATAGCTATCCCAAGAACCTACCTTCTCCTGATGTTTACAGTTCTGTGAAAATGTCCATATTCCATCCCAGAGATGTGCTGAGCATGCAGTCAGTCTTGGCCTGTAGATGTGGAGGCTGGGACCGGTGTTCTGGGTGTTCTGTTGGTGGAGTTCTCCAGAATCCAACTCCTATCTCCTCCCTGCTGCCTCAGGCACTTCCACATTCCTGGCCTCACTGATTACTTTGCCCTCCAAACGTGTGTGTGTGTGTGTGTGTGTGTGTGTGTGTGTGTGTGTGTGTGTCTGTGCACCAGGCTGTTGTCCTGTTTCTAGGGAGTTCCCATAGGTTTTTAAACTCTTCCAGCTGACCCTCCTGTTGGGAGGGTAACGGAAGACGCCAGAAGAGAGAACTTGCGGTCCTCTAGCTCCCCTCCGCATCCGGTGGAATGGTGAGGCGCAAAGTCCAAGCTCACTATCTTCCAGCCAGCTCTGCTGTGTGGGGGTGGAGGGATCTGTATTAGATTTTATAATGTAAGTGATTGGACTCAGCAGTTTAATTTCTAGGAGTATTTCTGAAAGAGATAATATGAAAAAAGCATAATGATCTATAGGTAAATCTATTTGTCTTAGCTTTGTTTACAATATAAACAACTGGAAGCAACCTGACTGTTAAAAAGAATTGATTAATTTGTCTAATGAGAGGTTTTTCCATTAAAAATTTTGCCAATGTTGGGGCTGGAGGTGTAGCTCAGGGGTATAGAGTGAGCTTCATGTGCACGAAATCCTAGATTTAATTCCTAGCTTCACAAAAAAAAGACCATATATTTATTAACAATGGAAATATAACTTACTTTAAAAACTATGTCTATGTATAATCATGTTTTTTAAAATAAAATATGTATGATTCATAGACTAAAGTAGAAAGTTATTGAGAATGTTAACAGTGACAATCTCTGAGTAATTATTGCTGGACATTTTATTGTCTATATAAAATTTTTACATTTCCTAAATGATTCGTAAAATTTACATAGTAATTGTGCATTACATTTTTTTTGGCAATACTTGTTATTGAAGCCAAAGCCTTTACATTGAACTATATCCCCAGCTCTTTTCTAAATTTTTATTTTGAGATAGGCTCTCTCTAAGTTGCCCAGGTTAGGCTTCAACTTGAGATCTCCTGCCTCTCAGCCTCCCAGAGTGTTGAGATTACAGATATATAGCACCACACCAAGCTAAGTATGATTTTAAATGCTACTTCCCTTTACAACTCTTCTTAGCAATAAACATGGCAACCTGTGATGCTGACATGCATGAGAATTTGTAGTGGAGGAGCAGTGTATAAAGCAGTTTGCATAGCTCATGGGGGGAGGGGGTTTGTGGACCTAATGGCAAGGTAGGCTGCAAACAAATACGAAAGAGACATTTTCTTGGGGGACACAATGAAACTCAGAGGGGGACATAAGCAACATTATCTCAGTGCCTTGAGAGGGCTTTGCATGTGACACAGAGAGGGGCAAAGAGGAGTTCTTCTTAAGTCAGAGCAGCAGAAAGGAGGAGTTAGGGGAATTCTGCCCATTCTGGCCCCTCAAGGGTAGAGAACAGAAATGTTCTTGACTCATGTCAACACGAACACACTGGTCCATTAGTGAGAGCCATCGATGCAGAAGCCAAGCCAAGTCGCAGAGGACTGAGTAGGGAAAGGTGGCAGGGGTGGGCAAGGCTTGTCAAAATGGGAAACAACAGATTTCCCTGCTGATAGAAGCATCCAATGGCCAGAGAGAGTCTCAAAGTGTAGGGAACTCTTTTCACACCACCCATGGTCCTGATTTGATCTCCTCCCACCGTGGTTTTCATGACTACTTGTGGAGAATTCATCAAATGCCATACTTAAAGCTAGAGCCCAGAAATAACAAAATGTGATAAATAAATGAAAGCTTTGACTGATCTCCAGATTCAAACCATTAACTCATTGTATCCCATTCAGTAATATCTCTGATACTAACTTAATGCCTAACACACACACACACACACACACACTTTTTCTTAGGTATTAACTCTATCAGTAATGTCACCGCCATCCACCTGGTTGCCCATGCTAACTACCCAGGCATTCTCTCCTGTCTCTCCCTTGTGTCTCCCCATATACAACAAGTCAGCATGCATTAGTTCACCCTCCAGATAACTCTTGAATCCCTTTTCATCCTTCTTACACCACTGTTTTTGATTCTCTCTCTCATTGATTTGCTTTAGGACTATTACAAATCTTTCCCCTCTCTCCAGCCTGTTCCTTGTTCTGTCATACACTGATGGACTTTTTCCTGTTAATAGCATGATTTTCCATTCAAATGAGACCTGCCTATTTGGACCTTCAAAACAAAATTCATGTTAAGTACACAATAAATGATTGGCTGACCAACTAAATGAACAGTTAAACATAGATCAAGACTGCTGGTTCATTCTTATTCTGGGATAACTTGAGCTAATAATCCTTAATTACAACAACCTAATCTCTGTTGGTCCCCAGCAAAGATTCAAAACAGTTATCTTTTGCCCACTAGTGCTGTTCTTGAAATTTTGTGACACATTACATGTTCATATTTTTCACTGTCTGGCAAGACAAGATTCAAGAGAACCACTGGTATGTATTCTACACTTACTGATATTATTTTGTAAAACTTATAGAAGACTCAATGGCTAAGACTGGGAAGAAACATTTTTTTTTAAATAAGAAAAATAAAAAGACAGCTGTGGTAATCACATGTCACCTATTTAGCTTTGGTATATGGGAGCTATGAAGATACATTATGAAACAATTTATTTCCAAATCACAAGAGGAGAAAAACAAAATACCAAACATCAACTAATACAGTGTTGTGCAAGTCATGCAAGAGCAATTTAATTTTCTTCTATGAGAAAGTGGCAGGCTATGCTGACAAGAAGAAATCAATAACAATCAAAATAATCAACTCTTTCAACAAAGATCCCAATTGTGACCTTACCACCCATAAGCTGGGAAGATGCTCTCCTGTTGAAAAGCAGCTAATTTCAGATATATATGTGATACCAGCATCAAGCCATTGCACAAAGAATAGCTAAGATACTCTTTCACACAAAGTTTAAGAGCCACCTTTTCCAATGCTATAAAATTTAGAACAAAGAAGCGTATCAGTACAAAAACCCTCTTTTCAGTTCTGTTTATATTGAAGGTCTAAAATATTGGCCCTGTGGGACATATTTTATCCTTAACATTATAAAGGCTAATGATATTTCTTTACATCATGTTCTTACTTAGATAATTTATAAATTGCATCTTTCAATTTTATACAAAAAAGATTTTAGTAAGACAACTCTATTGAGTTTTAAAATGATGTAAATATTTTGTTTCAATGGGGTAGAAGCCTGTGTTTTTAATATTAGAGTTATTCCTACTCTTCCTAAAACAATCTGAAAAGATATTTTAATCAAAACACTTGGACCACAATTTTTAAATAAGCAGATATTAAATTAAAATTGTGTCCTATTTGTGTGTACAGTCACAAACCTAAGGGTTAACCACCTCCATTACTAAGAGATGTTCCAAATGAGGACAAAGTACTGGCCATGGAGAAGTCATATCTGACACCTGAGTTTCACTTCTCCTTTGGGTTTTCTCACTTGTGATAGTCATCAGTGCTTGTCAACAAACAACTTGAGTGTTCTGCTTCTGGATTTATGGTGAGACTAGTTATTGGCTAACTAGTTGGGTGGGGTCTACCTGGCTGTTCTGTTGTGAACAGAATGTGGCTTTTGTACCTTCCGCGTAGAGCACTGACTCAGTGCTGTGAGACTCTCCAGAGTACTCTTTCTTTTTCTCTGCCACAGCAGCCAGTCACGTAGTAGATGGTGGCCGCTCCTTTGGCTCTGATCATAAAACATGGCAGAACTGAAATTCCTTGTTGCTCTGCATGACATGTCCTGAAATGTAATATAAGTAAGGACTAAGTCTTCTCTCAGTCACTGAAATCATGATGTTGTTTATGGATGCCGCAAAATCTGGCCTCTCCGACCTGATATAGTAAGCTTCTTACTATCTCAAACACCACAATCCTCATCATTTATCTTTGCTAACACTGAGATTCCAACACCGACCAAAAGACTCTGTTCAGTTCCTATTGAAACAGCTGGTAGACACTGGAATTTTTTTAAAATGACATTAATAAATGCACCGAGAGAGAAAAATCAGAGAAGAAGGCTCAAGGAGTCAGACCACCTGGCTACTTCAGAGTGAAGGTAGACAATTCCATCATCTCCTCATGACTCAATTTCCTCAAAAATTAAAAGAAGGATGATAAGAATAGACCATCTCATTTGAATAAAATGTATTTTCTAGAGCCCTGAATCAAGGCCACAGTTTTTTGAAGCTGGTGGTTTCAGGCAGGAGCCTGAAGTTCTGTCTTTCTATGGTCTGTTGGCTGTTTCAGAACTGTAGAAATGAAACAGTCAATTAATTAGAAAAAACAACTCACCCTCCCCCACCCCAGTAAGCCTACTGCCGTGGGTCTGGAGGAGAAGAAGACTCTTCCCTCAGACTCTTCCCTGCCACAGCCTGGAGGAAAGGAAGCTATGGCCCTGGGATTCTACCACCTTTGGGGGAACATCAGTGAGCAACCACCCTGTACCTCTCTGCCACCCTGGTAACCTCAGGTCAGAGGAACCCAGGTACCTAGCCCAGTGCACTGCACTGCAAGATGGGCAGCCAATACAGGAAACACCTGGGACTCGGCAACTGGCTGATTTGGAGGAACAGGAAATTGTCAGGACAAAGAGCAAAGTGCTCCTGCAATAAGTACACAAGTCAAGCCGGCATGGTGGTATACACCTGTAATCCCAGCACTTGGGAGGCTGAGACAAGAGGATTGTTGCAAATTCAAGACCAGCCTGGGTTACAAAGTTAGCTCAAGGCCATCCTAAATTGCAGAGCAAGACCTTGTCTCAAACACACACACACACACACACACACACACACACACACACACACACACTCACACACACCAAACAAACAAAAAAGCACAACAACAAACCCAAGTACAGAAGACGTAGACATAAATTAGAAGTCACACACCTGATATTTCTGAAATGATAGCAACTGACGTAGAGACAACTTAGTGCTTGTGCTGTTTGATTGACTTTGCATACCTGCATCTGGTGCTCTGAGCATCTATTTAGAGGATAACAATGTGCGTTACAGTAACTATGACTGTCTTGTTTTGAAATCCAATACATTCCCTTATTTTTTGTTTCATTTTGTTGTTTTGTTTTGTTTTATCATATTTAAAAGAAGAAAAAAGATATATTTTCATGAGCCCTTACTTGCTCACTCTCTTAGCTTCAGTTCCCCAGAACTGAAACAAATGTGATGTGTGAGAACTTTACTGAGACCCTTAAGAGAAGAGGAGAAGGAGGAAAACAGGGAACATGGAGCCAATGCGTGTGTGAGGGATGAAACATGAAGTGGGGTGACTGGTCACACAGAACGACAGGACCAACTTAAAGTCTTTCAAAAACATTTCTCCATTTACGGGGGAGGGGATATAAAAGAGGAAGCACGTTCCCATCGGCTTCTGTCCCACACTGGTCAAAGGTTAGTGCCTGGGCACAACGGGGTGTGGCCTGCAACTTGTTACCCACAGTGAAGCCTGAGATGGGAGACAAGAGGCTGGCAGTCATATCTCCTACATCAAGCTAGTAAGAATATCACAAAACCGTTCTCCTTACCTATGTCTGGGAGAAGAGACTGGTGAAGCCACAAAGATCTAAAGTGGTTAAACAACAACAAAAAAATCCTTCCAAAAAACCAGATCCACCACCTATTTAAAACTTCAAGTACCTCAGTCGGAAAATTTCTCATTCTCCTACCATGTCTTTTTCCTTCCATTCTATTCACCATCATATAACATGCGATATATTTTACTTAGCTCATTCTGAACCCCCCCCCTCCAACCAGCATTTGTGACATTAGTGTTATCTCAAGTGCTTAGAGAAATGTCTGGCACAGAAGAAGTCAGTCCTCTCTAAAGATGGCTTTTAACATTTTATTTTGATATAATTTCCCGCTTACAGAAAATTGGCAGAGAAAAGTACAAAGACTAGAGACACTTTAGCCAAATTCACTGTTATTAACATTTTGCCACATCAGCTTTCCCTGTCTCCATCTCTGCCGAACCATTTTGAGAGTAGTCTGTGAACGTCACGCTCTCTTCACTTTCAGATACATAAATGTATCTGCGTATATGAACATCAGTTTGGAGCAATTGTTAAAATCAAGAAACTTAACATGCAGTTGAACAGGCTGTTCATATCTGAATGTTGTCAATTATCCCAATAATGCACTTTATAGCAAAACTTTCTGACTTGGGTTTCAATCCATGATCACATAATGCATTAATTGGTTATGCCTCCTTAGTCTTTTTAACCTGGAATATTTCCTTAGTCTTTCCTTTTCTTTTATGACTGACACTTTTAGAAGACTGCAGGCTTGGTATTTTGTAGAAAGTCCCTCAGTTTAAATTTGTTTGATGTCCTATAATGGTTAGACTTATATGGCAAAGAATACATGAACAAAATCTTAGCGTCAAACAAGGTGGTTTCCTAAGTACAGTGCTCTGATCATTTCCTAAGCAGCTACTCCCAGACTCTCTCACTCCCTTTCTTAGAGTGTCTGAACTCTCACTCCAAGGGACTTCCTGGCTGCACCAAGTTCCTTCCTTCCTGCCTCCTGATCTAACTCCACATAAAAGGTCACATTTATTACTCTTCATTGTCTAGGAACTCCTGTTTAAACAACTTCAACTCTTGTGGCAAAATTGAGAACTACATTCCACCTCTATAGCTCACTGAAGACTGAGGTTTAATGCTTGCAGGCCTGAGAGACATTCTCCTTCTTGAGATAAGACCCACAAATAGTCCCACAAGGATGAGCTCTTTCCCTAGACTATCCTGTCCCAGGGGAACCATATGTGGCCACACACTTGCAGTCACACAGTCTATGCACTGAGAAGACAGTTTCTTATGACAACCCCTAGCTCCAAAGGAAAGAGAAGTTCCTAATGAGGCACTCAATCAGCTTTTGTTGAAGATATCAGGAAGATATCATTATATATAGGAAGATATCATTGCTTTTTTTGTAGAGCTGGATGATCAAAATTAAGAAGCTTTAAAATGTGTAAGTGTGCATATGTCCTCCCAGGTATTATGAATACTATTTCACCTCCAAACTGATTGATGAAGTCTACTCTTTTCACGTTAACCTGAGAAACATCAAACAACTGTTCAAATAGGTAAAACATATTAAGTTTTTATCGGACATTAGCTGAGAACTTGTTGATGTGTGTCAAAGACTGAGTTGTCTGCATTCTGTTTATTTTCCCCTCTTCCTTTCTACAGTGGGTAACACCATGTCATGTTAAAACAATATATTCTCCAACTTTCTTGCAAGAGGAGTCAATGGCACACAAACAGAAAGCACTTGTCTCGCCTTTCTTTGAACCAGAAGGGGAGATATTAATATAAGCTCGAAAGAAACCATTTTTAGTGCAGAAGGAGCCCTCAGGATGTAAGAGCAGATGGTAGGACATTTAAAATGATGCAGGACTACACTTTACCTGGACTGCTTATCTTTTGTCTCTGTGATATTTCAGGGAAAATAACATTTTGCCCTACTTAAACCAGTGTTACTGGATTTCTAACCTAAGATTAGCTAATAGAATTGCTGAGTATAGCAGTTTGATGCATGTTTGTCATGAATTTGAATGTTTATGTCATATTTGCCATCTAGGGAATAACATATTTTGGAACCAACCAAATGTGAAGGAAATTAAGGTCATCAAAATGCATTTTAAGGAAAGCCATGCTGAGCCTGGGAGACGTAGCAAGAAGCCAGTTTGCCCTTCCTGTGACCCACCACAAGCCATGCAGAGCCCAGAGGAGAAACAAGCCAACTGTGAGTTGGTGGAAGCCATGCTGGGCCTGAGAAGAGTGACAAGAAGCCCATTTGCCCTTCCCATAAGCCAAGCCAGACGGTGCCCTGGCTGGAGGATAACACTGCCTCTCACCCCCAAGCAAACAGATGATGTGGAGGATAGGCTGTGTTGATAGCAACTGAGGTACAAAAACAACTTAATGCTTGTAATGTTTGATTGACTTTGCGGGCCTAAGGCGACTGAGCATCTATTAAGGGGATAACAATATGCAATATAGCAAATATGGGGGATTTCCTTTGTCTTATTTTTGAAACTCAATATTGTTCTCACTGTTTGTTTTGTTCCATTTTATTTTGTTTTATTCAGTGTCCTGTTTTAATTGGTTTTATTCTGTTCTGTTTTGTTTGATTTTACTATGTCTGATAGTAGGGGGAGCAATTTTTCAGATAACAAGAGGTCTTATGGTAGCCATTGTTGATTTCCTATTATCCAGTTTTGAAATCCTGTATCACTATCACTGTTTGGTTTTGATAAACTTTATTCTATTTTTTTGGCTTTATTCTCTTTAAAATACACTTTTATTCTATTGTTTTGATTGATTTTATTTTGTTTTAATTTTTTTATTTTATTATGTCTGATGGTGAATAGCCATTTTGAAGAAAACAAGAGACATTATGGTAGCCATTTTTTATTTCCTATTATCTTCGTTTGAAGTCCTGTATCACCTTCATTGTTCTGTTCCGATTAGCATTATTCTGCTTTCTTTTGTCTGATTTTATTCTCTTTAAAATAGAATAAAAGAGTAATGTTAATCCTCTACATAGTTTGGTTGCTTTATTGTATGATAATTAGAATTACTTTCTACAAATATTTTTCCTCAGTGATTTAAGTTTTTCACAGACTCCCAAAATTTTTTAAAAAACAATTGTTTATTACTGAAAATATTTGTTGATTTTCCTGATTATGTAAACAATATACATCCTATATCATGGATGAAATGTAAGGGCAGTATGCTAAGAGAACTAAACCAATTAAAAGACAAGTATTAGGTGATTCCACTTGTATTCACTAGATTACTAGTTCCAAATTGATAGGAAATAGGATCCTGGTTTCCAAAGACTTGGGGTGGGCAGGAAAAGAAAAAATTTGTTTACTTGGTACAGAGTTGCAGTTTGCAACATGAAAAAGTTCTAAAGATTGATTGCATAATATGAACATATTTAAACTCTTCGATGAAGTTGAAAGAGAAGGAAAACTCCCAAAGTCATTCCTAAAAACTAGCACATCTGTATTCCAAAACTAGAAAGAGATCCAACCAAAAAAGAACTACTGACTAATCCTACCAAAAGAAACCCTGAATTCATAACCCAACTCAGCAGCATAGCAGGATGTAAAATCAACACACAAAAATCAATGGTGTTTCTGTACACCAATAGTGAATTCCTACAGAAAAAATTTTGGAAAATAATACCATTCATAATGACATCAGGAAAAATTGAACATTTAGGAATTAACCTAACCAAGGAAGTGAAAGGCCTCTATAACAAAAACTACAGAAATCTGAAAAAGGAGATCAAAAGACATCATTAGAAAATGGTAAGATGACCCTTGTTTCTGGATAGGCAGAATCAACATAGTCAAAATAGCTATACTTCCAAAACTGACACACAGATTTAATACAATACCAATTCAAAATCCAACATCATTCCTTATAGAACCAGCAAAAACAATCCTAAAATTCATATGGAACCAAAAAGAGAACCAGAATAGCAAAAGCAATCCTGGGCCCAAGAGTAAAGCAGGAGATATCACAAGCCTAGATTTCAAGTTATACTACAAAGCTACAGTGTAAAAACAGCATGATACTGGCACAAAAATATACATGTGGATCATTGGAATAGAATAGAGGATAAAGAAACAACTCTAGGCACATTCAGATCTCTGTCCTTTGACAAAGAGGCCAAAAACGTACATTGGAGGAAAGCTAATCTTTCTAGTAAATGATGCTGGGAAAAGTAGCCATCCATATGCAGATTAAATTTAGACTCGTATCTCATCATGTACTAATCTAAAATAAAAATAGATGAAAGATCTAAGTGTTAAAACAGAAACAATCTGCTGGTAGACAAAATAGGTAAAACAATTGAAGATATATGCACAGATAAGACTTTCTGAATAGAATCTCAGTGGCACAAGAAATAGTACCAAGAATCAACAAATAGAATCATATCAAATTAAAAAGCTTCTGTACAGCAAAAGAAATAATCAACAGAGTGAACAAACAACATACAGAATGAGCAAAAAATTTTACAGCTATTCCACAGGCAGTACAACTAACATCTAGAATACACAAAGAATACAAAAGGCCGGGAATATAACTCTAGCACAGTGCCTGACCTGAGTTTGATTTCTGGTACCAAAAAAGAAAAAAAAAATCACCATAAAGAACTCAAAACAATTATACATCTCAAAATAAAACACCATATCAAAATATGAGCAAGTGAAATGAATAAATATTTCTCAGAAAAAGTACAATAAACACAGGGAAAAAGGGTTTAACATCTGTGTCTATTAGAGAAATGCAAATTAAATGCTGAGGTTCTATCTGACTCTGGAGAGAATAGTTTTCAAGAAATCAGGTAACAACAAATCTAGTGAGGCTAATGGGAAAAAGAAATCCTTCTACATTGTTGGTGGGAATGTAAATTTGATACAAACACCGTGGAAAGCAGTGTGCAGATTCCTCAGAAAACTAAAACTACAAAGTTCACCTCAACCCCGTATTTCCCCTCTAAGCATATCCCTAAAAAGTTAAAGGCATCACATTACAGTGACACATGCATATTTACTGCAGCACAACTGATAATAACTGAATCTTGGAAATGGTCTATATATCCCAAAACAGATGAACAAAAAAAGAATGTGGTATTTACACACAATAGAGTACTTCCTTGCCATAAAGAGGAGTAAACGAGTCATTTTTAAGAAGATGGATGTGCCCTGAAACTATAATGTTAAGTGAAATAAATCAGACTCACTAATTCAAATATCACATGATTTCTCTTATACTAGAAACCCAAATTAGAAATAAAGATCAAAATAAAGCATAGATAATAAGAAGTAGACAGATTTTTGCAAATGAGGAGACCAAGAGATGGAGGGAGGGCAGAGGGAGGAGAGAAGAAGAGGATAAAAAGAAATCAAGATATGTTACGAACATGTGCCAACTCCCCATGAGGAACGACATTATTATGTACTGCAAACATACTAATGAAAAATGAAAATTAGTAAAAAGAAAAGCACGAGTAGATTTAACATAATATATACCGAGGGCGTCTGGGAAAATGGCGGAAGGGAGAGCAGCAGAGAAAGAGCCTCTCCAAGTTTTGGTGTTCAGACCCTGGAATATGGCAACATGAGGAAGGAAAGGAGGACAGAGGTGGGTACTGTGGACACAGGAAGGTTCAGACCTGAGACTTGAAACTCATGGAGAGAGCTTAGAACTCAGCGAAAATAAGAAAACCAGGGTCGATGGCCCTGTTGAATGTGAGAAACAGCAAGAAAGCGAGGCAGCCTTCGCCCATAGTGGACCAGCAGAGACCTAATAACTGGGAAAAGGCAGCAAGGAAGCCATGCAGCCTCCTGGGGGATGGTGGAGGCCCTGTCAGCCGGGGAGAACCAGCAAGGAGGCCACCTCCGCCTCCCATCCTCCCCACCTGTTGGCATCCAGACATACACAGACTGAGACGAGAGTAACTGAAGCAGGGAAGTAACCTGACGTTTATGTTGTTTGATTGACTTTGTAGGCGTGGGGCTCATAGTCTGGGCAACTATTTAGAAGATAACAATATGCAAATAGTAACAATTGCAGATTTCCCACCATACTATCACTGTTCTGTTTCTTTTTTACTTTTTGTTTTATTCCTTTAATACTAAAAAAAACCCTGTACACTTAGAACTAGGCAAGAGCAAAGTTTTATATTGTGTTTTCCATGATTAAAAAGTTTAAAAATTGGCTTATTAAAGATAACTATATATTATTTTCCTGATTTTTCTACTTCAGCCTCCCCTCCATCTTTGTGGTAGCCTATAGATCCTCTACCCACATTTTAAAATGCTGTGTTTCTCAGGACTGCATCCTAGATACTGAGAATGGCAGCTCTGGGGACCTGAATGCAGCAGGGCCTTCACAGGTGGCCCTCTTCCTCCATTCGCTTTCTTCCCTCAAAATTCTTTCTTCCCTTTTTAACCTCTTTCATTCCCTCACTCTTCTCCCTTTAATTCCCCTTTCTTTTGTCTTTCTCACTCTTTTTCTCTTTACATTTCCTGATATGTTGGTTTAATTCTTTCAGATTAGCTTTCTCTATTGAACCATATCCTTAAGTCCAAATATTTTCTTCCCAAATATCCAACCTAAGAAAAATACCTCTTTTTTTCTATTGCTCTAATTAAAATAAAATTAAAAACCTCTGAAAGAATTCCAGTCATTTGCTGTGATCAGATATGGTCATCATTACATTCTCACATCTGGGGTCAGATTTTAGGTTCTGTTGGTTTGAAGCCTCACTAGGTCACAAGGTTAGAGTGCAGGATAACAGCTCCCCAAAAGGAAGGGTGCTATTATATGAAGAAGGGAGGAGCACTAGACAGAAAAACACAGTGATATTCCCAGGAGATATTTCCACTGTCTTCAGATTATGTTGTGAGGGCCTACTGTGACTGGCATCTGGTTATATCTCCAGATCCTAATTACATCCTGCCCACATGGTATCTTAGCCACATCAAACAACTGTAGGAATTCAATTCCCATACTCCTTACAGTCTCACCCTACATCTACCCCTTCCCATGACGAAACTGAGCTTATTCTTGAGCTTAGTATTTTTTAAATGAAGACTCTCTTCTACTTCCTCAGATTCTTCTGACAAGTTCAAACTGGGTTCCCTTCCTGTGTGCCCTACAAAGCCACTACGGTTATGCCTCAACTTATGATGGGGTTGTGTCCTGGTAAACCCATTACACGCTGAAATTATAAAGCCTAATGCATTTAATATACCTAGCTTACCACATATCATGGTTTAGCCTTAAACATACATAGACACATATTAGCCTACAATTGGGGAACATCACCCAATGCAAAGCCTACTTGACAAGAAAGTATTATATATCACAGATACATTATTGAATATACTACACTGTAGAATACAGGATCCATTATTTACTCTCATGTCTGTGTGGCCAACTGCAAGTTACAGCTCTCTACCATTGCCCAGGATTATGAGATAGCATCATACCCATGTATTACTATCTAGGAAAATGTCTAAATTCAAAGTACAGTTTCCACTGGATGTAAATAACTTTGGCAGCATCATAAACCATAAGTCAAACCAATAAAAGTCTTGAACCATGTGTACTTTCTTGTTATAGCATACTGAATTCTTATTTTCTGTTATATGTTTCTCACCCCCTCCCCATCATAGCTGTACCCCATTTTTGCCTCTTTTGGGATGTAAAATCCATTGAGAAGAGTTAGTGGTTGCCTTGTTCACTGGTGTAACTCTAATAATGCAAAGTCTGAACCAGTGTCAGGACCTGATAACATTTTGTTAATTGATAAGTAAGTACATGAATAAATTGATATTCTTATGTGTTATATAAGTGCTTTCTAAGTAATGTTAGCAGCTAATTTCAGGATAGTGGATCAAATAAAAATAAATACGGGTTAATAGCAAAAATGATAAAGACCAATGAAAACTCTCCCTTTCTAAAAACCCCAGGAGGAACAGCCCAAAACTGGCAGAATAAAAATTTTCAGAACTCTGAAAGTTCAAGGTTTATATCAAGCCAGGTGTGGTGGTGCACACCTGTAATCCCAACACTCAGGAGGCTGAGGCAGGAAGTTCTCTGCAAGTTCAAGGCCAACCTGGGCAATGCAATAAATTTAAAGTCACTCTACACTACAAAGCAAGACTGTCTGAAAAAACAACAACAAAAAAGGTTTATATTGGACTTAGGAGTTTTTATTAAAGAAAAAATGGTGAATTTTGATAAGAAGAGATAGTCTTGCAGTGTTTTAATTTTTTTAAGCTTCATGGTCATTTTAAAAACCAATAATCTCCAACCACAGTGAAAACCAGCAGCCTAAAAGTCACTGGAAGGAACGGGATAAACCTCTTTCAAAGTCTCATAACAGCATCATTGTTATTTGACCTGTCGTTTCCCTGGGAGATCCCTTTTGCAAAGCTGTCTTTATTTGACCTGATTCCAGATCACCCAGTGAGAAAAGCCTTTTCTCTGAAAGCCATTTGTCAAAATAATTTAGAGAAAATTATTTAACTTCACTGCTGTCTGTGGTTGAGGACAAAGTCAGAGAGAAACAACAGGATAACCCAAAAGCTTAAAAGAAAAAGGTAGGGAATGATGTCCACAGGAGCTTGAAAAGCTCCAATGTATTCTTGGGAAACCAGGAGTTCATAGTCACACATTCAGCTGCATGTGTGCTCAAGAAAGACTTGGGAAGCTCCAAAGCAATCACCTCTAGCTGAATTAGAGGCTTAATACAGAAGAACGTGAATACCATAGACATTGATCAACCACTTGACCACCTGCCTTAATAAGCAAGCAGTACTTCTTGGCAAGGACTGGTAGATGCACTTAAGAAAGCACTTAACTTTGGAGCTGGGAAGATGGCAGAACAGTAAGCAGCAAAGTAAATAGTTTCTCTGAGAGAAACAGTCCAGATGCTGGAATATAGCATTCTGGAGAAAACAAGAAGAAAGAAGTAGGTCCCCTCAACTCAGGAAGAAACTAAAGTGATAATTGAAGCCCACTGAGAGAATTAAAAAAAAAAAAGAAAAAAAGAAAAACTTAAACAGAAAAAGGTAGTAGCTGGCAGTGCTTTCACTGGAGCCAGAGCCACTGTGCCAGAAGCGCTGCTGGAACCCGGGGACACGTGGGCACAGTGAAGCTGATGGCTAGCAAGCCCAAAGGCCTTGGTGGGGAGACATGGTGGTAGAGGGGAGCAGCAGACCAGAGAACTGCACTGGCTGGCGGTGAGTGTGTGGGACTCATTGTGGGAGTGGGAGATTGGCTGGGTGCTATTTTGGGGTTGGACAGGAGAAGCCTGGAGATAGAACTGCAGTCGGTTTTGTTCAGCAACTCCTAGCTCAGAGCAGACTGTTGGAAATTGTTTGGACTGAGTCCTGCCCCTCTGCACAGTCCAATAGCTATTGGCAAGGTTTCCCTAAAGCTATCCCTAACCAATCCCACCAGTCCAGCGCACACTAAATGTGGTGAAGACTCCCTGTGGTTAACCAACTCAAAAGGGAGGGGCCAGCCTGCCCTGCCCCTGCTTACATGGCAGTAGCCACCAGCACACTGGGGAAAGCAGCAAACAGCAGCAATCCCTATCCAACACACTTCAGAGTAATTATAACCAATACAGGAAGTCTGGGGAACCACACTACCCACTTGTCCAGAAGAAATCAGCAACATGGCAAGAGGAAGGAGCAAAAGGCAGTCTCTGGCCTCCAACCCAAGCAGTACTAGTCCAGGAAATGTAAACACAGAAGAGATCTGAAGTTGTACACCTGCAGTTTTTGAAGCAACAGCAACTGAAATAAAGAAACAACTCCATGAAGGTATAAAAGAACTTAAAACAGAAATACTATTACAGGTCAAAGAAGCTATGAGAAACATAATAAAAGAATTGCTAAGAACCTCTAAAGAAGACATGGATGAAACAATAGAGGAGCATAGAAAAAGGAGGGAAACCTTCAATGAAGAATATAAAAAAAATTTAGAACACATGAAACAGATTCAAAGACATTACAAGGAAATTAAAAACTCCATTGAAAGCTGGCAAAACTGCTTGAAAGAAACTCGAGACAGATTATCAAACCTTGAAGGCAGGTTTGCAGCTTGTGATCATAACAGGAAAGATCTCTTAAAAATAACAAGGAACCAGGAAGTAACAATACAAAGGCTAGAAAATGACAAGAGGATCTATAACTTAAGAATAAAAAACATGAGTAAAGAAGCAGGGTAAACACAAATGAAATACAAAGGCTATTTACAGAAGTAATTAAAGAGAACTTTCCAAGCATAGAAAAAGGAAATGATATTCAGATATATGAGGCATCCAGCCAGCTATAACCAAAATAGATCTACACCCAGACATATAATAATCAAGATGCCAGAAATTCACCACAAGAACAGAATATTAAAAGCTGTCAGAGAAAAGAACAGATTACCTATAAAAGAAAACCCATCAGAATCATGGCAGACTTCTTGACACAAACCATCAAATCAAGAAGAGCTTGGAGTGAAGTATTCCAAGTCCTGAAAGAAAATAACCTCCAACCCAGATTGATGTATCCTGTAAAACTATCTCTCAAAATTAATGGAGAAACAAGATAATTCCATGACAAAGAGGAACTGGGGGAGTTTATGACCACCAATCCAACCCTACAAAAATACTGAAGGACATTCTAGAGAGAGAAAAAAGATCATGGTTTCAGGAACAGTGGCAGGGTGGGGCTCACTGAACAGGGCAGACAGTCAAATGAAGGGGAAAAGTAGACAACCAACAGTAGAAAAATAACATGGCAGAGATGAGGCAGAGAAGGGTGGCTATAATCAGTAATATAGATGGTCTCCATACACCAATAAAAAGAAACACAAGCAGAGTGGATCAGAAGATAGGGTCTATCAATATGCTCTATATAAGAAATACAATTAACCTGAAAGAGAATTTATAGACTGAAAGTCAAAAATGAGAAAACAATGCTCTATGTGACAGGGAACCAGAAAAAAGTGGGGGTAGCTTGTCCATCAGCTGCAGATTAGCTAGAAAGTCATAACACTTTTATACAATGGAAAACTACTCAGCTATAAAGAAAGAAAACCATGAGGCTCTTGTAGGTAAACAGATACAACTTGAGACCATGCTCAAGGGTAAAAAGATTCAGAATCACTTAGGTGAGTAATGGGCTGCCTCCCTAATCTAAAAACTAAAGGAGTTAGTGGGATGCAAAATGTACAATGCACCCTGTGAAAGTGAAAGGGGAGGAATTGTCTAAATAGGGAAGGCAGTGGCCATTGTTAATCTTTTATCATGATTTGAAACCCATATTGTTTTCATCATTCTGTTTAGTTTGGTTTTATTCTGTTGCAGTTTGTCTTCTTGTATTAGATTTGATGGCAAGGACAGCTATTCCAAAGATAGCAGGCTATATTATGGTAACCACTTTTGATTTCCTATTAATTTGATTTGAGGCCCTATATTGCTTGCATTGTTTTGTTTTGACTGATTTTACTCTATTCTGTTTTGTTTGATAGTATCAAGTCTGAGGGTATAGGAAACTACTTTGAAGACAATAAGATTCACTATGATGCCCATTCTGGTTTGACTATTATCTTCTTTTGAAGTCCTATAATGTCTCCAGTGTTTCATTTTTATTGGTTTTGTTCTGTACTGTTTTGTTCAATTTTATTATACCTGATGATATGGGTAATTCTTCTGAAGATAGCAAGAGGCATTATGGTAACCATTGTTGATCACCTTATATTTTGTTTTATGCCATATTCTATGTCCATCCTTTCATTTTGACTGACTCTATTTTGTTTCATCACATTTGATTTTACCCTCTTCAAAAAAAAGTAATAAGAACTGTAGGAATAATAAAACTCAAAATATGTAATTGGTATTGTAAAAAAGAGAGGAAAAGAAAGTGCTCTAAAGGATATAACTTCATGTATATTGAAGTGTATAAGTTAGCTAACAATACTACTAAGTTTTTGTTGGATCATTGAATAGAACTGTTTGCAGTCTCACTGTTTGAATGTCCACTTTGTATGCTTTAATTTTGTAACTTGAACAACTATTTCTAAGATGACAATATGTAATCTATCAACTAGTGATTTCTTAGTGTTTATTTTTTTGAAATTCTGTATTACTTCTACCCTTTTTTCTGTTTGGCTTTTTTTTCTCTTTAAATAAAATTTTTAAAAAAAATTTTTAAAGCACTTAAGAAAATCTCCAATTATTATCTAACTACCAAGCTAACTGAGTGGTGACCTCAGTGGCCATACACAACAAAAAACACAGGCTTTATAGAAAACTCACCAAACAGATTAACAATAACAACAGCAACAAGCAGCACAAATAAATCCTGGTTAAGAAGGTAATATGATTTTCAAAATGCCACATCAATTACTCAAAGTGTCTAGTTTTTTAAAAGTTTTAAAATATGTTATGAAGCTAGAAATTATGATCCAAATGGACCATAAAGAAAAAGAACTTGTACATGAATGAGTTTTATTTATTATAGCTAAAAGTTAGAAACAACCCAAATGTCTATCAAATGGTGGATCAAGAAACAGAATGTAATACATCTATATAGAGGAAATAAAATGAAATGGTGTATGAGTACATGCTACAAGGCTGATGAACCTAAAAACTCATCTTGTACCTGGGAGACATGAATATATCTAAAGAAAAGGATCTGTGACATAATCCTATAAAGATTAAAGTGGATTGAAAACTGATGGTCAACTTAAACACTAGCTGAACTGAATCAGCATGATGTTGAGTGTAGAGGGTACACCTGAGAACTGTTGCCAGCATAAAAAGATATCTGGAGAGGAAGTGTGTAGCATTGAGAGTTCTCCTAAGTGGTGGTGGTGTTTGGTGCTGTTGGTTCTCCTGGAGGAGCTTGTCAGGCTGGCTTCCCTGATAAGAACTCAGCTGTTGTCATCCACGGAGCTCAGGACATTGTCACTGAGAATGGCTGCAGTTCACGTTGGGGGAGCTTTGGTCCTACTTTAAGCATCGCTTCCTGGCTCCAGTGCAGATCCTTCAGCCTATTGGCATAGATCCTTTGTCTTGCTGGCAAAGACTTTCTAACTTCTACTGCTGACCTTTGGGCCTTCCCAGCACAGATTCATGAAATAGACTTACATGAGTCATTGTTGTGGGTTCCAGGCCTCCAGTTAGACTCATGGGAGTCATTGTCCCATAACAATGGTCTTCAGCTGGACTCATGCAGTTATTGCCATGGGGTCCAGGCTCTTGGCTGGATTCTCTAGGCCTTTAGTATGTGAACAGATTTCCTGTACTTTATTTATATTTGATTCCCTGGGTGACCATTATAAACAATACTATAAATTATGTTTCCTATACATAATTATTTTCCTTACAATCCCTGACTATACAGAGATGATACTCTGAATTCTATTACAGCCTGAATAGACCATGCCTAGAAACTCTTAAACTCTCTTCACCAAACAATTTCTGGTTACTTTTAGGCTTCTGAGGTAAATGCTTACCAAAAACTGTGTTCTAAATAGAAAACAAAAGTTTAAAGAATTAAAATTTTTATATTGTGTTTTAAATTAATAGAACTGCATTATCACTATACAGTATTCCCTCATTGATCCATTTTCTACTCACCAACCCTCAGTCTGTCATATGTCATTTTAAAAGTTGTTTATAAACTAGATTCCAATACCCAAGAAGAATTTAATTAGATGAGTTGGCTCTATATCAGTCGAGAGGTTTTGGCTTTCTAAAGCTTTAAACTATCCCATTAACAGTATCTTAAATTAAAAGATCACATCGTTCTTAGATAATAAGTCTAGGGGTAGATGTTAATATTAATTAACTCAATAATTGATCACTATGTACATGCATTTTGCTTAAAAGTATCTTCAGAATTTATTCCTCTATTCAAATAGTTATTTAAACTTAATTTGTTAGTATTTTGACATAGACTTTTACATTTTAATGTATGATTAACATTTCAGTAACAATCAAGACCTACTAGTAAAGGTTCAAAATACAATATATAAATCATTCAATATCTCTGCGCAAATACCTGTGCAATAGTACATGCTAGCTGAGGATGGTCCTTTGACTTTTCCCGGAGAACAACCATTTAAAAACTGTACAATTTTTGCCTTTTAAGAGATGAAATCTTGAATTTAGACAGTAAAATATATTGAACATATGTTTTTAACAGAAGTATGCCCTGTTTTCTTTTCTCTAATTCTTAGATGTAATAAAATACATATAACATAATTTACCAACATAACCATTTTTAAGTATACAATTTGGGAGTGTTAGGGATACCCATATTGTTGTGCAATTCACAAGGGCATAAATTTTTATGCCATATTTTAACCCATCACATCCCTGTAAGTCATTTGCATTCCTATGATTACAATGAGAAATCTGTGCTAAGTACAGCTCTGGTGCAGCTAGAGAGATGTCATAATAAACACATTTTTTACAATGGCTATTGGTGCATACAGAATAGTTTACTTGCATTTAAGTCTCTGTGTATTTCACAGAATCTTGCAGCATTTCATCTGTTACAGTTTCCAACACTGAATGGCAATGCTGGCTTTCTGCCCAATACCTTTCATTCCTATTGAGACCCTCATTATATTTTCAGATCTAATTCTAACATTGGAATCCTTAGATTTGGTTGCCATTTTGAAATATTTTAAATGGTCAAATATGTAATCACATTGCTGTTTTCTTCACCATCTGAATCAAGGAGGGCTGCATTCCTTGTATCTATATCAGTAAATTCTTGCTCCATTTCACTGTCACCAGGAACTGTGGCTCACATAGCCATTGTCAAAGTCATCATTGTCACCATACACACACACACTACTCTTCTTTTATGAAAGCAATCATTTGACTGTAATGGGTCATCTTCATCATCCATGCATGAGAAATCTGATGATTCACTTTTGACTTCCTCCAAAACTTGCATATCTGGTTTTTCATGAGCCATGGAATTGACAGGCTACTTCTCCCAGAAAAAAATCCCCCCAAAAATCTTTCTTTCTTTCTTTCTTTTCTTTTCTTTTTTTTTACAAATCCTGGAGTGCTGTGGGTCTATTGAAACCTCTGCAATACTTGGATAAACATACACAAAACCAGTTAGCCAGAGAATAGTTGGAGGGAAATCCCACTTTCCTGTTTTTGTACACTTGCACACATATTGTTTATTGGTCATACCAAGTAGGTAAACACATAGATTGTTTCCTGTATCCCTCACGAAAGGTTACTGAGGAAAGGTTACTGAGATGCACAGCTGGCTACACTCATGCTAAGGTACAAATTTACAGTAGAAAAGGAAGGGATCAGTTCACTGGACCCAGGATTATATTTCTCATTTCTCCTCACCTAGTCCCTGGAAACCATCATTTTACTTACTGTTTCCATAAATTTTACTTCTCTTGATACCCTCATGTAAATAAACTCATAATATATATTTTTCTTAATTATTTCGCCTGGCATAATGTCTTCAAGTTGACACACCATTGCAGTATGAATAATAATTTCCTTCCTTTTGAACACTGAATAATACTCCATTATGTGTATGCTTTATCTATTTATTTGCCCGTGGATATTTGGTTTGCATCTACCTTAAGAGTTTGATTTAAAATATTTTTAATATATACCAAGAAATAGTATTTCTAGATTTAATGGTAATTCTATTTTTAATTTCATGAGGAACTGCCATATTGTTTTCTATAGTAGCAGTGCCACTTTCCATTTGTACCCACAATGCACAGTTTCTCGACATCCAACTCACTTACTGTGCTGTTGATGGATCTGAGGTCATATCTCTTTGTGGTTTTGATGTGTGCTTCTGCAATAATTTTGGTACTGAGTATCTTCTCATATGCTTGATAACTACTTGCATATCTTCTTTTGAGAAATGTCTGTTCAAGTTCTTTGCTCAACTGGAAATCATGTTATTTGTTCTTTAATTGTTGGCTTGAGTTGTAGAAGTTCTTAGTGATAATGGTTTGTATATATTTTTAAATAAATCCAAATGTTAATTGCTTAAGAAGTATGTAATTTGTAAATTTTTTTCCTATTCTATGGATTACCTTTTCACTGTTGGCTATAATTTGATGCACAGAAGTTGTTTTTCATTTTAATGTAACTCATGTACCTAATTTTTATTTTATTAGATGTGATGTTGGGTCATACCCAAGAAATCACTGTTAAACCTAATGATATAAAGATTTCTTCTGATGTTTTCTCTTCTGTGTTTTATGATATTAATTCTTACATGTAGGTCACTGATCCCTTTTGAGATAATTTTTAAATTATAGTAAAAATAATGATACTACTTCACTTTTTTGCATATGGATATCCAGTTTTCCTAGCACTATTTGTCAAAAAGATTGTCTTTTTCCTGTTGAATGGTTTTGGCACCTTTATCAAAAATTAATTCACCATAAATGTAAGGATTTATTTCTGAGCTTTTCATTCAATTCTACTGGTCTATGTGTCTGTCCTTATACTAGTACTACACTGTTTCAGAACCTGTGGATACTTTGTAGTAGTAACATCTTACTGCCATTAGCTCTTCCAATCCTGAATAAAAGGTGAGTTTCTTTTTTTAAAATTTTAAAAAACAAAACAGAAAAAAAGATAGACACAATACAGAATTTCAAAAAGATAGTAAGAAATTAACACTAATTAATATATTGCATATTGTTATCTTAGAAGCAGTTCTTCAGGTTATAAGATCCAGGCATAAAAAATGATCAAGGATGACTTTCTTTTTATCTGGGTCTTCTGTAATTTCTGTTAGCAATATTTTATAGTTTTAGTATATACATCTTTTATCTCTTAGAATAAATTTATCCTCAAATATTTTATTCCCTTTGGTTCAGTTACAAATTAATTTATTTTTCACTAACATAATTTCTATGTTAGTGTATAGAAATACAACTGAATTTTGTGTATAGATTTTGTATCCAGTACTGTGTTGAATTTGTCACTCCTAACAGTTTATGACTCTGTGTGTGTGTGTGTGTGTGTGTGTGTGTGTGTGTGTGTGTGTAAACAGAAGTGGCAAAAGCAGGTGTTCAAGCTGCCATAACATGATACCATAGACTGGGTGACTTAATCAACAGATACTTTTTTATTGCCATGAAAGCAGGTGGTAATCCAAGATCAAAGTGCCAGCACGTTAGTATATGCTGGGGACTCTCTTTCTGGCTAGAATACAGCCAAACTACTTGCAGTATTCTCACAAATCTTTCTTCTTCTTCCTCTTCTTCTTCTTCTTCTTCTTCTTCTTCTTCTTCTTCTTCTTCTTATCCTTCTTCTTCTTCTTCTTCTTTTTCTTAGCCTTCTTCTTCTTCTTCTTCTTCTTCTTCTTCTTCTTCTTCTTCTTCTTCTTCTTCTTCTTCTTCTTCTCCTTCTCCTTCTCCTTCTCCATCTTCTTCTTTTTCTTTCTCCTCCTTCTCCTTGTCCTCCTCACCTTCCTCCTCCACCTCCTCTTCTTTTTTGGCTTTTCTTCTTGCATGAGTAGAAAGAGAGACAGCATACTCTGGCATCTCATTTTATATGGACACTATTCCTATCACCTTAGGTCCCCACCATTTTGATTTCCTCTAGGTTTAAGTGCCTCCATAAAATATCTCTATTTGTACTATGTAACCAAATACAGTCACATGGTGGATTAGAGGTTTTTTAAAATTTTATTTAAAGAAAGACTAAACAAAACAGAAAATGTATAGAAATAATACATAGGTTCAAAGAAAAAACAAACAGTAAGAAATCATTAGTTGATGTTTACATACTGCTCTCTTACAAATAGTTGTTCAAGATATACAAGTGGAACATATAAAGTGGGAAATCATACAGCGAGACTGCAAACAGATCTGTTCAACTGTCCAACAAAAATTTAGTAATATGGTTGTCAATCCTATACTCTTAAACATACATACAGTTATCCATATCTTCATTTATATTCAAGGATGTGAGAAACATACTTTTTCCCTAATATGCATAGTCATCACATTTTTAATAATTTTATTTAAAGAAAGACTAAATAAAATAGAAAATAGGTAGAAATAATACATACATTCAGAGAAAAAAATAAACAGTAAGAAATCACTAGTTGATGTTTACATATTGTCATTTTACAAATAGTTGTTCAAGATACAAAAATGGAACATGTAAAGTGGAAATTCAAACAGTGAGACTGCAAACCGTTCTTTTCAACTGTCCAACAAAAATTTAGTAACATGGTTGTCAATCCTATACACTTAAACATGCATGCAGTTATCCAAATCTTCATTTATGTTTAGATTAAACAAACTAAAGCAGGTTAAAATCATTCTGAACAAAGAATAATAGTATTGCTGGATTTCATATCATGACACTCCAGGATCAGCATCAGGTACTGTAGTGTCTTTTTTAAAAATTTTATTTAAAGAAACACTAAACAAAACAGAAAATGGGTAGAAATAATACATACTTTCAAAGAAAAAATAAACTGTAAGAAATAACTAGTTGATGATTACAGATTGTCCTCTTACAAATAGTTATTCAAGATACTAAAGTGGAGCATATAAAGTGGGGATTCAAACAGTGAGACTGCACCAGTTCTGTTCAACTATCCAACAAAAACTTAGTAATATGATTATCAATCCTATCCACTTGAACATACATGCACTTACCCATATTTTCAATTATGTTTAGGTTGAACAAACCCAAGCAGGCTAATATCACTCTGAACAAAGAGTAATAGTATTGCTGGGTGTTACATTATGACACCCCACGATCAGCACTGGGTACTTTAGTGTCTCTTTTTCTTCAAAGTATTTGTTCATTTCATCATGTGTCATAAGATCAGTTCTCATAAACTGTTTATAGGTTCTACACATGCCTGAGTCTTAACATGTATTTCTATCCTTTCTATATTAGAGGGAGAAACAAAACAAAGCAAAACAAAACAAAAAATATTCCTATAAACACATGAAATGAAAAAGACATATAAGACCATTTTACAAGGAGTTCTACCATAGTTCCTGTGTTGTCTCTTGTAATCTTCAATAGAACTGGCTATATCATCGGACATAGTATAATTGAATATATCAGTACATAACAGTATTAATAAAAACATAACTTTGTATATAGTATAAAACTTCAAAAACAGGCAGTAATCAAACCAGAATGTGTATCATAGAGTCTTGTCGTCTTCAGTGTAGTTGCCTATAGTCTCAGACTTGATACTATCAATCATATCAGTTTGGAATAAAATCTGTTGATACCAAACAACAATCAAACAAACCATATTTAACTAAGATAAGTCATGATAAACCAGTATAAGTCATACAGGGCTCCAGATTAAGTTAATAGGAAATTAAAGATGATTACTGTGCTATATCCTAATATTTTGGGGATAGCTGTCTGTGCCCTCAAATCTAATGCAAGTAGACAAACTGGGACAGAATAGAATCTATCTAAGCAGAGTGGTGCGAGTAATGTGGGTTTTAAATCCTGATACACTATTAACAATATCTTCTGCCATCTTTTTTAACACTCTCCCTCTCCTTTCACTTCCCCAGGGTACACTGTGCATTTTTGGCTCTCATTAAGACCCTTGGTTTTAAATTGGTGGGGGCAACCTGCTATTTACCTAAGTGGCTCCAAACTTTCTCTCTCCTGGACTTGATCTCTAATTGTATTCCTTTACCTATTAAAGCCTGTATTTCCAACCTATCTACAAATACTAGTCTATTCTCTGATCTCTGTCACATAGAGCATTGTTTTCTCATATTTGATTTTCAGTCCATGTACTCTTTTCCATGTTAATTATATTTCCTATAAATAGCATCTTGGTGGACCCTACCTCCTGATCTACTCTATGGTTCTTTTTTTTAATTTAGTGTATCAAGGTAATCTATATTAGAGATTATAACCAACTTTCTCTACCTAATTTCTATTATGCTCTTTTTTTTGGTCAGCAGTTGTCTGCTTATCTTCTTCATTCTGTTTTGTGCTCCATTCAGTGAGGCCTCTCTGCCACTGTTCCTGGAATCCTAGTACTTTTCTCTCTCTCTCTAGAATGCCTTGCAGTATTCTCTGTAGAGTTGGATTGGTGGTTGTGAATTTCCCAAGTTCCTCTCTGTCTTGGAAGCATCTTGTTTCTCCATTAATTTGTAGAGACAGTTTATCAGGGTATATCAATCTGGGCTGGAGGTTATTTTCTTTCAGGCTTGGAATATTTCACTCCAGGCTCTTCTTGACTTGATAGTTTGTCAAGAAGTCTGCCATTATTCTGTTGAGGCTTTGTTGATAGTTTATCTGTTTCTTGTCTCTAACAGCTTTTAATATTCTGTTTTTATATTGAATTTTTGGGATCTTTATTATTATATGCCTGGGTGTAGCTCTGTTTTTCATTGTACGTGGCTGGAGTTCTGTATACCTCATACATCTGAATATCATTTCCTTTTCCTATGTTTGGGAAGTTTTCCTTAATTATTTCTGTGAATAGCCTTTGTAGTACCTGTTTGTAACCCAGCTTCTTCATTCACATTCTTTATTCTCGAGTTGTAGATACTCTTGTCATCTTCTAGCCTTTGTATTGTTACTGCTTGTTTCCTTGTTATTTTTAAAAAGGTTTTTATTTCATAATCCTACATTGCAAACCTGTCCTCCAGTTTGGATAATCTATGCCTAGTTTCTTTCAAGCAGTTTTGCCATCTTTCCATGGAGCTTTTAATTTCCTTGTAATCTCTTTGAATCTGTTTCATGTATTCTATATTTTCTTTATATTCTTCAACAAAGGCTTCTCTCCTTTGTTTGAGTTCCTCCATTCTTCCATCTCTGTCTTCTTGAGGGGTGCTTAGCATCTTTTTTATTAATATTCTTATATCTTGCTTTACTTGGTTAAATATTTCACTTTTGAACTTGTCTATGAGGTCCCAAATACATCTATTTATGTCCACTGACACTGTGTCGGATATTGCATGTTTGCTGGTCCCATTCTCTTTTGTATTTACCTGTCCTGGGTCAGTGTTCTCAGGGTTGTGACCTGGGGACTTTTTGTTGTTGCTTCCTCTTCTCATCTTTTTTGTTTCTTCCAGGAGAACCAGTTTCTTTCTTTGTTGCTTACAATTCTTCTGAAGCATGCTGGCTAGGTAACCCTTCCCACTGCAGTGTGCTAGTGAGTTGCAAACAGTGGCCACATATGCTGGCCCCTCTCTTCCGGATCAGTCAACCTGCTGAGGTCTTCACTCTATTAGTGTATACCACCTCAGCTCTGGATCAGTCAACCTGCTGAGGCCTTCACTGCATTAGTGTGTGCCATCGCCATAGGGAATTGATTTCAGATAACCTATTGGGTCTCACCCAGGTCACACGATCCAGGCCAAGCTCACTCGACCAATCCCATTCGGGGAGGAAACAACGGACTGAAGTCACTACTGCCCCTTGTTCTTGCCAGTCCTGCCCAGTCCTAGAATGTCATCTGTTGGAGCCCCTTTCTCTGTGGAATGGTTTTATTTCCGTCACTCACCACAGGTAGATGCAGGTTCCCCGCTAGCTCAGCTCTATATTCGGCTCACAGACCCCCGACCTCAGTGTGACTGCATTTCCAGTGAGTCGAAGCAGTGGGATTTTGGACTGCTCGGTAAGTCACCGCCGCACCAGTTCAGGCACTACAGTGGGAGCACTGAACCTTTAGCTGTTCCAATAGTAGCACAGTGAATGTATGTTTTATTGGTTCTTCTCACCTTAGTTTCTTCTTGGGATGCGAGAATTCATCTCCCTCTGTTCAGGACTCCCCACATTGTATTATGTTGAATTCTAAGTTGACTATCTCAGGGAGCCTCTGTAGCCTCCTGTTACCTATCCACCATTTTTGCCAAAATCTGGATTAGAGTTTTAATATATGAATTTGCAAGGTCACAATTCCATCCATAGCAGTAGGCATTCTTTTCTTGCACTAAGTTTAGAGAAAAACATTTCAGTTTTTCACCATTGAGTATGACCTTGCCTGTGGGCTTTCCATACATGGTCTTTATTATGCTGAGATATCGTCGTTCTGTTCCAGTTTGCTAAGATTTTTTCATGACAGTTTTCAGTTAGGTCAAATGATGTTTTAAATGTCAATTTGGATGATTATATTATTTTTTCTCTTTATTCTGCCATTATTATTATATTGATTAATTTTCATATGTTGAACTATCTTTGCATTCCAACAAAAAGATTTCATTTGGTAGTAGTAACATTTTGTAGCATATTGCTGAATTGCATTTACTAGTATTTTGCTTAGAACCCTTGCATCAATATTTATCAATGATATTGGTTTGTATATGTATTTTTTAAATAATATCTTTGTCTGCTTTTGTTATTAGTGTAATTCTGCTTTCATCAAATCATTCTAGAGTGTTTCCCACTTCTTCAATATTTTTTCAAAGAATTTGAAAAAAATTGGTTTCATTCTTTTTTTAACCTTTTGGTTGAATCCACAAGTAAAGCCATTCAGTCCTGAGCTTTTCTTAATTAGGAGGGTTTAGGTTACTGATTCAGCCTCTGTTGGTTACAGTAGTTCCCCTCTTCTTCATAGGGAATGTAAAAACCCAGTGGATGCTTGAAACCACAAATAGTATCAAGCCAAACACGTTATTTTTTTATATATGTACATAAATAATATTAATTTATAAATTAGAAACAAATCACAATAATACCTGGTAATAAAAGAGAAAAATTATAACAATAGACAGTAATGTAAGGTATATGGAGGTGGTCTTTCTTGAAATATTTTACAGTACACTTCTTGTGATGATATGAGATAATACAATACCCATGTGATGAGATAAATGATACAAAGCATAGCTATAGCCACCTTCTCAGGTTTACTTGAGTACCAGCACCACAATTCCTTAACAGTTGACCTGATAACAAGATGGCTACAAAATGATTAATGGATAGATGACCTGTGGACAGTCTATCCTGCCCAGGCAGGATGGGCAGTCCTGGGCATGATGGACCAGGACATCACATATTGGCCTGTTCAAAGAATGAACTTGGAAGGCACCCCTGGAAGCAAGGAAGGTGCTGTGTAATCACCAAAGAGCTGAGGCGCGTCTACCTCCTAAAATGCCAGGTTACCTCTGCACTGAGCAGCTGAAAACCACAGAAGATGAGAAAGATGAAGAGGCCATCTGCTTGGGATGAGAAGGGTATTGCCTTGTTGAAGACTTATGGTCAGAGCATGTACTCCGGGCAGATCAAGCAAGTTGAAGACAACATTCAACAACTTCTCAAGGAAACTAATGAACTTACTGGCATTAAAGAGACTGACACTGGGCATTTAGCTCAGTGGTGTAAGCACCAGCCTGGCAAGCCCCAGGTCATGAATCAATCCCTGGTACCAAAACAAAAACAAACAAACAAACAAAAAAAGAGTCTGACACTAGCTTGGCATCCTAGCTCAGGTGCTCTGGGACTTGGCTACAAATCACAGAGTGGGCAGACTTTGCAGGTTGCAAGGTATACAAAGATAATCAATGCTGATTTGGAGGACCCAAAATATATTATCTAGTTTATCAAGTTTGTGGTGGACCTCAGCAATTAGGTGGCTGATTGTGAAGGGATACTGAAGAAAGGATGAGAGTTGATGTGGACACATTCCCCTGCTCCGAAGATTGACAAGATGCAGGTCGAGAAAAAAACCTGACATCACATACAGTGATGATGGTGGGTGTTAGGAGCAGATTGAGAAACTGTGAAAAGTGGTAGAAACCCCAGTACTTCATCCCACTGAACCTCCCAAGGGCATGCTGCTGTTCAGTCTCCCAGGAACTGGCAAACCCCTCTGTGCCAGGGCAGTCTCCAGCAGGACAGATGTTTGCTTTGTCCGAGTTATTGGATGGGACCTTGTACAGAACTAGGTCGGTGAAGGGACTTGAATCGTTCGTGAGCTCTCTGAAATGACCAGAACAGAAAAAGGCTGCCTTACTTTCTTTGATGAAATTGATGCCGTTGGAGGTTCCTGGTTTGATGATGGTGCTGGAGGTAACAGAGTACAGAGAACAGTGTTGGAAGAGATCAATCAAATGGATGGTTTTGACCCTTGTGAGAACATGAAGGGGCTGACAGCCACATACTGAAACTTTGGATCCAGTGCTGATGAGGCTGGGGAGATGGGATAGAAAGCTTGAATTCAGCTTGCCTGATTTAGATTCACATCTTTAAGATTCATGCCCATTCAATGAGTGTTGAAAGAGACATCCGATTTGAATTGTTAGCACGACTGTGTCCAAATAACACTGGTGCCAAAATTAGAAGTGTCTGCACAGAAGCTGGTATGTTTGCAATCTGGGCACGGTGAAAGTGCGCCACTGAGAAGGGTTTCTTGGAAGCTGTAAATAAGGTCATTAAGTTTTATGCTAAATTCAGCGCTGCTCCCAGCTACATGACATACAACTAAGCTGCAAAGGCTTTCAAATGAAACACTTTTAGTTGGGATCCTGAGCTTACATAAATGTGTTAACACCCACCTCACAAAAAATAGATTATTCAAAATTGTGAAAAATAAACAAAAAACAAAAACAAAAAAACCAAAGAACCAACTCATGGTTTTGTTGATATTCTCTATTATTTTTATTCTGTATTACCTCCACTTTACTCTTTATTATTTCCATTCTTCTGCTAGCCTTGAGCTTAGTTTGTTCTTCTTTTCTAGTTTCTAAAGGTATAAAGTCAAGTTGTTGATCTGAGATCTTTCTTATTTTTTAATGTAGGCATTCACATATATAAATTTCCTTCTTAGTACCTTTTTACCTCATCCCTTAAATTTTATTGTGTTATTTTCTTATTCATTTGTCTCAAGATATTTTTTCATTTCTTTTATTTCTTCTTTTACCCACTGGTTGTTCAGGAGTATATGGTTTAATTTTCACATAGTCATGGATTTTCCAGCTTGCCCTCTGTTATTAAGTTCTAGTTCCATTCAATCATGGCTAGAAAGTTTATTAGCCCTTGGTTAGTAGCATAACAACTTTTAAATTCTCTGAAATCATTATTTTTCTCAATAGATTGAAATGACCTGTGAGTACACAATACTGCCTGCTTCAAAAATGTTGGATTTTTTTCTTGTGTAAACAGAATCTAAGAGTGAAAACTGATTGGCTGCTGGAAAAATACATAGATGCATCCATTGGTGGCTCCTCTGTTCTCTTCAGAATCCAAAGTTACCATACTCTTTTGAATCAAGCCTGACTGCAATAAAGAAAAGAAAGACAGTTGTTTCTGGGAAGTACCTGTAGACCAGGCCTAGAAATGGATCTTCCTACATTTCACTGGCAAAAGTTCGCTCAGAGATCCACCCTTCACTGTCCAGGAGATTGGGAAATATATTTTAACTGTAAGCTCAAGAAGAAAAGCAAATGGATTTGTGAATAGCTACCCTATTCTAGATTTCTATACATAAACTATCAATCAAACATAGGTTGACAATAAAGACTTTTTCCCATACACCTTTTCTTAGGAAGCTAATTGAAGGCAAAATTTAAAAATATGAAGAAAAAGAAAAATGTAAGGGCTAGAAATAGTGAATCCAAGTCAGGAGAGCAATGAAAGGAATGTGTAGGATAGGAGATGTTTAGAAGACTCAGAAAGCAAACAGCTCATAATTGAGTAGGGAAAGAGTGAGTTCACAGAGGAAGAGTCCTTAACAATAGCGAAGATAGGAGTAGGGACTTAGCTCAGCCGCACAAGCACCTGCCTGGCAAGTGAGAGGTCATGAGTTTATTTCCTGGTACAAAACAAAACAAAACAAAACAAAATAAAACATTATTGAGGACATAGTGGGACAAATAGGTAAACTTGAATATATCTTAAAGATAATTTCTAGACAAGAAAAAAATGTACTTGAATTTGGTGTTTAGAGCTTTATTTTGCAAAATGACATAGTTATATGACATTAAATCCACAAAGACAAGAATATGACATGACAATGAGCATCATATACACAATCATATAATTCTTAATTATATATTGATCAAGACTCTTAATTTAAATAACAAAAATCAGTCCTCACTGGTTTGAGCAGAAAACGCATTTATTTAAAAATGTGGGTGACTTAAGAACTTCTGAAGGTTCATAATTTAGCCAGTGGGGATCACAACCACAGTGAGGTTGTCCAAGAGGACACTACAGTTGCTACCATTTTTATGCAGTGGATGACGTCCTTTGTGTTATTCAGTCACAGACATTGGGTACTGGCAGCTGCTACTGGCACGACGAGCTCCTGTTCCTAAACTGGGGTAGTTGTTACAACTACCACAAGTGCCCCAGAAATTCTCATTATCCTTTATCTTTTTCATTTGCTGTTTCCATTTTGAAACACTCTTAAGTAGGTCCTAAATTAAATACCTACCCAATATTAGCAAAGGGAAACTAGGAGGATAAGGATTTGCATTTTCCATTTTCAGTAATAGTAGAAAAGCTCGGATTTAGGTGGAAAATGTCATAACATAAGAAAAAGTTTCAAATTCTGTGCAGCAAAAAATGAACTGCATATTATCAACTTTTACAATCTGAAGAGAAATCATTAAAAATTTAACTTTGCCAGAATTTAAAAATTAGTATTCAAAATGGGAAAAAAAAAAAAAGATGCAGCTGATATACAGTGGAAGAAGATAGGGTTAGTGATTAGAAAAAGGACAAAGGGGCCGGGATACAGCTCAGTGGCACCAGCACCTGCCTGACAAGTGCAAGGTCATGAGTTAGATTCCTGGTAACCCTTCCAAAAAAAAGAAAGAAAAGAAAAAAGACAAGAGGCAACATTTTCATCTGCCACAGTGAGACTGAAAGATCCTTTCTATGAAAAGGAGTTTTTAGTATACATTTTCAGTTAGAAATGGAAACTAAAGGGAAAACTGAGAACTTTGTATTAGAAAGATGAATGAAAGAGTATGTTACTCTTAGCTTGGTAATTATAGAAGGAAGTTAATGCCTCGAGTTCAAAGTTCATCAGCCAGGAAATAGCCATTTAGAGTTAGAGGGGAAAAAAAACATCGGAATAGTCAAAGATGCTTATCTTCAGAGAACAAAAGCCAGGAGAGGAGAAAAGGATCAGAAAACTTGCTTTTCATTATGAGTTCTTACAAAGAAGATGATTTTTTGAAAATATATACAGGTATTATCTGATTTTTTTCATATTTCTTGGGAGATTTTCCTTTTTAGGGTGCTGATGACTGAACTGAGTGCCTTGCACACATTAACCAAGCACTCAACCTCAGGCAACTAATGAATCTCTCTCTCTGTCTCTGTCCTCTCTCTCTCTCTCTCTCTCTCTCTCTGTCTGTCTGTCTCTCTTCTCTCTCTCTCTCTCTCTCTCTCTCTCTCTCTCTCTCTCTCTCTCCCCTCTCTCTCTCTTTTCCCCTCTCCCCTGCCTCCCTGTCGCAAGTCAAGGCCTATATGCATTTAGGTTACTTATTAAATGTTTGTAAACAATAGAAAAGTATTTTCTGCAAGAAAATTACACACCTTGATTATAATCTAATTCAAGTTTCTGGTTATCTGGTTACTTTTAATATTGTCATCTTGTTTAAACTAAGATAAAATCTGATGATGCATCAGAATTCTGTTATGGTTTGGGTAATGCTGAGAAAAAAAATCTAGAATAGCGTTCTGCTGCTTCATTTCTCAAAAACAGAATTCCCATGTGCATGTATGGCAAGTGTGCTGTGTACTAGTACTTGTGCAAACTTTATTTCCACAAACTGCATCTCTCAGCATTGTAGAAATTCCATCCTTTCTCGGATTCATACCCACCCTTCCTTCTGAACTATAGCCTGACAGCCACCATCTTCCTCCTGGGGTCCCACGCCTGAACTAACTCCCTATAGTCATGTCTGACCCTGGAATATCACCTGGACTCTCAAGGGCCATTAGGATTTTGTAAAAATCTTTCTTTTACTGATGTTTTTAAAGTTAGAGTCTCTTTTTCTAGGGCCCAATTAAGAATCCATGAGAACTGAACCAGAGGCAGTTTGACCAACAACTGTTCATCTACATTCAGAATCACCCTGACTGTTTTCATCAGTTTGGGCCACTGTATCACCACAGACCGGATGATATGAACAGGAGGGATTTATTTCTCACAAATTGGACACTATGAGCAAGATCAGGGCGCCATCTTGGGTTCTGGGGAAGGACCTCTCCCAGGTTGCAGACAGAGGCATTTCTTGACGTGTCTTCACAATGCAAAAAAAAATTTTTTAAATCAGAAAGAACTCTCTGGGGTCCTTTTCATTAGGATATTAATTCCACTCATGAGGGTACCTCATGATATAATGACCTCCTGAAGTCCTTGTCTGCTAATACATCACCTTGGGGCTACAGCCCTAACAAATGAATCTGGAGAGAAACACACACATTCATCCATAATCACCATTGTTCTTGAACACCCATGTATTAAGAAAGCTTTTATTAAGATAGTTTTTCTTGGACTTTTCTGGGTCTCTTGTGGGGTTACTAAATCCTAGGGTAAGCAAAAATTTTGTGTGCCAAATAATGTTTCATAATTCCACACTCATGTTACGGAAGGACTAAGCTCATTTAAAGGTTGAGGTCAGTCACTGGTCTACTAATCACCCAAAGAAGAACTAGGTCTGTTAGCAACGGAAAGTACAGGCGAGGGCACTGGGGCTTAGTTTGTGCTGTGGTATTTTAGTTATGCATCAGACAAATGATCTGGAGTAGGACAAGGAAGACTGAGGCACCTGGGAAGCCCAGCTATTTTGCAGACTTAGTGGTCCAGATTGAAACCATTATAACCCTACATGCACCCAGAAACACACCAAGTGCATTCCAGAACTCAGAGCACAAAAGCCACAGGATAGTTCAGCAGTAAGCCACACTGATTCAGCACTGAGGATGAGAGTCAGATATCAAAGTCCAGAGACTGTCTCAAGTCAGGCCAAACCTAATAGTCCACATGCTGGTCACAAAGAACAACACTTGAAAAGCAGACAGTGAACAGGGAATAATCCTGTAGCCTCTGGTTTACACAAAATACCTCTGTTAATTTCCATTCGTCTTTCTTTAAAGTTTAGGAAAGTCCTTTGGAAATTCCACTTTTTCTGGGCTATGTGAAGAGGAGTTTTGTTTAATGGAGTGTAGACTCCTAACAGAGAAAGCCTTGAGAGCCACGGTCATCATAGTGGAGAATCTCAAGGGAAATCATTTCACGGTAGACTCGTCATGCTGCCTGCCATGCCCCTGACCCCCTCCTCACTGTGATGCCTCCATAGCTAAGAATTTAGGGGGCATATGACTTACTTTTTAAGCAGAAATGATTCTCTATAGTCTACAAGAAATGCATCAGGCAGTAAATAGGTAAGAATAGGGAAATGAGTAGTAAAACAGTCAAGATACTAGTGCAAACTGAGGCACTAAGATATAAGACACATATTGGGTCACAGTAATGAGTAGGTAGAATAATTTTAGAAACTCACTATGCATTCATCAGTGCATTTCCCGTCTCCCTTGGGCACAGATTTGCATTACATTTCTAGCCTCTGCAGTTGTATGTAGCCACGTGACTGAGTTGGCTCCAAATGAGAAGTGATGCACACCATTTCCAGCCCTTGCCCAAACCAACCTCCCAAAAACACTTCTCTTTGACTCTGCAGAACAACTTTGGAAGCTGAGCCTGGAAGATGGCATGGATAGAAGGATCTGGGGTCTGTGCATCTCTGCTGGGGAACATGACCACTGAGTAGGAATACCTAGGAATTTTACATCTGAGAAAAATGCTTTTGCCTTTGGTGTAAAGTAACAGTGATTTAGGGTTTATCTACAGTGGCAGCTTGTTTTACCTTACAATTACTCTTCTAAATTATGGGGAAACTACAGAGATGCTCAGAAACATCAGACCAGAAAGCAGTCATCGTTAAGGGCATGTGCTGCCAGCTGCTGTATGTTGGCCCATCTGAATGTTTCCTTCTCTATCCAGTTCACCTTCTATTCACGGCCAAGTGTGTTGAGATAGAAGTTTACATGTATTTTCTGCAGTACCTCCTGTGCAAGGCATTCTTCTTTCTGTGCAATCTCAGACACTCTCACACTCTGCCAGAACCAGCTATGACCTTGCAGCTGTCAAGTCCAACCAAACACTTTTCAGTCCTTATGGAGCAGCTTTTAATATACAACAGTATACATTTTAAGAAATGTTACATTTTTAGTTTTCTCCACAAACTCATCTGTTTCTGTGTTCTCTTTCCTAGCAGAAATAGAAGTCTAAATTCAACCATTATTGGGGTTCATTTCTCATGTTAGAAGTCTAATTCAACCATTATTGGGGTTCATTTCTCATGTCCTTGGTCTCACAAAGTTCAAGGTGTCCTTGGTCTCACAAAGTTCAAGGTTTTAGACAGCACAGCACAGAACAGAACAGAACAGAACAGCACAGAACACTGGGGTAGTGTCTACGAAAGTCTGTAATGACGTGTTTTTGTCCATCATATGTATCCTTTGGAGGCTACAAGTTTCCCTGATTCCATTTTAAGCCTGACACTGTTGTGCTAGATTTCTTTGCTGGATAGATATCACACTTGTCACCTAGCTGTGGGTTAAAGGAATAATACACCAGGCTCAGCTTATTTCCCTGCCCTTTAGGGCTCTCTCCTTGCACTCCCAGTTTTGTAGTCCCCCTGAAGCTCTTCCTCTGCTCTCAAAAAACTCAGTTCTTCACTCCCTAGGGAATTAAACATCCTTGATCTCTAAATTCAAAATATGTGCTTGAACTGGGAAAAGGTTAAAACGTCTCTCACCAATACATTTATCCAGAAATAAAAGCCTCACCAGAGAGCATGTGGCCCTTTTTAAAAATAATCTTCATGTATCTTTCTGAGGCTTACAATATCCCCTTCTTGCAAGTCTCTCCTTGATGAATTTGATGAATATTCTGCATTAGTTTCCTTTCATTCCCTTGGTTATTGCTCCGTTCTCTTTGTTTTCCCTGTCCCTCAATCAGTGGTATGCTTTTCCTCCTTAGTCCTAGAAATATTTTGAAAAACTATATACTCTCTTTGTATATGCTTAAGAGGATATCTAATTTTTTATTTTAAGTAGTTTATTTTAAGTAGGTTTTATAGTATATTCAAAGTATCAGTATTTTAAAATATTACCATTATACCATTCTTTTAAACAGATCTAATGGAATCTTTAAAAAACACATGGTGGTTTGTTATATCCTACTAATATCTGTACTTAAAAATATTTCAACAAGCTCTTTTTTGTGACAGTTGTTATCTCATCAGGCTCATTTTCCCCTTTGATATATTTTCTTTCCCACAGAATTTAACTGTTATGTATTTGTTTGGTAGTTTTCAGTTTTTTATTAATCACCACCTTCTTTGGGAAAAGTCACTAAAATTTACTTGGCTTCCCATAGTTATAAGACTCTAAATGTTAAAGATTTCTTTAGGTTTGTATTTTTATTATAATAATTATTAGTATGCAGTTTATAAAATATATTTATAATTCTAAATTTGATACATGTTTGTTAAATAGAACAGCAAAGCTTTACATCAACTTTATTATACTTTATATGCTAAAGTTTAACCATTTTTAAGTGTGCATTTTGGTGCATTTGGATAATTGTGTGCCATTATATACAAACAACACCAACTCAAGATCAACACAAAACATTTCCTTGGCCCCAAAAGTTTTCTCTTGCCTCTTTGCAGGCAGCCCACAGACCTAGTCTCAGAGGAGTACTGATTTGTTTCTGTCACTACAATTGTGCCATTAAGAAAAACATTTTTCCAGGCCTGGTGGGATATACCTTTAATTGTAGCACTTAGGAGGCTGAAGCAGGAGGATCATGGAGTTCAAGGTCAGCCTGAATTTAGCAAGACTCTCATTTTGGAAATGTGTCTTTTAATTTATATGGCTAGAGGTACATACAAATGTAATTAGATCTGTATGCCTATCCATATTTACCGTTTCTCACTAGTTTAGTTATCTGTTGATAATTATTTCTTGTTGGAATGTGACAGGATGGAGCATTAGCCCTATCCCAATTTTTCATTTTTACACACATAAATTCGGAGAAACCTTATAAACTCACACAAATAGTTGAAAGAGAAAAGAAGCTGTTTTGCTTATTTTGTCTTGTTTTATTTTTATGGCAGTGTTTCTCAATTATTTGAACTCTTTTTGAATTATGCCAAAAAATCACAAAGTACTGTTTAACCACAGACTTCCGATGGTCCAGTGAGGTCCTATGCTGATTTGGATGGCCACAGGGATGAAGGCCAGTTGGCTGGCAGAGGGTCTGTTACCTAGTCCCGGAGTCAGTGGCTGTCTCCGAACAGACAGTAGTTGCAGTTGCTCCTCTGAAATACCAGAGGGTGTTCCCCCTCTGGGGTAAAGCAACACCGCACTGTGAAGGGAGTGCCCTTCTTTTGGAAGCTGTAGGAGAAGTAATTGGAACAAGATAAGAAAAGATACTATTTCCTGTTCCTAGTCCATCACAGGCATGTACTCAGGCAGAGCAACTGAAGGGAAAATTGAAGCAGAAGCAGAGGATCTGGAAATAGATTCGCTTAAAACATCCACACTCGTGTATCCTGTGGAGAGTCTTCAAACACCCTCAGGGCACTTTACCCCACTTTTTTTCTGCTTAGTTAGAATTACCTTGAGTTGAGTTCCAGGTTGTGTTCTTCCATTTAGTTTTCTATGCTGTTCTAATGTGACTTAGTCCACATTTTTGGTTTCACAGCTCATGGACAAGCTGATAACTCCCAAATTCCTTGTATCTCATCTCTACTCATTGTCTGAGAAGCATATATCCAACGAGTTGTTTGACATACTCACTTTTGTGATTCCTGTCATTATATGTAAAACCTAATCCCATTCCATTTTTATGAAAAAATTCAGCCTCATAAACTGACTTAGGAAAGCAGCTAGTACTTTTCTATCACTTTATATACAGAGTGACATACCTGTATGTATAGAATAATATATTTATAGTACATAAGTGACTCCTGTAGTAAATTATTTTATTTTAAAATGAGAAAGCTAAGCAAAATTCACTGAGGTAAAGTAAAATTTCAGTGACGTGTCAAAAACATAAGAGAAACAAAAGATTGATTCTCTGCCTTCACTTAGTTGGATAGAAATTTCCTAAATAAAAATTTTAAAACCTGTACCTAATAGAGCCAAAGTTTCAAATAGATGATACAAAGCATATTTTTTCACTAATTTTAATAAACAGTAGGATAGTGCTCATTTGGCAGCACATGTACTAAAATTGGAATGGTACAGAGAAGATCAGCACAGCCCTTGTGCAAGGATGACATGCAAATCTACGAAGTATGCCCTATCTTTTCTCAAAAAGAAAATGTAGGATAAATTTTAAATCTATATAAAGGTACTATATACTATTTTTTCATAGAAATATATGACAGTTTGTGTCTAGATGTCCCCCCAAAGCCTCATGTAATCATTGGTGGGGAGGGCTTTTGGAGGTGGCTGAATCTAGAATGTGCAAAGGTGGGATTAATGATGCTGGGATTAAGGCTGGGTGATTTCTGGATCAGTCCACTGCTTGGATTGGCACTGCTCTAATCCCAGCAGTCTGGACAATATCAAAGGGGCAGAAAGAGGCTTCCCAGCCCCTCTTTCTCTCTCTCTCTTATTGCTTCTGCTGTCTTCTGCTGCCATGAACTGTTGCTCTCCTGCCATATACGAGTCTGCCTAGGAACCGGCCAATTATGGACAGAAACCTCTACAAACTGAGCTAAAAAAAAAGCCTTATCCTCTTTTAACACTGGAGGTTGGATATTTGTCTAAGAAGCAAGAGAAAAATAACTAAGACAGAATTTGAAAGCATTAAAAGTTAATCGACTGAGAAATAAGTAAATCCATAGACTTTAAGATCCAAAATAATTCCATCAACAACCACCAAGGATTTAAGAATTGTTTAGCCAGAAACAAGTTTAGATGTATAACTTCCTTGACTTCCTTCTAGTAATTTAATTCTGCACAGAAGAAAAATAGTAAGATTTTTTCCCATTCTTTTATGCATTGTATGTTCTACATGCTCACTGAATGTACATTTCCTGTCCTAAATCAGATATTTGTGGGTCGAGAGGAGAAAGCAATGTGTTAAGTTCTAATAATCTTAAGTATTGTTTGTACAAATGCAAAGTAAAAAGGCATCCTGGGCATACTTTGAGTTTTTATATACTCAAAATATATAAAATTTTATTTTTTACAAATATGACAAACAAGTAATCAACTAAGTCTTTAAAATATTCTCTCCTCCCACCCACCTTTGGTCTTATTTATTGTTTGCCAAGATGCCTACACTGTTTAATGCATGCCTTCACACATAAATCGAAACTTTAATTTTCCTTAGTTACATTTATTATTCTCAATTTCATCTCCACTGTTGGTATGTTTTTAGAGCTTGGATACTTAACTCCAAGCTTTTGTTGGTCAATAATGAATGAAGCCTCTTTTCTTGCTTTATCTGATAAGACCTCAGGTAAAAATGCAGCACATAAGTACGGGAAGCTATGTCCTGAGTAGGGAATAGATGTATTCCAGTTAAATCAATTTTATTCTTGAAATCTTGGGCTCTACTTTTAAGCTGAGAGTGATGATGTGCAGCACACAGAAGCACAAATCCAATTTTACAAAACCAAAGGTAAATTGAGCATCTCCAGGACTTTGTAGGCTCAGGTGCCCCCGATTCCCTCTCTGAAGTTGGAGCTAATTGTGTATGCACCAGATCAGTTGCTGGTGGGTGTTTTTGACACCTGAGCTCACTGGGCCAAGGAGCAAAGATTCAGGTGTATTCAGACCTGAGACCCTAAGAGTTAGGCATATCCATAGTCATACTAATTTCCCCATTTCTGCCATGTTCTTTACCAACACAGTGTCCCGGCTTCACTTAATCCTATTTTACTCAAACCACAAATGGAAATCATGTGCCACTTATTCCCACCTTTGCATGTTAAGTAAGATCAAAGAAAGTTCAATATACCAATAAGACATAGAACATTATCAATATCTTTAAATGTAATTACTTAGAATACTTTGTAATCATAAAAGTAATGCTTATTGGAAAAATAAAATTCAGACAATGATACAGAGAATGAAAAGCCAAAATTCTGCTATGTACAGCTTCTTTCCACTTAATCCCTTGGTAAGAGTTTGAGATGAGTCATTCCATATCTACTTCTGTACATTTATATATTCTTTTTAAAAACTCATCTGGTTTGCCATTCACATTAGGAAGCTGTCATTACTATGACCAAAATACCTGACCAATCCCAACTTTACAGAGGAAAAGGTTTATTTTGATTCCCAGTTCCAGAGGTTTGAGTATATGGTCAACCGACTACAAGACAGAAACATCATGGCAGAGTTGTGTGGCAGGGAAAGCCACTCACCTTATGGAAATCAGGAAGCAGGCAGTGCAAAAAGAGCCAGAGAAAGTAGAAGGGGCCAGGGAGAAGAATGCATCCTTCCAGGCTCCATTCTCTGGGACCTACTTCCAACCAGGTCCTACCCCTTAACATTATAACCCATGGACTAATCCACTGATGAGGTTAGTGTTCCGTGTCTGTGCACCCTCCTAAAGCCCCCTCTTGGTACACATGAGCCTTTGTGGAACAGTTTGATTCAAACTATAACACCATTCATATTACTAATTATTTAGATTTTCATTTTATAGTATATGTCAGAGCTCATTTTGTGTCATATTAGATTTACTTCATTTTTTTAAAGAGCTGCAAAATTTTCTACATATACTTACTTTGATTAATGATTGCCTTTTCTTTTTTGTCTTTTGATTTGAAGACACAGAAGAAAATCATAAAGATTTCAAACTGGGAGGTTTTATGACAATGTTAGGAGAGTCTTTTATCCTTGAAGAAGTAACAAAATCTTCACTGAGATGCAAAGTATTTGACATCTTGGACTCTGCTTATTAAAACCAAGCACAACCCTGTTTTAGTCATCTATTGCTGCATAACAAATCATTCCAGACTCAACATCTTAAGTAAGAAATATGTATTATCTGAGAATTTCTGTGTTCAGGAAGCTGGGAGCAGCTTAGGGTTCCGGGTGAGGTTCAGAGTTACTCACAAGCATGCACCCAAAGTATCCACAGGGCCTGCAGCCATCTGAGACTTAACTGGGTTCAGAGGATCTGCTTCCCAGATCACTCGCTTGATTTACTGGTTTAAGGGAAACTGCAGTTCTTCACCACATGGACCTCTCAAGGTTCACTTGTGACAAGGCTTTCTACAGAGCAAGCGAGCAACATAAGTGACCAAGAGACCAGGACAGAAGCTGAGATGCTGGCTAGGACCTCATCTCAGAAGTGGTTATACTTTTATTTCTGCTGCATTTTACTGACCACATAGATATCTGGGAGGAGCTGCACAAATGTAACTATCTGCAGATGAGGCTCACTTAGGGTCACCCTGTAAGCTGGCTTCCATCCGCTCACAACATTTGTGCGACAACAGTACCCTACACATCCTTCCAGTGACCCTCTCTTCCTCAAGTATGAACCGCCTTAGAGCAAGAGAATGGAATTGCAGAGAGAGGCTTAGGTTAAACCTGTCCCTAACAGCAGCACTCCTAAGCCATGCTGCCGCCATGAATGCACTAGTAACAAACTTCAGGAAGTCATTTGTGCTTTATCTGTGCTCTTTGGGAAAAAAGAAGTGACAAAAATTCCTCTATTAACCGTAGGTGGTTTTTTGGTTCATGTCTAAGAATGTCAGTATTTTCTCATACTAAATAAAGTAAGCCTACAATTTAAAATTCTTCTCTAATTTTCATGAATATATTTAAGACTCAGCCTAGTGCTAAACTTTTAATATTTTCCAAACATTTATTTAACTTTTTAAAAATTACTTAATTTGTTGTATGCCAAAGACCTGCTAATCTCAGACAAGTCTACTTAATATGAGGTGGGAGGAATTGGGAAGATGTTAAAAATACTAATAATTTTGTTGATAGAGTTTGAGAATCCTTAATCCAAAATCAAAAAGTCCCCAAATCCTAAATGTTGACATGACATTTCAAGTGATCCTACATCATGATATTTTGTTTCCTGCATAAAATTATTAAAAATATGTATAAAACTAGCATTAGGCTTCATATATAACCTATGTATGAAACATGAATTTTGAGTTGAGACTTGGGCCCATTCCTAAGATATTTTTATTTTACTCATGCAACTATCTCAAAGTAAAAAAAAAAAATCTAAAATACTTTTTATTTCTAAGCCCTTAGAACAAAGAATACTCACCTTCTCCTATAATGATGGTCTCAGGGCTTTATAGTCACTATTTTATTTAATCCCCCTGACAAGCCAGGGAGGTGGGACATCATTATTCCTTAGCTTCCAGGTGAGGAAACCTGGAAGTGCTAAGACAGAACAGGTAATAGTTAAGTGACAGAGCCAGGACAAAAGCCAGATCCATCTGAACTCAGCCTCTGCTCCTAACCTTGACATGGTTAGGCCTTACTCACCTATTCTATCAGGATTTTGTGTCCACATTTATGTTAGTCCTAAATTTCTAAAACTGACAATAACTATTACTGATGATCATTAATTGTTTACCAATCACAGTTGGAGGCTTTTGGGGGGGCTGTTTGTTTGTTTGTTGGTTGGTTGGTTGGTTGGTTGGTTGGTTGGTTGGTTTTTTGAGGTAGGGTCTCACTATGGAGTCCAGATTATCGAAGAACTCAAGGCTATCCTCCTGTCTCAGCCTCCCAAGTTCTGGGATTTTAGGTATGTGCCACCTCTGGCAGTTTTGGGCATTTTAACTACATGACCTCACTTCATCATTTTAACACTTCTCTATAGACAAGGAAACTAAGTGAACAAATTACACTCCAATGTCAAAGGCAGTAAGAAAGAGCATCAGTCAAATTCCAAGCTATCTAAATTCAAAACCCGTGTTCTTTGTACCACAGCATCCTGTCTCCTATAACAGGGTTAGTTGTACAAAGTCCAGAAAGTTCATTTTTAAGACAACAAGATTAGCGTATTTTGAGCAATAGCAAATTAATATATCTCTCTTTTCTCTCCTCTCCTCCCTTCTTAGTCTCTACCACAAATTGTAGTTGTTTATATATTTTTAATTCTTTCCATTATCCTTTAAGAATTTGCAGATCAAGCCGGGCATGGTGGCTCATGCTTGTAATCCCAGCACTCAGGAGGCTGAGACAGGAAGATCCTTGTGCGTTCGAGACCAGCCTGGGCTACAAAGTGAGCTCAAGGCCAGCCTGAACTGCATAGAGAAACCCTGTCTCAAAAAGACAAAAAAAAAAAAAAAAAAAAAAAGAATTTGTGGGTTATTTGAAAACTTACTGTGAGGTGGTGAGGTCAATTCCCAATTTAAAACAAAAGAAAAAGAAAGGAAGAAAGAAAGAAAGAAAGAAAAGAAAGAAAGAAAGAGACAGAAAACTTACTACAGAGATGAAAGACTTGCAGTAGTTTGGAGAAAAATGGTGAGAGAACTGAATCATAAAATATACAAGGTGGTAAAAGGATATAAAACTCAGAAAGCCCTGTCCCAGAATTCAATCTCATATTTACACCATGAACAGATGTAGTATATGGGTCCCATGGTGGAATCACACACCAGTTTACAGCTGATCATTGTGACACAGTTAACAGTCAATGAATAAAGTTTTTAAAAGATATTTTTAAAAGGTATATTTGGGGCATCTATTAGTGTGCCCTAAACACAAAAGAATATAAAATCAACTTTGTTCAAAAAGAAAAACATAACAACAATGGGCATGATGATGTACATTATGCCTCAAATGAAAATAACCAAATTAACAAGTGAAATCTTAACCACATAGATCAGATAGCTTTTTCTATTAACATCAATAAGCAGTGATTTAATTTTAGCAAAACAATACCATCTGTCACACTGAATGCTAACTTCATGAATTTTGAGATTTTGCTAATGCCTAATATGTTTTGATTCTATAATTATATAAGAGCTACAAGAATAAATTTATAATTGGATTTGAATATGTAAATGTAGGCATTATCAGAAAGTTTTCAGTTTTAAGTGACAAAAACCAAAACCAAACTGATCATTTCCATCCTTTACATCCCTCTTATTCTGGCTTTAATCAGGTTTATTTGCTTTGTTTGTTGCTTTATTGTTTTTTTCATTGTTTTGTTTTGTTGTTTTTTGTTTTGAGACAGAGTCTTGCTTAGTCGAGACTAGCCTCGGACTCACTATGCAGCCCAGGCTGACCTTGAAATCACAGCAATTCTCCTACCTCAGCCTCCCCAGTGCTGAGGGGGATTACAGACATCCACCACCACAGATGGCTCTCTAATCAGTTTCTTGACCCAAAACTTTGCAGCCATTTTTTAAATCTATACCTCACAACTAAATATAGGCATTACTCAAGATCCTGTCCTCACACCTCTTTTTCCTTTGAGCATTGGGAGACTTCATTCATTTACACGCTATGATTCTTGTGAAATGACTCGCTAATCTCTACACCACCATTCTCTAAAACCCATTTCCGATTGGCTGATCATTATCTCCACCTTCTCGTTTAACATGTGGCCAGAGGTAGACTTCACTTGATGCTGACAGAATCCCCCTTCCCATCCAAACCGGACATTGACAAAGTCCTGAGAGGGAACTTGGCTTTGTGTTTATGGATCTGTCCTGTCTGTCCGTCTGTCTGTCTGTCTGTTCCTCTCTCTCTGTCTCTCGCTCTCTCTCTTTTTCTCTCTCTCTCTCTGTCTCTGTCTCTCTCTCTGTCTCTCTCTCTTTCTCTCTCTCTCTCTGTCTCTGTCTCTCTCTGTCTCTGTCTCTCTTTCTCTCTCTGTCTCTCTGTCTCTCTGTCTCTCTCTCTCTCTCTCTCTCTCTCTCTCTCTCTCTCGCACGTGCTCTAAGGGGACCCTGAGTGAGGGTTGCATCTTACTGGGTTTGGTGGGATGTATCTGTGGTTTGCAGTCAGTGCTGTGTTTAGCGATTGCTAGCCACCCTGGTATAGGATTGACTTCTAGAAATATCCCTGCTGCCCACTGGGCTGATGCACCTGCTCTGTGACACTAAGTTGCAGGAAGCGTGTCATGACCAGAACATGTCCCGCTCACCCAGAGCTGCGAGGACGCAGTGAGGGAAGTAAAACAAGTTTGAGGTATGATTCAGTTCTCACTGAAACCCTGGAGGAGAAGCTTTCTTCTGTTAGGAACACTCAAGAATGTAGCAGAGGCCATTTCAGCTACACTACTTTGCTTCTCTCTTTCTTTCTTTCTTTCTTTCTTTCTTTCTTTCTTTCTTCTTTCTTTCTTTCTTTCTTTCTTTCTTTTTCTTTTCTTCCTTCCTCCCTCCCTCCCTTCCTTCCTTTCCTTCTTTATTTTCTTTCTCTTTCACAATCATGAGAAACAGAATCATCTTGAATTCTACGTTTATCAGACACAAACTGTAGCATAATCACAAGAAGCAAGTGCATCAGTAACAGTTTATCTCTAAACAAAAAACAACAAAAAAACTACCTGAATTTTCAGAATACTAACCTATAAAATAAAATATAAGATAATCTATAAAATAAGATACACATGTTAAATAACAATGTTTTGGCCCAAAGCTTGACATAAGATATTTTACCCTAAAACAGTAACTCCAGTAACTCCTGTATTATTTTGTTTTTACTCTGTTGCATAAATAGAGTGGGTATATCTTCCTGTTTTCAAATAAAACCTAAAGAACCTGTCCAGTGCTGAACTGCCTGAGATTTCTTCCAGGAAGAAGAAATCTGCATTCCTGTCTGTATGAGCCATGAGCACTGGCCTCAGTCTTTCCTGTTAGGCCTTACCAGAGACAGGAGCCAATCTCACATCGTGCTGTCAGCTGTGCTATGCCCATAGTCAGGGTCAGAGAGTTAATGCTACTGAAGTGAGCTGTTGTACAATCTAAGGCCAAACAAGAGTCACACAATTCACGTGGCTCTCAAGTCTCATGAGACTCTTTTACCTAAAAGAATCAATGTTTTTCTTGTTTTCTTTCAGATAGTTTCGAAGTTTAGATCAATTGCTTTACAGAATGCCTGCCTTCCATATAGAATGCATAATTGTCTGATTATTTCTGAATAAGTAGAATTAAGTGGGCAAAATGCCTACATAGTGTACTTTCCATTTTGTGACAATAAGTAGAACAAGATGACATACTGTGTCATTGGTCACGCCAAGTTCAAGGCTTGCTTAAGATGGTTTCTGCCAGATCTTGCTCTTATAATCTTTACACATTTGTAATTTTTTCTTTGGTACCAGGAATTGAACTCAGGACCTCATGCTTGCCAGGCTGGCATTGCACTGCTGAGCTCTATCTCCAGCATCCTATTTGTAATTAATAAATCATCACTTTATAAATCACGTGAATTTCTGTTCCCCAGTAATCTCTGACTCAATAGTTTTTATCATCTTTTATTACTAAGTGACTACAATAATAGTCATTTTTCTAATTCTATCATTCTATCTATATTTATTAGCAGGAGTTATTTATAAAGACATTTTCCCTCCTATCATTATAAATCTTTATACAATATTACTCTATAGTGTCTATAGTGGTAGAGTATCACCATATACAGTATCACTGTACATTCATGGATCCTTTTTACTAATTCTTTTACAGTCTTTTGTCTTTATTATTCTTTTCTAGTGTTGAAATCATCCCTAAATTATCCCCTTCAGTTGCTACTCTGAACCTTTAACACTTCTCCCTTATCAGGACCACCTTCGTAGGCAAGAGACTCATGTAGATGCACAAGACCTTGTGCTTATAAAAGCTTCCTGCTTAGCTTAGTGCTCTGCTGAGATCAGCTTGATATTCTCCATCATTTTTCAACAGGAACCCTGCAATTTCACTTTATACTGGACTCTGTAAATTATATTGCTGAGCCTGCCCACTGTTTTGGGTATGTGTGTGTGTACACGTGTGTGTTGTGGAGCTTGTACCTAATGCCTTCGTGCTGAACTACATCTCCAGTTTTTTTGTTTTTTGAGACAGAGCTTTCCTAAATTGCTATATTGCTCAAGTAGTCCTGTTTTGGCCTCCCAAAGTGCTGTAATTATAGGTGTGCACCACCACGCCCAGCCTAACCACTGGTGTTTAAGTACTTGCTTGCTTTCTGGCACAAGTTGCTCCTAATACATTGTAGAATATTTCCATTGCATTTGATTTGGAAGTAGCCAATCAATCCAAGAAGATATGTTCCTTTCCAAGGAAAATGGTACTTAGAAACCAAGATCCAAGTACAAGATGTGACCATTGCTGCTGGAGTAGCATTGCTTCCAGGCACTTTTAGTAGGTAGAGTAGATTTGCATTCCACTTTATGGGATTTTTTTAAAAACTCTCTTTGAAAAAACCAGCCAGAGCACTGCACACCTGTAATCTTGGTACTCTGGGAGGCTAAGACAGAAGGATCACAAGTTTGACAAAAGCCCAGGCAATTAGCAACTTAAGGAGACTTTGTCTCAAAATAAAAATTGTTTAAAAGGACTAGAGTCCTAAAAAAGGACTAGATTCAATCCCAAACTTTTAAAATTTAATTTAATTTTAAATATATATAACATTTATTTCATATATATATATATATATAAAATATTTAACAACTCAAAAATCAAACCTGTATAAAACATACTCAGAGAAGTTTCCCCATTGCTAACACCCCCGTTATTTCCACTCTTTCACACCAAACTCCAACAGGTAGTCATTTATTTTCCTGGTTTATTTTTCATGTGCTTCCTAAGAAGCTTCTCTGTCTCACTCTGTCTCTCTGCCTCTCTGTCTCTCTCTCTTTCTCTCAGTGATAGCATGTTTTACATTTTGTCAACTTGCTTTTTTCACTTAACGGTATGGGAATTCCTCCCGTGTTAACCACTAGAGAACTCCTTCCTTGTCTGTTATACAACTGATCCGATCAATCTCTTAAGGGTAACATCTCTGGGCTAACATCAAGATGGTGGAAAGATTATACTCCTGTTCCAGCTTCCAGAGACTGCTGCCTTCCCCAGCTCTTGCCCATATTCCAGGTCAGGGCCAAATTCCACGCCACAGCCCTCTGACTCTGAGTCTCCTGCCTCTCTCTTCTAAGATCCTTGTGATGACATAGGGCTGGTATAGGTAACCCTGGATAATCTTATTTCAACAAGATGACTGTCAACTCTAATTCTGTCTACAAACTTGATTCTCACTGATACCTAATATCACAGATTCTAGGGTTAGGATGTGGCATCTTTACAGAACTATTATTTTGCCTACCACATCAGTCAATACTGGGCTTTATTACTCCTGACCATGTGCAACATAGTGTATGTTCAAAAGTATAGCTAGAACACACACACACACACATTTTGAGATAGGGTATCACTCAGTCACAAGTTGCAAGGCTTGTCTCAATCTTGTAATTCTCCTGCCTCAGCCTCCCACAGTGCTAGGATTACAAGGATGTACCACTATACTCAGTGCTACAGTATATCTTTAATAAAGGTCTTTGGGGACATTGAAAAAGGAACATTGTTTCTCCAGGCAGTGGATTCCCTTCAGACATCTACCTGAGGTTTCTTCTCCGCTTTCCTCACAGAAAATGTCAAGTCGCCAACCCTTGTTCTCAGCTTCAGCTTTGCATCCATATGCACACCACACTTAACTCCCTACAGAAGGAGTGTGTGCAGGGGAAGGCCCTGTTCTGCTCCTCCAGACCTCATCTCCAGCTTCTCCCACCAGCACCATGCTGTGGAGGGCTAGCCTTGCGCTCTGTGCTTGCTTGGGTTGAACAGTACAAAGTTTAGGCAAAAGCCTGGGGATTGGCAGAGGATGAGGCATCAACACTTCCTACCTGTGCTGGGCCATAGTGCCCTCCCAGAAATCTTTATCTCTGTCTGGAGGCCCTATCTTTAGGTGCTAGTAGTCATGACATCTCCTTTGGCCCCTGAGATTTTAAAAAAGCAACATTTATCTACTGTTGCTAGCTCTTGGGGCTTTGAAGCCCTTAGACACGATTTCCTTAAACTTCATGCACTTGAAAATAGTCCACTCCTTCATTAAATTCTGCTCAAAGTCTACGTAGAGAGGACCACACATTTCCTGTAGGGTCTCTAACAACAGTGTGAAGCAGGAGCCTTGGAAACACTTCAACTGTTTAAAACACTTCTGACATATGGTTCAAAAGGATGACTCTTGAGGACATCATGCTAAGTGATAGGCCAGTCACAAAAAGACAAACATTGTATGATTCCACGTACAGAAGACACCTAGAGTAAATTCATCAAGACAGAAGAATGGCAGTTACCCAGGATGGAAGGGAGTTGGGAGTGGGGTGGACATGGAGTTTAATTTAATGGATACATTTTCAGTTTTTCAGATGAAAAAGCTTTGGAAATGAACAGTGGTGTTGACCACATAGCAATATGTATGTGCTTAGTACCACTGAATTGTACACTTAATAAAAAGTGAGGCAAAATTTTATGTTAAGTATATTTTACCAGAATAAAAAGGAAAACAGGAAAGACTATTGAAACTGTGTCATACCATCATAGGATCTTAGCTCGAGTAGAGACTATGATTAGATCCTGTGATGGGATATAGCCAGGCAGATCTGGAGAAAAGGTGGAGTGGCCTGAAGGAAGTTTATGAAAAAGAAGATTGAGAATTCATTGCAAAGAAAGATTTGGGCACCATAAACCTGACCTGGGATCCACCTTCCATTCACACAGGGTCTCAGGTAATTCACATCCAAACACCTTGACATTGCCACAGCTCTTAGGTAATTTCAATACATACATGCTTGTTTCTGCCAAGTGCAAAACCGTGACTATTGGATTTATCACTTTGTCCCAGCTCAGTCACCTGACAGGCATATATTCTCACTCAATATTTGAATGAATAAATGAATTCTGAGTATAGCATGGTATTTGGCAGCTTAATCTATTTTTGTCCAGTCCCATGGAAGCATATCTAGCTATTAGGGTTACAGAACACCCAAATTAAATAACTGGTGTGAGCTCCTTAAAACTCCAGGGACACAAGCAACACCACTTTACAATATGTAGAGAATGGAATGGGGAGATGTGAGCTAGTCAGCATGAGCTTTGGAATCTCAGGATTTCAGAATTCATAGCAACAATTCCTCAGTCAGGGAGCAGGGTCAACCATATTCTCATTTTTCTTCCGTCCTTCCAATCCTCCTCTCTAATCCTAAAGTCAGACATCGTCAAATTTTAAGATGCTCTTTCTCTCTTTTTCTATGTTAATGTTTTAGAGCTACATTAATCAAATTACCTGCATTTAATTTTAATGGATTTTTCAACTATTAATATATTTCCTGAGATATTTTTACAAGAGGAAAGTTTTCCCATTCTGCTCACATACTTGGTTCTTAGCTCATGCTTCATATCAACGCCAGTGGCTTATAGTTCCTGACCTTAAACCCGGCCAGCTCTTTCTCCTCCAAGATCATAATTTGGTTACAAAATGAACACCGCACAGTAGGTGCTCAGGAAGTTTTCTGGCCACTGTCTGGATAATGGAAGCAGTCCACAGTATCATTTCTTTGATTCTCTCATGACAGATCCTAAACTGATTCCTAGCTTCTTTTCTATTTTTCTTGTTAAGACACCAGAATTCAACATCAATTAGTCTCAAAATTTCTCTCCTATCAGTGTCTCAGGCCTTTTTCATCTACTTGCTTGATAACTTTGTTTTTATTTTTAAAAGTCAAGTCAGTCTAACTTTTTCCTCTTATTTCCTCATTTGGTCTCATTCAAGTTTCCAATAATAAAATCATTTCCATCTTTCTTACCTCTTCCTTATCCAAGACTCAAAGCAAAACACCCCAACTTGGAAATGACTTAATGGTCTGTGTGTCTAAGGATAGATTTCCATGCAGGAAAAGCCAATCTTTCCTTTAGAAAAAATACTAGAGTAAAGAAGGGAGAAAGGGACGTGGGAGAGGACATTGGGGATTGCATGGAATTTTCTAGACCAGGTTGCTCCTGAATTCTTAAGATTTCCTCTAATGTTCTTCAACATGATTTCAGCACTATTTTTGTCAAAAGTTCCATGTTACATTTCAATAATCTAGTACTTCTCATTCTTTTTTTCCACGTGATGTGCATTCCATCCAGCTTTTGGCTTGACCTTTATCTGTGCCACTAAATGACAAAAATCTCTGGTGTCAGTGACAAAAAGGAAAGAATTACTAATACATGCCATAACAAGGAAGAACTTGAAAACAGTCTAAGTAAATAAAAACAGAAACAAATGACTAAATTTTATGAGTCCATTTATTTGAAATGTCCACAATCAGCAGATCCATAGGGAAAGAAAACGGATTAATCATTTCCAGGGGCTGGTAGGGAAGGCAGGATTGGAAAGTGATCGCTGGTACTCACAGGATGTTTTGGAGGATGATGAAATGTTCCAAAACTGATTATGGTGATAGTTATGCAATGTGGTAGATAGTAAAAGTCACTGACTTCCATACTTTAGTTGGATGAGTTACATGGTGCATAACTTATATTTCAATAAAGCGCTCTCTTTCTCTGTCATACGCAGACACACACATCCTAACTTTGGGCAAGGTGCAATGGGGAAAAAGAAGTTGGTGGTAAGAGGAAATAATAAAATTTAGAGAAATCAGAGAAAGAGACTTTTTTAAGAGAAGGGGAGAAATGCTTTTGTAAAAATAGAGCTTATTACCCAATTCCTAAGAAGAGCGCAGTCTCAAATATGTTCTGGAAACTGCTGAAACCAACAGGAGGGACAAAAAAAGGCTGGATCAATGCGGCAAAAGTGGAAAACTGTCAAAGGGCAAAGCTAACCACGGGATCAAATACACTGACGTGAACAGTCAGAGCACCAGGAAGCTAAGTGGAGTCGCCTGCAGGGACAAAGCCAGAGGAAAATATTTTGAAATAAAAACTAAAGGAAGCCCACTTTCTTTCTTCTGGCCTCCTCTCTTTTGCTGCATACCACACACCCCTCCTGCCCATTCCTTCCCTTTCCTTTCCTCTCTTCTCTTCCTACCCCCCCACCCCAGTCCCCATTCTAGCCCTGTGTAAGTCGTGGCCCTTCCACCCACCAAGCCTTCTTCCTGGTGAGCCTGTACTGCACAGATGAGCAGCTCTCGGTGTTCAGCCCCAGGAACACACACAGGAGATGAACAATGGCCCCAGGAGCTTCCACCAGCAACCAGCTCCTGGGGGTCTGTGCCTGTACATGTTCTCAACAGAAGCTGGACAAGGGTGATTTATGGATGCAACAGGAAGAAACCACCTGTACAAAGCTGCTGGGGAAAGTCGATTTTGTAGGCCACTCAGCAGCATGCAGAGCAGGCAGTGTGCTGGATCCGGCTCCTTCGACTTCCTCCCTGCCATGTATGTGGTCAGGGCCCTCGACCATGAGGCAGGAAGTCTGAGTGCTATTTTTTAGCTACAACATGTGGCCTGGGGCATATCTTTAAACCAACTTCCTATTCTGCATTCATGCAGCAACTTTTTCTTCTGGGTTGCCTAGGGTCACTGACACTGTTGTGATTTCCATCTTACAACTCTGAAACCCAAAAGACTACAAAATATGTCTTTCTTTCCAAGGTCTTCAAATCACAGAGTTAATCACAGAGTCAGCCCAGGTTTAGGGTTTAAGTCTCCTTCCCCAAAGCAGCTTTCATCAAATAGACCTAGGGTAACTGTCCAAGTGACCCTGATAGTACCTTATAACAGGCTATGAGGCAAAACATAAGGGTACAAGAGGTAATATATTTGTCTACTTAGGCTTTTTTTTAAAGAGAACTTTAAATCATGTATGATGGCACATGCCTTTAATCTCAGCAGTCGTGGAGGCTGAAGCAGGAGGATCATAAATTTGAGAACAGCCTGAGTAACTTAGTGATACTGTCTTTAAAAAATAAAAAACCAAACACACACACACAGATATATATATATATATATATATATATATATATATATATATATATATATGGGACATAGTGCAAAGGCCCTAGGTTCAGTCCCCAGTATGAGGTGGGTGGTATACTTTAAATCATGTAAATTTTCTCTTTAAAAGGAAAAACTTGGTAGGAAACAACATGCCTTTGTCATATAAAGCCTTCACCTGGGAGGACCCTTTCCAGCTCTCTTAGCATTTCTTTGGTGTAGGATGACAAGCTACACAAACTGTACTGTGGTGACTCAATGCGAAGAATGGAGTGACTTCACTCATACTGGCTTAGATACCTGTGAGGCAACCCATCTGAGGAGTAACAGCAGCCTGGCTCAGTAAGCAAAATTTGCATTTTCAGAACTTTGCATCAAGTCAGACCATCTAAGGAACTGGGCACACAGAAATTAGAAATTCAACTCTTAAAAAAAGTTTCAAAAAACAATTACCATCACCCATCTCCTACTCACTTACTCTCCACCCAAGTTCAAGAGATAAGTACAAGAAACACATAATTAAGGGAATAATCTCCCCTAGCATTAAACCATCTGTATTTACTGTTCTCATTGCTGAGACAAAATACCCAATACCCAAAGTTAAATGGCAAAGGTTTATTTAGCTAACAGTTTGTAGAAGTTTCAGTCCATGATCAGGTGGCACATGGTAGAGGGGCAACAGTTCATGGTAGCAGAAGACAGCAAAAGGAATAGGAGAGAGAGAGAAAATCCTTTCTGTCCCTTATATGTACCCAGTGTACTGGGATTAGGGTGATGCCAATCCATCCAGTGGACTGATCCAGCAATCACCCACTCTTAATCCCAACACCCTTAATTCCAGCATTGCACTACAAATCAATCACATGGTCTAGATTCAGCCACCTCTGAAAACACCCTATGACCACATGAGGCTTTGGGAGGACATCAAGACACAAACCATCAGAGAGCACTTATTAGGGATCAGTTTGCGGTCTCTGGGCTAATCACTGCACAAAGAGAATTGCATAGAACTAGTCTGAGCCTCCCTTTCATGAACTTACCATGTAAGGTAGACATCACTCACCTGGACAAACAGGTTCAGAACACATAAAGAGCATGGGAACTTCATACATCCCATTGATTAGACACTGAAACGTTCACCAAGTCAGTGTCAGTGCGTCCTCGGGGTGGGGTAGCCAGGGAGAGCATATTTGGTAGGAGTAGCTGTTGGGTTTCCCAAAGACACTTGGACTTCATTACAGAGACTCCCTACTCTCTCAGAAGATACCAAGCCAATCTCCTGGTAATCAGGGAAGACCATAAGACTACCTGGGATTCGGTGGCAGGTGAAAGGGTGAGGGTTTGGGGGTAAAGCTGGGCTGGAGTGAAGGAGATGGGAGAAAGTGGCCAAAGCATGGCTAACAGAGAACAGAGGTGACCCTTCTGAAAGGAGACCAGGACAGAGTACAGCTATGGCTGGCAGCTCCAAGGGCTCTCTCAAGCATTCTGCATTGCTCAGAGACCTAGAAGATATGGAAGGTGAGTGGTTGGTGGCAGTGGAGAAACAGGATCTAGAAACAAAGGAACACAAGACAAGTGGTGAGGGCAGACAGCAAGAGGCCACGGGGACACAGAACATGTGCTTAGATCTGCACTGGAGGAGAACCTGCAATAGAGCATGTGGTACTCTGCTGAGTGATGGAAACCTCACTGGAGGGCATCCACGGGCTCTGAACCTCCAGCTGTCCACTGCTTTTCCTTTCTAATCAGGCCTCTAAAGAGATTTGACACACTATCATCCAGCCTCCACGGTCAAAGAGAATTCTGTTATTGGGAAGGATCACAAAAGCAGTCACCCTTCTTAGATCTATAAGAGAAGTCGGGTCACAGAGCTTACCACTGTCCCGAATTTGGAAGATTCAGGCACATATAGAGAGAATCACAGTTTACTCATGTGGAAACCCACTGACAGAAGCTGGAAAACCTAAGCTGTGATTGATGCTTTCTGAGGGCTCAGTGTACACAAGGCTAAGAGTGAAAATCTCCAGGGAACCCAATCACAGGATCCCCTAGGCTTTTCTATCTTTTACTTCCTGGTGCTTGACAATGTTTTAAAAATAAATGTCAGTGAAAAATCCCTTGTGCTTGTGTTCTGGCAGGAGGACAGCTAAAGGAACCATTTAAAAATACACCTGAGCATCCTGTTCTTAAGAAGGAATGCCCTCAGGAGAAACTATATAACCATAGCTACCTCTCTCAGGGTTGGTTTTTTTTTTTTCCCTTTCAGGTTTTGTCCAGCCAAATCTAACCGGAGGAAGGGAAATAATTAAGACCAGCAACTGCAGCTGTCCCATCCTGTCTCTAAGGTCAGAGGCACAGACTTTCCAAAAGATGCAGACCTAAACATAGAAATATAGAATCCTTCCCCTCTCCACACATTTTATTTTACCAAATACCTTCTTAGAATTAATGTTCATTTTTCAATGAAAAACAGTATAGCAGACTGGACTAGAAGGTATACACACACACACACACACACACACACACAGTTTACAGAGACCAGACAAGCATCAGAACTAGAGTCAGATATGGCAAGAATGAAGGAAATATCTGACAAAGAATTTAAAACAACTGTGATTAATGTGCTCAGGGCTCTAATGGAAAAGTAAACAAGAATATGTATGAGCAAGTAGAACATAAAATGAACATTCTAAGAAAAAATCTAAAACAATGCTAGAAATCAAAAACATTATAAAAAAATGATGAGTGACTTTGAAGGTCTCATTAATAGATATGACGCAGTTGGATATGTATTTGTTTTTTATCACATCTAAGGCAATCATAGTAATAATTAAAAGGACAGGGGTAAAGTTTTGAAGATCAACATTTTAAACAAGATTTTTTAACAGATAATTCACAGAACCAGAAAATAGTTGCTCAACTCCGCAAATTCCCATGGACTATAAATTATAATAACAAGATATATTATGCTATTGCAAAACAGATTGTCCTTTTCCAAGGTGATATATTAGGGATACACTGAAATCACTTTTCTGGATGTTGTTTGGATGGCAATTTGATGGTACTAAAGTCCATGTCTTTTGGCCAGCAGTTTACTACCAAATATCTGTCCCTGTTTCATCTGTCTTAGCCAATTATTCATGTGTATACACAAAATAGCAAAGAATTTTTATCACAACAAAATTTAAAATAGAAAACAATGGAAACAACTTACATGGCCATAAGGACCCTGGTTAAATTCTATGACTTCTGTGGACCCCAATGTAGCAATAAAAAAAACAACAAAGATTTATAGGGGAAAAACCATATGAATATTCTTATGGAAAGACCTCAAAGACATTGTTACTAAAAGCCACAAGTTTCAGAACACTGCAGAACACTACAAAAAGGCGTCATAAATGCACACACAAAACTTCACATTTCTCTGCTTAAGTGATATCATGCAAATAAGAAAACCTGGACAGTTTACACCTAACTGATAATAGCAAAGCCTCAGGAAAAGGAAGAAGGTGATGATCAGAAGAGTGTCCTAATCTATTTGTGCTGCTGAAACAGTCTGGGTCATTTATAAACTGCAGAAAATGACTTCTCATCATTTTGGAGGCTGGGAAGGCCAAGATGGAGCTATTCACAGGTACAGTGTCTGGGATGGGGCTCTCTGGGATTCTCTGCTTTAAGATGGCACCTTGAATGCCAAGTCCTCCAAAATGTATGTGACATGGCAGAAAGTTTGGAGAAGACAACAAACCCATTCCCTCAAGCCCTTTACACGAATCCCAATCCTATCCATAAGGCCCTGTCCTGGTAATTCAAACGTCTCTAGCAGGCTCCTTCTCTTAATGTTATTCCACTGGTGACTAAGTTTTACCATGTAATTTTTGGGAGAAACATTCAGCCTATTGCAAGGATCAAAGGGATTTTTGTCTTCGTACAGAATTTTTTATAATGAGAATGTATCCATGTGTTACTTATGCAACTAAAAATGAATTTTAAAAGAATGGGAAAAATGAATAAGAATATTTGTCTTCCCAAGACAGACAGATAAATCAATAGAACTGATTGAAGAATTATGTGTTGGGAGGGAAAATGAGCACAGTACTCTCCCTCATGTACTCCATGCGTGAAAAGAATTTTTTGGCACTTAGGTCCATACATTTCTGTTAGCTGTGTGGCTCCAGATCTAGTCCAAAACAGTGTGGTATCCCGCTAGCTCTATGGCTACCCTCTCAGAATGTGGAATGTAACAAGCCTAGGGACAATTATTCTGGGAGCTGAGCAGCTACGAACCTCAGCGGAACATGATCATCTGTAGTCAACAACTCAGTGTCAGATCATTGATCTTGGTTTTGCTCTAGGGAGATTTGATTATACTGAGAGCATAAAACACTTCATTTTTATATAGTTTAACATTCCTGAGTCTATGGCATCTATAGTTTCAAAATAGAGATCCTGGACTAGTTTGAATTTACTGAATTAGCATTTTAAAAAAAATTGTCAAAGAGAATTTGTAAGTAACATGGATAATGAGACCATAGCATCACTAGGGCTTAAAAACTGATACAAAGTAACACTGAGTCAAGTTGAACAAAGAAAAGCAAAGTAGATGAGTGGGGAAGTGATCTGGAAATAAGAAAGGATTACACATCAGGCTGAGTGTCATTTCCTCAGAAAATTCACTCTGCTCACTGTTTCTCCTTTTGTTTTTCCAGATGAGGAGTTAAATGGGGGAAGTATGAATGAGCCCTCATCCTCAGAGAACGTCTGACATAAAATATTAACCACAGAAGCTTTTATTTTCTTTTGAGAGGAACAAAACATTTTTTCATCTCAATTCAGCTAACATGAGCATTTTAAAAATATTTTGCTGGCAAAAGTTACCACCGCAGATGCACAGGACCAGGCATCACATTCTCTTCATCATTAACTTGATGATGGATGGAGACTGCATACAGAGGATCATACGCAAGCACCAAGTACACTGAAAGTGGCATTATCGTGTTGGCTCTCAGGAAACCATAATGAGAACATATATGATCAGATGTTGAATCCCAGGGCTCATCACAAGTAGGAAATTTGTTTCTGTATATGTAATGTAACTACTATGACCTACTATTTATAGGTTCTTGGTAGATTAGATAAAACCCAATTAAAATTCTCTCTCTCTCTCTCTCTCTCTCTCTCTCTCTCTCTCTCTCTGTCTCTCTCATACATAATTACATATTTCTGTATGTTTGAAATTTTTCACAGTAAATGTTGAGGAAAATGCTTCCTTCAAAATCTTTCAGAGCATCCTCTACTATCTTCTTGCTCAGCTTCACTGGCTGTGACTGACAATTCCCGGCAGGCTCCCTGACTCCCCTGGGAAGCCCAGGCTCTAGAGGAGCCATTGGACTCTTCTACAGTCAAGTTCCCATTATCCCTCTCCCCTGCCATACCTTGTCATGTTTCCTCACGGAAAGTCAGACTCTCTGTCCAGCTTCCCTTGTTCTTAGAATCCAGCCCATCGCTCCTGTTTCATCTTGGTTCTCCATTGACTGGTGGGCTGGCCTTCTCCTCAACATTTTGTTTTCTCTTCTGCACCTCTGCACTGGGAAACTGACCAGGAGTGTTCTCTGTGGCCTTCAGTTGTTTAAACTGGGCCTATTCAAGGCACACACTAAATCTTGCTTCTGTCGTTCATTTTTTGTCCTTTATGTCTGAAGTCTAACCACAATCAATTGTATCCTCCTGCTACTTGGGTACAAACAGATTATCTACTTAGTAAACAGGAATAATACAACAAAACAACAATGAACACACCTCAGTGTTTCTCTCTCAACTACTTAAGAACCAGGCAAATCCAGGAAAGTGACATATACCTACAATCCCAGCACTCTCGAGCCTGAGGCAAAAGGATTATACTTCCTAGCCAGCCTGGACAATTTAGGGACTTAACAACACTCTGTTGCAAAACAAATATTTCAGTTAAAAAAGGGATGAGGGAGTAGCTCAGTGCAAAGTCCCTGAACTCAATCCCAGTACTGAGAAAAAGAAGAAAACCAAAATAAAAGAAAAAAGAAGGAACAACCACCAACACATTACTGTTGACAAGTTATTTATCAATTTCAAAAAGATAATACTTCTGAAGGTATGCAAAGTTAAATTCACAACAGATATGTGACCATGTTACATACCTATTCCACTCATATTTATTGAGCATCTACCATATGCCAGGCATTATCGTAGGTACTTAGGAAGAATCAATGCATAAAACAGATGTATTTTATAGAATTCATATTTGCCTATTTGGGGAGAACAATGGCAAATACAACTCATACGCATATATGTCAATACATGTATTATATTGTATATTGGAAAATGACAGATCTCCAAAAAGAAGAAACAGAAAAGTTAAAACATTCAAAGTGCAAGGCGGGCCTGTTCCACATGGTGGTGATTCCAGTTTTAAACAGCACATTCAGGCGGGCACTGTTGCACAGGTGACATCCAGAAAGCCTTGAAGAAGGGAAGGGAGTTGTCCATGAAGATATGCAGGAGAGCCACATTCCAGGCAGCCACAAAGAAGGACCTGCTGCTCAGGAATGAGCCTCAGGAGGCTATCGCATTCCCCTCGGATGCCTATCTCAGTGTGGACCCTTTCTGCCTCCTAGCAAAGGACAGGAAGGGTCCTAACTGGCTTCTCCCTTCCTTTCTTCCTAAAACTCCTCATTTCCATGGACCTAGCTTGCCAGCTTACAAAACGCTCTCCTTTATCACACAGAGTAAGTAAGTATCCAGTACCTAGGGAACAAATAGGCAAGGCTGTACTTTCATACCCCTCTAGCAACTACTGTACTGAAGATCTCAAGGGTGAGTCTCCAGACATTTGTTGGGTCCTGGTGTTAGGACACATACTTAGTATGGGTAAGACCTGAGGCTCCATCTCAGCATCACAAATAAAAAAACAAAAGACACATTTGTTAACTAATTGGTGGTCTACGTGAGCAAAGCCTTCACTTCACAATGTATCCTCTGGAGAATTGTAAACAGAACTTAGTGCACTAGAGGGGAATAAAAGTGATTCCCATTCAAAACCTCTAAGGGAAACCAGCCAGGTGTATATATGGGGGACGGAAGGGCAGATGGTAAGAGGCAGAAGGGAAGGAAGGGGTCACAGCAAGGCCCTCAGAACCAATGCTGAAGTGAACCCACGGGAAATCCAGCCACAATGTCCAGCTGAGTGCCCACTGCTCAGGGACCCTGAACGTTCAAGGCAATCTGTGTAACATGAAGTCATTCCAATGTGAAAATAATGAAACATAGATGAGCACCACAATTTGTACCTTTTAAGTTAAAAACATCAGCCATAAATCATGTTTATCACCATATGGAAGTCATTGTGAGAAGCACGAGACAAAAGTGGAGAAATAAAAACTAGGACTTCATCTGCCCTGATTCTTACACTCATTTATTATCATCCAGCTATGCACACAATTTAAAAACCATGACAAGCAAAACTACCTAACCAGAAACACTTTGTCGCCTTAATTGGATCAAATTTTATCTTGGCCATGTGAGAGCAATAGTGACTTTTCTAACTGGAAAAAGAAAGAAAAAAAAAAACCCTGCTTTTTTTCTTCAGGCTTTGCATTTCTTGACAGAGAAGGAGGCAGGCAGGTAACAACTTTGCTGTTTTTCTACAGAACATTGTCCAGTCATGTAAGCAGCCACAGCACAGGCACCCATTCACTCAGACATCTGTCCATCACCACCTCCGGCCATGTCCTGACTCTACCAAAGTGAACAAGGCGAGAGGGGTCTGTGTGCTCAGACAGCTCAGAGTCTGGGGAGGGATGTGGGCACTGACTGAGTAATCTCACAAATGAGCCTTTTAAGGCCAGTTTTGGAAAGTGTAGGAAAAAAGTTCAGAGGGACTTGCCTGAGCCATGGGCATGGTGGTGCAGTAGGGTCAGATTTTCTTTCTTTCTTTCTTTCTTTTTTTTTTTTTTTTTTTTTTTGTCTTTTTGAGACAGAGTCTCGCTATGCAGTTCAGGCTAGCCTTGAGCTCACTTTGTAGCCCAGACTGGTCTCGAACAATCAATGATCCCTCACCTCAGCCTCCCGAGTGCTGGGATTACAGGTGTGAGCCACCATGCCCGGCTGTAGGGTCAGATTTTCTTAAAAAACATGGTGCTCCAGCTGAACCTTGGAGGCAGAGGGATGATTTAGTTGGGCAGAAAGGAGGGGCAGTGGTCCCAAGAGAGCTTCAGTGACTACACGGAACTAAAAGGCCTGTACTGCTGGGAAAATCAGAGCAGCAAGGGATTGTATTAGTTAGGTTTCTATGGAGAAACAGAATCAAAGAAATTGTTATAGAGAGAACAGGCATTCCTCATGGCGTGTTGGACTAAATGTCTGGTCATCCCAGCTAGGTGTAGTGGTGAGCACCTGGAACCCCAGCACTCAGGAGACTAAGGCACGAGGATTGCTGTGAGTTTGAGGTCAGCCTGGGCTACACAGTGAGTTGAACACCATCCTGAACTGCATAGTGAAACCCTGTCTCAAAAAGCCCAAAAAATAAAAATAAATTTTAAAAAATATGGTCATCCCACATCCTGATCAAATTTACATGTGAACCTAACCATTATTAGGATAGTGAGAAAAGAGGCTAGAAATTTAGATGTGGGGCTTATGCACAGAAGTCTTTAATCAATGCTGAAAAATTTAACCTTTTTTCTAAGCAATGGGTTGCCATTGAAAACTTCAAGTAGAAGAAAGACCAATTCTAATGAGTATTGAGGAAAGATTGCTTTGATTGGTGTATAGAAAAGGGACAATTTCAAGGAAAGCTTCATAGAAGTGACTTCTGAGTAATGCCTTAAGATTGAGCAGAATTCAGTTATTTGGAGAGAAATAAAGGGTAGCGCAAATGCACTGAGTGCCACAGCAAAGAAATAAAGATGGAACTTGACGGTGTTCAGTGACTCAACCATCTCGAAAGTGAAAAATCAAACAGGGGAAAAAAAAGACACATAGCAAGATAGCTTGAGAGACAAGTCACAGAGTTCCTTGAGTAACACAGTAAGAAATTCCTGGCTTTCTAGCTAATGAGGAGAAGTTGATGGTTTCTTTGACACATTAGGTCTATTTTGGAAGGATGGCTATTGATGGCAGAGGATTGGCAGCTGAAAAGAATGCTGACAGAGCAAACAGCACCTGGGAAGAAACAATTAAGGAGAGAGAAAGGAAGAAGCAGTAGAGATACAAAGGAGAAGACATATTTCAGGGGACTTGTGATCAAATCAACCAAGCTTAGCAACTGATTAGACCTGGAGAATGAGGAACGGAAAGGAGTGAAATATGACTCTGCATTTTTAATGCAAGTAGTTAAGTGCAGAACAACAACCTTCATTAGACAGGGGATATGAGAAGAGGAAGGTCTGGGTTTGTTTCAAGGGTGAGGAAGGAAGGGAAGATGAAAACTGTCAAGTTAGACATGTTGAGTGGGAGGTACTTGTAGCACATTCAGGTAAGACATCCATCCAGCAGATAGTTATCATTTGTAGGCCTAGACTCTAGGACTAAAGATAGAGTTGGAAATACAGACTTTTGAGGGTCACAATAACAATTATAATGTTTCAGTCTTATTGATCTTAAAATTTAGGGGGAAAATTTTAAGGTTAGCATGGATTAATTTTTCTGTTTATGAAATAATCTCATCGACTGTTACCTTCATTACACAAGGGACCAGATAGTATAATTCCAAAAAAGCATAAAGGCCACCATCTCAGAATAAAAGGAACTCTTTGAGATTGAATAAACAGACTTATGGAACACTTCCTCTGTCATCCCCATTTTCCTCATTTTGCTGCAAACCTATATAACTTACATGGTTTGTTTGCACTTTGCCAACATGGGTTGGAGACTTGCGGGTGGGGGATGCAAGACTCTCACTTCTGGTGAGAGTCTTGGAGAAGTATCTAGAGGTCCTACGGGAAAAGTGAAGGAAATGAAGCCTCAGGAAACTGGCATTTAGCAGAAGGGACGGCAGAAACAACAAGGGAAAAATCAGTAAAAGCAGAAAGAGACAAATCAGAACGAGGAAGAAGAAGAATCCTTCCACTCTTCAACTGCAAACTGGTAGAAACTCTTGCTTGTGTCCTTGCTGCAGTAGAGACGAGGTTTTGATCAGGGTAGCAAAGAGGAAGCCATGTGATCACCAGGGAAAAGATTCACACAAGAACTACAAACCAGGAAAAGGGCCAGTAAATGTGTAGTCAGTGAGCCACACCCGCCCTGCCCACTGCCTAACTCTGTATAACACATGAGCTAACAGCAGTTTTTATATATTTAAATTTTTTTTCAACTTTTTGAAAAGAATACTATTACTTTATGATATGTGAAAAATATTTGAAATTCAAATTTCTATGTCCATAAATAGTAGTTTGGATGGATTATAATCACTGTTGTCATTTAAATATCTGCAGTGGCTTTTGTGCTACCAGATAGAGTTGAGTAGTTGCAAAAGATATTGCATAGTTCACAGTATATAAATCTTTTTTTTTTTCCGGTTCCAGCCTCTAAGCAAGTGCTCTAGAAACCAGCTACACTCCCAGGCTACAATCTAAAATATTTACTTTCTGGTCCTTTTTAGAAGATGTTTGCTGACCCTGTATGGTGGAAGGAATCATGGTGGATATGTTAGAAACCCAAGAAGGGCACAAGTAGGGTGATCTGTAGAATTCCAAACCTTTGTGACTTCACCTGGGACTGAGGTTACACCTGGGAACCAGCATATAAGCAGAAGGCACAAGATACATGGTGCGTGCTACTCTGAGCCCCAGAGGAGACAGACAAGCTATAGAATGTGTCCGCATGTTGCAGATAGATGGATGTTTTTACTTTCATCATTGTTGTTTTGTGTCTGTGTGCTTTCCTGTTTACTATAAAATAAATCCACTCTGCCATTCAGAGCTCAGCGTCCCTCCCCAGTCCTAGGTTTTGATCATTGAAGCAGAGGGAAATTTCCCTACATTATTTTGTTCCTGAAACTCAAATTCAAGGACTAAATGCCACAATCTGAATATACCAAGGAAGGAAGGGAATCCCACCAAAGGTGCCTTGAAACAAAGGAAATAAATAACTTCAATTCCACATAATACAATCTGGACCTGTTACAGGACAGATGGGACTGGATTGTTTGATTCTATCAGCAGAACAGAGGAAGGAAATATTTTAAAATGAGATTATATTATTTTCCCCAGTTCTTATTATGAAACCTTCCTGAAATGAACTTTAAATATCGCAGCCCCTGTCATGGGGATGAATGAGTCTCAGCAGGCAGGAGAGCACTGCACGGAAGTGGCTCCATTACGGAAAGCTTGAGAGGCAGAGGTTGGCATGAAGAGTGGACACCTGGGGCCCTTTGGCTGTGTGAAGGATCAGGGCTTTGAAGCACAGTTGGGTGTGTTGGGAAGGGCCGCGTGTCTTCAAAAGCTATGTGCCCCATAAAAACATTAATTAAGGAGTCCTTTCTCAAAGGACATTAGTTGTAATGAATAAAAAAGTCTCTTGCATTCTTTGCCTTCAATGAGAAAATGATTGACAACTAGTTATTGTATAGAAGAGAAAAAATATCCTAGAAATGATGAAAATCTTCTTAAAATAAAATCATGCAGTGATTCTTTGTAATGCTAGGTTTTCCATGGAGAATTTTCCAAAGGAGGTTGTCTATGTCATCTGGCCCACTGAGTAATGATAATGTCAATATCATTCAACCACGCTGAGTAGTGAAAAAAAAAGTTTCACTAGAGGTCTCTAGCCAAATGGATGTCCAGGCAGGATAAATAGACAAGTGCAGGGCTTGTCCAGCTGTCACCTATGATAGGTGTCTTCTCACACGCATCTCAATGTTGGGGTCCCCCAAGATCCTCTGAGTATCAGATGCTGTATTTATCTGACCACCTGATATTGCCACAAGAAGCCGCATAACCCCTGAAATTTCATTATTTTCCCTCACCCTACTCCCTGTTTTCACCATCTCTATAAAAGCTACCAATATCCCTCTTTTCACCAAACCAGAATTTAGGGTCTATCCCCAATTCTTCCCTTTTCCCTACCACCTATGTCTGATTAGCTAGTAAATCCCGGGGATTGAATTACCCAATGTGTCTTCCATTTGACAGTTTCCCTCAGTAAGCATTGCTTCCATCATAGTCTAGATGTCAGTCATTTCTGATCTTGACTCAAGCAAACGTCTCTTATGTGATTTCCCTTCTTCTGTTCTCATGCTACCCCTCAGACCGCTTTCCAGGAGTTAAAAATAATGACTCCTAGAAGGGTAAGTTAAGTCACATGGTTACTTAACCTTCAGTCCCATCCCATGACACTTAGAATGAAATCCAGGGTCTTTTTGAAGCCTGTAAGCCCTGTGTGAGCTGATCGGGGTATTATTCCAGCTCAGTAGGGGGTTAGCCTGTGGCACACGTACACAGTGAGCTATTTGTTATCACTGAGAATTCTAAAAGTTTCACCTTCACTGTTCTAGTTCCTTCCCAGTTCCCCCTTTCCTCACTCTGTTCCAGCAGCAGCCATGTTTTCTCTTGTTCCTTTGCTCTCTGTGTGTCTGTGTTTTCAGTTCCCAGTGCCAGAAAAGTTCACCCACCACTCCCTGACTTCACAGCCTGGCATTTTGGATACATGAGAATCCAAACATCCTTTTTATTTTCATTATCAGGGGTTGAGGCTGGCTAACTGTTCATATTGGAGTCCAGCATGGCCCCAAATCAACACTTTTCTCCTTTGTCCGAGTTCTAAGCCCACTGAAAAATAAGGCAAAGAAACTAAGCAGATGAAAACCAAAACATCACTTTTATTACTGACAAAATTGATCCAGGAGAACGTGACATATGTTACCTGCAAACAAATGCCTTTGTAATAGTAACTCGAGATTCAAAAAGATTTCCCTTCTGAGTCACAGGGTGTGCTGTATATCTTCAACTTCTCTGCGTTCACTGGATGCTATAATTATTTACATGCTTGTCTTCCTTGCTAGTTTGTGTATTTAAGAGCAAACCCCAGACAAAATTAAGGGTAGAGGGAAGAAATGTGTGAACAGTTGTCGTGTATGGCTTTGAGGTATTTTTATTACCACATTCCATGGATGAAAGGATGACACATATTGGCATTAGAATCCCAGTGACAGTGGGACTTTCAAAAATATATCAGCTAGCACAGAGTTCCCTAGAAGATGGAAGTCCGAGTTCCAGAAAGTGCTGTCTCTCCCCAGTGTCAATGAGGGTTGAGCCAGTGCAGTGGCATACACTTATAATCCCATGTACCTGGGAGGCTGAGGCAGGATGATTGCAAGTAAATTATAGGCCAGCCAAAAAAATTTAGCAAGACTATGTATCAAAATAAAAATGACGGGGGGTAAAGCTCAGTGGTAGACAGGCACTGGGTTTTATCTTGACTATAGCAGAAAAAGAAGAAACAAGGGAAAGCCTGTCCTCCTCACAGTAAAGTCACAGGGCTTTTCTCTTCTTGGTCTTTTCTTTTTTCAAATGTTCTAAAAACAGAAAAAAGCATCTGTCAGACAGACTGCCCATGGCTTCAGGGTTAAATGGGTCAATCTATGTCACAGCAATTTTGACCCCTGGTGACAGAACAGGCCTTCAGATACTACATTCAGTTTTGTGCTAAAACCATTACAGCTACATTTGAAGTGTCTGTCTTCAAGGAGACTTAAGCAACTCCCATATAATGTATATGTGGAACTAATCGTTATGCAGGCATTTCTGAGAAAGTAGTATAATCACTACCTATAATCCACAATCTGTCTAACTCTGTGCTATCTCACACTGCATTTATATTCTTTGCAGAAAATAATATTTAAGCCTGAAATACTGCATAGACCAAGGAAGAATGCACTTACATGTAGGACAGGAAGCCCGTGGGGGAAGTCTAGCCTGCTGGGATTGAGGACAGCAAGAAACTGAGTTATTAATATGTAAGTCACAACCCAGATGGAACAAGCACAGTTCCCAGGACAGAGGAAGCTATAGTTCTTCTCTGACCCCCATCCTAGGGGACCCTGGGTGGGGGATAAGGGACTAACTGGGGCGGGGGTAATAATCTTTGCTACTAAGGAAGATCAAAGACTCCTTCAGTGATGGGAATTTAGCTCAGTGGCTCAAGCACTTGCCTGGTAAGCACGAGGTTGTGAGTTCAATCCCCAAGAACAAAAAGGGGGAAAAATGTATATATACCTACAAAGAGAGGTACTTCTACACTGTAGAGTGAGGTACTTCTACAATGAATCTGTAAAGAATCACAATGATCCCACCAGGTTCCACATACTACTACTAATCACACAGAGTCCTTTAGAGGCTTCACCCCCTCAAAGAGGCCTTAGTATTTACACTGACCTTCAGCTTTACACAACTTTTATCTGTTCAGTTGAGGGAGTGAGGCCTAGTGGGACTCACCTGAGTCCACCATTTGTAGGCAGAACTGTGCCTCTAAAATACATTAAAATGGTACATTTGTTCTCTCTCTCTCTCTCTCTCTCTCTCTCTCTCTCTCTCTCTCTCTCTCCTGTTTCTCACTAGCAGGAATGTGGATGTCACGCCTCCCAGGCACAGTCTGTGTTGTACACAGTGGGCGTTTCAGTAGGTGTTTGTTTGGTAAATGAATAAGCAGATGTCAATGTACAGAAAAGCAGAAATGACATCCACCTCCAGAACCGGAAATGTGAGCTTCAGTTCTCCCCTTTCCTTTTTGAATTTTCTGCTGCCTGAAATGTCCCTACCTTTCTCAGTGCTTCACAGCAAACATCAGGACAAAAACTTGAAAGTCAGGAAACTTCAGGGCTGAGCTTAGTGGCCCAAAGAGGTAGACAACTTGAGATCCCAGGGCACCAAACATCCCTGTGTTCCAGAGTACAGGTTTCCTTGTGAGTCCTCCTCCACATTCATGCCCCGTGTAGAAATCCAGAAGGTACCTCAGCTTCTGGAACTGTCTGCTGAAAGACCTGCACCCTGTGCCTCCCAGAGTCACCTCACTATGGGGAATTAGTGCAGCTGGCCTTGTGCCGTGGCATGTTTGGAGGAAGGTAAAGATTCTGCATTGTAGATTCCAGGTGTTTGATCACCAAGACAAATACTCTTTGAGCAGCCAACTCAGGCTGCAGGATGGGTGTTGGACCCAGAGACCCCAGGGTGCCTAGCCCTGCCACTGGCACAAGAAGCTTCCAAGTGGGATCTGCAGACCCACATTGCATTGTTTAGGGGCATCTGAGGCCTGAGTTAAAGCTGGGCTCTGACTGCTCCCTCTTAAAAGGGAGAGAGGAAGTTACATCTCATCTACGTGAGCCAGCTGCCTCACTCTTTAAAATCCTAACCAAACCTGTGAGTCACTGCTTCTTCCCTGCTGAGTAGTTCAGGATTTCCGAAGCTCCTGTGCCCTCAGGTCTTGATAGAATCTTCAGGAAAACTCCAGGGTTTAGGCCAAATGGGTAGAAGCCCAGAGCTCTCTCTTTATTTCTGGGCAGTACCCAACCCAAAGCCTTAAGGCAGTGGGGATCTGTTTACCAGGTTTATTTTTAAACTTCTCTGGGGAAGTGGTTTCTGAGTACCCTGATAGGATGGGCTGTGAACAGAAGTTGTTTCATTTGTTCTGGGCTCAAAATAAAAGGGTGGCTCAACCTGTTCTCCTTGCGCCCATGGCATTAAACAGCTCCTCAAACTTCATTACCTTGCCAGCTGGACTGGCTGGGGAAATGGATGGCTTCCCCTACAGCTGGGAGGAGTGCCAGGCCCAGGGTTCTTGGGACTCTCCCTGAAATCTTCATGTGGCTTTTAATGCGCTTGACTTGTTATGTGAGTCACAGTTCAATTAAAATAAAATTGGGTAGCAAAAAGAATTGAAAGAAGAGGCAGAAAAACTTTGTAAAGGACACAGGGCGTGCAAGCGTTTATGTTTCAGGGCCATCTTACTCTACAAAATGCCAACACAAAATCTCTTCTTATAATACATGTATCATCTGGGATCGAGGCAATTTACTCATTGCAGAATGTGAATTCATCAGAAGTCTCCTCTTGGTCTCCCTCTAGTGATTTTTAAATATAACTAAATTGTCAGAAGCCAGATTTACACACAACTTTTTCAGATTTCCATATGTTATAAAGCACTCTATTCTTGGATTCTAAAACTAGCTACCTAAGTGCAGAAAACACCAAGTGCTTTTGTAATTCAAGATTAATAATAAGGGCTCTTTTAGCATGAAAGGACATGAAATATAAACACCAGCTCATCAAAGAACTTCAAATGTCTTAAAAGAAAAAAAAAAAAATGTAGCCCAGGAGCCCTCTGTAGGACACAAAGCCTATGGGGTTGTGCTACTGGCTTCTTCCACCTTGGTAATGGAACGAGTTTCAGGAGTGGTGGCAGGCGTCACTGTGGTGCATCACCAAACTGTCTTATTTCCTTTTTTAAAAAGTAACTTTGGCTTGGGTATGATTGGTGTGTCTTGGGTATGATTGGTGTGTCTGTGCATACTTAATGTGTACATCTCAGTGAATTTGAGAAGTTTATATCCGTAAAGCCATCCTCACCCACAAGACCATAAGCATGTCTGTCACCTCCCACAGTGTCCTCCTGCCCTTTCGTTATTTGCATGTTGCACTCATGTATGTGTGCATGTGTTAAGGATACTTAGGGGTCTAGGGTGTTGCTCAGAGCTTAGTTGCTTTTCTAGCATGTGAGGAGCCCTGAGTTTAATCCCCAGTACCGCCAAGAAAAAACTAACAAAAACCCCTTAATACAAATCTAGCCTCTTACAAATCTGAGGTTTACAATACAGAGCATAGTCCCACCCTCACCTGCAGTTGTCCTTTCCTCTATCTCAGTTTCTCATGGTCAATTACAGTGAAAATGTAAAATGGGAAATTTCAGGAAAAATAATCCTTACGAGTTTTAAATAACTGTTTTTACAGTGTCTCATTATCATTGTTTTATTTTATTATTGTTGTTCCTCTTTTATTGTGACTAATTTATAAATTAAACTTTATCTGAGGTTTATATGTACTGCATACATACCTGGTGTGTACATAGAGTTCAGGCATCCATAAGGGTCTTAGAATGAATCCCTCACAGATCAGGGAGAACTGTTGTATCATTAAATTGAGGCACTGTTTTGTGTAGTCAATCTCTAGATCTTGTTTCTTTTGCAGAACCAAAACTTTGTATCATTTAACAATTGTCTTCCTATTTTGGCCCTGCTAACCACCGTCCACACTCCCCTTTAGTGTGATTATTTTAAATCTCAAATATAGGTGGGGTCTTATTTTGGTCTCACATTTAAAGCATGGTTTGGAATGAAACCAGGAAGAGATGTGTAGAGTCCTCACAGACCCTGTTACTGGCCACCTCTTTTCTATCACTGACCAAAGCCACACTGTAGGCAGAGTGACTTCAGCTTCCCCAGCCTGCCCTCCCTGGGCTCTCGCTCTCCTTTGCCTCCCTCCACAGGCCCCATTCCAGGCTGTGCTCTCCTAAAGCTGAGCCTTGAGGAAGAATGTGGTTGTCATTCACCGAGATGTAAGTGAAGGGCAGTGGCCTGGGCTGGTGCCTCTCTGAGTGGGCCCCTGTGTGCTTACAGGTTGACAAGGCTTTCAGGAAAAGGAATGTGCTCCAACTGGAACTTCAGACATCACAAGGGAGGAGAGGTATCAGGAAAGCGAGGGGGTGGGGAAGAATGTTGCAAAGAAACCCTGAAGTCCCAGGGAGGAGGTGCCACCAATGTGAGCTACACACAAGACAGGTCAGGCACTTTGGGACAGACCAGTTGTTCAGGAGAAACCATTACTCAACACCATGAATCTGAAACTTATTTTGATCAGTTCTTTAACTAGGGAACAAAAGTGACTTTGGCCACTAGGGGTTATTCTGGTATAGCCTCAGTCATGGTCTACATTCAAGACAAGGAAGCTCTGACTCCCAAAGAGAAGGCCTCCTTTCTAACGGAGATCCACACACAGGCTTGAGAAAAGCACAAAACGATACTGGCAGGAGTCAGTTGTTCCTCTTCCTTATTGCCCCATGAGAAATGCAGATCTTCTGGGCTCATGCCATTTAGACACATAGGCGGGATGGCTCGAGAGTGACCTCACCTCCATCCTTGCCCAGAAAACCAGTTCTACCTGCCTACCTCCCATAGCCAACTAGAGCATGGCCTGGATGGCAGGCTTACAAACCCTTACGAATTAGGGAGACCTAATTGCTGGGCACAAAAGCCTCTCTTCCTTGCCACACCAAGGCCCTAGAAATATTTCTTCTTGGGTGAAGAAATAAAGGATAAGAACAAGATCAGTATTCTTCCCAAAATAGATGAGTCATGATTGTATGAAGAAACGCTTCAGTGTTCTTGCACCATTGCTCACAAATCATTCCTAAAGTGTGGACCCACCAGTCCATGTGCTGGAGCCTGAGCCATACCACAGGACTGGTCCCCTCTTCAAGCAAGGGGCCAGACAATCCTTCAGTACCAAGAGCTGTGGCAGCGGGGAGGCTACATAGACTCCTGGGCAACAGGGTAGCTAAAGGATGCCACAAGCTAGCACAGCCTTTTCATGGAACACCAGTAACAAACAATGGGACATTTTGATCCAGAAATGGTACAAACAAGACTAAGCCAAATATCACAAGCACACACACTCCTGCGTAGGCCAACCTTTATCAGGGGCGAAAGGGGCTTAAGTCTAATTGAGACTTGGGTGAATTAGCAACTTGTGGAGTGACCAAGCTACTGCTCTTAGGACAAAAACAATAGATATTTATTAATTTAGGCTAAAGTAAAGTAATTCTCATTGGCCAACACCACAGTTCTAAAAGATGTTTTTGTGTGTGATGGACTTGGACCAGCAGGTGGTCATGATCAACTCACTGTAGAAGCTGTTGAACTTTTGTGTGACTGGCATCCTTAGTCTTGTGGTTCTGGGCCCTGTGTTAGGACCAAAGAACTTCAGATGCTTCAGCTTTCATGGCTTCTGAAGAAGTGTGAAGTTAGGGACAAAAAAAGAAGGGAGAGAGAAAGAAATTCATATATATCAGCTCCAGTGGGAAACAAGCCATGTGAACCTTGTATTATAGTCTTACATAAAACAGTCTTAAATGATCAACATGTCTTAATGCAAAGCTGAGTAGAATTTGAGTCAACAGTTAAGACAGCAAAAGGGACAGGTAAATATGAAGACAAAGATGCCAAACATTTTGTTTCATTTTTTTGTCATTCATCACATCTGCACATTCAAGTGAAGACTGTATCAGTGCTTTCAGCAAAAGTGGCCTTCAGATTCCAGGGAAATAACCCAGGAAAACAGTCATCCTAACCCACATATCTTCAGCTTTGCCAGTGGGAAACTACAAAAGGATTGCCCAGCTGTGTGACCTTCAAATTCTGTAACTGTAAGTTGACTGAGAGTAAATGAAAGGAGAGGCTTATTTAGACATTTCTTCCATAACAATTTCTAACTTCATGCAAACATTTTATTTCTGTGGCTTATGGTCCCGTAACAGGTCTGTTGAAACTTCCCATGCAACAAAGGGTGATAATATACTGTGTCCAGAGGTTTGTTTTGTCTTCCTAGCCTTCTCTCTCACATGGTGGTCCCTGCACCATAAGGAGATCTGAGGAGACCACCTGCGACTATTATAGCTTGGAACATGAGGAAGAATTAGAATTTACTTCTGCCCTTTATTACTATATTTTTTCTAGACAGATCTCTTCATCAATCATTCCACACACATTTTTTCTCCCTGTTTCCCCCTTTATTATTTTTTCTTGTTTGCTTTGCTATCTAAACTTCTTTTTCTTAGAGGATGTTGAATCCTTTCTGACAGCATTCACTCCTTAATAATCACTTTCATTTCTCCCATCTTTCATGTTTTCTGTTATTTTCATTTTGAGAAGGGTCTCACTATGCATTTCATCCTAGACTCATTGTGTAGCCCAGGCTGACTTCAAACTCACAGAGATCCTCCCATGTCAGCCTCTTCAGTGCTAAGATTACAGGCCTGTGCCACCACACCCAGCCAATGTCTTCCATCTTGAGTGATAGTTTTGGATCAGGGGTGTTACGGTTAAACTCTTTCTATCTCTATGACTTGGCAGTAAGGGGGCCAAGAGAGTTTATGTCAGTGATTGCATGTGATCTTTGCTGGGAGATCTACATCCTGCCTTCTTCACTGATGTTTTAGAGTCACTTTCTTCCAAGTATTTATTTCATTATGGATGTTATTATCATTTTATGGATATCTCAAGTCTTCTAGTCATTCTTCTAAATGACTGGAGCTCTGGGAAAGTTCTAAGACCCTGGGAGCAGGGGCAAGGTGTGCAGGAGTTTGAGCCACACGATGTTCCCATCAATACTCCCTAGGTTGCCCCATTCTTTCCAGACCCAAGCATACCTGACAGTTTTCAAGATTTGATGGGTTGAAATTTCAGTCCTTTGTATAGACTGATTTTCAGGAGGGGATGAAGATAGAGTTAGGAGATTTTCTGGTTTCTCTCAGGATCCTTCTCTCTCTCTCTCTCTCTCTCTCTCTCTCTCTCTCTCTCTCTCTCTCTCGGAGGTCACATTTTTCCATTTATACTATGTGGCTGTGGTGTTTCATTGTGGCCTAATGTCATCAACAGGGCCCCTTGGCCAACTTTGCCTTCCCCAGCCTGAGATGGACTTCATCTTAGCCATCAACCAGAGCCAGAAGAAATAGGAACATGCTGTGAACTCCACTGATATCTGAGAAAAATCAGTCCCTCCAGAGCTTGTAGTAACCTCCACCATCAACACAAATCTCCATGCACACTCAGCCCACAGCAATGATTCTCCTGGCTGCCCTTCAGCACAGCTGTGTAAAGGGCCCAGATCCTAAGACACTTCTGCTATTCCCTTCTGCACGCACTCAGGATTCTGTCTCCACCCTGAGGGAACTCTTTTGCCTAGTGGTAACTACCACTGTAGGCGTTTGGGCTAAGAATGTGAAAATGCTGCCAAGTCTGTGGAAGAAATGTCCAGCATGGTAAGGGAGTATGAGCCCCTCCATAAGCAAGGCGCCCTTTGTGCGCTTTGCCCTCCACAGTAACTGATGTGGCATCAAGGGTCCCCTTGTTACCCCAACCAGAAACTCTAGTTGGGGTGTGGGTGAAAGAGGGGAGGAATATGTTTTCAAAGTATTTCCCCAAGAGTTCCCAGCTTGCAGCTTTGCCCAGTCTTTGCAAGTCACTCCAAAACTGAGGCATCTTGTGGCAAAGCATAGTCCTCTCCTGTTCTAATGCTTGCTTCATGCTTTCCAAGGAACATTCCCAATTCACCAGATGCCGCTGGCATAGTTCCAGCCTCCAAGGCCCCAGGTTCCCCCTCTTGGAGCATTACCACGTATTCCCAGCTGGGGACTAGGGCATGTAAAGCCTAGGAAGAATTTTTCAAATGGAGCCAAGTGCTGTTGTACTCTTGGAGCCAGGCCAGGAGGCTGGCAAGAAGAGGATCCACCATTTGGCAGCCTGCTAGTACCAGAGAACCATCTGTCTGAGACAGTGGAATGTAGGGCAGATCTTTTCGCGTTCCTCCTCATATCCTCCAATGGCCTCTCAACACATTCAGAGTAGGTCTTTACCTGTAAGGTCATACACAGTCAGCATCCTTCTTATAACCTGTTTTCTACTCTGCTTCCTTGGCTGTCTCTGCTCCACTTACAATGGCCAAACAAATAGACACATGCTTGTCTCAGAGCCTTTGCACCAGCTACACCCTTTGCCTGGAACACTGTTCTAGATACTGTATGACTCAATCCTTACCTCCCAAAGTCTGCTCAGATGTCACCTCATTGAAGCTTCCCCTACTTGCTCTATATGAAGTCATCTGGTATACCTTGTAGGTTTTAATGACTCTCAGACCTACGTACACAGTGTAATCACCTGAGAATTTTTTTTAAACATGATTTCACTCTGTAGAACAATGACATGAAGAACATCCAGTGGAACACTAGTTGTTTTCTGTTTGTTTGTTTTCTTCTTCTTCTTCTTCTTCTTCTTGGAATTTCTTAGGTTACCCCTACTGTACAAGGAAAGTTTAAAAAAAAAACAGTATTTTATCCAAACACAACTTTCAAGGATAAACATTAATTCTCAAATGTAATGCATTCTAAACCTACAGTGAGGAAAAGTGACATTTCCCTATTTGCACCATAGTTTGTAAACATTTCCACTCACAACAGAGTAGGGTTTCATGTTACTAATTTTTTAGCCAATACTTTCCTCTTCACCCATAATCATTTCAGTCAGGATCCTTGTATCTTGCTAAAAACAAAGGGCAGCCTAATGGCTATTGGATTAAATGTAGCAAAGTTGGGATATTCTGTTAAAATCTTAAACATTTCTTCGTAAGTGTCAGATTAACACAAAAGTCAATGGCCATCTTCCATACAGCATCTGTCCAGAAGGAGAGTTGACTGGGGAGATAGTTTTATTCTTTAGTTATTTAATTTAACCATTAGGACAGCTCTACAAAATAGTGATAGCATTCCACTTTTTGGATGGGCAAAAAAAGGCTCAGAGATGTTGGGATAATCTTGATCACCCACTTGATTGGATTAGGTGGAGAACTGATTGGACTGTGAGAGCATTAACCTCATCAATGGGCTAACCAACTAGTAAGCTCAGAGTTTCATAGGCTCTGCAGAGGTGGGACACATTTGAAGTTGAGGATACATTAGCTTCAGAACTCTATCTGGGCCCTGGACTTTCCTCTCTGGCTCTTCCCCATTCTCTGCTTCCCAGATGCCAGGAGGCAAGCAAATTTCCTATGCCATGATTTTCTTCTTTTGAGCCAACAGGTCATGGATTGAAACTTATGAAATCATGAGCAAAACTAAATCCTTCCTCTTTGAAGTTGTGCCTGTCGGTTTTTTTTTTTTTTTTTTTGTTACAGTGTTAGAAAGCTGATTAACACAAAGCTAAATTCATCATATTCATACAACTGAAAAGTTCTGAGACTGAGCATTTTAAATCAGTCGGTTGAACTCCAGAGCTCATCATATTTAAATCTTTAGATGTGGAACTGTGGACCCAGGAGCCAAACCTGAGTGGAATAAATGTTCCTAGGGACTGGGAGCAGGATGAACCACATAGCTTGATCGTCACCTCCTAGAAGTGTCTGGTTACAGACAAGAACAAGCTGTTTTCCAGAGAGGACACACAGCCAAAGCAGCAGATGCAGAATTTCACCTTCCATTCTAAGTTGTAACAATTAAAAACAATTCCAAATGGCCAGAAGCCATGTGGACACAAATTGGAATTGAGAGGAGAAGATCAAAGTGTGAGCTGAATTGTGTCTTCCCAAAATTAATACATTGAAATTCTCAGAATAGGACCATCTTTGGAGATAAGCCCTTTCAAGAGGAAACAAAGTTAAAATGAGGTGCATTAGGATGTGACCTAACTCAATATGATTGGTGCTTTTATAAGAACAGGAGGGGGTGTGTAGGCCGAGGAAAGACCACATGAGGACACAGTGAAAAGGCAGCCATCTGCAAGCCAAGGAAGGAGACCTCAGAAACCAAAAAACCAACCTTGCCATCATCTTGATATCCCAGTCTCCAGGACATGAGAAAACAAATATTTGTTGTCTAAGCTATCCATCTTGTCATGAAAGCTGAGCTGACTGATGCAGAAGCCAAGATCATGGCTGAGAACCAGCTGATGGTACTTGAGCCTACTTCTTCCAACACAGCTACCTGATAGACAAATAGGCCCACCAATTTGAAAAGCCCAAGTTGGGTGGAAAAGTCTGGAAGAAATGGAAAGCCCCAGACTGGGCCTTGTGCTGCTTTCTGGGAACCTTTTCTGCTGTCATCACAACAGGAGATAAGAGGTAAGTGTTCTCTTCGTAAGACTGCAGCCCTGGGTCTGGAGTTTCTGGCTTCTCTCCCACCAAGGGTAGACATAGCCCAGTAATGTCAAATTGCCTACACCACAGGGCTAACGTACACAGCTGAGAGGGCTCACAGTCCCAGTTCACAGTGAAGACACGTTCAGAGACAAGACTGCATTCTGAGCAGATGCTGGTCTCATCCTGGCCCCTGTGAGCTGGACAGTGTTCTAGCTCAGAAACAAACCCTTACATGGATTCTCCCCCACTCCCATTTGTATTTCCTTTTATTTGTTGGTCCCACCCTTGTAAACGTGGGCCTGGGAAAACTCTCCATCTTAGTTCAAAGATTCTATCATCTAATGTGAGATAGTCTTGTTTCCTTTCATTCATCCATTATTTACTAGAAGAACAAAGCCTTATTTGGTCTCAGCAATGACTGTCATTTCCGAGGATTCACATTTAAACCACTTTCTTCTTAAGCATCAGATTGTTCCCCTCCGTGGTTCCTATATTGTTATTAGCACACAATACCCTGATCCACATACTTAGCCAGGTTTCCAGCCTTGTTTTGACATTCTTTGGCTCCCTAGAGATACCTATCCTCCTGGAACACAGGAATTTCTTACTCTTTACCCTCTAGACACAAGTTAGCAGAGTGGTCCAAACTCCCAATCTCCCCCTGCCACACACCCCTCTGTCTGTATATCCAGACCATCTTCTCTGTGTCACTGTGTTAATATTTGGGGTGAACAACAGTGCACCTCCATTGCATTTCAGTCTCTCTAGGAAAACTGTATCCAGTTCTAAACTGCTGTGGATTTAAGGAGACACTTTTCATTAACAGTATCTGCAAAGGGGAAAAGAGGTTGCTATTCTCCTGCTGAGTTTTAGCAACAATTTACAGTTGTAGATTGCTATGTTCTCTGCTTTTTTGAGAAGGGTGACTTGCTGGAGTAGTGAATGCTGCCAAGGTAAGAGGCCATTTACAAGGCTTTTTCTAATTTGCATGTCTTCAAATGCAGGGATAGGCCCCATATTTTACAGAGCTATTCTTATTTCATCAGCTTTTTACAGTTGAAGTCACAGACAACAAGATGAAGCCAATAAAGACTACAGTGAGTGCTGGCTTTAGATCTGATCTCCATACCTGTTTTCTGGGACAACATTGACTTGGATTACTAAATATTTTAGAAGGATAAGTGGAAAGAAATGGCTAGTGACTGAACACCAAGAGAAAAAAAAGTATCTGTCTCCAGTGAAGCCTTGCACAGGTGCCTCGGGGAGTGTGTAAGGCTGTTTACTTCAGAGCTGTTTGTGGTAGCATAGAGTTAGAAGCAACCTAAGTGTGTGTGAGTAGGGAAAAGGATAAGTAAAATATAGTTAGAAACATAATAGAATCTTATGCCAGCAACAAAAGAAATGAACCAATTAACATGTAGCAGAATGCTTAATAGAAAAACATAATGGCATCAAAAGTAGAAACAAAGCAAGATTTATAACACAATATATGTGATAGATTAACTAATGGAGAACTTGTAAGACCCCCTGAACCAACTCCTTGAGGGTTGTTCCGAGTAGCATAAAAGGAGAACTGGAGGGGAGCTGTGGATTCTCCTGCAGAAGCCTCGCCTGCTGGTTTTCCTGACATGAACTCAGTTGTTCCGTTGTTGGAGAAACTTGGGTCCTCACTGTCATGGAGGATGGCTGTGGTTCTTTTCAGGGCAGCTCTGATCCAGCATTGCTTCCTGGATCCAGTGCAGATCTCTCAGTCTGCTGGCACAGATCCTTTGTCCCGCTGGTGCAGACCTTCTAACTTCTGCCACTGACCTCTGGGCTTTCCCAGGGCAGATCCTTGATACAGATTTGAATGAGACATTGTCATGGGTTCTAGACCTCCAGCTGGACTCATGGAGGACATTACCATGGGCTCTTGGTCTTCAGCTGGACTTATGCAGGACACTGCCATGGAATCCAGGCCCCCAGCAGGATTCTTTGGGTCTCTATGTATGGACAGATCTCCCACAGTCTTTTGCATTTGACTCTTTGGGTGAATATTATAAAATAATCTTATAAATTATGTGTAATATATTAAATCTATTCCCTTGTAAGGCCTGAATATAACAATGTATTTTTGTAAACTTCTGCAAACATAATATATAGATGCTAATTTGTTTATGATGGAGTTAAATCCCAATAAGCTTATTGTAAATTGAAAATATTGTACATCAAAAGTGCATTTACTACACCTAGCCTACCAAATATCACAGCTTAGCCTGCCATAATATACTCAGAATCCACACATTAGCCTACAGGTGGGCAAAGTTACTTAATGCAGCCTATTTTGTAATAAATTGTTGAATGTCTCATATAACTTATTGATTACTAAAAATGAAAACTGGAATTATAAAGTTGAAAAATCAAGCCCAGCATGGCAGTGCATACCTGTAACCCTAACACTCGGCAAGCTGAGGTAGAGGGATCACTGAGCATTCAAGGCCAACCTAGGCAATATAGCAAGTTCAAAACCAACCCAAACTACATCATGAGACCCTGTCTCAAAAAACAAAAAAAAAAAAAAAAAAAAAAATCACAAACTGAAGCAGAACAAGCTGGGGCCTATGTATATTTACATGATTTTTAAAATTATGAACATGGATTGAAGGCACAAACATTTGAAGTATGGAGAAAGAAAGAAATGAAGTTGAAGGGGAAAAATAAAGGAGGATTAAAATGAAGTATGTTATAAGCCAATAATAAAGGCTATCACTTAGAGACAGCTTCTGGGTACCATCATATAGTAAGTCACTTAATTTTCCTCTGAGAAGATACTCATATCCCTCTTCTCTGAAGAAGATAACTAAGGCACAGAGAAATAAAATAACTTGCAAAAGCAAGAGCAGCAAAGCAGAGTGATGGCCCAGCAGTCTGACTCCAGACTCTCTGCTTGTAACCATGACACTCTCCTAGCTGGGGAGGGGGCTGTTGATTTAGCAACACACCTATTTTCCAAGTGTGCAGACGGAGTGGGCAGATTTCTTTGAAGCAAGGAGTCATTAGTGGAAATCTAACCCAGGCTTTCACAGCATGCCTCACAGATCTCACTTGCCAACACTGTGAGTACCAAGTTCAAAGATGAGGTTTCTCTTTCATGTTCAGGACAGTCAGTCTGCCTCTGGGACCTTTATGATATAGTTTCTCCTTATTTCCCTTTGCATGTTTAGGTAGCAGAAATGAATTAAACCTGGTTTTACCGTTGGATAGAAGAGGAGGATAGTAAGAGTAACTAATAGCTATGGGCCCTTTCTGCCTGTGAGCTTTGTGCCTTGTGACATTTACAAATATTGCTTCATTTGATCCTTGCAATAGCCCTCTAACGTAGACAAAAAGCTCTTCTTGCAGTGGTAAGAAAACCCAGCTTCAGAGAGGCACAGTGATCTATCCAATACTAAATACCATGAAGCCATAGTTCTGAGCTTCAAACTCAAAAATCTGATGTGTGACACCATCCACGTGCCATCTGGAGCTGGGATGACAGAGAAGCAGGACTGGCCTGGAAGGTCATTTGAAGGTCTCCAGATGCAGTCAAGGTCTTCACAGAAGCAGAGCAGGCATGTGGTGATGTGCAGATCAGGCCAGGCTCCACAGCACGGACTAGGAAAAAGTGAGACAAAAAGGATTCCACTTCTTTGCAGAACAAAAGGGTTAAGTTACAGACCTTTGGAAATCCAAGAGTTGGGCTGAGAGTGTCAAATCCTAGAGGGAGTTTATCAGATGCTTCAAAGGCAAAGTTCTGGACTTCACCTCAGCATATTCAGTTAGCCTGAGAGAGTGTCACCAGTGCCTCCATTTTTAATAAGCCTTCAGATAAACTGTGGTAGTGCTGAAGTTAAAGATCTACTGGCTGTTATGTCCCCTCTAAAATTCACATTCTGAAGTTGTATCCCCCTAGTACCTCAGAATGTGCTTTTATTTGAAAAGAGGAAATTGAGTTGAGATGAGGTGATTAGAGTGGACTTCAATCCAAAAGAACTGGCATTCTTACAAAAAGGGCAAATCAGAACACAGAGACACACGTGGAGAGAAGACCACATAGAGAGATATAAAGAGATAACTGTTTACATGCCAAAGAGCGAGGCCTAAAACAAATCCTTCCTCCTGCCCTGCCCACCTTGATCTTAAACTTCTGGCCTCCAGAACTACAACAATAAATTTCTGTTGCTTAAGTGGCTCCATTTGTGGTGCTTTGCTACAGTCACCCATGCTGACTGATACACGGCTCCTACAGGGAGAAAAAGTCTCTTCCCAGAATATACGTCCCACGGGAGTGGGGTGGATGGGTACTCAATTTTCTGAGCCATCACTCAAAGATACGAATAATGTCCCACTTTCCAACAAAAAGAAAAGGTAGTGGCTCACATCAAGTTCTTGAGAGAAATAATCTGAGCACAGCAGAAAAGCCAGCAAGGATGGCACTGTCTGCTTTCTGGTGCAGTGAGGGAGATATAACGAACGGATCTGGCCCTAGGAGTTGAAAAAAGTTGGGAAGAGAGATTAAACATCAGAAAAGAAAAAAGAAGAAAGGAGAAATCAAGATCCTCCTTTGTTCCTAGCCTACTGGCTGATGCCGTAAAGGGTCTTCTTTTCTGTACCTACAGGAGTTTGAAAAATAGAGATACTGATATTCTGAATCAACACGTTACTTTATAAAATAAATGCTCCTCTAAAATCTCAGAAGTATTTGAGCAAGCATTTGCTGAGTTTCCTGAGATTTAAGGCTACTCCTTGTGGCTGCTGTCCCTATTCGAGGGTCCCCGCAGGATGACACTGGGGACAGGAAGTGCTGCCAGCCAATTCATGACGAGCAGTCTGGCCTCCCCGTGACTGTGAGAGCCTTTGCCGTCACTGCAGAGTGCTTGAGTCTTCATGCCCTGGAATTCTCCTTTGAAAGCAGAGAGTCATGGGAGTGTGTGGTGCTGTCTTCAGGTTTCCCCCCTGACTCAGGCCTAGCTCCTCCTTCACATTTAGCACACAGTATATGATCAACACAGGTATGTTCATCTGAAGCTCTGTGAGTACGTTGCTTTTTGTGCGGGTCTCTGTATTTGTCAGTTTTCCATTCCTATAATGGAATACTTGAGGCTGGGAAAGTTAGAGAAAGCTTCATTTTGGATCACAGTTCTGCTCCAAGGTCAAGGGCTGATTTTAGTGAGGGTCTTTTTGCTGGAGAGCACCAAGGCAGCTGGTGTAAGACTCACGTGGCAAGAAACAGGGAACAAGCATGGCATCTCTTCAGGACTTTCCTCTTCTACCCCTTCAAACCAGGCTCTACCTCCAAACATGGGGGTGGGGGGGATTTAAACCTAAATCGTAACAATGCCACAGCTGGAAGGAATCCTAATAACCAAGTTGTCTACCTCTAATTTCACCGCAAGACTAAAGAAAGTTAGCTCCATTGTCTCTTAAACAATTAGTGATAGTTTGGTAACCACAGCCTCAGTCTCCAGAGTCCCTACAGCAGGATGCTTCTCTGACATCAAAGTCCAGCTATAGTCAGACCCCACATGTACACTGTGAAGAGGAGCAAAGAAGGGGCTCCCTGGTTGGATTTATTTTCAAAACACAGAAGAGACTCTAAGCCATTTCCTACTCACTGAAAGTCTTTGTAGACATTAACCCCTGCCATGCCCACGTACTTCCCTTTCACCTAGGACAGGCTTTTTCTTTTTTAGTTCTTAATGTGAATATCACTTTCCTAGAATTTTTGATTTCCCAGACACTTGATTAAGACCTAATGACAAATGCTTTCTCAGCACCTCATTTGTCTCCTTTGTAGCTTGTATAATTGCATAATTAGTGGGTAGTTTGTTGTTTGATGTCTGTCTGCTGCCAGCTCATAACCCACCTGGAGACAGGACCATGTCTTTCTCAGGCTTCTGTTCCCAGCACCTTGCAGGGCCGTATCCACAGTTGGCTGTCATTGAATATGTGCTGACTTCATGGCTCAATTAGTGTATTGAGAACTTCAAAATGTTGTACAATAAAGAATCCTATGTAGTATTGTTTTAAATAGCATTTCCTAGACCTACTGGACTATGGAACACTTTTTTTGAGAAACAATGACAATCTGAAGAACTAGACCTATCCATATAAGGACACACTGGGGAAATGCTGTGCAGGGCTGTCCATAGACTGCCAAAGAAAACAAAAGCAAAAAAGCAAAGACACAAAACAAAATAACACTGGTGCTCCGTGTCCTTATGTCCCAGAGAGAGTTGCATGTGACTTCTGTATTAGAGATAAAAACAAGTTCAGATCACAGTCCCATGGCCACCCAAGAATATAAAGCACATGGCAGTCATCTCCTAATCTCCACCCTCCAATCATATAGAACAGAATGCGGGACACTTGCAATCAGAAGTGCTGTCACTGAGCCCTAAGAGCAACAAAAGAGGGGTTTTAAGAGTCTCTTGATCTACTACTCTTCCAAAGAAGGAAAAATTTTTGCCAATATCAGGGATACCAGTGCCCAGGAAGATTCTCACTCAGTCACAGAAGCTGAACAGAACAGAGCAAGCAGGGTTCATCAGGCCAGACCACAGAGTGGCAGCCAGACCACAGCTCCAGGAAATCAGGGGAAGCAAGGCAGGAGCCATGGGGTGGGAGAAGAACCAAAAGGAATAGACATCTCCATGTGTCTCTGTGAAGATCAAATCCAGCAAAAGGACCACAGGCATGCCAGAGAAGAGCCAGATGCATCCTGGCCTAGCGGGGAGTGACCAGTGGTGGCTCTGGCAGTGGCAGCTAGAGAAAGAGCAAACACAGCAGGAAGCCAAGAGAGTCATAGCACAGATAGAAAGAAGCTCATACAAAGACAGCACTCTGAGCAGGAGTGGAAAGTAGATCCAAGGCACACCCAGCTCAGTGCAAGGGGATGAAAAGAGACCTTTGGCTCTGTAAATAAAAATGCCATCCCTGACCTCTGGAAAGAGAGGCCATGCTGTTGCAGACTGTGAGGACAGGAGGGACTCTGGCAGGCACGATGAGGGAAGGGCAGAAAGAAGACAAAGGAAGTGGATGTCAACCACTCCATTTATGAGTTTGGCAGGGAAGGAAGAAGAATGTAGAAACTAGACTTGTAACAGTTCAAATTCAGATTGTTTTAATATTAAAGGGAAATGCCACCCAAATGCAGAAGGTAGGGCAGTCACTGCATTTAGAGTCCACCCCAAACACAGAATGATTCTGTCTTGAGATCTGTAATTTAATTTTATCTACAAAGACTATTTTCCAAACAACACCACATTCATAGGCAATGGGAGTTAGGACTTAAATATATCTTAGGGGACACAATTCAACCCACTACACTAAACTTAGGCAATTACTTCTTCCTTTGGATCCTCAATTTTCTCACCTCTAAAATGTGAAGCCTAATTTTATGGAGACACAAAGAAAATTAGGCTCAGCTGGGCTAGCAACACATACTTGTAATACCAATGTTGGGAAACTGAGGCAGAAAGATCCAAGCTGGAGTCTAGTCTGGAAAATCTATCTCAAATAAAAAATAGAAAGGACTGAGTTCAATCGCCAGTAACACACACACACACACACACACACACACACACACACACACACACAGATTAGGTTCTCTTACGGCGAGTCAAAGAATTCAGTCACAAAACAGCAAATATATCAGGACTCCACATGTAGGAGATATCTGAAGTAGTCAGATTCATAGAAATAGGACTTGGAAAGCAGGGAGTGGAAAGCACAGTTATTTTAATGGGTGTGAAGCTTCAATTAATGGGTATTAAGCTTCAAGATAAAAAAAGTTATAGAGACTAGTTATTCAACACTGTGAATGTTTTCGACACTACTGAATTACACTTAAAAATAGGAAAGCAGGAATTTTTACCTTATGTGAGTATTTTTTTAAACAATAGAAAATGTGAAAAGAAAAAAGGACTAGATGATTGCACTGGAAGCCACTTGTGAATATTCAAAGCACTCAGCACACACTAGGCTTTCTGCCTGCTATACCCCAGGCACAGAACCCCGCCTGGTACAAAGTAGATGCTTAGCAAGTGTTCACTGATTCCGTGAATCATCTTTCCTATCATTCCTATTATTCACAGTGGGAGACGAGGGGGCATGAGAGAGGGGTAAGTAGCAGCAGAGCCTTCTCTGGAGACAGAGGACCAGTAAAGGGCCACTGTGACACTCCCTCTCTGTAAGACCAGATCACCCAAAGTTGTTCCAGATAGAAGAAAAGTTGTTCCCAGTGTGATGATTTGTTGGGAGCACACCCGAGCCCTGCAGTGCCCAAGCAGAGGCCTTTAAAGTCCTCTGCTTTAAAGAAGGTCCCCATCTCGCTCCACTACCTTGTCTACAGCAGTGAGGGGTAGCAAGAGGAAGAGGTCTTCAGTCCCCAAGAAAGAATTGCAGAGAAGACCCTTTGTATGTTCTGTAGAGCTCCTGCAGAGCATTATGGGAAATATCTGGACTTTAGAAAATATGACCCAGAGACCACCTGCATGTCATCTTGGAATAAGGTTTGGGTAGCCCAATCCTGTCCTTAACCTTTGGGACTTCCCTGAGCCTTTTTAGGAACTTTTGTAAAGGTTACAGAATAAGCCAGGCATGGTGCCACACACCTGTAATTTCAGCTACTCAGGAAGCTGAGCTGTGAGGATTATAAATTCAAGGTCAGTTAGGGCAACTTAACAAGAATCTGTCACAAAATTTTAAATTAAAAGGGCTGAGGATGTGTCTCAGTGACTGAGCATGTGCCTGGCATTCCTGAGGCTCTGGGTTCAACTCCTAGTACTAAAGGAAAAAAAGTCACATCTACTACCGGATGTGGTAGAGGAAGAAGGTGTGGAGAGCCTTGAAAGATTTTGAGATCTTGGTTGGAAAATAAAACGCCTTTCTGAATCTTGATAGGTAGCGGTTTAGTAGGCAGAATTGGGGAAAAACAAAAATGGCAATACAACCAGCGACCTGTGGCCCAGCACCCGAACGGGGTTTGCAGATCCCCTTTGAATGAGAAGCCTCCCCAGGAACCCTGAGCAGAGGGGCTGGTGAGGCTGGACCTCGCCCAACACTGCACTCTGATCTTCACGCAGAAAGCGTCAATCAAAAGACAAAAACTAAACAGAAATCAGGACTCTGTTTTTGGTCCTTCATGTAAATTTGCTTTAAAGTTCACCCTAACCACAGAGGTGATGACTTTCACCATAGACATGGAAGCACCTCTGGGGATGGGTGGGGTGGAACTGGCCCTGCATGAAGAACTGTCCTTTCATACCCAGAGCTGGCACGCGGGAGGGAAAGGAAGGTCCAGCTGGCCTGGGAAACAAGGAGGGCTGTCTGTGCTCCAGGACCAGCCAGCAAGCAGGCCGCGAGTGTCAAGCCGAAACAGAGGGGCTGTCTTCATGTCAGGCCTCCGCCTGGGCTCGTAATATCGCCTCCCCTGTCAGGATGAACCAGCCTAGAGCCAGAGACCAGCGGGAGCCAGAAGGGAAGGTCTGTGGAGGTCCTTGACCCGTCCAAACCCACAGCAGAAAGACACTGTCCTCCTTTCTATCCCAAAGACCAATCAAGTCTGCCTGAAACAGAGTGCCCCATCTAAGAGAGAGACAGACAGAGACACTGACAGGAAGAAATAGATTTTAAAAAAAGGAAAAGATTCTAAGAATAAGTTATTTCTTCCTCTGTAACTGGTTTAGTGGGGACTAGATAGAACCAAAAAAATGGTGGCTGGAGAAAAACTGATAGTACTGGATGTAGCCAAGAAAAGGAAAAGTGCTGACCCTGAGCCAGGAAAGGACCTGGGGAAAGCAAGAGTTGGTGTCAGGGGTGGAGGAAACCTTCTGCAGGTCCTGTGAGAGTGCAGAGACAGTCGAGGAAGCCAGTGAGAAAGGCTGGAGGATGGTCACGGTCAAAACTAATCCTCAGCCCTGAGCTGAGCTCCCCGGGCTCGGGGTAGGAAGCAGCCAGCCCCACACAATAAAGTTGGCAGAGTGGCAGGAGTGGGAGGGATCCGCTGGGCCAGGGCTGGCTTCCTCTCTCTGAGTCCTACCAGGTGAGAAAGCTCGGCCTAGACTGGGAGGTCAGGACAGTTCAAGGGTTAGCTAGTTCTTGCCTCACAGAACCCTGATAGGCCACGAGCTATTCAGTCATGGCCTGTGGGCTGAGAGCATAGCTCATTTATTTATTCAGCAAATGTTTATGCAACACCACTCTGTCACTCCCTGTGCTGAAGTCATTTACTGTGTCACACTCTCTTAAAAATAAAATCTTTCAGAGAGTTACCACCTGACCTGAACTGTCACTTTGGGGAAGAGGAGCAAGGCAGGAGGCTGTGCCTACACTGGGACGAAAGCCCAGAAATTCTTGCTGTGCTCTCTGCTCACAGGCCCCCACAAATCTCAAGTGCACACCACGATAACTTCCTTTCTTTCTGGAAAGCAGAAATCAATCTCATCACTTCCAGGCAACCCAAGTCACATTAGTGATATCTCAAGTATTCTGAGTCAGACAGATAAGGGTTGCCTTCCCCTGCTTTTCTCCACGGGTGGACAGCCCTGGGTGGACACAGGGCCATGTTCTGTCCTCCTGGCCTCTACAAAGACACCAGTTGCTCTGGCAGGCGTGACTTCGCCCAGGCTTGTTCCCTCCTGGGCTTTTCCCGGAAATCAAGACAGAAGCTCTTTCTGTCTCAGATCCTCCCAAACTTATCTTGAATCTTTATGGGGTGTTGAGGCTTGTTTTTAATTGTGGTGAAATGCACATGACATAAAATCTACCAGTTCAGTGGCCTTATGTGCAATCACACTATGTATAACCATCACCACTGTCCATCTCTAGGGTGTTTTTATTTTACAAAACTGAAGTCCTGTACTCATTACAATGCCCCCTCTCCTAATCCCCCCAGCAACCACCATTCCATCTTTCTTGTGAATTTAGCAACTATTAGATACAGCAACAAGAACGGTTGTCAGTAAGTGAAATAACACATTATTGTGCTTTTGTGTGTGGCTTATTTCACATAGTGTAATGTCCTCAAGGTCCATCTATGTTGTAGCACCAGACACAATTTCTTCATTAAGGCTGAATACTATTCCATTGTGGATTTATATCATATTTTCTTTTCCATTTACCTGTTGATGGACATTTGCTTTTGTATTTGCTTTGGAGGACAATTGCAAATAATGCTACTAGGAACCGCATCAAGCAAGTTTTTTGTTTTCTTTACTTTTTTATAAATAACACAAACACAGGGTTTCATTAAGTTGCTAAGATGCCCAACTAGACTTAAATGATACTCCTGCTTCAGGGTGCTGGGATTATAAGCATGTACTACCACAGCTGGATCAAGTTTTTGTTTTCAATTATTTTGGATATATATAAGGAAGCAGAATTGCTAGACCATTTAGTTTAATTTGGGGGGGAAGAACTATACTGTTTTTCACAATATTGTACTATTTTACATTCCTATGAATAACGCACAAATATTACAAGTTCTCTGTTTTCTCACAAACACTTATTTTTTATTTTTGCTCCAACCACCCATTTTTTTGAAGGGGTACAACATAGTCTACCTGTATGGTCCAGAACACACAATCCTCCTGCCTTGGCTTCCTGAGTTCTGGTATTACAGATGTACACCACCACCCTGCCTGTTGTTTGGCTTTTGCTTTTGATGATAGCTGTCCTAGTGGGTGTGAGGTGGTTTCTTACTGGGATTCTATCTTGAGTTAAAAAAAAAAAAAAAGACTTCTGGCCCCTGAAGGATCCTACTAGAGAAAGGCAATGTACTCACATCAGGGTCAGTCTGCCATTTGGATGTCATTTTTATGTTTGTTTGTTTGTTTGTACCAAGAATCAAACTCAGGACCTTGTGCTTGCCAGGCAGGTGCTGTGTCACTGCACTGTATTCCCCACACTTATTTTTATGTCTTTTTCATGGGAAACAGCTCTCCATCATTGATTCTTCCACGTCTATTGTTCATTTGACAGAGCTTCCATGCTGGGAAGCAAAGAGCGAGCAGGAGGCCATGCAGGGCCTGCTGCGGCAGACAGTCCCTGCTCCAGGGCCGATGGCTCTGCAAATACCGTGCCATCACATTTTATGTGTGCTGCAAAATGGAGACAGTGGGGAAGACTGGCTTATAGCATAAATGTTGTTTGCTGAGTATTTTGGCCTTGGCTCTTAGCATTCCAAGTTAAAATTTAAGAATTCTACAATCCTTTCCTTAAAAAAAAAAAAAAGAAAAGAAAAGCTCTACTATTCCAAAGGAAATGGGCCTGGATTCTTAAATCATGAGCTTTGCTGTGAGTTGAGATGTTATTTTGAAACTCACCAGCTGCTTTGTTCTGTCTGTGGCACGTGAGTATCCCCAAGGTGACCAAACCCAGCAGGTCGTTGAGGCAGGAGGGGGGGCAACAAGGGCAGTCCCAGTGCCAGCCTCCTCGATTCCCCAGCACACAGGAAGGACGTCCTCACCCTCCTGCACTGAGCAGGTGTCTTCTGGCCTCAAGGCACTTCCTTTCCAACACCGAGGAGGATGCTCCTCTAGCACAGCAGCCAAATGGTGATGTGCTGGTTTCCCAGAAGAAGAAAACAGAAAGAGAGAGAAACAATCTGGGTGCTATAAAGAAATAAGACAAAAGAATGATGTATTTTTATGGCAGGGAAGCATTTGGCAGGCAGGGAACTGGCTGGGAAGCTCTCCACCTGATTCACTCCCTGTGACAGACAACATGTGAGCTTTGAGGTCAGTGGCTCATCCTTTCTGTCCCAGTTTCCTCTTCTGCAGAGCAGACACTAATCATATTACTGCATGTGTGGTGGAAATGGATGAATAATCAGTGCATCTCACAGAGGGCGGATGCCCTAAAACACAGAGTCAGGAGTGGGGCTGAGCACTTATCACTGGGAAGTGGGACAGATCCATTTGAGGACTGCATTTTCACACTGGATTTGGAAATGCTTTTAAGTGCATCCTACATGGATGCACTCTGAGAAAAGATGAAGCAGACAGAATAGTAAGTTCCTGTCATTCATAGAAAGCCTCTCTACTCCTCATGCAACATTCCCCAGAGTGTAAGTAAGGGAAAAAAATAAATAAATAAAGTACTTTTCTTTAGGCTAACTCAAAACCCTAAAATGTTCCATCTTAAAGACCCCTCAATCATCCTCTGGTGTAGTGGTCTTCAAGGTTGGCTTGATTAAATCAGTAGAATCCAATTAAATTTTGGACAGAACCCAATACCTAAGACAGATAAAAGTGCAACTGTTTGGTGAGCTGAGTTTAGGATTTGTCTACCTGAATGGGGTTCAGTGCAATTCCCTTACAATTCATAGGCCCAAGCCTTCTCCAAAACCCTCCTCTTTCCAATGAAAACACCCCCATTAGCATGATTCTCACATTTGATAAATGCGGATCGATGTCTAGAGAGGTCATAGTCCCAGCCCAGATGTCTGGAATCGGGCTCTGGTGTTTTCTCTCCACATCACAGCAAGAATATGCCATGATGGTATGACGGCCTTGGTGATGGAAGAAGTCCTAGAGAGCAAGCATGACCCTCATGGAGAGAAGGCCAAAGATGGAGAGGAGGGGAAAAAACAAAGAAACATGTCTGACTGAAGAAGGTCCTAAGTTTTCTCAAATATAAAAGACACTGCAAACAAAAAGAGAGAGACCTCTGTCCTTTGACTTGAGAAAAGAGGGAAGATAATGCTCTATTCTTTTTTTGGTCCCTTGAGTAAGAAGACCACATCTCCTATGTTAGAAAGGGGCTTAAATTACTGAGATCACCTAATGCTGAAATAAGCACTTTACAAAATGCTCTTTCTTACCTCAGTGCTAACCTAACCTCAATGTTATCACATCTTGGTCTTCCCCTGAAGGCTTTGTGATCAATCTATGCAATATCTAGAATAGTGAATCAGTATAGTAAAGTTGATGTGTTCTGCATGTCTCTGTACCCCTATGCCTATCTCCATCTCTGTAACTATGATAGTTAATCTTACAGGACTTGATCGGGCCACAGGGTGCCCAGATGAAACACTATTTCTGGATATGTCTGTTAAGGTGCTCCAAAGAAATTAGCATTTGAATCAGTGGATCAGCAAAGTAGATGCCCTTCTCAAATGGGTGGCATCATCCTATCTAATCAGGGCTTGGATAGATCAAAAAGCTGAGGAAGGAGGTATTTGTCCCTTTTTCTTCCCCACTCTGTGCTTGGGGGAGGGGCAGGGCTCTCATTTCATCTTCTGTCCTCAGCCTGAGATTTACAACTGTGATTCTCAGGCCTTCAGACTGGAACCAAATCACAACCAGCTTTCCTGCGTCTCTGGCTTACCAAAAAAAGAGAGTGGGACTTTTTGTTCTCTGTAAGCGCATGAGCCTGTGCTCATAATTCCATTTTATTGGGCGGGGGGGGAGGGGGTGGTAGCTCAGCAGCATAAGCACCTGCCAGGTAAGCGCGAGGTCCTGAGTTTGAGCCCCAGTACAAAAAAAATTTATCTTTTTATATATTTCAGTGTATTTTTATGCATACATTTCCTATAGTTTCTGTTTCTCTGTAGAACCTTAATATAATGACATTTTCTCTAGTTACTGTGAATACAGAGGAAGTTTTCCAAATACATTACCTAGAAAGTGTATATGTACAGTGTAAGGTATCCAGTTGGTACCTTAATCTTTATGAAACCAAGTCAACTACACCAAGAAATTATTTCCAAGTCTGACCCACAGTCTCACCTTTTGTGTTAAAAATTCCCTAGAGCTGGAGGGGCGACGTTCCTGGAGACATTACCACAATGAGTAACATTGCCTATCAAAACATATCTGGGAGCCAGGCATGGTGGTACAATCCTAGAATCTCAGCATTTGGAACAGGAAGGTTGAACATTTCAGCCTACCAAGAGCAACTTAGCAAGACCCTGTCCCAAAATAAAAAACCGTTAGAAATATAGCTCAGGGCAAAGGCACTGGGTTCAATCCCCAGTACAACAACAAACTAATCCTAGCTTTTGACCATGACTTCTAATAATTTATCCAACAGAAATGTTGAAGATGTACAAATAGACTTACGTTCAATGTGGTGTTTATAATATTAAAATTTGGGAGTAATCTTAATGGCTATCAACGTCTTCAGTTCATTAAAGTTCAGTGTATTTATATAACCAATCGGTTGTATAAATTATAGCTAAGATATATGATAAAACAGCATGATGCTATTAAGTTCATTTGTAAGAAAATATTTAGAGTCATGGAAGTATTTATAACTAGCAGGGTAAAAGGCAAATTATAAAATAGCATAATATAGTATATTATCCTAAATTGACATTACATACTTAAAAATAATAATTAGGCAACAAGGGTAATGAGCATAAATTGGGACCTCTCTATTTCTCAATACCTATTATAATTGATTTGGTTACCAATTTGATTTTTATCACTAGCAATTAATATGATCACCAATTCTATGGGACTATAGAAGGGTAAAGGCAGTGCCAAGACTCTTCTGACTCTTACAGATGAGGATGAGAGAGGAGACGCTTTCGTTACTATGGCTGTGCCGAGTTGACCCAGATATGAAATTCAAGCTCACTTTTAATTTATATAAATACACAATTATTCACATAAATGTACATTATTACTCACATAGATGTACATAGATGTAGCATTAAGTGTTTGGGTAGTTGGAAGGATACAGAAAGAGACAGAGGAGCTTACATGTTAATCTTGTAAATCTCTTTTAATTGTACCTTAGACTTTCACTCTCTAAATGCCTTTGACCTCTACCAATGTCTTCAGTTCATTAAAGTTCAGTGTATTTATGGAACCAATATGTGGTCCATGTAAATTATAAAATGTAAATTTAAAAGTAAACATGGAAATTTTAAAAGGTAAAGGCTTTACAGTATCATGGGAAAATGTCAGAAAAATAACAGTGTGACAAATTTGGGCATGACAAAACACCCACATCCAGTATACGTGGCTATCGTCTTCCAGAACCGCCATCCTGTAATAATTACATTTAGTGCTTTGCATACTAGAACAGCGGTAGAAAAAAATAATCAGCTCAGCCCAAGTGATAGAGCTACCACAACCCATTTCTCACATAAAATCTCATCATTAAAAAGGAAAGTAACACACTCAAAAAAAGGAAAAGAAAACTCTTGTCCAAACAAACGAAAAAAAATTTGCCAACATACCTGTTATTGAAAGAAGAAAACAGTGGTGATTTTATTTCATATAAGATAGGCTTTCAAAACATCAAATGTACATTTTAAAAACAAAAATCAGAGCATCTGAAGAGAGAGCTGAAATCCCATTGCTCCCTGTTTCAGCAATGCCCCCCGCCCAACATCCAGCCTCCAGCCCCATTTTATCCAGAGGCTCTGAATCCCAAAGTCGTGTCTGTGCCTGGGATCTCAGCAACCCTTGATCAGAGAGAGCAGGTGTTCTGTTTTGTCTTGCCTCTCTGTAGAAATGCTGTTCTTGGATTTGATTTTTTAACTCTCTTATTTTGCCCATTAAATTGTCCTTTACATTTCTTTCCTGTCATCCACAGTTGCTCAACAACCAGTAAGACAGAATTCAAAAGAGACTGCGCTTAGCATAGACCGTGCAGCTCAGCTGGGTTAGGCCACCCCCATGTGTCTCTAGAGGGAACTACCATTCAAGATTTTTGAAATATCATCACTTTGAATCAATAATCCATACTAGTCTTTTGTCTGCTGACACTGAAAGCTTACTACACCTAAAGCATCAGGGTAACAGATACAAGAGTGACTAAAACAAAGGACTTTGTCCCCTGGACACTTTCATAGGGGAAAAGTTTCAGAGGGAAAGCAGATATGTAGAAACAAACTCTTAAAAAGGAAAGCAGCAAATCCCTTTAGTTGTTACAGAAGAAGTGCTCTGACGACAAAGCTTGGGGGCATCTGAAAGGTTTCAGGGACGTGACATTTGACATAGGCTGAAGATGGATAATGATTCAAAGTCATTCATTCATCAGCTATTTTAAGCAGTAGAAACTCAAGTTATCAAGATAGGCAAAGGACCTATAGAAGTAGCAAGAAGTTTTGTGTGTTTGAATCATGATCTACCCAGGATATTAAGGTAATCTGAGATTTGAAAAGTAAGGGGTTTTATATCTCAAAATAAAGAATGTGTGCCATAACAGCATCAAGAGAAGATACTTGAGCAGAAATATGATGTTCATTTATTAAACAGTCTTGCCAAACAATGAGAGTGTGCCAGGTGCAAAGTGTTGGGTGCACAGTGGTGAGAAAAGCATGCATTAGCCCTGCTGCCAGAACTTAAGTAGAGTCAGAAGAGAAATGATCAAGAAATTGATACAGACACACACCTAATTTTAAATGACTATTAGACTGATGAGGACAAGGAACAAGATCCTATTAGAGCATATAGAGGTTGGGACTATGTCAGGAAATCTTCGGGAGTCAGGAAGCCTTCTCTAAGGAAGTGATATTTTTGGAAGTGGGACCTGAACTTTTGGAAGTAGGTGATGGCCAAGTGAAGATTTGAAGGATGAGTCTTCCACAGTTATGGAAAGGCTCTGAAGCCAGAAGGCATTGGTACAACTCCAGACTGGAAATCAGCTCACACAGGCACAGCATAGAGGATGGCTGCCATGGACTTGGGATGAACAATTAGAAAATTTAGTCACAGGGAAAAAGTTCCATTTATACTAGAAGAATAAATTCTGGAGATCTAATGTAAGGCAAGATGAGGATAGTTAATAATACTGTATCATTACTTGAAATTTGCTGAGAGAATAGATCTCAAACGTTCCCATAACACCCACACAAATTGTAGTTATATGAAGTGATAGATATGTGAGTTTGATTGTGGTGATCAATTCATAATGTATGCATATACTTACAATATCACATCATACATCTTGAATGCATACAATTTTGATTTGTGAGCTATGTCTCAGTAAAACTGGAAAAAAGAGGGCTGGTTGTGAATGGAGAACGGAGCAAAGGGCAAGAATGGCAGTGTTCTAAACAGGGAAACTGATTCTGGTCCCTGCTGGTCTTCCAAGCCATGGCAGGGAGACTAGGTTTTAAGTGCGTGGAGGAGCTGCTGACAAATTGATCCACAATTTAGAAACATCATCTAGGGACGGTGCAGAGAGGTATGGGAGCCTGTTACTTATAACCACAATGCTGTGAAGCATACACATTTTATCAGTGTGTATATCACTCTTCCATATCCTTCACTTAAAGGTACAAGCACGTTTCATTTCAGGTGTATGAGCAAACTCTAGAATCTATACTAAGTTAAGAGGTAATAAAATGAAGTTAATTTCATCCATACACATTTCTCCCCATTTAGTCTCTAAACTAATTTTCACTCAACTTGAGGTATGGGTCTTTGTAAAAAAAAAAAAATTTAAGTTTGTCAAAAGCATTTGGGTAAAGACTGTTGTTATACATAAAATACAGAAGAAAGAAACCGGAGCACTGACAAGCATGCACAGCTATATGCAACCACAAAATTCTAAAACCTTTCGGTTAATAGGACCTTGAGTCTCCTGAAGCTTCTGAGGTTTGGGAAGCAGACATGGGGAGTAAAATGAGACTGGAAAGCCAGAGCTAGAGAATCAGCCAGATGCCAGAGGGAATCCCCGCTGAAGCCAAGTTCCCAAGTCTTCCCCATCACATCTCTGAACTATGCCATCTACAACATCTGTGGGTGTTATGGGAACATTTGAGATCCTTTCTCTAAGGCCTAGAATAACATTTTTTTAAAAGTTCAAAAACCACTCTACAAGAAGCTAAAAATCTGCCATTTACTTTTCTGTCTCTGCACCTTGAGCAAGTCTAAATCTTCTTTCATTCTTGCATCAAATCCAAGATGCCAGACTCCCTAGAACTGTCTTTTTATTCTGCTTTATTTCTGCAACATTTGGCCAAGCCTCTGTGAGTCCTTAAAGGAAATGTGAAAAGGTAGAAAAGACACATCTGTACAGTAAAGACATGTGGCACAGGGAAGGTGCACATAAATCAAAGCCAGAAAGAAGCCTGCAAGCAACCTGAAAATCAAATTGTGTCAGGGAGAAGGATCGTGTGGAAAACAGATTAGAAGGGCACTGAAAAAGAGAGAAAGAAAGACAAGCAACTCCTACAAAAATTAATGAGAGGCAAAGGAGGCCTGGAGAAGCAATTTGAATTTGAAAAAGCCTCATACTGCTTAAGGATGGACTACTGTTTCAGCAAGTTTTATGGACTCATGCCTGGATAATGTGATGGTCATCCACCTCCACTTCCTTCTTCATGCGTTTGTCACTCTCTAAACATGATGGCGGGCTCTGAAGAAACTAGGGAAATGGGAGAGCAGGCATACGAATTTAGATGAGGATACAAGTCTTCATCCACAGTGCCATCTTTCATCTGACCATCAACTCCAAGGATTCAACTGAGTGTAAACACGCTGGCCAAACCTCTCAGAACTAACTAATAATGCTTACCAATATAATGTGAAGAAAAATGGCATAAGTTAAAGTACCAAATATAGGCCTGGCATAGAGTGAGGGGCTCCATTAAAAGCAATTATTAAGTAAAATTTAGAAGCAAGTAATGTTTCCAAAACTTCACTTAATCCATGACTTTCTGGCTCTGAGTATCCTGCCAATTTCTTCCTTTTCTCAAAATCCTGCACAGTCTGCCCTCTGTATCCATAAATTACACACCATGAATTCATCCAACCACGGTATAAAAAGGCCAGGGGAGAGGGGAAGAGGCGGAATTGCAGGAAGTTCCAAAACACAGAAAATTTGCTACATTGTGTATTATGGTAAATCGACATGAATAAAGTGACTTGTAGGTATTGGGTTTTATAAGTAGCCCGGAGATGATTCAGTGTGGGGGCACATATTGTTAAAGCCACTCAGGATGGTGAGCCAGAAAAATCACAATTTGGAGACCAGTGTGGGTGATTCAGTGAGACCCTGGGGATATAGAGAAGTGGCTCAGTGGTACAGCACTCTTGGGTTCAATATGTGGGATATGTGTAAGAAAATACTACACCATTTCATGAACAGGCATAGATTTGGGCATATGTGGGAGTCCTAGAACCAACCCTATGCAGATACCAACAGACAACTACTTACCAGTTTTCTCTTTTATTCCAACTCCTGTGTTGAAGTGAAGTGATCTCTTTATTTTTTCCCATTCAAATCTTCCGCTCTCCTAATGAAACTAATTTTAGCAAGGAGAAAGATCCTCCAACAGTGGCCTTGGGCCCATAATGGTGATAATTTTTATCAGGCTTTTGGATTTTGCATGCTCTGCATCATTTGTGGCACTTGGCATGTCTAAGAAGATAGATACAAACCCCAGCAAAAGCTCAAGTATTCTAAATATTTAACTTGGGCTGGGGTTGTAGCCCAAAGACACAGTGCTTTCCTGCATGCTCAAGGCCCTACATTTGATCCTCAATACAGCAAAAATAAAAGATGCAAACACACACAAATAAATTATTAAAATTTAACTTTTTGTATGAACTTAATTTCTATTTTAAACCTCCATTCTATTAAGTGGCAGACAACTAGGCCCATTTAGTATTGTATTTCTAATCCCTGAATAATAAGCAGTAGTCACTTCTTAACTCTAAGGCACTGTACTTGGGTGGCCATGTCATTAGGATTGTTTGCAAAGATCTTGTCTCCCTTGTTTGAAACACAGAGTGGTGTATTTCCGCACTCTGAAGTGCAATGTGACCACAGGATTTGCTTTGGCAAGTGAAACATCAGAGCAAGTAGTATTTTCAGATATTTTAAGTGCCAATTCATGCCTCTCTTCATTCTTTTCTTTTTTTCCCTCCTTCCCTCTATCACAGATTCAGGGAGATATACATCGGCACCCAGGCAAGGACAGTGCTGATGTAACACGAGTCTTTAGCTGATCCTCAGTAGATACAAAGCATGACAACAGCCATGCTGCAAGAATGAGAAATGAGACTTTGTTGTTTGAACCATCAAGACTTGTTTTTGCTATTGTTTTGTTACCTCAGCACATTCTAGCACTAACTTCCTTCAACTAGGACCAATAGTACAAGCGATTGGTTACCAAGACTTCACAATAGAATTTGGGGGGACATGTCACATCCAAACTATAGCACTCATGATGTCATCCATGTGTAATATTGCTCCTGTTTTTTCTTCAATATGTCAATCCACATGCTAGTTCTAAGCCCTTCTCAGAGGTTTAGGACCATTCTATTGTCACAGCCTCTCAGCAGATTACGTGAAACTACGTGGCATTTAGACATCATGTATCCATCTGCTCAGACATTACATACCACTTGCAGTCTCACGACCTTCCTGAGGTTCTATCAAAGAAAAAGAGCAAGATTACTTCTGTCCTACCTAGGGTTTCCCAACATTTCCATTCTCTACTCCATCTTTTCTCAATATCTAGATAGTTACCTTTTTTTTTCTACAAATCTTGCTTGATTCTATTCCTAAGTCAGGGAGATCTTAATAATACCTCAGGATGAATCCCTTGTTCTGATTTATTGCTCTCACCTTCCAAACTAACCAGAATGTGACACTGGACAATTGGTTAACCAGTTTCCAGCTGATGTTACATTTGCTAAGAATACAGGTTGACCAACACAGGAACTGTACACAGAAACAAAGCACAAATTCCAAATGAAATGTTATAATTTCAAAACAGAGAATTATACAGCACAATCTTTAAATTTCAAAGATATAAAATTAGCCTCATATAGGGCAAAGAAAAAGAAACTGATACTGCTGAGGTCAGTGTTTCACCATGATGGAAATATTGTTAGAGAAATCTCAACAACATGGAAGCCTTTCAACAACAACACCAAAGGTGGAGTAGATGTTGATGAGTTATGCAGCAACTATGATGTCACTTCAAACACAAAGCATTGTTAATGGGTATGTTTTACTCAATCCTAGACATGTGTGGCTTAAATAGTTTGATAGTTTGCAAAGAAAATAACTGAGTGCAAAATATCACGGAGAAATTTTCTTAGATGATTGAGACAGGGCTCAGAAGAGATCATTTGCAACACAGGAAAAACAAAATGTTTCTGCTCAGGGAACTACACAAAAAATTGTGGAGCACAGTGGTAAGCTGACAGATGAACAGGGAGGCAGGAACAGCATTGCAAAGACCTTCTACAACAACAGGAAAACAAAATAAAGCAAAAAAAAAAAATGTCAACTGTGGATTTATCACAGTGGCATAAGTGCCTGCCTTGCAAACGCATGGTTGTGAGTTTAATACCTGGTACCAAAAAAAAAATTAAAAAGTTAACTGTGCTGTTAGTGTAAGTAAGGCATGTACATGGAACATGTAGTTTTCATGGGTGAAGACTGACGGGTATGACAGTGGAGCAAAGCTTATTTTTGTTGTGGTAGATTTTTATTAGTATTTTCATTGAAGTTCATATAGAAACTTACATCTGATGTTATCTTCTAGGTTTAGTATACCCCTGATGTGAAAATGTTGGTGTCTATTCTAAATGCACAATACATAGTAAGAATTTAATAGTTTACTGATCTTTTATGTTTCTGTTAGCTATATGCTGTATAATATAGTAAGAACCTAGTAACAAAACAGCAAAACCAGGGGCTGGGGATTTAGCTCAGCGGCATAAGCGCCTGCCTTGCAAGCAGGCAGTCGTGAGTTTGATCCCCGGTACCAATAAAAACGAAAAAGACAAAAAAAAACAGCAAAACCACTGAGATGTCAAATATGTCCTACAAAAAGATCAAGAAAACAAAATACATGTGCTGTTGTGTCAATGCTACATATGTGTGGAACGTGCTGTTGTTGTGTGTACCCTGCCTTAGGTGGAACAATGGAAGTAAAGATTTTTTTTGTAAAGTGCTATTGGTATTTTCATTTTAGTTCATATGAGAATGTATTTGTGTTGTTCTTTTTGAGACTTTGCACACCAAAAAAATTAATGTTGAAATTTTTGTTGCATTTTCACAAACAATAAATATTAAAAATTAAATATTTTTGTCCTGTTAAGTACTCATTATTTAATGTAAAACTCATAAAATTGAAGGAATAATTCATCAACAGAAATTCTTCTAAACAATAAATGTGGGTTTGACAGACCCATGTTTTTGCACCTTGATGACAAAATTAGTCTTAAGCCCTGGGGATTTAAAAAGGAGTAAAAAAAGTAAACCAAAAAGTAAGTCACTCCTCAGGGCTGGTGTAGGCCCCTGATGAGAGCTCTCGGCCCAGTACTGGAAGGTACTGAGTGTCTGGGATTATGGGAGAGGCTGTAGCTGGGGACTCATGGGAGTCATGGCCTGGTGTGGTACCCTACTCAGCTCACTCACTGGGTGAATTTTTTGTGTAACACATTATTTCAAGAGGATGTGTTACAGTATCCGAAAGCCACAGAAAAGAAGGGGCAGGCTGAGGGTCAAGATCACAATGCAAATGATGTTGGACAAAGGCCAGGGTTATGTACTCATGCACCTGTGAATACCTTGGGTTCTAGAGGGGACAGTGACTTTTGTCTATTGGTTTTCTGGTATTTTGACATGTTATCTTCGCTCATGCTTTTTGTTGTTTACTTGCCCTTGCTCTATCTCCTCTCAGAATAGGTCTAAAGAAACGGAGGGGAGGGATGATGGAGTGGTAGAGGTGATCTCAACTAATATTTCAAATATTGTCCCTTACAGAGTATTTTGTCCAGTTTTGAAGCTGAAGGATCCGGAGCCCTAATGGAACTTCAGTGGCCTCATTTGAGTATGTCCTTTGTATAATTTATCTTCGCAAAACTTCACTGCGGGAAAGGGTGCAGGGACCTAGGGATGGCAACTCCCCTGGAGACAGTAAGATCCTGACCCCTGGGACCGTTTAGTCCATGCCCTGTACAAATCTGCACACTTTGGGAGTTAGACACTTGCAGGAAGTGACTGGCAATGAGGATGCTCTCACCCCACTAAGCACTTTAGAATGTGCAGTCTCCTCTCCGCTCAAAGCCCACAAAAGGCTCCAGCCCATTCTCCGTGCATGACAAAAAGCCACGCTGTAGAAGTGGATCTGCATCGCACGGGCTTCCGGGCCTCTGGGCCTCCAGCAGAAGATACAAAGCATTCACAATTCCAAGTCCGCCTAGGCTACCCTTCAGGGCCTGAGAGTGTTTCCTGCGGGTGGTGTGCACCACGCGTTTGTAACAGCTCATACCACTCAGCACTGATGACTCATTCTAACAAGGGCATTCAGCATGTTTCAGGTGCTAGTGCAAAAAAAAAACCAAAAACAAACAAACAAAACCCAAAATAATCCCGTCCTCCCCTTCTTAAACTTTCTCACAGCCTTGCTAAACCAAACAACCGCAGAGCTGGACCGCAGGTTTTGGGTCTTTCTCTCCAAGGGTGCAGGGGGTCGGATACAGCTGCAGCCGCAGGAAAACTTGGCTTAGGAAAGCTTGCTTAGGAACCCGCCAGCGCACCGCCCCTTGGGGCGGGGAGGCCCGGGGCTGCGAAGCGGTGGGGCCAGTTGGAGAACTGGGAGGGCAGCTGGGGTGGAGCCGGTGCTGTGGGGCCCGCGCTGCAAGGAATCTGGCCTGGAGCGGACTCCGCGGGGCCTGGGCGCACTGTGACTTCTGCATTTGGGTCTCGCGGTCACCATCCGGCTCGCCCCGCACCGGCGCCTTCCGAGCTCCCGGAGCCCGCGGCCGGGCGGAGCCAGGCAGCGTCCGGCCTGACCCGCGGGCTTCTGCGGCCATGGCCACTTTCGCGGGCCTGCGGGCCTTGGCGGCGAAGGGGTCCGGCCGGATTGTGCGCAGCCGCTGGTCTCCGCTCCCCGTCGGCTTTTGCAGCCGGGGTCCGGAGGTCTCCGGGGGACCCGGGTCCGAGTCGCGCCCCACCAGCACGCGGCAGCTGGACGGCATCAGGTCAGCCCGCGGCCAGCGAGGGCTCCCGGGGGTCCAGGGCCGGATGGGCCCTGCCGCGCGCCCGACGGGTGGGAGGGTCACGTCCTCGCCGCCTTTGACCCAATCTGGCTGACTTATCTCTTGGAGGAGGAATTTCTCCATTCTGAGTTTGCAGCCGCCCCCTAGCCTGGCATGGCAGCACGTGACACCTGCGTGGACCTAGTGAACTGCCCCAGAAGAGCCCAGCACTCCTTGATTCCTGGGGTAACCAGGTCTTGTCGCTATTCTACCTTAAGGCTGGCGTGGGCGGCTGTCAGGTGACCACCAGGCCAAGAGGGCCTTCAGGAAAGCCCTACCCAAGAGGAGATTCTGAGCCCTTCACAGTCGTCAGTTTGCGGAAGCTAGCAGGCTTAGCTGACCTGCTTGGGCCCGAGCCAAGGAGTGTGGGAGTGACAGCAGATCAACAAATAGGATTAAGGCAGGCCCCCCTGAGCTCTGCCCTTTTGCACAAGTCTAAAAACCTTAAAGACACAGCAGCAAGCAAACTGGAAGCCGCATGGTGGAGCAATAAAGTTTGGAAGGTGCCTGTGTGTTAAGATCTGAGGCTCATCTTTTGCTGGCCTGGGTAAAGGTCACGGCGAAAGTAGAAAAATACAAAAGGAAGTCTGCTTCAGTATTAAGAGTTGATCCAGGCTATATGATACAGTGTTTTGTTCTCCCACTCTGATCTGGAAGGCCAAGTTTGAATTTACAATCCTCAGACTCCTGGGTGTTCCCCAGCCCTGGCCTGCAGCTTATCCTGTGTCTTCAAGGCTCCTCTCCTTGCCTCCACCTCTCCGCCTACTCTTTTGTCTTACAAGAGTCTTAGCACAGGTCTGCAAGAGACCCAGTAAGCTCATAGTTATTTCTGACCCCATATACCCTACAGCCTAGTTCTGTTCCTTGTGGACTCCTTTCCCATTCTTAAGGACAGTACAGGAAGAAAGAGCAGGACTCCGCAGCCCAAGATCCACAGAAGGGGCCTATTTGCTGTTTTTACAGAGTAGTCCTACTTCTGTGAAGCTGTTCACATGTGATTGGAAGCATGACATTGGGCATAACACTGTGTTAGGTACCAAGCACCTGGGCTTAAACAACTCAGTCACTTTAAGAGTCCCTGTACCAAGGTGTTCCTTGCAGCAGTACTGCTATTGTGTAGTGAGAACCAGCTGTGAATTAAGTGCTAGGTCAGGCACTCTGCATTCATTATCCCTAATTCTTTAGCTTTTAGAGGATAGATAACATTACCCCACTTTATAAGGAGGAGTCAAGCACAGAGAGGTGATAACTAGGCCAAGGCCACAGAGCCAGTAGATAGGATCACCAGAAGTTAGAAAGTTTCTGCCCATGAAGAGATTTCTACTCTGTGGTCCCATCTCAATGCACAGCCACTGGTAAAAGAGATATCACAAAGGAGATGTGATATCAAGGCCCTGCGGTGGTGGAATCAGCTGTGAAAAATACAAATACTATTTTTGTCTTTAGTCACAGATTTTTTGCTGTTGTTGGTTTTTGTTTTTGTCATTGTTTTTTTGTACTGTGGGTTGAACTCACACTTATCGGGCAAACACTTGAGTCGCTGAGCTAAATCCCTAGCCCTTAGTCCCAGATATTTGTTGAGTGTGTCCGATGTGTGGAATGATTATCCTTCACTTCATGAACTTTTTCATGGTTTACAGTGATAGTCTGCACATAGCTCATCAGGGACGTTTATAGGGACCAGGTTTTGCTTCTACATTTATGTAATAGACCCTGCTGGTGACCTCATTGGTTAGGTGGTGTTGGTGAAACTCTTGGTTCAATGCATCACATCCTTTGAACCAAGACAGGTATTGTGAGATTTTTAGGAAGTATCATTAACAGAATTTGATGACCAGTGGAATAAGGAAGGATAGAACTCTGAAATGCTCTTCAGGTTCTGTTCGGGCAGCTGACCCAAGTGCTGCGATAAGAGAAGGAGAGGGGCAAGTTCAGGAGTAAGACACCCAAGTGTTGGCTGTGTGGAGCAGTCTAGGAGAGAAACAGCAGCGTGAACACAGTTTCAGAGCTCAGGGCTAGTGTCTGAGAGCTGGCGGCACACAGGGAGCAGTCAATGCAAAGCATTTTTATACAGAGAAAGAAAAAGGCAAGGGAGAGGACTCTAAGGGTTGTTAAGAGTTTTGAGATTGCAGAAGGCTAGAAGTCCATGTAAGAAGTTAAGAGGTGGCCAGAGAAGGACAGATAAATTGGGGTCAGAGGAATACATTTCCAGATGGCCATGGATTTGGTTCTGGCAATCAGGTGACCAGTGAGAAGCGTTTCAGTGGAGAGGTGGGAACAGAAGCCTGTACACAGGGCCAAAATGTGCATTCATAGAAGAACAGCCCAATAACGTGTAATGTGTGCACCAAAGGATTAATGAAACACACAAAGGGACAGTTAACTGTCATATAGAAAGGACATTCCAGCCTTTGTTATGTATACATGTATATGTTAGTTCCTGGTACTGAACCAAGGGGTACTCTACCACTGAGCTGCATCCCTAATCCCCTAATTGTTTATTTTGACAAAGGGTCTCACTAAATTGCCCAGATAGGATTCAAACTTGCAATTCTCCTGCCTCAACCTCCTAAATTCTGAGATTACAGGCATGTGCCACTTCGCTTGGGTCCAGCTGGAACTTTTGCAGAATTTCATTGAGACATATGTCGCTGATGGGATGGCAGTGTTTTACACTTGATATAGCAAGCACACTCATTATTCTATTGAAAAGTTATGAGCAGGTCACTCACCACCACCATTGCTCTGCCAAACAGAGATTCAAAGTCTGTCAGCACATTAGCCACAAGTACTTTTTGTCTTTATGAGAGAACATGTTTATGAGAAGCAAAACAGTATTACAGCCACCTGAAAACTACAGCAAAATTGAAATGGCATTCTGAAGAAAATGGTTATTCTTACTGCACTGAAATAAATTCAACCATCAAAGTTGTTTTCCAAAAAACCTGTGGCACAGAATGCTATTTGTAGAGGAGCCAGGTTGACTACATAGCAATAGGAGTAGCCAATTCAAAAAAGAATGAGAAAGGCAAAAAGCATATGTAGGTGGAAACTGATAGGAAATATGTAAAATCCATAACAATAATCTGGTTTGGTTCATTGCCCCTTTCTTATAACTGCAAAAATAAGACATTTCTGTGTAAGGCAGTAAAATAACAATATGGGGTGTTTTATTCAGTATGTGGGATGCTTTAAAATACCAAACAGCTCTTTCAGTGCCAGCTTTTTGCAGGATGATATGTCCAGAAGACTGCTCTTGTTGTATGGTTTTGTTTTTTGTTCTTCGTGCATCATCCAGTTCTCAGACAGTGAGAATTATCTTGCAGAATAACAGGATGCTGCTCTAAGACAGATTTTTTAAAAAATGCTATCATATATGCATATTGGCAGCTGTACCTTGGCTGCCTTTTCTTTGGGTGGGTGGAAGGAGATTTAGGGGAGTATTTTCATTCTTGGCTGCTTTCCTAGCCTTATTCTGAAAAATAACACCAGGAAATAAGTTAAAGGTAGGTACTGTTTTGTCAGATTCCTCCGGCTCCTGCTGCTGTCATAGAAAACTCACATTCTCTATGGGCAGAGATGATTTTGGACTGCTGTGACTTGCCCTTTCTGTGGAGGTGGCAGTCATGTTTCTGACAGCAAATGTAGAAAAAAAGGAGAAACCAATCAAGAAACAAGAGAAAAAAAACCAGCCTGCATTTCAGGTTGTCTTTTTCTTGTTTTGACTTAGCTGTAACTCCAGAGAGCTGATAGACCCTCTAAATTGGCACTAAGCACCAGCAATTTTCTTCTCCAGCATTTTAAAATAGCTCCCAAATTAGAAAGGAATTGCAAGGGTCCTTGCTTGTTTTGATGAGTACATGACCCTAGGATTGTAAAATGTTTTTCACAGAACCATTGTCTTGAGCAATCCAAAGAAGAGGAATGCATTGTCACTTGAAATGCTCAAGTGTCTCCAAAATGATATTCTTCATGAAGCCGAAAGCAAAGATCTGAAAGTTATTATCATTTCAGGTATTTATCTGATATTTATCCCTGGAGCTTTGCATCACACAGAAGTAGTTTCTTTGGTTAACTGGGGAATTCCTTCCTTTAACTGGAGAGTTGTTTTAAGGCTCCTTTGAAGGACATTTGTTACAGAGAACTCATATAGTTGAAAACTTAGTACTAACATTATTAACTGTGGAAATTGAAGCACAAAATACCACATGCTTAATATGTGTCTTTTCTTTTTTGTTAGATACTAGAATTTGCCACATTTTGCTATGCTTAAAATCGGAATATCAGGACTTAGAGTGTAGCTAAATTTGCTAGAGGACTTGCCTAGCAGGCATGAGATCCTGGGTTTGTTCTGTAGAACTGAAAAAAATATATAGAGCATTTCTTCATGGACTTTATAAATAATCTTTCTGATAAGTCATATAGTCAATTAGGAAATGTTTGGGCATTGGATTGGTTTGTCTTTTCTGTTCTTACCAGGCCTTACATTTGATTTTCACAGCATTGTCTTTACTGGTGCCAAAAAAGTGTGCCATATTTTGCCCATCTCTTTCTTTGCTCCTTTTCCAATATGGGTAATTCAAGTACTATCTTTTCATGTGATGCTGGTGTAGGCATAAATAATAGTAATGTCAGCATTTTCAAATATCCTCAGAAAAGTGTAACAAATAATGTTCTGTGATACTTCATTTTGCAAATTAAAGAGCTAGAGCCAGATCCACAGAATGTTACCTTCTTAGCAAACAAAGTTTTTATTGGCATAAGGAAAAGAAATTAAAAAGAGTAGAATTCTGCAGCCATGTGAGATACAATCTGGATATAGCAAAGGTCTCTATCTTCTTAGCTGCACCATTTCTTACTTGCAAAAAAGAAGACACTATTACCTGTCAAAATAGCCACTAAGGAGAAATATGAGAAGCTGTTATCAGCTTATTGGAAAAATGTCATTTGTTGTTGATGACAGAGGCAGGAGCCATATCCTCAGCTCCTTCCTTTGTAAAATATAGAACTTGAGCCAGATGGCTCCTATATTCTCCGATTTTATATTATAAAATACTGTGATTTTCCAGATTCAGCCCCTATGGGTGTTTCTTACCTGTGTGCTAAGTGACAGAGACAATTCGAAAGAGACCTGCATGGGTCCATACATTCAAGCCATGGAGTTCAAAATAGGAAGAAAAAAAAAAACACTTCACCTAGGTCACAGAGGTTTTCCTTATGTAATTACTTATTTTCATTGGTTGGTTTCTACCATAGGCTTTTGGGAGACAAGGACTTGAGCATTTCATCACTATATTCTGTCTATACCTTTCCAGGTAAACCAGAATTGTTCTTAGCAAAATTGAGCAATTAACTTTCTCTCCATGTATCCACAGCCTAGATGGCTATGTGATTGGTTACTAAACTTGTTCAGTAGATGAGTAAATGAATGGCCCACCTCTAAAGTTTCACGTCTTTTTCTTTTCTTTTCTCACTTGGAAACATTTGTAGCTGAGGGTCCCGTGTTTTCTTCTGGACATGATTTAAAAGAACTAACAGAAGAGCAAGGTCGGGATTATCACACTGAAGTATTTCAAACCTGTTCTGAGGTAAGCTAGGATGATAGTCAACATTGCAAAATAAAAATAATCATTATTATTGAATTAGCCTTCTGGTTTACAGATAAGCTTTCATCAACGAGGTCTAACCACCGTGGAGCTGCTGAAAACTCTGTGATCACTGGTAGATCCTTCATCCAAACTATGATTTGGTTTGACCTGTGAGAAGTGATCACAATTTGCTACTGATTTTATATGCCAAAGAAAGTAAAATATACTGTGACATTCATAGTTGCCATCTCCATTGTGGGTAAGAAGTAAAAGGTAGGAATATATATCTTTAGAGAGAAAGAACCTATGATTATGATAATCTTTAAAATTTAAAAACTAAAATGACTCTGGTAATAGAAAAGAAATAAAATTTATAAATAAAAATGGTGGTTTTTAAAAGTGTTTTTGTTTTGTTTTATTTTTTAATTTTTTTGTTTTCTGAGAGAGGATCCTACTATATTGTCCAGGCTGGCCTTGAACTTGCTGTGTAGCTTAAGCTGGCCTCAAATTCATGATTCTTCTACCTCAACTTCTTGAGGGCTGGGATTACAAGTGTGCACTACCACAGCTTGCTCTAAAATTATTTTTTAACAAACTTTTATAAAAACCATCTCCAAGTAGGCAAACTAATGTCTTTAAATTTCATTTTTCTGCCCCTTGTACTGTAATAAGAAGAAAAACTGCCAATAGCCACAGGAAGAAGTACAAAAAGTTTTGAATGATTTATAAATCAACCACTGGATAACAAAAATTGAAAATAGAATCTAACTTTAAGTAACACATTGTTCATTTAATGAGTATTTATTGAGCAAATCTTTTAAACATAATACCTACAAGAGATTGAGAGAAATACAAGGAGAAAAATGTTTCTTGCCAAACTTAAACTAGAAATCTACCTGAGAAACAGTTTCCTAACCTGACCCTAAGCTTCCTTAACCTAGTCATTCATTCATTCATTCATTCATTCATTTGGTTGTTAATGGCCCAACAAATCTATAATGATACTTGCTGTGTGGACAAGACAGGTGAGCAGCAGCACAGTGAGTGGGAAGGTGGTAGAGGAACATTCTTGATCACTATTTGTTTCCCTTGACCTTCCAGAAACTTAGAAACAGATATGATTGTATTTTTCTTATTTCATAGAAGGACAAAGAGGAAAGTATTAATTTGAAGCTTTGGGGGTAAGGCAAGCTGGAGCTAAGATTTCTGTTTTCTACATTAATTGTGTTTTTATGTCATACTCTGTTCTTAGGTTTGCCATGGCTAGGTGCTTTAAAAGTTAGGTTTTTACTAATCCACAGCATTGTTGGTTAAAACTCTAAGAGTACCAGTAAAGTCCTTCTGCCCTCCCCAAAGCATCTGCTTTTGTGACTCTTCTTTGGTAACTTGTTGAACTGAGATCTGAATAGGTTGGCCAACGGTCTCATGGGGGCCAGGTCATCTTCAGAGGATAAAGGCCAAGTTTCGTGAAAGCTGCCAAACTATGGATGCCTCTAACTCACTGGAAAGTCACTCAATGCATAAGCAGACCCAGCCCTAGAAGTAAAATAGGAGTGCAAAAGTGTTGATTTCTTTAACACTATTCCTAAGACATTCAAATTGTCTTGGATAAATATGAGTACCATGAGCTTGTGCAGGATTTCAATTTCCAAGTGTAACCGACAAGAAGGTATGGAACAGAATGAACTAGATATTTCCTTATTTATTTCATACACAAGAAAATTTTTATTTTAGAAAGAAAGAGGTATCAAAATTAGCTCACCATCTAGAAATGTATACAAATTTTTACAGATCACAAGTATTGCCTGATAGGTAATAACTTACAAATCAGGACTAGGGCAAAGAATGACAAGTACTTGGTTAAGGAAGGGCTAAAGTAACTTCAGGGCAGTGATATGGTGCTTACACTAGAAACTTGTGTATCTCTTATGTCTCTTCCTATACCCTGTTGAAGCTCGAAGGTAGAAACTAGTCCTTCAGGAGACTTTTTTGTTCTTATGCCTCGCCAGTTAAATAACAATGGGACAGGGTTGCTTCATCTTTAGAAATAACTTCGAATCCTCAGTAATTCCTTTCAGAGAAGCTAGAGAAGAGTTCAATTTTTGTCACATTCTGGAGTAGGTGAAACCGAGAAACAGTACTTATTTCAGGACAGTCAAAAGAAGGTATAACTAATCCTTAACTATTAAGGGTTTGATTATCCTAGCATGTTTATTATCTATATTCCCTTCATCTTTTCCAGACTTCTCACTAGCTTTATTTGAAATATTATGAAAATAAGAACTTATTACAGAAGATTTAAAAAATCTAGAACAAAAGGAAAAAAATAAAATTACTCATGCATGCCATAATCATACCATCCAGAGAAAACTATAATTAATTCTTTGCTGTTTGTTTTTAATAATTTTTGTATGTGCCTATTTGAATAATAATATATAAGTATGATTATAGTGTATGACTTTGTATAGCAATATGACTATAGCACTGAATTATTATTATGTGCCTAGTAATATTTCTAATACTCTGAACATACTAATTTATATAACTTTTATGTTCTATAAAGTTAGTGTTAATATTATGCCCACTTTACAGATGTTAAAACTGAACAGTTGGATGACTTGGCTAGAGTTAGGAGATAAGGCAGCATAGACTGGGCATCAGATTCCAGCAACCTGACTGTGTAACATTAAATAAGCCCTGTAACACCATGCTGGTATAAGCATAGGACACTTTCACTTATTTAGAATGTAGCATCTGATTAAGTTGATATGCTTTAGTTTGCGTAACTACTGTATTAGCTTTGTGTGACTTCAACAAAATACCTGAGGCAATTAACTTATGAAGAAAAAGGTTCAGCTTATGGTTCTAGAGAGTCAAGTCCAAGATCGGGCCACCCCATTGCTTTGGGCCCTAGATGAGGGTGCTGGATGGCAACAGCAGAGCATGCAGATCCAAGCAAACTGCTACATCATGAGCCAAGAAGCAGAGAGATGGGAAGAGACCAGGGTCCCAAAGTCCCTGCTGAGAACACACCACTGGTGACTGAAGGACCTCCCACCAGGCCCCACCACCCGTGGGTTTCTGAGTCTTCCAGTAGCACCACCTGAAAACCAAGCCTTTAACATGCCAGAAGTCTTTCGCCTACACTATAGCAGCCATCTACTTATTTCTGCATACTTGTGTTATTTATCGTTCTTTTTACTACTGTGAAATAATGATTTGGTGAGCACCTGTCATGGTTTATGTCGGTGGCCCCCAGGCCTCATGCATTTGCATTGTGCATTTGTGATTGGTTCATTGTCTAGAGCTTGGATTGATGGTGTCAGTGCTATAAAAACTGTAAGAAATAAACTTCAAAAAACTGTAAGAAATGAACCTCTCCTTTCCAACTTTGGTCATCAGGTATTTTGTCTCAGTGATGAGTAAAAAGTAACTAAGACAAAATTTGGTAGAGAGTGGGGTCATTTGCTGTGATTATACCTGACCATGTTTTTCGAGAGGCCTTGGAAATGGCTTGTGGGCAGAGTTTGGAAAGGTTCAAACATGTCGCCTGGAGGCATAGAGCTGGAGCAGCTTGGGATGCTCTGTAGAGGAGATTCTGGTCAGAGCTCTGGGGACCAGAATGCTGATAGAAAGCTTCATGGTAAAGACCAGGCTTGGGAGGTTTCTGCTGGGAAGAAATGGATCACTGTGAGTTCAAAGTCAGCCTAGGCTACATAAGTGAGACCTTGTCTCAAAAAAAAAAAATTATATATATATATATATTATAGAAGCCAGATGTATCTCAGTGAGTGTGTATGCTTAGCATGCACAAGGTCCATAATTCAATCAACAGCACCAAAAAAAGTATAGTATAATGAATACAACAGTCAGTAACACAGTCATTTATTTTCATTGTCAAGTGTTGTGTATGGTACATAATTGTACACTTTTATAGGACTGGCAGTGCAGTAGGTGTGTTTACACCTGAATCACAACTGCATGAGCAGTGTCTTACAGTGTGATGGTGTGGCAGCTACAGGGCCCCTAAATGATAGGAATTTTTCAGCTCCATGATAGTCTTATGGAGCTACCATCATATATACAGTTTGTACTGACTAAAGTGTCATTATGCAGTCCCTAACTGTATAACTGCTTATTTTAGAAAAGAAGCGGATAAATATCAAATGTTTATGAATATAAAAGATAACTTTCCTAAGGCAAAATCTTCAAATCAATGAAGGTCATTTTTCTTTGAATTGCTGCCTTGGGAAAAAAACCCAGATGTAGTTTCTATCTCACTTCTCTCCCTGCCAGAGTTCAAAGAGCAATAATTTAGAAATTGAAGTTGCCATAGCAACACAATCTGTTTTAGAGTATCAGAAAAAACTAAACTGCAAAGATAAGTGAAAGTTCTTGCAATTTCTGGCAGTAGAGGTCACATGAACACATTTCCATTTCCTGAGTGCCAATGGCTCTGTTTTAAAATTTTTGCTTATTTTGATGACAGCAGGGATTCCCCCCTCCCCATTTTAACTTAATAGAATTGAGAGAGTATTCGTGGAGGTAATTTGAGAAGTAATTACTGAGGAAATTGCCTTCAAGTCCCTTTTCCATCTTAATTTTTCAAGGGAGCACCAAGTACTAATTTCAGAGTTTTAACACAAGGACTTCACACAGGCATCTGGGGGACAGGACTATTGTGAAGGGTTTTGTTTGATCTCTGGAGACAAAACTCCTCACTTTTCCTCAGTGGGGGGGATGTCACCTCTGCCTCCCTGACAGTCAGCCCGGCAAGTGGCCTGAGGCAGGCAACCCCTCTCTGAGCTTCCTGTCCTTGTACCAAATGAGATTCCTTTCTGATAGGGTTCTCTGAAAGCCCAAATGATAGTCTGGTCCACAGTAGATATTTAATACAAGTTAGTGCTTTTTGTATTTTCTTGCATTTTTTTTTCACAGCATCTGATGAACTACTGTGTATAAAAAGCTCTGGAAATAGGAAAGATAAAATAACAGGTAAGAAGTCAGCTTCAGCGTCTATATGGAAATGAAGCAGGTGTGTATATTCCCGCAGGTCATGATGCTGATCCGGAACCACCCTGTCCCCATCATTGCTATGGTCAATGGCTTGGCCACAGCTGCTGGTTGTCAGCTGGTTGCAAGCTGTGACATCGCAGTGGCAAGTGACAAGTCCTCTTTTGCCACTCCCGGAGTAGACGTTGGACTCTTCTGCTCCACCCCTGGGGTAGCCCTGGGGAGAGCAGTGCCCAGAAAGGTAATTTAATTTCTTTCCAGCCCTCCTCCAGATTTCATCCTCTGGTGCTCATGAAATTTTAGAATTACCTTGTTTTTGGTTTGTTTGTTTTAAAAACAGGGTCAACCTATGTAGCTCAGGCTGGTTTTGAACTCATGATTCTTCTGCCTCAGCCTCCTGAGTGCTGAGATGACAATTGTGCACTGCCATGCTCAGCTGGGGCTTTTTGTATAGCTGGGATCATGGGTGTGAACCACTGTGGCCAGCTAGAATTAGCTTATTAAAAACACCATATATACCAGGACATTCTGCCCAAAGACTTTCTGGCTAGATGTGCCTGTTCCTCTATAGCTCTTACACTGGGTGTCAATTTGTGAAGTCACTACATTTCAATCTTGCAGGCCCCTCAGTTCAACTGCAACAGCAAGCAGAAACACTAAGATGACACTCAGGATCTGGAGGCAGATTTATTTATGTTAATGAGCACTGATTCCGATCATTCCTAGAATATCAGACCCCAAAATCTCTGTTGGTTTAGGGCTTATATGAGATAAATAAGCAGAAAGTACAGAGGCAGAATGGTTTGTCAGTTGGGAATTGGTTTATACAATGTGCATCATAGTGACCTGCTGTTTCTAAGAGACAGGAGCAATCAGATCTGGAACAGGAATTATCACCTGGGCAACTAACAAACTGAAGTATACTGACTAGGGAAGGGGGTTTTCTGCTATATTTCCCCCACTTTTAGTTTCCCTGGCAAATCTTTGTTGGTCATATTATTTGTGATCTTCTGAGACAAGGCCCAACTAGAATTTAGGCCTGTCCTGTAACATTACTCTTGCAAGGTAGTGACAGAGTTCATCTGATCGAGGAGAGTATTCTGTGTACCTTGGATGCTCATCAAATCTTGGCAAGGTATTCAGTTGATTATTTTAGTCTCCTTGGGAGCCTTTAAGGCAAAAACCACAACTAGCAGGAGATAGGGAAGCAAGGACTGTTGTAAACAGCTTGAAAAGACACAAAATTCAAGGGGAATAGGTATGGAACAGTCCTGTGAATGATGTCCTCAGGCTTCAGCCATACATGGACTGGTCAGCGTCCAGAATGATGAGAGCAGGCCTTTGAATGCATCATCTCTTCAGGGTGAGCTGTCTGGTCCAGGTAAATTTTTCAGTGGATCTAATGCTGAATTTCTGAAACTTGTAGAGGTAGTTAACAGTGATCTGGGTTATATATGTGTGAGTTACAAGCTGTTTTTTAACTTTACTAAAGCTTTGTGTCCTGTACTCTGTATGAAGTTTTATTTTTCTATAATCTATCTATATATCTTTAAATGGGGAGAGTCCACTATAATGCATGAGGTCAGGATCAGTGAAACATGCTGAAGCCTGAGCTGGCTGCAGGGCTATGGGTGCTAACACTGTGGCTTGAGCTTTCAGAACAAACAATGGAAGCAGGCCTGGTCTTATCTTCCAAGAATACTGGGTGAAGTTATCCTGGCTGTGATTGATGTTTAAGTCAGTTGGGTCCTCAGGGAGAGCTTAGGCCTCTGGACCAGATTATTTTGTGTCATTGGTGGCAGGTTTCCAAACAACAGCAAGAAGTATCATTCCTGTGGGAAGAGTTTTGGCCAAAACAGTTTTGTCCAAGATGACCACAGCATCTCTACCCTGTCAGACTTCCTTCCTAATAGGGCTACTTCCACCTGTAAACACGGTGTGCTCAGCCTGTCAGGGGGTCCATTTTTAGAACAGTTCATCCCAGTACAGCCCATGGCACCTGGGCAGTTAGATCTTGGTCAAAGGTGAGCTTGTCACCTTTCTTGATCAAAAGGGACATGGCTATGAGAGCAGAGGCAAAGGGAGGAAATAGCCTTTGGTGAATGAATCCAAGTATTTATACAGGTAGGCCACTGGGCACTCCCAGGGGCTGACAGTCTGAGTAAGCATAATTGTTTTCTGTAGAAACTGATAGCTCCAAGAAATTTGCAGTTTCTTTTATAACCAGTTTATATCAGATATTGTAACAGAGCTTTTGTGTCTTTCCAGCAGGCAGCTTGGGTGTCATCAATCAGAAGTACAGTGAAGAAGAAATAAGGTTTTGAACCTTTGGGAGGTTGAATTTAGGTCAGTTAACTTTTGAGTCCAGAACTGGGGCCTTTGGGAAGAAGGGCTTGTTTGATGGGAGCCAACTGAAGGCAGAATAAGGTATTCTTTAGGTCCAGGCAGGTGGATGTGGGTGGCAGAAGTCTGAGACAATGTATACAGAGGGCAGTCATGGCAGCATTGGCAGCTCAGAGATCTTGAACCGGCTTTACAGGCAGAAGAGGTACCTTTCAGCAGTTTGTCAGTGTATGTTGAATTTCTAGCCAAGTTTCTTGTGGCATGGGATACTGTTTGATGCAGGTGGGGGTTGCCCCATCACAATCAGAGGCCTAATGTCAGGACCCAGGGAGACAGTGACAGAATTGTGGCCTTGGAAGGAACAGAGAAACAGACTGTCTCAGAGCAGCCAAATCTGTTGTTAGAGCCTTCCTAAAAGTAGTGGATGCATCCCCAAACTTTTGTGGCAATTGAGTAACAGCCCATAAAAAGTGCATGGGTTGGGAACCACAAATGTACAGTGATGGCTGTGATGTTGATGGCATGGAGATCTTGTCCAACGTGATTAATAATCTCTCAGGCTGATATGTGACTGGATACCTATTTGGTTTTCCCATAACATTTGACAGCAGCAAGGATGACATTGAATTGGAATGGTTGATGGCCAGGGCCAGAGGTGAGTCTCTAGTCCACTCCTCTGAGAGGAAAGTTTTCAGAACTTCAGAATTATAGTTATCTGTCTCAGGCTAATGCAGGCATCATCTTCTGCTCAGAACATTCAGACTTGAAAGTGCAGGGTGAAATGAGAGGGAGGCCGAGTGGATTGGTACAATGGAAATGGTCACTTATAATTTTAAGAGGAGGTCTCTTCCCAGAAGCAGTACATGGACTGGCTTTTATGGAATTGTTTGGCAAGATATCCTGGCAGAAGGGGTGACAGGCAGAGAGTGCCAGTGATGAGATATGGGCTCCTCATGGCCCAGCTGAAAAAGGGAACCCAGTGCTAGTGTGAGTTGTCAAACTGATGAAAGAGTTGTCATCTGATCCAAACTGAAGTTTTTGAAAGTTTGTGTGTGTGTGTGTGTATGTGTGTGTGTACACAATCCTTATAACTCATAGCCAGAAGGTATGGTCATCTATCAGACTGGATTTTCTTACAGACATCAGGCACCTTTTTTAATGAAGTTTCTGGGTAACAGTAGTCAGAGGGCTTCCAGTCTTCCTTTTGATATCTTTGAGAAGGGCTAGCCTGGGTTGTTTCTAGGTGAGGCAATCTTTTATAAAGCCCATGGAAACTCATTCATCAGGACTGACAGTCCAATTTTCCTCAGTCAAAATGTGAAACTCAGAAGGAATTGCTGACAGTCATCCCAGGTAGGTGTTAGATGATGCCATGTAAACAGAAGGCTACGAGAGGAGGGTCTCTGTGGCTGAATGCAGGCAGTGACTAGCTGGAACCAGTCCAGTTGGCTGGAAGTAGACAAGTCAAGAGTGGGGGATGAAGTTATAGGTGTTGTTAGCAACTGTAGAAGTCAACAAGAGTGCCAAGGTGGAATTTTCAGGAAAAATGGACCTCTTTTTTCTCTTTTTTCCCCCACTTCTTTGAGATGCAGAGAGCAGTTTGGTTTTATTTTTATTTCTTTAAAAGCCCCTTTTCCTGCATTCAAGGACTGGGGGCTTTGACTAAGTAACTCCCGTCTCTGACTTTCTACATATGTTTTGTATCTTTGGACAATGTTGCATCAGACAAAGGGTGGATGCCCCTCAGAGAGAGAGACCATTCAGATGCCCATGTGGCTGCATTTCTCTTAGGGACTTAGGCACAACTTAGCTAAGGCAGATGCCAGGCCTCCATTATGCCATATGGTGATCATCACAGAACCACAGGTGAGGTCCCAGTCAGCCATTACAACCAGTGCTTCACAGTCTTGGTGCACAGATGGAGCAGCTTATTGCTTATACTATCCATTCCACTCACTCACATGTTCATTCAACAGACACTCAGAGGTTAAAACATTTTAAACCCCCTTCCCTTGAGGATGGCTTTAATTAACAAGATTTGATCAAGTGCTTCTTCTTCTTGAACTGAGCAGGAATGACTAACTGGGGTGCCCCCAGGGCTCTTACCAGAGTCAGGCAGGTAGATAGACAGACAGATTGCATCCTCCTCACTTTGGGGTCCAATGTGAGTTGCTCAAGTGGGAAACCAGGAAACCTCCTCCGGACCTCCAAGGGAACTTGAGAGATCTTGAAGGTGTGCCTTCCCATGGAACCTGGAAAGATCCTTGCTCCATCTGCAAGGGCTATGACTAGTGACCAAAGAGGTCAGCATGGTCAGTTTTCCCAGCCAACATACCAGATGCAACAGCAATTAGAAACACTAAAACTATATCCAGGATTTGGAGGCAGATGTATTTTATATCAATGAACATTGACTGGGATCATTCACAAAATATCAGGCCCTGATCTCTGGTGATCTAGTGTTTACATGAGATGAGCAAGCAGGAAGTACAGAGGCAGAATGGTTTGTCAATTGGAAATAGGCTTATACGGTGTGAATCATAGTGACCAGCTATGCATCAGTGACCAGCTGTTTCTAAGAGACAGAAGCAACCAGAACTAAAACAGGAAGTTGAAATATACCTGCTGGGGTGGGGGGAAGTATTTTCTGCTAATAGCTAGTTAGGTTTATTTGATTAGCTTGTTTTTATGAAGTCAAAATATTTGTGTAAATCTTATCTGAAATGCAATTGAGACTCAGTTTGACAACTGAATGGTTGTCTGTGAGATATAATAGTGTGCTAAAATAATGCTAGTATCAAGAAGTTCAGATTGCATCACTGGACCACCATTCATTGACAGTCTCTCCTGTTCAAGAAAGGATACAGTAACTGGCTGATTATGTTGGGTTTATAACAGTTGCCTTTCAGGTACATGAATATCCTGTTTGTCCAAGAAGGAATCACATTACAAAACTGTCTCTTTGTTGCTAACCACAATGGTGTCTATTTTCATCATACAGCTTTCTCCCTTCCTATAACATCATAATAATATTTACTAACTATTCCTGAAGTGGAATCTAACAGTGTCTTTGTTCTAGTAAAAGGCCATCCTCATTCTCAGTTGGAGATCTGTGAAAAGGGGCAAAAACATATATTTAGCACAAAAGTGCTTTTTAGATTATATTATTTATTTTAGTAATAACTACAGAAATTAGCATTTGCTTACATGCCTAAGGCAAAAAGGAAATCACACCTAAGGGGAATCAAGCAGTAGGGTCAGAAAGTTAGGAAAGGATTCCTTTCTTCTATAATTCTTCCCTATTAAGTTTTTGCAGAAATATGTGTTTTTAAGGAGATTTTGAAGACAGTTATGTGTAAGTACACTTGCTTCTGAAAGTGAGCGGGAGGTGACTCCATATTGCAAAAAGTGACTGCTTACTAAAATGTCTTCCAGGGGGCTGGGGATTTAACTCAGCCACATAAGTGCCTGCCTTGGAAGGAGGCAGTCATGAGTTCGATAAAAAGGAAAAAAAGACAAACAAAAAACTAAAATGTCTTCCAACAGGGATGTTTTTGTTTCTATCAAAATAGATACTTACTTTAAATGTATAGATATTCATTAAATAAATATTTTTTCAGTTGCCACTTTGTGCCAGTACATTAAATGTAAATATATTACAAATCTCTTTTAAGAGCTTACTTGTAAACCTACTATAAACTGTAACTGCAAATCAGATCATGAGACCTTTGCACAGCAAAAGGCATTTGTACTTGTTAGCCTGCCTAGAAGTTGTTTATCCTCTTCAACCCCTGATTTGCTGGAAGGTTCCACAGAATACCTTTTGACACCTGTATATCAGCCTAACTGTTAAGATTAGAATCTATTTTTTTAGGTAGAGTCGCACTATATAATTCAAGCTGACCTGTAGAATCCATTCTTGATTAAAAATAAACAAACTTGAAATCAAGCCTTATCAGAATTGATTTCTAGAAATTGAACACCATTTAAATTTGTTTTAAGGAGAAAAAAAGGGGATGACAAAAACAAGCCTTAAACTCCTAGGAAGCCTAGTTCTCAGAACCACATTAAGTAACTTCCCAATGTGACAGATTAAAGGGTAGAGACATTGGACGGACCTAGGCCAGTGACAACTTTATAAAGAACCAGGCCTTCTTTGAAGCATTTCCTGGATTGACTTCCTCTCTCTTCTTCATTTCTGACCCCCAGAAGGCTGCTGAGGAACTCACCAAGACTTCAGAATTTTCCAGTCAGCCAGCTGAAAATGGTTCAGAGTTCTGTCAACAGATGTGTTTATGCATGGGGTTCATTAGTGCTGGGCTACTCGTGTGGTGGGAGGGCATAGTGTATGTAGATCAGGAACATGGCTTGGGGTCTGAAGTAATGAGCTCACATGACTCATTAGTCATTGCATTATCCATAAAAGAAATTTTGTAGGAAGAATATGTGTCAGAACTTGAGACTTTTATCAGGTTTCTGGGTCTGCAGAGCCAACTTATGTGGCTTGCTTTGGAAGAAAAATTGGGATTCATAAAATCTGAAGTCTGACCAACAACACCTGCCAGGAAGTCAAACATCTAAATCTAGCCAAAAGCACCAGCAAGTCATCTCTGCTTGACTGCACACACAGGAACAGTCATCTATAGCTCCACTGAGCATGAGCACGACGGGCTCATGTCCCTTTTGCCTAAAGAGGCAAGCAGAGGGGCTTTTGCAAACTGGCCTGTGCAGAAAGTTGCACCCTTTTTCATCACCTAACAAATATATCGGTCACCGGCGCCCTCTGCTGGTCACTCCAGGAGCCTATTTAACAGTCTGAGACCGACAACTGCAGTTTGTCCCCTGGGGGCAAGAAGCTTCTATGTTCAAGCAAACTTAGCCTGGGCATGAATGATTTTTCCCGTTTGTAAAGTGTGAGTTAAATAATACACCTTCATTATTCTGTGCACATACTCAGCCTGATCCAGCTGCTCCTTCTGCCAGGCAAAGAAAGCCTCATGCAGAAATGGGAGCTAGAGCTTGGTATCCCTACCGAGCACTGAAAAAACAGTCACTTCTTCCCACATCAGACCTTTCTCATGGCAAGAATTCTTGCTTTCACCTGTGTACCATTCTGACTTTGTGTCTGGAGAGTCTGATTTGTTAAGTCTAACTCGAACACAGTAGAATTTCCAAGCTGGGAAGAGTGGCAGATCCTCGCTGCTCAGACTGGTAACAGAGGGCTTGGTGAGCAGTGGTGCCATGTGTGGCATTTGGGTTTAGGAAGGGCAGTCATAGAGAGCATGCAGAGCAAAAAACACTGCAAGGGACTTTTCTCGTGTACCCAGAAAATTAGGCCTATGTGTACCATCCTACCTGTGTCCTCCCTGCGTACCATCTCCCTGAAGCCTGCCTGTGGCTGGAACCTTCATGAAAGGATTGGTGTCCTTATAAATGGGCCACAGACAGCTGTCCTGCCCATTTCTCCCCAGGTGAGGTCACAGTGAGAAAACATGTCTGTAAACCCCAAATTATGTTCTTACCAGGCACCAAATCTACTATTTGCCTCATTTTGGGCTTTCCAGCCTCCAAAACAGAAATTTTTGTTGCCTATAATCTCCACATTTGATGATATATTGTTACAACATCCTGAATGGACCAAGGCAGGGCACATCCAAAAGATGTGCCCAACCAGAAGAATCCCTGGAGTGCCCCAGCACATGATCCTTGTCATATGTGTGACTTAAACAAAGATTGCTGAACCCTCATTTTATTTTATTTTATTTGAAATTTTATTTAAGGAGAAAAAGAAAAAAAAAAGACAAGGGTACAAGTTATACATAATTCCAGAAAAAATAAACAGTAGGAAATCCCTAGTTAATAGATTACATATTATCTTAGAAATAGTTGTTCAAGTTATAAAATTAAAGAGTGTAAAGTGGACTTTCAAACAAGTGAGACTGCAAACAGTTTTTGAACCCTCATTTTAAATGATCGCCCTTTTTCAAGTGCTGTGATACCTAGAATCCAATGTTAGTCAGAAATTTTCATTTGGAGTAGGTATGTTAATATTTATTGAGTACCTACTGAGTACTCAGCATTGTATCGTACACTTTATACCTATTCTCTCTAATGACACAAAAGTGCGATGAGGTACTTCTGTTTCCATATGAGGAAACAGACTCTGAAATGTGTATTAAAGATCTTTTTGTTAATAACTGGCAGGTGTGGAACTGGAAGTTGATGAGTTTTGTCAAAGAAGGGTGGTATGGTCCTGTGGGGTGACTTAGTTCAGCACTATACCTTAACTACTAAGACTCTCTAGCCATTTTCTGTCCCATTTGCATCCATCCAGAGCATCCATCAGCTGGCCACCTGACCATCTGTCTGAGTTCCTCCCCTTTCCCTTGACTCTGTTCTTAACAGCTGAAATTCCTGGGACTCAGGTCTTAGGTTTGAGGAGAGACTGAAGAAGTCAGAGCCCTAGGGCCAGGGATTTAGCTCAGTGGCATAAGCACCCGCCTGGCAAGTGCAAGGTCACGAGTTGAATCCCTTGTATGGCGAAAGAAAAAAAAAAGTCAGAGCCTGACTCAGGGCAGAGGAGCAGCAGATGCCCAGAATCAGACTGCAGAGGCTGCAGTGGAAGAAGCTCTTCCCTTACCAGTGCCTGGTGCACAACAGAGACCAAGCCCTCTCGGTTCCCCATTATCTCCCTTCACAGTAGAGTCTATTACATTATGTGAAGTGGGAAAAGAGACTGGGAGGGAGACACAAATAAAGCTTACTATTTAATTATTGTGATAGAACTGTGGGGGCAGGCAGTGGCTGAAAAGATAAGAAGTATGAAATATAAAAATGACTTTTATTTTGAGAATGCAGGGAGAGACCCCCGACACCCTGGGGCGTGGCATCTCCCCGGGGTGGGCAATCTCTCTGTGGGACACGTGGAGTGGAGGCATACATGTAGCTTAGGTTTGGGGTAGAGCCTGAGGGGCATTAGTGATGCACAAGTAGCCCATTGGCATTCGTTTGGCCCCAGAGGTAAATTCCTAGGGGTGGGGAAGAATCAGTCACAGTTAAATTCCTGGGGTGGGGAAGATGGAGCTCCTTGGTTATGCCTGAGGCTTTACTAGCTACAGTGTCCTGTCTGGGCCAAAACTCTTTCAATTGTCTTAGTTACATTTTGTTGCTGAGACAAAATACCGGAAGCCCAAAGTTGAGAAAGGAAAGGTTTATTTCATATAGTTTTTGGAGGTTCCATTCCATACTCAGTTGGCTCCAAGACAGGCTGGCATGGTAGGTCCGCAGTTCATGGCAGCTGCAAACAGCAAGGAGGAAACAGGCAAAAGAGAGCGAGAAACATCTTCTTCCTGCCATTACATTTACATCCTGGATCCACCCATAGGCCAGGGTAGCACTCACGCCCCCAATCCAAGCTCTAGACAATGAACCAATCACAAATGCACAGTGCAAATGCATGAGGCCTGGGGGCCACCAACATAAACCATGACAATTATCATTAGTTATGTTTTATTGTAAGTAAATCTTTGTGATAATAGTAATAATAAAAGAGCTTTACACCAAACATAAGTGAGAATGAATTCAAGAACAGAAAGTATCCAGCCAGAGTATGTGGCTTTCAACTCACTTCCAGCAAAACTCATACAGAATGTTCAAGAAAGGTGCCTTTCATCTTTTAAAGTAATCCCATGTGAGGTGACTTCTGAATTCAGCAGTCCTTATAGCCATAGGAGGCACAGGCAATAGGAGAGGCAGGGATGGTTTCTGTCCACATTTTAGTTCTTACTGTGCTGAGTACAGTTCCCAGATTCTAGAGGGCTTTTCTGGTAATTATGGTCTGACATTTTCACAGTCTCTCTTATTCACTCATTTTGTTTTCGTTTTTGTTTTTTAAATTTTATTTAAAGAGAAGAAAGGCAAAATAGAAAAAAGGTAGAAATAGTACAGAACTTATACTATTTCTCTCTCTCTCTCTCTCTCTTTTTTTTTTTTTTTTTTTTAGTACCAGGGCTCAAAATCACAACCACGTGCTTAGCAAGGCAGGCGCTTATGCCACTGAGCTAAATCCTCAACCCAATAATACAGAATTTAAAAAAAAAAACACTAAAAAATCACTAGTTGATAAATTATATATTGTCATCTTAGAAATAGTTATTCAAGTTACAAAATTAAAGCATACAAAGTAGACATTCAAACAGTGAGTCTGCAAACAGTTCTGTTCAACAATCCAACAAAAACTTAGTCATATGGTCATCTATCTTACACACTTAAACATACATGCAGTTATATCCTTTAAAGCACTTTCTTTTCCTCTCTTTTTTTTTACACTTTTAAAAAATTTTATTTAAGGAGAAAAAGAAAAAAAACAGAAAAAGGGTTCAAGTTATACAGAATTTCAAAAAAAATAAACAGTAGGAAATCACTAGTTAATAGATTACATATTGTCATCTTAGAAATAGTTGTTCAAGTTACAAAATTAAAGCATATAAAGTGGACATTCAAACAGTGAGACTGCAAACAGTTCTGTTCAATGATCCAACAAAAACTCAGTAATATGATTATCTATCTTATATCTATATCATAGTAATCTTATATCTTATATCATAGTAATATGATTATCTATCTTAAATATACATGCAGTTATATCCTTTAGAGCACTTTCTTTTCCTCTCTTTTGTACAATGACAATTACACATTTTGGGTTTTATTACTCACACAGTTATTATTACTTTTTTTGAAGAGAATAAAACCAAATGTGACAAAACAAAGCAGAGTCAGTCAAAACAAAGGATGGACATAGCACATGGTGTAAAAACAGAATACAAGGAAAACAACAGTGGTTACCATAATGCTTCTTGCTATCTTAAAAAGAATTGTCTATATCATCAGTTATAATAAAATTAAACAAAACAGTAAAGAACAAAACTAATAAAACCAAAACATTGGAGACATTACAGTACTTCAAAAGAAGATAATAGTCAAACCAGAATGGGCATCATCGTGTATCTTATTTGTTAGGTCTGAGAAGAGGGGAGAGGAAGAAGGGAGGGAAAGAGGTCCGTGGAAGGAGTGGAGTGGACGGCCGTGAAAGTAGTGGGCAGCGGTGGCTGCAAAGATAAGAAATATAAAATATAAGTAACCTTTATTTTGAGAATGTGGGGAGAGACCCCCCCCCCGGCCCCGGGGCGCAGCATCACATCTCCACCCCGGGGCCGGTGGTCTCTCTCTGGAACCTCCTCCTTCTCCTTCTCCTCCTCCTCCTCCTCCTCCTCCTCCTCCTCCTCCTCCTCCTCCTCCTCCTCCTTCTCCTTCTCCTTCTTCTTCTTCTCCACGTGGAGTGAGGCCCATAAGTAGCCTCTGTCTGGGACGGACCCCAAGGGGCATTAGGGATGCACAGGTATTTCATTGGCACGTTTGGCGCCAGAAACAGGTTCTCAGGGATGGGGGTATAGGGTTACAGGCAAATCCGAGTCACGGCACCATCTGTTAGGTCTGAGAAGAGGGGGAAGAAGAGGGGAAGGAAGGGAAAGAGGTCCGTGGAAGGAGTGGAGTGGACGGCCATGAAAGGAGTGGGCGGCGGTGGCTGTAAAGATAAGAAATATAAAATATAAGTAACCTGGGGCTGGGGATTTAGCTCAGCGGCATAAGCACCTGCCTTGCAAGCAGGCAGTCGTGAGTTCGATCCCTGGTACTGATAAAAAGGAAAAAGACAAAAAAAAAAAAAATATATATATATATATATAAGTAACCTTTATTTCAGGAATGCAAGGAGAGACCCCCCCCCCCGGCCCCGGGGCGCAGCATCTCCATCCTGGGGCCGATGGTCTCTCTCTGGAACACACTCTCCCTTTCTCCTTCTTCTTCTTCTTCTTCTTCTCCACGTGGAGTGAGGCCCATAAGTAGCCTCTGTCTGGGGCGGACCCCAAGGGGCATTAGGGATGCACAGGTATTTCATTGGCACACATTTGGCGCCAGGGTTACAGGGATGGGGGTATAGGGTTACAGGTAAATCTATAGGGGCGGGGGAGGCAGGAGCCCCCTAACTTGGCTGAGGCTTTTCCTGGTTAAAGTGTCCGGTCTGGGCCAGCAACTCTTTCATTATTGTCTTCAAAGTAGTTGCCTATACCCTCAAACTTGATACTATCAAACAAAACAGAACAGAGTAAAATCACTCAAAACAAGATGGTGAGAGCAATACAGGGCTTCAAATCAAGTTAATAGGAAATCAAAATGGTTATTATAATATATCCTGCTATTTTTATCTATTTTTTCCTCAAATAAATAAATAAAAAGGAGATTGAGATAAAAGAGGACATAACCACAAAACAGCACAGGTCAGAACATAACATTTTAAACAAAATAGTGTTTCACCACAAGATATCCCGACATAAAAGTATGTCTCTTTCCTTGAAATCTTTGAGTAATAACTTCATATACTGTAGCATAAAACATATCAAGATAATGTAAAACCATTCAAGAGAATGACAGTATTACAGGGTATTTAGAACCAACTAACAGAAAATGAACAATGGTTTCTGTATTATCTCCTTGTATATAAAAGTTTTTGTTTTTACTATCACATATAATAAAATCCAATAAGATACAACATGTTAAGACTGATGGAGACAGAAGAACAAAGGCTTGATGGGACTTCAAAACAAGATGATATTAAATCAGCACTAGCTATTATAATGTCTTGTTTTCTCCAAAATAGCTGTTCATACCACCCAACCTTCTCTGCTTCATTTCTGTTGAGCTCTTTTTCTGTCACTAGTTGTCAGTTTATCTTCTTCATTTCACTTTCTGCTCCATTCATTGTGGCCTCTCTGCCACTGTTTCTGGAATCTTGGTATTTTTCTCTTTTAGAATGTCCTGCAGTATTCTCTGTAGAGTTGAATTGGTGGTTGCAAATTCCCCTAGTTCCTCTTTATCCTGGAAGCACCTTGTTTCTCCATTAATTTCTAGGGACAGTTGTGAAAGATATATCAATCTTGGCTGGAGGTTATTGTCTTTCAAAGCTTGAATTATTTCACCCCACGTTCTTTGTGATTTGATGGTTTGTGCCAAGAAGTCTTCTGTAATTCTGATGGGTGTTCCCTTGTAAGTGATCTGTTTCTTGTCTCTGACAGCTTTTAATATTCTGTTCTTATATTGGATTTCTGGAATTTTGATTATTATATGCCTGGGTGTAGTTCTGTTTGGGTTGCAGGTGGCTGGAGTCCTGTATGCCTCATAGATCTGAGTATCTTTACCTTTTCCCATATTAGGGAAGTTCTCTTGATTATTTCTGTGAATAGCCTTTGCAGTTCATTTGTTTGTATCCCTGGTTCTTCCTTTACATTCTTAATTCTTAAGTTATAGATCTTCTTATCATCTTCTAGCCTTTGTATTATTGCTGCTTGTTTCCTTGTTATTTTTAAGAAGTTTTTCCTTTCATGCTCCCACATTACAAATCTGTCCTCCAGTTCAGATAATCTATCCTTAGTTTCTTTCAAGCTGTTATGCCAGCTTTCAATAGAGTTTTTAGTTTCCTGGTAATCTCTTTGAACCTGCTTCATGTATTCTACGTTTTCTCTATTTTCTCCATCAAACAATTCTCCCTTTTTTTTCTGTTCTCCCATTCCACCATCTGTTTTTTCTTGGGAGGTGCTTAGCATTTCTTTAACTATTCTACTTATATCTGGCTTTACTTGGTTAAATACTTCACTTTTGAACTCTTCTATGAGGTCCTGGAGATATCGCTTTATGTCTGTTGGTGCCGTGCCTGATATTGCATGTTTTCTGTCCTCATTCTCCTTTGCATTTACCTTTCCTGGATCAGTGTTCTCAGGATTGGGGACTGAGGACCCTTCCTTGTTGCTCCCTCTTCCCATACTTTTTGTTCCTTCCATACAAGCGTATATAGGAGGCCCAGTTTCTTTCCTGCTGGTAACAGTTTGTTTGAATTGCACCAGCTAGGTATTCCCGCCCACTGCCATGTACTAGGGAGACACAGACCTGGGCAGCCTATGCTGGGCTCACCCCTCGAGGTCAGTCAACCTGCTGAAGGCTTCACTGCATTAGGATGCACTGCCAGGCACAGGGACCTGGTTTAGGCTAGTCTACTGGGCCTTAGTCCACAGTGTCACCCAGGTCAAGTGCTCCCCACCAATCCCACTTGAGAGAGGAATATATGACTGAAGTCACTGCAGTGGCCTGTTCTGGCTAGTCTGCCTGGTCCCAGAATGTCCTCTGTTGGAGCCTCCTAGTCTATGGAAGGGTCCCTGTTCCTTTCACTCACCTCAGGTCGATGCAGGGCTCCCCACCAGCTCTGCTCTCAATTTGGTTCACCAGTTCCCACTCTCAGAGCTTTCGCATCTCTATCCCTGCTGTGTTGATTCAGATGCAGCAGTGGCAGCAGGAAATTTGAACTATGGTTTCCAGAGGCGCGGGTTCCAGCTTCAGCACTGAGACTTTAGCTGTTCCAGTTGTAACACCAGGATTGCATTTCCAGTTAGTTTCTCTCAGCTTAATTCGTTCCTGGGTCAGCAGGGTATATCTCCCTCTGCTTAGGACTCCCCACACTGCACCATTCCTGGAATCTAAGCTGACTAACTCAGAGAGCCTTGGTAGCTGCTGTTGTCTATCCACCATGTTCTCCCAAAAGTCCAATATGTAGTTTTGGGAGGCTTCAGTTGACATTCAGCTGGTTTCAAGGCACGGTGGCATGCTGAGGAGTGGCCATTCATGGCAGCTGTAAGTAATAACAGCGAAAAGAAAGGCAAAAAAAGAAAGAAAAGGAAAAGCATTTCCATCTCCTTTCCTCCCTTATCCTGTACACTGGCTCCCTCTCCTCTCTTTTTTACAATAGCAATTACACATTTTGGGTTTTATTACTGCTATAGTTCTTATTACTTTTTACACTAGAGACACAATGTGATATTTATAAATATGATTCTTATTTATTTCACTTACAAGGATAGTCTCAGGTTGCCTCCATTTATTATGAAGGCCTCAAGATCATCCTTTTTATAGCTGAGTAATACTCCATTGTATAAAAGTACCACATCTTTTTTATCCATTCTGCTGGGCATTTTGGTTGTTTCCAAGACTTAGTTACTAAAAATTGTGCTGCTATGAACATGGGTGCACATATATCACTGGGACATGACCTTTTCAGTTTTTCTAGGAAAATATGTGGGAGGGGAGTAGCTGGATTGAATGGAACTTCCAATCCTAGTCTTTTGAGAAATCTCCATTGTGATTTCCATAGTGGCTGCCCCATTCTACACTTCCACCAACAGTAAAGCAGTGTTTCTTTTTTCCCCCGCAGCCATAACATTTGTATTCAGTTGATTTCTTGATGGCAGCTATTCTTTCTAGAGTGAGATGAAATCTCAGTGCTGTTTTAATTTGCATTTCTTAAATGACCAGTGATGGAGAACATTTCTGCATGTATTTATTTGCCATTTGTACATCTTCATCTGAAAATTGTGTGTTCATCTCAGATGTGTGTTCAGCTCATTTTTGGAGAGAGTCTTTGAATTTGGGGGACTTGATGTTTTTTAATTCTTTGTATGTTCTGGATATAAGTCCTTTGTCTGAGGGGTTGCTGGCTAAAATTCTTTCCCATTCTGTGGGTTTTCTTTTCACTCTGTTGGTGATTTCTTTTGAATTGTAGAAACTTTTCAATAATATGAGATCCCAGTTGTTGATTCTTTGAAATGTTTCCAGTGCAGTTTGCATTTTGTTCATGAATTCTCTGCCTATCTCTATGACTCTAAGATTTCTACCTAACTTGTCTTCCAGTAGATTTAGTGTTTCTGTTTTAATATTTAGATCTTTGATCCATTTAGACTTTATTTTTTGTGCATGGTGATCAGCATGGGTCTAGTTTCAGTCTTTCACATGTGGAGAGCCTATTTTTCCAAAGTCATTTGTGAAAGAGGCTATCCTTCTTCCAGTGTACATGTTTAGCACCTTTGTCAAATATCAGGTGGCTGAGTGTCTTTGTAGTCATGCTTCCATCTTCTAATCTGTTCCACTGATCCTCAGATCCAAATCTTTGCCAGTACCATGCTGATTTTATCACTGTGGCTTTGCAGTATAGTTTCAAGTCAGGAATTGAGATGCTTCCTGCCTTACCTTTGTTGCCCAGAATTCCATTGCTATTCTAGGTTTCTTCTGTTTCCAAATGAATTTTAGGAGGGTTTTCTCTAGATATGTGAGACATGTTAATGGTATTTTGATTGGGATCGCATTAAATCTGTATAACAGTTTTGGGAGTATGGCCATTTTCATAATGTTGGTTCTTCCTAGCCAAGAGCAAGGAATATCCTTCCATTTTCTAATGTCACTTTCAATCTCCTTTTTTAGCATAGCATAATTTTCAGCATATAGGTCTTTTACATTCTTAGTTAGGTTGATTCCTAAGTATTTCATTTTTTTAAATGGTATTGTGAAAGGCAATATTTCCATAATTTCTCTCTCTCGTTGAGTTTTTTGTTTGTATAGAGGAATACTATTGATTTTTGAGTGTTGACTTTGTATCCAGCTACACTGCTGAATTTGTTTATTACCTCTAGTAGTCTTTTAATGGAGTTTTTTGGGTCTTCTATATAGCGTATCATATAGTATCATATGCAAATAGTGATAGTTTAACTTCTTCCTTTCCTATCTTTATTCCTTTTATTTCTCTCTCTTATCTGATTGCCATGGCTATTATTTCCAGAACTATATTGAATAGGAGTGGTGATAGTGGACATCCTTGTCTTGTTCCTGATTTTAGAGTGAAAGCTTTCAGTTTTTGTCCATTTAGTATAATGTTGGCTGTTGGTTTGTTGTAGATGGCCTTTATGAGATTGAGGTAGACACTATGTATTTCAAGTTTCTGAAGGGTTTTTTTTATCATGAACATGTGTTGGACTTTATCAAAAGCTTTTTTGGTATCTATTGACCATGACCATGTGGTTTTTGTTTTTGGCTGTGTTGATGTGGTGTATTACATTTATTGATTTGTGTATGTTAAACCATCCCTGCTTTCCTGAAATGAATCCCACTTGGTCATGATGTGTAATCTTCTTGATGATTTTCTGTATTCTATTTGCCAGTATTATATTGAGACTCTTTGCATCAATGTTCATTAGTGAGACTGGCCAATAGTTCTCCTTTTTGGTTGGCTCTTTCTCTGGGCTTGGTATCAGAGTAATACTTGCTCCAGGAATGATTTAGGGAGAATTGCTTCCTTTTCAATTCACTGAAGAGTTTAAGGAGTATTGGCATCAAAGCTCTCTAAATTTCTTGTAGAATTCAGCTGTGAATCCATCAGGACCTCGGCTTTTCTTTGTTGGTAAGGTTTTAATTACATTTTCAATTTCAATAGCTAATATTGGGTTATTCAAAATTGCTATATCTTCTTGGTTGAGCTTTGTTAGTTCATATGTTTCTAGAAATATGTCCATTTCCTCTGTGTTTCCCACTCTATATGAGTAGAGATTTTCAAAGTAGGCATTCATGATCTTTTGAATTTCCATGGGATCTGTAGTAATTTCCCCCTTTTCAATCCTTATGAATTTGGGTTTTTTCTTTCTTTTTCTTTATAAGGTTAGCTAGAGGTTTGTCGATTTTGTTTATTCTCACAAAAAAACCAGTGTTTTGACTCATTAATTCTTTGTATTGTTTCTTTAGCTTCAATGGTATTGATTTCTGCTCTAATCTTTACAATTTCCTCTCTTCTATGAGCTTTGGGTTTAACTTGCTTTTCTTTTTCTAGAAGCTTGAGATGAAGCATTAGCATGTTTATTTGTGCTCATTCTGTTTTCTTGATATGACAATTTATTGCTATATGTTTCCCTCTTAAGATCACTTTCATTGCATTCCACATATTACAGCATGTTGTTTCTGCATTTTCACTGAATTCTAGATATTGCTTTATCTCTTCTTTAATTTCATCTGTAGCCCACTGGTTGTTCAGAAGGTTGTTATTTAAGTTCCATGTATTTATACAGGTTCTTCAATTTCTTTTGCCGTTAATTTCCAATTTCAGTGTGCTATGGTCAGATATTATGCATGGGGTAATTTCAATACCTTTGCATTTGCTTAAGAATGTTTTATGGGATAATATATGGTATATTTCAGAGAATGTTCCATGTACAGCTGAGAAGAATGTGTATTCTGATGTGATTGGGTGGAACACTATAAACATCTACTAAGTCCAATTGCTCACAGGTGGGGTAGGGAGCAAAGATGGCAGATAGATAACAGCTGGCTACAGAAGTTCCCTGAGATAGTCAACTTAGAATTCAACATAATACAGCATGGGGAGCCCTGAACAGAGGGAGATGAATTCTCTCATCCCAAGAAGAAACTCAGGTGAGAAGAACCGATCAAACCTATAGTCCCAGTGCTATTATGGGAACAGCTAAAGGATCAGTGCTCTCGCTGCCACAGCAGATGACTTGCTGAGAAATCTGAGGTCCTGCTGCTTTGACTCACTGGAGGCAGGCACAGACACACTGAGGTCAGGGATCAACCAGCCGAATGGAGGAGCTGAGTTGGCGGGGAGCTTACATTGACCTGTGGTGAGTGAGGAGAGTGGAGACATTCCACAGAAAAGGGGGCTCTGGCGGACCACATTCTGGGACCAGGCAGGACTGGCAAGTACAAGAGGTAGCAGTGACTTCAGTCAGTTGTTCCCTTCCTGAATGGGATTGGTGGAGTGAGCTAAGCCTGAGTCATGTGATCTGGCTGAGACCTAATAGGTTATCCAAAAATCAATTCCCTACAGTGGCGGCGTACACTAATCACACTAACACAGTGAAGCCTCAGAAGTTTGACTGATCCGGAGGGGAGGTGGTACATAGTAATACAGTGCAGGCCTCAGTAGCTTCACTGATCCAGAGGGGAGGGGCCAGTATACACTACCCCTGTTTGAAATTCACTAGCAAACTGCAGTGGGAAGAGTCACCTAGCCAGTGTGCTTCAGAAGAATTGCAACCAACAAAGAAAGAAATTAGGGCCTCCTGGAAGAAACAAAAACAATGAGAAGAGGAAGCAATAAGAAAAAGTCCCCAGGTCCCAACCCTGAGAACACTGACCCAGGACAGGTAAATACAAAGGAGAATGAGAACAGCAAACAAGCAATATCAGATATGGCATCAGTGGACATAAAGAGATATCTTCAAGACCTCATAGATGAGTTCAAAAGTGAGATATTTAACCAAGTAAAGCAAGATATAAAAAGATTAATAAAAGAGATGCTAAGCACCCCTCAAGCAGACACAGATGGAAGAAGGGAGGAACTCAAACAAAGGAGAGAACCATTTGATGAAGAATATAAAGAAAATATAGAATACAGGAAGCAGATTCAAAGAGATTACCAGGAAAGTAAAAACTCTATGGAAAGACGGCAAATCAGTTTGAAAAAAACTAAGGATAGATTATCCAAACTGGAGGACAGTTTTGCAATGTGGGATTATGCAAGGGAAAACTTTTTAAAAATAACAAGGAAACAAGCAATAACAATACAATGGCTAAGAGACGACAAGAGGATCTACAACTTGAGAATAAAGAATGTGAATGAAGAAGCAGGGGTACAAACAAAGGAACTACAAAGGCCATTCACAGAAATAATTAAGGAAAACTTCCCAAACACAGGAAAAGGAAATGATATTCTGATGTATGAGACATACAGAACTCCAGCCACCTACAACTAAAACAGAGCTACACCCAGACATATAACAATCAAGATCGCAGAAATTCAATATAAGAACAGAATATTAAAAGCTGTTAGAGACAAGAAACAGATAACCTACAGAGGAAGGCCCATTAGAATAACGGCAGACTTCTCAACACAAACTATCAAGTCAAGAAGAACCTGGAGTGAAATATTCCAAGCCATGAAAGAAAATAACCTCCAACCCAGATTGATATACCCTGCAAAATGGTCTCTAGAAATTAATGGAGAAACAAGATGCTTCCAAGACAAAGATGAACTTGGCAAATTCACAAACACCATTCTAGAGAGAGAGAAAGAAAAGTACTAGGATTCCAGGTAAAGTGGCAGAGAAGCCTCAATGAATTGGAGCAGAAAACAGAATGAAGAAGATAAGCAGACAATTGATGGCAAATGAAAAGAGCATAACAGAAATGAGGCAGATGAGGTTGGTTATAATCTCTAATATAGATGGCCTTGATACACTAAATTAAAATAAAAAGAACCTCACGTGGAGTAGATCAAGAGGCAGGGTCCACCGAGATGCTATTTATAGGAAATATAATTAACATGAAAAAGAGTACATGGACTGAAAATCAAATATGAGAAAACAGTGGTGTATGTGACAGAGAACCAAGAGTAATAGGGGCAACTAGACCAGTATTTGTGCATAGGTTGGAAAGACAGGCTTTAATAGGCAAAGGAATACAATTAGAGATCAAGTCCAGGAGAGAGAAGGTTTGGAACCATTTAGGTAAATAGCAGATTGCCACCTCCCAATTTAAAACCAAGGGTCTTGGTCAGAACCAAAAATGCACAGTGTACCCTGGGGAAATAAAAGGGGAGGGAGAGTCTTAAAAAACATGGCAGAAGATATTGTTAATAGTGTATCAGGATTTAAAACCACATTACTTGGGGCTGAGGATTTAGCTCAGTGGCATAAGCGCCTGCATTGCAAGCAGGCAGTCATGAGTTCAATCCTTGGTACTGATAAAAAGGAAAAAGACACACACACACACACACACACACAAAAAAAAAAAAACTACTCTGCTAGATAGACTTTATTCTTTTTTTGATAAGGTTTATTTTGTCCCAGTTTGTCTACTTGCATTAGATTTGAGGACACAAATAGCTATCCCCAAAACATCAGGATATAGCATGGTAATCGTCTTTAATTTCCTATTACCTTAATCTGGAGCCCTGTATAACTTATACTGTTTTATCATGACTGATCTTAGTTAAATCTGGTCTGTTTGATTGCTGTTTGACATCGACAGATTTTATTCAAAACTGATATGATTGATAGTATCAAGTCTGAGATAGGCAACTACACTAAAGATGACAAGACTCCACGATACACATTCTGGTTTGATAACTGCCTGTTTTTGAAGTTTTATACTATATACAAAGTTATGTTTTTATTAATACTGTTATGTGCTGATATATTCAGTTATACTATGTCTGATGATATAGCCAATTCTATTAAAGATAACAAGAGACAACACAGGAACTATGGTAGAACTCCTTGTAAAATGGTCTTATATGTCTTTTTCATTTCATGTGTTTATAGGAATATGTTTTGTTTTGTCTTGCTTTGTTTTGTTTCTGCCTCTAATATAGAAAGGATAGAAATACATGTTAAGACTCATGCATGTGTAGAACCTATAAACAGTTTATGAGAACTGATCATATGACACATGATGAAATGAACAGATACTTTGAAGAAAAAGAGACACTAAAGTACCCAGTGATGATTCTGGAGTGTCATAATGTGACACTCAGCAATAGTATCATTCTTTGTTCAGAGTGATATTAGCCTGCTTGGGTTTGTTCAATCTCAACATAATTGAAGATATGAATAACTGCACATATGTTTAAGTGTATAGGATTGACAACTATATTACTAAATTTTTGTTGGATAGTTGAACAGAACTGTTTGCAGTCTCACTGTTTGAATTCCCACTTTATATGTTCCACTTTTATATGTTGAACAACTATTTGTGAGAGGACTGAATGTAAACATTAACTAGTGATTTCTTACTGTTTATTTTTTCTCTGAATGTATGTATTATTTCTACCCATTTTCTGTTTTGTTTAGTCTTTCTTTAAAAATTTAAAAAATTGCTCACAGGTATGATTCATTTCTATTATTTCTTTGCTGACTTTTTGTCTAGTTGATCTGTCTCTTTGTGACAGTGGAGTATTAAGGTCCCCTGTTATAATTGTGTTCTTGTATATTTGGTTTTTCATGTTCATTAGTATTGTCTTATATAGTTGGGTGTTTCTGTATTTGGTGCATATATATTTATAATTGTTAGTTCTTCCTCTTTAATTTTCCACCATCAAATATGTAGTGACCTTCTTTATCTCTTTTAATCATAGGTTTGAATTTCACATTGTCTGCAAATAGAACAGTTAGCCTTGCTGAGTTCCTATTGCATGGAATACTGTTTTCCATCCTTTGACTTTTAATCTATGAGTTTCCTTTTGGGTCAGATGTGTTTCTTGTATACAGCATATTGGTCCTTCAATATCACTAGTGTCAACTGTTGGGGTCATATTTCTTGATCCATTCTGTCAACCTAAGTCTTTTGATAGGTGATTCGAGGCCATTTACATTTATGCATATAACTGATATGTACTGGCTCAACTTTGCCATGTTATGTTCCAGTTGTTTGCTTTCTGCTTTTCCCCCTTATTTATTTGCTTGTCCACCTGGAGGTTTCTTTGCATTGTTCTGGGGATCGTGGTCATTTTTATCTCTGTCTAGAATGTCTTTCAATACTCTTCTTAGGGTTGGTTTGTATCTTATTTCTCCATTAAATTTGAATGAAAGTTTTCTGGGTACATCATTCTGGGTTGAAAGTTGTTTTCTTTTAGGGTATGAAATACCTCACTCCAAGCTCATCTTGACTTGAGGCTTTGTGCTAAAAAGTCTGCCATGATTCTAATGGGCTTTGCTTGATAGGCGAGTTGTGTCTTTTCTCTAACAGCTTTTAGTATTCTGCTTTTATGATGCATATCTGGGACCTTAATTATTATATGTCTTGGTGTAGATATATGTTGGTTGTGATTGTTTGGTGTTCTATATGCCTCACTTATCTACATATCAGATTTTTTCCCCATGTTTGGTAAACTTTCAACTATTACTTCTGTGAATATTTTTAGTTATGTCATTTGCATTGACTCCTGCATCTTCACTGATGCCTATTAGTCTTACATTGTTTCTCTTGGCATCATCTTGAAACCACTGGATTGTCATTTCATGCTGCTTTGTTGTTTTTAAAAAAATTCTATCCTTTCATGATTGCTAATTGTGATCCTGTCTTCAAGTTTCGAAGTTCTATCCTCAGCTTCATTTAAATGGTTTTGCCAGCTTTCAATGGAATTTTTTGTTTCTTGGATGTCTCTTTGAGTTTGTTTCATGAATTGTTTGTTTTCTATATTGTTCATTCAAGGTTTCAATCAGTTTCCCATGCTCCTGCATTTTTTTTTTATCTATTTCTTCTCTAGCTGCGCTGAGCAACTCCTTTACTAAGGTTTGTTATTTCTATTTTTACATGAGAGATTACTTCTAATTTGATTTCCTCTATAGACTCATGGAGCTGGGTTTTTTTTATTTCACTTGTTATCTTTTCAGAAATCTCTGGTGTGTTACTTTTGAAGTGCTCTATTCAGTGTCTCCTGTACTTGCTCCTGGTGGACTAGATGTTTGAGATTGCATTTTGCTTTTTTGCTTTGCTACTTTCTCCTTTCAGGTTAATATTTGGTCCTTCAATATCACTAGTGTCAACTGTTGGTAGTATGTATCTTGGGGTCCTACTGTAAGGTTGATGTTTGTCTTATTGCTGGGTCCCACAATGAAGAGGTGGGTCAGTCACTTGAATTGTCCCACAGGACCTGTTGGGCAAGTCCTGTTTTTTCTAGGCTGACAAGCCTAGGAGTACTGATGGAAATAAACCCATAGTTCCTGCTGTTATTATGTCTTCAGGTTGTTCATAGTCATCAGATCTCCCTGTTTATAGTGTTTGTCTTGGCTGGGACCCTACTGTGTCTCTGGGTGTCCCACAGGCCCCCTTAATTTTCTCCAGGTTGGGGAGGACTTATTGACATTCTCCTCAACCTACCTGATATTCTCTGTGTAGAGGAAGGACTCACCCACCTACTTGCCAAGCTCACCTATGGCCTACTTCTGGAGGGGGCTTTGCTGTTGCTCTTGTTTACCCACTGAAAGTGGCAAACTCTATTCCTACTTTAGGGGTAAACTCACCTCACTGATGAAAGCCTGCTGAGTTCTTCTTACTGAGTCTTCCCTTGATACTGCATGGTTAATCCACTGCAATCCAAGGTTCTGTGGGGAGGTGTGGGATCTGAAGATCCACAGCAATACTAGGTCCAGGAGGGGGAGTTCCCAATGGCAGCAGTGGGACTTCAGGGGCATACAACACGAGTTACTAGGTTCTGAGGTGAGTGTCCAGGACTGCAGGGATGTGGGTGCAGCCTGGTTCTGGCCTGGCCTGCCCAAGCTGCCACTGGCAGGAGTTCCTGTGTCCTGCAAGATGGTTTGCCCAGATGTTGGGGGTTGCAGGAGGGGCCTGGGTCTGGTCCGGCCCCATGTGCACCACTGGCTGCAATTCTTGGGTCCCACGAGGTGTTCTGCTTAGACAGCAGGAGTCACAGGAGAGGCCCAGGTCTAGTCTGGCCCTGTGTGCACCCCTGGATGGAGATACCCGATCCTGCAAGGTCCACATTCTCTCATTTTGAATACCACTAAGTTTTTTGTCTGGATATCAAGCAGTCTTTCTCTGGTTGCCAAATGATGGACTGAAGTGTCTTTCCTGTCCAATTAAATCTTTCATGTTCTAGCTTAAGTTCATTTTCTTTTTGTTTACTTTTACAAGTTTCACATTAGAATCTTTGGTACTGAAGGGATTGTTGAACTTTTGCTCCTACCCTTGCTCTAAGGGTCTTACCTATTCATGTGTCTCAGGGGCTTAGAATTCCACTTTAGTTCAGAGATTTATAAGCCTTTTTCTTTTTAATGAGTTTTCGGAGTTATTCCAGAATTAAGTATATACATAAATCCATAGGATTCCTGTGTCTTCACTCAGGCCACCATAACACTTACCACACTTCAGGTGGGTGACATTTATTCCTCAGAGCTCTGGAGATTCAAAGCTCAAGATTAAGGTGCTTGGGCTGAGGATTTAGCTCAGCAGCATAAGCGCCTGCCTTGCAAGCAGGCAGTCGTGAGTTCGATCCCCGGTACCGATAAAAAGGAAAAAGACAAAAAAAAAAAAAAAAAAAAAAAAGATTAAGATGCCTGTGTTATAGAGGTAAGCATAGCTACCTTCCAAGATCAAGGTGCCCACTGACCTCTGGTGAGGCTCCTGATGAGGACTCTTTCTCATTTACAGACAGCAACTTTCTCACTGCCCTCACATGTTGGAGAGAATGAGCTCTTATTATAAGTGTCTCTAATAAAGATGCCAGTCTGGTCATGATGGGGCCTCACTCTCATAACCTCCTTGAGCTTTTATTAACTCCTAGGGTTGATTTTGAAATACTATCACATTGGGGATTAGGACTTCAATAGGTGAACTTGGAATCACTCTGTCTATAGCACTGCACTCGATGTGTAGCAGGTTCTTTGTATAAACATTGTTGAATGAATCAACCAGATAATGTGAGGCTACCATTTGAATTCCTCTTCATGGACACCAACCTGCCTTTGTAAACACAAACTCATACCAAGTCCTTTGAGCTAGACTCCTGAAAACTAACCATTCCAATTGTTTTCTCTGGTTTATATCTTGCTTGGCAAACCTTTCTTTGCCCTTAGCAAAGAAGGTTTCTGTTGTGCAAGTTGTGACAATGTGCCTCACAGACAGTAGTTACCTGTTCTTCACTGCAGCCTTGGATGACAGTCATCTCTACCCATGTGTTGCTGATGAGGAAGTGGGAAGAATCTTGCTCAGGGTTCCTTCATAGCATCAACACTCAGCAGAGCTGGGTCTAGGTCCCTAAGCTTTGCCCTATACTCCAGCCTGTGGCAACTTGGACTCCAAAGGACTTTGAGAGAAAATGTCTTGGGACATTTGCAATCCCATGCAGCTATCCTATCTAAGTCAAACAGTGCTTTACAATGTGTAGTGGGGCCTGATAAAAGGTAAACAGAGAGGGAGGTCTCAGGCAAACAGTGGGACATGAGAAAAAAGTAGGATCTGAGGAGAAACTATCAAGACATCACCTGATAAGGGGGATATGCCCACAAACAAACCATCACCCCAACTGCCAGTCCCACTGCATGTGTATGAATAAATGCCCATCTACTAAGCCAGCCATAAAATTACTACACTTTGGATTTTGTTATTTCCTTTTTTCAACTCTGACCCCACTTTTTTTAACTTTAAAAAGAATAAAATCAAACAAAATAAAACACAACAGAACAAAGCCAATCAAAATATAAAGCAGTGAAAAGTGATAAAGGACTTCAAAATAAGATAATAGGAAATCAACAATGGCTACCACCTCTTGTTATCTTCAAAATAGGTGCCCATCCCATTAGACTCTGATCCCATTCTAACTACGCTTTGAAGTCATTTTTGGTCATTCTAAGTGATAAAGGAACTCATAGGCTTGAATTGAGTGTTGCATTTTCTAGGGGTGGCTGCTTCCTAAGATGTGAACCATATGACTTCTCTAAGCCACCTGTGTTACTGGGGGAAAAAGAGCCATGTGGAGATACAGTGACACTGTTTCCACTTTGACAACAGTGACAGGTGGCTATAGAGCAAAGATGGAGGAATATTGTTCTGCTCCCTTTTCTATGACTCTCTGGGTATCTTCAACAGAATCTCATTCAGTAGTTGTTATCAGTAGGATTGGTTTTTCAGCTCCACATTCAATCAGGCCTTGAATTCACAGTGATCATTTCAACAAAAATACTACCTGACTTAAATGTCCATATTTCCAGGCTTGGTGGCACACAACTATAATCCCAGCACTTGAGAAGCTGATACAGGATGATCACTGTGAATTCAAGGCCAGCCTGGACTACACAGTGATGCTTTGTCTCAAAAAAACAAAACAAAATAAAAACCAAACAAGCAGACCAACAAAATGTATCATCAAGTTACCCTAAAGGCTAATAACTCCCATACTTATATATCAATCCAAACCAATTATCTATTGCAAATAACAAGTCACTGAAAATTTAGTGTCTTAAAGCAATAAGAATTTGGTGAACTCAGAAATTCTCATTTTGAATAGGCTCAACAAGGAAGGCTTATTGCTGATCCAGGGTCTGTGGCCTCACTGGAAGGACTTGAAGACTGGGGAGTGCCAACTAGGGGGCTCATCTGGAGGAGCCTATGCACATGTCTAACTGTCAGAGCCATTCTTCAGCTAGGCCTTCATCATGGGTCACTTGGCCTGGCCTCTCAGTGTGGCCTGGGCTTCCTCACTACATGTGCCCAGTTCCCAACACTGAGCATCCCAAAGAGAGAAAGAGAGCTAGGTAGAAATTGTAGCCCCTTATGACTTAAACTCAAAGCAACCATGGCATCCCTGTGCTATGCTCTATTTGCCATCATTCATTCACTCAGTTATTCACAAATATTTGGTAGATTGCTTACTTTGTAAAAGTTGTCTTCTAGTGCTGGGGAAGTGGAAATGAATAGAACACCAAAAAGTAAAATTCCCACACTGTTGGAATTTACACACCAGCAAAAGAGGTATGCAACCAATAAATAAACATGTGAAATATATGGTATGCTAAATGGTGAAAATTACAAAGGATAAAAATGTATCCACAAAAGGAGGAGAGTGTTGGAGTTTGCTTGACAATTTCCATAGTTCAGCCATAAAGGATTTCATTGATAAGGTGACAAGAGCAGAGACATGAATGAGATGAAGACACAAGCCATGAGGATGCTAGGGAAAGAGGTTTCCAGGCAGAGGAAATAGCAAGTAGTATGAGGCCCTTGAAGGACAGCACACTCGGTGTGTCTGAGGAACAGGATGCCACCAGGGCTGCAGGAGTAAGCAAGGAGTGGAGGGAGAAGAAGGTTCACCTGCGCCTTGCCCACATACAACAGGGGACCTGTCTCTGCCAGCTATAAATTTAAATCTGAAAATCCAGATTTGTAGAATTACAGAATGAGAGACACAATGTGTGGCAGGCAGCAGAACACAGAACCTCAGGGAGGGTGAGGAAGTGGCCTTCAAGTGGCCTTCCCTTTTTGCAGCCGTGACATCTTTGGGGAGGTCTTGTGGGAGGGTAGAGGGTTAATAATCTCCCTGACACATCTTACCTACTTGTAAGCTGAAGTCATTCTGGACTCATTTGATCCCTGGAAGACAATTTCTTCTTTCTCTGTAAGACTGCAAGCTGCTCTTTCAGAGCAGGCTGAGGTGAAGTTGCCTATGGATATGTATCCTTATGAAAAGTGGCCCCTGCATTGGTTTGTGGGAAGTAAAAGGCCTCACCATGGCAGCATTTTCAATGGCCTTCTATCAGCTGGGCTGCTGTCCTAGGCTTGGCCTTGGAAAGAAACAGATAGAATCTCCTTTGTTGGCAGAGATGAGTGATCAGATCCATGGAGGAGCAAGAGAACAGGGAGAGAGTCGCTTCCCTCCTGGGCTACTTGTATTTTCTTCACTCTTGGAAAGATCTCATCTCACTCTGCAGGAGGTGGGGTGTTGATGCCATCAGGGGTGACGGATGACATGTCATTTGAGACGCAGATAACCGGGCCAGAGTGTAGTCAATCAAGAGAGTAAGCATCTCAGCAGAGTGAACAGGGAGGGGTGGGTGGATTCGAGTGTCTTAATGACCTTGCATGCTTCCTCCCTCAGGTTGCCCTGAAGATGCTTTTCACTGGGGAGCCCATTTCTGCCCAGGAGGCCATGCTCCATGGGCTGCTCAGCAAAGTGGTGCCGGAGGAGCAGCTGGAAGAGGAGACTATGAAAATAGCAAAGAAGATCGCCTCTTTAAGCCGCCCTGTGGTGTCCTTGGGCAAGGCCGCCTTCTATAAGCAGCTGTCCCAGGACCTTAGAACAGCCTACAGCCTAACCTCCCATGTCATGGTGGACAACCTGGCATTGCAGGATGGGCAGGAGGGAATCGAGGCTTTCATACAGAAGAGAAAACCCATCTGGTCACACTGAGCCAGCAGTAACAGAGGAGCAAAGGATGCCTGAGCACTCAAGAAGCACCCTCTGGCCTCACTCTGACCCCGCCCCCACCACTGCTATCTCCCAGTTGTAGCAGAAGACAGCTGTGCTTTTAAAGTGCTGCTAGTAGTTTCACAGCATGCGGTCTGCATTAACAGCTGTGATTCCATGGGAAAGGATAAGAGGACTGAAAATGAAGAGCTAATTCAGTGACAGGTCAGGAAGCACCCATGATGGGCCAGCTGTGGCAGAAACCCTGGCATCTGACTTACTCCTTCATAGCACCCTAAGTGATGGACCTCTTGTATAAGGTGACAATCAAGTGAGGCACAAGGGAAGGTTGGCAGCCTCTTATCAGCAATGTCCTCAAAGGCAGAGTCAATTCTCATAGCTCATGACAGATGAAATATTTCAAATCTCCGTGGGATGTTCACTGAAAATCTTGATTTTACCTGGAAATAATGATGCCTGTGTCTTTGGAATAATCTTACATGATTTAAATAAATTAAACATGTATAGAGACTGGTCATTTTATCTTCCCAACCGGACTGCAAACTAAGAAAAAAAGTCAGTGAACTCTATGTCCACTTTGATGGGCATTTAGTAGGTGCCTCATATTCTCTGTCTTTGTCCTCCAAGTTTCAGTGAAACCAGGACTGCAGGCTTAACCTGAGGGTAAAATAGCAAAAGGCAGGGATGCGGGACAGAACACACATTCTTCTCATCAAGGGTCCCCACCTCTAGATATATTTCTGAACTCTGCTCAGCATCTAGTAAACTCTTGACTAAACATCAGGCATTTGAATTCCCCAGCTGAACAAGAGTTTGGCTAGGTAAGAAACATACTACTTTTGGACTTTTAGTCTAGTACAGCCCCCCCTCCCCAAATTTCCAAATCTCTTATCTTCACACTTGCCTATAAAGCTTATTTTTTTTCTTTTTCACTGATGTTGGAGATCAAAGCAAGAACCTCATGCATGCCAGGAAATTCTCTACCACTGAGCTATCCTCCCAGACCTAACCTTTTTTGTTTTTCAGTGCTGCACACTGAACCCAGGGCCTTCACACTGAGCTACACTACCAGATGTTTTTTAATTGTTTATTCTGAATCAGGGTCTCTATAAGGAACTAACTGTCCCAGACTGGGCTCAAATTCATGATCATCCTGCTTCCACCACACTGCTTTTTGAAAAAAAAAAAAAAAAAAGGTTAACTTATTTTCCTAAGAGTATAGTGAAGCCATAACTTTGACTAACGCCACTTCTGAAGATAAACGATCAGATAGATCTAACCTGTGGTTTCCACTCTGATTACTGGGGTAAGCACCCCATGGTATAGCTGTTTCCAGGTACTGTCACAGGTTCTGTTGAGATTGGCAGGAGTTTTCTTTTCAGATTTTACAAAGGTAGAAAGTCATGTGCCATTTGTGGACTTCCATAATGGCCTGGCTCCTCTGCACTACTTTCATTTAATCCTCACAAGAGCATTGTAGAGTAAGTACTGTGATGATCTCCATCTCACAGGTAAGTAGTTGAGACCCACATTACACACTTTGTCCAATGTCAAATAGCTAGGACTGGAGTGGCAGGAGTAGCCATGTCTGTCTAATATAATAAAGCCTACAGATGTGTTTCCTTCACCATACTGTCCCATCCAGAATTAGTAATCTGTCTTAATCCAAACACTTCCTCTATTGGAAAACTCATATGCTTGATGCTAAGCAGAATTTAGAAAGTGTGTCTAAAGAGGTGACTCCTAATGGGTAGATGTGTGTTCTGTCTCCCTTCTATCACTTTCTGGGTTGCTGGGAGGCTAGTCAGGGTCAGCAAGCACAGAGAAATGGCTATCTTGCTTCACAGCAGTGTTCCCAAGCAAGGGTCTGGACCAAGTCCTCCTAGCTTCGTGGATTTGCTAGATCTGATTATTGGAGAAAGAAGTAAAGCTGCCTCACACATTTGACAAATGAAAATCAAAGTTAATGTCCCTGTTTGTTTATGAGCATGCATCACTGCTACAAATTATAAAATCTTTAAGCTTCCTAGCTGGTTTTGCAGCCTTCCAGCTGGTGTGCACTCAGAGACTAACAATAAATTTTAGTAGACACCTGAGCAGAAAAAAATCCAGAAACAAAATCTTCCACTCATCTCCTGGTTTTCATATAATTTTTCCTATGACAAAAATAAATTCTGCGTTTATTTGTTTCTTTGATTGTTTTCATCAGGATGTTGAGTGAATTTTTTTATAACTACACATGATGATTGCTTTTGGAAAACTTAATGTATTCATTTTTCCCTCTACTATTTACTTGTGGGGAACTGATCTGAGCCATACCCCAACCATACCCCAGCAAGTTCAGGGGCTATAAAATAAGTGCAATGGGTACTCACTTTTACCTGCCTCACTGAGGTCATTCAAGACTGCTTTGGCCCCTGGATAATATAAACATATGATGCTAATGACAGAACATCAGCACCCTGATTGATTTTTCACTAGAAATTTTGAGGTAGGCTAAAACCATACCTAGACAGTGGGTTGTCTTATCTACCATGTTAAATATGAGAGTTGGAGAAAAGCACTGATTTGACTACCCATTCTAAGTTCTGGTCCCAGCTGTGTAGATTCATGCAAATGAGGTAGCTTCTGTGAGCACTTGGTTTCTCTTCCTATATAAGTTTCTGTGAGATAGGATACAAGATACAAGACAGGGAGAAGACAAGGAAATTGTAATTTTAAAATTCTGCTTTAGAATATAAAGTTACACAAGCTTATTTTTACCATTCCAGGAAAATCACACTAAATAATCATAAAGAATCTTAAAAATATAGTAAGCTTCTAAATTAGGCCTGTGCTTTTCACTTGTAAATTGAGCCTCCTATCCAATAAATTCACAGACTCCACAGACTTCTACTGCCAAAGAAAATGTAAACTTTAATACATAGAGATGATTTGCATTCTAACCTCGCCCACTGATAGGTAATCTGACTGACAGTAGGAATACACATCCTAGATCACCATCCTCAACAGCACATAAATACTGCCAGTCCCAGACCATAATGGTTCTCAACTCTGAGCACCCCTACTCCTGAATGTGTACTCTTTATGCCTCACACTGACACATCCTGAAAATCTTTTTCTCTGGTGGAAGTAAATGAACCTGGTGCCTACTCCAGGGGTGGGGCAAACTGAGGTTTCTGTCTTCTCTTTTAAAGAACATCGTCATCACATCCAAAGACAGAAGAAGTACAGCTTTTTATGATGAAATAACATGCAGGTGCAGTTGCAGCAGGCTTGGAGAAAAATGTGAAGAGACTTCAGAATAACCAGGATCCTTTTAAAATCTTGCCACTTAAGCATATTGAGCCACCCTCATGAGTAGTTACCTTCATGGGGTATTCATGTCTTTGGAAGCACTACTCCTATTACATTAACCATCGCAATACATCCATATCCCACACTTAACTTTAATATTTAGGCCAAAATTTTAGTAGTTTGATTTTTAAATGATCTTTTAAATATTTGTGAGTTTTTGGCAATAAAGTATGCAAGTATTAAAGAAATTCTGTAGATATTTAAGAAAATAGTAAATTTCAATCTTGCAAGGATTTTTCTTTCATCTTTGAGCATTCAAAATATATTTTTTCAGGTCCCAAACAGAGCTCATGGTAAGCTATGTCACATCTGGCAGGCCATTTCTGTAGTGTCTGTAGTGTCTTTTTCATGGAAAGTCTCTAGATACTGGGTGGTGCAGGGGAGGTGGCCATTCCCCAGAAAATAGGGTAGGAGGAAACAGGGAAACTGAGTTGAGTGGATCTGATATAGGGGAAAATAAATGTAATTCCCAACCTATTCGATGTCCGATATGCTGGTTCACATTCCTCAAAATCAAAGAATGAATTCTGAGAAAAAACAGAAGTTAAGAGTAGAAAAATTTACTGGGTAATAGGAATAGCTCCTGAGAGAGAGAAAGGGTCCCAAGTGTGTTGCCATGGACTCCATCTTACAAGTTTTATAGAGCAGATTCATGAGGTGGATACAAAATCACAAGGTAGGTACAATATGGGATAAAACTATGATCAACCAGTAAGATTAAAAGGTTAGCCATTTAGGTAATATAGATCTAAAGGGGAAGCAGGCCATGCAGCAAGTATATATGGAAAGAACAAGGACATTTTTAAAAAGAGACAAACCAGGGGTTTCCAGCCACCTGCTGGGGCAACTGATGTTAATGTTGATTTACTGTTTATCTCTTGGGAAGGCATGTAAGCCTGGTCATTTTGCCTTTATCTTGAGGCCTTCAGGATGCACCTCTGGCCACAGTTATAATGTGTTCTCATCTTTTGCACTGACTCCCTGGAGGGCTCAGTCCTGTCTGACTGCCTATAATATTTCTACCTAACTGTCTATAATATTCCACCCTCTAAAGAGTTAACCCAACTGCCACGAGAAGGCAATGGGTAATGACCATTCTGTCTACTTATGACTGAACTGGGTTGAATCGTGACAGTCTACAGAGGGTCTATCTAAAGGCCCTTGATAGACACCAAGCATTCTCATTTTGGGCAGGCGTATAGCTTTAAGTCTAGAAGAGACAAGGCCAAAAAAAACAGGTACATATTCAAGGGCCAAATAATATGAACTGGACTACTATGAATATAACCAACAGTTGTTTCCACCAGGAAGAGTCAGTAATAGCCTCCCACAAAGAGGGAAAGGAGAAGGCCCAGGAGATTTTAGAATCCCTCATGACATTAACACATAGTTTTATCTTGACAGCCATCAAGATATTAGCAGAAGGATCAGGAATATACACACAGTATTCAGATTTTATAATCGCACAAGTAGCCTCTTGTACAATTCTTAGAATGTCTAATGCCATTTTATTTTGAAGGACAGCTTGCTTCATTAATCTTACTTTGTTTAGGAGAGAGAGACCAGTCAAGGTGTCATTTAAAGCCCATTGATTATAGCTAGCTAAGGCCTCAATATGTTGCATGACATCCTATAATCCTAGGGAAGGGACAAATATAGAAGCCAAATGATCATACCAGTGAATCACACTTCTAAACTATCAATGTTACAGACAGGATAACTTTGCAAATTTCCATCCAAAGGGTAGCCAGGGCCACAAATTCATTCCACAGGATCAGTGAGTACCATTTGGGGCTTCCCATCTAACTCCAGGGTGGTTGAACCAGTTTTTTGCAAACCAGTTTAAACCTTTAAAGTTATGGTGTGTATACACTGCTCAAGGAGTGCCCATCTTAAGTATTTAGTAGAGTTAGACAAATAAGAATAAGAGTGACACTTTTGTTCCTAAGAGGGCCTTTTTACTAAGTTGTCTTATAGTTGGAATTAACTATATATAATCATCCCATATCTAAATATAATTAGCTCTCATGATATGACCCTTACTCTTACGTAATAGAGGTTCTACTAGAATCTATAGAGAGGAAAAAATTTGACTATCCAGAATCACTAAGGGTGTAGTTTATTTTTTTAAGGGGAAACCATTTATTTAGCTCACAGTTTGCAGAGGTTTCAGTCCATAATTGGCTGGTTCCAAGAAAGGGTGACACATGGCAGAGGGTAACATGTGGTAGTGGAAGACAGTAAAAGCACCCAGGCAAGGGTATAGTTTATAGGTCACTCAGTTACCTTGTCACAGTGGACTAAACTATGAACCATTGAACTTTTTCGTGTGTCTCATCAATGTAGTCTTATAGCTCATTCCAATTATCTCCTTGAAGTGGAGATACATACCACGAAAGAGCTGATGTACATGACAAGAAAATTAGGCCACATATTCATCAAGCTGTTTGTTGTAATGACTCTGAAAGTCCACTGTTACAAAGTTATTCCTAGCATGGCAGTCTTCAGATATCCTCGTCAATTTTTATTTCTTTCAAACCTATTTGTCCTACCCAAGAATATTTAAGCATAGGTTGTAAAACACAATTTGTAATTATTTTTACATATTTAAGAAAACATTTTATGTTGCATGCTTTCAATATTTGTCTTACTGAAATATGTACTGATGTGGTAATTCCCAGTTCTAGAAATTTAGGAAAAATACAACAAATGTATTTTTCAAGGTGGGATATGATTTTGATCTTAACAGCTCTTAAGTGTTTCTAGGAACTGCATTGTTCCTGACACTGTTTTAAGCATTTTATCGATATTCATACATTAATCCTCATGAATGCTTTATGATATGGGCTTTTTTAACCCCATTTTTCAGGCAAGAAACTAATGCCAGAGATGTTAAATGACATGCCCATCATCAAACAGCTAGGAAGGAGTAAGACTAGGTTATGAAACCAGGCAATCAGTTCTATAAGCACGGGCTTATAATTACTTCCACTTTTACTGGGTTTTGGGTGACCACTACATTATATCACTTTATAGGTATTTCTATTATGCAAGAAGCACACTAAATTATTACTTTTAACTTGAAGTCACATTTAGTGTATTATCCTGTGTGTTCTCCAACAAGAATGTATGTTCCTACATACATTCCCTTGAACATTATTCCCTTGTGAGAATGTAGACAATGCTCAGCACAGGGTAGACTTTCAGTAACACTTGCTGTGTCTAACTTTTATTTTCAGCATGCAGTTTGCCTTAGTTACTTTGCTGAGACAAAATATTCAACACTCAAAGTTAAATGAGGAAAGCTTTATTTCTGCCCCCTGTTTATACAGGTTTATTTTGTAGTCAGCTGGCTTTACATCAGGGTGGTATGGAGGAGGAGCCTTACAGAGGAGAAACAGTTCATGGCAGGCAAAAGACAGCAAAGCAACAAGTGATGAGCAGTGACAAGAGCAGCCTTATGTTCTATCCAAGCTCTCTGTCCTTAGGTAGGGCAGCATTCACACCCAGGGTAGACCATACTTAATTCTACTATCAAACTATGAATCAATTGCAGCATCACATCCTCAATCCCAGCATTATACACACTAGGTTCAGCCACCTCCAGAAAGCTCCACTTGCAACTGCATGAGGCTTTGAGAGGACATCTAGATACAAACCATAACACAGTTTTCCCTTCAGCCCCTGAAAGTCACATAACATAGCCAAATTTTTTAACTCAAGGCTTTTGTATTCTAGGCAAGCACAGAGAAATATACAAAATGTATGATTAGTTGGAAAGTGCTCAAGACATCAAACAGATTTGCCCTTGACAGGCTCTATTGAAATCATTCACATGAACTTTAAATCAAAATTATTCCAGCTGTTACTGTTTAGAGTTATTTCTCTCATCATTTGATAATTACTTCTTCAAAAGATCAGTCAATCCATCTTGTTTTCACCTGTGATGTTTTTCCCAAGGCCATTTAGCACTCACATCAGCAGCCACCTCCCGTTCCTTGAACTCTTTTCTATGCTTGCAGTCTGTCTCTTAAAATTCCTTGGACTTTTGTCTTCATTCATTTGTGAAACACTGCTCATACCTACTATGTGCAAACCCTGTCCATCATGTTTCATAAGATTCAAACTCTGCCATCACAACTAGGACTTAGCTACAGCATTCACACATTGCTTTTATTTCATCAGTACCGTTCTCCTTTTACAGAAGAGGAAACTGAAGAAGTACTGTAATTTACCTCATATCATACAGCTTATATTGCTGGGTTTTTAGCTCAGGACTAGCAGGACTGTTCCTTTTGGCAGACAGTATTAGTTTGTCTACCCAATGACCATTGCCTCTTCACACATGCACATGCACACTGACTTCGCACAGACTTCTTTTTCACTAATAAACCTCAAGTTTGTTCTAAGGCAGGGTGATCATATAATCCAGTGGAGGCTGACCCTAATTTAGTCCAAGGGAGCAAATCTATTTCTTCCTAGATTGTTATTATGAAAAATATAGACATTAGACTATACTTGTAATCCTAGTGCTCAGGGAGGCTAAGGCAGGAGAATTAAAAGTTCAAGCCCGGGATGAAAATAAAATATAAAATAAAAAGGGACTGGGGGTAGCTAAGTGCAAAGACCCTGAATTTAATCACCAGTACTTCAAGTCCAAGGAAGTAATTAAGATACTAAGAAAGTTAAAATAGTGCAACAGTGTACCACAACCAACATTTAGTGTCAATTAATATATCTGCATTTATTTGTGTGACTGATTGGCCAAACTATTCACAAATAAGTTTCAGGCATCACAAATTCACAAATAAGTTTAGGCCTACGTGCTTCAATCTGCATTCCATTAAATTTTAAGCTTCAAGAAGAGAAACTACCTTCCCTTGAAGCAAGCTCCGCCACACAGCTCTTCAGCCAGAAAAGAAACCATGCCTTCCCATGAAGCAGGCTCTACCATGCTGATGGGTAACAGCCTCAGCCAGAAGAGAAACCATCCCTTCCCATTAATCAGCTGGTTCACAGACTGAAACACTAGAAGAGCATTCCCCATGCCACTGATGATTTGGAGGACCCAGGGAGAGATGATAGCAGTATTGTTTGGTTGACTCTGCAGGCCTGGGGCTGGTGGAGGATGGCAATGTGCATTGTGTCAACTGTGGGGGATTTCCTCTTGTCTTGTGTTTGAATCCAGTGTTTCTCTCCATTTTATCCCTGTATCTGGTAACCTGAGCAACTATTATGAAGATAACAAGATACAGTACTGTTCTGTTTTGCTTTGTTCTAATTTATTGTTTTGTTTTATTCAATGTTATGCTTTGATTGGTTTTATCTGTTGTGTTTTGTTTGATTTTGTTATGTCTGATGGTATGGACAACTACTGTGACAATAGCAAGATATATTATGGTAGTCATTGTTGATTTCCTATTATCCCGTTTTGAAGTTCTGTACCACCTTCACTGCTTTGCTTTGGTTTTATTCTGTATTGTTTTGTTGGATTTTATTCTCTTTAAAATGTCCTCATATAGTTGTTATGTTATTGTCACAACTAAGAAAAATTAAAATAATTTCCTTTATTAATTACCCAATCCATAATTAGTATCTTTGCTTTGGGAGTTGTTTTGTTTTGTTTTGTTTTGGTACCAAGGATCAAACTCACAACCTCATGCTTGTCAGGCAGATGTTTGTGCCACTGAGACCTTGAGTGTTGTTTTGTAAGCTAAGACTCATCAAGATTCACATAAACATACACATTACATTGATAGATCTTTAGAAAATCTTTTAGGTTCTTATACTCCAGAACAATCCAATTCACTTTTTTTATGATATTGATTTCTAAGCAGCATATGGTAAAGGTCATGTAATTCATTTCATTGTGTTGACATTATTTCTGGAGGATGGGTGTGGGTAAGAGAAAAGATTTTCACTTTTTATCATATATACTTTAGGTAATAGGATTACTCAGAGTGATGGAATTACTGATGTTTAAAAACACTAACAGCCATAGTGAGATACAATTCATCTACCACACAAGGTACCCACTGAAGCTATATAATTGAATAGCTCTTAGTTTTTCACAACTTACCAGATATTAAAATTTTTTCATCATCCCTAAAAGAACCTTGCAGTCACTAGGACTTACTTCCCACTTCCACTCAAGTCACCCAAAGCTGAGCTCAGTCATGAGACCCCTTTCTCAGTATGAACTTGACTTGCTCTTTCTTCTCTGCCATCCCTCATCTCAGGCTTTCAACTTGTGCTGTAGGGATCACTTCCAAAGCAGTCTCCTTTTCATACAGGTCCTCAACACTATATGAGCACTGGACAAAGCCAAAGTAAAACAAGAGGCTTATTTGCACCAGGCATCCAGTAGATAACTCCCTCCCTCAGCAAAAAACAAGGAAACGAGCTTTGGCAATAGAAAGTGATTATGAAGCAAAAGGATGGCTGATAAATGAAAAACACAAGAGATGATTGTTACAAATATCAAGAAGACAAATACGTTTTGACTCATTAGTGAGAAAACAACATTACACATGAAAGCTTTAGTTTTTCGAGCAGGACAGGAACTCAGCTCTCAGTTAACTTACAAACTGTATGTCACACAGAGGAAGTATGAATGGCTAAAAAAGATAGTGACCTAGCCAGGACTGGCCCCCAGAAGAGGATCCTCTAAGCAAAATCTGGAGTGGGCTCCATGTTGACAGTCTTCCCTAAACTATCAAGGTAAGTCACGCTTGCAGGTTGTAGGCTTTCCAGAAGTTTATTCAGCAATGCTCAAGAAAAAGCCAAAGTAGGTGTGTTATCCCCAGGTTGCTCTCGAGAGTCCCCTTGAGAAGAAATTTATGAGCTGCTTCATTTCCAGTCCCTTCCTTGGCATTTATTGGCTATTTGATGAATGCTAGAACAATTTTTCTGTCAACAGTTTCACATTAGGGGCCTGGTGATGTTTGTCTGACCATTATTTTGCTCAATATCTTGCCTGGTCATAACAAGAAGAGGCTCCCCTGAGAAGTCATTCATCTTTGCAGGAGCAAAAGCACAGCTAATGCACTTCACCACTCCTCTTGTGCTGACAGCTGCCAGAGGCTGGTACAGAGAATTCAGACAAACAGCTGGCTGTAATGAGTCGTGCATCTGCCAGCATCATACCTCTTCATTTCTTCAAAGAACTATTTCAGGTTTGATTGTTTCTTCTTAAAATATATTATGGGGAACTTTTTGGTGAAATAATTTCTAGGACTTACTCTTAGAGATGACAGATTTTTAAAGCAAACAGGAACCTGCATTGGAAAAGCCTGTAACTAGCAGGTATTGGAAGAAGGTGTCCAGTTTCCTTAATGGGATGTTTATTTCAGTTCTCAAATACATTGCCTTTAAGGCAGCATTTATGACATGGGAAAGAATTTGGAAGCTATTCCTGAAGTTTCTGTCATTCTTGAGCATCAATATCATCTTTAATATGCCCTCTTTCACCTTTTCTTTTTTTAAAATTTTATTTAAAGGAAGCCTAAACAAAACAGAAAATGAGTAGAAATAATACATACTTTCAAAGAATAAATAAACAGTAAGAAATTACTAGTTGATGATTACATATTGTCCTCTTACAAATAATAGTTGTTCAAGATACAAAAGTGAAACATACAAAGTGGATTCAAACAGCAAGACTTCAAGCAGTTCTGTTCAACTATCCAACAAAAACTTAGTAATATGGTTATCAATCCTATACACTTAAACATATATGCACTTATCCATATCTTCATTTATATTGAGATTAAATAAACCATAGCAGGCTAAAATCACTCTGAACAAAGAATAATAGTATTGCTGGATTTCACATCATGGAGTCAGCACTGGGTACTATAGTGTCTCTTTTTCTTCAAAGTATTTGTTCATTTCATCATGCGTTATAAGATCAGTTCTCGTAAACTGTTTATAGATTCTAGGCATGCATGAGTCTTAACATGTATTTCTATCCTTTCTATATTAGAGGAAGAGACAGAACAAAGCAAGACAAAATAAACGTTTTTCTATAAACACATAAAATGAAAAAAGATATATAAAACCACTGTACAAGGAGTTTTTACAATGGTTACTGTGTTGTCTCTTGTTATATTCAATAGAATTGTCTATATTGTCAGACACAGTATAATTGAATATAACAGTACATAACAATATTAATAAAAACAAAACTTTGTAGATAGTGTAAAACTTCAAAAACAGGTAATAATCAAACCAGAATGGGTATCATAGTGAGTCTTGTCATCTTCAGTGTTGTTGCCTATTCTCTCAGACTTGATACTATCAATCATAACAGTTTTGAATAGAATCTGTTGATACCAAACAGCAATCAAACAAACCAGATTTAACTTAGATCAGTCAGGATAAAGTAGTATAAGTTATACAGGGCTCCAGATTAAGTTAATAGGAAATTAAAGATGATTACAGTACTATATTCTGTTATTTTGGGGATAGCTGTCTGTGCCCTCAGATCTCATGCAAGTAGACAAACTGGGACAGAATAAGCTCTATCTAAGCAGAGCAGTGCAGGTAATGTGGGTTTTAAATCCTGATACACTATTTTTTTTATTTAAAGAAAGACTAAACAAAACAGTAAATGGATAGATATAATACATACTTTCAAAAAAAAATAAACAGTAATAAATCACTAGTTGATGTTTACATATTGTCCTCTTACAAATAACTGTTCAAGATACAAAAGTGAAACATACAAAGTGGGAATTCAAAAAGCGAGATTCCAAAAAAATAGTTCTATTCAACTATCCAACAAAAATTTAGTAATATAGTTATCTATCCTATACACTTAAACATATATGCAGTTATCAATATCTTCATTTATATTGAGATTAAACAAACCAAAGCAGACTAAAATCACTCTGGACAAAGAATAATAATATTGTTGGATTTCACATCATGATACTCCAGGATCAGCACTGGGTACTGTAGTGTCTTTCTTCCTTCAAAGCATTTGTTCATTTCATCATGTGTCATAAGATCAGTTCTCATAAACTGTTCATAGGTTCTACACATGCATGAGACTTAACAGGTATTTCTATCCTTTCTATATTAGAGGGGGAAACAAAACAAAGTAGGACAGAACAGAACATATTCCTATAGATACATAAAATGAAAAAGACATATAAAACTGCTGTACAAGGAGTTCTACCATGGTTATGGTGTTGTCTCTTGTTATCTTCAATAGAATTGGCTGTATCGTGAGATTTAGTATATTTGAATATATCAGTATATAACAGTATTGATAGAAACACAACTTTGTAGATAGTGTTAAACTGCAAGAACAGTTAGTAATGAAACCAGAATGGGTATCGTAGTGAATCTTGTCATTTTCAGTATAGTTGTCTATACTCTCTGACTTGATACTATCAGTTATAACAGTTTTGAATAAAATCTGTTGATAACAAATAGCAATCAAGCAAACCAGATTTTACTAAGATCAGTCATGATAAAACAGTATAAGTTATACAGGGATCCAGATTAAGTTAATAGGAAATTAAAGATGATTATTGTGCTATCCTGATGTTTTTGGGATAGCTGTCTGTGCCCTCAGATCTAGTGCTTGTAGACAAACTGGGACAGAATAAGCTCTATCTAAGAAAGCGGTGCAAGTAATATGGGTTTTGATTCCTGATACACTATTAACAAAACCTTCTGCTGTCTTTTTAAAGACTATTCCTCCCTTTTCACTCCCCCAGGGAATACTGTGCATTTTTGGATCTCCCCAACACCCTCGGTTTTAAATTGCGGGGGGCAACTTGACATTTACCTAAGTGGTTCCGAACCTTCTCCCTCGTGGACTTGATCTCTAGTCGTATTCCTTTACCTACTAAAGCCTGTGTTTCCCACCTATCCTCAATTACTAGTCTAGTTGCCCCTATTACTCCCTGGTTCCCTGTCACATAAAGCTTGTTTTCTCATATTTGATTTTCGGTCCATATACCCTTTTTTAGGTTAATTATATTTCCTATAAAGAGCATCTCTGTAGACCCTACCTCCTGATCTACTCTGCCTGTGATTCTTTTTTTTAAATTTAGTATATCAAGGCCATCTATATTAAAGATTATAACCAACCTTCTCTGCCTCATTTCTTTTTTTTATTTAAAGAGAAAAAAAACAGAAAAAATGGTAGAAATAATACAGAATTTCAGAAAAATAAACAGTAAGAAATCACGAGTTGATAAGTTATATATTGTCATCTTAGAAATAGTTGTTCAAGTTACAAAATTAAAGCATACAAAGTGATGTTCAGATAATGACCCTGCAAACAGCTCTGCTCAATGATCAAACAAAAACTTAGTAATATGGTTATCAGTCCTGTACACTTGTTTTTTATCTTAAAGAGGGTAAGATTAAACATGTTAAAACAAAACAAAACAGTTCATAAGGAAACAATTTTTTAAAAACACAGACTTCTAAGCAAGTCCCCTGGAGATCTTCACTATCTTATTGTGCCTAGTTTCCTTTCAAATAGTTGTCCCCATCTTCACACACATTGAATATACACTGAACATTATAGAACTAATCAAATCATTACATGATGATGAAGGCTTTTTAGGTCTTCAAGACCTGATTTTGGGGAAGTCAATAATGACTACCATAATGACTCTCATTCTCTTCAAAGTAGCTGTCTTTATCTTTACGTATACTAAAATTGAACATAAGAGACTAGACTAATATCACTCTGAACAGTGAATAATAGTATTCCTAGATTTTACTCATAATGCTACAGAATTAGCATTGACTTTCTTAGTGTCTCTTCTTCTTCAGAGTATCTGTTCATTACATCATGTATTATATAATCTGTTCCCGTAAATAATTTAGAAATTCTTCCCATGTGTGAATCTCTACATGTATATCTATCATTTCTGTATTTTAGGTAAAAACGGATCAAAACAAGACAACAAAAAAAATTCCTAAGGGGTTGGGGATTTAGCTCAGCGGCATAAGCACCTGCCTTGCAAGCAGGCAATTGTGAGTTCGATCCCTGGTACCGATAAAAAGGAAAAAGACAAAAAAAAAATTCCTAGAAAAACATTAAATGACAAAGACATATAAGACCACAATATTAGGTAATACACAGTAGTTACTATGCTTTCTCTTGTTATTTTCAATAGAATTGTCCACATCATCAGGCATTATATAGTTAAGCATAGCATTACATAGCTATTTTTATAAAACCACATCTTTGGAGACATTGTAGGACCTGAAAGCAGTTAATAATCAAAACTAGAATGGATATCTTTTATATCTTGTCATCTTCAGAGTAGTTGTCTCTACTCTTAGACTTGACACTATCAAGCCTACCAAATTCAAATAAAATCAGTCAAAGCAAAATCGCTGTCTAACAAACCAGCTTCAAATAAGATCAGTCATAGTAAGACAATGTAAGTAATACAGGGTTTCAGTTTAAGTTAATAGGAAATTAAGGATAGTTATCATGGTATAACCTGTTATTTTTGGGTTAGCTGTCTGTGCCCTCAAATCTCATATAAGTAGACAGACTGGAACAAAATATAATCAAACTAAACAGAGTGATAAGACTCCTGTGGCTTTTAAATTCTGATACACTTATAACAATGTCCTCTGCCTTCCTTTTTTAGGCAGTTCCTCACCTTTCCCCTTCTCAGGATGCTTTGTATATTTTGGGTCTCACTAGGTCCTATAGTTTTTAGCCTAGAGGGTCAACCTGTTATCTATCTGAGTGTTGCTGAACCTTTTTACCCCTGAGCTTAATCTTGAGCTGTACTCCTTTACTTACTAAAGCCACACAGGTTTTCCTTCCTTCCAGCTGTGTACTTCTACACTGCACATAAGTGTCATGACTTTCCAACCTATCTGCGGCTGCTGGATGAGGTATATAATACCTTCACAGAGGTAGATCTCTATTTTTCTCTGATTTCCTGTCACATATAGCATTGTTTTCTCATCTTTGACTTCCAGTTTATTAACCCTCTTTCAGGTTGAGTGTATTTCCTCTTCAGGGCCTCTCGATGGATCCTGCCTCCTAATCTACTCTGCTGTGTTTCTTTTTTGTTATGGTATCAAGGCTATCTATATTAAAAATTATAGCTTACCGTCTCTGCCTCATCTCTGCTATTCTATTCTTCTGCTATTATTTGTCCACTTTACTCCTTCATTCCACTGTCTGCCCCATTAATTGAGGCCTTTCTGCCACTGTTTCTGGAATCTTGGTATTTTTTCCTCTCTCTCTGGAATTTCCTTCAGTATTTTTTGTAGGGTTTGGTTGGTGGCCATGAACTCCCACAGTTCCTCCTTGTCTTGGAAATATTTTGTTTCTCCATTAATTTTCCGGGTACACCAGCCTTGGTTGGAAGTTATTTTCTTTCAGGGCTTGGATTATTTCCCTCCAGGCTCTTCTTGATTTGAGAATTTGTGTTAATAAGTCTGTCATTATTTTGATGATTTGTCCTTTATAGGTGATCTGCTTCTTTTCTCTGGCCACTTTTAATATTCTGTTCTTGTGGTGGATTTCTGGTATCTTGATTATTATATGTCTGGGTGTAGATCTATTTTGGTTGTAGGTGGCTGGAGTTCTGTATGCCTCATTTATCTGGATATCATTTCTTTTTCCTACGCTTGGGAAGTTTTCCTTAATTATATATGTGAATATTCTTTGTAGTTCATTTGTGGTTACTCCTGCTTCTTCGTTTACGTTTTTTATTCTTAATTTATAAATCCTCTTGTCATCTTCTAGCATTTGAATTGTTTCTTCCTGATTCCTTGTTATTTTTAAGAGATCTTTTCTTTCATGATCACACATCATAAATCTCTCTTCAGATTTCAAAAGGCTAACTTTTATTTCTGTCAAGGCACTTTGCCTGCTTTCAATGGAGTTTTTAGTTTCCTGGTAATCTCTTTGGATCCGTTTCATGTATTCTAGATTTTGTTTATATTCTTCATGAAAGGTTTCTCTTCCTTTTCTGAGTTCCTCCATTCTTCCATCTGTGTTCTCTTGAGAAGGGCTTATCATTTCTTTAATTAATCTTTTTATATCTTGCCTCACTCAGATCAGAAGTACAGTTTTAAATTCGTCTATGAGGTCAATGAAGGTATTTCTTTATGTCTGTTGATGCTGTGTCTAACATTGCATGATTACTACACTGGTTCTCTTTTTTTGTTTGTTTGTTTGTTTGTTTGTTTGTTGTCTTTTTCATTTTTATCGGTACTGGGGATCGAACTCACGACCGCCTGCTTGCAAGGCAGGTGCTTATGCCGCTGAGCTAAATCCCCAGCCCCACTGGTTCTCTGTTGTATTTACCTCTTCTGGGCTTATTTTCCCAGGTTCAGTAGATAAAGGGTTTTTTTTAATTTCTATCTCTTGTCATGTTTCTGGTTTCTTTTAGATATGTATGTCCTGGGGTCTCTGGCCCTCTCCATATTGCTTAGGGTCTTTCCAAAGTTTGCTGACTGGGGTTTTGCTGCCCTCCCTAACTTGCTGTTATCTGAGGTACAAGCAAGGATGCAGGGACAGTGCAGGCTAGCCTCTAGCCTCTGAGCCAGTCGACCTGCAATTTCCTTCAGGGACTTATGTTGTACCTTGTGGACATCACTGAGTCATGACTTCTTTGTCCTTGGCTATTGGGTCCCTACCAGAGGCGTAGCTCAGCCCCAGAGGAGCCCACCTATCCTCTCTGTGCCAGGGGCGGCCAACTGACGCCGCCATGGCACCGGGCTCTGCCCAACTCCAAGATGTCCTCCAGCCAGCGACAGCAACCACAGGACCCAATCCCCAACACCCACTGGGAATCAACACAGCTTCTCCTCTCTGCACTCCACACTGCACCGCGTCCTCCTGACAAGGGCTTGGGATTCAACAATTCCCATTATCGGCAGCTGTGGCTTCAGCATGACTTTGGATTGTCCAACTCCAGGACGTACCCAGCACCGCGCAAAATGAGACTCAGTGAGTGCGTCAGGCTGCAGCCCTACACTTGCGTTTTTCCTTCCTTCGCAGAGGTAGATTCTAGCTTGATGTGGTTTTTCCACATCTAGATCAGCATCCTGCCTCTTCAGAAAACTGCGTGGCGCAGTGCCCGGCTTTGGCGCCAAGGTGCATGATCCTCTCCATGGCCTCCTCTGGCGTGGAGCCCCAAGACCCAATTTCCAGTACTCACTGAGAACCAATAAAGTTCTCACCCTTGGCTCCACTTTAGACTGTGCCACGTCTTCCCATCAAGGGCCCGGGACTCATGGACTCCTGTTATTGGCAGCTGAGGCTTCAGCGTGACTTTGGATCATATGACTCGAGGGCATGCCCAGCACAGCACGGAACTGATCTCAGTGAGCGCATCGGCCCTCCACCCACGCTTTTCCTTCCTCTTCCTACTTTTATGTTTCCCTTCGGTTTCCTCTTGGCTTAATAAAAATCATCCTCCAATCATCTGGCCCTCTCCATGATGTCAGATTTTGGCATCTGAGCTGCCTTCCCCACAGAGGCTCTCCATCCAGCTCCCTATCAAGTCACCATTTTCTCTCCTCTCTTTGCCTCATTTCTGTTATGCTCTTCATTTGCCACTAGTTGTTTACTTGTCTTCTTCATTTCGCTTTCTGCTCCGTTCAGAGGCTTCTTTGCCACTGTTCCTGGAATCCTGGTACTTTTCTCTCTCTCTAGAATGTCCTGCAGTATTCTTTGTAGAGTTGTATTGATGGTCACAAATTCCCCCAGTTCCTGTTTGACTTGGAAGCATCTTGTTTCTCCATGAATTTCTAGAGATAGTTTTGTAGAGTACATCAATCTGGGCTGGAGGTTATTTTCTTTCAGGGCTTGGAATACTTCATTCCAGGCTCATCTTGATTTGATGGTTTGTGTTGGGAAGTCTGCCGTAATTCTGATGGGCTTTCCCTTGTAAGTAATCTGTTTCTTGTCTCTGGCAGCTTTTAATATTCTGTTTTTATATTGAATTTCTGGGATTTTGATTATTATATGCCTGGGTGTAGCTCTGTTTTGGTTGTAGGTGGCTGGAGTTCTGTATGCCTCATACTTCTGAATATCATTTCCTTTTCCTATGTTTGGGAAGTTTTCCTTAATTATTTCTGTGAATAGCCTTTGTAGTTCCTTTGTTTGTACCCCTGCTTCTTGATTCACATTCTTTATTCTTAAGTTGTAGATCCTCTTGTCATCTTTTAGCCTTTGTATTGTTACTGCTTGTTTCCTTGTTATTTTTAAGAAATGTTTCCTTTCATGATCCCACATTGCAAACTTGTCCTCCAGTTGGGATAATCTATCCTTAGTTTCTTTCAAGCCATTTTGCCAGCTTCCAATGGAGTTTTTAATGTCCTGATAATCTCTTTGAACCTGCTTCATGTACTCTATGTTTTCTTTATATTCTTCATCAAACAGTTCTCCCCTTTTATTGTGTTCCTCTATTCTTTCATCTGTGTCTTCTTGAGAGATGCTTAGCATTTCTCTTATTAATCTATTTATATCTTGCTTTACTTGGCTAAATATTTCACTTTTCAACTCATCTATGAGGTCTTGAATATATCTCTTTATGTCCAGTGTTGCCATGCCTGATATTGTATGTTTGCTGTCCTCAGTCTCCTTTGTATTTACCTTTCCTGGATCAATATTCTCAGGGTTAGGGGCCGGGAACTTTTTCTTGTTGCTTTCTCTTCTCATATTTTTTTTTCTTCCATACAGGTGTATATAGAAGACCCCAGTTTCTTTCTTTGTTAGTTACGATTCTTCTTCTGAAACATGCTGGCTAGATGGTCCTACCCACTGCAGTGTGCTATTGAGGTGCAAACAGGGGCAACATATGCTGGCCCCTCCTCTCCAGGCCAATCAATCTGCTGAGGGTCACTGCATTAGTGTACACCAGGCATAGGGAATTGATTTGGGGTAACCTATTGGATCTCAGCCAGGGGCATGACAGGCCAAGCACACCTCACCAATCCTGCCTGAGAAGGGAGCAACTGACTAAAGTCACTGCTACTCCTTGTTCTTGCCAGTCTGCCTGGTCCCAGAATGTCATCTGTTGGAGCCCCTTTTTCTGTGTAATGGTTTTATTTCTGGCACTCACCACAGGTTGATGCAGGTTCCTCGCCAGCTCAGCTCTCCGTTTGGTTCGCAGACCCCTAATCTCAGTGTGACTGCATTTCCAGTGGTTCAAAGCAGCTGGATTTCAGGCAGCTCCGTAAGTCACGGCCACGTGAGTACAGGCACTGCAGCAGGGTCACTGAGCCTTTAGCTGTTCCCAATAGTAGCACCAGGACTGTATGTTTGACTGGTTCTTCATATCTTAGTTTCTTTCTGGATTAAGAATATTCATCTCCCTCTGTTCAGGACTCCCCGTGCTGTGTTATTTTGAAATCTAAGTTGACTATCTCTGGGAGCCTCTATAGCCTGCTGTTATTTATCCATCTTTACCCTCCTCTTTCATCTTTTCTACTCACAAACACATGAATCTAACTCAGAATAGCACATTTCTTAAAAAGTGTTTATTTTGAACAATTTTAAATGTATAGAAAAGCTAAGAGAAAGTGACCAAACAACAATTAACAACCAATCTTGCTTCATTAACTTCATCCACCCATTCCATCCCACACCCTAGGCTATTTTGAAGAGAACTCCAGACCACATTTCTACTTCATTTTAGTTTTGTAAGATGGTACTCATACATGACCATTCCTCAAGTAACTCTCAAGAATAAGTCTAAAGAAAAAATCTTAGTCTATTCCAGAACAGAGTCCCCCAAAAGGCTACATTTGTTGACCATTGAGATGGCCAGTTATATCATTACAGTAATACCTCACTTCACAAAGGCTTCTATTTGCAAAAAAATTGTTTCACCAGAAGTGTCAAGCAATATTTTGTTTCCATTCACAAACTCTGCATCAGGTGATGAACATGTCCTTGGCCATCTTCCCCAATATCATAGGACAAATTAAGTTTGTACCTGTGTTTGGGTTTTTTTTTTTTTTTTGAGACAGGTCTAATTATGTAGTTTATACTAGCCTTGAACTCACAGCAATCTTCCAGCCTCAGTCTTACAAGTGCTGGAATTATAGGTGTGAACCACCATGCCTGGCTAATATTATTCTGAGAGAAATTTTGGACAAAGAATTGGGGGAGTTCCTACTAGAGGGAACTAAATAAATCTGGTTTTATAAGTCAGAGATGAAAGTTAGGGAAAAGGGTATCTTGTTACTACAGGATGCTATAACACCATGATGTCTGGTGCTTTTCATTAATATTGAGTTTTTGGAAGTATATGTGAGGACAAATTATAATTACATTGGAATTTCATTTCAGTATCATAAAGGGTCATTATAAAATACTTGTAATTTAATTTTTAATTTTATTGTGCATATCTTCTTATACTCATCTGGGGAGTGGTTATATGCCACAGCTTTTTTTTTACCCTTTTCTCTTCCCTTTTCCTCCTTCTCTTTTCCTCCAATTCCCAAATCCCATTTTTCATTCTCATTTGATATTATTAATCTTATTTCATGTTATGGTATATAACATTCCATTAATAGTGGTTATTAGGGTTCTTTTTGGTGGGGAGTGCCAGGGATCAAACTGATGACCTCGTACTTGCTAGCCAGGTGCTTATGCCACTGAGCTAAATCCCCAGCCCCAAGGTTATTACGGTCTTGTCCATAGCATATCTTTATCCTATTTGTTTCCCCTTCCCCACCTCCTCAACCTCACCTTTGGCCCCTTGAACCACTTTCCCATTGCAAGAGCTCTACCTTCTAGTCCTCTTCTATGCATCCTTTATTGTTCTCTTTGTACTTGCTTCGCTCAAATGAGAGACACTTCATGGTATTTAAGCTTGTCTGTCTCACTTATTTCACTCAATATTATATTTCCCAGGTATTCATTCTCCTAAAAATGTCTCAAACCTGTCATTCTTTATAACAGAATAATATATTCCATTATATCTAGATATCATATTTTCTTTTTCTTTTTCTTTTTTTTTTTTTTTTTTTTTTTTTTTTTGCCTTTTTTGTTTTTATCGGTACCAGGGATCGAACTCACGACTGCCTGCTTGCAAGGCAGGCGCTTATGCCACTGAGCTAAACCCCCAGCCCCCTAGATATCATATTTTCTTTATTCAATTATCTGTGATGGCTATACAAGGCTGTTTCCAGGATTTAACTGTTAGGAGTTGTGCTATTATAAAAAAATGGTATATATGTATCACTGCAATATGATGTCTTAAACTCTTCAAGGAAGATAACTAGCAGGGGGTTTGCTGGGTCATATGAATTTCTGATTTCAGTTCTTTGAGAAATCTCCATACTGATATCCACAATAGTTGTGCTAATTTATATTCTCACCAACAATGAAGAAGGGTTCTTTTTTCAAAAGCCTTATAGCATTTGTTGTTAGATTTTTTCTTAATAATTGCCATTCTTTCTGAAATAAAATTGAATCTTATCATTGCTTCAATTTACATTTACCTAATAGCTAGAGATGTTGAACATTTTCTTCATGTATTTACCATTTATATTTCTACCTCAGTGACATGTCTATTCATTTGTCTTCCCCATTTTCTGACTGTCTTTAATCTGAGGTGATTTAATTTTTTTGAGTTCTTTATATATTCTACATATTAGTCCTCTATCTCAGAATACCTGTCAAAATTTTTTCACATTCCATAGGTTATTGCTGCGTTTTACTGATTGATTCTTATGCTGTACAAAATCTTTTTTACTCTGACATAGTCCTGTTTGTTAATTCTTGCTATTATATCATGTGTAATTGAGGTTCTGTTTAGAAAGTCCTTTCCCACATCTGTCTTCAAATGTTTTACCTATCTTCCAGGAAGTTTAGTGTTTCTGTTTTAATGTTTAGATTTTTGATCCATTTTTACTTTAATTTAATATGTGGTGAGAGATAAGAGTTCAGTTTCAATCTTCTGCACACAAATACTTGTCTTTCCCAGCACCACTTGTTGAATAGACTATCTTTTCCCCAACATGCTTTTGGTCCCTTTGTCAAAGATCAAATAGCTGAAAGTTTCTATATGCTTAATTCTGTTCCAATGATCCATATATCTGTTTTTGTTCCAGTACCATGCAACTTTCATCACTACTGCTTTGTAGTATAGCTTGAAATCAGGCATTGCTATGCCTCCTCCTTTGTTCTTGTTACCCAAAATTGCTATTCTGGGTCTCTTCTGTTTCCATATGAATTTTAGAATTATTTTTTCTAGATCACTAAGGCATGTTGTTGGTATTTTGATTGGGACTGCATTGAACTTCTGTAACAGTTTAGGGAGTACAACCATTTTGACAATATTAATCCTGCCTATCTAGGAGCAAGGGATATCTTTCCATTTTCTGATGTCTTCCTCAAACCTTTTTTTTTTTTTTTTGTACCTGGAATCACTCTCAGAAGCTTGCACTTGCCCGACAAACACTTATGCCACTAAGCTATATGCCTGGCCCTTCTTTTTCAAGAGTACTATAGCTTTGTTGATAGTGGTCTTTCATGTCCTTGGTTTGATTAATCCCTAGGTATTTCATTTTTCCTGAAACTACCAAGAATGGCATTATTTTTAAAATTTTCTCCTCCTCCCATTCATTACTGGTGCACATAAATGCTAATGACTTTTGCATGTTGAACTTGTATCCTGCTAGTTTGTTTTTAATTCTAAGAGTTTTTTGGTGGAGTTATTTAGCTCTTCTCTGTACAGCATCATGCCATCTATAAATAACACTAATTTGAATTCAACCTATCCTATATGTATCCTATTTCTTTCTCTTGTGTAATTTCTCTGGTTAATGTTTCAAGTACTATGTTGCATAGGTGATTGTGGACATCTTTGTTTTGTCCTTGATTTTAGACAGAATGTTTTTAAGTTTTCCCTATTTAGAATGATGTTAGCTATTGGTTTGTTATAAAAAGCCTATACTATATTCAGACATGGTCTTTGTATCTGTTTTCTTCAGAATTTTTATCATGAAGGATGTTGGATTTTGTCAAAAAGCCTTTTCTGTATCTATTGATATAATTAAATGGTTTTTGACCTTACTTATATATTGTACTACACTTATTGACTGAACATACATTGGAACATCTTTGCATCTCTGGGATGAAATCCACTTGATCATGATGTGTGATCTTTTGGATAATATGTTGCATTCTATTTGCCAATTTTTGTTGAGGATTTTTGCATCTATGTTAATGAAGGAGATTAACCTGTAGTTTTCTTTATTAATTAGGCCTTTATCCTGCTTTGGGTTTTGGGTGATAATGGCTTCCATAAATTAATTTGGGAGTGTTCCATCCTTTCAAATTTATCTGAAGAGCTTGGGGAGTACTGGTGATATAACATCCTTAAAGTTTTTGAAGAATTCAGCAGTGAATCCATCAAATTCTAGGCTTTTTTAGTTTGTAGACTTTTTATTACATATTTTTTTAGTTTGTAGACTTTTATTTCTTTTTATTGGGTTGCTAAACATATTTATGTCTTCTTGAGTTAGTTTTGGTAGTTTGTATTTGACTAGAAATCTGCCTGTTTTTTCAAAATTTGCTAATTTGTTGGAATTTGATTTTTCAAAGTAATTACTATCTTCTTAATTTCCACAGTGTCTGTTGTGATTTTATCTTTTTCATTTCTAATTGCATTGATGTGATTCTTTTCTCACTTTTGCGTAGTAAGTCTGGCTAGGGGCTAATGTACTTTATTTCTTCTTTTGAAGAACCAGCTCTTTGATTCTGTTGTAGCCAAGGCTTACAAGAGAATAGAATTAATACAGTATGCATAATATATAGGATTATTTTGTAGTATACATCTCCCAAAAAAGCAAATGCAGAAGTGTACACGAGATCTGTCCATGCACTAGAGACCCAAAGAATCTGGCTGAGGGCCTGGATCCCACAGCAACATCCTGCATGACTCCAACTGGTGGCCTACAGCCCAAGACAATGTCTCATGCAAGTCTGTATCAAGGATCTGCACTGAGAAAGCCCAAAGATCAGTGGTGGAAGCTAGAAAGTCTGCACCAGCAGGATAAAGGGTCTATGCCAGCAGGCTGAAGGATCTGCATTGGAGCCAGGAAGCTATGCTCAAGGTAAGGACCAGAGCTTCCCTGAAAAAACCACAGCCATGCTCCATGACAGTTTTCTCCAACAATGACAACAGCTGACTTCATATTAGGAAAACTAATATAACAAACTCCTCCAGGAGAATCAACAGCACATCGTCTTCCCCTCCTGTTCTCTTTTTATATTGTTTGCAACAATCTTCAAGTGGGCCATCTGATAGGTTCTGCTAGCATAGATCTTAGCTCTCTGTAACATGACATCTGCCCAACTTGGTACCAGACCCAGAGAAACAACTTCCCTCTCCAAGAGTAACTTCTATGTTCTCCTCATTCCAGAGATAAACCTCCCACTCCCTTTTTGTGCCTGCACCAAACTCTCTCCAATCCCAAGACTCCACAACCATTCAAGCCTCCACCCACAGCTCCCAGTACTTCTGTCTCCTGTTTTACACAGGTAGATGCCCCTTCAAATCAGCTGTTAATATGTCATCTTGCCCACCTCTCAAACTCCTCCCCCAGTCAAAACTGATAAAAGTAGTTTCACTTCTTTGTTCTCACTGGAGACCCACAGTCCTATAAAGCTCTCCCATGCCCTCATTAAAGGCCTCTTCCTAATTTGTCTCCTTCCTATCTCTCCTGCACTTTAAACTGATGCCAAAAATACTCAGTCACCATCCACACTCATCATCATGTTGATTCAGTTCAGCTGGATGTTACAAGTTGCTTATTAGTTAATCCACCACAGATTTGTTGATTTCTTCTTACTATTTTCTTAGACTTCATTTCACTGACTTCCACCCTTTTGTTTATAATTTCCCTTCTTAATTTTGGTTTGGGGCTAGTTTGTGTTATTTCTCAAGTATCTTAAAATTTCTCATAAAGTTGTTTGCGCTTGCTCTGTTTTCCTAATGTGTTGCAATGAATTTTCCTCATAGGACTGCTTTCATAGTGTCCCAGAGGTTTCAATGAGTTGTACTATTATTGTCATTAACTTCCAGAAATTTAAAAATTTCTTCTTTGATTTTTTTCTGAGACCCATTGTTGTTTAGGAGTATATTGTTAATTTCCCAGGAGATTTTGCCTTTTCCAAAATTTCTTGTACCCTTTTTCTGTTTTTTTTTCTTTTTTCTCCTTAAATAAAATTTAATAAATAAATAAATAAATAGATAGATAGATATTACTGAGATACTTTGGTTATTTACTGTTACTGCCTTCTTTATCTGACAGTGAACCCTTTGTTTCTCTTTTCCTAATGTTTCTTGTTGCTGTTTTTTCCCTTAACCTCACTAGTTTCCTTTGTGTTTTCAGCTGTGTCTGACTCATTATTTCTGTCATGATTAAGTATTTTCTCTAGAGATGGCTTAACACTCACACACCTTCTGAGATTTTCTTTACTGTAGAAATACCATATTTCTCCTTTCTATTTGTAAGGATAGCTTTGCTTGATAAATTAACCTGGATTAGAAGTTATTTGATCTTAGGGTTTGAAATACTTCACTCCAAGTTTTCCTGATCTTTAGGGTTTGTGTTGAGAAGTCTGCTGTGATTCTAATTAGTTTAGTTTGTCTTTATATGAGACTTCTTGATTTTTTCTGGCTTGATTTTCAATTTCTGGGGGGCTTTGATGATATATGATAATTTAATAAGTAGATCCCTTGGTGAGCTTCTTTTTTCATCATAATTGTTTAGTGTTCTATAAGCATCAGTTAGTTGTATTTTAAACTTTTTCTTATATTTGGGAAATTCTTTTTTTTTTTTTTTTTTTGGTACCAGGGATCAAACTCACAACCTCATGCTTGCCAGGTAGGCGCTTAGGATGCTGAGCTAAATCCCCAGCTCTAGAAAATTCTTTTCCATGATTTCTGTGAGCATGTTAGTGAATCCATCTGTGTTATTTTCTAGTTTTCTCTAATTCTGATTTGCCTTAGGTTGGTTCTCTTGTCACCTAGTAGCTGCTGGATAAGCTCTTATTCTCTTATTTTCTTTTTTGGCTTCTTTGAGTTCTGTGTAATAGGATATAACTCACTATTTTGTCCTAAATATTAGACACTCTGCCATCATATTGGTCATTTCTGCAATGTATGAATTCTATAATCTTTGTCTATATTTGTCTGTCTGACATATTTGTGAGGATTCTATACCCTTGTTCAAACTTCAAACTTCTTTGATTAGCTCATCCAGGTTATTTTTTAAAACTATTTCCCCCAAATTTACCATAGGCATATTGAGTAAAATTGCTGTGAATTTTTGGTTCATTTCCTCTTTGAGGTTATCTATTTTCTTCATCCTTTCTATGAACTTCCCATAGGTTTTTGCTACCGTATTTTTCTTCTTCCTTTGTGATTCCTTGCTCTGCTTTGGGAGAGTTCAGGAGTATGGAGCTCTTCTATTTTCTTTTCTTGCTTTCTATTCTTGTATGTGTATCTGTTTATTTTTTCATATACAAAGTCCACCAAAAAAATGTATACAGACTTCAACAGTTCACCAACTAATAAATATCTGGAAGTTAATGGCCACCATTTTGAGCACCTCTTGTAATTGTAGAGGCCAAGGGTAACTTGTATTAATCTCATGATTAATACAACTTCAATAAATTTAGTATTAAAATATTTATACAAATTTTTCTTTTCCTGATGTATACTTTTTTTGGTAAATTCTCTCTCTGTCTGTCTCTGTCTCTGTCTCTCTCTGTCTGTCTGTCTCTCTCTCTCTCAATTGTATATAGGCTACTCTTTTTCCCCCTCCTTTTGAGGAGGGATTACTAAAGGTTGGGAACTAGAGAAATGATGTGTTTGTTGCTTATATGGAGATTTTAGTAAGATGTAATCTCCTCATGAATAATTTTCAGCTTTGTATGTCCAGTGCTAGTGTTTATTCCTGTTATGTGCTTACAGTGATTTCAACTCTGCCCTATGTTTTTTAAATAATTACTTCCAATTATAATAGCATCCACAGATGCAATCTTACGACACTTCTCTATGATAGTCCTTGCAGTTACATACTCTTCCATGCTTTGTCTATTCACAATGCATACTATGACACTTTATTATTTGTGATTGTCCTGCAGTGAGGTAGGTGAAATGAGGTGGGGAGAATGGGAGGCAGCTGGATGAAGAGTGTTAGACACTAAGGAGGAGATTTAAGGGGAGAATAGTGGTAGATGAAAAGAAAAGGTAGATGGTGGAGTCTGATTTTATTAGAGTATCTTTAGTTGGGTTGAAGGATTAGTTGAGTTTTCAGAGGATATTTTGCAGGGAACTAGAGTGAGAAATGGGAGAAAGGGGATTTACTTTGTATTGAGGAAGACTATGTAGTTGGCAGAACCTGCTGACAGGGAAGATAATAAGCCAGGCAAAATATGGAAGAGTGAAAGGCTTAGGGTGGGGAGGATCAAGGTATAATACTAGTGTCAGAGCAAGAAAGAGAAGAAAAAAAGATTACTTTATGGGCTTAAACACTAAGTTATTTAGCTTGGTTACTTATCCATGCTTGTTATTTTTCACACCATTTACCATTTTAACCAAAACCCCTAAGAATCACTTTTGTCAACACTGGATACGCAGAAGCCAAGTAGGTGGATCATACCTGTAATCCCAGCTACTCAGGACACTGAGGCAAGAGGATTGCAAGTTCAAAGCCATGCTGGGAAACTTAATAAGGCTTATCTCAAAATTAAAAGTTCCAGGGACATAGGTCAGTGGTGCAGTACTTGCCCAACATGTGCAAGGCACTCAGTTCAACCTCTAGTATTTCTTAGAGGGTGGGAGGGATTAGGAGATTAACATGGAGAGGAACAGGAATCTCCAGAGTTGAGTAGAGTCAACCTTTTTTTAAAAAGGGGGGGGGGCGTCTAGTTAAGTGGTGAGTTAGAAATACCCATCTCCTTTTGTTTTCCCAAAACTACTAAAATCACAATTTAAAAATTACAATTATGGTAGGCAGTTTGGGAGAGTATTTTCTTGTGTTTTGTTTTGCTTTACTTTGCTTTGTTTTGTTTGAGACCTGGTTTATGTAGTTAAGGCTGGCCTTAAACTCATTAGGTAGCTCAGGCTAGGGTCAAACTCTGAGATCCTTTAGTCTCAAACTCCCAAGTGCTAGCATTACAGGTATGCACCACCATCCCCAGTTGTAGGAAAGTATTGTCTTGAAGACTCTCAACAGTACCTGAAGAAAAACAAAAAGAACTGTCATCTGGATTCCCTACAAATAGCTCAACCAGATCACCATGGTGCCCTGCAAAGTCAGTAAGTTCAATCCAAGGATTTAAAGCATGGCCTTAACGATAAGCAATCAAGCACAGATGGTCAGACATTTGGGGAAATATGATACAGAAGGTAGGTATCAAAACAATCTAATTTGTAAGAATTAGAAACTACACAAAGAAGACATTTTAAAAATAACTGTCACTGTAATACTCAGAGCTATAAGATAAGCAATTGGAACTATGAAACAAAATAGGTTAAAAATACATACAGTATTATATATATACATGTACATGTATATATCATACGTACATGTATATATCATACGTACATGTATATATCAATGGTGTTGATGAGGGTAAGGTCCCTCTGATCTAATCACTTTCCAGAAGTCCCATTCTGAACACATGAACCTTTTGTAGGATCTTTTTTAATCAAAACCATAACAGTAAGTTGTGTTTTAAAAAGTTTTTTTCAGGGCAGGGATCAAACCTAAGTCTTTGGGCCTGGGTTATAGCTCAGCAGCACAGTCCCTGCCTGGCAAGCATGAGGTCATGAGTTCAATTCTTGGAGCCAAAAAGTAAAACTAAAAAAAAAAAAATCTAAGTCCTTGAACTGAGTTGGCAACAACTGTACCACTGAGCTACATTTCAGTCATGAGATTTTTAACTTACGATGATGGATTTATTGGCATGTAACCACATCCTATGTTGAGAAACATTTGTGTTTAATATATTATGTATTATAAAATTTTCATATGTATATGAAACAAATATAAAAGAACAAGATAGAGTATTTATAGCATGAACTCTCTAAAGAAACTGCTTTAAAATTGAGGAAAATTTCCTAGAAAATAGAACACACACACCAACAACAAAATACATCTTAAAGAAAGAGAGCAAAAGAACCCACAACTAAGTAACAGGAATTCCCAAAAGAAAGAATAGGGGAAAAAAGAGAGAGGAAGAAGCCTTTAATGAAATATTTCAAGCAATTTCCCAGAACTGAAAGATAATTTCCAGATTTAAAAATTTCATGAATATTCATGGGTAATAACTGACCCACACCAACTCACATCATTGTAAAATTTCAAAATATTAAGGAAAAGAGAAGATACTCCAATCTTCTGGAGAGAGTGGAGGGTGGAGGGAGGGACAGATGGAGGAAGAGAGACAGTGGGGAGAGGAACAAAAATAAACCTAGTTTGTTTCAAAATCTGGGGAATCACAATTTTGACTGGGTTTCACAGCAACACTAGAATTAAGAACATCATGGAGTAATGCCTTTCAACTGCAAAGGATGTGATTTCTAACCAGCTCATTAAATGTGAAAATAAAATAACATTTCCAGGCATGCATAGTCTAAAGACAATGACCTCCCAGGTGTCTTTTTCAGGACATCTAGTAGAAGATGTCTCCCTAGAGTAAATCCCAAAAGGGAAAGCATGACAGAAAACACAGTATCCAACTCAGCCTGGAGACAAAGGGAATCCAGGATGGTATGAAGGAAAAAGCAAGAAGATAATTGTGCAATAGGCACAGAGGGCAACCCTGTTCACTGGCAGTGGAGACAGCTTAAAAGGCTGCCACCACTGTGTCCTTTGCTATTGTACCACCAACTGCTCCACCTACTTACAGCATAAACCAAGAAAGAGGCACAAAAGCTAGAAACCACATAACCTACATAACTTCCCTCTGCCATCTCACCTCTCTTGTCAGGCTGTGTTTGACTCACCCCCCTAACTCTACACAGGTGTAACATCACAGCATCAAGCCCCTACCAGTGCTGACTCTGGAGAGCAATGTCCATGAAACCCCACCCAACAAGCTCATCACAGAAGTGCAAGGGGCTAACAGCCCCCTGAGGCACGCTTCATCAAAGAATGGGATGGGTGGATAAGAGCTTGCCTTATCATTTTATGAAGCTCCAAGGCAGTCCCATGTGCTGGAGTCCCGGCTGTCTCCAATGACCAACTCAATATTGTACCCGTAGGTTACCTTTCTTCCTAAATCACCTCCTGCTCCAGTGCTGTGGGGTCCCATTGTAGAATAAACTACCTGCATGCAAACTTGGCTTACAGGTTCTGTTTTCTAGATAGAACCCAGGCTAGAACCCAAGTAATTAGCTCACAGAAGGAGCTAATTCCATGAATGATGACAAAGGGAATTGTAAGATGGAAATAGAGCAAGAAATTAGTATAACTCCAGCTCCAATAGCAGGCAGATTGAGGCTTCAAGGAGGTAGAAATAAATAAACTAAAACATGTATTTGATCTCCGCCATAACTGATCCTGTGGCAAGTGTTCTGAAAATCTGGAGTAAGGGAACTAGAACAGCACATACCTATTTAGGTTGTGTCAAAGGTCACTTCTGCCAACAAAAGGAAACAGTAATTGTTCCTGGTGTGAAGGCACAGCTCTGGAGGAGAGAGATTAATGTCACAAATATGCACTCTTACAAACAACCCTATCCTGTATGTAAAGGACAGGAATCAAAAACAAATTTTATAAATGCTGTGAATCAGTGTGATATTTATATTTGCATTTAAAAAGACCCAGAAATGCTTTGATTCCAACACAAGTATGATGATTTCAGCACATCTACTGGAAGGAATGTCACAAAGTCAAGGAAAGGTATGTGCTTAACATAAAATGCAATCCTGCACTGACCTAAAAAAGGCCACCAGAAGAAAACTGGTGAGATCTGCATTAAACCTGCAGCATTTTAGTTCATCGTACTGTACCACTGCTATTTGCTTAGTTTCCATAAATGGAGATACAAGATGCTGACATTAGGAGAGATCAGGTGAAGGAGAAAGAGGAACTCTCTAGTATCTCTCCAGCTCTCTTGTTAATCCTCAATGATTTCAAAGTAATAATTTTTTAAAAAGTGATGTGTATCTGTATAATTCAAAGTTCTCTAGAGTAACAAAACAAATACGATATTTATACAGTCAGTCATAGGACTATTTATGGGTTATGTGACCAGCTATTGAGTCCTTGAGCAAAGGTAGTCAGGAAAAGAAACTGTCTGTACTGAATACAAATAGAATATTTTTGTACTGGGAATCAAATTCAGGACCTTGTACTTGCCAGGCAGGCACTGTGCCACTGAGCTATATCTCTGGTCCAGAAGTTTCCTTCAATCCATAAATAAGATAGTGTAACAAATGTTTATATGACATTTATAATATATTGGTTATTATATGCAATTTAGAAACAATTTAAAGTATACAAGAGATCACACACAGGTTAGATGCAAATACACCACCATTTATATAAAGGAGTTGAGCACCCATACATTTAGATATCCACAAGGGGTCTTGGAACAAATCTTCCATAGACACTGAGACAAATGTGTATGTAAGGATATTTATCTTAAGGTACTGGCTCATGGGATTTTGGAAGCTGAAAGTTCCATGATCTACCACCTACAAACTGAAGACCATCTACAAACTGAAGGAACATCAGTGGTACAGTTTTAAAGCCTGAGGACTAGAGATGATGGTGTAGATTACAGTTCAGGTCTGAAATTCTAAGAACCAGGAGCACTTCAGGCAAGAGAAGATGGATATTACAACTCAAACAGCGAAGGGGAGGGTAAGAGTAAGGAAAGAGGAGAGAAAAGAAGGGAGAAAGAAGAAGAAGAAGAAGAACAACAACAACAACAAGAAGAGGAGGAGGAGGAAGAAGGAGAAAGAGAAGAACAAGAACAACAATAAACAAAAAAAAAAAGAAGAACAAGAAGAAGGAGGAAGAGGAAGAGGAGAGGAAGAAGGATGCCATTCTTCCATCTTTTTGCTCTGTTTGGACCCTCCAGGGATTAGACCATATCCAACCACATTACAAAGGGAAATTCATTGTATTCAGTGCAGTGATTAAATGCTAATCTCTTACAGACACCCAGAAGTAATGTTTAACCAGTTATTTGGGCATCTTGTGGTCCAGTCAAGTTGACACATGAAGTTAACTATCACAGTCTATGTTTATCTATGTGTAGCCTAGCCCTGGACTGACACAAGATGCATACTGCACTTGCATCTGGGTCAGGGTGAGAGGAAACTTACTTTTCACGTGTCTTGTGACATGTGCACATACTGAAAGAATCTTGCCCTAGGCCGGACACTGTAGCTGGTAAAGCCTTGGAGGCGGAACCAAGGAGCTCTATTTTCCCCACGCCTAGGAATTTACCTGTGGTGCAAAATGAATACCAATGGGCTACCTGTACATCACTAATGCCCCTTAGGCTCTACCCCAAACCTAAGCTACATGTATGCCCCCACTCCACGTGTCCTACAGAGAGATCCCCAACCCTGGGGAGAGACTGCCAGACCCCGGGGAGAGATTACCAGATCCTGGAAAGAATGCCAGACCCCGGGGACTATGCCGGACCCCGGTGGATCGGGGGTCTCTCCCTGCATTCTTATCATTTATATTTCATACTTTTTTCCAATTCTGTCACTTACCACTACCTTCAGATAATTCAAAGTCATGGTCAGAGCAACAGAACACATTCTCTGGGAGGCAGACTGCTAGAAGGGTACAGGATGCATACAGGAAGCAGGCTGAGTGAACATCTATGGGAGATAAGGGGAAGTCCAGCTGCGGGACCAAAATGACCAATCAGAGCTCTTTGATATTGGGCAGAAGTGATCAGGCCAGCATCCCTCGCCTTTACCAGTCATGGACATGGAGTACACTGGGACAGGGTATACTTGGTCCAGGTAGCCCTGTGCTCAAGGCACTCACTGAGGGGCAAAAGCTAAAGAAAACACCTGTCTTTCTCTGGAAAAGGGCTCTATGAGCCCCTCGGTGTAACCAAAAGATAATAAGGTGGAGAAATAAACCAATTTATTTCTTATATAGTACCCTAAAAGTTTAGATGTTATTTGATAAATGTTTCTGCACTTTTCTCAGAATTTACTCATGAAATGATTTTAACGGTTAATAGCAAAAGCAATAGAAGCAGATCCGAAGTTGTTTTTTATTATTTAATAATTACAGGATATTTGGAGAATTAAAAAGTAAGAGAAGAAAAATTATGTTCCATCCTACTTTCAGGGGGAAAAATGTGAATGTCTTGGAATACTTTTTTTGGTGAAAAAATGAAGATTAAAAAGCTGTTTTCAAAGTTGTTTTGGGGCTGGGGTGTAGCTTAGTGGAACAGGGCATGCCTAGGACCAATTGAGTTCAATCCTTAGCACACATACAAAAACATTTTTAATTGTTTTGCCCAGCCGTTATCATACAATTGATTAAGATGGCTCTTGCTTTTTCTTTTCCCCTAACCATATCCTAAGCATCTCTCTACTTTATTATGCACAATTTTGGTTATAGTGAGGAGCCCACAGAGGTCTTTTCCAGGAAAGAACTTGACCCAGGCTCAGGGCCAACCAGACAGGTACACAACCCACGCTCATGGCCAGTGGACAGTAGGGATGCTGGTCTGGCCATTCTGTCTTAACAGTGCAAAGGAAACAGCAGCCCAGACATCTGTTAAATTAGTGTGACTTGTGTCAGTTCTATCCTCCTCGAAACACTTAAGGAAAGTGTTATAAAATTCTCCAGCAGAGGGTGATAGTTATTTATTTCTAGATAGAAATCTAGGTTGTGAAGTTTGCCTCTGGTTACTTTGACAAAATCATTTTTGCTTTTTTGTTTTAATTTTAAAAACAAAACAAAAAGGATAGAAATAACACAGAATTCTCAAAAACAATAGAGAATTAACAGTAGTTAATATATTACATATTAGAAGTAGTTGTTCAGATTACAAGGTTTAGGCATGAAAAAAACAAACAATAAAAGCACAAACTGCTCTTTTTGATGAATTTACAGAGATTAGTAGTATAGTTTCTATCTTGTATATACATATTCATACAATCTTTTCCCTTCTTCCTTTTTCCTTTCCCCTATCCCAGTTGTTCTTTCTTTTCCAGCACTTTCTCTTTCATTTTCACAATATCTATTGCATATATTGGATCTTATTACTTTTTCAGTTTTTTTTACACTAGGGAGACAATATGATACTTACACATGCAAGCTTGATTTATTCCACTTATGAGTATGTTCTCAAGTATTCACTTATGAGTATACATCCAACTACGTATAAAAGCCTCAAGCTCATCTTTATAGTTGAGTAATACTCCATTATATAAAAATACCACATCTTTTTTTATCTTTTCCACAGTTGAAAGGTTGTTTCCAAAATTTAGCTATTATAAATTGTGCTACTATAAACATGGGTGCACATATATCACTGTGGCATGATGTTTTCAATTCTTCTGGGAAAATACCCAAAAGGGGAATAACTAGATCAAATGGGACCTCTAACCTTGGGGGTCTTTTAAAATTTTATTATTTTGAAGGTAGTAAAATACAACAGAACAAAGCCAATTGAGACAGTGCAGGATATCGGGATATCACAGCAGGTTATCGGGCTAACAGTAATAGGTACCATAGTATATCTCATTATCTTCACAATAGTTGTTCTTTCAATCAGGTATAGCAAAATCAAATGAAATACAGAACATTATAGAACTTATCAAAACAATATTGAATGGAGCTATACCATTAATTGGAACAAAGCAAAACAATGATAACAATATTTCCCTTCAAAGAGATGGTAGAAGGAAATCCCCCCTATTTGCATATAGTTAACTTACCAAAGGATTCTCAGACCTCTGGCTCCCCTCTACTAACAGGAGGCGGGATGGGACATTTGATTCTCAGCCCCTGCGCCATTCTCAAGGCTGCTTACCAGGGAGTTGAGCTGGTTGCTTGGTTTCCCAGTGCCCTAAGTTCCAACATGGCACAGATCTCGGGAGACGCTGGGTGGTTCTCCTCCTAGAGCAGCCACAGCTTGCCTATATTAGTCATATAGTCATCCTCAGGTCTGATTGTGCTGTGCTGGGTTTTTTTGGTAGGAGTATAGCTGATATCAACTCATTTGACATAGGTCCAGTCTCAGGTTAGCTACATCAATACAAGAAAGAAAAATATTAAAGTACATGTTACATATTATGGGGTCAGTGGTATCATTTTCATATATTCATTTAACATTACAAATGCCTTGATATAATTTTTTTTGGTACCAGCGGTTGAACTAGACCTCACACTTACCAAGCAAGTGCTTGAGCCTCTGAGCTAAATCCCTGACCTGATTTAACTTTTTTTAAACTTCAGATATTTCTAGACCTTTGGTTTAAAAAGACACCAATTCCCAATCATGAAAAATGGAAAAGTTTTTTTGATGGTCTGGGGTTGAAATCAGGTCCTTCGACATGCTAGGCAAGTTCCTAACATTGAGCTAGACTCCTAGTCCCTTGAAACAGAAGTTTCTTTTTTTTTTTAATTCCATCCTAAATCCATGGGTCACCATGATCCATTTATTATCTACTTTTCAACATGGTGGTGGCGATAGTGGAGAAGCCAATCACTTTCACTTAATTTGCTGTACCCTCTCTACCCTTACCTGCTAGAGGTAAGGCAATGTCTTGGTCAACCAGGACTAACAAAATACTGTAGACTGGGTGGCTTGAACAGATATTTAAATTGCCAGCATGGTTGAATTATGTGAAAACTATGTTCCTGGCTTGCAGATGGCCACTTCTCCTTGTGTCCTTATATCTCTGATGTGTCTTCTTTTAACTGTAAGGACACCAGGGCTCTACTCTTAGGATTATTACATTAACTTAATCACCACCATAAAGATCTCACTTCCAAATACAGTCATATTGGAAATTCAACATATGTACTCAAGTATGGAATGTGGACATGGAATTCAACCCATAGCAAGTGAATTGGTTAAATAATTTATACCTGGCATATTTTTAGCATTTAATTGAAAAGCTAATCAAGGAGGAAGGGTGGACTTCTTTGAGTTTGCTATCTATAACATTACCTCTTCTCTGCTTTTTAGCTCCAATCAATCCAGAATATAATGACATCATGCTCTGTTCACAATCTTTTCTCTCATTACTGGAATTGGTGAGTAATAGAGGTTATTTTTGTAGGAGGTGTGGTGGATATCTTAAATGTGGTTTCTTTTCTTGGTTGGAATTTGATCTAGGGTTTTTCCTTCTTCTTTCCCACTCTGAGAATAGGAAAAGGTAGGATTCCTGTGTATCAAGGGCAGCAAACCAATTGTTTAGGAAGGAAATTCAATCAGAAGTGACTATTCCTTTAAGCAGTTTAATATTTCTTAATGGTCTCTGCCACTAAGCTGTATTTTTCTACCACTAACTCAAACTTTAAATAGTCCATTTTAATGGAATTTGAATAGAAATAAGCTTTTTAAAAACATTAGACTTGGGCACAAAGTTACGTTGTCATTATATTTTGTTAGGTTTTATTTATTTTTTGTTTCAATTGTCCTTTATTGCAAGAACATAGAACTAATTCTAAATTTAACCTATAACTTGATAAACTTTAGTCATGTAATAAATTTTAATAAAAACAAAGTGTTTATTTAAAAGTGATCACAGAATAACTCAAAAATCTGACTGGCCAATAGATTCAGTTTTCACTAAATAAAATCCCAAGCTTTTTGTTATTAGGAAAAGTAAACCTTAATTTCAGTAGACAACAATATGAGAAGTTTTCGTCACATAGACTGGTTTCCACTTAGTCAACTGTTTCTGGCTGTCTCAACTGGGATAGATACATTTGTATAATGGGCTGTGCTTGAGCCTTCTTTGCAAGCAGCTTTAGATCTGCAGTATGCTTGGCAACTGTCTCCTTTTCCTGTTGTGCAGAGATGCTCTCACTTGCTTCTCCACGCAGCCTATCATGTGTTCTTGTTCCTTTCAATGCATCATACTCTGCACAGAGATATGAGTCCAGATGATTCTTTACTTCCTTATAAACTCTATGCAGCCATTCCTAGTAACTAACCTCCAAGGCCATAGCAATATTATGCCTCTGGACATCAAAAAGGTAGTAGCACCTCTACACAAGTGCCTACTGGCACTTCAACTCAGTGGCATGCTGGATTTGTCTCATGGAAGCTTGCTTTGCCTCTTCTAGCTGGGCAATTTTTTCCTCATTGAATTTTTCAATAAATTCTCCAAAAGAAGCACTATGTTTTTTTAATTCCATAGATAAGTAGCCCTGCTACGGATATGGTAGAGGTCTCTGGGGTAATCACATATATTTCTTTGGATAGAAAATATAAGATAAGCCCAGTTCCAAGCATGTAGGGTCCTATTAGGATAAAGGAACTGGAAGAATTCCTCAGGAATCAGGCCAAGAGGCACTTTTCTGTTATATTCAGGAACAAGTGGGAGAGGAGCAAATCTTGTCTGCCTTGTGTGAAACTTCCTTGTTGCCTGCACAACGCTGGTCCTAGGAAGCATGCATTCTTCAGACATGGTACCACTGTGGTGGAGGCATAAAGTACCACCCAGGACAGCATGATCAGCAAAGGTCCAGGAAGTGGTCTTAGCATCCCTGTGACCTCGACCAGAGACTGGTCTTATTTTGAATTTATATTCCCCTAATACATACTCCCTCTTGCCTGAATGCTTCTCTCTTCTGACAGTAGAATGAATATTTTTTATTTCAGATCCCAAATTCTTAATTGGACACAGGCCTCCCCTAATCACCAAATCCAGTCATCTAGCCACTCTATCCTATCGTTCCATTTGAATTCTCTTCATAGAACATACAACTCTGGATTTCCTCCTTTTTTTGTTTTCTTTTTGTTCTTTTATCCTTTCCTTTTCCCTTCTTCTGTCTGCCTGGTCTATTTTCTAATACATTGGAGCTCTCTTCTCAAAGCAAGAATTTTCACTTTTATACCCTTTGTGCCTATCTGTCTTTTTCACCTGTGTACAAGGACATGTCTGGCATAAAAAAAAAGTGCTCAACAATTATTTGTGAGAGGGGGGAACAAAAATAGCGGATAGATAACAACTGGCTACAGAGGCTCCCTGAGATAGTCAACTTAGAATTCAACATAATACAGAGTGGGGAGCCTCAAACAGAAGGAGATGAATTCTCTCATCCCAAGAAGAAATTAAGGTGACTTGCCAACCATCCGAGGTCCTGCCACAACTTGCCAAGGTCCCGCCGTGACTTGCCCAGCCAACTGAGATCCCGCCATTTAGACTCATTGGACATTGGGTTTGGGGGTCAGCGAGCCGAACAGAGACTAGTTGGTAGGGTTCCTACATCAACCTGTGGTGAGTGACAAGAGTGGAGCCATTCCATAAATAGGGGGCTCCAGCAGACAACATTCTGGAACTGGGAAGAACTGGCAAGTACAAGGGGCAGCAGTGACTTCAATCAATTGTTCCCTTCCTGAACGAGATTGGTGGAGTGAGCTAGGCTGGGCTCACAAGACCTGGCTGAGACCCAATAGGTTATTCGAAATCAAGTCCCTACAGTGGTGGTACACACTAACCACACTAACCCAGTGAAGCCTCAGAAGTTTGACTGATCTGGAGGGGAGGTGGCTGCAAGGTGGTGCAGTGCAGGCCACAGCAGCTTAACTGATCCAGAGGGGAAGGGCCAGCATATGCTGTCCCTGTCTGCAACTCACTAGCACACGGCAGTGGGAAGGGTCATCTAGCCAGCATGCTTCAGAAGAATTGTATCCAACAAAGAAAGAAACTGGGGCCTCCTGGAAGAAGCAAAAAATATGGGAAGAGGAAGCAACAACAAAAAGTCCCCAGGTCCCAACCCTAAGAACATTGACCCAGGACAGGTAAATACAAAGGAGAATGAGAACAGCAAACATGCAATATCAGACAAGGCACCAGTGGACATAAAGAGGTATATTCAGGACCTCATAGACGAGTTCAAAAGTGAAATATTTAGCCAATAAAGCAAGACATAAGAAGATTAATAAAAGAGATACTAAGCACCCCTCAAGCAGACACAGATGGAAGAAGGGAGGAACTCAAACAAAAGAGAGAACCACTTGGTGAAGAATATAAAAAGTATATAGAATAAATGAAGCAGATTCAAAGAGATCACCAGGAAATTAAAAACCCTATGGAAAGATGGCAAATCAGGGGCTGGAGGGTTAGCTCAGCGGCATAAGCGCCTGCCTTGCAAGCAGGCAGTCATGAGTTTGATCCCCGGTACCAATAAAAAGGAAAAAGACAAAAATAAACAAATAAATAAATAAAAATTTTTTTAAAAAGATGGTAAATCATCTTGAAAGACACTAAGGATAGATTATCCAAACTGGGGAACAGTTTTGCAATGTGGGATTATGAAAGGGAAAACTTTTTAAAAATAACAAGGAAACAAGCAGTAACAATACAAAGGCTAGAAGACGACAAGAGGGTCTATAACTTGAGAATAAAGAATGTGAATGAAGAAGCTGGGGTACAAACAAAGGAACTACAAAGGTTATTCACAGAAATAATTAAGGAAAATTTCCCAAACATAGGAAAAGGAAATAATATTCTGATGTATGAGGCATACAGAACTCCAGCCACCTACAACCAAAACAGAGCTATACCCAGGCATGTAATAATCAAGATCCCAGAAATTCAATATGAGAACAGAATATTAAAAGCTGTTAGAGACAAGAAACAGATAACCTATAGAGGAAGGCCCATCAGAATACTGGCAGACTTCTTGACACAAACCATCAAGTCAGGAAGAATCTGGAGTGAAATATTCCAAGCCCTAAAAGAAAATAACCTCCATCCCAGATTGATATACCCTGATAAACTATCTCTAGAAATTCATGGAGAAACAAGATGCTTTCAAGACAAAGAAGAACTTGGGAAATTCACAAACACCAATCCAACTCTACAGAGAACACTGCAGGGCATTCTAGAGAGAGAGAAAAGTACTAGGATTCCAGGAACAGTGGCAGAAAGGCCTCAATGAATGGAGCAGAAAATAGAATGAAGAAGATAAGCAGACAACTGATGGCAAAAAAAAAAGAGCATAACAGAAATGAGGCAGAGAAGATTTTATTCAAAACTGATATGATCGATAGTATCAAGTCTGAGAGTTTAGGCAACTACACTGAAGATGACAAGACTCTATGATACACATTCTGGTTTGATAACTGCCGGTTTTTGAAGTTCTATACTATATATAAAGTTATGTTTTGATTAATACTGTTATGAACTAATATATTCAATTATACTATGTCTGATGATATAGCCAATTCTATTGGAGATAACAAGAGACAACACAGGAACCATGGTAGAACTTTGTCCAATAGTCTTATATGTTTGTTTTGTTTCATGTGTTTATAGGAATATGTTTTGTTTTTGCCTCTAATATAGAAAGGATAGAAATACATGTTAAGACTTATGCATGTGTAGAATCTATAAACAGTTTATGAGAACTGATCTTATGACACATGATGAAATGAACACTTTGAAGGAAAAGAGACACTGAAGTACCCAGTCCTGATCCTCGAGTGTCATAATGTGAAACCCAGCAATAGTATTATTCTTTGTTCAGAGTGATATTAGCCTGCTTGGGTTTATTCAATCTCAACATAATTGAAGATATGGATAACAGCATGTATATTTAAGTGTATAGGATTGATAACAATTTTTCTAAGTTTTTTTTTTTTTGGATAGTTGAACAGAACTGGTTGCAATCTCACTGTCTGAATTCCCACTTTATATGCTCCACTTTAATATCTTAAATAACTATTTGTAAAAAGACAATCTGTAATCATCAACTAGTGATTTCTTACTGTTTATTTTTTTCTTTGAAATTATGTATTACTTCTACCCGTTTTCTGTTTTGTTTAGTCTTTCTTTAAATTAAATTTTTAAAAAAGACACTACAGTACCCAGTGTTGATCATGGAGTGTCATGATGTGAAATCCAGCAATACTATTATTCTTTGTTCACAATGATTTTAACCTGCTTTAGTTTGTTTAATCTAAACATAAATGAAGATATGGATAATTGCATGTATGTTTAAGAGTAGAGGATTGACAACTATGTTACTAGTTTTTGTTATGTTTTTGTTGGACAGTTGAACAGAACTGTTTGCAGTCTCACTGTTTGAATTCCCACTTTACATGTTCCATTTTTGTATCTTGAACAACTATTTGTAAGAGAACAATATGTAAACTTCAACTGGTGATTTCTTACTGTTTATTTTTTTTCTCTGAATTTATGTATTATTTCTACCTATTTTCTGTTTTGTTTAATTTTTCTTTAAATAAAATTTTAAAAAAATTATTTGTGGGAGGGAGCAAGGGAGGAAGGAGGGAAGAAAGGAAGGAATGAAGAAAGAAAAGAAGGAAGGAAGTAAGTCTTTCAAAGCAGGAGAAGGCTTTTTATTTTGGTTTAGTGGCTTCATTCTTTGCATGGGGAGCTCTTCACAGTCAGTAAGAGGATTGTAAAAAAAGGAACAAGAATGAAGAGAAAAAATTCTTGATAATGCAGAGAAAAAAATGAAGAATCAAAAAAGCAAGGAAGAAGCACAGTGCTACGGTTTGGATGTAAAATTTCTTCCAAAGTTTATGCACTTATTGGTGGGATTTTGAAGGGTGATTGGATTGTGGAGACCTATAGCTGACTTGCTGTTAGGAGATGAAGCCTGGTTGGAGGAGGTAGGTCTCTGGGTGTGGCCTAGAAGGGTACATTTTCTTCTTTTTTTCCCTTGTTCTGTCCGGCATGCTGAGATAAGAGATTAGGATATGGCAAAGATGACTGGGGAAGTAGGCATGACCTGTCAATTACAAAACCCCAGAATACATGCCCAGAACCATTCCCAAAGCTCTGCTCATGGACTTCTTGTGAGAACTCAAGCAAGTTTTCAACAGGATGGCATAGACTTGATATCAGCCTGAGGTGTGTGATTCCCTCTTAGCATCACCTCTTAGAACCTGTATGCAGAAGTTCTTGCAGGTTTCTTTGGGGTGTAGCTAAAAGGACACAGATGCCAAGAAGAGCTCACTGTCATGGCTTTCCTCATGTATCCTGCTCTGTGTCCTCCAGAGTGTACTTTTATCTTGGTTTTTCCCCTTTTACTCAGATTGAGCTCACTCTGTAGAGCCAATTTCTCCCTCACTCTTCACTTTTATTTTCTCAAATAAGCTTTGTCATCACTTTTTTATTCACTTTGTTCAAGTCTTTGTTTGAGACAAAAAGAACCTGGAATTCAACTCCAGAAGGAGATGTGAGCACCAAAAATCCAGCAACATTTTTTTGGTGAGCAATTTTTAGAAGGAGCTAGCCAGTAACATTATTTGGTGTAGCCAGGCAGGAGGTGACCAGGTAAGACCTGATGGGCACACTTCTTGTTTTTCCCTAAAATGTCACAAAGGCTTAAGGCTTTTCTTTTCTCCTTTGCCTCACTCTCTCCCCTAGGCTGGAAATTCAGAGATTCTTCTCATGGTATGCAGAGGACTTTTTGCTTCTTTTCTGGCCATGAGGGATGGGAGAAGGGAATGAGATGGCTTCTATTTTTCTTCCAATCACAATAGACATTTTTTTCCTTTTTCTTTTCTTTTCATGTGATATGCCTTGCCATCCATATATTTGTTGTTTTTTGTTTTTGTTTTAATTAACCTGATCTCCACTTACCCGATTTTGTAATTCTCTTTTTTTCTCAGTTTGTGTTGTGATATGATGCTGGGGTTAAGGGTGAGATGGTAGGATTAAGGGTTCCTCTCTCCTGCCTGTGGGTGGCACTGATAAGTGGGCTTAGAGTCTACATGGAACCAAGCAACTATATATGAGCTTATGCTAACTGATGCCATTTTTTCTTTTTCTTTTTCTTTTTCTTTTGCTAGCTAAACTTACAATCTAAGTCTCTGATTTTGGAGAATAAGAGGAATTATTTTAATCTGTACAGTGGCTCTTCCCCAGATGGAAGAGAAAAAACTTGTCCATTTAAAAAGAAAACACCCAAGGCTTTTATCATAAAGTGCTAATAAAACTTGGAGAGGATACCCACCTACCAATTAGAGTCAAAATGGAAAGGCCCCTACCTACTGCAGTGAAGGTGGCAGGAACAGGTAATTGGATTCATCTTTGTAGAATAAAGTCAGTACCACCTGAACTGCCTAAAGAACAAGATCACCCAAAAGGAGAAAGCTTCTGTGTCTGGAAGACTTGAGATTTCTCTTCAAAAAACAAGGCTCCAGGGTGACAACATGAAGCATGGATATCTGACCTGTTCCTCATATGTGGGCTAACTTTGAAGTGTTTTTTTCTGTCAAGCAGGCAGCTCAATTGTCATTAACTTTTCTGACTGTTTTATGATAGGTTTTTTTTTCATTAACCCAGATAATGAGTCACAGCACCCCAAGGTTGTTGTAAAGCACCTAATCTCCAATAGGTAGGGTCTACACTAATTCATCTTGAGGAAGCTATAGAAGACAGAGACCTCCGCTCCCTCAATGTGCCATAAAGAATTGTGGGAATATGTGTCTCTCAGGGGAAAATGAGATAGGAGATTAGAGTGTGCAAAGCTGGCTGGGGAAGCAGGCATGACCTGTCAACTGAGCCTCTTGTGAGAACTAGAGCAGGTTTTCAATAGGATGGCCTAGACCTGACATCAGCCTGAGGTATGGGATCCTAGCATCACCTCTCAGGACCCCTATGTAGAAGTTTTCACAGCTTTCCTCAAGAGGTAGACAGCATAAAAGGACACAGACACCAAGTAGAGCTTGCTCTCATGCCTTTTCTCACAATGGCCCACCTGTCCTGCAGCATGTACTTTCATCTTGCTTTTCTCTCTTTTACTCAGTGCATGCTTGTTCCACAGAGCCAGTTTCTCCCTCACTCTTCACTTTTTTCTTTTTCAAATAAATATTGTCACTGTATTTTGTTTGTTTGTTCAATACAGAAAGAAAAAATCTGGAATTCAACTTCAGAAGAATACATAAACACCATAAAACCTGGTAACATTTATCTGGTGAGCCATTTTTAGAAGGAACTAACCAGTTAAACTATCAGACAGATATGTAGTCCTGAGATATCTCAAGTAATTTTAAATGGGCATAAAAAGCTAAAAACTCATTAATTTCAGAAAAAAGACATATAATTGCATTAATATATGTTTAGGGATAATACTCTTTAACACTATAACAACCAACATTTGTTTTAACTAAAGAACTACAGTGTATTCACTCAATAAAATTGCATAGAAGGAAGTCACTACAGGAAACAAAAACAACTATGTTTGTTCCCTGTATCCCAGTTAAAGGAGTTTCCAAGAGTGAATTTAACTCCCTGGACTAGGTACTGTCTTCATTTTGGTAGGTCAGGTACTGTGTTCAGTACTTGCCAAAATTTCCCTCTAGCGCTGTCATGGGACAGGGTCTGAGGAAGCTCCCCAAAGAGGAGATGGGAAACCTTGACTCACACTACCCATGGAATTAGCTGTAATAGTGCTGACTTTCATCACAGAAAAGAATTTTCAAGACTCATCAGTGAGAGGTATAATGAGGTTTATTCTGCATAATTTAAATGGTACATACTGCAGAGAGGAGCGTGTTGGCCTGGAAGTGGGAACACTTAAATGGTCTTGAGGGTGCCTTTAAAATGGGGCATCTATGATGTACATTTCTACTGTCTGTCAATTTACCTGTCTGCTGGGCTAGGTTAGAATGTAAACCATTTGCATGATTTATTATGTCTTTATGACCCTTACATATTTTATTTGGGGTGAATTTTCTGGAAATGAAGAAAAGCATTGTAACCTTGAGTAACTTTTGTGTCCTAAAATTTCAGGTTTTTTGAAGTATCATTTTTAAATTATGATTTTCCTTTTCTCTCTCTTTCTCTTTTTTCTTTGACCTATCTTTATTCCCTCTATCCTACTTCAGAGCTATGCATATTATAATCACCTGAAATGTCTCATACACGACCTGCTAAAGAAGAAACTCTGGATTTAAAGGAATGTAGCAATTTGCATTCTTAACATATTCACCACTGGATTTCTATCATATCAGCATCAAGGGAAGATATATCTATAAAAATAAAAATATATTTATATAAATATACTTTTATTTTGTTTTACATATTTTTTCATGAAGTGACCAGAAAAAAATTTCCTCTAAAGCACAAATTCACATTGAGGAATCTTCCCCTACTTTTATGTTTATTTCATCTAGTCCTAATGTTGCTTTAACATGGGAGTAGCAATCTGAGCCAACTGCATTTATTTATTTCTAAATGATGCTTTTATTTCACAGTCAGGCTGTGCTTATCTTGCCCTTGGCCTCCTCCCAGATGGTGTTAAGGCTAACATGAGAAGTTAGGCATCTTTCTCTTCTTGCTATACCCTTGATTTATTTGATCCTGATGCCTAGGGATGTCCTCAATTGCAGACATCTACAACTCAGAGCTGCCTAGATACCCCTGAGTTTGAAATTTGCAGAGCTAGACTTCAAGAGCCAGAGGAAAAGTGATAGGAAGGGAGCTTTCCCCAAAGACTCTAGGAGGCTGCAAAAGTCATTTTCAATAACAATGAAAAACTGGGGCTAGGTGCTACTAAAACTAGACTGGTAAAGGCTACTTACAGAGCGGGAAAGACACTATGTACCTCCTTGCATAACTTCCCAGAAAAAGAAAGAATCTGAAATAAAAATCTTGGAAGAAATAGAAGCAAGGCATAATGGCATATGCCCCTGTTATCTTGGTTATTTGGGAGGATGAGGCAGGAGAATAGCAAATTTAAAGCCACCCTGGGCAATTTAGAGAGACCCTGTATTAAACTTTAAGAAAGGACTGGAGACATAGCTCAGTGGTGGAGTGCCCCTGGGTTTGATCCTTTGTACCAAAAAAAGGAAAAAAAAAGTTCGATTCTTATGAGTTGCACAGCCCAAAACAAATAATATGACCTCATTTATACAGTAGTGTACATTTAAATGTTCAGTTACAATGAGTTTTCATGACACAACATGTCAAATACTGATCAAACTGATCAAATACACACAGTGCTTGCTTCCCCCACCCCCGAAAGAAAAATCATAACAGTAGTTTAAGGCTCTAACTGTGATTCTGCTAGGGCCAGCTGTGACTTCTCTGTTATGCCAGGGTCCCCAACCTCACCAAAGAAGCTCCATTTCATCTATCTTACATTGGGCTTCTACATAAGACTTCATTAAATAAAAGTATCCAGTCCCTTTACATTTATTTTAAAAGTTTGAAAGCCATTAGGTATAATGTGTGCTAAAGCAAAGTACCTTAGAAGGAGGAAGGAATGACATTCCTAAGGGTCAAATAGCCCATCCATTGCAAATTATGCTGTTATGAAGAATTACCACAAATTTAATAGCTTAACAAATCAAGTTTATTAGCCTACAGATCTAGTCCAAAATGGGTTTCACAGTGCTAAAATCAGGATGTGAGCAGGGCTGCATCCCTTCTAAAAATTCTAGGGAAAATCATGATTCCTTGTCTCTTGCAGCTTCTAGAAACTGCCTACATTCTTTGACCCTTAACTCCAATCAGCAATTGTATTGCTCCAGTTTTTGCTCCCTCACATTACTTGATTTTAACTTTCCTGCCCACCTCTTAATAAGACCTTTGTGACCACACTGCATTACATTAGACCCACCTGGATAATCCAGGAATGCCTCCCCATCTCATGATTCTTAATCAGGAAGGCAAAGTTCTCTTTGCCACTTAAATTCAATATTTATAGGTTTCAGAAATAGGACATAGACATTTTGGGGGATGGAGAGGATTATTATTCTACCTAACACAGGTATCCCTACAGTTCTTGGGTTTTCAGTGTCTCAGAAACCCTCTTGGACTCTCAGAATGGGAGGTCTTCTCTGAGCCCCGAGACAACAATGGAAGATTTCCTCTTGAAGCAGTCATTTACCAGTGTCCTCATCCCACATACCCTTGATACTCCACAGTCCCTATATTACCTAATTCCTCTAAAGGAAGAGGGTTACCCCATAGGGTCAGGATACATCTTGATGGTTCACTGAAAACAGTTAAGGATAGATTCTTTACCCTTATCTTTTGGTGCAACCCCTGGGAACCTGAGTCTGGTGGAATGAAACTCTAATATCCAAGAGGCCCCAGGTGCAAATGTTCATTGCTCATATTGAGCAAAAATAAGCAAGCAAGGGGCTGGGGATTTAGCTCAGCGGCATAAGCACCTGCCTTGCAAGCAGGCAGTCATGAGTTCGATTCCTGGTACCGATAAAAAGGAAAAAGACAAAAAAAAAAAAAAAAGAAAGAAAAGAAAAGAAACTGAAAAAAAATTAAGCAAGCAAAGGAATCAGGATAAAAAGGAGGAAAAAAGAAACAAGCTGAGCTGATGGTGGCAGTAGGTCTGCCTGAAGAGGGACCGGAGGTTATATGAAGAGTAAATGTGGAATTTCTTCCACATAGCCTTCAGAGCTCAAGGATTGTTAAGAGATAAAAAAAAAACGGGTCTCTAATCAAAGGCATCCATATTGTTATATTGTTTCCCTGGAGATCATTTCACCACTGTCCTACTATAACCAGTGGAGTCCCAAGGTTGCTTAACCTTGAAGAGGTGACACCAGGCAGGAGAGTCCATAGCAGGAAAGGTGTTTATTATTTTCACTTAATCAAACCTCACCCACATCTCCCCAGCTCTAGGCAAACTAACAGGAGTATCTTAGAGCCACAAGCCAGATCCTCCTGAGAGCATGGAGAAAGTCTCCTGAGAACGCTACCTGAGAAAAGGCTTAATGGGAGAAACAAGAAGCCAACCCCCTCCTGTGAGCCTGGGCTGGGAGATAAGAAGAGCAAATCCAACCCTCCCCAACCCCGGTAAGTAACCAGCTGATCCAGAGAAACACAGGCTGGAATGATAGCTACCAAGGTAGAAAAAAACAACTTAATGCTTGTAATGTTTAGTATTTGATTGAATTTGCAGGCCTAAGGCAGTGGTCTGAGCATCTATATGGATGATAACAATATGCAGTATAGCAACTATGGGGGATTTCCTTCTAAAGATGGTAGCCATTATTAATTTCCTATTATCTTGTTTTAAAATCCTGTGATTTTTTCATCGTTTTGCTTGGTTTGGTTTGAATCTGTTTTGTCTTATTTGATTTTATTATATCTAATGGCATGGGCAGCTATTTCAAAGATAACAAGATATATTATGATAGCCATTGTTGATTTCCTATTACCTTGTTTTGAAGCCCTGTATTGCTTTCATTGTTTTGTCTGACTGGTTTATTTCTGTTCTATTTTGTTTGATTTTATTATGTCTGATGGTATGGGCAGCTATTTTGAAGATAACTAGAGACATCATGTTAATTTCTTAATACCTTGTTTTGAAGGCCTGTATCACTTTCAGTGTTTTGTTTTGATTGGCTCTATTCTGTTTTATTTTGTTTGGTTTTATTCTTTTTAAAATAAAGGAATCTTACTGTATAATGTTCCTAACACAGTGCCTAGTAACTATCAGTACTATGAGTGCTAGGTGTGATTATACACTTATTATATCATTAAGCTACCGTGTGAACTCTAAGGGTCACCAGGACAGCCTCATTAGATAGGGTATTAGCTGCTTGAGAGAAGATATGTGCATATGGAAAGTGATTATGATAGCCTGTTTTTATCATCGTGGTTTATGTAACTAGAATACAATAAAGCTTTAAAGTATAAAAAATAAGAGAATTAATGATAAGGAGAGATAAACGATAAATTTGCAAGTGAGGACAAAGGAGTCATCTAGGAAAGGGTGACAATTCACTTAGATCCTCTGCAATCTTGTCTCAAGAGAGATACTTGCAGATTCCAAGATTTAGTTTTATGGGTTGTGACCTATGCATATGTGGTCAGAAGAGCCTCATGATTGGTTTAATGCTCTGCTGTGCTTTTAAGTTTCTTAATCTTTTTTTAAAAAGAGATCCTGCACTTTGTTTTGCACTGAGCCCTTAAAATTATGTAGCTGGCCCTACAGGTATATTATATAAGTGTTTGTATAGCATTAAAGTTTAAGAAGATAGTAAAATCTCAGTCTTACAAGGGAATTTACAAGGTAGATATCTGCTCTAGCCATTAGTCAGATAAAACTCAGCAGAGAATTTCATCCCACCCACCCTCCTCCACATTCACACTAAGACTGTGCATATCCAATCTTGCTTATAGCACTGACCACATCAAAGTAATTTCCATAGTGATAGGTAGGTAGAATCAGGCCATGATTTAAAGATGCTAATGGTATTTGATTGCATTTCAGGGAAATAGCTTATTACTCAGTTAATAGGGTCACATACATCTCTATCTCTGTGAACTTAGGAGAAGAGCTAAACTTCAGAACTAGTTTGAAAATTTAGAACTTAAATTCTTTAACAGACTCAACCACTACTATTAAAATACAATTTTAAAAACAAATAGGAAAGCATGACAGTATAAAAAAAAGATGATAAGGCATGGGGGCATGGCACAGTGGTAGAGCACTTCCTTAGCCTGTGTGAGACCCTGGGTTATATCCCCAGCACTGGGGAAAAGAAGGGAAGAGGAGAGAGGGGAAAAGAAAAAAATTTCCAAATAGAGTGGTTGTGATTTTTCTTTAAACAGGACTTCTAGAACATTACCTACATATGGGAAGTGTGGAGAGCCTGTTGCAGCCTTTGTATGGCTCTCCAATTCCAAGAGTTTCCACAAGGTTTATAGCTGGCCCTCTGCTCACCCAAAAGATCACATATTCAGATTTGTAGATTGTGGCTCCCCATTTATTTCTGAGTTCTTTAGTTTACTGTCAACACTGTGGGGTTTTGCCTTCTGACCAAAACTGATTTACCTGCTTTGGCAGAAAAACTTATTAGTTTCTGGCCAGCCCCTTGTCAGTATAACTGTGGTCAAAACAGGGAAAGAAGGTGGAAAGAAAGCAGACTAGACAAGAAGGCTTCAGATTCCTACTGTTTTTTCAGGAACATTCTGGCTACTTTTCATATCAAAATGCTTCCCAAGTTGTCTGCATGTAACGACATGCAGATTGATTTTTCAGGTCCCTTGAATGGTTGTTTTTGATCATTTCCATCCAGTTTTATAATAGTTTTGAAGAGCTATGACTTGCTGTTTTCATGCCGTCATAGCTGGAAGTCCACTTCTAGAATTTCTTGAATTTTTAAATGTGATGAAGTATGAATTTTCCCACTTTCCACAGCTTCCACAACCCCTGTGGTCCTATACTGTCTTGCTTCACTAATTTATATTACCTACGTGGCCTGAAACTTTTTTGGAGCTTATGAACCCTAGTTTGCAAGGATAGTGCCTAGAATTTGTTTTAAAAGTATAGTGGAATTTATAAATAGGACTTATTCTTTCACAAACATCTACCTGATTCAAAGACCTCTGAGCTAGAACCTGAATGAGAGGAGTATTGAGGACAAGGTCTTTTGTCTTCAAGGACTCTAAAATCCTGGGCAAAATTGAGGAGCAGAGGCACAAAGGACTAACTCACAATGCATTGCTGATATGGAAGAATAAACTACTTTCTGTTAACTGGGAGGGACAAGAATTCATTTCTAAAGTGCATGATATACAGATCCTTTAAATGGTTTAGAATGTTTATTTTCAATTACTATTAGGAAATTTTACTTAAATAGTTAAAATTGCCTTAATTAGAATATATTTGTGTATCCCGGAAAAGGAATTTGAGGTGTCAGATGTTATGTAATATATACGTGTTTTTGCTGTTGGTCAAAGTTGAAAAGTGACAAGAATACAGAATCAAGAACTAAAGATTAAAGCAGGCCAATCCCAGAGCTTGTACAAGGGAGGAAATTATAAACATCAGAGCAAAAATTAGTGTACTGGAGACTAAGAAAACAGTATAAAGAACCAATGAATCAAAGAGTTGGTTCTTTGAAAGATTAAATCAAATCAACAAGCCCTTAGCCAAACTTATCAAATAAAAAAAAGGAAAGAAAAGTCTCAAATCCACACAATTAGGAATGAAAAGAATTAAATCACAATAGACTCTGCAGAAATCCAGAAGATCATCTATACCAATTTTGAGAATTTGTATTCAAATAAGATGGAAACTGGGGAAGAAATGGACAGGTTCCTAGATACATATGAATTACCAAAGCTGAATCAGAGAATAAAAATCCTAAATAAACCAATATCAATTAATAAAATTGAAGATGTAATAAAAACTTACTAACAAAGAAAATCTCAGGCCCTGATGTATTTGCTGCTGAATTCCACAAGAAGTTTAAAGAAGACCTAATACCATTAATTTTCAAACTCTTTAACGAAATGGAAAGGGAAGGGATACTCCAAATTCATTTCTGGAAGCAAAAGTTACCTTGATACTGAAACCAGAGAAAGACTCAACAAAGAAAGAGAACTACACGCCAATTTCCCTAATGAACATAGTTGCAAAAATCCTCAGTAAGATACTGGTAAACAGAATGCAGCAAATGATCAAGAAGATTATATACCATGATCAAGCAAGATTCACCCCAAGAGTGCAGGGATGGTTCAACATATGTAAATCAGTAAATGTAATACACCACATCAACACAGCCAAAGACAAAAACCCATATGATCATCTCAATAGATTCAGAAGAAAACTTTTGACAAAGTCCAGCACGCAGTCATGATAAAAACCTACAGAAAATTGAAATAAATGCTTTTTACTTCAATCTGATAAAAGCCACCTATGACAAACCAACAGCCAACATCATACTAAATGGACAAAAACCAAAAACTTCCACTCTAAAATCAGGAACAAGACAGAGATATCCACTGTCTACACTCTTATTCAATGTAGTTCTGGAAACTTTAGTCAGAGAAATTAGACAAGAGAAAGAAATAAAAGGAATAACAATAAGAAAGAGAGAAGTTAAATTATCATTATTTGAAGAAGGCATGATACTCTACATAGAAGACCTCAAGAACTCCACTAAAAGATTGCTAGATTTAATAAGCAAATTCAGTAGCATAGTTGGATATAAAGTCAACACTCAAAAATCGATAGCCTTCCTGTACACAAATAATAAACTCACTGAAAGAGAAACTAGGAAAACAACACCTTTCACAATAGCATTCAAAAAAACGAAATACCTAGGAATCAATTTAACAAATGATGTAAAAGACCTCTACATTGAAAACTACAATACTCTGAAAAAAGATATTAAAGAGGATATCAAAAAATGGAAAGACATCCCTTGCACTTGGGTAGGAAGAACAAATATAGTGAAAATGGCCATACTTCCAAGTGTTATACAGATTCAGTGCAGTCCCAATCAAAATTCCAAGAGCACATCTCATAAAATTAGAGAAAACAATCCTAAAATTAATTTGGAACCAGAAGAGACCTAGAATAGCAAAGGCAATACTCAGCAACAAAGACAAGACAGGGGGCATCACAATCCCTGACTTGAAATTATATTATAAAGCTACTGTGATAAAAACAGATTAGTTTAAACAGATTAGGAAAAAAAAAAAAAAACAGACCCAAAGATCAGTGGAACAGACTAGAAGATGCAGCAACAACTACAAACACAATCAGCCACCTTATCTTTGGCAAAGGTGCCAAACACATGCAATGGAAGCCTCTTTAATAAATGGTGCTGAACAAACTGATTTTGCACATGCCAAAGATTAAAATTGGACCCATATCTTTCACCGTGCACTAAACTAATTTCAAAATGGATTAACAATCTAAATATAAAAACAAAAATATTAAATCTTCTGGAAGGCATGGGTGTAGGCAAAGACTTTATGAATAAAACCCCAATCACATAGGAACTATCACAAAGAATCAACAACTGGGATCTCATCTTATTAAAAATCTAACCTTGGGTGGAAGATTTAGCTCAGTGGCCTAAATGCCTGCCTGGCGAGCACAAGGTTGTGAGTTCAAGCCCCAGTATGAAAAAAAAAAATCTAACCTTATTTTGCACAGCAAGAAAAACCACCAACAGAAAGAAAAGACAACCCGACCAAGCCACGAGCTCACCTCCCTGGTAAGCAGCTGTGGAGTGGCAGGCTGCAGCTGCCCCAGGGGGAGAACCATCAGTGTCTCCTGAGATCTGTGCCATGTTGGAATTTAGGGCACTGGGAAACCAAGCAACCAGGTCGCCTCCCTGTTAAGCAGTAGTGAGTCTACTGGTGCAGGGGCTGAGAATCAAACATCCTACTCCACCCTACTCCACCCCACCCCTGTTAGCAAATGGGAGTCAGAGATCTGAGCATCTCTTGGGAGGTTGACCATATGCGATATAGCAAATAAGGGGGATTTCATTCTACCATCCCTTTGAAGGAAAATATTTTTACCACTGTTTTTCTTTATTCTGATTAATGGTATTGCTCTATTTAATATTCTGTTTTTGATAAGTTCTATAATGTTCTGTATTTCATTTTATTTTGCGATTCCTGATTGAAAGAACAAGTATTGTAAAAATAATGAGATATATGGTGGTACTTATTACTGTTATCCTGGTAACCTGCTGTGAAGTTCTGTACCAATTTCACTACACTGTCTAAATTGGCTTTGTTCTCTCTTGTTCTGCTGTATTTTACTACCTTCAAAATAATAAAAAATAAAAAATAAAAGAAAAGACAACTCACAATGCAGGAAAAATCTCAGCTACTCCTCAGACAAAGGGTTATCATCAAGATCATATAAAGAACTCGAATCAAGGGCTGGGGATTTAGCTCAGCAGCATTAAGCACCTGCCTTGCAAGCAGGCAGTCGTGAGTTCGATCCCCGGTACCGATAAAAAGTTAAAAAAAAAAAAAAAAAAAAAGAACTCAAATCAGACCTCCCAAACTGCAAGACTCAAGCAAAAATGAACATCTGAAGTGAATACACATTTCTCAGATGAAGAAATACAAATAGCAAATAAATATATGATAAAATGTTCAGCATCACTGATCATGAGGTGCAAATTAAAACAATGCTGAGTAATCCCAGAACTTGAGAGGCTGAGGCAGAAGGATTATTGCAAGTTTGAGACCAGTCTGGGCTACAAAGTGATCTCAAGGCCAACCTGAACTGCATAGTGAGAACTTGTCTCAAAAATATAACAAAAAAAATTTTATCTCACCCTGGAAATAATGAGTATTAGCAAGAAATCAACCAACAACAAATGCTGGAGGAGCTGTGGGGAAAAATGAACCCTTCTCCACTATTGGTGGGAGTGTAGACAGGTGCAACCAGTGTGGAAATCAGTGTGGAGATTCCTCAAAAAACTAGAATTAGAGGTCCTATTTGACCCAGTTATTCCCTCTGGGTATCTTCCCAGAAGAATTAAATATGTCATAACTCAGCAATATATGTGCATCCATGTTTATAGCAACACAATTTGTAACAGCTAAATCTTGGAAACAACCCAAGTGCCTATCAACTGAGGACTGGATAAAAAAGATGTGGTCTTTTCATACAATGGAGTACCACTCAGCAATAAAGAAGGATAAACTGGAGACTTTTACAGGTAAATGGATGCAATTTGAGATCATACTCATAAGTAAAACAAATCAAACTCACATGTGTAAACACTGTATTGTTTCCCTAGTATGAGAAGTTGAAAGAATAAATAAGATCTCAAGTATACAATAGATATTCTGAAATGGTAAGAAACTATTCAAAAGGAAAGAGAAACTTGGACAGGGGAAAGAAGATACAAATAAAGGGAAAAGCAAAAGAGTATATATATATATATATATATATATATATATTTATACTACTAATTTCTCTTAGTTCATTGAAAAGAAAGGTTTGTGCTAATATTGTTGGGACAATTAAATGCTTATATATTGTACTCAGAGTAACTTATTTAAAAATAACAACACACAATGTGTTAACCATTGTTACTCCCTATTGTCTGGTTTTGAAATTTTGGGGGGCTTTTTCCTCTAAAATAAAAGTTTAAAAAAAAAGAATCAAAGCACTCAGATTGCAGTCCTACCTCTGTACCTATACAGCCACGTGGCTTTGGAAAACCATCTTCCATTTTGAGAAATTAGTTTTTCTAGGTGTAGAATGGTGAAAAGGCAAGAAAGTGGAAAATATTTTTCACCTCAGTTGCTTGGTGGTTCATAGAGAGAAGAAGGTAAACTTCCCTGCATGAAGTCTCTAGATGATAAAATGGGTTTGATGATACAATATATAGTGAAGCATGTGACCCAAAAGTATGAGCAACTAATCCTCAGAATGGCAAAAGAGCACTTGTCATAGTTTAGATCTGTGTCCTTCTAAAGCCTCATGTGCTCATGCTTTTGAAAGGGAATTGAATTATGGATGTGCTATAACTAAATGTGCTGTTAGGAGGTGGGACCTGGTCCTGGGACAGGACCTAAAAGGGTGCATCTCCTTCTCTAATTACTCCCTTTGCTATCTGCTTCCTGGCCATCATAAAGTGAGTAGTTTTTCTTCTGCCATGCCAGTCCTGCCTCGGTGCCAGCCAACCATGGACTATAAACTTGAGCCCAAATAAAACTCTCTTTGCCGGGTATGGTGGCTCAGGCCCGTAATCCCAGCATTTGGGAGGCTGAGGCATGAGGATCATTGCAAGTTCAAGACCAGGCCTGAACTACAAAGTGAGCTCAAGGCCAGCCTGAACCGCATAGCAAGACCCTGTCTCAAAAGATAAATAAACAAACCTTTTCAAATTGCAGCTGTGGAGTGTGTCTTGGTGACAAAGACAACAATATTCCTTAATGTCTTAAAGTTTATTTTAGCACAATGTTTTGAAAACCTGAAGAAAGTTATGAGACTTTATCTGGGGAAACAAAGGCATATACTCCCACCCAAAGAAAGTGTTGCCTATAATCTCAGGGAACCGATACACCCCTGTGAAGCTCAAGATAAGGGCTCTCAAGAGAAAAACAATGAAAAAGAGACCATGTGGAACTTCAAATTCTAGGATTCAACTCTGATTGTATGCTTCTCTTTTTAGAACAATCAACACAGAGAAAAATGAAGGTTTACATAAAGATCAGACCTGGAAATCTCCATTACAGAAAATGAACATTGTTTATGGTTAACAAAGGCAGACAAAAGAATGAATAAACTTCACTCTTAGCAGCAGCCCAAGCCCAAAGGAGGAATGGAAAATTAAAGGCATTAATATTTATCATAGTTAAAGAAGGGAAAACTGCAGGAAATGATTAGCAAGGCTGCAACAGCAATTATAACCCAAGACAGGAAACTGAACCAGGAGGTTTATCTCATTAGTTAATTTGAATGCAAAAATACAGGAGGACATTGCAAAGCATGCCTCCAGGGAACCTGAATCCCTCATTATAAAGAGTCCTCAAGGACCATCTGGGAAGATAGCTGGCTCTCTCCATGCCCTTTCCTTTGGCCCTCTGCCTTTTGGAAAGTGAAGGAGGAATTCAACTACGATAAGTGATTGCTTTTATTTGAGTTCTTAGAACATTTGTATTTGGTGTTCATTTCAAAATTAGATTAAACCAACTCACAGAGAAGCAGCCCAAGGGCCAAGTTATATGTGTCTGACAGAGACTAGTGCTACACACAGACAGGCCAGGGCCCAGTGACCAATGTGGCCTTTGCTTTTGTGCTCACTGCTGCTTATGATGCCCAGAATGGCAGGACAAAAGGGCAAGATTACTTTCCCAGGGCAGGGACTCTCATTCCACAGTCTCAAGCAAGATGGTCATTATCTGCTCCCAATTCAATCGCTATGTTTATAAGCTCTCAAGTCACATAGCAAGAGACTGGCATTAGATGCAAAAAGGCAAAATCTACTCTGCTGAAGGACACCGGAGAAGCAAAAGAAAATACACGGTGTTCTCATTCCGATCTACGCTTTGTGTGACCGACAAGAGTGCAGAAGACTGCAATGCAGAAACTCAGCTTAATCAGTCACATAAGAGCAGCTTCTCCAAGTTTTCATTGCATTCATTTTCTATCCCCCAATGGTATGGATTGCTGATCAAATACAGGGGTTTAGTCATTTATAAGCAGCTCCTGAAGCACATTTTGGATGTTATAGAAAACACTACTTATACTTGTAAAGATTTCATACTTTTTCCTCATTTGGTTTTTGTTGTTGTTGTTGTTGTTCCGGGGATTGAACTCATGACTTTGCACTTGCCAGGCAGGCGCTTAAGCCACTGAGCTAAATCCCTAGCTCCTCGTTTGGTTTAGTTTTTCCACAGTCACTGATAGGATACTCCATGGCAAGGCTCACTATAGCTGCCATAAACATTATCCTGTGTTCCCTCAAGTTCTACATTTGTACATCTCATTATCTACTATAGCTGTACACAGGTCTAATGAGGCATTCCACATGTAAGATGTCCAAACCAGAACTTGATTTGCTGACCAAAACTTGTTCTTCTGTCAATTGTTCTTAAGGGGAAAACTTGGAAGCATTCTTGATTCTTTTCAATGACTTACCCACCATGTCCGATCCATCATCTCCAGCAAATTCAGGATCTGCCCAGGTCTTACTCCTCAATTGCCATATCCTATCCCAGGCCACTTTTTCTCTATGATGGATTTACTCAAGAATTTCCCCATTCACTGTTACTTTCTATACAGTATGGTCCTAACAGTCCCATTCAACTCCTTCCAAACATTCTCTTACTATCGATTTCATTCATGGTCCTTCACACCTTAGTTGAGACCCAGGACATAGATACCTCTTGACACCCTCTTCCTTACTCCTTGTTCTCCAGCCTCCATATTATTTCTTGAGCATGCCAGTTTTCTCCCACCTCAGAAACTTTGCACATTCTCTTCTCTCCATACCTGATTTTCTTCCAAACATTGCCAGTCCTCCAAAAATAACCGCACACCTGTATCTCCTCTGTGGTTCTCTTTATTTTTCTGCATAACACTAATCCAGTTTCAGAATGATTATATTTGGAAAGATGGTCTTTAAAGAAGACAGTTAAAATAAAGTCACTAGAGTGGGCCCTCATTTAATAAGACTATTGTCCTTATAATGTACAAAAACAGAAGGAAGGTCATGTGAGGACGGGGGAGAAGGTAGCCACTTACAACCACCCTGATTTCTAGCTTCTGGAATTCTGGGGCAATAAATTTCAAATTATTTATTTCCTAGTTTAAACTACTTTGTTATCGCAGCCCAACTACACTAATACATCTCCCTCTAGCACTGTATGAGAATTTGAACTTCTAAATCCCAAACCAACTAACTCTTTGGTTTTTGTCAATTGGGTCAATATGAAAATGTATATCACTATGTTTCAAGTTGCATTTATTTCCCTGGGTATTGATAAGGCTGATCACATATCCATTTGATTGTCATTCATATTTCTTCTTTTGTGAAATGACTGCTCAAGTTTTTGTGGTTTTTTTTTTCTATTGGAATGCTTGTAAATTTTTATGGTTTCTAAGAGTTCTTCATGTATATGTATTACAAAAACTTTCTTGAAGTTCATTGCTAGTATTTTACAGTATTTTTTGGTAAACAATTTTGTAACTCTGAATCAACTTGATCAATCCTTTCCTTCTTGGTTTATGAAATTCTCTCTGTCTGTCTATCTGTCTGTCTGTCTCTCTCTCTCTCTCTCTCTCTCTCTCTCTCTCTCTCCCTCTCTTGATAATGATGGGGAATCAAACCAAACTCAGGGTATCACACGTGAAGAAATATTTTCTTAGCCTAAAAATATAAAAAATACTCTATTTTATATGATTTATAATGTTTTTCCCTTTAAAAAACATTATTGACCTATCTGGAATTGATTCTTTGGTTGAATTAATGTGAAGTGGGAACCCATGTTTTTTCATATGGAAATCCAATTGCCCAAGACAGTATCTTATCTTTTTCTACTTTTCCATAGGTCAGCATTTTCATATATCAACTTTTTTATAAATATATTTAGGTCTACTCCTGCATCCTCTATTCTGTTATTGGTATATTTATTGACTTGTATGGCAATTCCACAGTCTTAATTGATTACAGCTCTAAAATAAGTCTTGTTCTTTAAAGCATATTCCCATACCTGATTCTTCTCTTTTGGGAAAGGAAGGAGCTACATCATTCTTGGCACACTTCTCTTCTACTTCAAATTTGAGATTTGCCCGAGTGTGGTGACATATGCCTGTGTCCCCACGTACAAGAGACTGAGGCAGGAGGATCACTGTCAGTATGAGGCCAGCCTGGGCTACATAGTGAGTTTAAGACTACCCTGGACTACACAGCAAGACCCTGTCCCCTCCCCAAAAAAATTTTTTTGAGATTCACTTTGTCCAATTCCAGAAAAATATCATGTTAAAGCTTAAGATGAAATTATATTAAATCTGTAGTTCAGTTTGATAAGACCCAATCTCTATATTACCTGGCTTTTTATAATCTCTATTTCTATTTATTTAATATTTCACTAACATCTTTAGTGCAGCTTAATAAGTTTCTCTATAGAAGTCTTAAACATATATATTTGTAGAAATCACTGCTTTTTAAATCATCTTAAAACTGAATTTTATGTTTGTTGCTTATATAAGAAAATGCAGTTGATACTATATTATAGTATATATAGATTATATCCTCAGAAAATTGCTATCTTATATATTCTTTCTGTAGTTTATTTTTTAATTTTCCATAAAAACTCGTATCAACCATGAATTACTAAAATTTTCTATGAGAATATTTGACACACACTTTCAAATGGCTTATTTTGTGTTTTTAATGTTTTATTAGTTGAAAGGGTTTTTTTTTGTACAACAAATGCTTTCTAAATATCCTGAAGAAGACACCTGACCATTTACAGAGCTGATTATAATTTAGTGAGCATTTCCCATTGTTCAAAATAAAACAAGCAAACATGAAACAGACTATAATGCTTATGAATTTCTACTCCTCATTGTGAAAAAAACATTTCATTATGTAGAATAAAAGGAGACCAAATATGTAAGTGATTATGAGCTTTTAAAAGCCAGAGTAGGGCATTCTGAGCTATTAACCATGATGACTATGGGAGATCATCAGTAAATTTTCTCTTTTCAGAAAAACAAACAAAACAAAACAAAAAAGGTAGGGGAGCTTTAGAGAAGGATCGATCTATTGGTTAGATGATATCATCAAGGTACTGCTTACTCCACACTTTACCCTGCTCTGTTAGCCTAAAACTGACTTTCTAAGGATAGAAAGATGATTACTAATAGATCCCAGTTATTTGTGTCATCTTCCATGTCCAGGGAAAGAACATGTGTCTTTATCATGAACTAGAGATCATCATGAGCTAGAGGTGCCGAGTGCTAGAGGTGATCTGCTTGGTTCTGCTACTCATCTTGGGACCCATCACACGCTTACTAAACTGTGTACTGGATTAGCTGAGTTCAAGTGTTCCATCCTTGGAGCTTAAGCAGAAACACACAAACCTCAAATTAAAAATCAGAGACTGTAGAACAGAGCAGCAGTAATGCTGGAAAGACATTCACAGATGTTTGCCTACTTAGTTTAGGCTGCTATAACAGAATACCATAGGACACTTATTTCTCACACATCCAGAAGCTGGAAGTCCAAGAGGAGGGTGCTGGCAGGTTCAGTGTCTAACAAGGCTCTTCTCCTGGTTTGTACACAGCTGTCTTCCTGCTGTCATCCTTGTAAGATGGAGAGTGAGGAAAGGAAGAAAGTTTTCAAAATCTCTTTCACAAACCATTACTCTCATTCAGGAGGGCTCTACACTCATGACCTACTTCCTAAAGATCCTATCTCCTAAAATCATCACAATGGAAATTAAAAAGTCAGCATTTGGTTTTGTAATTCCTAATATCTCCTCTATTTTTATTTGCCAAAGAGCTCCTGACCTCCATAATTCAGAGCCTATTTTATCTAGTTGTAGATACATTCACCTTGATGTCTGGTCTCCTAGCAAGTGGGGCGATACCTGGGACACAACAAACAACAACAACAAGCAATGGCACAAGGCAGACACAAGATTCCAAAACTATGTTATCATTTAGCCACAAGGACAAAATGACCAACATAGTAGCTCATTGATGACATCACTGAACTACACCTCTGTACAAGAATTATGCTATCATTATCCTGATGACTAAATCCTTCAAGTTGTATCTAGTGTGCAATGTTTATGAAGGATGAAAAAGATGTTTCATGGACTCTAAAGAGAGTTCTATCAAAACATTAAATATTACAACCATGACAGTAGTTATCAACAACATTATCAAAAAGATAAGTTTCAGTTCTGCCTAGTGGTGCCAAATAAATGAGCTTCTGTCTGCTATAATTATCAAAATTATATGGTGAAATGTGAAGCTATTCTTTCTAAGTTTTCAGGGAATTTCTACCTATGATAGACCTATCATTAAAGAAAATTATGACAATTTAAAATGAGCAAAATGAGTGGGTTTTTTTTCATAAAAAGCAAGAAGTAGTCCCTTCCAACTTCAAAAGTTAAAAAAGGGAACTAAATCTCAGGTTTTTGTACTTCCTACTTATGTTAGAACTAGCTCACTGTACAATACTTACTGAGAACCTTACCACATTTTAGCTTGATTTTTCCTGATGCCATTTTAAGCCCAGAAGCACTGGGTAGCATAACTCTCCATTTTTGCATCCAGAGAAATCAATATACAAGCTAATTCTATAACTCGGGGTGCATTTAGTTCTACTCAATAGAACTTTCAATGCCATCTCACCTTGAAATTATTTTAGGCCATTAATTGTTGTAAGACTCTAAAAACAAAAAAGAGAGGAATTGAGACCTGAAGATAAATCAAACACAGGCCTCTGTCTGCCATGTTAGTTCACACCAAGGGGTTTCATTCAATTTCTAAACTATATTTCAACTTTTTTTAGTCTTTTAAATCTTTCACTTCTTCCACCAAGGCAGTTTGAGTGGAAATAACAAGCAGTTCCCAGGTGATATAATCCAAAGTCCACTTAGGAAAAGCCTTTTACTCTGAATTCTTTCTGTACCACCATCATGAGATTCTATCAGCAGAGATTGCTAGAATCCACCCTAACTTACAATTATCTGTTTTGTTTTGTTTTGTTTTTGAGACAGGGTCTCATTATGTACCGCAGGTTGGATTTCAATTCATAAATTCTCCTGCTTCAGCCTTCAGAGTGTTGGGCTTACAGGTATATACTACCATGCCCAGCACTCAATTATTTTTAATTCTCTACCTCTTTCCCCTAATGAAGAATAGCCCACTTACACTACTGCCACATCAGAGCATTCCTTTTGGCTTGTATCTTCACTCCCTATCCAGGGCTCACACCATATATGCCTTAGTCTGCTCAGGCTGCCATAAATCATTATCAAAATTATGGAAGCTACTTAGTGCTGGTAGTCTGGTAATCTGGTCAGCTACTTAGTGCTATACACTAAGAGGCTTAAATAACACCAGTTAATTTTCCCAGAGTTTTGGAAATCTGGAAGTCCAAGATCAAGGCATCACTAGTTGGTTCCTCCCAAGGCCTTATATTGTGGGGTACAGAGGCCTCTTTCTCTCTGTCACCACTTTGGCTTTTCCTCTGTGCATATCTGTGTCCTGATTTCCTTTTCTTATAAGGACACCAGCCTTATTCAACTAGGACCCATTCTAATGACTTTATTTTAACCTTAATACTTTTAAGGCCCTCTCCATAAATACAAGCACTCTCTGAGATTGAGGGGGTCAAGATGCCAACATATGAATTATAGGTACACAGTTCAGCCCATAACAAACTTGACTTTAAGGGAGCCCCCTCTAAGGGCTTTACTCCTCTTCTAACCACTGCCCCTAAATTCATTTCTCATTCGTCTTGTTCAGAGACAGGTTTCTTGAAACAGGATCTCAAAAAAGAAAAAAAACACACATTAGGCAAGACACAGGAGACTAAATTGAAGAATAATCTCTCTGACAACTCATGAGCTTGTTTGTTTCCTCAGCATTAGGACTCAGTTCTTTGTGGGGCACTTGCAATTGCCATTGGACAAGGAGACTGCATTGGGCCCTTTCAGTGACAATCATGGTGCGATTTTCTGAGAAGCTGGAGGCCCAAGTGAAGAACTGCCTTCCATCAGCAGCTGCCAACAAGGACAGCTGATGATACACAAAGTATTTCAGTAGTAAAGGGGAAAATAAGCACTAGTACAAAAATCCGAACAAAAGTCCTTGTTTTTCCTCCTGGTTGAATCCTAGGGATTACAGAAACCCAAAGCTGGCAGCGGCTGGCTGGATCCCTAATTGAGGCCATCCTTCAGGGTCCACATCAGGTGTCAGCACCTGGGGTGCCTACCTGCATGAAGAATGGCCTTTAGTCAGGGCTGTGCCGAGTTATTTATGGCTCTTTTCCCTCACATAATGAAGGTATTCATGGGGTTGCGTCATCCCAGGGCCCACTCTGAGGAGCAACACAAGGCCTTTCAGCCCTTCCTTTCCCACCTGTGTGATAGAATTCAGCCACTGGGTGCTGGAAAGGGAGGCTCCCACCACACCACTCCCCTTTCTTCACTCACCACCCTCACTCCACACTAGGCTCTTCTTAGAATTCAAAAAGTATAAGGTGAATTCTATTCACTTTCATTTCCTCCAGTCAGTGACTGCAGCAAACTGAAGTGCTCCTTCACTGCCTGCAGAACCAGGACTGGATGGCCGTCCTACACACCCTCCTTGAATCAGGGAGTCAGGGCCATCCCCTAGTTTCTGGTCAGCTACTCTACTTCATGACACATCCGTAACTGTTCATTTTCTTAACTGTTCAATCTTTTTGTTGTTGTTGTTGTTTTTGTACCTGGGTTTGAACTCATACGCATCCTTAACTACAACAAAGAAATGCTCCTGTCTTCTCTCATTCTCCCTGAAAGAAAGGGTAAGATCTCTGTTTCTGGGAATCCTTATAAATAGGTGAGGAAATCATCTATTTGAGTAGAATAATCTGAGACTCCACAGAGAAAGGTCTCCTCTGGCCCACTGCTCTCCCAGAGTGAGGTGGACAGCAATGATCACCACAACTGGGATTCTCTGTACTGACCATAGACCATGTATACTAGGTGTGACTCGCCTGAAGTCCTGGACCTTTTCTCTCTCTTCAGCACCTATCTAAAATCATGACTGAGCTGTTCTGGGAATGTTGAATGCTATGATTTGAATGTGTCCCCAAAACATTCAGGAGTTGGAGCTTAATCCTCAAATTAATATGTTAATGATATCGGAAGGTAGGGCCTTTGGGAGGCAATGAGGACTACATGAGGCCATGAAGATAGGGCTCCCATGGCTTTTGTGGCTTTTATAAGAGAAAGACTGAGTTAGCATGTTTGTTCTGTATCGACATGTGATGCTCTCTACCATGCTTTGATACAGCAGGAAGACCCTCGCCAAATGCTAAGCAAATTCCAACACCACACTTTGGGACTTCCCAGCCTCCAGGACCTCTAAATAAACCTCTATTCTTTATAAATTATACATTCTGTAGTATTCAGTTATAACAACAGAAAACAAAGACATGGGCCACATGCTTTTTCTCAGTTACCCATCTGCTAGATTTCTGAGATGCCAGTGCTCTGGGTTCATTTGGAATGCGCTCCAAGGCCTGTGGGCCCTCTTAAGGAGCAGCATCAATACTTCAAAACTGCACATTAACTCTCTTTCAGATCTCCCATTGTGATCTTGCCCTGAGGTTCCCTTCCCAACCATAATACTTGTCAAAAACCATCTTTTCTCAGCCCTGACACCCTTTTAAAAATCACTTTATCATTCTTTTGCCTTTTATCACCAACTGCCTGCCTTCCCTCCTTGACCCCTGAAGGAGTGAAAAAATTTCTTTCTTCAGTCATTTCAAGGTTTATGGTGGAGACCCCTATAATAAAAGACAGATTAACAAGAGAAAAGTGTAACTGATTTATTTAATAAAAATTTTATGTGGTACAGGAGGCTTCAAAAAACTGGGAGATCTGTGCTCTTTTTTAAACCCCCTCCCACTGCACCCCCAAACCAGGTCCTTGTACATGTTAAGCAAGTGCTCTATCACTGAGCCACACCCCATCCCAAAACCTATGTATTTTTATGGCTAGTCATGCAGAACTATGATTGGAGGATCAAATATCTGATCAAATGGTAACACAATAACATAAGGTCTATTAATTCAAAATCTTATTTCCACCCCATATGGCATTCTTTCTCTTTGGGCATAGGGCAGGACACCTGTCACTTTGGGGGAGAAAAGAGGAGAGGTTACATTTGTTTCAGAGAAGAAAGGGAAGGGAAGAGTGACCTTCCCCCTTCTGCTGCTTTCTAAAATGCCAAGGAGCCATATTTTTAGGTAACATGTCTTGAACTCCTTAGTTTCTTCTGTACCCCTTCCACCTGGTTCCCACCCACAACAATCAAAATTGTTAACCAGTGAGTCCATTTCACGAGTGAGGTGCCAAAGGAATTGAATGCAAGGCCTGGCATCATTGTGATCTAAGAGTTTCTGGCTCCTGGGGTGCAGACCAGGACAGGTGCAGAAACAAAAACAAATCAGCACATTCCAAGTGCAGTGTGGTGTATATTATGGCTGAGCTTTAAAGATGGGCAAGATTTACCAGAGCAGGATGAGAACAGCTTGAGCAAAAGCCTGCAGCCAAAAACACAGGAAGAATTCTGAAAACAGTAGTCACAAACATCTGAGCAAAGGGCACAGCAAGGGATTAGAGTGAAGCAGAAAATTGGGAGCAGGAAGGGAACCATACACATAAAACGCCTGGGCCAATCTTTGTGAGCCAGTGCACATTTCTGATGGGACTTGGCTGTTCATCAGAGTGCAGAAACACGTTACAAATTTGGCCTTGTCTCTAATGTTTCTACTTATCAATAATAAAGATACTCATTAGTACAACTGCAACATACTCCCTCAAATTCTGTGAATTAAGTATGAAACACAACCCGCTTTCCTCTGTAAAATGAAGTGAATCTTAGGGTGAGGGGTTGGTTATTTCTCTAGCCCACTCTTACCTCTCAAAAATTTCGGAGCTGCTCTAGCAGTGTCAAAGGGCCCTGAGGTCACCCATCCCATCCCTGTCACCAATTCTATCCTCGTGGGACTTTTTTCTTTTTCCTTGTGGGACTTTTAAGAAAACTGGGTCATCATGTAACAATCTGGAAATGGCTGCCAGGGAGGCTTCTTCCCCAGAGCACACAAGCACTTGCTGCTCCTGGAAGGCAACCCCGGTGAAACGGAAGGCCTTGGAGATAGCAAACAATGCCGTCAGGGGATAGCCGTCTCCAGCTAGGGTGGTCAGCCTCAGGTGAGCGCTGAAATGTCACACTGCCTTGGCACATTCCAATCCTCCTGTTTCAGTTACGAGATACTTTTTCACTTATTTAAAGATATCCAGCTATTGCTAGCCTATATACATCTCTCTGCTGGGTAAGAGGATAAACCTATGTATTTAAAATATGTCTGGATATCCTTTTGGTCCCCAAATCCAATGGGATGGCTTTTCAATTATCTGATAATTGTTTTGCAGAAAAAAAATTATGGTATGTTATTCTATTACTGCATTGTATATATATAAGACATTTTTCCTAGCAAGCCCATGTACTAGCTAGGGTTCCTAGGATAGATCTTTTGTAAGCAAGCCACAGACTGAGGTCAGGAACTATAAATTTCTCTTGGTTGTCTAGAGTCCTTAGTTTCTCCTACTGAAAGTGGGATATATATAATGTCATGCAGTGAATGAAGTAAGTCTGAAAAGTATTTTGAGACCCAGGTATGAAAATTATTAGGTCCAGAGCCAGAAGTAACTCATCTTAACAGAAAGATGCATCTTTTCATAGTTATGTATAACCTAATTTTTTTTCAGGGTTAGGGATGGAGCCCGGGTCTTGCACATGCTGGACAAGCACACCACTGCTGAGTCGTATCCCCAGTTTCTGAATTTTCTTATTGAACCAAAGGATCTCATAATTTATAGGTTCCTTTTAGTGAATATATTCATGAAATGATAAGGTATTTTGCCCTCTCAGAAATGTCTCAACCATTTGGATTTTCGTAAAACAAAATTTCAATACAATGTAAGCTGAAATGAACTAAAACTATCCTTTATCCTGTCAACCACTCATTAAATTAGATGACTCCTTGTTAGTGTGTATTGAACTCTCAAGTCTGATATTGTGCTTACTTCAGCAGCACATATACTGAAACTACAGTCTAATATTAATTGCTTATCTTCTTCAACTTACGACTCTAGTCAGGCCTGTTCCTCTTTGGAGCTCATAAGTACTTCCAGGAGAGGAAGAAGGGACGGTCAGTGAAAATTAAATGAGTTAATTTTGCTATTTTTAGTGAATTGAGAAATGAGATGAAAGAATAGCCCAAATCAATTATGGAATTATATTTTATATAAATTATTACTGCTGTCCTCAAACAGGATAGGAAAATATACACATTTAAATACCCCATTGAGAATAATTATTCTCCCACCATAATACAGTTTATAAAGATGGTCCGTGAGTTCTGGCTGGGAGAGTCACAGAGGGAAGTTCTGGGCCCAACTCTGCCTGCAAAGGACAGCATCTGTCTAACAGCAATCCTGGAGTCTCAGCTCTTTTTTGCTTCTGTGGTTTTGCTTGAATGAAGGGCTTTCATCTGTCTGGAAGAGATGAGGCTTTACCTATGTTAGCTTTAATCATGGAATTACTCCACTTTAGATTTATTTGATATATGGAGGCACAAAATCTTTTCTTAATTACATAACAGCACTTTGTATTTGGCATTTACTCACCGAGTGCTTGAGAAAACTGTTTTAATGCTGTCTTCAAAAATTTTAACAGATTTTTATGTAACTATCGACCTTTAGCTTCCATTTTTTTGTTATTCCCTCAGCCCTTTCTCTGAGTATCTCATCAGTCACCATGATGAATATTTAATAAGGTGAGTTTCCACATTTCTAATGAGATTTCCACACTTCTAATGTTTATTACTATTCCTTCAACTCTCATAAAGGTTGTGCTTTTTCCCAGTACTAATTTAATAACTCTAAGAACAGTCAACAATATAAGCAAAAATCCTTAATTGGCTCTATAAAGAGAAAATGCATGAAAGCCACTGTTGTAACATAACCACAGAAGCATGAAGGGCAGGCAGTTCTAGCAAAATGAAAAGAGCATGGCTGGCTTTAGAATGATCACTCTGCCACTTTCCACATGTGTGAGTTGGAACCTTAGTTCCCTCATCTGTAAAATGGAGATCATGACAACTTCCCAGACTTCAATGAACATTAAACATATATGAATGAGTTTTGTATACTATAAAGTGACATAAAGTGTTACAATATTTATATCTCTGTAACTTTTAAAGTGCTTAAAAAAGAAGTTGAGGGTCTAAGAGAGAAGATTATGAGCCCAAAAAGAAGGTGGGTGCTGAGCTCTTAGTATTGCTAAATATAAGCTGACCCCAGAAATCTCTAACGTGTATGAAGAATAGGCACCTAATTCCGTGGGTCAGGGTTCTGTGTGTAAGACCCAAACATTCCCATGCCATCCAACTTCTTAAGTCATTTTTATATTTAATAGCAAAATAAAGTAGCTTACCGGGGATGTAGCTCAATAGTAGAACACTTGCTTCCCATCCACAAGATTCTCGAATTTGATCATCAGCACATGTGTGTACACACAGACACAAGAGTCTAGAAAACTCTCTCCTATTTCTCTAACATATTCAAGAGCAAGGGGATTTGCTTTCTTAGCCATACTATTGTTGACTTCTTGGCTGTTTTCCAACCATTACACCCAGCCTCTGCTTGCCTTCCTGAAAATAATAGGATGTGGCCCTCTTCCTGCACCCTGGGAACTGCTAACACCGGCTGATGTTACTGAAGCCTTAGGAGTAGCAGAGGGAGTGCATACATGGTGATCAACACTTTGAAATGAATATCAGATATTACCGATTTCTTAACATCTAGGGTATTTCCCACATATAGAACACATTATATCCATAGCTTTCCATAAACTCTGGATTCCTATCACATTTCTTGCCAATCCTCCCCTTCCTTGTCCTTTTTAGCTCTTCTTCAGGATTCTAATAACCCTCTTGAAATGCCAGTGGATTTTTGTTTCTGTGTCATGAAAAATGATTTTATCTGGTTTTTGTTTGTTTGGTTTGGATTTTTTGTTGTTGTTGTTGTCTGATCTTCTACCATCTTGATCATTCCAAAGAGAGACGCTTGCCTTTCACAACCAAATAGGGATGAAGGATGGGTGAATGAATTTAATGAATGTGATGCTCAACAGACAGTTAAAACAAGCTTTCCAAGCAGAACCGGAGTAGGCACTCTGCTTGTTACAGGAAATAATTAATGTCCAGCAGTGGGGATTTCTCAGGTCATCATCATAGAGGTAGTATCTCAGGCAAGGGTGATGAATGCCTTTGCCCAAAGAGAGCTGTCTGAGCTCTGTGCTACAGTTACAACTTTGGGAAAAACTCAGATTTCATAGATGATCCAAATTTCTAGATAAACACAAACTAGGATGAAAACTAAGAAAATACAGTATAGCTTTAGAAATAGTTGTCAGAATAGAACCCAGACAAGTTTAGGAAATAAATGAGAGATAAAACAGTAAATCCAATACATATATTTGACCTGCTACATTATTTTGTGAATCATTTTCAAAGCAAGCATTTTAAGAAAAAGCCAAGGAAAGGAGAAAATTCTTTTTACTTATTATTCTATTCCTATAACTGGTTTATTCAGAACTCTCAACTTATTGGGGCTATAACATAAAATGGTTTCACTGTAGTTGACACCAGTTCCCAACTATTTTCTGTGGAATTTCCATTTCCCACAGGTAGCAATGATCAGACTGGCATGATTTCACAATTTTCCTTCTTGAGAGAGAAAGCAGTACTATGGATTAAACCCAAGGAATGCAGAGCTACACTCTTACCTCTTTTTATTTTTATTTTTTTTTTTATTTTGAGACAGGATCCCACTAATTTGCCAAGCTGGCCTGAAACCTCCCTCTCTGGCTAGGATTACAGATGTGTGTTCTCATGCCAGGCTCCTAATTATTTTTTAAAGGAAAAAAAGCAAACATTAACAAGGATATGTAGACATTAGAACATTCATACAGGGTTGGTAGGAATGTATGACAGTGCAACCATGGTAAGAAACAGTATTTTCCACTGGCAAATACCCAAAGCCACTGAAAGCCAGGACTTGAACAGATAGTTGTATACTCACGTTTATAACAGTATTATTCACAGTAGCCAAAAGGTAGAAACAACCCAAATGTCCATTAGTAGATGAATTGATAAACAAAATGTGGTCTATATGTACAATGGTATATTATTCAGCCTTAAAATGCTACAAGAATGAGGATGAGGTTAGGGTGTAGCTATCAGAGGGCTAGCCACTACTGTTTGTTGACTGTGCAGTAAGCCCTGAGGGGATACGGTTAGCTAGTTCCTGGTGACTTTTTCTTTTTTCTTTTTTTCCTCTTCTTTCTCTCCTTCCTTTCCATCTTTTTTCCCTTCTCCTCTTTCCTCCTTCTCTTCCTGGTTTCTTCTTTCTCTACTCCCTCTAACTCTTGCTTTTCTCTTCTTCCTTTTCCCCTTCTCCTACTCCCCCTTCTCCTCTTCTTTTTTCTTTTTCTTTTTTTGTGATGCTTGGGCTAGAGTCTGGACCTTGACGTATCCTCAACCATCCTGGTGACTTCATGCCTTGGAATGTTAAGAGATGTACTGGGAGACGAGAATGTTAAGTGCTTGGTATTGGCCTTTAGGTTTGATTTGGTTTTCTGTTGCAATTTTAAGATAACAGGAAAACTGCACTTAATGTTTTATTGTTCACGGTACATGGGAACATTTGGTATGATTTCCCCTTTCTTTTCCTATTGTCTTTGCAGAAAGACAGAGTATGCTTATTTGAATCATATTTACCAACTTAGAGAATGAAATAAAATAGTTTAAGCATCTCAAAGAATTATCCACGAGGGTCGCATATGCTCCCTACCAGTGAAGCCATTCTGGGAAATACAATTAAGACCTCATGCCTAAGAGCCACATCACATCTACAGGGTCGGGTCCGAACAGTAAGGCAGACCTAGATCTCAGTAAAGTAGTGGGCAACTATCCTGACTCTGCAACACAGGCCTAGGAGCTTACTCAAAATGTAGGAAATGGGATTAAAATAAATGAAAAGATTTCTGCACAGCAAGGGAAACAAGTGAAAGACATCTTACATAACACTAGAAAATCTTTGCTAGCTATCCTTCCAACATGAGATTAACATCTAAAATATATAAAGAACTCAAGAAACTTAACACCAAAAAAAAAAAAAATCAAATAGCCCAATCTTAAAATAGACACTTCTCAAAAGAAATACAAATGGTCAATATATAAAAAAAAGTTTACTATACTTAAGCCATTTGAGAAATACAAATCAAAATAACATTAAGGTGGTGTATGCCTACAGGAGGCTAAGGCAGGAGGATCCTTGTAAGTTCAAGACCAGCCTAGCTACAAAGTAATTTCAAGGCCAGCCTGAACTGCATAGCTAGACTCTGTCTCAAAAAGACAAAAACAAACAAACCACCAAAAACATTAAATTAAGGTTCCATCTCACCCCAATCAAAATGCCTATCATCAAGAATTAGAAAAAAGAGAACATAAATGTTGGCAATGATGTGGGAGAAAAGTAACCTTTCTACATTGCTGGGGGGAATATAAATTAGTATAGCAAATATGGAAATCAGTATACAGTTTCTTCAAAAAAATTAAAAATAGAGGGCCAAAAGGCTGGGGATTTAGCTCAGCGACATAAGCACCTGCCCTGCAAGCAGGCAGTTATGAGTTTGATCCCCGGTACCGGAAAAAAAAAAAAAAGGAAAAAAAAAAAATAGAGGGCCAGGGATACAGCCCAACAGCTCAGTCCCTGACTGGCAAGTGCTGAGTTCAATTCCTAGTACCAAATAAATAAATAAAAATAAACAACAAATTGATCCATCTATACTACTCCTTGATATATACCCAAAATAATTAAAGTCAGCATAGCATATTACTACCTGCATACCTATTTATTGTGGCACAATTCACAATAGCCAACATAAGGAGCTAGCCTAGGTGCCCACCAACAGGTGAATGGATAAAGAAAATGTGGTAGGGTTTGGGATTTCGCTCAGTGGCAAAGGCGCCTGCTTTGCAAGCAGCAGTCATGAGTTTGATCCCCAATACAAAAAAAAAAAAAAAGAAAAAGAAAAGAAAATATGGTAAATATACAAAATGGAGTATTTTTCAGACATAAGGAATAAAATTATATCATTTTCAGCAGTATAAATGGCACTGAAAGATGTCATGTTAAATGAAATAACAGGCACAAAAAGACACAACACTGCATGCTCTCATTTGATACTTGTCAATATTCCCCCAACCTTTATTGAGCTATAAGTTCCATGTAGGAAGTTACCTCTGCTGTGCATGGCTGTGTCTCTGAGATTCTACCCAGAGGAACACTTAACAAACAGACCACAAATAACTTCAGCATAAAAAATGAATGTAAAGTTCACATTAGCTGTTGTCTTGTTTTCAAGTCTTTATTTTAATAGCTGCATAATAACTTAAACTTTTCCCTTCTTCTGGATATTTTGGTTATTTCTATTTTTCCAATAGTATATAAAAGGAGACATTATACATCTTTATGTATGAATCATTGTTATTATTTCCACAGGAAATAGACTTTTAGTCAATGCACATAAACATTTTAAGCTCTTGAAATATTTCAAAAAATTACTTTCTCATAAAGTTGTATCAACTTATTCTCAGTAGCACTATATAATATTGCCTATTTCATTACACTATGTCAGTACTGTATATTAGAATTTAAAAATACCAAAAAAGAATTTAAAGATATCTTTGTAGTTCATTAGGTAAGAATAATGTAGATCATTTAAATTTTTCCATTTTTAAATTTATTAGGTATTCCAACATTTTAGAATATAATCACATTTTTGTTGTATTTTACTATCTTCAAAATTAAAAAGAATATAATCACACACAGAGAAATTTACTGGACATTCTCATTTAGTCATTAAGAAAAATTTCCCATTGAGCTCTTAAGAGTTTTCTTATCAATTTGTATATATTCTTATTCTAACAATATACCTTTGCTGGTTATGATTGGTTCTCTGAGAACCTTCCCATAGTAACACTTGGCACATAACAAACCACAAGTAATTTTTTCATGAAAAATGAATGATCCTAAGGTTTACACGACAATTAAGAAATACATTGCTGGGGCTGGGGATTTAGCTCAGCGGCATAAGCATCTGCCTTGCAAGCAGGCAGTCGTGAGTTTGATTCCTGGTACCGATAAAAAGGAAAAAGACAAAGAAAAATGCAAGAAATACATTGCTTTGTAGTTTGAGCTTTCTTTTAACTTTTACATTTTTGTTCTGCTTTTGTTTGGCCTTGTTTTCTTTGAGGTACTGGGGATTGAACCTACAGCTTCACATCCTAGACAATGCTTTAGCACCAAAATACACTCCCACTAGATTTTAAATTTATTGTATTTTCAGTTGTCAGAATTTTTAAATTTTAATGTAATCTAATCTAATGGTTCTTTCCTGATTTTATCAATTATCTTCTTTCATCTTGAGATCATAAACATTTGCCTAAATTTTCTCCTTGTTTTATAACTGTTTAATGTAGTTTGCATTTCTTTCCGCGAGTGATGAAAGGTAAAGGCTTACCTTTATTTATTTATTGAATATCCCCTTTTATTGAATATTTATTTATTTATTGAAAATCCCCTTTTCACTTACCTGGAATGATTTATCACACATTAATGTACATGCTGCTGTTTTCTGAGTTATACTGTTCTATTCTTATATCTTTTCATCCTTTTGCCTTGTAGATGTTATAAATATAACTAAGACAATTCCCATATTTATCTTCATTTTCATAATTTTTAACAACTCTTCTCATCTATTATTTTTTCTGACAAAATTTTTTTTTTTTCTTTTCAGTACTGGAATTGACCCCAGTCTCTTCACACTGAGCTACACCCCCCACCCTTTATTATATTTTAAGACATGGTCTTGGTGATGACTAGATTGCCCGCAATGGGCTTGAGTCTCTTGCCTCAGTCTCCAAGAAGACTAGGATTATGGGCATGTACCACTGTGCCACGCTTGTTCTGAAAAGCTTTACAATAATTTTGTTTTACCCTCACAGAGTGATAATAGCCTTATACAGATAAGGAACTGAGGCTTACAAAGGATAAGCGACTTCAGACAACACATCTAAGTAGAAGAATCATACATCAAAATTCCATCTTTGTATCACCTCTTTTAGCCCCAAAGTGCTACAATTTTTTAGTTAAAAAACAAACAAACATGAAATTTGCTTATTAATGACCTTCCCTTACCAGTCTGCACCCCTCTAATGGCCACCACAAATATTACAGTCTCCTAAGTCAATTTTACATAGTAATAATCAAGTGTCATTATGACAAATGACAATTTACAACTTGATACATCACAGAAGTGGGTCATTAGGCGATTCTGTCACTGTGTGAACATCCAGCACGTACTTACACCAAGTAGGGCAGCTACAACTTAGAAGATCAACTTATGGCAGTACAATCTTATGAGATCACTGTCAAACGTGTCCTGTTGACTGAAATGTGGTTATGTGACATGTGACGACTGCCTTATAAAGTAAAAACATATTTAATTTTTAAAGCTTACTTTAAAAATTTTAAGTAAATTAATTTTTAATTTAGTCAAAATTCAAACAAACAACTAATATTTGGGATTCACATAGTGGGTTAGTCACTTTTCTGTTACAAATAGCTGAGATAAACCTGCTAAACGGGGAAATTTTATCTTAGCTCACTGTTTTTGGCGCTTTCGGGCCACAGGACATGGGCCACACTGCTTCTAGTCCTGTGGTGAGGTAGGACATCATGGTGAGAGCACACAACAGAAGCACCTGCTCACCTACCCGGAAGCACAAAGAGACAGGAAGGGGCCAGGTCCCAATATCCACCCCCCAGGACTTGCACCAGCTTCCGTCAACTAGGTTCTACCTCTTAAAGGTTCCACCTCCCAAAGGTTCCACTTCCCAATAATACCACAGGCTGGGAACCAATCCTCTCATTCGCGATTCTTTTGAGGAACTTTCCAGGTGTCAATTTTATAACACATATCAACATTTTCCTAGCACAGATCACCTTCAGAAGGCATGTGGTGGTCACCTGGAATCTAGGGGTGTAGTTCTGCGGCAGAACATGTCTAGCCTGTATCAAGCTCTGCATTCAATTCCCAGCACTGGCGGGGGGGGGGGGGGGGGCTGGGCCAATTGAAGTTTGTGTATTTCATGAGTTTTAAAGCAGTAGCAATTCAGTACTATATACAAAAACTCCAGAGGTTCCTTTGTTCCATTTTTCCTCCCAATGCAGTAAGTACTTTTATGAATAACTATCTTTAAATCCCCCCCCCCCAACCTCGTATTTTAACCTCATTGTGTGAGGTCCTTTCTTTCAGGTATTTTTTGTTTGTTTGTTTGTTGTTATTTTGGTTTGTTTTTTGGGGGGGTATCCGGGATTGAACTCAGGACTGGGTGCTTGCAAGGCAGGCGCTTATGCCACTGAGCTAAATTCCCAGCCCCTGTGTGTCCTTTCTTGACACATAATCCCTTTCTTGTGTTGTGTGTTCACAAAAGTGCCTTGGCAAGGTGTGCATCGAGATTATGAGTCAGTCTGTGTTCAGTAGTTAAGCTGGGTCCCTGGCTAGGTCTGCATCGGCTCCCAGGAAAAACCACCTGATTGTAATTCACACAAAGAGTTGGTGTGCTAACAGAGGTGGCCTCATTTCTCCTAATACCTCTGGGTTGAAACTTCTCTTCTGAGCCTCATTTCTATCCCTGTTCATTCACTCTCCCCCTCTTTTCCTTTTTCTTTTATCCTTCTTCCTAATTACATCATTCTTCAATATTTCTTCTTTCTTACTTTTTCTTTGTCAACAAGAAAAGATGCCCATAAAAGCTTAACCAATCAAAAAGAACAACAATAAAACAAGAAAAACAATTCTGGGAAACACCAAAATGAATTTTATTCTCAATTCAAATACATTTTATTCAAAGTGCATTTTATTCCGATGAAAATTTGAATTCCTAAGACAAGAATTATTTATTATTACTCTTTACTAATTCACTTCATGATAAGCTCATCCATAATAAATATACTATGGGACAAAAATTTAAGAGGGGAAAATACAGTCAAAAAGCTTAGGTTTAGCATTTCGCCAACGATTAGGGAACTGATTCTGTCCTGGATTTGGTTCAGAAAGAGGGGGATAATAATACTTGCCTAATTAACTAGCATGTTGAGTAGATTAAAGTGCTTAGTAAACATTAATTAAAGATGCAGGGAGTTAGGTGAGGCCAATATGTTATTACAGAAAAAGTTTTCTTCCCTTTAATCAGGTATCTGTTCCTGGGGAGGGCAAAGAAATGATCTAAAGACTAAGGAATTGGGCTCAGCCCTGAAAGATGTCAGTGACTCAGTCATTCTCTGCAGCCAGCTACTTCCTTCCTTAGTTTTCTGTAAAATGAAGTCAACACAAACATTTTTAGAATAAAGGTCGTTATAATGTTTGCCATTCCAGTACATTGCAAACCCTACAATTAATAAAATCCCTTATATCTTGCTTTCTCCCTCCCTGGTTCCACCTTTCTGAAACACTGCTAACGTTAATTCCCACCCACTTACAAAAGATTCCCACAACTACTTATTAACCTTATTAGTAGATATATCCACAGTGATAGAGATGAAAATAACAAGGAGGGGTTCAAAAACTCTCGAAGGAGTTTCTTCAACTCTCTGAACCCCTGTTTACTCCGCTGGAACATGAGGATAAGAAACCAGAGGATTCAAAAAAGCTACGAAAAGGGAGTTTTAATGTTTTCACCACAAAGAAAAAATGGTTTAAAAAGCTAGCTATGCATACCCTGATTTGAACATTAGACACTATATACATGTATCCAAACATAAGATGGTACCCCACAAATATTACAATTTTTATGTGTCGGTTTAAAAAGACACTATGGTTAAAACGGAAAATAAAGAAGCCATAAGATTGTTTTGCAAATTAAAAGAAATGATGTATGTATGTAAACAGTCAACGAATGGTAGTTACTGTCCATTAAATACAAAATACAACTTCTCCAAAGCTAATGACGGGGTGGGAAGAGGAGCCTCGTGTCATTCCGAGCTCCAAACGCAAATCCGCGGGGATCAGAGGTGGGAGCGATTGTCCCCAATGGGGACCTCTGAGAGGCGGCCTCTGGGACACCCGGGACGCCGGGGCCTGGCCCTTTAAGTGGCGCGGGCGCGCGCAGCGCGTGTCCAGGAGTCCGCGTCCCGGCGCTGGGAGCGCGCGGCGGGCGGCCGGGCTGGCGGCGAGGCGCGCGGGCTCGCGGAGTTGTGGCGCGAGGTTCCCGGCCGTGGTCCGCGTGGGCACCTACTGTCCCCGGGAGGGGCTCCCGCTGGGTGAGTGCGCTCCTCGGACCCTGGCGGGTCCCGCGCTGCGACATTCCCGCTCTGGTCGCGCGGGGTCCAGGGGAGCCGGGCGGGGAGGCTGTGCCGCGCTCCGCGCCACGGTCAGGAGAGCCCCGCGCACCTGCGGCCCGAGTGGCCGAGTGCGCCCGGGTCTCGGGGTCGGGGCGTTGGGCACCGCGCGCTGGTTCCGACGCGGGTTTCCCGGGAAGAGTGGGGCTCAGGGGTTCGTGGCGTAGTTTGAACTTCGGGAGCCGAGCGGCCCCCTGCGCCCTGGTTCCCCGCGAGACTCTCCACCCGGGACCGCGGTCGCTGCGCCGCGGAAAGGACGCGGGTCTCGTGTGGAGGGAGGTGGCCCCGGCATTTGTGGAGCCGAGGTCCCGCGCAAAGGGTTCAGGAGGTGTTCCTCTCCCCGGCCCGGCAAGTAATTGAATCGGGCAGGAACGTGTGTACAAGTAAACCCGGGCGAGGGATTAAACAAGTAAGAGAAGAAAATGTGGCGACAAAGGCCAAGCAAGTGAACCCCAGTATTCCTCCAGGGCTGTGAGATTTCCCGGTATTGTTTTACGGAGCCTAAATTTAAGCATCTAGCTTTTGAGATTTTTTTTTTTTTTTTTTTTTTTTTTGTCTTTCCTAACCGCAATACCCAACCTCAGAAAACTTTTCTTTGCCTAAACTTAGTTGGTGCAAAGCAGAAAATCTGAGGAGAGTAAAGAAAAATGATTTTGTGCGTCTTTTTACGCCTTAAAAAGAATAAAACACTAGAGATTGTAGGAAGGAGAATCCATCTGCTCCTAATTTTAATGAACTTTTAAAAAAAAATTTTTATTTCAGAAAGATATAAAACACCAAACCAGTGTAAATGTGCACTGGAGGAAAATGCTCACAGGAGAAACTCTTTAAATTTTTTAAACTTTTTATTTTTTTTAAGTAGTATATACTTAGGGCTCTAGTATGCACTAAAACTTTGCCCTCAGAGTTCCATGTCTGAATGTTGCAGATTGTTTTTTTAGGTGGAGGAGGTGTTTTCCTTCATGCAGCCAGTGTGGAAATACAAACAAATGCCCTATTTACTTGGGATTGGGTGGGAAGGATGGAAGTTGTCTAAAATCTTTCTTGCCAGACCTGACAGCATGTGTATGGAGAGATCTTGTATGTTTTCTTGTCCAGACTAGTAATACTCACTTATAAGTGACTGGGTATATTCTTTGGTAAGCAGCCCTTGATATGAACTTCTCTTTTGAAAATTTTGGATGCTGACAATTTAAAAGTAACACATTTTCTCCATGACTAGTGATAACTGAGAAGAAACTAGAGAGAGGAGTGATGATGCTCTTGAGAAAAGTTGAGTATGTGTGACTTGGCAGCTCTTTGTTGCAGAGATAGAGTGGAGCCTGGAACCCTGCAGCTGTGATGTGTTCATTAATTCATTTAGCAGTTTATGAACTGTTTGACCACTTACAATGTGCTGAGTCCTCACTGGTCTTTGGACATACAAACATTTCCAGATAACAGCCATATGGCCCAAACTGACTAAAAGGAGATCAAGTCAGCCTTCCTGTCAGCTCCGAAAAGAAGAGATGCCTGGCCCCAGTTTCACAGTTCTCAACACCTAAGGAGCCTGTAGTTGGCACCCAGTGTGGATTCTGAAGATCAGTTCAGATAACTCCAGAGATAGAGTGGAGCCTGTAACCCTGAAGGGAGAGAAGTGAAAGTCTTGGGTGGAAGAAAGTTAAGCACAAGGAAGCCTGCAGAACACAATTGCAATTGCTTGTTATCAGTAGTGTTGTGGGACCACTGCCAGTGGCATCAAGGTCGTTTGGGAGGTGCCAGGGGAATCCTGGGAGCATCCCAGAACTCAAGCTCCTTCCTCTGATGGTGAAGGGCAGCATTGTGTTTCAGTTTCCACTGTGCTTTCTGGTGTTGGTGGGGGTGGCTCTCTCACTGCCTGTGCTAGGGCTGGGCTCTTCCCTGACAGACTGTGGCAGTCTCCTGTCATGGAGTGAGCCTGCTGGCCACTCTCAGAAAGCCTCTGACTACACAGGCACTGCCCTCTACACCTGTAGTGTCAGCATAGAGACATCACTGGTAACAACGTGTCTGAGAAGGACTGGCAAAGCTGCCTCCCTAAATAATGCTCTCATCTCCATGCTGGGCCAGCAGCATTAATCTTGAAACTGAAGAGTATTTTACGAAAAGTTTATGCTGAGTTTATTGTCTGTGCAGGGAGGAGAGGTGGTAAAGAATGTACAGGTTGACCAGCTAGCCTTATTGGAGAGGGATCTGTGACCTCCATAGGAATGCCCATCTTTGGGCTTTTTGTTGCTTGTTTTGTTTTGCAGTGCTGGGGATTGATACTCAACCCCCATCCTCATCCTAGGTAAGCACTCTCCCACTGAGCTACATACCCATATTTTGAGATAGGGCTCACAAAGTTACCCAAGCTGATCTTGAACTTGTGAGTCTCCTGCCTTAGCCTCCCAACTGTCTGTGGGGATTACAGGGCTGCCTAATTGTAATTGTGCCTGGCATGAATGCATATGTCTTCATACTAAATATTTCCAAAGACCTAGCGCTATGGGGACTTGACTCTTATTTTTTCTTGGAGCAAAATAACATAAAATTGACCATTTTAATGTGCACAAAGCAATGACATTAAATACTGTATATCCACAGAGTTCTCCAACTGTCATAACTGTCTACTTCCAGAACTTTTTATCACCCCAGGAAGGAACCTGTAACCATTCATCACTCACCACATTCCTCCATTACCCTAGCAACTACTAATCAGCTTTCAGTCTCTGTCAATTGCTTATTTTGGATACTCATATCAGTGGAATCTTACAATATGTGGCCTTTTCTTTCATTTAGCATGTTGTTTTCAAGACTCATCCATGTGGTACCCCCTATTGGTTCTTTATTCTTTTTAATGGTTGTGTGATATTCCCTTTGTGTATATATCACATATTTATATTTTCGTCTCAGTTGATGGACATTGAGTTGTTTCCACTTTTGGCTATTGAGAATAGTATTGCTGTGAAAAATCATATTCAGTTTTTTGTTTGAACATCTATAGTCAGTTTTTTGGGGGGGTTGGTACTGGGGATCAAACTCATGACCTCACACTTGCCAGGCAGGCACTTACCCTGCTGAGCTATATCCAGTCAGTTCTTTTGAATCTACACCTAAGAGTAGAATCCTGGGTCACATGGAAACTGTTCAACTTAAGGAACTGCCAAACCGCTTTTTCAGCATCATTGTCCCTTCTCACCAGCAATGTATGAGGGTTGCAGTTTCTCCACATTCCTGCAAACACTGGCTATTTTTCATGTTTTCTGGTTGTTGTTATATTAATTATGGCCTTCCTAATAAGTGTAAAGTGCTGCCTCATTGTGGGTTTGACTTGCATTTCCGTAATGATTGATACTGTTGACCACCATGCATGTGCTTGCCCGCCATTTATTGGTATAGTTGGCTTCTCCCATCTGCAGTTTTGCCTTCCTCAGTTTTATTTACCTGCATGGTCTTGAGAGTGCCCTGAGCAATCAAAGGTATTCTGAAAGTGAGAAGCACATTCACATAGTTTTGTTATAGAATGTTGTTACTAGTCATTACTGATTCCTCACTGTTTCTAATTTGCAAATGAAACTATCATGATATGTAAATCTAGGAAAAAACATACCGTATGTAGGGTTTGGTACTAGGCACAGTTCCATACATTCTCTGGGGAGTCTTGCAAAATATCTCCTGCAGATAAGAGGGGCAATCAGTGTATATGTCTTCTGTAGAGAAATGTCTATTAAGAACTTGAATTTTAGTACTAGATTTTTGTATCACTAAAATGTTGCTTTGCATAGTGAGGTTATTTTTATAGGATTTGTTTGTATTTTATGTCCCTTTTCAACTCTGTTGTCTTGTGTTTTTTCTGCTTTCTCTTTTAGGCAGTTGCTCCAGGAGGCCAGTTGACTGATACTGTGAAATATTTAATATTCTACCTGTTTTCATGATCCACAATCCTGAGTGTGCATTGGTTCACTCAGCAAAATCTGTAGACTGTCTGACTACCTGCCATGTGCCAAACCCTAAGTAGTCATTGGGCATAGATGCAGATGTGCACAGATTATGTTTTATTTTTTAAACTGACAGGTTAATGGGTCATGGAGGAGAACCATGGAATTGAGCGGATCTGCCTAAGATTTCATGACTGGATAGCTGTGACCCTGGGGTTGACTCTGTTACGCTCTGGGGCTTGGTTTCCTGGGCTGTAAAATCTGAGAGCTAAATGACTTTTCAGATCTTTCTTAGACCTTGAAACTGGTGATTGAAAATTAATGATTCAGGGGCTGGGGATTTAGCTCAGTGGCATAAAGTGCCTGCCTTGCAAGCAGGCAGTCGTGAGTTCGATCTCTGGTACCAATAAAAAGGAAAAAGACAAAAAAAAAGAAAGAAAATTAATGATTCACTATAGCTCTCCTGTACAAACCCCGTTCTCTGAGTATTTAAAATAGTTTATTTTGCTCAAATTATAGTGGTACCTTGGTTTGCAAATGCTTTTGTTTCCAAACAGTTTGGGTTGTAAACAGAGGCATTTGACATAATTTCTCATTTGCAGACTCTGCATCATGACTGTAACTATATTTCCCTCATGAACAAGAATGTAGCCATCTTTTCCAGAACTGTGGAGCAAATTAAGTTTGTGAACTGAGGCACCACTGTACTTAAAGGAATTATGTTGTGTGGGGAAAAGTCTTCTTCTGTACTAAGACTATAAACAAGTATAGTTGGCACATTGCAGCCTCACCAGATGGTCATTTGGTATTTCCTGTATGAAGATGTGGAAGGCTTGTTGTCATGCTAGACACAATTCAGAAGAGGCATGGTGCCTGCTTTAAGAAGTTTCAGTCTCATAAAAAAAGTTAGATATAAAAAGGTTAGATATAAACAAAGAAATCTACACAGGGCAGAGGGTGTTCCTTTCCGAGTTGTCACAATAGCTATTGCAGAATCTAATGTTGGAGCTGGACCAACTGAAGGGAGAAAATGAGGCTGAGCCTGTGTCCTTGATTGTCATGCTGAAAGAGGTTAGCCTTTAATTTTGGGCACTAACCAAGGAAGGCATAGGAGTAGAGCAGTAACAGCAGATCTTGGTTTCTGGCTTTACTGTGGCATAGACTTTTGCACAGGGAGGGAGTAACAAGCAAAATATTCAGGAGTGAGGAGGAGAGGTTGGAGATGTAAAGATACAAAGGTGAGATGGCACAAACAAAGGGAAGATACCTGACTGAAAATGTCAAATGTTGAAGAGTTCTGAGTGCAAAAGTAGTTCTAAAGGTGTAGTGCTCAGGTAGAGAGCTCTAGAAGCAACTCTGGGAATCTTGTCGCAGATGGTATGTACCCTGTTGTGTGTGTGATAAAGATAAATCATCCTCTGTATACACTGCATGAGCAGTGACTCTATTGATTGAGCTCCTGCAAGGTAGGCAGGTTTTCTGCATCAGATTCTTTGTTGGTGACATAAATATTGTGTTCCTGGGGCTTTTTTCTTGTTGACTACTATTTTGACTTAAGAGATACTTTCTGTGGAAAAACTTGTAAGTGTCAAAATGAATAAAACCATAAGAAACACTTCACTTTTTTACAGTGCAAATTATCAGTTTCAACTCTACAAATACTAGATTAACCAAAAAACAAAACAAAACTGATTCAACTATGTCTGAATCCATCTAGTTGTTAGACATCCTCTTTTTGACTATTCTATTAAGAATTTAATATCTGATGGCATGGGCAGCTATTTCAAAGATAACAAGAAGCCCTTTTGGATTTACTATTGTTATGTTTTGAAGTCCTTTTTATTGTGTTCATTGTTTTTCTTGGTTCTATCCTGTTGTGTTTTGTTTGATTTTTACTGTGTCCAAAGATATGGGCAACTATTTTGAAGACAACAAGAGGCATTATAGTAACCATTGTTGATTTCCTGTTATCTTATTTTGAAGTCCTGTGTCACTTATACTGTTTTGTTTTGATTGACTTTATTCTGTTTTATTTTGCTTGGTTTTATTCTCCTTAAAATAAGAATTACAAAAAAATTTAAAAATTCTGGGCCAATTACAAATATGACACAGTGTATTAATTATATTAGAAACAAAGGCTTTCTTTGGAGAGTAAAAAAAAATGGAAATTTTTCTTTAAAAAAAAAAAGAATTTAGTCAGTGACTTTTAAAATTCACAAAAAAAATGTGTATTTAAACCTTGTATTTCTTAGCTGAGTCTCATTTCATGGAGAGGTTGGTTTTGATTTTGTTTCCCAATGTGTGGACAGGTTACAGGGCTGATCCTCCGCTGCCAGCTGACTTTTTTCATTATTTCAATAATTATCAAACTCTACTCTTGCACTTAATGGTGCCGTGTTTTCTTCCCAGAGAGATTGGCAGGCAATTTTTGAATTTACAGAATATTAATATCTGAACTATTGTTTGAAGTCACCAGTTTTTTTCAAACAAACATTTGATTGGCGCTAATTTTTAAAAAAATACTGAGAAGAGATGGGCATTGTGGTGCATGCCTATAAATCCCAACATTCAGGTGTTTGAGACAGGAAGATCATTGTAAGTTTCAGGCCATCCTAGGCTTCATCTTGAGTTCAAGGCCAGTCTGAACTACAATACTGAGACCCTGTCTCAAAAAAAAAAAAAAAAAAATGCCGAGGACCCTCAGTCTCCTTCTGATTACTACTGGGGTGTGTACAGAATTTCTGCCTCAAGGTCTGGATTTGAGAAATTTGTTATTAAGTTCCCAGAGGAACAGGATGAGCCTGAAGAGCTGAAGGAACTTCTGTGTGTTCCATCCCCAGGAGAAATCTCATTTCCAGCCCCTGAGCAGGGCCGCGGAGAGGTTGTGAAACTTATGGTAAGAAGTTGGATGCAGTGAGCTGATCCAGCAGGAAGTCTTGTATGAGCTTTGCTTTCCCCTGGTTTTCATTTAAACCTGTTGGATTTGAGATAAGATATGTAAATGAGATCACTGCTTCTGGTCTAACCAGGTGCTATATGAACATGAACTAAGTCCCTTTTATTTTCATTGTGAGGATGAATGAAAAATTCAGCTAAGAATTTTAAGCTTCCCAGACAAAAAGGCACTGTAAACCTATAAGATGTAATTAACCACCTCCATGTAAGAAATACTTACGATCATACCAGTGTAGCATGTAGTGCGTACTTAGTAGTATTTGCTGAATAGAAGTACACAGAATAGGGCTGGGGATTTAGCTCAGCGGCATAAGCACCTGCCTTGCAAGCAGGCAGTCGGGAGTTCGATCCCTGGTACCGATTTTTAAAAAAAAGTACACAGAGTTCTTTCACAAAGAGAGAGTAACTTAAACTGGAATTTTCTTCTATTTTTAAAAAATTTATTTAGAAATCTAGAAATAATGCGGTTATATTAAATACCATTTTTTTTGTTTTTTGTGATGCCCCAGGCTATAAAATGAACTGATCCTCCTGCCTCAGTCTCCAGAGTGCTGGATTACAGGCATGTGCCATCACACACCAGTTTAAATTTCTTTCTTTTTTTTTTTTGTCTGTTTCATTTTTATCGGTACCAGGGATCGAACTCACGACCGCCTGCTTGCAAGGCAGGTGCTTATGCCGCTGAGCTAAATCCCCAGCCCCTACCAGTTTAAATTTCAATTTTTAAAAAAAAAGAACTAAAAGTAAAAAATTTTCAATGTGTCTGTTTTGCAAAAGTTTCATTAGATAGAACTTTTCTCACTAGGTTTTCATTCTTGCTGATAATTTCCTGTTTGCTTCCTTGTGAACCATTACATACTTTTTGTTAGTACGAGCTGATCAGACATCAATCAAAGTATCTTCAGGTGATATTTTACTCTAGAAAAATCTTATTTTCATATCTTAATTCAGTCCCTGAGAGACTGTTAACCATGCCTACCTAGATGAATCTCCCTGCTAAACTTGTTTGCTTAAGTGTGGGTGAATCAGTTACTTCTCTTTGGTATATATGGCATTAATTAAATTGTTGCCTCCTATTAATAGTTGAAGCTGTTCACAATGCAGTTAAAATAATCCCTGTTTTTCTAGCTTACTCAGAAACAACTTTAAAAAATCTAAATGAAAACACCATCATGTTTCCAGAGAGGTAAAATTACTAGCCTGTTAAATTTTGAATTATGTTTAATATCCTTAATTGCCAGTTAGAAATTAAGGTCCTAATTTCTTATATTTCAGAAGTAAGGGAAAACCTACTTTAGAGAAAGAGAAAGGAGCTGATAATGGAGCCCAGGGGTGAAGCATATCCATCATGGCCCAGACTCCAGTGCCCAATACCAAAAAACAAAAAGAACCCAGGAAAGGCAAAACCATACAGAAAGGATGCTAAGCCATTGACTGCATCAGCATTTTCAGACTCCACTCCCTGAGTATCCCAGCAGCGGCCAGCTCCTACTTGAGGGAGGTTTTCGCTGACCTGCAGTGCTGGTGTACACTGCTGGTTTGTATAGAGAGTATGTTTGGAGATATGCTTTTCTTTTCAAACTATTTATTTTTTAAAATAACCAGCCCAAATTAAAGAATAATTACAATTTATTTGACCTGTTCATTTGTGTGGAGGCCCATTTTGAGATTAACACAAATTATTTGTGTTGATACACAATACATTCATATTAACATTTTTACACGTTAATATTATGTGGAATGTGCATCTATTGAAGGCTTCTGTGTGTGTGTGTGTGTGTGTGTGTGTGTGTGTGTGTGTGTGTGTATGATACAAGGGATCAAACCCAGGGCACTCTACACTGAGCTGTACCTCCAGCCCTCTTTATGTTTCATTTTGTTTGAGACTGGATCTTGCTAAGTTGCCTGGGCTGACCTCAACTTCACAATCTTCCTGCTTTTACCTTCAGGTAGCTGGGATTACAGGGATGCATCACTGCCCATCTTTTTAATAAATTGTTATTAAGCTAAGTATATCCTATATTGCTGTGTTAAAAGTTACTTCCCTTATATTTCCCATTTGCCCTTGATTGAAATTCATAATGTAATTAATTTTCCTTAAATTTGAAGGATTTGACTGTAAAGATAATAGAGGGACAAAGAATGGTTATCACAACAGTGGTTTTTGTTTGTAAGTTTGAAAGTGCTGCAGAGAATTGTTAAGCTTTTCTTTTAGATCAAAGGTTTGTTTTTATCATGCTTTAATTTTTTTTCAAGGAAAGTGACTTTAGAGTTTGAAATACAAATTTTGGTTAAGTCATGAATATTGATTAATTTATGACAAGTGGTATCCAGAATATTGTAGCTATATTTAAACAAAGAACTCGGTCTATAAAAAAGTTTGTAATCTAACTGAAGAAAAAAAGAATTACCTGCAGTAACCTGATGTGATCAGTTGCATCACAGTGACAGAAATGGCATCTTGTAGTTACCAAGTGGTGGGATGTAAACAGCTAATCCCAAAGCAGCCAGGTGCAGAGCTGGGTACTGGAATCACAGAGGAAAGGATTTACTGATTCATTCTTTCTGAACTACAAAGGCTAAGAGAAGGACAGAGGGGAGGCAGAGATGGGCACTAGCAGTTGAGGGGGACATTAAGGTGGCCTGGGCTAGGTAAAAGGGTTTATTTGTGGCAAGTGAGGTAGAAGAGGTGAGATGAAGCCATACTGTAGAGAGATGGTTTAAAGCCTTGTATTCCTACAGGTGAGTTCCTTGGCATTATAGAGTGGAAAAATAAAAACTCTGCCATTTGCGGTACCAAAAGCAGGTATGGTTTTAGGAAGTCAATTTAAATACCTGGCAATTTACTGCTGAAATGTTCTATTGAGTATTTGTTTTATTTTTTAAAAAGTTTTTGAAAGTAGAAATACTTAGAAGAAGTGAAATATAGGACCAGCAACTGCTTTTACCCTTCTGTCAGGCCAGCTTTGTAGGCTTCTGTCTGCATGTGCAGCTTTGGTGAGGCAAGGCACAGGCGGGGACAGCCATGCGTTACAGATGTAAAGTTGAAGACGAGCAGAAAATTGTGCCCAGTGTTCTCAGATGGATTGTGGTAGCTAGTATAAAACCTTGTCTTTGTGGAAGTAGTCTATAAGTTACTTTTAGGAAAAGAGGGAATGATTAATTTAGTATAAAAATGTGTTTAAAGCCATAATTAAATTGAGTAAGAAAAAAAAAAGATGGTATTCAGTTTCCTTTTAACTTATGAAATGATAAAAGTGAGAGTCTTGGCATCCTTCATAGCTTTATTTTCTAATAAACTTATAAAACTCATTTTGGGGTGTGGGGGTAAGTTGTAGAACACTTGCCTAGCATATGCAAGGCTTTGGGCTCAATCCTAACACAGATATTTAGATGCAAACAGGAGTTATCACAGAATAGTTTGAAACTATAAAAACGGGACTCCTATCTTTGAGAAAACCGGAGCAAAGTGCCTGTCACTTAGAAGTCACTCAGTGCATGTTCATATGAACAAATGTTATCGAGCCATGAGAGGACAGACCCACAATGACAGTTTTGTGTTGCCTGATCTTTTATTTTCACCCACTGTTTAACTGTATGAAAAAGCCCACTCATGGTAATGAGCTGTGGTGGTTCAGAAACAGTTCCCACTGCAGAGCTCTTTGATTTGGGGTGTTCTTGAAGGTCATGAAAAACATATTTTCTAAAATATGTTTGGCTGTTAAATTATTATATTGTGATTTCTCAGGATGTAGTTTTAAAGGTCATTTCTTTGCTAAAATAGTTTTTTCCTAGACTTTGGAACAGGTCTTCACAAAATTCCTACGAATAGAAATGAGAGAATGATAATGACAAGGAAGACCTGAGTGACTGTCAGTTCTGCCTCATCAAGAAGTGTACACCTTGAACCTGCCCCACTCTGCTGAAGTTTTTCTATTTGCCTCATTGATGTTCCTTGTTTTTTTTGTTATGTCTATTCCACTTACTTTGTTTTTTCCTAACTTAAATTAGATGCTTTGTTCACTAAATTTTACATGCATAAATTTTAGCCCCATCCCATAGGTTTTGATATATAGTGTTTCTATCATTTGTTCTAAAGGTCTTCAGATTTCTAAACTATATGTGTGATCATGTCATTCCTTGAGTATAACCCACCCCCTTGGCTCCCTGTCTCCTCCAGGTGAAGTTTAAGGTTCCATCTCCTTTGCTCTGGTCCAGTTTACCTCTTCTCTGCATTTGTACTTCTATCTGCCTGCATTCATTCTGTGCCTTGTACCTTAGCTAAGGTCAGTGCATTATTCTCTCAGTCTCCATTATTCAAATAATTCAAATACCATTATTTTCTGTTCTCTGTTTGGGATGCCCACCAGAATTTAACAGTGGTCTCCTTAAATCTTAACCATCTCTCAGAGCTTGGCTTAGGTGTTCTTGTTTGCTGTGAAGTCTCTGAACCCTCCAGAAAGTGTTAGCTCTCCCTCCTCTGCGCTCCCATTTTTCCTGCATTGGCTCTGAACTTAGTTACACATCTGTCTTCCATTAGAGTTGATTAGTTATAAACACATATGCCCAGGCTTTGCCCCTTAAATGTACTCAGTAGATCTGGGTCAGAATCCCAAAGAGCTTCTGATACATTGCCTCGATGAAGAAGAGTTCTCCCATTTATTCTTGACTGTTTCAAGTACCGACTCTGCTCGGTATGAGGTAGGAAAATAATAAACACCAAACAGCTTGCTAAGGCTAGAAAGGAAGAGAATGTTCAGATTGAAACAAGAATTGATCAGTATAATAAAACTTCAATTCTGGAGTGGATTGCTGGGAGTGGATTAAAGGTGGTTGCCTAGGAAAATGGTGTTTTGATGCTAATTCAGCAGAATAATACAGTGAAAGTATAAAGACTTAGGTGGTTGTGGCAACGCTGCAGTTAGGTGGTTGTGGTAGCAATGCAGGCAGGAGACAAAATGGTTCTGCCCTGTGGAGTGGTACCAGAAAGGAAGTAGATACAACTGGCATTGTACAGGGAGAATCTGAGGGCTGGCAGCTGGGTGAATGTGAGTGGTGGGAAGAGGATGGAGTCCTTGATGTCTCCAGAGCTTTGTGTGATAAGGCCATAAGTCCTTAGGCCTATCGGCATCTAGCATAGATCAGCTCTGGGATTCAGCAGCCCAGGGATTTCAGGTAAACAATGAGAAGATGCACAATAGTTACTTGGGCTGTTCTGTACACCTGACTAGTGAGTTGGTTGGCCATGGTGGAAGGAGGGCTTTATGCATGCTTTGTAGGTCATACTGCGTTCTTCTGGAATGTCCCGGGGAAGATGAAGAAAAGAGTACCTTTCTCTTCTGGCTCCTGCCCAGTCATTTCAGGACAAAGCATAATATTTTGTAGTGGTTTAAGTTTTCATCTTTCATCAGAGGGTCCATTTGCTTCACTGCCACAGCCTAGTGGGTCATCTGGGATCTTTCTCTCCTGTGAGTGCTGTCCTCCTGACCAGACATGCTGGACAGACGCAGGATCACAAAGACTGGGACTTTGTTCTCTTTATTCAAACAGTAAACTAGACTTTACCCCCTAAAAAATGATGTGTCTAGGAAATAATGTGAAATAAACACAAGAACAGTAAAAGAATTAAAGAAAGCACATGTGCCTCATATTTGTGCCTTTACAGTGTGAATTTGTGATTTCTTGGTGAATCTTGTTCTCTTCCTTGGTAGCAGTCAGTTTCTTCATCATGAGACTTTCGAGGACTAACCTCAGTCTTGCTTTTGCAATGTGCACCTTTTAAAACCCAGAGTAAACCTTTGATTAGAGGAGGAGAGTGAATATTTTAAAGTGGTAATGACCCTCATGGATGCACAGCTGGGGTGGGTACCGCCAAGCCTGCTTGCTGTGTCTCCTGGGTCCTTTTCTAGAGAAGACACCCGTGTTCTTGCCCTATCCCTCAGAAAACTGTGCTGGGCAGTGGATCTCCTGTGCAGTTCTGTATTTTCATTTCCTAGCAAACCACAAAATCTCCATCCATTGAGAGATTACAACCACATCCTGAGGTTGTAAAGGATGTGAAACCAGGATTTTTATGTTCTCACTCTCCACTCTTACCTTCTGGAGGATCCTGGTTAGATTCCTCGTATTCTTTCAAGGAACTTATATATAGCAATCTAAATACTATAGCTTTACAGCTCTTAAAGTTACAACAACACAGGATAAAGATGTACTCTCAAAAGGTTGACACTGAAGGTCCCCACACACTGCCAGATCCCCAGCTCCAGAGCTGTGTGGGTAAATCAGCACTCTCTGCATGCTCCTTCTCACTGGGGTGTGGGCAGGGCAAGACTTATTGTCCCATAGCCCTCTCTTTTCCCCGGGAGTGATTAATTATGAAAGTTGAGTCAGTGGGTGGAAGTTGGCAAATCAGGAAGAGTTTAAGAAGCAGCCTGTCTTTTCCATGTTACCTGTCCCACCTTACACTGGCTCTTCTGGGACCCAGAGACATAGCTGCACTGCCTCTATCTACTTTTGCCAGGCGTTGGTCTAGCCAGTGCTGTCACCATATTTGATATGACCACAGTGAATGTATTAGATTCATTTTAGGCATTTAGTTAACATTTTAAGTCTTTCTCTCTTTTTACTATTTGGAATAATGATAACTTACAAAAAGTATATATCCTCAGAATGTTGTGATTCTATGACTTTGCTCTTGTGCTGCCATTTGACCGGTACTGATTCTCCTGAAAAGTAAAGAGGGATGAAATGAGGAATAGTTTTTAAAATCTGTTTTTAAACCAGGCATGGTTAGTGCATGCCTTAATCCCAGCACTTGGAGGATGAGGCAGGAGGATCACCATGAGGTTGAGGCTAGCCTAGGCTACATAAGCAAGTTCAAGGCCAGCCTGCACTGCATAGCAAGACCCATAGTAAGACCCAAAAATAAATAAATAAATAAAAATGAAATATGTTTTTAGAGAGATGTCTGCAGGGTTTTTCTAAGAAAGTTTTCATAGGGTTAAAGAGTTCCCCTAAAGGTGTTCATGTGTCTATTATATTAATCAACAGGAGGTATTCATTTTCTTTGGTCTTCTAGAATGTTCTGCCGAACTCAATTCAGGAGCTGAACTGAATTTCCTGCTATAAAGGGATCAGAGAAAAGTATGAATCTAAGGAGCTTAGAAAGAACACTTTTGATGTCTTTGATCCTGGAAGTAAAACAGATATGAACGTCCTGATAACTATTAACTTAGGGTCCTTTACTTTTTATGTGGAAGTTGCGATAGCATCCGGTGTCCAAAGTCCTCAAGCCTAAAGGTGTCAGACGTCCAGTCCATTGGTAACTTAGTTTTTGTCCCTTTCCCTTAATTCTGAGCTGCAGTGGGCTGGAGAAAGAGCCAGTTTTGTGGTGTCTGAGGTTGGGGGAGTCTGAGTGTGAGCAAGCATGAGAATGCAGAACATCATTCCACTAAATGATGCTAAAGCACCCTAACACATCCGTCCTTCCTTAAAAATTATTCCTACATCTTTAGAATGGGTAGCAAGATGAAGGTGAAACAGAAACCAGCACCCCTAAACAAGTTATCTTCCTGTTTCCTGATTACCTTTGCCATTATGGTTGAATATGTCAATGCAGATGAATACTGCACAGGCTGACCTGTTTTCAATGAATAAGGCATCTGTGCTATTTAATCTTGATCATTAACTTGGACTAAGAGACTACAGGGAAGGTAATTAGATCATGAGGTCACTACCCCATCAATAGGTTAACCCACTGGCAAGTTCATAGCAGAACGGGGTATGAGGAGATGGGGCCAAATCAGAGGAAGTGAGTCATGGGGGCATGACCCTGGGGCTAGATCTGGTCCCTAGCCATTACTTCTCTGGCTTTTCTCCTATGTTCTGCTTTCCCACTGCCATGAAGTGAGCACCTTTCCTCCCCACCACCCCTCTGCCATAATATTTCTGCTTTGGAGCCAGTGGACCATGAACTAAAACCTCTGAAACTGTATACCCAAATATAAACCTCTCTTCCTTCAAATTGTAGGTGTCAGCTGTTTTGTCCCTGTGACAGAAAGCTGACCAACATAGCATTTTACTGGCGAAGTTCACTAACTGTTGCCTTTCCGTGCTTGATTCTCCAGAAGTACTCTGCTACTTCAGGATGGGATACTGGCTGCCACCCCACTTCCTGTGAACAAGCCAGCATCTGAGTTGTCTGTGGGGATGCCTATCAATCACCACAAGTCAGACTCTTTGGAGATGGACTCTGACATGTCACCCAGCTGCCGACTCAGTGACTTGAGCAGAGGAGGGAGTTTGGAGAGCCGGAGCAGCAGTTCTCGCTCCAGAAGTTTCACTTTGGTAAGTTAGGGTTTTCTTTAATGCTTTTATATTATTTGGTCAGTTGATTTTGCCACAATGCTTCTCTCCTTTAAGGAATATCTTACAAAATTCTTTTGTGTTAATAATTAGCTCAATGTTTTACAGTACTTTGTGAAATGGCATTTGTCTTTTAATTATCTTAAGTTGTACACAAACACTAGCATTGCCCATAACAGTGGATCTCTTGCTATAATCAGCAATGTAGGAAAACTTAGCACCAGAAAGAGCCAGACCTGAAGGCAGTAAGAAACCCAGGCAGGAACACTGCTGCCTTGGAATTCAGATGGCTGAAACAAGAGAAATATCTCAACGGATAAAAATTTTCACTCAAAAGCAACTTTATAAGTCCTTTTAGTCTAAAGAGAACCTTTTAGAGATGAGTAACCAAACTGCAACCCAAAACCCATTTATTTATCACAAATTGTTAACACTGCAATCAAACCTAGACACTGAGGTTCAGTTCAGTTCATATATTAATATCTTTTGTCTTAAAAGAGAAACAGAAACACCCATAACATGGGTCCACTACCCCTGATCTAGAGCCTTACATAGCATCAACTAGCTGGGGAATTTCAGTCTTCAGCTATAAAAAAGGTGAGCTTTTGTAAACCCCTCCCTGTAGGATATTCATCCTCAGGAGGGAGAGAGACATTGTACTTACAGAAGGACGTGCAGGAGGGAACTGACCTTCAGACCCCACTAGTAACACACATCTCAGACCATCCTCTTCTGGTGGGAGCATCAGTAATAACAATTCCAGGAACTCCTGCTTGGATATTTTCTTTTTTTAAACCATCACAGTACTATGTAATAAATTTTATTTGATTCACTAAAAGAAAAATTTATAGCATTATCCTCTGAATGTCTCAGAGACTAAGAATACATAAGAATGGACAGTCTAAAACTAATATTTTTAGGGCCTAGGATACAGCTCAGCAGCACAGCATCTTCCTGGCAAGCACAAAGTCCTAAGTTTGATTCCTGGCGCTGGAAAAAAAGCAAAAAAAAATAAACTTTTATATGCTGGGTACAAAGGGATACACCTGGAAATCTCAGCTATTTGGAAGGCTGAGAGGCAGGAGGATCACAAGCTTGAGGCCTGAGCAACATAATGAGACTGCCTCAAACACAGAAACAAAAAAACCCAACTTTCTAATTTTCAAAAATAATATAAAGAACTTTAAAAAGCATATTATAAAATATAAAGAAAAACATAGATTAATATTCCATAGATTAATATCATGGCATAGTGTCTCTAAACATAATTTAAAAGGACACCTGCTGTGACATAAAAAGGTATTTCAGGCCGACATGGTGGCATACTGCTGTGATCCCAGCACTTGAGAGGCCGAGGCAAGGAGGAGCAATGAGAGTCCAAGAGCAGCCTGGGTTACAGAGTGAGTTTAAGAACAGGCTGAACTGAGTTTAAGAACAGGGTGTACATCCTGAAACCTTGTCTCAAAAAGATAAAAAAAAAAAAAAAGAAAGAAAATGATATTTCAAAACTTGGTGAGGCTAAAAGACTGTTTTGTGCATATCATGATGAAACAGAATTAAAAATTTTTGTCAGATGACCTTTGTATCTAAGTGAATGTGTGTAGTGAATTAGGTACAGGCAAATGGGTATAAGGTCTGCCACACGGTCTACTGTCAAGATGTGCAGTACATCTTCAGAGACTATATCCTTGTTGGAAAGGAAGTCCGTAAAGAAGTTTCAGCTCCAAAGTCACAAAGAGAAATGGTTTAGCCTAGAACTTTTTGTGCTTTTTTTTTTTTTTTTTTTTTTTTTTTTTTTTGGTACTGTGGATCTAAGTCATGGCCTCATGCTTGCCAGGCAGGCGCTTATGCCACTGAGCTAAATCCCCAGCCCATCTTGACTTTTTTTTTAATAATACAAGAAATCGCATTAGGTTGAAGATGGGAAAGACCACAGGCTTCTTCCTTAATAATTGTCAGAAACAAAATGAGACTAGCACTGTGCTTCTTAGCCATTGTGGAGAGTTACTTTGAGCTTTTGATTTAGGCTACGTGTGTTTTACTGTGGGCTGAGTTAAGTAGCATCAGAGAAGCATCTAAAACAAGCCCTTGTACATTTTAAAGTTGCCTTCTTCTTTACTGACCAGCTCGTATCCTGACATGATAACTAGTCAGTGTCTTGAAATGAGCTCAGAGTAGTAAATAGCACAAGGATACTGAAGACAGTCTCAGGTTCTTTTTTTAGGAAGGTGGGGTACCGAGGATCAGACTCATGACCTCATGCTTGCCAGGCAGACCCTTACGCCACTGAGCTAAACCCAGCCCAGTTTCAGGTTCTCATCCAGATCTGTGTACCATTGCAAGAGCCCATTAGTTTGGGTTTTTTTGTTTTTGGTACCGGGGATCGAACTCACGATCTCATGCTTGCCAGGCAAGCGCTTTATGCCACTGAGCAAAATCCCCTGCCCATGAGCCCATTACTTTCAGCTTTACTTTTCATATTAGGTAAGAAAGGGGGCAGGTGGGGTGATAACTCTCCCTCAAGGGCTGTCGTAAATCTGAACCACCTGGTACTAAATCAGCCCTTCATTCCAGCTTTCCTTTTCCTTTGTCTCCGCCTCATCCCATGCTCAAGCTTCTCTGTAGATGCTTCTCACTAGACTCTTTCTTGTATCAATTATGTCCAACATTATTTTTCTTTGACCAGTAAAGGTTAACACGGTCAAAGGAAAGTATTTCGTATCTTATTTCTCAAGAGGGTAATTGTGAGCCAGGTGTGATGGTGTATACCTGTAATCCCAGCATTCTGGGAGACTGAGGCAGGAGGATTAAAGTTTAGTGACTTAGTGACTTAGCAAGACCTTGTCTCAAAATTTAAAAAAAAAATTAAAGACTGGGAGTGTAGCTCAGTAAAAAGTTCAGTGAAATTTTTAAAAAAAATTTTAAAGACTTGGGGCTGGGGATTTAGCTCAGCGGCATAAGTGCCTGCCTTGCAAGCAGGCAGTTGTGAGTTCAAACCCTGTACTGATAAAAAGGAAAAAGACAAAAAAAAAAAAAAGTAAAAAAAAAAAAAAAATTTTTTTAAAGACTGGGAATGTAGCCCAGTGAAAAGTTCCCAATACCACCACCAAAAAAAAGAAAGTGTGCAGGGGTGGGGGCAGTAACTGTGTTTATGGATTTTTAAGTTTTCTTATTTTTCTTTAAAGATTTCTTCTAAACATGTTGTAAAAAGCTATAATTGGAACTGAAACCAACTGGCCAAATCTTTGGTTACCTGAGTATGTTTTTACCTTTGAAATTTTAAAGACAGATCTTTATTACAAATACAAAGCACATTCCTTTACAAACCTGGCGCCATGGTTGAAGAAGTTACTGCCTTACCAGGATGCAAACCCAAAAGGTTTGAGAAGAATTTAGAGGCATTCACAGATGATGGCTTTTTAGTGCTACTGAAGGAAGCTTTGATGTTAGGCCATCTGTACAAATGTTTAACCTCTCATGTTGAGTCTCAGATACTCATGCCATTTCATAAATCACCCTGGTGCCACTGCCAGGGGCAGAATGCTGTCCTCTGCCAGTATCCTAGATTCTTACTCTGCATTCCTAAAGTCTATCCTCCTAAGGGTTTACTTGAGTCTCTTCTAGAAAATAATGTGACCTAGCTGGCTGGAAAGAATGAGCAGCTCTTCATATTTATAGTTAATTCCTAAGGAATTTAACTCACATATTATGTCTACTTCTTTGCGTGTCGGTTGGGGACATCTTAACCATACTTCCTCTTAATTTTTATCTCTAATTTAGGTAGAAACCATGATCCAAGTTCACTGGTGAATTTTTGGATGTAATATTCATTTAACTGTCTTCACCACACACCCCACCCTCAGTTCTCTCTAAGCTGATAAATGCTGTCTCTCTAAGTGTGTCTCTTAAACTGCCCCTTCCTTCTGCGGTACACTTTAGGTCTTTTTGCCTCACCCACTAGTTCTAGAATAAGGAGGTAGAACAGGCAGTAGGGAATGCTTTCCTCATGGCTAGGTTAGGCTTAAGTCCAACCAGTGTACTAGAAATTTGGTACACTGCTGGCCCAGTGATTTGAAGAGGAAAAAACCAGGGAGTAAGAAAAGAGAAGCTGACTTGTTGGTAAATAACTCTCTCTTTTCAGGACTGGCTTTGTACCCAGCACTGGATGCAATGCTGGAATCAGAAACTATCCTGGTTAAAACAACAATTTAAGATATAACTAAATAGCTACTGGGAAGGTTTCATTCAGTAAACATTAGTAAATACCTGCTCTGTACAAGAACTGAATAAAAAGCAGTTTAATCTGTTTTAGTACTTACAGTTTCTTGACTTTAGCAAGATAGACCTGTAGAACTAGGACAGAGTCACACAGCTTACAAGACTCAGCATCTACAATGCAACACATTTAAGATAATTCTGCCCTCAGCAGGATCTCTTTACAAAAGATGTGATGATGGCTGGGGTGTAGCTCAGTAGGAGAGTGCCTACCACTGGTAAGTGAGAAGAGATTTCACTGTCTAAGTTTCTTCTTTCTGGCTTTATTCCACTTCAGCTTTTGGATCGGGGCAGGGCATCCTCTCATCAACTTATATTATTGAGCTAAGCATTGCTCAGATGTCAAGGAGATCATTTTGGAGTCTATAAAAACATATGCAGGCTGGGGATATAGCTCAGTGCAAGCATGAGGTCATGAGTTTGATCCCTGGTACCAAAAGAAAACTGGGTATAGTGGTGCATGCCTGTAATCCCAGCACTTGGGAGGCTGAGGTAGAGAGATTGTTACAAGTTTGAGACCAGTCTGGGCTACAAAGTAAGCCCAAGGCCAGCCTGAACTGCATAGTAAGACCCTGTCTCAAAACACACACACACACACAAAGTCATATGAACATCAGATCATACATTGCCAAAATAAATACCTGGGCCAGTGACCTAGGATTTTGGGGTGAAGTCAGAGAGGGGGAAGAAGTGTTGGTGCTTGACTCATCAAGAAATTGTTTTTAGTCATCATTTTTGTAATTTTGAGAAGGATCTAGAATACAGGTAAATTTTGCTGGTTTCTTTTTTAATACCTCACAATAAGTTGCCACTTTTGTCTTAGTCTGTGGTTACAGTAAGGTCTGTGTTTAAAAGAAAGCCAAAAAGAAAAATCCTGAGAACTTAATGATGGGAAAAAGACTTAGTTTTTCTTTAAGTAGGGATTATTCCAGTGTGTGTACCTTTGTCAGGTCTCTCGTTAAACTAAAGGTTTTTGGTTTCTGGTCTTTTTCTTCACTCTTCACTACCCTCCGTTCCTCCAAAAAATGCCTTCTGTCTGAAATCTGTTCCAACATAGACATGTCTGGAATAGCTGACATTTGCAAGTATTGTTAGGATTACTTTTAAAAGTTTATCATCAGACTTTTAATCTAAATCATCTTCTCACAGCTTGAACTGGGATAGAAAGATCTTTTTCTGCTACTTTTGTGCAGAAGAGATCAACAAGTATTTTTCTCTTCCTGGGAGGCTTATTCAGTGTGCATTCTGATTATGTTAACCTAATTAGCCTTTTATGTTTTCTGGCTTAAATACACTAGAAATTATTTCTTCAAAATGTGATGACAGTATGCATATTAGGGAAGAAATATGTTTCTCACATCCTTGAATATAATGTCTCCATCAGAGACTTGTAGACAATACCTGAAGTGAGGGCAGTCGGATAGAATAGGAAAGGTATAGTTTTTTCAGTAGCTTTTTAGTGGCTGGAGATTTATAGCTCTAAAAGGATTTTTTATGCCATGTATTTATGTATTAAAAACACTGTTTATGAAAAGGGATTTTTAAACATTTCTGCTGTCAATTGGTAACATCCAAATTAATAGTGCTAAACATTTTTTCTAACTCATTCTTTCCTTAGAAAGCTAGTGTTTCATTTGTCCCCATTTCCTATCAACTTAGTTCTTGGGAGCTAAGTGAGTAAATAGCACTTCCCAAAGAACCACCAGCCATGTAAGGATGACTTTATGGGCTCCAGCTTTCTGTATCCCACCCTCCCTACCCCCCACAAACATATTGAGCCACTGCCCTTGCTTTTTAAAAATTGTGATAAAATCCACACACCGTAAAGTTCACCACTAAAAGTATACCACTCAATAGTTTTAGTATGTTTACAGTTGTGCCACTCTCACCAGTGTAAATTTTAGAACATTTTCATCCCATCCTAATATCTATTCTATTCAAGATAATCTACACATTCATTGTGAGCTATATCAAAATATCAATGATATTTTTCACAGAACTAAAAAAAAATTCTAAAATTCATTTGAGAACATAAAAATCCTGAATAGCTAGAACAACCTTGAGCAAAAAGAACAAAGCCACAGGCATTACACTACCTGGTTTCAAAATACATTATAAAGTTACAGTAATCAAAGCAGCACAGTAGGCCTGCACAGCAACTGCATCCAGCTGTGCAACCTTGGCACCTTGCTTGGAATCTGGTAGGGCCCTGCCCAGTGTTTCCAATCAGCTCTGGACTTTCAGGTAGGTCCCTTGGAGCCTGGTTGGGCCCTGCCCATTGACTCTGAGTGGCTGAGGAATCACCTGCACACAGTGGCGTGAACTAAAGGCCTACATATCCCCATCCAGCCGTGCAACTTTGGCACCTCGCTGGGAACCTGGTAAGGCCCCGCCCAGTGACCACAGACAGCTGCGGAGCTTTGGTATGCACATGGCATGAGCTGAAGGCTTGCATAGCATATTCCATATAGCTGTTCAGCCTTGGAATGCCACTCAGAACCTGGTAGAGTTCCACTGAGCAACCACAAGCAGGCAGGGAGCTTCAGAATACCACATGGGGTATACTGAAGGCCCACCAAGCATACTCCCCACATTTGAGAAACCTTCATGTGTCACTGGGGACCTGGTAAGGCCTGACAGACCACCTCCAATCAACTGGGGAATCTCCCTGCAGTACTGCCAGATATCCTCAACTGAGACCTTGCATTCAGGAGAATACAGGAAAATGACAAAACGAAAGAGCAAAATGCAATCTCAAATCTCCAGCCCATCCCAAATAAGCCTAGGAGACATAGACACAGAAGAAAATGTAAGCCATACACCTGAAACCTCTGAAATAACAACTGAAGTAAAGAAACAACTCCAGGAACCTGTAAAGGAACTCAGATTAGAAATAATCTCCCAGACAGAAGAAGAAATGAAAAACGTAATAAAAGAAATGCTGAACACATCTAAAGAAGACATATTTTAAAAAATTGAGGAGCACTGCAAAAAGATGGAAACCTTGAATGAACAATATAAAAAAGAAACAATGCATGAAACAGATTCAAAAGATATCCAGGAAAGCAAAAATTCTGTTGAAAGCTGACAAAACCACCTCAATGAAAGTGAAAATAGACTCAGACCTTGAAGACAAGATTGCAGCTAGCCAATAGGAAATTTAAAATATTTTTAAAATAACAAGGAATCGAGAGACTCTGGAGAACATGGCGGACAGACAACAGCAACTACTGAACGCTCTCTAAAGGCTCGGCTCAGAGGCCAGGAATGAAGCGGACTAAGGAGATACGAACCAGTAGAGATATGCTCTGCTGACTCAGGAACGAACTGGGCTGAGAGAATCCAACTTGGAATACAGTCCTGGCGCTAAAATAGGAACAGAAAAATCTCGGTGTGGAGGCTCGACTCCGCGCCATTGGAAACCGCGGCTTGGATTTCCCGCCGCGCGGCGGCCGGCTACCTCCACAGCGGCTCAGCAAGGAGAGACGCGACCCCCGAGCTCTGGGAACGGGCGTCTGGGAACGGTCTCGGAAACGTGACGGGCAGGAAGGAAGGCTGACTGGTGGCGAGGTGAGCGAGGAACTGACTCCCTACCGTAGTCTGACTCCAGCGGAGGATTTTCTGGGCGCGGGCAGTCCTGTAAGAGCAGGGCGCGGTGGCAACTGCAGCCGCGCATTTCCCTCTCGGACGGGATTGGTGAAAGGTGCCTGGCCGGAGGGACGCTGCTCGCGGACTCCCTAGGCTGGCCTAGCCCAGATCCCAGAGCCTGACGGTGGCCCGGAGGAGCGACCGACTTCCGCGTAGGCTGCCTCCTCCGCAACTCCCTGGGGCGCAGCGGTGAGCTGGAACAACTAGCCAGCGCAATTCGATCAAGCTGTAGCTGACAGGCAGGGAAGCCGGGCCTCCTGTGTAAGATTACATTTTATAAGGAACAGAAAATATGGGGAAGGGAAGCAACAAAAAAGGCTCCTCAACCCCCAATCCTGAGAATCAGGCAATAGTGGACACTGTACCAATATACATTAAGCGCCATTTAGAGAGCCTCATAGACCAATTCAGGAATGAAGTTATCAATGACCTGAAGCTAGAAGTATGCAGAATAGTTAGAGAAATGCTAAGCACCACCCAGGAAAAAGCAGATGGTGGAGTGGAAGAACAGAAAAAGAGGGGAGAATTGCTTGATGGAGAAAACAGAGAAAGCATTGAGTATGTGAAGCAGGTACAAAGGGACTATCAAGAAATCAAGAAGTATACCCAAGACTGGCATAACAGCTTGAAAGAAACTAAGGACAGACTATCTGAATTGGAGGGCAGACTTGAAACATGGGAGAATGAAATGAAAAACTTCTTAAAAATAACAAAGAAACACACAGCAATAATACAAAGACAAGAAGATGATAAGAGGAGCCATAACTTAAGGATTAAGAACATAAAAGAAGAAGTAGGGACACAAACAAGTGAACTACAAAAGCTACTCACAGAAATAATCCAGGAGAATTTTCCTAATTTAGCAAAAGGTAAAGATACTCAAATGTATGAGGCATACAGGACCCCAGCTACCTACAACCCTAACAGAGAAACACCCAGGCATATAATAATAAAAATTCCAGAAATTCAATACAAGAACAGAATATTAAAAGCTGTAAGAGATAAGAAACAGATCACTTACAAGGGAAGACCCATCAAAATTACAGCAGATTTCTCTTCACAAACCATCAAATCACGAAGAGCATGGGGAGAAATAATTCAAGCTTTGAAAGATAATAATCTCCAGCCAAGATTGAGATATCCTGCACAACTGTCCCTGGAAATTGATGGAAAAACGAGGTGCTCCCAAGATAAAGAGGAACTGGGGGAATTTGCAACCACCAATCCAACCCTACAGAAAGTATTGCAGGATATTCTAAAAAAAGAAAAATACAAAGAACCCAGAAATAGGGGCGGGGAGGCCACAACGAATAGAGCAGAGACCAAAACGAAGAAGACAAACTGACAGCTACTGACAGAAAAAGAGCTCAACAGAAATGAGACAGAGAAGATTGGATGATAGGAACAGCTTTTTTTGGAGAAAATGACATCTTAATAGGTAATGCTGATTTAGTACCATCTTGTTTTGAAGTCTCATCTAGCTTTTGTTCTTCTGTCTCCAATGGTCTAAACAGGTTGTATCTTATTGGATTTTACTATGTACGATAGTATAAGAAAAAACCTTTTAAAGACAAGGAGATTATACAGAGACCATTGTTCATTTTCTGTTAGTCGATTCTAAATACTCTATAATGCTGTTATTCTCTTAAATGGATTTACATTGTTTTGATATACTTAATGCTACAGTATATGAAGTTGTACTCAAGGACTTCAGGGAGGGAGTCAATATGGTAACTATTTTTGGGTCAGGATTAGCTGGTGGTGAAACAATATTCTGCTTAAATGGTTATGTTTTGATCTGCCCTGTTTCGCTGTTATGCCCTCTTTTTTTCTCAATCTCCACTCCATTATTTACTTTTTTATTTTTACCCATTTAATTACAGGGAAAAATATAGCAGGATATAATATAGTAACCCACTTTGACTTTCTATTATCTCGATTTGAAGCCCTGTATTACTCTCACCATCTTGTTTTTGACTGAGGTTCCTATATTCTGTTTTGCTGGATAGTATCAGGTTCGAAAGTTTAGGCATCAGCTGAGAAGGTAATGAGATTCATTATAACGCCCATTCTCGTTGACTTTTATCTACTTTTGAAGACCTACAATGTCTCCAATGTTTTGGTTTTGTCGGTTTTATTCTTTACGGTTTTGTTCAATTGTATTACAACTAATGATATAGGCAATTCTATTAGAAATAGCGGGAGGCATTAGGGTAACCATTGTTGATCACCTTGTATTATGTTTTTATATTATCTATTATGTCCACCCTTTTGACTTGACCGATTCTGTTCTGTTATGTCACATTTGGTTTTACTCTCCTCCAAAAAAGCAACAAGAACCGTGGGAGCAATGAAACCCAAAATGTGTAATAGTCACTGTACAAAAGAGAGGAAAAGAAAGTGCTCTAAACTATATAACTGCATGTATATTTAAAAGTATAAGATAGAAAATGATATCACAGAGTTTTATTGGATCATTGAACAGAACTGTTTGCAGTATCATTGGTGGAATGTCCACTCTACAAGCTTTAATTTTGTGACTTGAACAATTATTTCTAAGATGGCAATATGTAATCCATTAACTAGTGATTCCTACTGCGCATTTTTTTATTCTGTAAATCTGTATAACTTGTACCCCTTCACTGTTTTTTTTTCTTTCTTTTCTTTTCTCCTTAAATAAAAATTAAAAAAAAAAATAACAAGGAATCAGGAAATAACAATTCGACAATTACAAGATGATGCAAAGAAAACAATGTAAGATTGATAGGGTAAACAAAAGAAGTGACAACGCAAATGATATCAAAACACTGGGAAAGGAACTGACATACAGATAAGTGAAGCATATAGAACTCCAGTTAGCCATAACCAAAATAAATGTATACCCAGACATACAATAATCAACATCCCATAAATTCAACATAAGAGCAGAATATTAAAAGCTGTTAGAGAGAAAAGACAGATCACCTATAAAGCCCATCAGAATCATAGCAGACTTCTCAATACAAACAATGAAGTCAACAAAAGCATGGAGGGAAGTATTTCAAATTCTAAAGGATAATGACTTCCAACCCAGATTGATGTACCCTGAAAAACTGTCCTTCAAAATTGATGGAGAAATAAGATACTTTCACAACAAAGAATAGCTGAAGAACTTCATGACCACCAAAGCAAACCTGCAAAGATTACTGAAAGATATTCTAGATAGACATAAAAATAACTATGACTTCAAGAATAACAACGGAAAAAAAAACACTAAGCAAGGTAAACAATTAAGCAGGGGAAAAGTAAAGAACCAATAGCAGAAAGATAACATGACAAAAATAAGCCAGTATATATCACTTATAACCATTAATGTAAATGGCCTTAATTAGCCAGTTAAAAGAAACAGACTGGCAGACTGGATCAAGAAACAACATCCAACCATATGTTGTATACAAGAAACCCATCTAACCCAAAAGGAAACTCATAGGCTGAAAGCCAAACGATGGAAAACAATACTACATGCAGCAGGAACAACAGCAACAAAAAAAGGCACAAGTAGCTATTCTGTTTGCAGACAATATGAACTTCAGACGAAGAATGATCCAAAGAGATAAAGAAGGTCACTACATACAGTTAGGGGAAAACTTCAAGAGGAAGAGATAATAATGTTAAATACATATACAACAAATACAGCAATACCCAGCTATATAAACAAATATTAATAGAAATGAAAACTTAAATAAGCAATAGCACAATTATAACAGGAAGCCTTAACACCCCATTGACCCAAAGAGACAGATCAACTAGAGAGAAAATCAGCAAAGAAATAACTCAATCAAACTTGTGAAGAAATGGACTTAGTAAAACTGTACAGAATGTTCCACCCAACATCAAAATATACATTCTTCTCAGCTGCACATGGAACATTCTCTAAAATGGACCATAGACTAGCCCATAAAATGTGCTTAAGTAAGTGCAAAAGAATTGAAATTATATGCATGTTTTCGGGTCATAGTGCCATGAAACTAGAAATTAATGACAACAAAAACAGCAAAAACTCCATAAGCACGTAGAAATTAATTAATACAAGTCTGAACAATTAGTGGATTGCAGAGAAATTTTAAAAAATAATACCTACAAGCAAACAAAAATACAAATATAACTTACCGGAACCTGTGGGATGCAATGAAAGCAGTCCTCAGAGGGAAATTTATGGAAGTGAATTCCCACATCAGAAAAATAGAGTGAACACAAATAAACAATCTCATGCTACACATCCCACATCTAGAAAAAGCAAGTCAAGCCCAAAGCCAAAAGAAGGGAGGAAATGATAAAGATCAGAACAGAAATTAACACAATTGAGACTAAGAAAACAAAAGAATTAATGAATCAAAGGGTTTATTTCTTTGAAAAATAAATAAAATTGATAAGCCCCTAGCCAACCTCTTTTTTTTTTTTTTTTTTTTGTCTTTGTCTTTTTTATCAGTACCAGGATCGAACTCACGACTGCCTGCTTGAAGGCAGGCGCTTATGCCGCTGAGCTAAATCCCCAGCCCCTAGCCAACCTCATTTAAAAAAGGAAAGCAAATACTCAAATTTAAGCAATAAGAAATGAAAAGGGCAAAATCACTACAGACCCTGTGGAAATTAAGATCATCAATACCTACTTCAAAAATCTTTACTTCAATACCTACTTCAAAAATCTTTGATAACACAGAAGAAATAGATTCCTAGAAACATATAAATTATCTAAGCTGGATCAAGAAAATGTAAAACTGTTGAATAACCCAGTTTCAATTAATGAAATTGAAAATTAATTGAAACCCAACAAAGAAAAGCCCAGATCCTGATGGAATCATTGCTGAATTCTATAAGAAATTCAATGAAGACTTAATTCCAACATTCCTCAAACTCTTCAGTGAAATTGAAAGGGAAGCAAGTCTCCCTAACTCATTCCTGAAAGCAAGTATTACCCTAATTCCAAAACCAGAGAAAGACCCAACCAAAAAAGAGAACTACAGGCCAATCTCTCTAATGAACATAGAGGCAAAACTTCTCAGTAAAACACTGGCAAACAGAATGCAGCAAATCATCAAGAAGATCATACACCATGACCAAGTGGGATTCATCCCAGGAATGCAGGAATAGTTCAACATACTCAAATCAATAAACGTAATACACTGTATCAATAGAGCCAAAGATAATAAGCACATGATCGTTTCGATAGATGCAGAAAAAACTTTTGTTAAAGTCCAACACTCATTCATGGTAAACCTACAGAAAATTGAAATAGATGGTCTATACTTCAATCTGATAAAAGCCATCTATGACAAACCAACAGCCAGCATCATATTAAATGGTCAAAAACTGAAGGCCTTTACTATAAATCAGGAACAAAACAAGGATGTCCATTATGCCACTCCTATTCAATATAGTGCTGGAAATATTAGCCAGAACAATTAGACAAGAAAAGGAATAAGGATAGGAAAAGAAGTTAAATTATCACTATTTGCAGATGACATGATACTCTACATAGAAGAGCCCCAAGACTCCATTGAAAGATTTCTAGGTATAATAACCAAATTCAGTAAACTAGCTGGATACAAAGTCAACACTCAAAAATCAATAGCATTCCTCTACACAAACAAAAACTCACTGATAGAGAAATAGAAGAAGCCACACCCTTCACAGTACCATCCAAAAAAATGAAATACTTAGAAATCAGTGTAACAAAGGAAGTAAAAGATCTGTTCAGTGAAAATTACAGTACTCTGAAAAATGAAATCAAAGAGGATCTGAGAAAAATGGAAAGACATTCCTTGTTCATGAATAGGAAGAACATTGTGAAAAAGGTCATTCTCCCAAAATTGTTATACATATTTAATGCAGTTCCAATCAAAATAACATTAGCATACCTCACAGACCTAGAGAAATCATTCCTAAAATTCATCTGGAACCAGAAGAGACCTAGAGTAGAAAGGCAATTCTAAACAGCAAAAAGGCAGAAAGCATCTCTGTCCCTGACTTGAAGTTATACTATAAAGCTACTGTGATAAAATCAGTATAATACTGGAATAAAAACAGACCTGAAGATCATTGGAATAGATGAGAAGACACAACCACAACTACAAACACACTCAGCCACCTTATCTTTGACAAAGGGGCCAAACATGTTCACTGGAAGAAAGACAGTCTCTTTAATAAATGGTGCTGGAAAAACTGCCTCTCCATATGCTGAAAACTAAAACTAGACCCGTGCCTATGCACTAAAACTAAAGTCAAAATGGGTCAAAGATCTAAATATAAAAACAGAAACACTAAGTCTGCTGGAAGACAAAGTAGGTAGAAATCTTGAAGACGTAGGGGTAAGCAGAGAATTCATGAACAAAAGTCAAACTGCATGGTAAATACTTCCCATAATAACTGGGATCTCCTCTTACTAAAAAGTTTTTGCATATCAAAAGAAATATCCAACAGAATGAAAAGAAAACCCACAAATTGGAAAAAAATCTTAGTCAACTGTCCCTCAGACAAAGGACTTCTGTCTAGAAAATATAAAGAATAAAAAATCAGACCCCAAAATTCAAAGACCCAATCCAAAAATGGGCTTCTGAGATGAATACACAGTTCTGAGCAGAAGAAATACAAATAACAAATAAATACATGAAAACATGTTCAGCATCATTGGTCACTAGAGAAGTGCAAATTAAAACCACACTGAGTTTCCATCTCACTTCAGAAAGAATGGCCAGAATCAAGAAATCCACCAGTAACAAGTGCTGGAGAATCTGTGGGGAGAAAGGAACTCTTCTACACTGTTGGTGAGGGTAGACGGGTGCAACCACTGTGGAAATCAGTCTGGAGGGTCCTCAGAAAGCTGGGATTGGAAGTCCCACTATTCCACTTCTGGGCATATTCCCAGAAGAACTGAAAACATCATACCACCTTGACACATGTCACTCATGTTTATAGCAGCACAATTTGTAATAGCCAAATCTTGGAAGCAACCTAAATGCCCATCAACTGCAAAATGGGTAAAAAAAGATGTGGTATTTTTATACAGTGGAGTACTACTTAGCTATAAAGAAAGATCACATTGAGGTTTTTAATAGGTGAATGGATGTGAGTTGGAACCATACTCATAAGTGAAATAAACTCACGTGTAAATACTGCTTCATCTTCCTATTGTAAGAAACTGAAAGTAAATAAAATACAAAATCTTCAACAAATATTGTGAAAGGTTTAAGAAACTGCTCAAGGGGCTGGGGATTTAGCTCAGCGGCATAAGCACCTGCCTTGCAAGCAGGTGGTCGTGAGTTCGATCCCCGGTACCGATAAAAATGAAAAAGACAAAAAAAAAAGAAAGAAAGAAAGAAACTGCTCAAAGGGGAAAAAATAACTGAGAGAAAAGGAGAAAAGAAAGAAAGGAAAAGAAAAAAGATACAAATTTGTACATACACACTTAAGATAGCTAAGATGATTGTGCTACTAATTCTATTAGTTCTTGGAACAAAACAGTTAACTTTCATAGGATTAGATCAATTTTGCATGTTTATATCCGGTAATCTGAGTAACTCTTTTGAAGATAACTATGCAAAATAACAACCTTAGTTATGTTCCTACCACCTGTTTTGAAAGCCTATATTGTCATTGTTTTGGGCTCCTTGTTATTTGTCTGTTTTGTTCCTTGTTTTTCTTGTAATTTGTTTTGTTTTTTTTTTCTCTGTAATACAGAAAGGATAGATGTACATGTATAGGCTTATACATGCCTAGAACTTCTCCTAAAGCGTTCACAAGAATTGATTTTATTATGTGTGATGGAATGAACAGCTACTTTGAAGAAAACGAGACATTATGGTAGCCACTGCTGATTTCCTAATATCTTGTTTTGAAATCCAATAATGCTTTTATTCTTTGTTTTGATTGGTTTTAGTCTGTTTTGTATTATTTAATTTCACTATGTTTGATGGTATGGACAGCTATTTTGAAGAGAACAAGAGACATTATGGTAGCCATTGTTGATTTTCCTATTGTCTGGTTTTGAAGGCCCATAATGCTTTCATTCTTTTGTTTTGAATGGTTTTACATTATTTTGTCTTGTTTGAATTCACTGTGTGTGACGATACACACAACTATTTTGAAGAAAATATGGTAATCACTATAGATTGTTGTCTTGTTTTGAAATTCTGTGTTGACTACGTTGTTTTGGTCTGATCTGCTCTATTCTGTTATTTTGTTTTATTCTCTTTAAAAAAATTTTTTAAAAGAAAAAAAACCAGCATGGTATTGGCATAAATACACATAGACCAGTGAAACAAAATAGAGAACATAGGGGCGGGGGATTTAGCTCAGCTAAGCGCCTACTCAGCAGGCATGAGATCATGTATTTGAACCCTGGTACAAAAAAAAAAATAGAGAATTGTAAATCCCACACATCTGTAGGCAATGGATTTTAAACAAAGGTGCTAAAAACTCACATTGGAGAAAAGACAGGTTTTAATAAATGGCACATATAGGAGAGTCCACCAAAAAATGTATGCATACATCAGGTAAAGATAAATTTGTATAAATAATTTAATACTAAATTTGTTCAGACATCATGAGATTAATACCAGTTACCTTTGAACTCTACAATTGTAAGAGGTGTTCAAAGTGGTGGCCATTAGCTTCTTAGATATTTGTTAGTACAGCAAACTGCTGCTTATGTAACTTGGGCATTCCGAGTGCTACACTTACATTTTCAGTTTCTTCTCTAAGGGCCAGCAAGATAGTGAGTTTTCTGCAATATACAGCATCCTCTAGGGTTCCCCTATATAAGGGTAACAACACCATTTGTTGAGAAAACATCATAATATTTTTATTTGCCTGGTCTGTGTATACATTTTTTGGCAGACTGTTATCTGTTTTGGGCACTATACACTCTGTATACAGTTGAAAATATCTCGTTACTCCATAAATATGCAGAATTCTTAATGTCTTTATCAGTTAAACAATAAAATAGTGTATATTTAATGGTTTTTGATTTGTAAACTTTTGTAGCCATTATAAAAGTTGGTTTTAGACACTTTTCATCTTTCCCCCAACAAAACCTGCATGCCCATTAGGCATCATTCCCTGCTTCTCCTTCTCCAGTCTCTGCCCACCACATGACTTCCTCTGCGCCTTTTCTGTCCAAGGAAGCAGCTGGCGTTTCAAACAGGAGTAGTAGACACGAACTCCTCCAGCCTAGGTCCGTTTCTTATTTACCTTCCTATTCCTGAGACACATTACCAACAGTCACATCTTAAAAGAAGGAAAGGTTTATTTTTGCTCACAGTTTGTAGAAGTTTCAGTCCATCTTAGGTGGTTCCAAGGCAGGGCAACATGGCAAAAGAGAAGCAGCTCATGACATGGCAGTGGGAGGTGGTAGGAATGATAAACCTTTTTAGCCACGTCCCCAGTGTCCCACCTCTTCTGATCAGATCCTGCCTAACAAGTCAGCTATAAACTCATCAGTTGACTAATCCACTGGTAATTATCAGGCCATAGCCCTTGTGCCCCTTTTGGGGCCCTGAAGCATGTACCCCAAGCCTTGCCTTTAGGTCTTGCTCCCTTTCTGCCTTCTTTCCTCTCCCAGGTGCACACAGAATCTGGGTTCATTGGGAAAGCAGGTTCACAATGAGGGGTAAGCAGCAAATTGAGCCCCCAGCACTTTTGATCTTGCGTCGAAGTCCAGGGCTCCTGACCAGGCTGATCACAAAGAAGGCTTTGGGTGTACATTCCAGGCATCCCACTCTGACCCTCACCCTAGAGAAACCCATGAAGGAGAAGGCAAAACTCCTAGGAGCCCAGGGTCCTGCTCACTGACCAGGCTATCTGAAACGTATTTGTGTCTCATATCGTGCCAGTAAGAACTGAGCAGAAGTAGGAAGGAACTTGGGAATAAAACTGTAGGGCCTGGCAAGCGCGAGGTCCTAAGTTTGATTCTTGGTACCAAAAAGAACTCAAATACATAAACTGAGGAACCCCAGGATAAAATGCACAAGACTTTGCAGGCATCCAAGCAGGATCTGTTGCTACTTAGTAGTATATCAATTAGAGAAATAAAAGCAAAACATGTGCTCACTCAGCAGTACACTTACTAAGAAGAACAAAACAAAAGGCTACTTTAGAATTTAATTCTAGCCCCCCCCCATGAAGTAGTTGTGTGGCTCTCAGAAAGTCATTGTGTAGCTCTGAGAATACTTTTCTTTTCTTTCTTTTCTTTTTTTTTTTTTTTTTTTTTTTTTTTTGTCTTTTTCGTTTTTATCGGTACCAGGGATCGAACTCACGACTGCCTGCTTGTAAGGCAGGCGCTTATGCCGCTGAACTAAATCACCAGCCCCTCTGAGAATACTTTTCACTGCATAGCTCAGAGACTAGTTTTCACGTCCTCAGGTAAGAGAGCTGGATGAACCAACGTGTGCTATGTACTTCTCAGCAGCACACAGTATACAAATAGGTGGGCAGGAGGCTCCCTCCTAAGCATATTTTTTTTTGGTTACCAGGAATCGAACTCGGCATTTTTCACTTGCCAAGCAGGCACTGGCCACTGAGTCATATCCCCGGCCTCTGGCATGGATTTTATACAGCTATTATTTTGTCGTTCCCTTAGTAGGGAACTGGCATGTGTCTAAAGTAAAGGTTCATTTTAGGCCAGTACTACACTGTTACATTACCATGCCGGGATCCACCCCTTGCTTATGCTGGCTTATGCTGGGCAAGAGTACCACTGAGCCACAGCTCAGGTCAGGCCAAAACCCTTTCATTGGACCGTCTCTACATCAAAAAGAACACTGTTATATCTACTCAAACTAGGTTATCTAAAAAGTAGATTATCTAAAAATAATCCAATTGAAGCATGGCATGAGGAAGGTCACAGGAGAAGAGAAAAGAAGGAAAAAGGCATTAATTTATTCTCCTAGACTTTTTATTCCAATAAAAAAGCCATTGTTATTCCTGGAGATTGAACTGTGGGCCTTCATGCTGAGCTACCCTCGCCATTTATTGTTTATTCATTTAATTTTGAGACAAGGTCTTGCTGAGTTACTAAGTTGCCCAGGCTGGGCTTGTGGTCCTTCTGTCTACCTCCCAGAGTGCCATCAGGCTCCAGAGATCTTTCTTAGGGTTGTTACCACAGTGATGTCAGCCTAACAACATCCATAGTAGTTGTATCCATTCACTAGGGGAAATTTAGCTATATGAAAAGCTCTCATTTTACATTTAAAGGATTTTTGCTGAATAATTGAGGAAACAACTCTGTGTGGGTAGAAAACATGTGAACTGTCTTAGGGTGTCTAAAGAGCAAAAGGTGTTTAATCTAGCAAAATAAGATGTGGGAAAAAAGATGAGGCAGAAATGTTTTATGCTTCTGATGACTCCACCAATTTTCACTACAGTATTGAAAAAACTTCACGAAATGAATCAAAACAGACACCTGATGAAGAGGTGACAGACATGCTGGTTATAATAATTACCTAGACAGTTGGGGCTTTAGCTCAGCAGCATAAGCACCTGCCTTACAAGCAGGCGGTCGTGAGTCCGATCCCCGGTATTGATAAAAATGAAAAAGACAAAAAAAGGGGGGGGGGCTGGAGATTTAGCTCAGCGGCATAAGCGCCTGCCTTTGCAAGTGTGTGGTCGTGAGTTCAATCCCCGGTACCGATAAAAAAGAAAAAGACAAAAAAAAAAAAAAATTACCTAGACAACCTCTAAACTTGGTGAAAATTCAAACATCTGTCAAACATAACTATTAAGTGTAATGTCTAGTTGAGGTAGAAGACATGAATGATGAGTAACTATAGTAAAAAATAGAATTTATCTAAGAAATTGATTCTGCTTTTTAAATTTCTCTCAAATCCATCTCTTCTCTCTTATCAGCACTACTCTAATATTTTTTAACTCTGTCTACATTGTCTTCTACAATCTATATTTTCCACATTATAGCCACTGTGTCTTTCTAGCATGCATATTTAACTGTGCTTCGTTCCTTTTTGGTTCTCTCTCTCTTCCACACACACACACACACACACACACACACAAATGTGTTTTTTCTAAACTGTTTGAAAGTGGTTGCTACCTCATATCTCCTTCGATATTGAAATCTGTGCATCCTAAATACAAAGAAATTTTACATAACCACAGTGCAGTTATCATATTCTGACTCTTTGTTGTGTGGGACCTGCCTTATTACTGTGGGAAACTTTCAGGATCTTTTTTTTAGTTTTCAATATGTTGAAATTTTTTAAGATGTACTTTGGTAGGAATCTCTTAGTTTTGTTCACTAGCTTCCTCCCCCCCCCCCATTTTTTTCAGAAAATTTGAGAATTTGTGTACTTCTCTTAAGTGGTTTTTCTTATTTTGTTCATTTTGATAATTATTTCTTCTTCTTCTCCTTCTCCTTCTTCTCCTCCTCCTCCTCCCCTTCCTTTTCCTCCCCCTCCTCCCCCTCCTCCCCCTCCTCCCCCTCCTCCTCCCTTTCTAGGACTTCATTATTCAGATGTTGGCTCTCCTAGACTTATTCTCCAGTTTTCTTCTGCTTTTTGTTTTTGGGTTCTAATTTCTCAAGATTATCTCAATTCATTTTTCAGTTTTCTATTCCATTTATTTCAAAGAGTCTTTGTCTTTCAACTTTTTTAAACTAGCACCATTAGGGGCTGGGGATTTAGCTCAGCGGCATAAGCGCCTGCCTTGCAAGCAGGCAGCCATGAGTTCGATCCCTGGTACCGATAAAAAGGAAAAAGATAAAAATAAAATAAAATAGCTTCATTGTTTATGGATTTAATATCTCTTCATCTTTCTAGGATACTGATGATGATAACCTTTTTGAAATTTTCATTGCTGGTAGTTTGCTTCTTATAAGTTCCTTTTTAAAATGTCCTCTTTATTTTTTTAATCTGATTTTATTTTTAACTATTATGGTCATATACAAATTTATGCTTATGTTGTATCTTCCCCCACTTTAATCCTTCTAATGAGCTGACAGGAAGCACCATACCAATCACACACAACAGTAGTTTCAGGCTTGTGTTTTTAAAGAGCTGTTTAAATACCATCCTGAATAATAACTCTGTCTGACCTAAAGAATTCAAAAATGAAGTCTAACTTGCTATTATATCATGCTAATGTTTAAAAGAATCTGAACTTATAGATCAACTATACAATGTGAGAAATGTCAAATATCTTTATTTGATATTATATGTATAACACATGGAAATGCCTTTCAGTCAGTGAAAGGCAGCACTTTTAGATACAGGTAATTCTAATTAAATTGGCATAGTCAAAACAAAAATATAGATGTTGCTTCCTTGTCTTCAGTCACACCCTTTTATAAACGCAAATTGGAATGGGAGTCTTATTTACTTTTGAGAATGAAGGATTTCCCTAGTATTTAACCAGTTATATAAATCTAACTCTAAAACCAACCTTTAGTAGGTTTTGAGATGACATTCTCAGTCTTTGTGAAAAGTCAACCATTACTAACCAAGTCCAACCATATATTTAGAAAGGGAAAACAGTGACAGTATTTACTGAACTGGAATTACTATCAAAACTTTTTTTAAAAATCCATTTAACTACAAGCCAATTTTATTTAATCAGGACTGTCCAACAAAAATACTCTGTCACCCACTCATGATCTGAATTCTAGTGTATGGTACACATAAAAAAACCACAAGACATTTCTGTTCTGTAATAAGGCACTGACTATTACTCATTAGTAGCTTTTTTGAGGTAAGCTATTAAGTCTACTCTTTCTCCCTTCTTCTTGATGCCAGCAAAGATCATTTTTGTTCCAGGCATGTACTTCTTGGGATTCTTCAAATACTTCATCAGTGTATCCTCTCCCCAAGTGATGCCTTTGTTCTTGTTGGCATCTGTGTCAGAGACTCCAGCAGCCTGACATGTCTTCCTCCCAAACAGACCATGAAGATTTGGCTGTCTTGTGCTTGCTGCCCTTCTTAAAGGTGTGGCACTGGGCACATTTCTGCACAAAAATCTTTTTGCGTTTCTCAACATCACCTATTTTTAAATTTGCTGTGGCTTCTGCGCCAAAAGGTCACCACTCTTTCCTCTTTACCACAAAGAAGGTTCCAGTTTAGAAGCCAGACGACCTCCTCTCTAGCCCAAGAACACACCAATTTGCGGCTAAGTACTGGTGTTAAAATGCCCTGTTTATTACTTAGATAACTCTTGTGTGGAAAGATAGGACACTAAAAAACTGATGAAAAATTCTACCCTGCGACTTGACTGGTACTCACTTGTAGAGTGCAGTTGCTAAGCTGTTCCTTGGGACATCTCTGGGCTCTTGGACCTTTCAGATTCCCTAAAGAAAGGCTCACTGTCCTCTGCTTCCTGGAGTCAGTTTGGCTTTATTTACTCTTCCCATTTTCAGTGTGGTTCCTGACATCATCAACTGTGCTTCATGGCCCACATTTGAAAATTTTTCCTTTTACCTTTTTAAAGAATGAGCCCCTCATTTTCTGCTGCAGCAGTCTAATCACTTCTGAAAGAAACTTTCAACCAGCTCTGCTGTTTTCAGCCTCACTTTTACATTTCTGCAAGGGCTTGCTTCAGAATGTTCTCAGCACACCAGTGCCTGAGCTCCAACGCTCATTGGCTCTCACTGAAAATTCACCTTTCTTGGGTCTTCTTGGTTCATTACTGCCTGCCCTTCTGCTCTTCAACTTCCCTTATTTTGTTGGTGTCATCTCTTTTCCTGTTACTTTTGTCCTTGTAATTTATCTATTAAAATAAATAAATAATTCCCTTTACTGTCTTAGTAGTGTTTCTGGAGAGAGAGGAAATAAACATGTGAGTTCAGTTCACTTGTCTTTAATTAGCAGTTTCCCCTTCTTATTATGAAAAAAAGAAGCATGTCTGACAGCATTGAGTTACTGAAGGAGTGTTGCTCTATTGTGTTGACTCACTAGGACAAGCCAGAGGCTGCAATAAGGTCTAAGATCCTGTGTCCTTTATACCTTTTGTATGTTTGTCCATGTGAGTAAAATGGTGAGGACTGTGCATATAGCTTGTCAGTGGAGTGATGCAATTGGCAGGGAATGCCCAAAATGTGTTCTGATCTGGCCTAGATACTGACCCTGCTTTGTTATGACTTTCTCTGCAGTGATACCACTGTTTATCTCAATTCCCAACCCCAATCCTATCTTACAGGATGACGAAAGCCTCAAGTACCTCACCCATGAGGAAAAAGATGTCATCCTATTCTTTGAAGAGACTCTGGATTCCCTGGAAGATGACTTTGAGGAGCCAGTCCTGTGCGACAGTGGCATTCATTGCCAGTCTCCACAGTCTCTGGAAGACAGCCCATGCAGTCACTCTGAGCCTGAAGATGTCATTGATTTAGTGCAGCCTGGACCTGCAGCTGGGGAAATGGGGTGCCTTCCAGACATGTCTCAGATAGCAGGTGAGGGGTGAAGAACAGATCCTGGCCCTGTAACCTGGTATCCTGGTGTCCAGGACAGGCTCTTTATACTGTGTCCTTCTGTGTTTGCCAGTAGAGCAGCGGTTGGTGGCACCTATTCTTGCATAGAGAAAACAACCCTCTTGGTCACTTGATTGTCTAACAAGGGGGTTTCCAAAGGACTAGGATACAGAGCGAGACCATCTGAGCGTATAAGTAGATTTTATGTTTATGTATATATGTGGAAAGAATTTAGAAGTGACTTCCAGGTAACAATTCTATTGTTCAAAGAAAACATAAAAGGCCCTTCTTTATTTCAGTGCAAAACTATACACCAGTTCTGTGACATTATTTTCCAGTGTGGAGGCATTTGAACTGAAAATCAGCTGGTTCAAAAGATCAGGACAGAAATTCAGGTCAACATCTACTTTGTACATTTCACATGGCTCTGAGTGGCATCAAAGGATACATAAGCTTCTGTCTACTGAAACCTGTGATAAAATGAAATGGACAGAGAGAAATTCCTTCCAGTTCTCTTTTCCTGATAGGAAAGGATGTTGAAAAAAAAGTGGGCAATGGTATAGGAGTGAAATGATAAGGAAAAATAAGAAGGAAACTTTTATTTTTTATTTTTATTTTTTTGGCAGTTCATTGGTTCCTCAGTTCATAAAGTTGGTTGTTTCTACAATTCTGATCACAAACCAAATTGATCTCAAACAGCATCAGCTTTCTCAATAACATCAACACTGAACCTAACAATTTGATTTGGCTCATGACCAATTTGGTTTATAACCAGAATTGTGAAAACAATTAAGTTTCTGAGCTCAGGTACTGCTGTACTAGGGATTGAACCCAGAACTTTACACTGAACTGCATCCCTTTTCTCATTTTTTTATTTGAGACAGGGTCTCACTCAATTGCTAAGTTAACTTAGGCTCAGCTCGCACTTGGAATTCTCCTGCCTTAACCTCTCAGAGTGATAAGATTATGAGTGTGCGCCACCATGCCTGATTTGAGGGAAATGCTTTTACTCTGGTAACTATAAAATATTGCTATTTGTCATAAACCTTCAGAAATGTGTGTGTGTTTTAAAGTAATATTTAATGATATTCACAATTTCATACTCTATAGTTATAGGTTCCGTGTAAAATGGAGCTTGGTTTGTAGCCAGAGAAAAAGCAGTATGAATTTGGTTTTTATTACACTTTTACTTTGAAGTATCATTCTTAAAAGTATTTGAACTGGTAGATCCTTTAAAAATACCAGATCATATAATTGTGCCAAGGAGAACACTTCTTGAAAATACGTCATAGGAATACCATTTTCATAGAGACCTGCTCTGTGTCAGGTATTGCACGAAAATCTAAAGATACAAAGGGTAAAAACACCTGGTGTACTTACGGCTTTGTAGCAGATAGGTGTAAAGAAGTGTCCATAATCTGTGCTGGGTGTGCATTGTTTAGGATGATGGACCCCCAGGAGCACATCTTTATGGCTGGATCCTACATGCTGGCCATTTCTATTCTGACTTACAATTTTGACAGTCACAGATCTGTTTCTTGCATGGTCCTGAAAGTAATAGACTGCCTTTCCTCTCACTGGTCCAAGGAGCAGGAATGGGAGCAGTTTGCTTACAGGAGGCACTGTGGAAGTTGGTAGTTATGTCCCTTGGAGAGTCTCTTAAATTCCATGAACAGGAATGTAACACATTTATTTTTATATAAGATGGAAAGCTTATGAGGTCTTTCCCTTTCTTCAGGGGCTGGACCTGTTGGGACAGAGGACGATCCCATCCCTGAAGGCAGGAAACACAATGCTGAGAAGTCCCCGCCATCAGGCTCCACAGTTCCAGAGACCATTTCCTTGCCCCCACTGTCCCCATCTAGTGCCCCAGCCCATCTTAGGAAGGAGCTCCTCCCTCCTCCTCCAGCAGAGCACCCAAAGCTCCTGCGCTCTGTCCCCACTCCTCTTGTGATTGCTCAGAAAATTTCTGAGAGGTTAGCAGAAAATGAAGCTCTATCCCCCACATCCTCCTCCAAAGAAAGTAGGCCAGGAGATTGGAAGATACTTGCTTCTCTTCCTTCTCGGAATGGGGACCACTTCCTGTGGCACAGACATACAGCACAGTCCCCACCTAAGATTCATCGCTTCCCCAGCAACATCAGTGTGACCAACAGCTCAGGGAAGGAATTCAATAAGACAATCTCGAAGGCAGCTGTCAATGTGCAGGAGCGGAAAGCCCAGGTCCTGGCAAACATCAATGGCGTCTCCTTCCTCACCCCAGGAGACACAGAAGACCGGTCACAGAAGAGTGACCTCACGGAGCAGAGGAGTGTCTCTCCAGATCAGACAGCACATTCCCAGAACACCCTAGGCCTGGCCACTGAGGCTGCAGGCCCCCAAGCAGCAGGGCTGTCCAGTGGTCAGCAGTCTAGGGGCGTGCAGACAGAACAGCCCCCAGCACTGGCCAATGGCTTCCAGAGCATCCACGAGGCCCTCAGAAGTGAGCCTAGTAGCTTCATGTCCACTGGAAAGACCATCACCTTCCGCCCAGACCCCACTCTTGCCAGCAGACTGGCACGCCAGAATGCCAGCAGAAGCACCTATGCATCCCAACAGCCAGACTGCAACCAGGATGCCAGGAGGCGGGGGGGCTCTCTCCCCAGGGCAGTGGGCTTCAGACCCCAGGGCATCACTGTGCAGTTCGCTGGCCGGGGCTCCACAGAGGAAGCCCGGCGGGAGGCCCTCCGTAAGCTTGGGTTGCTTAAGGAAAATGTATGAAGCTGTCGACTGGCAGAATGACTGAAATGTACCTGCTTTTCCCCTCCATAAAGAAAGGATGAAATGAAACACTATTATTGGTGTAGGGTTGTATCTCATACTGTAAATCCAGGAGCTGGTTGGTATAAAATGCACACGCCTTCATCCCAAATGCTGTGCCCAGTGCAGGAAAGAGCCCAGTGGCTGGCATCAGGAATCCCACAACTGAGCAGGTCCTCTTCTGTGAAAGAGAAACCATGCCATATCTTACCATATTTCTCAAAGGTCCCAGAGAGACAGAATAATCTTAAACACCTGTTTGCTTCCACAATTTGTTAATGCTGTATGATTCAGGAAGAGAGAGAGAGTACCTGATTGGTCATTCTTGAGTCTTTGCTCAGACTTCTATCCCAAGTACATTACATGAAAGCCATTTTAGATTGTACTCAGAATTTTTCCCCCTTGTTTTCTACAAAAGTAAAAGAGAAATGCTTGTTAAATTTTTATAGTGTCATGATACTTGTTTGGCTTTTTGTTTTTGAAGGCTGAAAGATGGTATTTTGCCCCTAGATATTTCTTGATATAATTTGGTTTGCTTGGTATTTTAATTGAAAAATTAAAATGAAACTTTAGAGTATCATTTACTGTAATTTTGAATTATGAAAGTAAAGTTATGAGTTGAGAAAAAGTGGTAATTTGGAGAAAGCAAGTCTCATCAGATTCCAAAACCTGTTTTCCTAGACCATGTATATGAGTCTGTGGTGTGTATATATGTACATAATGTGTTAACATACACAGAGGTATTGTATGTTTGATGTGCATGTTATTACATACATATATAAACTTCTGAAAACCTTATTAAATAACTACAGGATATGAGCACTTCCTATTCTCCTGATACAGTCATCTCAGCACTGTGATGAATAACATAAGAAATTACTTCCTAATAAGGAAGTCTTTAAGGCCACAGGTATGTGCAAACATGGTTTTTCCTTAACAGTGTATTCTGTTCCCAATTAAAGTAATATTCCCTGATTCCAAATAAGCCAGGTTTCTTTTCCTTTTTTAATGAAGAACACTTTTAAAAACTGATCTTTGTTTTGTTTATCACCTAACTTTCGTTTTGTGTATTCCAGGGTAACTAGGAAACAAAAGATTCTCAAAAGATCCTTTGTTGATTTTGTTTCATGAGTGACATTTCAGAATTAATTTAAAAGGGGAAAACAGTAAACTAGGTAAAAAGCATGAAAAGAACTGGTTCATTTCCCAGACTGTGTCCTACGTGCTAAGTTGTGACCACAAGCATTATCATCAAAATTGTTTAAATCTGGAGTCTTACACCTCTAAAAATAGATGAGGAAGGACCATCCTGAGCAGTCACACTTTTGTTGTATGTCCTGCCAGCACCATAAATGTTTCTTTCCTGTTGAGTATGACTTAAACTCAGATTAAAATGTACTGTGAAGGGCATTTTGTTCATAGTATTCTACTTGCCTTGTAAGTTACACACAAAAAAAATGATTATGGTTTTTTTCCCTTTGAAGCACAGTATTTAGTGTCTCATCCAGTTCATGTTTTTATGAAATAATCTCAGATTCTTAATGATCTTAAGTAGGTGCTTTGATCTTTTTATTCCAGTTGGTTGGATTTGTTTAAAGGATTCATGAGTTTCCTTTTTACAAAGTGAGATGCCATATACAGTGTTTAATAGTTGAAGGTCTTGGTAGAGCTAATATTTTAAACATCCTTTATATAAGGATTATTTTTACCTTACCCTAGGATTTCATTATGATAGGTAAACTTGACTGTATATTAGTGCATTTGTTCTTCTAGTGACATTTTTGAAAATAAGTTTAGTTTTATCTTACATATAAGCAACTTTGATTTTGACATGTACAGTGTCTTTATTTTCTTTTAAATGGTTATCTTTTCTATTTATTCATAATTCTATTTATTCATAATTATACTATTACTCAAGTCATTTCTTATCCCCATAATCTTTGTGATCAAAATTTTCTAAGAGCTTCAAAGGACAGTTGCTAGTGACATAACCTGTATGTGTACATAACATGTTAACAAAAAAATCTAGTTTGCCAAGAGGCATTAGTTTTCTTGCCACAACTATGTGCTGTTACATTCATAAAGGCCGTCAGGTTCAAGGTAATTTGAAGGACCTTTTTTTTTGGTACTGGGGATCGAACTCACGAGTGTGTGCTTACAAGGCAGGCACTTATACTGCTGAGCTAAATCCCCGGCTACAGGACCATATTTCAAAGCAAGATTGTAATGAAAAGGAAGATAAATCTGAAATGTACATTTTTTTAAGTGATACTTGTAAGCCATTCTCTATAAAGTTTTTTAATGTTTGAAAAACAGAAAAAAATCTCCATTGTTTTTATGAGGGTATATAAATGCCCAAACAAGAATCTTAAAACAAGCAAACTGCACTACTTTGCAGGTATCAAGATGAGAGCATTCACACCAGTTCTCTCCCCCTCATCATCCTTTCTTTGACATTTGGTTCCCAGTGTACATACTCATCTTCACAAAATTGACAGAATTTTTTTTCTTTGTTCCTCCCTGCTGAAGTGCACATTTTTCTGTAACGCTGTTTGTAGAGCCACAGGAGATTTGAGGATGCCACCTACCAGGACCTTTGAGGGCACTGCTGTCCACAGTGTTTAACCAGAGAGCCCTCTGCTCTGCTTCTTGATCTGAGGCAAAGCCACTGAAGGACAGGCAGTAGCCAGAGCTCAGTGCCTGAGCTGTGTTCCTACTTTTTGCCCCTCTTGGACTGTACAAGCTGACTTCAATTGTATAGGGTTCTTTCTTCAAATCTAGTGAGTAGCTCCCATAGTAGGATCCCCCCATTGAGAAATAGCTTTCATGAAAAACTTAATAGAATTGATAAATGAGGCCTGTGGAACACTGCATTGACCTTTTCATTAAAAAAAAAAAAAAAAATCAGTCTTGCAGAGTTCTCACCCATCATGCCTGAAACTTTGGGTCTAGATGCCAGGCAGGGAGGAAATCAGTAGTTAATTCTTTTTAACCTCAACAGCTCTAACAGTGAGGATTTGACCTTTCAGAGAATTCAGTAATGGTTTTTTTTTTTTTTTATTTAGGTGATCTAAGAAATCAGCTCTTAGCAACGTATGGCAGTGTGTGTCTATAATCACAACACTTAAAGGCCCAGGTAGACAGATTGCAAGTTTGAGCCCAATCTGGGTGATTTAGACCCTGTCTCAAAATTAAAAAGGGCTAAGGATGTTAGGACTGAAGGCGTTGCGTTCAATCCCCAGTACTACAAAAATAAAATCCATTCTTTAATGGAGAGAGAAATAAATGTGACAAGTTTTATCAAGAAATGTGTACCTTCTGTGTTGCTGATGTTTTCCAAATAATATATGAGAGCATTGTTTCTCTTCGGGTGTATTCTGTCTTTTTAACATGACAAGATCAATAAATTTTTTTTTTTTTGCCTCTAAATTACTCCCTTCATTTCTTAAACATACCCAGTAATGGTGTTCTTTGCCCGAGTGGGAAGCTTGTTTTCCTGTTTTCCTTGTCTTCTACCGTGGTCTCCAGCCAAGGCTGCTGGATAGGAGGAGGAAGGGGAGGAGTTCAGAGGAATGTTAACCTGCGAGAAGTTGATGTTCTCACTGAAATGACAAGTTACCAAACAGGTTTTGTGTCTTCTTTTCACATCAAGGCTTTTTTCCCTGTTTTAAAATACAGGGAACAAGTGCCCATATCCTTTTCTAATCTACTAGTTGGACAAGCTGAGCTTTCAGATATCTGAGGAAAGAGGACAGAACTGTTAAGCTTCCACATCCTAGGAAAATTGGAACTCTTGGTAGCTGAATTTGAAATAGAGACTTGGTCAGAACTCTTGTTCATCCACTGGCCTTCCATGTTGGAGACCACAGGAAGCTGCTCTGAGCAGGATTTAAATTTTACTAATTGGCTTTCTGAGTTTATCTGTGAATCTGTCCTAGGCCTAGGCCCCTTGCCTGGCGATGGGAGCTAATTCATATTGTTACCCTCTATGAATCACTGGTCCTGGCTGAGGCCTGTAGTGGCCTGTATGGCCAGAGATACCTCAAAGGGCAAGATAAGGCCACAGCTGCAGCCACTCTGGCTCAACCCCAATTAACAAGGTAGAGACTGCAGCTGCAAAGATTACTCCTACAGTCTCACTTCTACCATGTCTTCATATAAGACGGTGCTACTAAATTGACTTGATTCATGACTTAGAGACATCCTTGAAGTGACTCCCAAGGTCCTGCTCATTGCCTGCACTTTTCTCAGTCTCTCGCCCTTTTGTCCTTCATCCTAATATAAGTGGACTGATCCAGAGAATCCTTTATCTTTATCTTCAAAGCCTCGAACTTAATTAAAGGGTTTTGACCCTCCTGGAGCCCTAAAAATTATACAGTTTGTCTCTTTTTATTTAACCTCCACTGTACACTCGTTTGGGAGATCAGGGATGTAGGACAGAACCCGATACTTCCACCAACCCCAAGGTCCTCTCCCCTTGTCCTCCAGAGTCACCAGCTTTCTGAGGGATGAGAGCCCATGACTGGGGCTCTGTAGGAGAAGCCTAAGGCCATCCTATACTTTGCAGCTTGGAAGTGGTCAGCTTTTGTGGGTGACAGCTGAAGTCCTTCCACAAAATCCTGTTATTCACAAAAATACAGCAAAACTGCCCAGTACACTCCAAATTCATTAAATTTCAGAAAAGCCAATCACTCTAGTCAGCAGTTTCCATTGTCCCTCCTGTTACTATTCCAGGAGAGGGTGAGGAGCCATGATACCCACAGAAGCCCAAAGATAACCTTTTTAGCACTGGGATCTCATCCTCCAAACTACCTTAAAGCAGGGGAGATAATTTCCAGCAAAAGCCAATGGCCTGGCCCGCCCCATGTGTTCTCCAGCCCAGGGGAGAAGAGCCCTGAGGAGCCAGAAGGAGAAGCAGCACTTCGCCTCCAATGGTGCTGGCCATCTCCTGAATTTCTTTACAGTCCCTGGGCATATCTGTCCTGGGTTCTAGCATGAAGAACAAGGCAGTATAGAGAGATTTTCACCTAACTCCTTGGTTGAGTTTAATGCTAGTTTTCTTGAACGTCAAGGCTTCCTTAAGATTCTCTTTTGTTTTGTTTTTTGAGACAGGGTCTTGCTCTGTAGTCCAGGCTGGCCTTGAACTCACTATGTAGCCTAGGCTGGCCTCCTGAATACTGGCATGAGCCACTACGGCCAGCCTGCCTTAAGATTCTGGAAACCAGTTGCTTCCTGACTGAACTTGATATTTGAGTTTCAGGGAGGATTTGTGAAGGGCCCTGGGCCCCTCTTCTGGGTGCTGGCAGACTGAGCACAGGCCTGCTACTTCTCAGTTTGAGATTACGTTCTCTCCATTTCATTCCCCGGCCTGTAGTCAAAGCAATAGCTGTGACTGTCCCACCCTACCTGAAGGTAAAGACTGACCTTCAGAAGCTGAAGCTATTGGAATTTAGTCACTGACAAACAGGTCACACTTCATAAACTTTAAGCTCAGAGTATTTGTGCTAGTTGTCAAGGTTAGTAACATAAATTCTGGAAATACCTTTCAGGGGTGGGGCAGAATGAACAAGGAATCCATGTGCCAGGCAGGCTTCTGTGCATGTGAGTGTGTGTGTATGTATGTGTGTGCACACGTGCATGCCTCTCTGCATGCATGTCCATGTGCATGTATTCTCTTCAGGTGACTGGTCTGATTTCAGTCCTGGGCACTTATGGTTCTGTGTGGCTGTCCCATTGTTTATTATGTGAGTGTACTGCCTTTGAGTGTCGTGACACAGTAAGAGGCCTGTGCTTATTATTACAGATGGTCTCTCTGCCTTTGTGAAATGACATAAGGCCTCGTACAATGAACATCGTTTCCAGGTTACTGGGACAGCAAGTTGCAATGTGGAGCTCCTTTCATGTGACCTCACTGGCAGTCTCTCTCTGACTCCTCTGTCACTGTCACTCCTCTCTTTTCTGTCTTTCCTTAGGATTGAACCTAAGGTCTTTCACCTTGAGCTATACCCCAGCCTTTATCCCTTTTTATTCGTAGAGGTGGTCTCACTAAGTCACTAAGCTGCCAAACTTTGAATCCTAGTGTGCTGGAATTAGAGGCTTTGAAACTTTCAAAACATTAATTTGGCAACGTTCCTTCTTTCAGCAAACCCTTGTGCCTTTCCACATGGCAGACACTGAGTGATGCCAAATAGTATCCCCTTTATTCTGTGACTATCTTTCGTGGCCACTCACCGATAGGCTCCTCTTCATCGAGACCTTGGGGGAAAGGGGTTCTGGTGGACGGTGCTGCAGACTTTTGCTGCCTGACCTGTGCCATAGCTGTTGCCTTCCAGCCTTCTCTCCTAAATGTGCGGAACTCAAAACTGGTATTTATTCTTTAGTTTTTTTTTTTTTTTTTAACCAGAACCGGGGATCGAACTCAAGACCGCCTGCTCACAAGGCAGGAGCTTATGCCACTGAGCTAAATCCCCAGCCCTCAAAACTGGTATTTAAAGAAGTGTGTTTTGCCATCTTGTTTCTCTTCTACAGAGCTTTTCCTGCCGCTCACAGAGTTGCTTCCTGTTCTCCCAGGTCTCATCCCTGATTTGTAGTTCTTTTTCTACTACTTTTTCCACCAGGGGACTTGTCTATAGGGACAAGAAGGAAAAAAGATGGAAGACTGTCATTTGGAAGCCAGACCTGGTGAAAAGCCCTGCAGAGGGCAGGGTGGGGTGGCCACTTTTGAGTGAGGGAGGCCTGGGTGTGCCAGGCCTGAGCAGGCTACTATCTGGGATCAGATCCAGGAAAGTCTGGAGCCCTGGACTTCTGCCTGGGGGAATCCAGTTCAAGGCAGGTCCTTTGGCTCCCCGTTTCTCTCCTTTCCCTTAGGTCTTGGTTTTATCTGGAACCTGAAATTGCCAGTTTCCATCAGCCCCACATCAGGGCTCTTACACACACTGCACAATGTACACTAAAGCTAGCTGGGCTCTCAGGGCTTGCCCAGTCTGCTCATTGGCAGATCTTTGAAGTCCTGGCTGTTACTGCAAAGACAGTCAGGCATCAGCAGAAAGTCTACAGACATGCCTCCAACCAGCAGCCTGCCTTAGCCTGGGCCTCCACACAAGGCCACTGGGCCCCAGGGAGAAGGTGAGGTGAGGAGGTTATATCACTGTTGTGAGTTCCCAGTGCCATCCCCACTGTGATAGAAATGCAGTGCAGCCTGGTGGCCAGACTCCTGTTGTGCATTATTACAATGCTGCCAATATATTCGAGTGGTATTGCTACTATTTTTAAAATTTTTTTTATTTTAAATAATAGAACAAAGCAAATCAGAACAGAACAATACAAGCAACACAGGACTTTATAACAAGACAACAGGAAATCAACAATGGCTACCATGTCTCCTGTTTTCTTTGAAATAGTTGTCAATACCTTCACACACAATACAATCAAACAATACAAAATAGTATAAACCCAATCAAAAAAGAAAGAAAGCATTATAAGAATTCAAAGCCAGGGGTTGGGGATTTAGCTCAGCGGCATAAGTGCCTGCCTTACAAGCAGGCAGTTGTGAGTTCGATCCCCAGTACCGATAAAAAGGAAAAAGACAAAAAAAAAAAAAAAAAAAAAAAAAAGAATTCAAAGCCAGATAACAAGAAATGACAATATAGTAACAATGGTTACTCTATGTCTCGTTTTCTTCAAAATAGCTGTTCATACCAACACATAATAAAATCAAAATAGAATAAAACCAGTTAAAATAATGAAAACATTATAGGACTTTAAAACAAGATACTAGGAAACCAAACGTGATTACCATAATACATCTCATTATGGTCAAAATAGCTGCCCATACTATCGGACAAAGTAAAATCTCACAGAACATAACCAAACCTAACAAAATTGTGAAAACATTACAAGAGTTCAACACAAGACAATAAGAAATTAACAGGGGAGAAGCAAAGATGGCACATAGATAACAACTGGCTACAGAGGCCCCCTGAGATAGTCAACTTAGAATTCAACATAATACAGAGTGGGGTGCCCCAAACAGAGGGATATGAATTCTCTTGTCCCAAGAAGAAATTAAGATGAGAAGAAACAACCAAACATACAGTCCTGGTGCTATTATTAGAACAGCTAAAAGTTCAGTGTTCCTGCTGCAGCGGTCAACTTGCCAACCATCCGAGGTCCCGCCACTTCGACTCACTGGAGGCACAGTTACATTGAGTTTGGGGGTCAGCGAGCCAAACGGAGAGCTGAGTTGGCAGGGTGCCTGCATCGACTTGTGGTGAGTGACGGGAGTGGAGCCATTTCATAGAAAGGGGGGCTCTAGCAGATGACATTCTGGACCTGGGCAGGACTGGCAAGTACAAGGGGCAGCAACTGACTTCAGTCCATTGTTCCCTTCCCAAACGGGATTGGTGGAGTGAGTGAGGCCTGGGTCACACGACCTGGCTGAGACCCAATATCTAAAATCAAGGCCCTACAGCGGTGGCGCACACTAACCACACTAATCCAGTGAAGCCTCAGAAGTTTGACTGACCCGGAGGGGAGGTGGTGCAAAGTAATATAGTGCAGGCCACAGCAGCTTGACTGACCTGGAGAGGAGGCAGCGCATAGTAATACAGTACAGGCAACAGCAGCTTGACTGATCTGGAGGGGAGAGGCCAGTATACACTGTCCCTGTCTGCAACTCACTAGCACACAGCAGTGGGAAGGGTCATCTAGCCAGCATGCTTTAGAAGAATTGTAACCAACAAAGAAAGAAACTGGGGCCTCCTGGAAGAAGCAAAAAACATGGGAAGAGGAAGTAACAACAAAAAGTCCCCAGGTCCCAACCCTGAGACTGACCCAGGACAGGTAAATACAAAGGAGAATGAGAACAGCAAACATGCAGTATCAGCACCAGTGGACATAAATAGATGTATTCAGGACCTCACAGATGAGTTCAAAAGTGAATTATTTAGCCAAATAAAGCAAGATATAAGAAGATTAATAAAAGAGATGTAAGCACCCTCCAGCAGGCACAGACTGAAGAGAAGAACTCAAAGGAGAGAGCCATTTGATGAAGAATATAAAAAAAAATAGAATACATGAAGCAGATTCAAAGAGATCACCAGGAAATTAAAAACTCTATGGAAAGATGGCAAACCAGCTTGAAAGAAACTAAGGATAGATTATTCAAACTGGAGAACAGTTTTGCAATATGGGATTATGAAAGGGAAAACTTTTTAAAAATAACAAGGAAACAAGCAGTAACAATACAAAGGCTAGAAGACGACAAGAGGATCTATAACTTGAGAATAAAGAAAGTAAATGAAGAAGCTGGGGTACAAACAAAGGAAATACAAAGGTTATTCACAGAAATAATTAAGGAAAACTTCCCAAACATAGAAAAAGGAAATGATATTCTGATTTCTGAGGCATACAGAACTCCAGCCACCTACAACTAAAATAGAGCTACACCCAGACATATAATAATCAAGATCTCAGAAATTCAATATAAGAACAGAATATTAAAAGCTGTTAGAGATTAAAAAAACTGATAACCTATAAAAGAAGGCCCATCAGAATAATGGCAGACTTCTTGACAAAAATTATGAAGTCAAGAAAAGCCTGGAGCAAAATATTCCAAGCCCTAAAAGAAAATAACATCCAGCCAGATTGATATACCCTGTCTCTAGAAATTCATGGAGAAACAAAATGCTTCCAAGACAAAGAGGAACTTGCAAAATTTGCAACCACCAATCCAATTCTACAGAGAATACTACAGGGCATTCTAGAGAGAGAGAAAAGTACTAGGATTTCAGAAACAGTGGCAGAGAGGCCTCAATGAATGGAGCACAAAACAGAATGAAGAAGATAAGCAGACAACTGATGGCAAAAAAAAAAAAGAACATAACAAAAATGAGGCAGAGAAGATTTTATTCAAAACTGATATAATTGATAGTATCAAGTCTGAGAGTATAGACAACTACATTGAAGATGACAAGACCCTATGATACACATTCTGGTTTGATAACTGCCAGTTTTTGAAGTTCTATAGTATATACAAAGTTGTGTTTTTATTAATACTGTTATGTACTGATATATTCACTTATACTATGTCTGATGATATAGCCAATTCTATTGGAGATAATAAGAGACAACACAGGAACCATGGTAGAACTCTTTGTACAACGGTCTTATATGTTTTAAGTTTTGTTTTTTGTGTTTTTTTTTTGTCTTATATGTTTTTTTCATTTTGTGCATTTATAGGAATATTTTTTGTTATGTCTTGCTTTGTTTTGTTTCTCTCCTCTAATATAGAAAGGAGGTAGAAATACATGTTAAGACTCATGCATGTGTAGAATCAATAGTTAATGAGAACTGATCTTATGACACATGATGAAATGCAGATACTTTGAAGAAAAAGAGACACTAAAATACCCAGTGCTGATCCTCGAGTGTCATAATGTGAAACCCAGCAATAGTATTATTCTTTGTTCAAAGTGATATTAGCCTGCTTGGGTTTGTTCAGTCTCAACATAACTGAAGATATGGATAACTGCCTGTATGTTTAAGTGTATAGGATTGATAACCATATTACTAAGTTTTTGTTGGATAGTTGAACAGAACTGTTGCAATCTCAGTCTGAATCCCCATTTTATATGCTCCACTTTAGTATCTTGAATAACTATTTGTAAGAAGACAATCTGTAATCATCAACTAGTGATTTCTTACTATTTTTTTGAAATTATGTATTATTTCTACCCATTTTCTGTTTTGTTTAGTCTTTCTTTAAATTAAATTTTAGAAAAAGACACTACAGTATCCAGTGCTGATCATGGAGTGTCATGATGTGAAATCCAGCAATACTATTAGTCTTTGTTCAGAATTATTTTAACCTGCTTTAGTTTATCTAAATATAAATGAAGATATGAATAACTGTATGTATGTTTAAGTGTATAGGATTGACAACCATGTTACTAAGTTTTTGTTGGACAGTTGAACAGAACTGTTTGCAGTCTCGCTGTTTGAATTCCCACTTTACATGTTCCATTTTTGTATCTTGAACAACTATTTGTAAAACAATAATATGTAAACATCAACTAGTGATTTCTATTTTTTTCTCTGAACATATATATTATTTCTATTTTGTTTTGTTTAGTGTTTCTTTAAATTTTTTTAAAAAAGAAATTAACATTGGTTGCCACCTTCACCTAAATGTGTTCTGCCCTATCCCTTTTATAATATCTATTGTGTTTTGGGATCCCACTTAACTCCTTCTGTTTTTTATGCTAGTGTTCACCTGTATGAGTTCAAACTGTTTTGCCCATGAACATGACCTCCAGTTGCTTCCATTTACCTACAAGAGCCTCAAGATTATCCTACTTTATAGCTAGGTAGCTTTCCATTGCATGAAAATACCTTATCTTTCTTATCCATTCTATGGTTGATGGGCAAGTTACGCTTATTTCTGGTCTGTTGCATGGAACACATGTTTTCTCCTCTTTGATTTTCAGTATATGAATTTCCTTTCAAGTTAAATGTGTTTCTTGTATACACTATATTGATGGATCTTGTTTCTTGACCCATTCTTCCTGTGTTTCTTTTTATTGCTGAACTAAGGCCAAGTACATTAATGGTTACAACCAGCATACATTGGTTTGTCTCTGCCATGCTATTCTCCTGCTGCTGGCCCATCACTTTTCCCCTTCATTCAACTGCCATTCAATTGCCAATCCTTCTCTCTTGCTATTTCTGGAACCATGATCATTTTTATCTCTCTCTAGAATATCCTTCAGCACTTTCTGTGGGTTGGTTTGGTGGTTATAAATTCCTTCAGTTGTTCTTTATCATGGAAGTATCATATTTTTCCATCAATTTTGAAAGATAGTTTTGCGGGGCTGGGGTTTAGCTCAGTGGCATAAGCGCCTGCCTTGCAAGCAGGCAGTCGTGAGTTCAATCCCTGGTACCAATAAAAAGGAAAAAGACAAAAAAAAAAGAAAGAAAGAAAGAAAGAAAGATAGTTTTGCAGGGTACATCAATCTAGGTTGGCAGTTGTTTTCTTTCAGGATTTGAAACACTTCACTCCAAACTCTTTTTGCCTTGATGCTTTGTGTTGACAAGTCTGCCATGATTCTGATAGGTTTTCCTTTATAGATGATCTGTTTCTTTTCTCTAACAGCTTTTAATATGCTGTTCTTGTGCTGAATTTCTAGGATCTTGATTATTATTGGGTATAGATTTACTTTGGTTATGGCTAGTTGGAGATTTATATGTCTCGCTTCTTTATATGCCAGATCTTTCCCCTATGTTTAAGGTTTTCTACAGTTACTTCTGTGAATAGTCTATTTCATTTGTGTTGACTCCTGCTTCTTCATTGATAACTATCACTCTTAAATAATTTCTCTCTGCATCATTTTGTAACCCCTGAATTGTTATTTCCTGGTTCCTTGTTATTTTTAAGAGACCCTTCTTTTTCACAATTGCTAACCACAATCCTGTCTTTAAGGTCTGAAAGTTTATCTTCAGTCTCTTTCAAGTGGTTTTGCTAGCTTTCTATCGACTTTTTAATTTCTTTGAATCTGTTTTATGCATTGCAATTCCTTTCTATATTGTTCACTCAAGGTTTCATCATTTCCCTATACTCCTCCTTTTTATCTATGTCTTCTTTATATATGCTCAGCAATTCTTTCACTATGTTTGTAATTTCTTCTTTTACCTGAGACATCATTTCTGATATGATTACTTTTACAGTCTCATGAAGTTGTTTCTTTACTTCAGTTGCTATCCTTTCAGAGATTTCAGGTGTGTCACTTACACTTTCTTCCATGACTGTATCTCCCAGACTTGTTCAGTGCATGCTGGTCTGAGAGTACCTTTTGCTCCTTTGTCTTGACATTCTCCTGGGTTCCTCCCAACAAGCCAGTTGTGGGGTCCCAGGCACTTCCCACATTGGCTGCCCCTCTGTGGTGTAGGGGAATGGAACAGGCACCTGTCCTCTGATCCCAGGTTTACAGGGAGGTAACAGGGCACGGGACAGGTTTCTCCAGACCTGTGCAACTATGAGGCTTTCCTGATGGCCAGGGATGTGTGGCAGTTGTGTCTATACTAGTATTCCCGTGATGACTGCTGGCACACAGGGGTGTGTTTGTCTTATTCTCCCGGTGGGTGATGGCAGCTTGAAGGAAGCAAGGGCCTCCAATGATGGCCTGCAGGTAGCGTGCATGGGGATTACCTGGCTGCATGTCCTTCTTCCCACTGACTGCCTGCAGGAAGCAAGCCTTCTGGTGGCTGTGGCCAGCAGGCCGAGGCAGAACTGTCTGGCTCTCTTTGCTCTCGCTGGCTGCCCACAAGAAGGAGCCTTCTGCTGGCAGCATCTGGCAGGTGGAGGCACGTCTCTGCTGACATTTTTTACTTCATTAAGTAGAGATGTGGCTGCTCCCAAATAGTGTCTCCTTGTCTTGGGACAGGCTATACTTTGTCTAATAATGCTACCATCTAAATGATTTTTTTTGTAAATTTCTTCTAGGAATGACTGACTACGTTTATGCCAGTTTAGGACAGACTAGGGAAAACAAAACAAAACAAAAACAAACCTCATTTTTTTCCATTTCTGTTTTGAGACATGGTCTCCCTATGTGTCCCAAGCTGGCTTCAAACTTATAATTCTTTAGTTTCCATCTGTTGGAATTAGCAGCATGTGCCACCATACCTAGCCTCAAGTCTTCCTTTAATTACTTCTCAGCTCAGTCATTTACCTCATACAGTCTTGATTTCAAGTGACTATTTGGTTTTTCTAAAACTCAAATCCACACAATTTCAAAGTTGTATTTTGTTCCAAGTGTTTTACAAGATTTTAGATTCCCCATGAAAACCTGCTACAATTTATGAGAAGCAAAGAACTGCATGAAAGAAATGACTGGACACATTGAACCTGGAAAGAAAAGAATGGAGAGGATCTGAAAGGTACAAAGGGCTACTGTGCTAGATAACTTCAGGTTACCATTACACAAGGTGGAGGTCGTTGCATGTAATCCTACCTACTCTAGAGGAAAAGGCAAGATAGTCATACATTTGAGGCTAGTCTGGGCAACTTAGCAAGAGCCTCTCTCAAAATTAAAAGTCAAACAAAAACCTAGCAGAGAGGCCATACAAATACTTTAGAAGAAGAGTTGTCCTGTGGCCAGTGTGACCTTTCCAATACTGAGATCTTCCACGATTTGTGTAGAACAGGCTTTGTCTTCATCCCTACCTAAGTCTGAATACTCCATCCTGCAACTCTATGCTGTGAGACTCACCCTCTCTCAGCCTCTTGATCTGAAAGAATAGGGTGAATGTGTTATCTCACAGGGACATACAGATCCAAAAGGAATCTCAAATGTTGGCCCACTGTATACCTGCATCATCATCATCATCGTCACCAGCATTCCCATGTAGCTCTGGGAATCAGCAGGCAGAGTGACAGCTGCAGCCAGGCAAAGAGCCCTGGCAGCACAATGAGGTCCCCCTTTCTACATGCAGCCAGTGGGTACTGGCTTCCTGCTTAGAGACACAACAAGCTGGTTTTAGATTTCAATTCCACTGCATACTGGGGAACAGGGTTTGTCCACTTTCTAAAAATATGTGTCCAGAGTTTATTTTCCTTCTCTAGGGCTGGCAGCAGCTGGCTTCCTGCTCGGAAACACACATCGGAAGAAGTCGTCCATGTGAGCTCACACCTCCAAGAAGTTTCCCTGCCCGTGGAGGACTCAGCTCTTCCCTGCACCTCCCTCCCAGGCCTTGTCTCCAGCCCAGCCCAGCCTCAACACTGGGGGATTGTCTGGTCAGAGTTTCTGAACCTTCAAGGCTGGCAGGGAAGAAGGGCTTGCTTGAGGGGCTAGGCTAGCAGGCACTGGGCCTTAGATGTACATAGCTAATTCTGGGCAGAAGAGGCAGCGTAGGACTGAACGAAGGCCATGCTGACCTCATGGAGGCATGATCTCGTCAGCTGGAGCCTTCAAGACACACCCAAATCCACCCACCATAAAGCAAGTGGCCCTTTTGGGGCAGAAGCACCTTCCTTTGTAGTACAGTGGCACTTGCTCCTTATCTGCCCCCAAGTGGTACTTTCTCAGACCATCCTGCCCCAACCCTGTTTTGCTTCCAGAAGCACAAGGCAGACTCTGCCATCTTACCTCCTAGGAACATCGCCTTCAATTCTCCACAGATTCCTCCAGCTAGACAATGCTCCCAGAACTCCGTTGCTATTGGAAACAGCTCAGAGGCCATCTGCGCCTCTGAGAAGGAAGTATTCAATAGGGAGACCTCAGTTCCTGGTGTGGTCAGTTACCCCCAGTGTGTGTACATTTAGCTAGGGGCTCCACTGAGGTGGCAAAATGAGTGCCTTAGACACATAAACTTGGGAAGTGTCAGACTGTTACAGTCTAAGCAGTGGGTATCATAGTATAAGCTCCTGACAGGCAGAATAAACATTATCAGGGAATTTGTTAGAGATGAAAATTACCAGATTCTCTCAGACCTAATGGATCAGAAACTCTGGAGGTAGAACTCAGGGTAGGGGTTTTAACAAATTCTGATGTGACTCTGATGAACAGGACCAGCAGACAGAAGGCAGACCCCCTCTTTAAAGGTGCAGCATTGAAAAGCATCCTCAGAATGGTGCTAGACTGTAATAGCCTTGATAGGGACCCTGTTACACTCATCTTTACATCTCCAGCACCTAAAGTGGCATCTGGCAACATAATAAATGTTTGATAAATAACTTTCTTTTTTTTTTTTTTTTTTTTTTTTAATTTTATTTAAGGAGAAAAGAAAAATAACTTTCAAATTGAGTAGTTCTGTGAACACTCTTACTCTGATAGTTTAAAAAGAAGACAGATGAGGGACTGGGGATTTAGCTCAGCGGCATAAGAGCCTTCCTTGCAAGCAGGCAGTCGTGAGTTCGATCCCCGGTACCGATAAAAAGGAAAAAGACAAAAAAAAAAAAAAAAAAGACAGATGGCTTGGAAAAGCAGGCAATAGACTGAGACCCCTTCTTGATCCTGATGATATAGGCCAATGAAACTCTTGACCTACTATGTCCGTGAGTTCGTGTTCTCTAAAATCAAAGAATGCATTTTAGGAACAATGGAGGATAAGAGTAGAAATATTTATTGAGAAAAAGAAAGCTACTATCTGAGAGAGAGAGACAGAAGGGGTCCCAAGCGGGTTGCCAAGGACTCTGTCTTTTCCAGGGACTTTTATAGAGCAAAATCATGGAGTGAGATGGGTTTAAGGTGGGAGAAAACTGGGAACTCACAAGGCAGATGGACATAAGGTGGGACATAACTATAGTTAACCAATAACATTAGTAGTTCAGGTAAAATTGATTAAACTGAAGACAAATGGGGAAGCAAGTCAGTAGAAAGCGGACATTCCTAGAGAGCCAGTGACTCTTCCCTAAGGGGCTGGGATGGTGACTCCTTGCTCCCTCAGGGTTATAGGGAACTATTTAGAATATCAGTCCTCAGGGTGTGGATGCATTTGTTTGATCTTTTGTCTTGAGGCCTGGCCTACAGCAGGAGGTATCTGTCTCTCCAACAGTTACAAGGTATCTGGGTTTATGCACTGGCTCCTTTGAGGACCTAGCCTTGTCTCACTCAGCTATAATATTTCTAACTCAGCTGCCTGCAACACTGACTTCCATGCTGTCAGGGACATGATGAGTGGGACCCTCAACTAGGCAGGGGCTAGGCCACACTTGATGGGTTCACCCAGCTTTGAGCACTGATATATGTCTTCCTGCTTTCCTGGCAACTGAGAACACAGTGGCAGAGCAGGACATTCGGGTTCCATCCTTTCCAAGCTTGCACCTAGGAGACAAGACAAATAGACAGATGAGCCGAGTATGAGAAAGTACGAAATATGGGGAAATTTAGGGGCTACAGAATAGAGGTCAGAGAAGGTGGCCAAGGTGAGACGTGAGGGGCAAGCTAGAGTTCATGAGACTAAGAGACTAGTATCATATGTTCCAGGATGAGGACACAGCCCTGTGGGGTTCCAGAGAAAGTCAAGAGGTGAAGCAGTGAGGGAGCAGTACACACATGAAAGCTGTCAGTCTCCCCAGTCACAGTGTACTGAGAAGTAGGGGCTCCAGAGGAAGAGGTATGGGCCTTCTTACAGGCCTGAAACTGTTCAACAAACACTTGGGTGCAAGTGCAAGTTTCCTGGGGACACAGGAAATAAAATCAAAGCAAAGCAAAGCCCCATTCTTGAGCTTATATGCTACTAGGAAGAGAGAAAACAAAGGTGCTGCAGGCAGGTTAATCAGAAGTCACAGTTGGAATTCCTGACCAGGGAGAATGGGTGGGGCCAAGGAAGTGGCAGACCAGTGTCATCACCAGGTAATTAGGAGTCAGGAATGTGCTAGCTCATCCCCCAAGTCACCCCCATCCAGAGCTCTGTAGCTTCAAACTAATGTTTCAACATCCAGGTGTGTGACTAAAGAAAGGAAAAACGGCCAAGCTTTTAGGAGAAGAAAAAAGACAAACACAAAATTAAACAAAAACTATACCAATTAATATACTATATCTTGATTATTTTTGCCCCCCTCCACTAATAATGGGACATTAAATCTAGGACCTTTATACTAAGCTACATCCCTAGTACCCCTCACCCTTTTTTAAAATTTTGAGACTGGATCTAAGTTATCCAAGGTAGGCCCAAAGATGCTCCTACCTTAGCCCCCAAGATTGCTGGCATTATAGGCGTGCACCACTGTGCCAGGCCTATACTATTCTATTATACAAAAGTATCCCTACAGTCCTCCACCATGCATATTATACTCCACTACCCATGTTGTACTACATCATGTTACACCACCACATAGCCTCATGCCTGACTCATAATCCACACCAAATGTTTGTGAAACTGAGCTAAGACTTCTTTAGCTGAGAACAGGGAGCCCTCTGTGTTTGTCTTGGCCTTTGAGACCAGAGGCCTATTCCCTGAGGGGTTCATTTCCAAAGCTGGTTCTCCAAGAGTCCCAGATCTGGTCCAGACAGGAGCAGAGGGAAGTGTTAATGACAGGGCCAAGAAGGCTGCTTGTGGGTCAGGCTAATAACACTTAATGGGAGACTCAGTGCCACACACCAGCTGCACCGGCTGGTCCTCTGATGACATTCAGTGGGTGTGTCTCCCATCAGGCCGACAGCCTTCAGAGGCATCACCATGATGGGGATACTAACCAGATACCATCTTGGGATGGGCCTTAACCACAACCCACTGTGGACTCACACTGAATTCTGCATCTCTGAAAAGTGTGTCCAAGGGAGAAACACCTGTCCAGGAAAGTTACATGTCCAGGAAAATGAAACCTGAGCCTGGCCTGGCCACTGACTGCTGAGCTGCTGGCCCAAGCCTCCTTCCATCTGGGTGCCTCACTGGACCAGACAGGAGCGATTAGGCTATGCTGTGGTAATCACTAACCCTTGTGATCTTAGTGGTTTACAATTTAAACATTTATTTTACTTACAGACACTTTGTGGGTCAGGCATCACTTCTCCCTCATGTGGTTACACTACCAAAGTTACACTATGGTTTGCGTAGTCCCCCAAAGTTCACGTGTTGGAAACTTCATCCCAGATGAGACAGTGTTGGTGGTAGAGACTAATGAGAGATGCTGAGGTCATATGGCTTCACTCTTATAAAAGGACTAATGTCAGTATCATGACAGTGGTTTGCTATGAAAAAAGTTTGGTCCCCTCTTTCCCTCTCTCCACGTTCTCTGCCATGTGACACCATACACCATGTTATGACCCAGCAAAAAAGTCCTCTTCGTGGGCTGGGGATTTAGCTCAGCAGCATAAGCACCTGCCTTGCAAGAAGGCGGTCGTGAGTTTGATCCCCAGTACTGATTTAAAAAAAGAAAGAAAAGAAAGTCCTCATCAGATGCAGCTCTTTGGTCTTGGATTTCATAGCATCTAAAACTGTGAGTCAAATAAACGTCTGCTGATTACAAATTTCATAGTCAGGGGCCAGGAATATAGTTCAGCGGCACAGCACCTGCCTGTGAAGTGTCAGGTTGTAAGTTCAATTCCTGGTACAAAAAAAAAAAAAAAAAAAAAACCCCACTAAATTTCCTAGTGAGTGGTATCTTGTTTTGGCAGCAAATAACAGGCTATGACACAGGATCTACAGTGTTCCTGCAACAGGGAAGGGAAAGGAATCGGGTCTGTCTCATATGAGATCTACACATACATATGTTTCTCATTTTCTACTGACATAAAAGATGAGGAACAGACAGCTTTCAAGTAATGTAAAATATCAATATTCTACAGTATAAATTTCATAGAGTCAACTGATTTAACTGATTTTCGCAGAAATTGTTCACTGACTTTTGTCAAACTTTTTTTCAGTGCTGGGAATTGAACCCAGAACCTTCACCATGAGCTAATCTCCTCATGGTTTTAAGAAAATTTTTGAGGGCTGAGTATGCTGGTGCACACCTGTAATCCCAGCACTCAGGAGGCTGAAGCAGGAGGGTCACTGCAAGTTCCAGGCCAGCCTGGACTACACAGTGAGACCCTGTCTCAAAAAACAGAAAGAAGCCAAACATGAAGGCATATACCTGTAATCCCAGCACTCGGAAGGCTGAGGCAGGAGGATCATTGCAAGTCTGAGACCAGCCAGGGCTACAAAGATAACTCAAGGTCAGCCTGAACTGTACAGCAAAACCCTGTCTCAAAAAGACAAGCAAAAAAAAAAAAAAAAAAAAAAAAATCAAGACTGGGTCTTATTATGTTGCTAAATTGCCCATTTGGCCTCAAACTAGGAAGCCTCTAGCCTCACAGAGTGCTAGGTAACAAGTGTGTACCACCACATCTGGCTAATCAACTCCTATATTCAGCTATGATTTAACAAATGAACTTGTCAGGTAACTTTTTCTCTTAAATTTATTGATAAACTGGTAGACCACTTATCACCTTGATACAAATTATTAAGCCAAAACCTCTTTAACTTCAGTGGTATATATTGGAACTTTAGTCATTTGACATTGACATGATCAGGTTCTTTGGTGAATCAGCTCATACTTTGAAAATGATAGAACACTTGATATGATTCACACTGTAAAGGCTGCAAGCATAATACACTCTTTTTTCCATTACTATATTAGAGGTTGAACCCAGGTTCTTTACCCTGAGCCAGCCCCCTTATTGTTTACTTTTGAGACAGGGTCTCATTAAATTTCTAAGTTACCTAGGACAGACTTGAACTCACTATCCTCCTGCCTCTTTATCCAGAGTGCTGGGATTACAGGTATGTACTACTGTACCTGGCTGACAATACACTGTTAAATTTAACCTGCATTTACTAACATTTTATTTCTTATATTACTCTCTGAATTTTGGACCATTAACAAAACAATAAATCATCTGGATTTTTAGTGTTCAAAAAATACAATGGTGTAAACACTCCCATCAGGGCCAGTTAGCAGCTACCAATTGATGTCTTTGAACACAGAGCTGGGAAGAGAATGCAGTAGTAAACCAATGATGGTATTTCTGCTGTGCAGATACACAAATGTAAATGATGTCAAGATCACAGAAAATTGTGATATAACTGGCAAGTGATGAATTTTGAATATTTATTACCTTTGTCTTAAAAATATTTATTGGTAAGTTCATATCATGTCATTTAACAGTGACGGCTGTATTTAACAACTGGCTTGCAAAATTCCCGAAAATGTACAACCAGTCTGGTCAGCCAGGACAAGTAGGTTCTAACCAGCACCACCGGGAAGGTGAGAGAAGACAGGCTTCTGCTGGGCCTGGATGAAGACATGCTGTATTCCATTACTCTGGTAAGAACAGGAGGAGAGCTGATGGACTAGGGGTATCAAATGACACACAGCTTAACCACACAGCCTGCTCTGACTAGAGAGCCCTGGTTGATGCCATCGTCCAATGTCCCTTTAGTTCCAAAAGCACCCCATTTGGGATGAAAATTAAAGGATTTCCCTGTAACAGTTGAAGATCTGTGGCCTTCTTGGGTCCACAACCTTGGCTAAAGAGAGGTTTGGAAAGGCTGGCCAATGAGCAGAGAGCTCAGCAGAGTGGCACATGTGGAAGAGGAAGAGGAGGGGAAAGTCGTGACACACTGGGGAAGCTGGAACAGGGATGGCTTTGGGAAGGATGGGCTGATGCCAGGCAAAGTTCCTGTTCAGGGAGGAGCTGAGCTGGGCAGCCTTCTCCAGGACAAGGGGACCCTGTGCTCCCTGAAGAACCAGCAGTGTCTTACTCTTGTTCTCACAAAGCTAGCTGGGAAAGGAGAAACGCACATGAAATGCAAGTGTTTGACATTCTGCTTTCTCACAGAGGGAAGACAAAGGCAGGACCAGCAGGCAAGAGAAGTCAAAATTCCCCTCCACCTTGCAGGAGGCCGAGAATCCCTTGACCCCCAGCCCCAAGTCTCTCAGGTGAAAATCTCATGCTACCAGTCTCTGGACAGTTCACATCTCTCTCTGTCCCAATCAGCAACCATCCTGAACTCCCAAAAATGAATCCTTCCCGGCACTCCCAGCCTCCTTTCCTTCTCCACGAGTGCAGGGCTTAGCTGGCCCCTTCACTGAAGGACAGGGTCGGCAGGCAGCACAGCTCAAGACTTAAAGACTGCTTCCAGCTGCCGACATGCAAATATGCTCGTGTGTTCTGGTCACAGCCAACCACTGCTTGGCAGAGCAGCCCCGGACAGTGATCCTGAAATCCAAATTTCCTTGAAGCCTTCATGAGGCTTTCAAACCTCAAATATTGCAGGGCCAGGAAGTAGGGATACCGTCATTGGCTTCATGGAATGAGGAGATAGGCAAGGGCTTTCCAGGATTCTTGTACTTTATAGAGATAAATGGAGGGAGAACGTAGATAAATACTACTGTGAGGACTCACTCTGAATAGCTATATTCATCTGTGAATGTATTTACTCCTCACACAACCTTTGAGGCAGACACTATAGGAAATTGAAGCACAAAGCAGTTAGGCCACTTCTAGAATCCCACAGCCAATGTCAGAACCTAGATTTGAACCCAGAGACAGTCACTCTCCACCATGGCACTGAGTCGCTGCCCCGCACTCTGGATGTCTTATCCTCAGTCTTTTCTCACCTTTTTGGGACACACTGAGCCTGAGAATCCTGATAGATGTCATTAGGCCTGGAGACAGACCCAGGTCATGGAGCCTTCAACCTAATAAATTTGGGAGATTTTTCTTTTAAGACAAGGACTACAAAACTGTGGCTACTAAATTATCAGACTTCAGTTGTACTCCATGCATGTGAGGGACCTAGTGAATTTCTAAAGTCTCCTGATAAAATGGGCCCCAGGAGCCTCTCGAGCCATCTGCCTGTTGCACTGTATTCTATGTAAGCGTTTCCAGAGCCTGTCTCCCCTCCACCTCCTTCTTCTCCTCCTATTCTCCTTCTCCTTCTCTCTCCTGGGAAACAGAAACAATATCGAAGAAAGCCAAATTATGAGGGGGTCTAAAGGGAAATGCAAAAATAGCCAAGACTCTACATCCTTGCTGAGGCTGATGCTGGTTGGCCTAGACCTGTTTGGGTCTGAGGGGCCCCTGTCACTGTTCTGGTGTCCTGGGAGTGACTCAGGCCAGAAGGTGCACAATGCCTGCTTTCAGGAAGTGTGAATAGCCAGGGGGTAGCATAGGAAATTTCCTGACCAGCCCTAAATCTGGGGAAACATTAAATTTTAACGCATGCCAACTCCAGAAAGTGGCCTGAAGCCAGCAGGGTCACAGGAAGAGACAAGTGTCTGTTCTTCTCTTGGGTGCTGTCAGTGGCTGTGACTCTGACACAGATAGGGTCACAGATGACTCCAGCCAGCAAACCTGGGTCCTGAGGGTATGAACTCAGTGGGGTGGCTATGAGCTGCTTCTTGGGTTTCTAAGTGTCAAAAACCACCTGCATCACTGAAAACAATCTCAGTGCCTTAAGAGCTCTCCTAGGCCCTTCCTCAGTCTCTATCTCATCCCAAAGAGGATGATTCACCAGCCATGAGACTGGGCCAGGCGAAGCAGGTGTCTGCCCATAGGGTGGGGTAAGAAGGAGGTGCTGGGGCCTAAAGTGAGGGAGACCAGAGTCCAGGTGGGCAGTGGTTCATAATGAGGAGTGTGGAGACTGCTACTGGGGAGTCCCCCTTGTCCGGGGTTTCAGAGCCAATGCTTGGGTAAAGTCTGTATCCTCGTGGAGGAAAAGGCAGGGGGAGGAGTCACATGGCAAGTACGACCAGATAATGATCAAAAATTCAATGAATGCCTGCATTTTGTAAAAATGATTACAGGCTGGGGATTTAGCTCAGTGGCATAAGTGCCTGCCTTGCAAGTGCAAGGTTGAGCGTTCAATCCCCAGTACTAAAAATAATGATTACAGAAAAAGACATGTGGCTATTAACCCCCCTCAAAATACTCCCTCTTGCTTCAAGCACACAAATCCCGTCATTCTTGCTACTTTCTGAAGCAGTTCTAGAAATCCTTTTAGGAGTCTCTTTAGTTGCACTGCTGGGCTTGCTTATAATGCTTTTGGAATCAATTCAGAACATTTACCTTTCATGGTCGTTTTGACTTCGGGGAAGAACTGGAAGTTTAAGGTGCCAGATGCAGTGAATTTGGTGGGTGAGGACATACTGTAATGTTGTTTTGCCAGCCAGACTTTTTATTGGCTGGCCGGCAGCAGCAGCATTCATCATTTTTAAAATCACACCTTGTAAAAAAACCACTCAGAAAGAGCACTTCTCAGTGGCTTCAGAAATTGGCAAGATTTAAGTATGTTCAAAGCCAGGGGGAAGTATTTTGAGGAGGATTAAAGCAGTGTTTTTTTTACTATATTTTTAAAAATTTAAACTTTCTAGTTGGGGGTGGTTCTGAATGCCTGTAATCCCAGCACCTGGGAGGCTGAGGCAAGAAGCTTATCATGAGTTTGAGACCAACCTAAATTACAGAATGAGACCCTGAAATACAGTGTCTCAAAAAAAAAAAATTATTTTTTTTATCGGTCCTGGGGATCGAACTCACGACTGCCTGCTTGCAAAGCAGGTGCTTATGCCGCTGAGCTAAATCCCCAGCCCCAAAAAATATTTTTAAACATTTGGTATATATTTTGACCAACCTCCAACCTGTATTAAAGACAACTCCCTGGAAGGGGTTAATGAGCATGGAAAGGAGGAACCCAGAAAGAACCCTTTGGTGCTAGGCTGATATGAACTGGAAGTTTCCAATCTACACAGGTGGATGCAGAAATAAATACTGATGTGAATGTCTATATCCACATGCACATGTACACAAACACACACCACCTATCTCACTCTACTGGGGGCCTGAAGGCAGTGACAACCTAGTAACTAGACACTGACTTCTGGATACCATTCATTCTGCACAAAAAGGTTCTAGATCTTAGGCAAGGAGGCTAGAACGTATTTTTGTGCTTGAAAATCAACTGGGTGGGTGGGTGGGGGGGCTGGGGGTTTAGCTCAGTGGCATAAGTGCCTGCCTTGCAAGTGTGTGGTCGTGAGTTCGATTCCCAGTACTGATAAAAAAGAAAAAGACAAAACAAAAAAAAAACAAAAAAAAAAAAAAGAAAGTCAACTGGGTGTGGTGGTGCATGCCTGTAATCCCAGGGCTCAAGAGGCTGAGGCACAAGGATCACTGTGAGTTCAAGGCCAGCCTGAAATGGATAATGAGACCCTGACTCAAAAAACCAAAACCAAATAAACAAAAAAGGAAATACTTGAAGGTGAAAGGAAGCATGTCAAAAGAACAAAGAAGCCAGTTTGAGGGGCCCCCATTGAACAAGCTCCTGGCATAATTTGAACACAAAATAAACAATATAGGTCAGGGAGGGTAGCACAAAGCTACATTCCAGCTAACACAGCTAAGGCAGGAGGCCGAGGAAAGAGAATGGTAAGTTTGCAGCAGCGAGCCATGAGCTATATATCCAGAACTGTCTCAAATAAAGCTTGGTGGGTGCCAGAGGCTTTTAACCTCAGCACTCAGGAAGGCTGAAGCAAATCGATTGCAAACTCAAGCTTAGCCTGGGAAACTTAGCCACTTTGCTCTACCTTGTCTCAAAATAAAAAATTTTAAAAAGGGCCGGGGATATAGCTGAATATAGCTAATGAAGGTCTAGGGTCCAACCCCTAATTATTGCTAAAAATAACTAAATTAATTCAACAATATAATAATAATAAATAGATTGTAACCCAATTATAACTTATTAAGCAAAATAGAAAACCACATGAGGTCAAACATATTAATTATAATCATACTTATAATTATTAACTATAATTACTTGATGAGTAATGGGATATTTACATAGTTTAAAACTATTCCCCACAAAATACTTTACAATTATAAAGGAGAAATAACTTTATGTGGGGAAGGCTGACAAATGCTACCTCGATCAAGTGACTGCAGGAACACCAGGTACAGAGCAAATGGAAATCACATACCACCTGATAGGAGGCCATAAGAATGCAGCATGGCTTCCTTCATGTTCCTCACAAAGGGTCAAAACCTTTGCATCCAAGTGATGAAACATCAGAACATTAAAACAGAGTGGCAGTCTATAAACAACTGATTCTGCAGTATTTAAGTATTAAGATTTTGCAAGTCAATAAAAGACCAGAGAATTCTTCTAGACTGAAGGAGATTAAAGAAATATGATGATGGGCCGGGGATTTAGCTCAGTGGCATAGTGCCTGCCTGGCAAGTGTGAGGTTGTGAATTTGATCCCCTGTACCAAAAAAAAGAAATGTGATGACTAGGTGTAATATGTCCATCCTGCATCCTGTGTTACCATGAAAGGAATGTTGAAGTTGTTAAATTCAAAATGGAGTCTCTTATGTCAATCCTAAAAAACAACACAAAGTAAAAAAAGCCAGGAGGCTATAAAAGAAGGGTTTTTACCCATGATAGTAACAATCACAAAAGACCTTGCCAGAAACCCAAGTGTTGTACAAAGAGTCCCTCACAAACTTATACAAAAAGTACGTCTATTAGGATATCTGCCCAGTGACTTTTATTCATCCTTGCACTGATGGCACTATTGACATTAATCATTGTGGCTAAAGGGTATTAGAGAAGAAATTCATCAGGAAAAATTTTCTCTAGGAGAGATACATGTACTACTTAGAAAAAGGGAAGAGACAGAGATTTATTTCAAGGGAGAGTCTCTTGCTCAAAATTGCTAAGCTGAGGAAACAGAAGGTAAAGGCATCAGCTGTGGCAAGCAGCAGAAATACATGAGGGTCAGAGAGAAGCTGGCCTGTTTTCCCTTGTTCTTGCCCCTGAAGACTGTAGGATATCCTCATCTGTGGCTGGAGTGGTCAAGCTCCAAGAGATCAATGTGTCCTCACTACAGCACAACCCAGATGAGGCTGGATGCCAGAATGCTAAGTTCATCACTGAAAATGAAGAATAAGGAATAGATCTCCTGGCTTGAAATCTACAACACTGAGCACAGGTAGGCTGCCTCTAGGCTGTGCCTAGCTGGCATCTGGGAGCTGGAAATGACACCAGTTCTTACATCACAAGTAGGGGGGTGTCTAGTTTTTTTGTTTGTTCATTTGCTTATTTTTTCCCCTTTCAGGCAAATTAAAAATCAAATCAGAATGTCAGTCATCTTTGTAAAATACAATCTGCCATGGACTGGAATAAAAGGTTTTCCCAATCTCCTGTGCTGACAGATCATGGACAGAGCCTTCTGGAGGGCAGTTTTTGCACATAAAGAAATTGGTCACCATGGTAGCACCATGTCTGAAACACAGGATGATCTTTTCTCCCTGCCCATGGGGCTTTTCTTCTCTTTCAGGTTTTTTTTTTTTTTTTTTTTTTTTTTTTTTTTTTTTAACTAACCAACAGAACCTCAATTTGATTGAAGCAGAACAAGAACTGGTCCCTTTTTCTAGAAGCACTGATCAACAACTCCTACCTGGGAGTGGGCACAGGCTTGCAGGGAAGGAGGCTGCCCTGAATGGCCTTCTGTTTTCCTATAAATTCATCCCAAAATGTACTCCCTGTGAACCTGGGATGATGTGATCAGGCACTGTGGAGCTGGAGTGTCATACATGGAGTGTATGGAGCATGGAGTGTCATACATACTGGGGACTACATGACCATCACACCAAAGGAACATATTTGGGGGAACTCACCTGACCTTTTAGATGCAGTAATGGGATATAATCTTACAGAAAAATCAAATAATAGCTTAAAACAGAAATCCACATCTCTGTCATAAAAAGGTTCAAATGGGACACAGCCAGTATGGAAGTTCTACAACCATCAGGGATCCAGGCCCCCTTCACCATTTGCTCTGTCATCTTCAAAATATGCATCTGTCTTGTGATCCAACATGGGTGCTGCAACTTCTGCTATCATATTTACTTTTCAGTGAAGAGGAAAGGGGCAAAGGTAAAAGGCAGGGGACACTACCTCCTTTTAAAGATAAGGCCTGCTGGATCTCACACAAAACTTGCTTTTATTCACTGCCATTAACCAGAATTCATTACATGTTCACAACTGGCTAGGGCAAGGCTGAGAATTTAGCCATTTTGTAAAAGGAAGAGAATGCACCCTGGGATGCCAACTAGCAAATTCTGCTACAAGAGCTGCTTAGAATTAACAGGGATTTTTCTTTTCTTTAGAATTAATAGGCAATTTTCCTGGCTCAGAAATGCATACTGGGTCTCAGCCAAAATAGACAGTGTCTGTCTCCTTGGCCTCCCAGGAATCTCCTCTAACATCAACATCTATTGTCTGGTGTTCATCCTCTCCACTAGAGGCCTGGGCCCCAGCATCCTGCTTCTGCTATCAGGGTACAAAAGTACTGGGCACTTTCCTCTGTTCACTGAGACTTTACTTTCTTAATCTGGCCAGGAAGGGCTGGAGACCATGCTCTTGAGAAGGATTCGAGGAGTTCCCAGGAAAACCAAGTCTCCTTTGGCCAAGGAGACAGAGGGATGTTGTCCACTGACAAGGAGGCAGAGACAGCCCAGGCTGCAGGGAGAAACCTGAGCCAGTATGCTAGCAGGAGGCAGGGAAAAAAAACCTTCCTCACCCATCTGTGGTGCCTCAAGAGCATCTGGGACACACTGGCTGCCAGTTGTACCCCTAGATTCTTTTTTAACCATGCCAATTTAGATCATCTCTATGGAAGAGCATTTGGTCTTGGGGCTGGGGATTTAGCTCAGTGGCATAAGCACCTGCCTTGAAAGCAGGCAGTCATGAGTTTGACCCCTGGTACCGATAAAAAGGAAAAAGACAAAAAAAAAAAAAAAAAAAAGAGCATTTGGTCTTGATATTGGGCATTTGGCAGCGTTAGCAGAGCTGAGTGTGGAGAAACATGACTGATTTGGTCTGGAGCCTGGAGTGGCAGGAAGGGATGGTTATTATATGAGTTCTAGGGTCATAGTTTCTAGATTCCAGGTCAACCTTTAATGTTTATTAGCTTATGACTACCAGTGAGTTACCTGGTATCTCCATGTCTTGGTTTCCTCATCTGTAAATGCAGATAATTGTGGCCATAATGGAACTGGTGAAGAATGAATGGCATGTAGTAAGTCACAGTCTCACTGAACTTCATGCATACAAACAAGAGGTTGTTGTATCCCATAGGGCAGGGCATGATGGGTGAAAGTGCTTTGCATAGATAGCTGTAGAAAATATCTGGTCTGGATATTTCTATCATTGTTTAGTAGCTTATTCTCTTTCTGGGGTCTTGGCTTTGTTCTCTCCAGCAGGGCAACAAACACTGTCCCACTTTGTACCGTTGGGTTATACTGGTGCTCCATCCAGAGGAGTGCGTGCTGGAGGACACTGTTTGCCCCTTCTGCTAAGACTGACTGTGCCTGAGAGAGCAGGAACCAGCCGAGGGCAGAGGATGTGGTATGAAAGGCTTCTAGGAGCTGGTGATCCAGGAAGGACATCATCCCTTTAGGTCTTTGAGAGCACCCTGGGTGGCACACTGGGATACCAGAAGCTGAAGAAGGAAAGGGAATTCCAAAGAATGATGGGACAGTCACTCAATGGACCTGATTAAGTCACTGTTCCACCTCCAGGAATGAGGACTCCATGGTCAATGAGATAGGCAGATATCTTTCATGCTCCAGTGGCGCAATCGGTTAGTGTGCGGATACAGCAGATATCCTTCACAAAACATGCACATCTTTTATTTGTTCACATATCTCATCAGAGATATAATTCCGCTCAGTCTTGTAACATACATCTATGGTAATATTTGATATTTCATATTTGAGAGCAAATGTACATTTTAGGCGGATTCTGTCTGAACTTTGTCACTAAGCCTTTGACTCTGAGCTGAGTAGACATCACAGATCTTCCTCCTTTCAAATGTGAGTGTCTGTCTAAAGCAAACGGGGGTGTAAATGAGGACTGGAGTGAGGGTCAGTGCAGCATCCAAGTCACAATATGGGTCCTGACAGCACCAATTACACTTTCTACTTCCCAGCAGCCCCTGGGCTTGACCCCCTCAATGTCTCTTTTCTTCCAATGTCCAAACAGTCTTGCTTTTTCTTTAGTATTCTTAGTCTTTCTTGTAAGTTTTAATTTTCCTTGAAGCATACACTCTTCCCTGATATTTCTTCCCTAGGATTTCTCAGGTTTCTATGCCTGATTCAATCCTGTTGGCCCATCTTAAAACTCTGAAGTCTTTAAATAAACAAACGCTCAGAAATGCAGAACATTCCTGTGAATGCCCTTTGTCCTTCATTGAACTCAGAATAGGTAAACATGGATCAATACTGATAGAAATCCTAACCTTGGAAAAACATGTATGTCTTATTTACCAGTAATCACTATCAACCAATCATCTGTCAGTTAAGATTATAAATTACCCAGGAGACAGGTAGGTAGCTCTCTAGTACCTGCATTCAACACCCTGTACTGGGGGAAAAAAAAGACCTCTGTGGTTGTGTGATGGCAGGATGCTTCTACAGTAGTTCTCTGGAGTGATTGTGTGGAAATTGTCTCAGTCTTGAGAAAATATTTAATTGTTGTACGTAGAGAGAAGATTTTAAGATTCAAGCAACTTCTTTGTTCTCAATGACATGATCATATTTGTTTTAACAAATGATGCTTTCTCATTAACTAATAAAACTGATGTTCCAATCCCTAGCACATCACCAAGTAATCCCTGGGACTTGTGGTCCCACTTTCAGAAGCCCAAGATTAAAGTCATGTTAGACTTGTTAAATGGATAGAGAGGAAGAAGCACTGTGAGTTGTTTACACTATAATCTAAATATATCCCTTTCCTAAGGAAAACACTTCAAAGGAAAAAAAAAAAAAAGAAAGAAAACAATGACAGAAGAAGAGAACCAGATGGAACAGCAGAAGCAGCTCTAATCCCAGCCACTCAGTAGGCTGAGGCAGGAAGACGGTGAGACTAAAGTCAGTGTGCGCAACATAGCAAAACTGTCTCAAAAATAGAAAAGGGGGAAAAAAGAGTAGCAGAGGAAATAAAGAGGAGGGAGACAAAATGAGGGAAACTCAACCTTGACCTCTGTGAGTCTGGCTGCCAGCCAGCCCTGGTCCTCTGACATCACTGAGCACACACCTGCTGGCTCCAGAACATTCCATTCTTATCCCTTGACAGGACAGGGCTGCATTCCCTGGCATGGGGTGAAGCCCCAGGGAACAGAGACCCTGCTGGGACGTGGCTGGAGTTCATACCAATGCAATTATCAGCCTGAGTGGCTTCCTCTGCCACTCAGGTCTTTTTTCTCTCTGCCAGTCTCTAGGCACTTCTGACTCCTCCTGTCAGCCCTCAGGACTGCTTGCCTCCTCCCTTGAAGGTGGCCCTCAGATGGGTGGTCAGGTTCACCCAAAGTGACTCACAGGCCAGCCAAAAACAGCAGCAAACTCTTGGCCTTGTGAATTTGGGAAACTTCACACTCACTCTATCCCCAGGGCCCAGAGGAGGTGACGCCCAAGGTTCTCTGTGAGTAGGTCTTAGGGGGCCCCTGTGGTGCTCCCCGACTGCTGTCTAGGCTCACTGTGGGTATCTTGGAGGGGGACCCAGAGAGCTCCTGACCAGAGCTGGTTTGAGATGAGAACAATTATTATTAGTTGTCAAGATCTCAAAAACCATTCATCTTAGGATGTCTGTGGGCCTTCCAGAAAGCAGTGGTGTCTCATCAACACCTTGTGGTTTCAGTTTGCTAAGGGAGCAGGCATGGAGTCCACTAATTCAGGCTACATTTATCATTTGGAGTAAATGATGCTCCTCCTAAGGTAAGACGGACTAAGTACAGGGTTAAGTTGCTAAACACAGGGGCCTCTAGCTATGCTGGGAGAGTACACAGAATCAAGGTAACATCAGAGCTGAGGCAGCAGAGAACAGAGCTGCTAACAAGAGAGATAAAAAAAAAAAAAAAGATCTCTTAATTGGCAAAGTTTATAGCCTTTGTTAATTTTTGCAGGATTTGAGCTTTCACATTCACCTTTTCCTACACCCCGCTCAAATCCATGGAAGAAACACAGGCTGTTTGGAGAAGTTCTTTGTCTCAATTCCTAGAGTTTTTATTCGCAGAGTCTTTACTCCTGAGAAAGAGTTTTGACCTTCCTGGAGCCCCAAAATTCACACTATCTCTTTTACTTAAGCCATTTATCATTCACTTGTTTGGGAGACTGGGGCTAGGCCAAATGACCTGTTCAGTGTAGGCCCACTGTTTTCAATATCAAGGAAAACCAAAGACCTCTGACATAGTCAGGATTACATTCCAAGATGGGTAACACAGGACGGGGTGCTGGCGAGGGGGCTCAAGACTCACAGTGAATAGGAACATGGGCGCTGACTGTGTATATACCAGGAATCAAGCTACAGGTTTTATGAAAATTATCTTTCTTTGTTCTCATGACAAACTTGTGAAGTAGGTCCATTATTATCTCTACTGAAGGATGTGTTGGCTGAATGTTAGAAGTTAGAATCTGTCGTCCAAGGTCACAGAGACAGCAAGTAATAGAGACAGGGCACAGATCAACTGTCCAGCTCTACTGTGACACCTCCCCCATCTATAGCCAGGATGTTGCCAGATGGGATGAGAGAGTCATGGGCCATGCAATAGGCTAAAGCTAATGGTGTGTCATTCTGGCTGCACTGGACAAACATGTGCAAGGTCAATGGTCTCATCCAATCTCCTGTCCCCATCTGGATAGATGTCAGTAAAAGGGCACATGAGAGCAGTTAGAAGAGACTAGGTTCTTCCCCTGTGGGCCCAAGACCCAAGTCATGCAGCTGAAGTGAGGGGTGAAGACCCAGGGACTCGGTGCTCACATATTCCTAGAGCACCCACTCAGACCCCAGGTTCACAAAGCAACCCTAAGAACAAAAACAGTTCTGCCCTTCTGTAAAGCCCATCAGTTCTCAAATGCTCTCATTTCTTGAGTAAATCAACACTTGAGTAATGAAAGTCACCCACTGGCTACATTTCCCAAAGCAACAGACTAACCAAGTGCTGCTTCTGTAAGAGTGGGAGTGAGTGTTTGAAATCAAGACTACTCAGACTTCAAGGCACATACCTATAAGCCCATGACTATGGAGGGTTGAGGAATTCAATGAGAACTTATTTCAAAATAAAAACTTTTTTACAAGGATTAAGGATATAGCTCAGTGCAAAGGCCCTAGGTTCAATCTCCAATATGGCAAACAATCAAACAATGACAAAAAAACAGAAACAAAAAACACTGCCTCATATTTGGGTCCCATGGTCATCGGATATGACATGCTTTCTCCTTACCTCCACTCAGTTCACTTGCCCTGAAAAGCAGGGATGGCCAGCATCCCTCTAACTCCCCTGATGCTTCCATGGGATCTCATCAGGTAATGTGAAGCTTCTTTTTCTGTTTTGTTGAGACAGGGACTCACTATGTAGTTCAAGGCTAGCCTTAAACTATGTAGTCTAGGTTGGCCTCCAACTTGCAGCAATCCTCCTGCCTCAGCCTCCTAAGTGCTGGGGTTATATAGGCATGCTTCACACCAAGGCCAGCCGCGTAAAACTTTCTTGAAGATGTGACTTGGTGGAGCGTGGAGTTCCAGAAAGTATGATTTCTCTCCACCTAAAAGAACATTCCCAGAGAATTTTGTATTTGTAAAAAGTTCTTTGGCATCTTTTCTCAACAGGGAATACTGTATCTTTCAGTTGTGCAGGACAGGCATGGGTTAGTAGGGACCACAGTGGCAGGTGGTTGCCCTATGATACCTTAACTTATCTCTTTCTTTCTTTTCTGAAGGGGCTTTATTACACGGAACTGGAGACACTGAACAAAGGTCACAATAAGAACAAATAAGCCAATTTATTGTTATCCTTCTGTGACTTCTTTAAAGATCATGTTCTGCAATACCACTTATGAGTAACCATGATCAAGAGAACAATAACTACTGTTACACCAACAAGCTAGGAGGATCTGCCAGGCTCGTTTTTCTAAAAACAGCATGTGTAACACTAAAAAGGATTGCCAAAACTCTTTTTTTGTTAACAAGTTTTTCTTGAATTTTTTGGATAAACATATTTTTCTTGATTCTTCTTCTTCCTTCCTCTCTCCTTTTTTTTTTTTTTTTTTTTAAAGGGTCTGATTATGTAGCTCAGGCAGTCTTGAACTTGGAATCCTCCTGCCTCAGCATCCTAAGTGCTGGGATATAGATGTGACTATACCCAGCTGGATAAAAATATTTTCAATAAAAATATCATTTTCTCAAAAAAGGAAAACTCTTTTCACCTTAAATCCATACCAAACAGCCAGCAATGTGTTGTATCGAAATCTGAATAGGCACAAGACAGAGAGAGAATGGCCTCCTGCTACAGGGCTCGGCCCCTTAGATAGATTCAGGCCTTCCTCCCCTAACTGCAGGCCTGGCTCTGCCTCCCCTGACTCTGCCTAAGCCTGGACCTTTGTTTTCAGCTTCCCCTCCTGCCTGCTCTGGGCCTGACCGTGCCAATAAAAACTTTGCCCTCACCCCACCTCCCACCCCCCCAAGTCGGCAAATACGAACAGAAAGGGCAACTTATCTGCATTACCCAACCAGAGCAAATAGGTCTTGCCAGTACTTACCCCCTCCAAACAAGACCTGAGTTCCTGAGCCAAAGATACGCTCCAGGAGATTTTTTTTTTTCCCATGCCTATTTCCTTCTGGCAAGACTTCTGCATTCAGTGGGCTGCAGTTCAATAGTTTCTTAATCACTGCTGTAGAAACCTAAGTCTACACAAAGCTTTAAGCACTCATGAACTCCATTCCCAAACTGCCAAACTCTGCCAATTTCAGAAAAAACCCACAACAGCCTTTGTCCAGACATTCTGGTGATTCACAACTTTTTCAAACAGGAAGTCTTTCGACCTCTCAGGCAAATCATTCAGGTTTCAGGGTGGGCCTGCTCCTCTCTGCTCTCATCTCTCACGTAAAACAGAGGCTTGCTCCCAAAGGATACACCTAGGGCACACCTTCCCACTCACACAATAATGGTCAGAAGCCCCTGTCCTCCTGGTTCTGGCTGGGCTAGTTGCCAGCTGTGTGACCTTGAGCAAATTGTGTAACCTCTCAGAGGCTTGGTTCTTCTGCTGGTAAACTGAAAGTACTCAACTACTGGAACTTGTTATAGAAAAAATGAATTCTAAGATTTAAACCCCAACGTGTCTGAAGATGGGGCCTTAAAGAAGGTAATTAAAGTTAAATGAGGTCATAATGGAGATCTAATCCTAATCAGATGGGACTACCATCCTCCTATTAAGAGGAAGAGACAACACAGGGCTCCCCTGACTCTGCCTAAGCCCAGAAGACCATATGGGGACACAGCAAGAGGGCAGCCATCTGCAAGCCAAGGAGAAAGTTCTTAGCAGGGTCCAGCTCTGCTGAATCTTTAATCTTGGATTAATAGCAGTCAGAAAGTAAGTGTGCATGGCACAAGCCCAGCCTGTGGTGTGCTGTTACAACAGTCCACAGAGACTAATTCTGCTCCTTCCTGATGCCTGATCTCCTGTGTTGTGGACTCTGGTCAGAGGGAAAGGTGAGCCAGGTGTTTGTTGACCACTTCTACATCTGAGAGTCATGGAAATGGCTTGAACTCCTTAGGGAAGCCCAGAAATCCCAGTCTCTCCAGAGATCTTAGCCAGAGCTCCTATTTCTAATATCACATCTGACAGCCAGTTTCTACTTTTATGGTTTACTGACCTGCAGTCATCTCACAAATATTCTTTCACAAAGGGATCTGACCCAGACCTGAGAGCTGGGGTAAAACAGACAAAGAAATCTTTTTTTTCCCCCGCTTTGAGACAGGGTCTTGCTGTTGCTCAGAATTCTGCCTTAGCCTCATCAATAGCTGGGACTTCAGGCTTTAGCTTCCTCAGGCTTCAGGTTTGTGTTATCGTATCTGGCTTTTCCCCCCACTTGCTATAACAGAATATGTGAGACTGGGTAACTTATAAGGGAAGAGGATTATCTTGGTTCACAATTTGCGTGCTAAGAGGCTGTAAGTATGGCACCAGCAAAGGTCTTGTGCTAGTTCATGGTAAAAAACATAAGGAAGTGGATATGTGGCAGGAAGTCTTGCTTTATAAAAATCTGCACTTCCAGTAACCAATCCAGTCCTGAAGTATGAACTCACTCAGGTGAGAAAAGGATGCACCCATTTACAAGGGCTCCTCCATCTCCATGACCTGAACAGCTTCCACACGACCCCACCTCCCAAAAGTACCCCACTGAGGAATTAAAGTTCCAACATACTAACTTTAGGAGACACATTTAGACCACAGCCCATGAAAGAGAGATGAGACACTGAGAATGTGTGCTGGGTGGGCCACTGTACACAAAGATGCCTCTTCCTGCAGGCCTTTTCTGTCCCTGTATGCCCTGCTCTACCCTCCTTATCCCAACTCCTGGCCATCTCTGCCAAGCACTTCTATCCTCTAAAATGTTGCTGGTTGTATCTTTCGGCCCAAAGTACCCACCTGCCAGTGATGATTGAAATAATAATTTATTCCTGATTTTCATTCTGTACAAATATCTGGAGTGTTCTAAACACCAACTTTTAGCTTGGGGACCCTGATCTCTCTCTCATCTCTGCATCCCAGAAGCTTGAGGGGTGATGTCTCTATCCTCTGCTCTTGGCCACCCTGTTTCTCTATCAGCTGCAGGTTTCACAGTCCCTCCCACCTGAGCATCTTTGTCTTTTCCTCTCTGGTGATGGAAGTGGCTATCACATCTGTATCGGAGATCCTGGAGACCACAATGCTCCTCTTGTCTTCCCTAGTCCTCACTTCTACAGGCCTGGCCCTGCCTCAACCTCCCCTTCCAGCTAATTTTCCTGGGTTTTCAAATTCAACAGATTCAGCTTCAACTACACCTCCAGCACTTGGCGACTGGGTAATGTTGGCAAGTTACTGATTCTCCTTAAGACTTAATTTCCCCATGCTTAATATGGAAGTCCCTCTTCTAGTATTACAGGGAGGAGCCCATGTGATGATCTGTATGAGGCACTTCACATGGGCCTGCATGCAAACTGACCGTGGCTATATCATCTTGGCTGGCCACATCCTGCCCCTGTGGAGATATTCTTCAGGGAGACGGCAACAGGGCAGAACCTTGGGCTCCTGCCTAAGCTGGTTCTCCAACCTTTGGGTCAACAATTCTGACATAACTAGAACCAGTTCTATTGTTTGTGAGCTGGCACTCTGACTTGTTCACCTCTCTGGCCCCACATCTGGCCTTCTCTGCCCCCATCCTTAGCTCAAGTGGCTCCCTGTAACTGGATCTTTCTCACCCGAACAACTCTCAGAGTTCTTCACAGGTCTGGAGGACCCCCTCCTGCAGGAAGCCTCTTGTCCTTGCCAGGAATACTAATTGTCCATGCTCCTATGCAACCCTGTACACATAATAAGGGCTCAGGCTTGGGATCCCTCTGGGGAAAGACTGGCTTCTCTTCCCTTTCCCTGGAATAAGCATGCAGCAAATGTGTATGATGGATAGACAGATGGCTAGGTGCGTGGGTGAATGACAAATTAGTGTTTCTAGTTGTTCTTGCTCCAGCCTTTCCTTTGAATGATTTCCAGGCTAATTTTCCTAAGTCAGGGTTGGCTCACTTCATGACCTAAATACCTTCAGAGGTTGTGCATTGCCTGCCAAATGCAGTTCAAACTCCTCAGCCTGGAACCTGGCCTATAACTACTTTTCTAGCTCTTCTCTACCACTGTTCTCCAGCCAAATCGTATCAGATGTTCTCTAGGACCTGGCTACTCATAGCCTAGCAGCAAGTCAGAAAAGCAGACTCAGACCCTTCCCCAACCTATCCTGACTTCTACCTTTTTTCCCAAAGCTCACATTGTTTCCTGAAATGTATTTGAAACTCATCCCTCTAGTATAAATGACAAATGCCCAGTGAATAAGGATCCTGTTGGTAGATCTCATGCTATGCTATACTTTGCTAGATGGTTTGCATGTACCAATGCTGTTCAAATGCATTAAACAAGTGAATGAGCTAACGGAGGAAGGAACAAATGAAGGTTTTTCAATGTCTGCAGGCACCCTGGGGCAAGAGTTTCATGAGCTCTGCACAGCTTTCTTCCTGTGAATGATAGAGAGCATCTCACTTTGGCTGATCACAGCTCTCCCCAGTCCAGAGTGATGAAGAATGAGATATAGCCTGGGAATATAGCACAGGAGCCTGGGGACTGTGTGGCCATCCTTCTTGTACATATAATGGGAAAAGAGAATGTATCTACTCCATCAGAGGACACACAGCAAAAACATACTGCTGGAAGCAGCCCCAAATCCATCCTTCTAAAAGTGGTCAGTTCCTATAAACTCAAACTCACAAACTTCCTGCCCCGGGTAGGCCTGCACTTTCAACTCTTTTCAGCAAAGTCTTTCCAGATTTCTCTCATCCAATATCCCCTTTCTCAGGATCCTAGCCTTTGGTAGGTATGTGATTTTCTGTTTATATTGCAGGACAAAAAGGAAATGCTTTTCTCCTCAGATCAAGAACAAGTAAAGAATATATAACCCCACCACATCTAATGATCATTGTACTAGAGATTCTACCCACTGTAATCAAGTAAGAAAAAGAAAAGAAACACCCAGATTGGAAAGCAACAAGTAAAATCATCTGTTATTACAAACGATACTACATGGCAAGAAGAAAATCCTAACAAGAGCTTGGATAAGGGTGTGTGTGGGTCTGTGGGGCCAGGTTCTTGGCCTAATTAAATCACTCATGAAAGTTACAAGATACAAATCAATATAAAAATATCCATTTCATCAAGATATCCCCATCAAAAATGTTAAGGGTACATACAGCTCATTGGTAGAGAATATACTGAGCATGCGCATTCTGACTCTGATCTCTAGCATGGCAAAAATATTAATAATTGTATTAATGAAATTCTTATTAAAATTCCAACACGATTTTTTTCTTGGTACTGGGAATCAAACTCACAACCTCACGCATGGCAGGCAGGTGCTGTGCCCTTCAGTTATATCCCAGACCCAATAAGATATTTTACAGAGATAGCTTACTCTGAAATATATAAGGAAATATAAATATAAATATAAAATATAAATATATAAATATAAAATCTAGTTCAGATTAGTTAAGACAAATCTTGAGAAAAAAGAACAAAGTGGGAGCAATTACTCTATTATTAAAGCTTGCTATATAATGATAGTAATCAAGATAGTATGATATTTATGGAAAACAGACAAAGGGATCATTGGAACAAAATAAAGAATGCAGACACAGCCCCATACAATGTTTGTGTTTTGAAATAAGAGATTCCTTTCCAAGTAGTTCAGACTACCCTTGAACGCACAATGTAACCCAAATTGGCCTTAAACTTGCTATCTTCCGGTCCCAGCCTCCTGAGTGGTAGGTTTACAGGTATGAGCCCAGCTTCAACTAACTTTTGACAAAGGTGCAAAATTAGCCCAGTGGAGGAAGAAGAGCTTTTCAACAAAATAGTGCTGGAGCAAATGGACACCCACAGACACAAAACAGTATTATACTTGGACCTCACACTTTATACAAAACTTAACTCAAAAGGATCATGTACTCAAATGTATGACATAAAACTTCTAGGAAGGGGGAAGAACAAGCAGAAAATCTTTGGATTTTCTGTGGATCTAGGGCCACATCAACAGTGGACTTATTCTTGTTACTCTAAGCATAACCAATGGAAAAGGCTGCCTCCTTGAGGTTCAGGCAGCCTGAGATTACCAAGTGAGGTCCAGATGTGTGGGAGGGACAAGAGCAGGCCGTGTGGGAAGTCCTGCCTGATCCAGGTGTGTGATGCAGAGACAATGCCAGCAAGGGCCCCTTGGATCTCCTGAGCTTAACTTAGGAACAATGCAAAGCACATATACTGCAAACACATAAAGTCAAATGAAAAGGAAAGGAAAATCCAGGTCAGGCAGAACAGAGGCATCAGCTTACAGTCAGTCCTGTCTCTTGCAGTTTCTGTCCCTACAAGGAATGTCCTCTTTGCTCCTCACGCTCCAAGCCCAGGCTTAAGAGTTCCAAGAGGGTAGGCAGGGCCTCAGCTCCAGAAGTGGCACATTTAACAGTAATTTCAGAGATGAACCCCCACTACACCCACACCCACACCCACACAAATTGTCTTTCCCAGGATACATAATCAATCTCGTTAGCTCTGGCAAGACCTCTGCCTGCCTACCTGCAAACTTGGAGGTCTCCTGAAACCAGGTTCATCTGACAATGCTCATTTTTACTGTGGGTCTGTAAAATCATCAGGCACAGTACCAGGTTATGCAAACCACATAAACTCAAGTGGAAAGCTTGTGTGAGTTATTCCTCTCAATGAACCACACCACTGGGAGCTTTCTACACATATACCAACTCAGTTCTAGCCTCCACCCTTATCATGCAACCCAAGAACCCTGAATCCTTTCACCCCATCCTCCCACATCTAATCCATCAAGGCCTGTCAACTCTACTTCAAGAATGTATCCTGAAACTGTCTCCTTTTCCCACCTGTCAGCGCCCTACAGACCCTTATCCAGGTTCTTACCATACCTCCCCTCACTGGTTTTCCTCATTCTACTTTTAGACTACAGCTTGCTTTCTGCTAGTCAGCAGAGCAGCCCTTTAAAATCAGATCAAACTAATCCAATGCTTTAAAGAAAATTCAAATTTCTCACTCCAACGTGGGCCCTCTCTGACATGGGCCCTGTCTATTGTCCTTTTCTCCCACTTCTTTCTGCCCCTTTCTTTGGTTTCTCCAGGCTCCTCTGTTGGCTATGCTTGTTCTACTCTCTCTGACCATTTCACCTGAAATGTGTACCCCTATTCAAGAGGAGAACTCTTTGTAGTTCAAGTCTTGGCTCAGCCCTTTCTCTACATAGGTCCAACCTCAGGCAGTTAACCAGAGACTGAGCTGTCATCACAGGCTCAATGACAGACCCCAAGAGCTCTGTGGTTAGAAAAGCCTTTCAGAGTTGCCTTGCTTTGGCCAAGAATAGCCAGGCCATTATAGTCTTGCCTTGCTCAGTCTGCATGGAACCTCTTGAGGCCCCCTCTGTCCCAGGACAGGAAGTCAAAAGCCACCTCCCAAGCACACTCCCAGAACAAGTCCTCCAACAAAGGCAGGCTGGGCAGTTTGGGACAGCATCTATTGTAACTTACCTCTGATTGGTAGTTTTCATCATCGTGTACCTGGTGCTCCCTCTAGAATGCAAGCTCCACGTGCAGGGCTTTCTCAGCCTTGCATGTAACTGCAGTTTCCACCTAACATGTAATAAGTACGGAAAGAATGCTTTGCATTCCATTTTCACCATCCCCTGAGACAATCACAATTTTATTCTCACTGCACAAAAAGTGCAAAGAACCTTAGGTTAAAAAACAAAACCAAACAAAACCTTAACTAGGAAGTGGCAGGGCCAGAACTGAAATCCAGCCTTGCTGGATTCCAGAGCTAGCGCCTCTTCCACTGCACCGGAGGGATGGAAAGTGCTAGTTTGGTACAGTCGCTGGTCCTACACTGCAGGATGTACATTCCAGATGTGGCTTTCAACCAGGTTACAAGCTCTTAAGGGTAAAATTCCTCAAAATTTCAACTTTTAATAGAATGTCCCCTATAATGGTGAACACTGGCTAATCAATTTGAGAACCTCCACATCCTCTTGTGCAAAGTGAACAAATGTGTGGCCAAACATTAAATAATTCTGTTTATTTTAAACTGCTTTCTGTTTTGCTCTCTTCACTTCTTACTCTTTGCCAATCCCTTAAAGAAGTCAGATGAAAACCTGAATTCAGTCCAAGGTAACTCGGAAGTCTTTCTGCTCACCAGTTTCCTGAAAGAAAAAGTCTCTAGGCCATGTCATGCGGTTTTGAGGATACCCATATCTCTTCTAAAGGGCACTACTCTTACCCTTGGTGTATCAGAAAAATCCCTGAGGTGACCTGATCCAATAGTCTGCTCTTATCTGGACATTTTGAGGGAAGAGAAACGAAACAAACAAACAAACAAAATCTAATAATAAAAATAAAAGGTTTATGGTGAATTTAAGTGTCTAGGCATCTCTAGGGAGATGAGTCTCTATTTGGCAAGAACCAGAACTTGGCCCAGCCCAACTTTACCTGAAAACTAGCATTTCCACTGCTGTTGAAATGCATTTTTCTACAGGCAACATAAGTTGTTGGAATTAAGTGTGATTTTGGTTGCTAGGTCGGAACTAGGTCTGCACATAAGAGTTTATGAAATCATCAATGACAGTGCCTGTGTAGCTCACTGTGCATATGACACTGTAACAGGCACACAGATATGGAAGTAGCAATACCACAGCTCAATTAACATAGGTGGAGCACATACTGTGTATCAGCCACTGTGGTAAGACTTTCATGTCCATTATCCCACTAATTTCTCATATAACCTTATGCTATCCCCATTTTATAGATGAGAAAACTGAGGGTTAGAGGTCAAAAATTATTCAAGGCCATGAAGGTAGGAAGTGCTACAGCTACTGCTCAGTATACGTGTTGTGAATGGGTGAACTGTGGCCAGCCTGGACCCTCTACTACTCCTCCAAATATAGGGAGAATCTTATCTCTGGGCTTCTACTTAAAACAGATTCCAGGTCAGAGTGATCCCTCTTGGCAAATACCTATGAAGATTTCCTGTTCACCTTGTACATACAGCCAATAGTTCACGGCACTAGCATGCTGTTCTGCCTCTAGGTCCAGAGAAGACATTTCTCACCAGTGCTGACCCCAGCAGGGTCCAAGTTGCTACACAGACGGAATCAGGTAACTGGAGAAACCATACCAGTAGACCTGCCTCCACTTGCCAAATTCCTGAGCTCACCTAGCCAAGCCAGACAAGAAGAGGGAGAGGCCAGCCTGAGGTCATGCATACAGTCTTATTCCAAACAAAGGAGAGGTACATGATTTGGAATATGGATGTGCTCACTCTTTGGAATTGACCAGATTCTCTCAAAATACCTACTCCAGCAGACAAAAACACTGTTGACATTTCAGAGAGGCTCCTGTTCTTAACTGTATATTCCTGTGCATGGGCTGTGCTTGTCTCACTTGCACAACAGCAGCTGAGTGACCAACCTTATTTTAGCTCCTCTGTCCCCTGCCAGGGGTGAGGAGGCAGGCAGATAGGCATCTTTGACAAAGTTCAAGAGGAAGAGCCCTTAAGTCAAACTTCAAGGAGGGAAGGATAGCCAGGTTTCCCATAAGAGGAGACAGTTGAAATGCAAGTTATATGACCTAGGAAAGGTACAGATAGGAAAGGTGTTTTCTAGCTGAGGAAATATCACAAAAGATTAGTAGTAGAGGCCCCTAAACCAACTCTTCCTAAATGCCAAATGTTGTGCTAAGCACCTCACAGATAACCTCACTTAACTGCACTACACTTCCCAGACTTATCTACTAAGTCAGTTCTCTCATAATGGGGTACTTTTCTTCCACTCCTATATCTCTAGGGCCTACAGCAGTGCCTGGTATAGAACGAGATCAATAAAATACGTATCAAACGAAACTTTGTCTTCCCATGGTCTCCAAGTACATGAATGTTAGAATCCAACATTAAACTGACTATACAATTTGAAAACAAAGTTTTTCATTGTCAAAAAAGTAGCCAAGGAAATAGTAAAACCATTTAGTACTTGCATATATGTACACCCAGAATTTGACGTTTTCCCCAGAAACTATATAAGAATATCTTGCAAGGCAACAACAATTTTCAGTCACTCCTCCAGAAAGAAGCCCTAATAAACAGGTGACTGAACGTCTTTTGAACTTTCAAAGATTAAAAGAATGCACTTAAATTAAAAATGCCAAAACTGTGACTATTTATAGTATGCTTTAGGAAATTTATTTTAAATCTATTTTACTTTCATTCAAAACAAAACAAAAACTAAAACACTGGTCTGAGTGTCAATCTAAAATGCGGCGCTCTGTCACAAATAGTGGAAGAATGTTTAGAAGTCACAGAGGTAAACATTTGGTGTTTAAAAAACAAAACAAAATAACCAATTAAACTTACAGGTATGTGGAAACCTTGCATCTAAATTTTTGAATTAACATAGGAAGTATCCTTCCTTTGCGTAGTTCATATAGCTCCTAAGATTAGACCACTGGTACTCAGGCAGACACTTGAGGTAAGCCAGGCCAGCAGTTCCCAAATACTCAGACTTGGTTCTAGAGTCCATTAAGTCAGTCTCCACACCTGTGCAAAAAAACAAAAACAGAAAAATTGGAGATGTTGGCATCAAGTGTACAGATATGTCATGGATGGACCAGCTAGTGACTCCTACAATCCTGCCCCTCAAATTTATATGCTAAGTCGTCATGCCAAATAACTTAGATAAGACTGGTGTCCTTAAAAAAAAAATCTTGTGTCCTTCTAAGTGGACAGGATGCTTTGCATAAAGAAAAGGCCACCTTAGGGCACAATAAAGGACCTCTGCCTGCAAGCTACAGGGACAGGCCTGAGGAAGAACCAACTTCACTGACACCTTAATCTTGGACATCCTAACCCCTGACATTAAGCCATCCAGTCTGAAGTATCTTGTTTGGTGAATGGAGCTGACTACTATAATAAAAATAAAGCTGAGGAGCAGAGCATGTTTTTAAGGGCTTTGACTGTACTTAGTTCTGCCTAAAGCCTGATAATTACTGTGCTTGGTTTCATACTTTAGGATCCTTGTAATTTCATCAGCATGTAAGCAGATTTAAACTAGGTCTCTTTCATTTGTAAGTAAATAACACAGTAGAAGCTCTGTGGCTGAAAATTAACCCTTGAATATGTAACAAACCACTTTAGAAAGGGACTCTAGATATTTTTTTTATCTCAACCTTAATATAATCTTAGGTTTTTCCTGACAAATCTAGCAATACTTCATACATAGTTGAAGTTACTAGAAAATCTTCAATCTACTTTCTTTTACATACTGGGAATCAAACTCAGGACCTCAGGCTTGCCAAGCAAGTACTGTACCAGAGCTAAATCCTCAGTCCCTGAAGTCTACATTTTCTTACTGTTGGCTTCAATACTCTGGGACTATTTCCCTTCTATGGAGAAGTTATTTCAGCTATATATAAAAAATGCGAAAACATCAGTCACTGATCTTACTGTCATGAAAATTGTTGATAAAGTCACTGCATCTCTCAGGATGATTCATCTGCAAAATGAGTATTTCTTCTAATACCTACCTATATATATGCTAGGATTAATACCTTCTAGATTTCTTGCGTTTTAGCTCCAACAGGTGTTTCTCATGTTTTTATGTCTTATCTCATATTCCCTGCTCTTCTGCCAAGCTTTCATATCTTGTTGCTATGTACCACCTACAACTTCTCTGACTTGTATTATTTTATTTTATTTTACTTTACTTTTTGTCTTTTTGAGACAGGGTCTCGCTATGCAGTTCAGGCTAGCCTTGAGCTCACTTTGTAGCCCAGGCTGGTTTCGACCTCCCACGATACTCCTGTCTCAGCCTCTAGAGTGCTGGGATTATAGGCGTGAACCACCACACCTGGCACTCTGGCTGGTTTTAAATCGGTCAAGTTTGTAATGTCCAGCTAAGTCAGAATACCTAAGGTCTATTTGATTCCTGATACCACCACCTGCCCTCAAACAAAAACCCCAAAAGAATACCTAAGGCCTGCTCTTTGGCAAACGCAAGGACTTACCTTGAGATAGATCCTTAGACTCCCCAGAGGCCTTCTCAGCTCATCAGATATCAAAGAAGGATCACAGGATGCAAGCAAGAAGTCTGACAGTGAGACTTGTGAACATCTACTTACATTTGGCAGATAACAAAGGGAAAAAGTAAGCCCAAAAGGCTAAGTTATAGGACTCACAGGAGTTTCCAAATTTCAGGAATTCTCCTAGCTCTTTTAAAAAGTATAAGCAAACTTTCTAGGAGTGCTATAAACTTTATCTTGTGTATGAATAATCTGTTGTTATCGTAACTTATCTTTGTTCCAGTAATATAGTTGAAGTTGACATGTTCCAAAGAATCCTATCTGGTACACTTTATTGTTTCCAAAACATGTAACATCTTCTAGTGATCTTTCATAATGAAAGGTGAACGAAAGTGAATTACCACCCCAGAGTTGACTTTTACATATCCTCTGCCTTGTTCACTATATGTATTATAAAGGGTAAATTTAAAATTATCTCCAGCTCTCTGCAATAATTTTAAAATCTAATAATAAAGAGGATAAAAACTTTTAAATATTTTCCCTAACAAAAGAATGGTAACAGTATACAAGTTAGTGGTGAATACAAAACAAAGGTGGAAAATAAGAGCTGGGTATGGTGGCTCACGCCTGTTATCCCAGCACTCGGGAGGCTGAAGCAGGACCATCCTGGTTTTAAGTTCAAGATCAGCCTGGGATAACAAAGTGAGTTCAGAGCCAACCTGAACTGTATAGTAAGATCCTATCTCAAAAAGATCCCCCTCCACACACACAAAAAAGTTGGATAATAGGATTCCTCAAACAAAGGAAATTTTAAAAATATTTTTAAAATTAAAAGCATATTTTAATGCTTTTCAAATTATAGAGACTATCAGCTAAATTTTAGCAACAATGATTACTGTAACTCAGTATAGACTGTAAATTAGCTTTAGGATTAACACTGGGAAAAAAGGTAAAGCAGTGATTCTGTGGCTCTGTTTTGACCTGCCTACTTTAGGGGGCTTTTACTAACTGAATACGCTTCAGGAAAACCTTACTTGTTGTCTCAGGCTAAACCATACTATGCCAACATTTTCCATCTTAATTGGTGTTAATCCTACTCTAAAAACATTTATTCTAACTCAGACAAATAAGATCAAGACAGTATGGAATGCTGAAAATGAAAGCAACTCTAACAGTAAAATGTAAAGAAATGATCTCTGAGAATATTTTAACTAAAAACACCACCGTGGAAAACACTGATTGACCCATTCAACAGTTTTCCAGAATCACAAGCAAGAACGAAACCACGCCAAATCTAAATTACAACACTTTATTGCAGCATTGGCAAAGGTCAGATTTCTGAAGCTGGTGAAGATTGGGCAGCATTTCCATGTGAAATGTTACAACTTTACAAATTTTGTTTTTTATTTAAATCTACATGCAGAAACTGAAACATGGTAAAAGAAAAATGCAAAATAGCTAGAAAAAAAGATGTAATCAAGTTGTAGCATACAGATGTGCTCTTTAACAAAATTCTCTATGCCTACTGGAAAGCAAACGAAAGACAACTATTCTAATAAATTAACAGATTGTCAGAAAGAGACTAAGAACCCTCATTTCTATTTGGTAGGGGAAAACAAAACAAAACAAAAACAAAAGCAAAACAAAAGCTCTACTTGTTTCTGTATTTTGTTTAGAGACAAAGGCTGTAAACCCATGAAGGTCAACAAAATATTCTGATCTACTTCTTGTTGTCCTTCGTTCGTTTTCTGTGACATGCTGACTGGCACATTTTGTTTTCAATGATACTTACAATGGGCTCAACTCTATCCCTGTTCTTAGGCTGGTATCAGACTTTTATAAGCCATCTGACTTAATGCTCTCTGTATACTAACAATCTTCACATTTTTCTTTCACTCAAATAGGCAATTTTATATCACTGGATGATGTGTAAAACAGATTTTCTCCTTCATCTCTTGTTCTCCTTGGAACAAATTTCTAAACAAAAGCCTTCCTGGTGGATTATCTGGTATTTGGGTATCTTTCATCATTTTGTTGTCCTGCATGTAAGTTTTTACTAGGAGATTTTACTGCTTGCTCTATACTTTCCTACTATAGTCCTGGAGCCCCCAAATATTCTTCTTCCAACATGGGATGTTCAATTCAGAGACACTGTAACTCAAATCAAGTTTAAAACTCAAGTTCATTCCCCCCATACCATTACCATCACAACTGTTTCTTCTCTGGCTCAGTCGTCTCATTGGCGTTCTTCTTGGTGTAACTGCTCTGTAGTCAAGTGAACCATCTCATTTCTTGACTGCCATCCTCAAGAGAAGATTAACCCTCACGTGATTTCCATTACAAAAGGCCTTTTCTGCCTTGTCTGGAAGCCTCGGCTTGTTCCGGTGTCTGCAGAGGCTGGTGTTTCTGCCTCATGGCCCCAGCCTGTTCCAGGTTTAGATTTGCAACTCTCTAGACCGACATGCTGAGATGTGTCCACTGCTCTCATTCAATTGCTGGAGGACTCCACTATCCACAACATCAGATACAGGACCTAATGAAATGACACGTGCTGCTGGATCAACGTCTCCTAAAGACAAACAGGGTGGCATTAGAGACCTTACTTCTGTATAAGGCAAAACTGGGACAAGAAAGTTCCTCAAATACTCAACTACCATCTACTGGCTTTTGCAAACTAATGCTTTTTCAACAGCAGAAGTGCTGACAAAATCTGAAGTGACTCCTGTTTTTTGTTTTTTTTTTCCTGTGGCTAATTTCTATGGCACTAAGAATTCGTGATTTGTGCTATGGCTGAACTGTATATCTCAAAAATGCCTATGTGGAAGTCTAATCCCCAGTACTTCAAAATGTAGACAGTATTTGGATATAGTGTTGGTGCAGAGGCAATTGGTTAAGATGAGGCCACATAGTTTAGGGTGGGCCTCTGATCCAAAATGACCATGTCCTTATCAAGAGGGCGAAATCTAGGGGCTGGGGATTTAGCTCAGCGGCATAAGCGCTTGCCTTGCAAGCAGGCAGTGAGTTTGATCCCTGGTACCGATAAAAAGGAAAAAGACTTTAAAAAAAAAAAGAGGGCAAAATCTGAACACAGCATGCACACAGGAAGCACACCATGTGAAGATGAAGGCAGAGATTACATGCCAAGGAACACAAAGATTGCCAGCAAACCCCCAGGAGCTGGAAGGGAGGCCAGGAACAGATTCTTCCTCACAGTCTCAGAAAGAATCAACCCTGGGGACTCCTTGATCTCAGATTTCCTGCCTCCAGAACTGTGAAACAACAAACTTCAGTTGTTTAAGCTAGTTGTTCCAACAGTTTGAGGGGCCTCATACAGTTTGTTTTTCACAGAGCAAGTTACATTAGCAAGAGATTTTAAGGAATAAAATGCAAACATAGAAAAATATATCCTGAGCTATATACATTCATAATTTCTGATCTTAACTGAATGAAAAACAGATCAATGATCTAATTAACTGGAGAGAAGATAAAAGTATTTGTTCTGATGTCAAGACAAAGCAGCTGTCTAAAAAAATATTTTAAATGCAAGAAATCATGTTCAAATCTTACCTGCCACTTGTTATAGTGCAGGGTATCATGTGACTGATTTATAGGTCAAACAATAATTCTGAATTATTTTAAAACTAAGAGCTCAAAAAGTATTTACTATACACACTTTTTTAAAAAAGTTGGACATGGTACCATGCACCTGTAGTCCCAGCTGCTCAGAAGGCTGAGCTAGGAGGACTACTTGGGCCCAGGAATTCAAGACCAGGACGGGGATCATAATGAAACCCCACCTTAAAACAAAAACCAAAACCAAAACGAAGTACTTGCTTCAGCAGCCATGCCAGTAATCTCAGCATTCTGAGACTGAGACAGGTGAATCACAAGTTTGAGCCTCACTCTGGCAATTAGTGAGTCACGGTCTCAAAAAGGGGGAAGGGTGGCTGGACATATAGTTCAGTGTGAAGGCCCCAGATTCAGTTCCTAGTACTTAAAAAACAAACAAATACACATTTTTTAAAACCCCTACAAAATAAGTCAGTCTGATAGAATAAACCCCTGTTCCCTTAAGTGTAACCTCTACACCAGCAGTTCTGACGTTACTTAGGAACTTGTCAGAAATGAATCAGAACCTGTATTTTAATAAAATCTAGATGATTAATATATTTTAAAAGTCTGAGGAACCCCAGATTAATTTATATTATCATCTAAATCATATTAGTACTAACACTTGCTAAAGAGACTAAGTTTCAATTTTTTTAATACTAACAGTAGAAAACCTTGTTTTGCATTACAGAAAACTGAGACAAGAGTTTTACTTATAGCTCTATTTCCATCTTAACTCACTCAACATAAATACTTATAATTTTAAAAATACTGTAAAAAATCGTAATTAATGTTCAGGAGCCTATAAAAATCCACAGGGTTAAAAAAAAAGCTTCTATTTCTTTAATAACCAGCTAGCAAATAGTATTTACTCTTGCTTTCCCTTTAAGTGACAATTATCACCCCTATTAATAATTGATTTTTTAAAAAATACCAGCCACGTTAAGAATCAATGTGACACTTGAAACCAATTTCTGAGTTTACTCACAGACTGCTCTATCAAATTTCTCTTTACCCAATATATACTGTCACCATTAGTAACTGATATTTAAAAAGAAAACCACCAAGTTAAGAATCAACTTGAAAGCAGCTTCTCAGACTTTATTCACAGATGTAAGGTTTGCCTCTTTTCATGGTTCCACACTCCAGCTCATTCTTCTAACTACCTGATGATGCTACTGCTCAAGATACATGTATCTACTCAAGGCAGAATGGGCCCAAGGTGGAAAGCAGAATAAAATAAAGAGGAGTCAAACCACCAGGAGGCTCTGTTCCCCCAGTCTGTTCTTTCAAATGTCTCTAATTCTTCAATTAACCTTTACAAATGACAAAGAAAAGAATGAAAACTCATAAATACTTGCTAAACAGCCCAGGCTGGCCTGGAACTTATGATTCTCTTGCCTAAGCCTTTGTTTGTTTGTTTGTTTTTGGGGGGGTGTGTTTTTTTGAGACAGGATTTCACAATGTAGTTGAGTTGGTTTTGAACTACCTATGTAGCCGAGGCTAGCCTCAAACTCACAGTATTCCTCCTGCCTTGGCCCCTGACTGCTGGGATTACAGGCGTGCGCTACTATTCCCAGCTGCCTCAGCCTTCTGAGTATGCAGAATTACAGCCACCCTGCTTGGTTACAAAGCACAAGTCTTAAGGATGAGGGACAAATTAGAATCTTTCAAGTTTGTTTTTAAAGGAAGACTTAACACAGTTCAGAAGGATAGCTCAAGAGTTGGGACTCTCACAAAAAAAGAAAAACAAGATGAAGAGCTTATGAGAACTGAGAAAGATAGTTTATTAGTCAACTAAATGCAAACTGGAAAAAGTTCCTTTGCTATAATATCAGTTGGGGATCCACTGTAGGTTACAGCCAGCTTGGGCTACCGAGGATTTCAAGGCCAGCCTGTAACACATAGCAAGCCCTTGACTCAAAAAAACAACGGTTCCTTTGTTTATTCAACAAACATTTATGGAGCATCTGCTTGGTATTAGGCACTAAGCTATTAAGAGATACTATGATGAGATAGAAAGGGGAACTGGAAATGGGGGAGATGGAGAAGCAAAAAGATCAAGATGTGTGATATGTATATATATGTACCAATATCCCATGATGAATATATTAAGTTTTACAAATACATAATAAAAATTTTAATGTGAATGAGGTAAGAGACAGTCCTTGCACCCACAGTCTTTAATCCCATTGGGATTAGAGATAAGCTAACAGGTAATTTGGATGTGGTCTACAGTGAACCCATGACAGCATATTCTCAATGAAGTACATCAGTCTTGAGAAAACCAACCTGGGCCTAAAGCAGGAAGAGAAATAACTATGGGAAAGAATTCAGAAGACTGCTTCAGAGAGAGGACAAAAAAGAATGGCTAGAAGAATACAGTTAGTTTAAAAAGGCCAACTTGATTAGGAGCAGGGGGAAGAATAGCAAGAGATGAAGCCAACAGGGATAAGTGTATGTGTATCACATAGGCAGGTGCTTGCTAACCAAGCTGAAGAGTCTAGATTTTATCCTATAAGCCATGAAAAGCCATGGAACAGTATTAAGAAGTCACAGACAGACAGACTAATTTTCATGTTAGAATTAACACTGGGTATAGCACAGAGAATGAACTGGCAGGAGCTGAAAAAGACCTAGAAGTCTGTGAGGCAGCTGCAGCAATAATTCACATGTGATCTTAGGCAAAAGGCTGAGGGGGACAGCAGCACCTAGTAATCCAACTAGGAGGTGATGGTAGTGTGATCTAGGGTCTTGGTAGGTGGGGGGGAACCCTGAAAATTGTTTAGTAGTAGAATGCAGAGGATTTACTAACAAAATGTAGAAATTTATTACTTAGATTGAGGAATTAGGAGAAAGGGAGGAGTCCAAAGTGAAACCTTTTTCCAGTGTGGACACTGGGAAAGGGTACACACTGAGGTTTATGTCTGAGAGTCACACATTTGGACAATCAGAAATTCAAAGCTGAGGTTTAGGCTGGCGCTATAACGTAACTGAGCCATGGAAGTGTTATTACTGCTGCAGAGAGTAAGATAAGAGTAGGGTTGAACCCTGAGCTAAACAAATATGGGCATCTATAGGCAGGACATATGCATAAAAGAGCTGAGAGTCTTATTGGAGCTGGATGGGCCACAGAGAAAGAAAACAACCAGAAGCTGACAAGAGTCACAGAAGCCAAGGGAAGAGTATGTTAAGAAAATGAGGAAGATCTGTAATACAAACGCCATAAAGAAAATACTCAAGAGCCAGTTAGGAACCCCAGAGAAGCAATTTTATTAAAATGGCAGGAGTGAGCAACACAATAAATGAATGATAAGGAGGAAAAGAACAAATGTAGCCCCTTCTTTCAAGGGAAATTGGAGAAAAAAAGGTAAAACAGAAAATTAACCTTGAAAGTGAAGATACTATCTTGTTTTTTAATTTCCCACAATAAAGGGCTGAATCTGATAGAATGTATGCTGAAGCAAGCAAATCCTACTGCAGATTTCCATATCATCAAACTTTATAGTTACTGATCCTATAAGATTCTGACACCCAAACATTTAAACATTAGTAAAAGACACTATACTGAACTGAAAAGGGATGACGTTTCTGAAGAGCATATGCTCTTCAGAGATATTAGACTACAACATGGAAATGTGAAGTTGATGGGAAATATCAAAATAAAAAAGATTTGAATAGTTTAGGTCTCTGAGGACAAGAGGAAACACTGTTAAGAATACTATAGAATATCTTTAAAGCTACCTTTTGGTGTGTGACGGTGCTGAGAAAATCGAATTTAAGGCCTCACTGCATGCAACCCTTGATGTACTAATAAAACTAGCTTCAATAAAGGACTTCTATATTTTGCTAAAATTAGGGTTTTAGCAGGTAAGTTTAACTGAGAATTCTATAGTTTATTCATATGAATGTCACAAAAAAGTCAAGGAAGTAAAAATTATTTTACCTGCCACCAGTCTTAAAGATTAGATCTGCATTAGGTGCTCCCTTTGGATGTTGGTAACGAGGCCGCCGCTCACGATTGGTGTTTGCTGGAGCTGGGCGCTGGGCAAGAGACTGCAGCATTTCTGTGATAAAGAGCAAAAAAGAAAATGCTGTTAAATCTTATATGCCTTCTATGAACCAAATAAAATACAAAGGAAATCAAATTCTAGTCCTGTCAAGAAGCTAATTAAAGAAATGACCATTAGGGGGACAGGGATATAGGTCAGTGGTAAAATGTCTCTATTAAGCACAAAGTCCTGGGTTCAATCTCAACTCACCAAAAAAAAAAAAAGAAAAAAAGAAAAAAAAAAAAGAATGAACAAACGAACGAAAGGATAAATGAATAAACCAGTATATAGGCTAAAATAATACAGAAGTACTAGAAGAACACATCAAGACATGAGTAATACCCACTGTTCCTTTTATTGAGAACTTTGCCACTACCAAAGTGTCTGAAGAGGCAGTAAAACAACCAAATAAGCAGTATAGACACCAGCTAATAAATAGGACAGCATTTTGAGTCAGTTTCTACTGGTTAAAATCCTAGTTCTGTCAATTTCTATCAATGAAACTTTAGATTTAGATTCCGTAAACATAACATGCAAATAAAAATAGGACTTTTCCTACAGAATTAGTGTGAGGATTATCTACTTTGAAAGAAGTACGTAAAATGGTATCTGACCATGGTGTTAGTGAAAAGGGCATGCTGGGAGAATTGGGAGAGAAGATTGTAGAAGAGAAATCAAAAGACAAAAAACCATAAATAATTTTACATAATACTCTCTTTAACATACAGCATTTTGTTCAATAAAGTGCTGCACAATCGGCCATCTTACAGCTCTAAAATCTGGATACCACAAGACTGCCAAAAAAGTGGGAGTTGTGTGACGTGTCCATGGAATCTGGTATCAATTAACTAAAGAGTGCTGTCTGTGTATAGATGCATAAAATTAGAATCCTAATATCAACATATTCTCAAATCTGAAAAAATGTATTATCCTCAAAACCAGGACTCCAAACAGACAAAATGATATATTTACTGAACAAATTTGCTCACAATTGGCTGGCAATGTGACACAATTCACAAATCATCTCTTTTGCAAATGTTGCTAACAGCAACATTTAAATAACCTAAATGAATCTAAATGAATTATGAAGTTACCAAATGATGAAAATGTTATTTCACAAGAAAAATGAAGACAGAGATAAAAAATTAACAGTATAAATATATACACATATGACATAAAAAAGTCAAAGAGAACAAAGTTGCTAACTATATTTAAAAACTTAAAAAGTATCAAAATTTTACACCTCTTTTACAACTGACTTTATACCTTGATAATCTTCTTGTTCCTGCCGTTCATTGATATCTAAGGTGAGCTTTTTCATTCTCATCCTCTCTTCCTGTTCTGCTTGTTGCTGGTTCCAATGATTTGCAGCAAGTTGGGACGACATGGGCACATTGAGGATCTTAAACTGAGGGGGAAAAAAATAACAAATCACAAATAGCCTTAGAAAACCCAAAGAAAGCAAAGCAAATAAAATAGTAGGTAGAAAATGAATTTAGAAAAATAAAATTTTCCCTTCACTATTAAGCAATAGTTTTGTAAGAGCATCTAACAACAACAGAAAAGTGGGGGAGGGCTGGGGATTTAGCTCAGCAGCATAAGCGCCTGCCTTGCATGCGCGCAGTCATGAGTGTGATCCCTGGTAATGATTTAAAAAAAAAAAAAAGAGCATCTAACAACAAATACTATTATCACTCTAGTACAGACAAACCCCATCAGGGTTAGATGGGAAGTGAAAGGCCACCAAGTTTAACCTGCACGAAAGTCTTTAGTGTGCCCTACCTGGAAGCACACAAGCAGCAACAGAGTACAACTTTTCATCCTGAAGATGCTGGCACATGTGAATAGTTCTCAGAAAGACTTATCTGCAAATTGTAATTCACATCCTTTTTATTGCTACCCACCTTGTGAACTACAAGGAACAAATTGTGTCCATATTCAGCATTACTAAAGACAAGTGTAATGCTGAAGAAGAGAGAGAAGGAATCCTTGTCTAGCAATGTTATTTTTTAGCAGAATAATTCTGGCTAAGGATTGCACACAGTAAACAAACTTAGATAAAAATCTACGAATTTCTGAGTCATAGCTCTCCGGAAAATGTTAAGTAAGCTATGTTACCATCTAAGCATAAAATGGAGATGTTTCATAACCTAAATTCTTTGTTGTGAAAACTTCACTTCACTTAAAAGATCTCATATATTACTCTAGGCCAAAAGCATGTCTGTGCAATGATAGGGTTAAGAGAGGTATACTCAGGATCCTAGAGCTCTTTCTGCTTAACCTGAGCCTTCTGAATGCTGGCATCCTTGAAATCATTACTAAAGCTTAACTCTAAGTAAGATCTCATTCATTTGAGTCTGACTTGAAATCTGATTTTTTTATGTTATTTTAGATGCTTTTGGCTTGCATTATCTCTTTTGTGATGTACTTAGAATGTAATTACGCCAGAACAGTGAAAACACTAGGCTAGATAAGCTAAGGTAAAATATAAAGTATGGATGAAAAACTATAGACTAACTATATTTCATATTTATAATAGTAAGTAATTAATGTCTCATATGTCAAAACAAAGACATTAAGGTAGGGCACTTAGCTATCTGCCTAATAAATCTTACCCCTTTTATCTGAAGAAATTAACTTGAAAGAATTTAGCCTTAATGATCTAGCACTCACTTCTTGCAACTAATACTTTTGTTTTAAAAAAAGAGTTCAAAGCCATTGAAAAAAAATAGAGGACAAGGATGTATGTAGCTCAGTTATAAACGAGTTGCCTAACATGTGGGAAGCCCCATGCATGTTAGTCTCAGCATCACACAAAAACTAAAACAAAACCCCTACAACTTTAGTGGGCTATAGCTGACATACAATCAGCTACACGTATTTGACATACGTATTCTGATGAGTATCAACACATGTACACACTTGAGAAAGATTCTCCTCAATTAAGATAATGAACATATCCATGACCTTCAACCTTTGTAACTCATCTCCTTCTACTCTCCCATCTCTAGGCAACTGTTGTTGATCTGCTATCACTACTGATTTCATTAATTTTCAACATTTCATATAAACCAAGTCATATAATATAAACCATTTTTTGCCCAACTTCTTTCACATGGAATGATTCTGAAATGCATCCAGGTTGTTATATGTAACAATAGCTCCTTCCTTTTTATTCCATAGTAGTATTCTGTTAAAGTAGTACCATGGTTCATGAACTTAATTCTTTCCATGATTCTGGTCACATACTGAATTGGACGAGAACTGAATCAAATGTGCCCATAAGGTCAATGCTGAACTTAAATTACTGAATTTGTTCCGTTCCTGCCCAATTTGTTTTGCAACCAGAATTGTAAAGTTCATGAACCAAGGTACCACTGTATATGAATATACCAAATTCTTATTAACCTGCTGGCAATATTTAGGTTGTTACTAGTTTTGAGTTATTAAAAATATAGTTGTACATTGATGTGAAGATCTGTGTGAATGTGTGTTTTCATACCAAATAAATGAAACATGCTAGGAATGGAATAGCTGAAACTAGCTGATTGATTTTACTTCTTAATAAACTGTCTAAAAATGAAAAAGAAAAAGAAACTGTCTAATTGTCTTCCAAAGTAGATATACTACTTTCTTTATACCCTAGCAATCTATGAGGTCACATCATTGCCAAAAATTGGCATAGTCAGTCATTTTAATTTTAGCCACTCTAGTGAATATACACTGATATTCACTTGGGTTTAATTTTTAATTTCCTAATGACCAAAATCATTTTAAAAAACTTATCTAGGTTTATACTAAAAAATTGAAAACTCGTTAACTGGACTATAGTTTTCAGAATATTTTTTACTTCCTTTTGAAAAAGTAAATTATTTGGCCACTAAGAATCTTCTCTTTCATTCCATCTTTTAAATTTAATGACAAATGCTCTACAAAAAGTTCAGTCCTCAAAGATGAGAATTTATTTATGCTCAAAGACTAGGATTTATTTCAAGTAGACAGGTTATTCCTTTTGACATTAATTTGACTCAATGTTTAATCTTTCAGAGAGAAATGTTAATACACAAGGTATCAGTCTATAATCATTGGGATTATTTGTTCTTATGGCTCTGCACACAACCTTTTGCACAGTACTTCCTAATTCTTTTGAATCCTTTTATTATTTACAGGTTTTTTTAAACTGCCGATTTATGACTAATAATTAGAAAAATAAAATCTTTATTTCTGTATACCTCTCCTTACGCCATTTGTAATCCATCAGAATACGTTTTTATCACATAGCATGTGCTCCAAGTACTTCCTATTCCTAACAAAAATACAGTATTAATTACAAAAGCATTCTCTGCGATAAACCTTTTAGATTTATTTTCAAAATTCAGGAAGATACATTTAAAAAATAAGTAAATGAAAAGTTCAACTCAGAATCATTTTTTCTGTCAAACTCCTGTCTCTCTAGCATACAATTTCATAATCAACTTATGCTTCCTCAACAATAGGATTAATGTGAGACATCACAATAATTTATAGTAAAGTTCTTTAGTTTTAGCACTAGTCACATAGGAAGCATTCTACTGCACTATATTTCCAAACCCAGGTGTTATAATAAATTATTGGTAGAGAAAATACCATTAATAGGAACTGTAAACAGAGTTGGGTAACAGGGAAGAGATTTAAAATTCTAGTGGAAAAGATACAATTTTCTTTCTTTTTTTTTAATCGGTACTGAGGATTGAACTCATGACCGCCTACTTGCAAGGCAGGTGCTTATGCCGCTGAGCTAAATCCCCAGCCCCACAACTTTCTTTTTTAAAAAACAAAAAAAAAGAACTTAAAGCAATTTTCCAAATTTCTCTTAAAAGTTCAGCCATGAAAAATATTCAGTAATACAGGAGTTTAAAAGTCTAACATCAACAAAGACAGTCATGCAAAGAAAAACTCTAAGGGCCAGGGATATAGCTCAAGAGGCACAATACCTGCCTGGCAAGCACAAGGTCCTGAGTTCAATTTCTAGTACCAAAAATAAATAAATAAAAAGAAAAACCCTAAATTCAAAGGTACGATTATACATTAAAGAATAATGTCTAAAATATATAAAAAGCTGAGTTTTAAATATTATTGCTCTTAGCAAAATTATTACCTTTATCACAGGCTGGAATTTTGAACAATGTTATTTTTCATTTATTTATTTAGACAGGGTTTCACTATGAAGTTCAGTCTGGCTTTGAACTCATGCCATAGCACAGGCTAGCCTCAAACTCATCAGAGTGATCCACCTGCCTCGACTTTCCATGTGCTGGGATTACAGGTGTGAGTCACCATGCCCAGCCCACAATGTTATTTTTCTCAGTGAAATATTTATTAGGCTCTGAGAATGACGGGTAAATTTAAGTCATTTTTTGTAAAGAGATAAGCTGGCTATGATGGTGCTTGTCTGCAGCTGCCACTCTGAAAAGTAGGAGGAGGAGCACTTTAAATTTGAGCCTCGCCTGGGCAATTCAAGTGACTTAGTGAGATCCTATTTCAAAATTTAAAAGATAAATAAAATAAAAAGGGGTTGGGACATAGTCCAGTGTGAAGGTTCTGGGTTTAATCTTCAGTACGGCGTAGGAAAGAAATATGAAAATTAGATTATTAGCTGCCTGGTTTTCCTCACATTGGCAGTACTTACTGGTCACCAATATTTATAACTTTAGGCAAATACAAAGGAAGTAGTATATTACTTTCTTATAAAATACTAGATCAAAGGAGCCCAATGAGAAATACGGTAGATAATTTCTTGATCATCATTAAATTAGGGGCTGCAATTCTACATACTTGTGTTTACCATATTAAATACTCAGAAATAAAAGTGGTCATTTTTTCCTCTTATTAGGGTCCTGTGAAAAATATGAAATTTCATTCATAACTCAGTCTAATGATGATAGCACTAATTTGCTAATAAAACAGCATAAAACATACAGAATATTTCATATTCCTATCTAACAATATGAAAAATACAGGCTTTCTATTCACTTAAAGGCTGTATTTTTATTTTTTCATTATACTGGAGATTGAATGCCAGGCTTCTGTCCTGAGCTATATCCCTGCTACTTTTTAAAAAAAAGAATAGGAGAAAGAAAAAAAAAAAAAAAAAAACAAAGAATAGGAGAGATATAAATACAAAAAGATGAAGAGACAAACGGATGTCTCCTTTACCAAAAACTTTACTGTAAACTTGCTAGGCTACTATTTTAAGAAAGGTACGACTTTATACTAAATTAGATGACAAAAACACTGAAGTCACTCAAACTAACACCAAACTCCTTAGACCATAGTAACACCAATAATGGTGACTTAGACTGTAGTTTAAAGCTACTTTATAACTGTAGCTGAATTTTTTTTCTTCTTTTCTTTTCTTTTAGTACTAAGAATCAAACTCAAGACCCTGCAGCACTTGCCAGGCAGGCACTATGTGGATGAGCTATATCCCCGGGCACTGCAGCTGAAATCTTACCTCAAATTACAATGATAGGTAAGTACCCTACTCCTATCAAAACAATAAATTATGACCCCTTATAAATATTAACTGCAAAAACAATGATTTATCTGCAAGTATACATTAATATATAATAAACATACTAGGTATTTAAGTTTTTGACTATTATATAACGGTGCTATTATTTTAAACTTTTTTTACACTTTTGTTTTAATCATCAAAATATTTTTTCATTATTTGATTTATCATATTTAAATTGAGGTTAAAAAGACCTCAATTATAAGCAGCATTATCCTTTTCTTTCTCTTCAATACTCATTTCATTGGTGCAGTTTTTCCCTAATGCCTAAAACAGAAGGTTACTTCTACACACAAGTCTGATACACAAAGAGATCTTTCACTTAAAAACTAAAGATTCCTATAAGGCAAGCCATTTCACAGTTGGAGAAAAACCACTGCACCAGAAGGGCCCACACCCAAAAGCCAAATAAAGAAATAAAAACCAGAACAAAATACACTTTCTTTTTCAGACCACAAATACCAATGATGTTTCTTCAAGTAACGTTCATAAAATTGAGTATTTTCCAAAATTCCAAATAAAATTTGTAAGAGTTGAATATTTATTTAATAACCAAGAACTCTAGGCTTTTATTCCATGTTTGTTAGTATTTTTAAAGTTCAATATGTGTATATTCTTAGATATTACATTTCAAATTTTAAGAAAGACTTGAAGCTTGTTTGGATACAGTTTATATAATTTATCTACTTTGAACCAAAACAGTCTTTCTTTCTTTAATAAACACAATTAAGAGTTTCAGAGTAAAGTTATTTTTCAAAGCCCTCCAATTTTAAAAGTCCATTTTGATTTATTTTCAATGCCTACAAATGCTTTGTAAGGCTCAAACAGAATGTACATGTTGACAAAAGTAATAATAAATTTTCATATGTACCTCACAAAAGAGAGAAAAGCTGATTATTTACTATCATATAACCTTTAGGTTAGCCCAAGAAGTGATCAATGTACTCAATGTACTACCATTATTTAAGAGCTCGGCTGGGAATCATGGAGTATCCAATTGCAGCTGCCACATCCTGCTTCTTACCCCCGCCCCAAAAAAGAAAAGAGAGATGTGACAGCTTTGTGCATTGTAGATACCTTAAACTTTTAGAACCTACTGACTTTTGAAACTTTCTTTTTGTGCCAAGCAAAGATGGTGTGCTTGGGAGGTGGGGAGGAGCTAAGTGTTTATAAAGAAAAAAATTAAAGACTTCAAAAGGGATCACTGAAATAAAAATAGGAAAGACCAGCTCAGAGAACTAAGTAGCCCTTAGAAAGGAAAAGCAAATACTCTGGGATTTAAGAATCCTGTTAACACTGATGAATTAACTCCATTTGGTGCTCAGATCAGTTTTGATAGTGATGGAGGTATAACATTAAGATACTGATCCAAAACAGTTCTCCTTTCCCCTAGAAACTAAAAATGGAGGATGGGGAAGGAATGGGGCTCTCTTTTAAAGTGTAATTAGGTTTGGTTAGTACTTTGTGAGTGTCAAGGCCTGAGGTATACCAGTGTCTAAGAAAGATGTAGCAACACTCTGAATACTGGTCAAAGTCAACTCTCACCAGTAGGAGCTATGATGAAACTCTTTGTCAACATGACATTCCTAATTCTAACCGGTATGCTAACCTAATTCTAACTGGTATCAGGATTTCCTTGCACTCCAGCAAAGAATACATTACACAACTTTGATCTTTTGTGTTAACAAGAAATTATCTGACAAAAGCAGAGATAAAACTTCTTTTAGACATAAACTCTTTGAGGTTGCCCTGATAAGGAAGAGACAAATACTCCTCTCCATCACAGATGATAGCCATTTAGAGATGTCTTCCCTGACCAAGGCAACTAAAACAGCACCTTCATTTCTCACTGCCCCTCCCTATCCCTGTCTATCATCTTGCTTTATTTTCCTTCACAACGTTTTCTCCAGACTAGTATTTTGTACACTGCCCAAACGATAGCTCGCATTATTATCTTTACGTTCTGTATACAGATACACTTAGTATCTGTTAGTTAAACAAATATTAGTCAAATGATTATGTGAGCAAGTATGGGAACCAAGTATGTACTGGACTTGTGAACATTTTACAGCACTGATATAGGGACCTCCTAGAGCCATGTCTGAGAGTTGGTCTTAATCTTAATGCCATGTCCAACCACCTGCACATACATTTGTGTATGTCTCTTAGTGGAATGCAAATCCCATGAGGGCTGAGACTTGATCTCATTTATTACTATAGCCTCAGGACCTACAAAAGTATCTAGAACAAAGCTCAGAAAACACATGATGAATGAATGTATGAATCCCTGAAGTTTTAGTAGTCAAGAAAAGTTTTATCATATTGTCTCACTAGTGAGCTGAAAGAAACAATATATGTATATATAAAATAGTTAAGATAGTTATACTACTGATCTGAATTCACTGAAGAGAAAGATTGGTGCTGGTACTGTGCAGACAACTGAATGCAGATGTCTGTGCTCTGGGTGAGTGAATGACTTGGAATGACAATGCATAATGTATGTTAAAATTGTTGTCCTCTGACTGAAATGTTTTAAAATTTTTATTTTTTTCTCTTTGAAATAAAATAGATTTGGGGAAAAAAAAGAATATGGTTTTAAGGGATCATCTGTCAGCTAAGGGAAAGAGAAGGAATTAGAGGTTTAAAAACAAGGACTTTTAAGAGTAATCTTGACACCAGGGGGTTTAGCTCAGTGGTATAGGCACCTACTTGGCAAACACGAGGTTGTGAGTTCAATCCCTGGCACAAAACACAAAACACCAACAAAAAATAATTTGGCAAATTAGTATTTCCTTGATACTGATTAGGTGCCATTCTACTGAAAGTCAAGATATCAACATAGTCTTGCAAATATGTATATATGAATTAAAACAAAGGTTTTTTTTGATGGTACTGGGGATTAAACCCAAGTGTGTAACCTAGCTAGACAAGCATTCTACCACCAGTCTACACTCATGTTTTTTAAAATAAAAATTTATTTTAAGATAAAATGTCATGAGGTTGCCCAGGATGCCCTCCAATTTGTGATTCTTTTGCCTCAGTCTCCACAGTAGCTGGCATTATAGGTGTAAATCACCTTACCTGGCTTAAATTTAAATTGCCTTTTCCATTAAAAAATATCTATTCTGTAGAAGTCAGATTATCTTGCATACATATAATGGTTAAAATTATTTCTACTTCTGAACACTTTAAACTTTCAAGTCACCTTCACAGACAAAACATAATTAACAATCTATAAAACAGGTTGTTCCTTATACCTGTTAAGTAATCAGCTGTAACTACACAGTAGTTTCTTACCTGCTGTTTATTTCCTTTTCTTGTCAGCATGACAAATGGCATCGTGTCTGCAGACTCTGCCTCTCCTTCCCCACCTCCAAGAGGAGGTCCTTTCCTCAGCTGACTTTTGAGATGCAAAGGAATAGCAACATCAAGCTGATGCACTTTAACAGATTCACCACTTCGTTGCTTGAAGAGAGAAATTAAAAGGTAAATAAAAATTCCTAGATACACATAGATATGTGTAAATATAAATTATAAACAATTAATTTGGTACTGTATTTTAAGAAATACAATAATCACAAAGCCAGAGATGTTCTACAAACACAAATGAATTCAGGGAATATTTTTCACCCACAATCTAAAACCTTTACGTATGTCTTGGAAGGAATAATGTGGTTTGGCTCTTGTGTATTCCTCCACAGTTTCTCAAGAACACAACACTACAGATCCTTTTGATTCTCCTAGCTCTTCAAAGCACTGTGCCCTTTAATTCATCTTCAGAGCTCCTATCTTCCTTCCTAGGTACTGTAGTTTCACAATGGCCCATTATCAGTCTGAATGCCCTGCAAGATTGAGCAGGCCCACCACTGTATTCCCTTTTCCAAGTGCACCTTAGCACATTACAAACAGCAGGCACTCAATAAATATTTAAGAATGAATGGAAATCTCAAACCATTCACACTAAGTTCTTGTTTGGTAATATCAATTATTTTTAACATTTACAATGAACTTTTAACCAATTAACTAAAGGAACCTTCACTAAAGATTTCTGGCAGTTAGGTAGTAAGATTAAAAAGACTTACTCTGCCTTCAAAGAGCTCAAGAACTTAAAATGGATCACTTTAAATCAATTACTTCCAAAGTATCAGATGCATATATTATCTGTACACAAGACAGAGTATCTATGTCTGAAAACAGATGAGTACTGAGATTTCATGAAAGGCTTAATAGACATTTGACATCCTCCAAGTAGATGGTAAAAGAGCAGTTTTGGGAATACAGAGGGAATTTATGCAGAAGGACAGGTGCACAAACAAGCACATGAAACAGTATGGAATGTTTAGGGAACTGTCAGTGTCCTAATGCACAGAGCAGAATGATTACTCAAAGCTAGGTAGGTAATGCTGAAAGGCCTTGAAAGTCTTGAAATTGCTCTCCTAATGCTTAAACAGTCTTTTGATACAGGTCTCATATATGCAAGAGACTTGCAAAATCAAGCAAAGTGCTTAAGGCTTTATCAGTTTTGTTTTTTAAAGCTTCAGTTTAGAATGTGCTTGAAGAACTCCCAGGCTCTTAAGATTTATAAAATCTTTTCTTACAATTTAAGAGTTGGCAGGCAAATTTTGATTTGGAATGTATTTTTTCCTAATTATAAAATTAACATTCTGTTTATAAAATATTTAACAAAAATGTATTAGCATCAACACTAATTCCTCCAGTTTACCTTCTGCTCTACCTCACTATGCAACAACTGTTCACAATGGGGTATGTTCTTCCACTTACCAATACACAGATATAAATATAAGCAACCACTACTAACCATATTGTTCTATAGTAAGCATAAATACTTTTTTTTGAGACAACATTTCACTATGCAGTTCAGGCTGGCCTTCAGCTCACTTTGTAGCCCAGGCTGGTCTTAAACTCACAGCCTTTCTCAGCCTCCCAAATGCTGGGATTACAGGCATGAGACCACGCCCGTCTCTTTTCTTTTTTATAATCCTAATCCTAGGGATCTATTTGACTATATCCAGAACTACTTATATGCATGTCATTATTTAATTGGTCCTCTCCTGAGAGACATCTAAGATTTTCTTCTATTATAAAAAATGTGATACCTTCACATACTCATATAACAACTAAAACTAGGTATGGTGGTACACATCTATAATCCTAGCACTGGGGAGGCTGACACTGAAGGGTCACTGCTGGTTTAAGACCAGCCTGAGCTACAAAGTGAGTTCAAGGCCAGCCTGAACTGCACAGCAAGACCCTGCCTAAAAAAAAGAAAAAAAATTTTAAGACCGAATGACATGTCCCATCCACCTGCCCCTAAAAGGACAGACTGTTTTGCATTTACCAAAGGCAAAACCACACTGGATATTATCACTCTGTAAATTATAGTATCTGATGTGATGGTCTGATAAGTGAAAAAGACTAATTTTATTTGCATGTCTTTTATTAGTGAGTTTTAGGATTATTTTGCCTATTATCTTCCATGCAATAAAAAGGGACTACTATCCTTTCCCATTGGCTGAAAAATTTCTTGCTGTATGTAGTACAGGTTTTTCTTTCGTCTTATAGACTACTTCCCTTTGCCCCACCCTGGCTTGTCATTTCTTCCAGATTCTTGGTATTCTGTGCTGTAAAGCAACAGAGCAGAGAGGATCCAAAAAGACTGTATGTAGCTCAGGGCTAGAGCACTTGTCTAACATTCACAAGGCCCTGGTTTTTTGGGTTTTTATCTTCCGGGCTGACCTCGAACTCAGAGTGATCATCCTGCCTCAGCATCCTATGGGCAGGGATTACAGGCATGCGCATATATACCCAGCAAAGCCCTGGGTTTTACCCCTAACAGAAAAATAAATCTATCAATAAAACAAAAGAGATTCCAGCCTTTCCAAGGCAATACTGTTTTAACTAAAAAATGGGAATAGTAATTGTTATCTGGCAGCACTATGTGAAAGATACATGTCAAAGCACTTTATGCAGAACTCAGAGTCTTTGTACCTATTAGTTTGTGACAGACCTATTAATTCTAGTTGAAAGTGAAAGGATTTTGCCCTAAAGGGGACACTGCAGAGGTGGGAGGCTGGGAGGCGAAGGGTCACCTTCCCCGCCCCTAAGCAATTTACCTGTGGCATGAAATAAATTCCAGTGAGCTAACTGTGCATCAGTAATGCCCCTTAGGCTCCACCCCAAACCTAAGCTATATATATATGCCCCCATACCACGTGACGGGCAGAGAAAAAGCCCTCCACGTTCTCGGAATAAAGGCCATTTTTATCTCATATTTCTATCTTTTTAGCTGTGCTGAAAATTCTATCAGAAAGTAAAATTAAAATCCACATTAATTTTTACAGACCACTTGTAGAAGCCAGCATTTTTTATTACTCTTTTCTCTTTGATCTGAAGTGGTATCACTGTGGAAGAGTCAGGTGGAACACTGAGATTGAACCCAGGGCTTTTCCACTAAGCTGTATCTATCTACAGCCTTTTATTTTGAGACAGTGTCTTGCTAAGTTTACCAGGTTGGGTTTGTACTTATAATTTTTCTGCTTCAGCCCCACAGAGTACTGAATTATAGGCATGTACCACCATACTTGGCTTAAAATGTAATTAGTAAACTGCTATGTTTTGTGTCTAGCTTGGATTCCTCTGTTTCATACATTTATCTAGTCTTGTGACAAATTATTACTTTAAAACACTTTATATCTATTCTACAGAGTAGTTCACCCCTCATTTTCCAGAAAGTTCTTAGCTACTTTGTGTTTTCTTACAGTTGTTTTTAAGAATGATTAAAAGTTCATTCTACATCTGTCTTCTTGTTCCTCTTTTGCCTCTAAAGAAAAAAAAAAAATTCCCAGTGGGAAATAATTAGGATTCCATTAAATTTAAGGGCCTGATTTATAAAGAATCAGTACAGATATGGCATCTTCTTATGACCTGTACAGCTATTCAACATTTGATAATGTGGCACACGCTTGTAATTCTAGCACTCGGGAAGGCTGAGGCAGGAGAACTGTTTCAAGTTCAAGGCTAGTCTGAGCCTCAAAGTGAGTTCAAGGCCAGTCTTAACTATGTAGTGAGGCCTGTCTCAAAAAGATGGATGGATGGATGGATGATAGACAGATAGAATAAAATAAATAAAAAAGACAGAGCTTACAAAATTAGGACCTAATAGAGAGCTAAATTTTCCTCTAATGCATTAAACCTATTAAAAAGACACAGAGCTTACAAAATTAGGACCTAATAGAGAGCTAAGTTTTCCTCTAATGCATTAAACCTATCTCCTACAAAAATGTAAATTCAAAAAAAATGTAAATTCGAGCTTCCATCCTATATCTTCCCATAATCCCAGTTTTCTAAGAACCTGCAATAAGTAACAATTACTGGACCATATTTGCAAAGCTTCTTCATTTAACTTTTTTAAATACTTTATCAGCTTTTCCTCTTTTTTCCCCCAATACTGAGATTGAATATAGTTCTCTACCACTGAGTTATGCACCTCTGGACATTTTTACTTTCCTTTAAGGTCTCATGAAATTAACCAGGCTAGGCTCAACTTTGCAATCCTCTTGCTTTAGCCTCCCAAGAAGCTGAGATTACAGGTATCCACCACCCTGCCTGGCTTTTACCTTATTTTTAAACATTAGGGTTCTTCAGAGTTCAGTCTGAAATTGTTTTTCTTCTCTCTCCACTTTAACCTGAATTATTTCCATGGCGTTAAATATCCTCTATCTACTACATTTATGTTTTCATTCTATCTCTTCTGATTTTCAGATATTTTGACACCCTCTAAGATATTCAAACTTAAATGAAAAAACAAACAAACAAACAATACAGCTAAAGTAGATCTTGTGCAGTTTTTGCTTTCCTGGAAACTACCTAGTGGAGACTAAGCTAGAAAACTAAATTATCACCCTTGACTCCTTGTATCTTACACACTCATCTCCAAAAGAAGCACCAAATAAATCCAGTTTATTTTATCTCCAAAACAGGAGCTTTAAAATCCACTTCAGAGCATCTTACTACTATGAGAGACAGTGAACCATTATCTCTCACCTGATCACCACAACAGCTTTCTGCTCAGGCTCTGTCTTTTTAGTCCTATCCCCATCAGAAACACCTCCATACAAGACTAGTATACCAGCTCCCCTCTCACCTGGGTGACTCCATTTTACCTGTCCTGTTTAAAATTCACAACCTTGGGCACTCTACTTGGTACCCCTCCAGTCCCTCAGGAGCTATTCCTATTCCCCTTTTCCCCATTCTTATTTTCCAATAAATATTCCTACAAAAAGAGAAATAAATAAAATTCACAACTTAGACAGCTTTTCTAGTATTTCATCTAAAGAAGGCCCTTTCCTTTCTAGCAACAAATTATTCTGTACCTAGCAATTATTATAATTTGAAATCCTGTGTTTGTTTAGTTTCAATCTCTAACAGAAGCAATGTCTGTTGCATGCTGTGAGGCGTATGTCAAACGCTCCATAAACAAATGGCAAATAAAGGACTAGATGAGGGCTGGGTGTGATGGTGCATGCCTGTAATCCCAGCACTCGAGAGCCTTAGCAGGAGGATCACAGCAAACTCAAGACCAGCCTGCGCTACAAAGTGAGCTCAAGGCTGGCTTGAACTGCACAGTGAAACCCTGTCTCAAAAAGACAGGAAAAAAAAAAGACTGGATGAATAAACGAATAATGGCTCACAGAAATACGAAAAGTTTCTTTAAACTCATTTTCTCTTTAAGGTGACTGTAATGACTATGATTTGATGATCCAGATTCCTTAATGACATGTATAGATATGATTTATAAATTAAAGGTGGGCCAGTGGGAGTCATGAGCTAAGAGAACCAAGAAGCCAACTTGTGCCCTCCCAAGAGGCAGCCAGCCCTAGGGATGAGAGAAAAGAAGAACACCACCCCCACTCCAAGCAGCTGATTGGGAGGAACACAGGCTGAGGTGATAGCAACTGAAGTAAAAAAACAACTTAATACTTATATTGTTTGGTTGACTTTGCAAGTCTAAAGCCAGCAATCTGAGCATCTATTCAGAGGATAACAGTATGTAGTATAGCAACTATGGAGAATTTCCTTCTGTACTGTTTTTGAAATGCAATATTGTTCTGTTTTGTTCCATTTTATTGTTTTTATTCTCTTTAAAGTAAAAATTAATTAATTAAAGGAGAAGATGGGTTGAAGGGAGTAGGGGAGGGGAGGGGATTAAGCTATGTCCATGTAAAAGTATGAATTTCCTATAATGAATGTAATCATTATGTACACCTAAAATGTACCAATTAACTTAAGAAAAAAATTAAGAAAATAAATTGAGAGGTTTCTAGATCTGTATCAATATATGAAGGAAAAAGCAGATTAGTCTAATATGCCCATAATGTTAATTTGTGCTTTATTATATAACTTTGGCTTTAGTAGTATCATGTAAAACACACTACTTCTTCTAAATAGGATTGTCTCATTAGTATATACTCAGTATGTTCTATCTTAAAAAATATTTACTCTATGGTTTGCCCTAACTACTTCTCCATTCCCCTTTCCCTTCTCGTGAAACTTCCTGACAGCTATCTATATTGAGATCTTCTCTGTCTTCCTTCCACTCTCCACTAAACACACCCCAAAGAGGCTTATACCCCCTTACACATCAAGAAAAGCAATCTTTTCAACTCACCACACAGCCTAACAGTTACATATGGGTAACAAGCACTGAAAAGATTTAACTACATAGAAACGCAGTTACTTCAAATTGCTGTGACACTTTATAAACTGCCAGGTGGAAGGTGAGAGTGTATCTCAATGATGGAGTAACTGCCTGTGCACCAGATCATGGGTTTGATCCCTAGCACCGGAAGTAGATCAGTGACTGCTATATGAAGCTTTTTGCAGACTCTAGGTTAATTAATGCACTTATAAATGCATCTACAAACTAACATTCCCTTAAGTTATCTGCATTTTTCTATTTACATACAAGCTACTCATAAAATAAATCAGTATAAGAACTAACCAGACTCAATTATTTATCTTCTGCAAAGTTTGGCTCCTAAACAAAGTGCAAGAGAACATACTTAGAAATAATGAGACAGGACTTAACAGAGCAAAGGCAAAGATTGGCACAGAAATTATTCTGTCTCAAGTCATATTTATTATAGTTTCTCTCATTCTTCCTCAAAGTATTAAAAAAATCAAGATTTGTGTGCTAAAGTGTTCTGTGATGACAGATTCTTTGAAATAGATACATTTAATACCTGAAGATTTTCTAGCATCATTTTATCCAGAGCTTGAATGAAGTCCTCATCTTCTACACAAGGTACGTGCTTTAGTCCACCTCCTTTAATCATTACCTCCTTATTAAAAGCAAAAACAAAAACAAAAAGAGCACATATATTAACTGTAATGTTTCATACAGTAGAGCCCTTCTGTATTGATGTGCTCAACATAACTAAAGGAGAATGAATAAAATACAAAACCTTATTACATATTAAAGAACTTGTTAATAAAGAAAACAGATAGAAAAATTAACTCCCAAAAATATACTCTTCAACATTCAAAAGAAACAAAACTTCCGTGGATAAAATTCAAATACTATGAAAGTGCTACACACTCAAAAAGCAAAATTTTCAGCCATACATACAGTATTTTCTTCATCAGTTTCGTTCTCTTTATTGGAATCTGTAAGGTAATCTGTATTCTCCTCTTCCTCCTCTTCTCCATCATCATCATCATTATCAGAACCCTCCTGAAATTGTTTAAAAGATTAAAACGCTTAAAAGGACTTTCTCGATTTTATATGCTTTTAAAAGATTTTAAAATGTCTTAGTATTCTCTAATGTCAGCCTTTTATATAGTATATTTACAATGGGCAGTTAGATGGAAACATTTCTTATATACCAGTAGCTGAAAATTCACTGCACTAACTTCCTGTTGATCTAATAATGTAAAGATTCCTTGTAGAAACTCTTCCTTGATTACCATAAGGTATGAATATCCTGAAGTTGTATTTTTCTTTCCTGAATCTAATCTTGCAAGAATGAGTGTCTCACTGGTTCTTTACTACTCATCTAACTCTGCAAAGTTAGAATTTAACATTGTTACCAGCTGAAAGCAATGATATAGCATCTCAGTTTGGAAGGTACTCTGATATGCTTTAATGTACCCAATTTGAACAATGGAATGGAAGAGTAAGTCTGTTTTCATCTATATACATTTTAAAAAGAGGCTCAGAAAAGTTCAGTAACTTGCCCCAGGAAGCAATGCTGTTAAACAGAAGAGCTTACTTTTTTTTTTTTTTTTTTTTTGTCTTTTTCTTTTTTATCGGTACGGGGGATCGAACTCACGACTGCCTGCTTGCAAGGCAGGTGCTTATGCCGCTGAGCTAAATCCCCAGCCCCTAGAAGAGCTTACTTAACCAGCAGCTTTCAAACACAACTTCCTCCCATCAGCTTAAAATTCTTAACTTAGTGGAACATAGGACAGAGTCCCTACTGACTGTCAAAGGTGCAGAAGACATAGAAGACATCTGTTTATTACATGCCCCAACAACGTACTTTATCTCTAAGTTTAAAAAGAAAACCACACTAATTTTTCTCCATTTCTCCGTCTCCAATGACCATTATTTTAATCTCTTTTTTTTTTTTTCTTGTACTGGGGATCCAACTCATGACCACGTGCTTGCAAGGCAGGTGCTTATGCTGCTGAGCTAAATCCCTGGCCCTGTAATCCTTCTTCTATAAGAAGGATTAAAATCCATTTCTTACTAGCTTCTACTAATTAATCAAAATGTGATATTTGTTTTTCTGTGTCTGTTTTACTTCATATAATATAATGTCTTCCAGTTCAATCCATATTAGTGCAAATGGCAGATTTCATTCTTTTTACAGCAGAATAATATTCCATTGCATAGACATACCATATTTTCTTCCAACTATAGAAATGATCAATATTTGAGAAAACAGAAATGCTAACTACCTTAACTTGATCACTGTACATTATATACAGATTATCAGACAACCCCATAAATATGTACAAATGTTAATAAAAACTACACTAAAACCAGCTGTTTCTCATTGTGCCACGATAATTGAGAAATAATTTCCAAAACAAATGATTTACATCTGTAGTATTTTTACTGTATATTATTTACTATAGACATTTATAGTTTTTTTTTTCCAGTTTCTAACAGAATTTCAAAAAAGTACACCTTTTCCTCCAAATCCACTAACTTATTTGAGGTAATTCTGTAATTAAAAACTAAATTTGCAAAAGATGTTTATTAATTTGCCCTTGAAAAAAAGAACTGTATTTAATACTAAAATATACTTCTTAATTAAAACTATGCTAATCTAAGTAAAAATGCATTAAGTTTTCTCTATCCTCCCTATACAGTATTTGTTATTGGGCAATAAAGCTGTCCCTTGGTATCTAAGGGGGACTGTAAACTAAAAGATACTCAAATCCTTTATTTAAAATGGTGAAATAGCCAGACCTGGTGGCTTATGCCTATACACTCAGGAGGCTGAGGCAGGAGGATTGTTGCAAGTTCAAGACCAGCCTAGGCTACAAAGTGAGCTCAAGGCAAGCCTTAACTGCATAGAGAGACCTTGTCTCAAAAGGACCAAAAAAAAAAAAAAAAAAAAAAAAAAGAAAGAAAGAAAAGGTGAAATATTTGCACATAACCTGTGCATATTCTTCCACATACTTTAAATCATTTCTGGATTATTTCTGTAATATCTAATACAATGTAAATGCTATATAAATAGCTGTTATGTAGTACTTTTTAATAATAAGCAAAAGGGTTCAGTATAGACACAGTTTTTTTGAATATTTTCAACCCACAGTTAGTTCAGACTTGTATAGAGATCAATTATTTTAAATACATTAACTTTTCAAACTAAAAAGCTGAACAAGAATTTCATTTGTCCTTAACCCACTGTATACTAATAATGGTGGAATTAAGAAGGGGAGTCAGTAGACTGCAAAATCTGAGCACAGAAGGGCAAGAAGTAAGGGCATCACAACAAATGACAAACCGCCCAAATTCAAATACCCAAATCAAGATCTGCTTTCTACTGTTCTGAGATCTTTGGCAAATTACTTACTCTGTGGCTTCATTTTTCATTTACCTCAAGGGTGGATGAGAAATAGTAATATAAATCAAATGAACTGGACAGACACCACAAATAAGAGATGTTCAGTAAAGAATAAGAGATTCATTATTGTTACTGCAATAATGAATTCTGTACTTTCTGCTTTAAATGATGTAAATGCAGCAGAAAATTACAAGTTTACCAGAACATTTATTGAACTTTTAAATAGTGATCTTTGGGTTATACAGCTGATATATAAGAGAAAATATTTAGTTGATAGGTAACTTGGTTACTTTTCTCTCACTGCTGAGACAAAATACTTGATGCTCAATATTTGGGAAGGAAAGGTTTATTTAGCTTACAGTTTTTGGAGGTTTCAGTCCATACTTAGCTGGCTCCAAGGCTGATGGTATGGCTGAGGGGCAGCTGTTCACGGCAGCCACAAGCGACAAGAGTGAAAAGGGTAAAAAATGGAATGCATGCCTTCTTCTCTTTCTTATAATGTACGCTGACTACCCATCCCTGGGTAGGGGCAGCGCTCACACTGCCAATCTCAGCAGTAGACAATAAATCAATCACAAATGCTAGATTCAGAAGCCTCCATGACTGAATGAGGCTTTTGGGGGACATTTAAATGTCCCCCAAACACATCACAACAATAGGTAATAAGACATACAGCTTTAAGAAGCTGGGACCAAGGTAAAAATATAACAGTAGCTTTTATGGAAAGGAGGCTGGTAAGAAAGATAGAAAGTCTTGTGCATGCTAAATATGTGCTCTAAGACTGAGCTATAACCTCTGTCCTACTCTTTTTAAGGAGTTGAATTCTAGTATTTTTCTTTCTCAGTTGGAGTAAGTAGTTGTAGAATATTCTTCACTGAATTTACTATGTTATAACACACATTCTCTCTTCAATACATTTCCCCTCCTCGTGTTTGGAGAGCTGTCATGCGCAACAGCAGTCTTGCAGTGGGAAGAAAAATAAATTATTCTAATTCCATTCCTCTCAAAGTACTACACTTTTCACTCCTCCATAGGCATATGAATCCTCCAATTGAACATCTTGTTTGTATTTCTACTTAGCAAATACATATATATCATGTAGAATACTCAGTCTCCAGCTACAAAGATAAGTAATAGCTAAAAAAGATTAAACTGTAAAGTTCAAGTTTGCAAACATGGAAATGCATTTAGAGGAAAAATACCAATCTTCACATGAAATATTTATAAGAACATTAGTCTTATTTAATGTCACTGAAATATTAATTGTAAATGCTTTTTGATATTTAAATCATACTTCTAAATTATTAAACTATTCTAAATGCTAAGCACCCAAAGAAAACAAAAAAATCGTTACAGTGCTCATTTTGTCAGCACATATACTAAATCAAAATGATTACATAACTTAAATCTATATACACAACCCAATGAACATTTATTTTTAGATTTAAGTTTTACTTTTCTTAGTTCTGTATTTCAACTTTTTAAAAACTTTATTTTTAATTTTATACTTGAAACATATGTAAAGGTATAGAGACTAGTATAATGAATCCCTAATTACCTGCTATACAACCCCACAATGGTCAGTTTTACTGCTAGTATATGCCTAACTCATTCCCAGTCTACCTATGAAACAAATTCCAGACACCTTTGTACTTTGATGAACTTCTAAACTTAAACAAGTTTGGGAAAAAAAAAAAAAAAGGACAGTATTAAAACTACTATATGGGACCATATCCAAATGACATTTTAGTAGGCAAAAGTGATGAGAGCAGCAACTTCACATGGTTTGGCCTAACAGAATCATAAAAACAAAAAAGAAGGAATGATCAACCATAAATTTCAGATTTTATATACTACAGGAGCGGAGAGAAAATAAAAGCAAAGTTTATTCATATTTAGTCAGGAATTTTGTTAAGACTATAAAATCGAGGGGCTGGAGGTTTAGCTCAGCGGCATAAGCGCCTGCCTTGCAAGCAGGCAGTCGTGAGTTCGATCCCCGGTACCGATAAAAAGGAAAAAGATTAAAAAAAAAAAAAAAAAAAATTTAGACAAAGACTATAAAATCGAGAGGTTAAAAAACCCATATTCAAAGACAGAAACAGACCGAAGAGTCTAATGCGTACAAGTCAGGCTCGCCAGAAAGCTGTACCCAACCTAATCTATCTTGAAAAAATCCATTCTCAATAAAGAGATGAAGATACATAAAAGATCAATATTTTTCTTTAAATTGTTAATTAAACAAAAATGCTATGTCTTTTATTATTTCCAGGTAGGTGCTTACGCAACTGAGCTAAACCTCTAGCCCTTCTTTTATTATTTTCTATAAAAATCTTTAAGGGATTTTGTAACAGAAATATACAACTAACTACATTTATTGTAATAAAACTAAAAGGAAGATCATATTTCATGTTTCTAAAAAGTCTTGGTTCACAGCATCAAAATGCAAAATCTAAATGCACCTATGTGCTACAAACAACTCTTCACCTCTTCCTCTGGCTCATTTACTTCACTTTCGTTTCCAGATTGCTCCTCTGTCTCAGCTCCCCCTTCTTCTTCTTCTTCATCTTCTTCAAGATTTTCTCCTTCTGTCATAGAATCTTTTGACTCTTTATCATTTACTAGGCCTTGAAAAGAGAAAAAAAATGGGGGAAAATACATTTAAAAGGACAAAGGCCTATTTTCTGTATATATCGCCTCCTTTCAAAATATGTATTTACATAATTCAACAGTCATTTCCTTTGAACGATGGTAAAAGATCAGAATTCAATAGTGTGGCTATCACTGAATTTGGCTATCACTCTCAATGTCTACAAATTAAGACAGAGAAGAAGGCAAAAAACAGTTTTGTCAACACGTGGCCTAATTTCTTTTTTTAAAATGACTGTATTTACTTCCTCAGGGAGCTTCCTGTTGTAAAGTTGCTTCCACCTTCCATGGCCATCCCACAAGTCACTGCATACTCAGTTCTTGTTAATTACTGTCTGAATTTCAACCACTCTTATTTTCAAATTGCACAGATGTGGCCTCATTTGACTGGACTCTCTCACTACTCCCTTATAAGCCTTCCACAGTTGGCTCACTCTATCACAGGGGATCTCATATTCAGATCTTGCACACTGAACATCCTTCTCAATAGAGAATACACTTTCATATGTACTTTCAAATCATTCAAGTTCAGTTTTATTTCCTGAATTAAAGGAAAGCCCTGAGCACTTTATTATTTTTTCTCCTGCTTGTTCCTACAGCAGTTAGAAAGTTTTTCATTGCACATGACATTTGATGATACACCATGTGATTTTTTTCTTAATGATTTTACAAATATCAGACAAGACCCCTGAAGACATTTTACTTTTTTTTTTTTTTTTTTTTTTTAGTACCGGGGATTGAACTCATGACCTTGCGCTTGCCAGACAAGCACTTAAGCCAATGAGCTAAATCCCCAGCCTGGCAATTTACTTTATATATTCGAAACTTAACAGAGGTCATATATTGATAAATATACAATAGGTGGTTAGAAAATACTTGTTTATTCATAGAACCTTACAGAATTAGAGCAGAAAAACTAATGATGAAATTTAACCCTGTATTTTATGAAGATTGAAAGCCAAGAGCTTGAATAACCAAGGCTAATCAAAAGAAATTTACTGCAGTGTCTTAAATACAAACAACTGAACAAAATATGGAAATACAGAGTGATTAAAGTACTGACATTCAGTTTAAAAAGGAAAAAACTGAAAAGATGGATAAAGATGAGAGATTTTTAAAATTTTTTATTAGTACATATAAATTACATATATCATGAAGAGTTGGTACACATGCACAATACTTAATTATTTTGCTTTCGCTACTTTCCCTGCCAGCTGCATTTTTCACTAACTTCCCTCCCATTCTTTCCATCTCTTCTTTTCCCATTATCTATCTTTTATTTTTCTCTAAGATCTATTTTTTAAAGAGAAATAGTATTGAAAAAAATTGTCAGATTGAGATTTCATTAACTTAAGCATTTTCTATTGATTATTTAGTTCTTATAGACAAATAATTTTATAAATGTACATATTTATTTATACATTAAAAGAAAAATACAGGACTACTGAGTTATCAAAGGCAAACAAGGAAAAGCCATACTATTTCTAATACATTTTTCATTTACTACAAGTTAATTTCAAAACCAATTTATGAATATATTTGCTTTTGTTAAATTGTGTAATGATTATCAAATTGCTGACCCATTACAATAAACAATGTACGTAACATTTTAAAGGATACACAGATAACAAAATGCAAAATATAGACAGTGAAATGTAGAACTTGGCCACCAAAATAAAATACATTTCTTTGAATCTGTATAACCTGGTGCCTCAGTTTTTCTCTTCAAAACATAAGTGGTAATAATTTTAATACTTCCTTACAGATATCTTTAGTTTATACTCTGCTGTTAAGCTGAACAATTTCCTCATATACTTTAAGTAAGAGCATGTTTGTAAAATTCTATCAAAACAGTTAACTAGTAGTTTAATTTGGGTTTTATTTAAATCATTTGTTAAATATGAACAATAACACTTCTGGCATTCTGACAAAACACGCAATACTGGATAAAAACATCAACTATTCCCTGCCCTCTCGTATTTGAGAATATCAAGCTCATTTATCTAATAGGTAGCCTACTGATCAATATATATGTGCATCAATAATAATGGCATGGGAATATATATGTGCATCAATAATAATGGCATGGGAATATATATGTGTATCAATAATAATGGCATGGGAATGATTTTTCTTTTTAGTTATTTCTCACTTTCTCAGTGTATGAATTTTTTTAAAAGATATGGTCTTATTACATAGTTCAGATTGCCCTCTAACTCCCTATGCCTAAGCTGGCCTCAAACTCATTGTAATCCTCTTGTCTCAGGCTCTCAAATATTGGGATATTGCAGGTGTGTGCCACCATGCCTGGCTTCATTGTCTGAAAATTTTAAATATTCAAATCTATCATTTTTGTATGCTTTTTTTCTATTATTAAAAATTGAGGAATGTTAACACTTCTTCAAATACTTGACTAGTAATTGGGTCTATTTTTAACCTTTTATAAATAAGGGCCAGAGATTTAGCTCAGCAGTGTAAACACCTGCCTGGAGAGCATGAGGTCATGAGTTCTATCCCCGGTACGAAAAGAAAGAAAGAAAAACAAAACAAAGGATAAATAATCTTTTAAAAATAAACACTTAACTGTTTAATCCGTCTGGTTCACCTGTTGTTTTTACCTATTTTTAAGATTGCTAGATTCATTACATACTAGTTGGTCTTATTTTTAGGGGTTGGGGGGTACCAGGGATTGAACTCAATCTTGCGCTTGCCAGGCAGACACTTACATCACTAAGCTAAATTCCCAGTCCTAATTTATCTTATTTTTAACCAGAACTATTTCTGGACTTTTAATTTTTCTGTACTGAATTTATTTCTAAATTATAAAATATACTCATTTGCTTTAAAAGGTAACTTTTTTAGTATGGCTTTTTTCATCTTTACTTCTCTCCTTATAATTATAATACTATTCATATTCGTATCCTCTAAACCAGAATTAAAACTGCCTATTATGGCTACGGTTTTATTCTTAAATTTTTTTTAAAAAGCCTTAGTAATGGGGCTGGGGATTTAGCTCAGCGGCATAAGCGCCTGCCTTGCAAGCACGTGGTCGCAAGTTCGATCCCTGGTACCGATGTAAAAAAAAAAAAAAGCCTTAGTAATGGTTTCCTGAGGAAATCAGAGGTATGCTGATTTATAGTAATGCAAAATTGGAAAAGGACCTAAATGTAAAACAGAAGGATTAAATAATTATGGCACATTAGGTCAGTATATATTAAAAGTTGACTTACAAGAATCCCAAAAAAAATTCGTGTGTGTGTGTGTGTGTGTGTGTGTGTGTGTGTGTGTGTGTTTTTTGGGGGGGTGATCTTTTTGAGACATGGTTTCACTATACAGTTCAGGCTGACCTTGAGCTCATTTTGTAACCTACAAAATCGAACTCACAAGGATTCTCCTGCCTCACCCTTCTAACTGCTGGGATTTCAGGCATGTACCACCACCCCTGGCTTAAATCGTAACACATTGAATAGAAGCAATCCAGTTATAAAGTTGCACACACATAGGAGAAACTTTAAAAAGAATATATATCAAAATATTAATGCGTGATTATATTTCTATATATTTTTCTAGCATTTAAAAAAAATCACAAGAACACTTATTACTTAATATTAAGAATGATTTTAAAACAGAAATGCTTTCAATATTTCTCCGTTAACTATATTATTAGCATTGGATACCACAGAATTAAAATGATATGATAAATTTGTAGTTGCCTGGAAAAAAAAATCACCAAAGGTAATACACTGTCTTATATGTTATGGGGGGAAAAATTTTCTTTTGTGAGACAGGTCTCGTTATGTTGGTCAGGATGGCCTCAAACTCATAGTGATCCTTTTGCCTTAGCCTCTCAAGTGGTGGGATCATAGGCATGCATCACCATGCCCAATCAGAAAACTTATCTAAGTTCTGCATACATACATCTCCTTTCTAATTTAGACTCTAAGAAAACCAAAGGAAAAGGGAGATTTTAGGGGAGCACTACTACTTCTACAGTTTCACTTATAAACTCTAGAAGTTTCCCTAGAGACTCCTCAAAAGAAGCCTGGTGTCCTTTAACCCTTTAATCTACAAAGGACAAAACACAACTGTTCCCTTATCACCAATACCAAACTAGATGCCACAACAATTTTGATTCAAGTTTTGATTTTGATAGAGTATCACTCATAAAAGTTTTGGGGCAACAAGGCTATAAAGTAACAATTTCAAGGAATACAAAGTGAAAGTAAATTGATGAATAGTACTAAGTTTGAAATGATTTGAAATGATCACTTATTCAAGTAGCAGTCTGAAAAAGTTTGGGAAAAGATGAGTAGCAGGAAAAAACAAAAAACAATCAGCAGCACAAAACACAAAAATTACTGTTTCCAAAAGAGGATTTAAAACTAGCATGGTAGCGCTCTCCTGTAATCCCAGCACTCCGGAGGCTGAGGCAAGAGGACTGTTGTAAAGCTCAAGACTAGACTGGGCTACAAAGTAAACCCAAGGGCCAACCTGAACTGCATAATGAAACTCTGACTCAAAGAGTCAAAAAAAATTTAAAAAATAACAAAAGAGGATTTACCTATGCAGAAAGAAATTCTACTAGTACATGGATGTGATTTTTTTTAAAGTTTTCAGATTAAAAAAAATCATAAATGCTTTGATCATAAAGAGTTGGTTCTTTAGACATGCAATGCAATAAATTTATACAATTAGTACAACTAGTAAAGGTAAAGATTCCCTAGTGACAGATATTAATGTATGAATTACTATCAGAAAATAAAACTGCTTAGCATTCTGAAAACACATCACTTTGAAAGGACTACAAAAAAGCATGCCAAGAGCCATTAGCAAGCCAACCAGACTGCTACTGCTACATTTTGTATGTTAACCTATTGGCAAAGTTAGCAGGTTCTTACAGTCCCTAGGGGGAGCTGCTGATCCGCTCTTTCCCAGAAACATCTCAGGATACTTTGAAGTACACAAACGATGCTCTAGTGGCAATTCTGCCAGTGACTAAGGTCTGAAATTCTGTGAGGTAACTGTAGACTTCTAACAGGCAATAGTTTCTAGCCTGTATATTCTTAGTGAACAATGCCTGCTGAAAATCTAGTCTGTACATGTGAGAGATACTTTCATCAAAAGTAGTCTTTATAGTATAACCCAAGATTCTCTGCTGACAGGATAGTGTTTTTCCACCACTATCACTTGCTTCATGTCCTGCATGACTTTTAATTTCAATTTGGGATTACTCAATGGAATCAAGCATGCAACACAGATCTTACTTAATACTATTATTTTAACATTCAGTATCAGAATAGAAATATATATGAATATAAACTTTGGTAACATTATAAAGCAAATTCTAAAAACCACCTACCTGGGCAACCCACTCAGGACCCCTTCTGTCTCTCTATGACATTTTCTCTTGATAGATATATTTTGCTCTTAACCTCCATTTTTCCTAAAATTCAATCTTCAATTTTAAAGAACATGAATTTGTACCAGACATATAGTAGGTTGGGAGTTTTGTTCCCCTATGTCACTTGGTGCTCTTCCACCGAGATCACTGGATCGAGATTAAGAGTTTGCTTTTGTTTCATAGACTCTGGACTGGGACTGGTCTTGGTAACAAAGTTTTATGCTTCCAAGTGTGCTTTTTCTTTGCCCACTGCTTATAATTGCTTTTGATTTGTCTTCACTTGTTGTATAACTGCTTTTGCCTCTTACATTGCTTTGCTAAAATAATGGTAAATCTAAGTTAAAATATGGGACATTCATAAAGTTTTGTTCTTGTACATGTTGCATTTAAACTAGTTACTAAATTTACTGGTACTCCTTGCTTGGCTTTACTTAGACAACAGTGCTAGAGAGAATGTTAGAACACCTCTGGTAGACTTAATATAAATTTCTATAAAATGAGTTTAAATGAAACTAGCTCAGACTGAGAAAATACACATGTCTATAATAAAACATGGGACTCCTTCTGCTGTTTAAACAGCATTAGGCTGATGGTCGTTCTTTAAGACCTGGAACACAGGTTTTGCTGGCTGATCCTCCTATATACTCTAGAGGAAATGTTAAACCTGTTCTACTTCAGTTTCCTTTCTTTGGCTTTATTTCTAATCTTTTTTCTCACTTTTACTCTCCTTTTTAGAGGCATGTAAAATTAGAAAGAAAAGAACTCTGGACTGTTCCAACCTTTCCTCCTACCCTCCCTATGGGAAGTCATCACTAGCTCCTCTTGATGGAAATCTTTGTTAACTGTACATATAATTATCCTATTAATCCTATGGCTCGTACATACTTAATTCTTTTCCACTGTCTCCTCCAGACTTAAAGGTGTACGTCTACAAGATTTAAAAACCTGGTTTTTTAATTAGATTAAAGATCAACAACTTTAATTAGATTAAAGATCAACAACAAGATTAAAAATCAACAATTTTGACTCCCTTCCGCCTGACAAAGCCGGATTGGTCATTGCCCATTACTTCCTCATGGCAGTTCGGGTTACTTCTTCAAAGGGAAGGATTGTTATAGGCAACTGAGTTAGACAGAAATATTACAGGTAGTCTGACAGGGCTGGCCCGCAAAGGAGCCAGGGCAGAAGACCAGATACCTTGCCATCTTGGAGGAGACAGACACCTCTGCTGAAGGCCAGATCCCTAGACAAAAGATCAAGCAAATACACTCACACGCTAGGGTTGATATTCTAAATAGTTATCACCCTAAGGAAGCCAGGAGTCACCATCCCAAGCCCCTACCGGACGAGTCACTACTCTGTATGCATGACTGGTTGCTACACAACTCACTTCCCCATTTGTCCTCAATTTCATGAATTTCACCTGAGCAATTAATCTTACTGGTTGACCATAATTCCGTCCCACCTTATGCCTGCCTGCCTTGCAAGTTCCCATATTTTCCCTCCACTTAGACCTGCCTCACCTGGTGGTTTTGCTCTATAAAAGACCCTAGAAAAGACAGTCTTTGGCAACCTACTTAGGACCCCTTTTGTCTCTCTCTGCAATGGAAGCGTTCTTTCTCTCAATACATATATTCTGCTCTTAAAAATAAAATAAAATAAAAACCATCTACCCAAATCACTTACATTTTCTCTAATTAATTACTTACCTAGTTTTATTAAGTATTCTCGTTCCAATTCATGTACCTGTCTGATGGATTCATCCAGAGAATTACACAGTTTGATCTTTGGTCTTAGCAGTTCTAGTGTATCACTGATCATGTAATCTATATCAATAGGAAATGGATGATCTTTTGTCCAAACTTCCAAACTTTTCTTCCACCAAACATAACGCTGACAATAAATGAAAAATAAATTAACTATAAGAAATAACAAAATATTTTAAAATAGTAATTATATTGTGATGTTACCCAGTTATAGTAACTAAGCTAAGTTATACAAGAAATCTGGCGTATTTATTAATAGTCAGTCAATAGCTGCAATCCTAATTCTAGCTAGTATTTTCCTCTATTTCTAAATTTTTTGAGCCACTTGGTGACTTGATTTTAAATATCTTTATTATAACTATTGTTTTGAAGAAAAGTAAAAATTATAAATGTTGAAAACTTTTTACATACTTTAGAACCAAGACAGAAACTCCACTCCTACTTTTCAAGAAGGTTTATATATTTAATACAGATTTGAAGTCACAGCTTTAAAAATTTTAACTATTTTCTTTATGCTACCTGCTTTAAAATGTCAAAAGTATTTGAAGACATGATTTTTGAAATATATCAAGATCAGTAATCATCAAGCATTTACTGAACATCTACCATGTACGTATCTTCCCTCATACCTCCTAACCTGGTTTCTTTATTCTTTGCTGTAATTCCTAAATTTACTACAGCTGAAAATGTAACCTAAGAACTTCTGGTGGTATATGAACACTAAATATGTCTCTTGATGCTTTAGTTTTTCACTCCTAATTGTGCTAGTTCTTGATACTCTTGATACATACCTGGGAACTTGCTAGAAATGTAGACTTTTAGGTCTGACTCCACACAAAGCAAATCAAAATCTGCACCTTAACAATGTTCCCAAAGGATGTGCATGCACATTAAAATTAGAAGTTTTTAGGAGATTCCTTCTACCTGTCTAAAACTTAACCCTGCACTCTATGATCTGGGTGTAATGATTTCATCTCCCACATCGCACTTCCTTCTGATTCCAGTCCCTAAATATTTCTAATACATTTTTTTGGTCTGTTAATGAATTCAGAAAATACACTTGTCTCTTTTTGCTTGTAGGTATTTCTGAATTTGTCTTTTCTCTTCACCTGGAACTACAGAACCCAAATAAGGACTCTCTTCTGAAAAAGACTATATGGATGCTGATAATAGTTGACATTTTGCAGCAGAACTCTGGCTTTAAATATAGTCATGAACTAAAGTCCTTACATGCAGCAAGGAAGCTGACCCTCAAATCCTTTCCCCAAGTTTTGCTCATCAGTTCAGAAAATAAAGGAGTAAAAGGTGTCCTATATTACAAAGATATTTCTAAAAGAAAGTTAACAAACTAATTCCCCACGAGCATTTATCCCCAATTTAATACCAGTCACTGTTTGTATGCATTTTTGATAACCTCATGTTGTAGTATTACATCTGCTTTATCAACAGGTAACGAAAAATCACTCATACCTGTGATTAAACAGAATCATATATACTATTGGTACTTTATTCAGTAATATCTTAAGTAACTGACAATGAGCTATGGACTTTAGTCAATTTTTATAAAAATGTATTTTATGAGAAACAGTGATTGGGCTCCAACTAATCAACCTACAACTTACAGGGAACAAATTTTATAGAAGTTGTATGACTATCCCTGTATTGGCACTGCATTTAGTTTGTATTGTTCTTCTTCCAAATCACAAGTTTATATAGTTAACCAAAATTAAGATATAGGAAGCACAATTCAGGACTTTACTAATAAATGAAGAAATGTTTCTGTGTTATAAATAAAATACTTTTCCCAAAGTAACAAGAGTTTTATTTTATTTTATTTTTTTAGTAACAGGGTTTTAGGAAAAATGAATTTAAATCTTTCAGAAACAAAAATTTTGGTCATTAACCAGAGCACAAATGAGAGAAAAATGTTGCTAAATGTATAAAAATCACAAATAATTCAATTAATAAATTATTGTATCAAGTACTATAATCGATAATTCTATACCAAATCCATAAACTATACCAAATAATCCTCAAAATGAAAGAGCCTATCAGTCATAAAAGTTGCAAGTAATTACAATGCTTATACAATAGAATCCTTCATTAAAATTTAAATTCTTAAAATCATCTTTTCATGAACAGAACCTAATTAGGAACAGGTCATATTAAAGGACAACATTTCTAATGCATGCAATACATTGAAACATGCCAGTCTGCATATTCTACTTAAATACCTGAAAATATACAAGGAAGCAATCAAGTTTTCGTTTACTGGAACCTCTGTCAAAGTACTGGCCACAGGTATCCAAAATAGTGCATACTAGTCTAATTCTGAAAAGATGCTCAGGAGGGTCCAGTGAACTTGGAGTGCCATCAGGGTTAACACCGAATGAAGTAAAAGAATAGAGAGTTCTGAAAATAACAGCCGATTCCACCATTCGATAATTATAAAGTTCCCCTAAGAACTTAGCACTGCTGATACGCCTCTGATTAAATTTAGGTTGATTAACCTAAAAAAAAAAATACAGATTTTTACTTAAGAATAGTAATGTATTTAATAGAGTAAATTCTCTTTAATTTATAAATATCAATTACTCAAAGAACACAAAACAGAGAAGTGATGAATATACTCCTTTTTGTTAATATGCTCACTTTTAGGTACCTTTTTACTCTTTAGGAAATTTTAAAATGCTTTAGTAAAAACAACACGTTACATATTAAATGCAGTATTATGCTATGACTACATGAATTATTTCTAAAACAGTTAAAATGTAATTTTCCCTTATCAGCCCCTCACAACTTAGTTTCTCTTCAACTTATGAAATAAGAAACATGGGAAAGTCTTACATTAAGTAGCACAGAAAGTTCCTATATTTACCAATTTTTCTAATAAGTTTATAAATTCTTGTGACTGGAACCTCAACAGTAATCTACAAATAGAAATTTTGTACACCTATAAAAATAAGATTGACAGAATTCCAGAAAGTCAAAAAATACTTCAGTGCAAACCTGTGATTAACAAACAACTAACTCCAAAGTAGTAGTATGTGATATTGTACAGAAAAAGAACCGCCCCTCAAACTAGGATTTAAAGATTGTACTTCATTAACACCGATTTGGTAATTTTAAAGAAAATCTTTCTCACCTCCATTCCCAATCGAATATCTTCTAAAACTCCATCTACAACATGGATCCCAACATCCTCTTGGTAGAGCACTAGTCCTGCTAAAAGATTGGCTACACAGTGAATACTATTGTATTTCACGTTCCAGATGTTTATCATACAACAAATAACATAGTCTTTCACTTCTTGGTCCTGCCAAGGCAACTTTCGCATCTGTCTCAAAACCTGAATAAAGAGAATTTTGTCCAAATTATTAAAATAAACACACAGTAGTCTAAACAAATAACATACGTACTTTCTTATTATTGCACAGAGATAATGAACTTTTAAATTGGAAAATACTTTAGAAAGAGCCTTATCAGCCTCTTTAAGAGATAGGAAAAGTGGGCTTCTCTAATTAGACAAAATTTATTCTGTTTTGTACAGCTTTTCATAACTTCTGCAAATTTCCTCAAGTTTCCAGGTCTTTAATCACAGTAACAGTATACAGTCATATACAGAAATACCCAAGGTTTATAAAACATAATGTGTTCTCTTTTGTGCATTATTTCATGTAAATAATCTTGGGGGAAAAAACCCTACTAATTCCCAAACAATAAATAAACCCAAAGCTAATTAATTAAAACATTATTTAAGATGGGGGACAATGCTCAAGGCCAATGTTTCACAATCACCTATTTCTTCATGTGTAAAATGGGAGGCAATAGAAGTATTTATACAGTGCTACCTTGGTTTTCCAACTCAATTTGTCTCAAATTTGTGTTCAAACACCAAGAAGTTTGAGAAAGAAACCTACTTTTCCCATAAGAAATAATTAAAAACCAAATAATTGGTTCTGAAGCCCAAAAATTATAAATTCATTTTTCCAAGACTCTAACAAATGTCACGATTTCTTTCTTTAACACTACTGTGGTTCTCAATTTTCCTCTTAGCTTTATTGCCGGTATCACTAACTTGCTTTGGAGCCAAGGTTACGATATGTTATACAAATAAAGCACAAAAGAAAGCACACAATAATGAATCTTCTAATGCACTAATGTAACATAAGCACTGTTATGTTGTATGGACAAAAGTGGCACTTAGACTGTAGTGCCTTTTCTGTTTGCAGCAATATGTGACTCATGATTCATTTTTGGCTTGTACAGGTCTTTAAGTAGGATTTTTGGTTCAACTATTGAGCAAAGTTTTTTTTTCTCCCCAAAACCTGTTTGTGGAAAGTTTGAGGTTCGAGTTATTCAACAAGCCCCTTTGAGGGATCACTGTAATTCATAGTTTATAGTAAAGAGTAAGTAAATTGAAAAATAAATACATGTGAAGTACACAGAAAAGTGTCTGTGAATGCCCTGTAGATACTAGCTTTGCTATCTGAAAACTTCTTTTAGTAACACGAATAATCAGCAGAATTCTATCTATAATCAAATTTTTCCACTTTTATTTTAAAAGAAAATGGATACTGAAAAACACTCACAGCAAATAGTAAATGTGTTTTCACAGATCACTTTCACAGAAAATGTCAATTTCCCTACTGCCCCATTAATAGTTCATACTTTTCAAACATTTAGCCAATTTAAAAATTGTACATTTCTTTCTTGGAGTACTGGGTATGGAACCTGGCAAGCATTGAGCCACATCTCTAGTGTTTTATAAATTTTATTTTGAGACAGGGTCACAACATAGTCTCAATTGTTGTTAAACTTGCAATTCTTCTACCTCAGCATCACAACTAGCTGGGATTACATAATACATGATGTGTGTGCCACAAGGCCTGGATGAAAACTGTTAAAACAACTGCAGTACTACCTCTCTGGAAAAGTTTCAATTTTCAAACCTATACTATTGTTATTCCTTATCACTTTTTATCCTAAAAGAAAAAGGTTTGCATTATATTGTGTCAGCTTATACAGTTAAACAGAAAATGTTCTGTTCAGTATTATATAAGCAAAGTTTCTAACAAGATAACTGCCTTAATTAAGACAACAGGTCAGGAGTTCTAAAACTTTTCTGGAAACTAATTTCTGGTAAGTACCTACCGAAAGCTACAGAGACTCTCTTCAGAAAAATAGACAGCTAAATATTCAAACAGGAAATTTCAAAGGGGTTATGGACCTCATAGGGCCCATGAAAGGTTAAGAACCTCTATACCAATGCAAAACTGTTACATAATAGCAAATTTATTATAGAATACCAGACATAATATATATGTTATAAATACTGCATATCATTGTTTCTTCTTAGGATGACCTATACAAAATCAATCCTAACCTGGTTATGGTACCACGCTACTATAATCCCAAAATTCAGGCAGCTGAGGCAGGAGGATCACTGCAAGTTGGAAACCAGCCTGGGCTATAAAGTGAGCCCAAGGCCAGCCTGAATTCACAGCAAAGCCCTATCTCAAAGTCCAAAAAAACAAAAACAAACAAACAAAAAAATCAATCATAATGGAACATCTGGGATCAACCTACCACCTATTCTACAATTGATACAAGCACAGCACTATCACAAATCTCAAACTTTCAATGATTTCATTAAGATTTACCTTTTCAGTAGTGACCTTAGAAAGATCCTTATACAAAAGTTTCCGGACATATTCCTGCAGGGGAGGACGTTTCTTTTTCACTGTCTTTTCAGCTGGAGGTGGGTTGCAATAGTAATAAGCATTTTCTACCATTGTGACATATCTTGCATCAAGATGCATTGCTTGTTTCTTTCTCATCATTTGCTCCTAAAAATAAAATGTTCAAATTAAAACACTAATTTTAAGAGCTCCTTTCTAACTTAATGTCTGTTTTCACTGATAAGATTTCCAGATAGTTTAGTAAAAAAAAATAAAAATAAAAAACATAAACAAAAATCACTGGACATTTTTAAGACTGCATTAGCAAATACTAACCATTTTAAGAACATACTAGTCTATGACTGCTTAGCCTTAGGCCTTATCCAATAAAATATTCATAAAACCATGGTACAAGTGTGACTTTATTTATAACTCTGCCAGACTGGACAAACTAAGGAAAGCATGGCACCAATGTATGAGTGCCTGAAATTAGGGGCTAAGAATATAAATTAAGTTTAACGCTACCTCTGGCTGTTCCATGTACAACTGAGAGTAAATTCTTTATCAGACCTTATGCCATCCAGTGTTGTACCAAATAATCTAACAGGTCTCTACAGACAAGAAAACTAAAAGAAAATTTGTTTAAGCTTGTTTGGCATCAGCTTTGAAGAGGCGCTGAGAAACACACATACATTCAATCATCATCCTCTTGTGTCTACTACCGCATGCTAATGAATCCTATAATCTTCTGTTGTGAAGGACTACTCTGTATATGAGGGAATGTTTTGAAACCACTCTAGCTGCTCCACACATTGGATGCTATTTGAGACCCACTGATGAGCTGAAGATCTTCAAACAGCACTTCTAATTCTTAAAATAGTATATCAAATGTAATGATTTAGATCTAAAATGTCTCCCAAAAGTTTCATGTGTTCCGATTTGATGCTCTGGAGGGTGAATGGGTCATGGAAGTGACATACTCATCAGTGGATTAATCTCATTTATGAGTTTATAGCAGAATGTGCTGTTAGGAGGTAGGCCATATTGGAGGAGGTGGGTCACTGGGGCTGTGCCCTGAAAGGATGTATCACCTGCTTTGTTTCTCTGCTTTCTGGTTGCCATGGATTGAGCAGCTTTCATCTTTTGGGCCCTTCCAGCAAGCCTTTTCTGGTTTCTGCCTTGGAGGCAACTGACCATGCACTAAACCCTCTGAAACTGTGAGGCAAAATACACCTCTCCTCTTTTAAATTGTGTGTGTCAGGTATTTTGTCACAGTGATGGGACTGCTAACACATCAAACATTAAAATTACTAAATTTGGGGTTGGATGAAGCTAGTGTAAATTCAAAGCCCTAGTTCAATCCCCAATATTAAGGTTGAAAAAAATCACTGAATTACTGAGTGATTCAAGAAAGCATTTTGCTTGGGACTTTCAATGTGCTAAGCACTATGCCAGGAGTTGGAAACTCAAAAATGAACACAAATTATTCCTCCCTTTATAAAGTTTAATGGTCTGGTGTAAGAACAAACACAACAAACTAATAATTTAGAGAAAACTACTTTAATTAGGAGTGGGCTAAGGAAAGGCTTCTATGAAAAAGTGACACTTAGGCTGAAGAACCACAGAAGGAATATCCACAGTAGAGAGAACATCAATAAAAAAGAATGAGATATGGTATAGAACTAACAGAAGGCTATGTGGCTCCAATATGGAGCAGCACAAGCAGGAGAAGATGGGAAGTCTAGGTAATGTAGGACACTATACAATACAGTGAAAATTCTGGGTTCAAAGCATATAGAAACTACTGATCAGCTTCAAGCAGGTATCATGGACTAGTATGGTTGCAGATTTCAAGTTCTAAAAAGATTATTGTAAAAATAAGAACAGGAGGGGAGGACTCATTTCCTTTTTTACTACTGTGTACGTAGCCCCGAAAATAGTAAAATAAACATACAATATTTAACAATATATGAATGAGTGAATTTTTTTTTTAACATTCGATTTTTCTCATGGCCTACTTTCCATACATGTAAAACCAACATATACTGGGAAGAATTTTGCTATTTACAAGTTTGAGCACAGGTACACTAAATTTCATAACTGCTTCTCGTATCTCACAGTGAATTAATCATAGCTAAACTCTGATACTGATATTAATATATCATAACTTGTAGATTAAGTGTTTGTTATGGTCCATAAGCCTCATGTGTTCAGAAGCTGACTGCATTGAGGGAGTTTATAGCTCAACTGCTGTTAGGAGATGAAATCTGGTCCGAGGAGCAGGTCACTGAGGATGGTCTACAAGGACTTATTTCTGACTCCTCCTATGATCTGTTTCCCTGAACACCGTGACATGAACAGTTAATCCTCTGCTATCCCCCTCTGCCATGCTGTCCTGCCTGCATTATCAAGTGAAACCTCCACCAATTATGAGCCAAAATAAACCTGTCCTCTTTAGAATTATGGAAGTTGGGTAATGTGTCCTAGTGCTGAGGAAAGTAACAAAGACAATGTTGACTCTTTCTGACACATAAGAAAACAGTTCCACATTTAACAGGCATGGAAATAATGATCACATGCAATAAATTCTTTGGAGAAAACATACATTTTAACCTATCAATCATACATATATAATACAGTTTTTAATCTAGATTAGTTTTAACTTATTAAATTAGTTTAGAACCATTTTCTTCAATACATACACAGTCACACACATGACCCAAACCGGTTTTACCACTGGGCAAGAATAATTTTGAATGCAAATTGGTTAAAGAGGTATAATGTAAGTGTTCTCAAATGAATATGAATGTATTTTAGATTATTCCATAAGCGTTAATGTTTCAAACCAAACTCAGCATCTGCCCCCCTCCCCATAGTACATTACTGCTGTGACTAGCACCACTACTCATGCAGATGTCTGAGAATTATGTCTTTTTCTTTTTTCTCATCCCCTGTATCTCACCAAGTTTTATCAGCTCTACTTCCTAATAATTTTCACATAGCCAATAATTTTTCTCTAACCCCCATCCCTATGCCAATCCATCTCTTCACCTTTTTTGTCCTTTAAAGCAGCTGACAGTTCCTCATGGACACTGGTACTCAGATAACTCAAGTTATCTCCTCCCACCAATACTGTAGATTGAACAAAGGGTCTTCACAAAGAGCTACAGCTTGACCCTTTTAAATTTTTTATTTTGAGACAGGGTCTCATCAAATTGCCTAGGCTGGGCTTGAACCTGCAATCCTCTTGTCTCAGTCCCCCAAAATCCTGTGATTGCCAGTATGTACCACTAAGGTGGCAAAGATGTACAAACTCCTTCATCTCAAAATGGAATAACCTTTCTATGTAAGTATAAATCTGATCATATCTAGCCTATCTGCTTAATATCCTTTAATAGCTGTTCAATGCCATCAAGAAAAGTACTAGAGCTCCTTAGCATAACAAACTGGGATATATCTATAATCTAATTTTTCCTGCCTCTCCAATATTACCAGCAGGTCCTTTATTTAAATGATTTCTTTTCTCTTGTAAGATTCATCTTCGTTGTTGACAAAGTATCACTTTTTCCAGAAAAACCCACTCTGACATACCAAGGTCAGATTTAGGTCTCTCTTTTACCGACATCCATAATAACCTATACTTACTCATTTTATTATGCTGCATTTATATTACTTTATTTTAACTTTTTCTTTTCTTGTCTGCCTGCCCTATTATCATGACAGATGCAAACCATATCATTACAGATTATAGATTATCATTTTCACCCAAGAATCAGACAGAAGTGGTACTCAATAAAATGTTGTCAACAGAGAAGCTCTTTCTTGATTCATTTAGTCTGGACTAAATATCCCTCCATGAACACATAATGTCTACTACAGACTCTATGATAGTATTTACTTCGCCACGTCGAATTACACATTTAGTTCTTGCTCAGCAGCTATGGACCACTTTGAGGATAATGATTATATTTCATTATACAACTCCTATCATCTAGCTATAACATCCCTAGAGAAGGAATCACTGCTACAACAGGCACAACTCCCAAACTATTAAATGATACATGAAATTGACTCCTATTCATAAGGTAAGAGCACCAATGATAATAGCTAATTGTTTTTGCTATAAGGGTGGAATGTATTTACCAAGCCAAGAAAACTAGTCAGGTAGGAAAGAATTTGGTTTTCAACAATACTATGTTAATCTCTACAACAAGAATTCATGAATGTTTTCTCTAGCAAAAGATAAAGGATTCAAATTATAATAAAACAGAGGCATTAAAAGTTAAACTTTCCAGTCAAGTGTGATGCTCCGCAAGGCTGAAGCAGGAAAACTGTAAGTCTGAGTCCATTATGGGGAACTTGAAAGACTTAAAACAAAAAATACAAAGAGCTGGGGATGTAACTCAGTGCAAAGATCCTAGGTTCAATCCCCAGTACTGTATAAGGAAAAGAAACAAATCAAAAACCAGCTTTCCTGTTATCAACATTACATGCTGTCAAGAACCTCCAGTTCTTACCAGGATCCCCAAAGCCTTACCAAAAGTACACTTGTCCTCAGGTGTGATTCTGGAGATCTAAAAAGAAACCGTCCACATGTCTCTAGTAGAGTACATGCCATTTCGATATGATGATGAGAGAAGTCTGATAAAAGCATCTGGAATAATAAGAATGATGAAAAGCTACAAAGGCAACACTTCAATCCTAGTAGAGAAAAAAAATAGTATATACTTCTCATATATGTAACAATGTCTAAAGTGCCAAAGGAAAAAACACAAATCTACTAAGATTCATTGCTGGACATCTTTGTGTACTAATATAAAATTTTTATTAAAATTTCAATATTTAACATCTTTCCCTTCAAAAAGACATACAGAAACTAATGTCAAGGTACTTTATTTATTGAGATACTACAACATATACACAGATGACATTTTCCCAATGGCTTGTTTTGATATACATAGCACTCACTTTAAAAAATACTACAAAGTCAGGCATGGTGGCAGACACCTGCAATCTCAACACTTGGTGGCTGAGGCAGGAGGATTACTGAGAGTTCAAGACCAGCCTGGGCTACAAAGTGATCTCAAGGTCAGCCTGAATTGCATAGTGAGACCCTGTCTCAAAAAGACAAAAATATATAAATTCTTACTACAATAGTGAGAAACTAGTCAGTTTTAGTGTCCAATAAAGCAATCAAGTTTTAAACTAGTATAGATCTTGCTGTACTACTGATATATCTTGTAAATCACACAAGGGAAGGATAAAAAAATTACTCACGTTAAAGCTAATGAAACCAAGTTAGTAAATTATATGTTAAACTTTGTTTTGGTATAGAAAAAGACTATGGAAATAAATACCAAAACAGATGTGTTGTATTCATGAATTTTACACAAAGAGTAAATAATACTATGTAGCAAGATTTGGGGGGGGGGTTACTGAGCATTGAACTCAGGGCCTTATGTGTGTGTTAGGCAAACACTCTGCCACTGCCCAACATCCCCACAATAGTGAGAAACGAGCATCCATCTTTTTCTATACCAAAACAAAGTTAAACATATTGTTTACAAACTTAGTTTTATTAGCTTAACATGAATAACTTTTTTATCCTTCTCTTGTGATTTACAGGGTACACAGATAGTATGGCAAAATATACACTAACTTAATTACTTTATTGAACTAACTCTAGTTTCTTGCTATTGTAAAAACAGTAAGACAAAAAAAAAGGGAAGACAAGCATCTTGCCAATGAATCTATGGCAGACATTTATTTTTCCTTAAAGTGAATTCTGACAAATAAAATTTGTATATCAAGAAACACACCTTATCCCTGTATATTTTTGAGAATTAATACAAAAGAAAATACTAATGTACTCAGATAGTTCACAATACATTCTTTCAATTATGATATTCAGAAAATTTCTACTCTCTCTTACTATGCTATATGGAGCTTCCCTAAATGTACTTTGTCATATAATAATCTCCTGAGATTTCAAGAAAGTTTAGGAAACTTAATCCCTTGAATATTTACAATAACTGTAAATATTTTAAACACTCTAAGAAATCATACAGCAAAGATGTTTAGTTTGGTTAATTTCACTCTTCTAAAATTTGCTCACTTTATGGCTGATTCTGATAAATGACCCATGTGAACTTTAAGAGACTCTAAGTTCTGCTGTTTCTCACAGTATCAATTAAATCAGGCTGGGAAAAAAATAAATAAATAAAATCACATTTGGTAAATGTGCTGATCAAATTCTGTTTGATTTATACTTATTTTGTCTGCTGCTTTTTAGCCACTGAAAGGTGTTTACAACTCTCTCATCGGTGGGTTCATTTATTTTTGCTTTATGCATTTTGAAGCTACGGTATGTTACTGGGTATATAATTCTGGAAGATAATACCTTCCTGTTAAAAGAACTCTTTATCATTGTGAACTACCTTTCATTTTTAATAATGATTTGGGCTTTAAAGTCTACTTTGAAAACAGGTCAGTGAAACCAACTTTCTTTTGAATAGTATTTACGTACAATATATAATAGTTAACTGTGCCAAATTAGAGTAAGAAATGCCCAACTAAATTGGATCAGCAGTTTGGGTATGGTTGAAAACCAAAGACATGCTGAGTGTAAGCAACAACAACCAATAAATGCATCACCTCAATGGAATAAAAGGGGATTTAAAAAGAAGAGCTTACTTCTGTTTCTTCAGAAGAGCTGTAGTCTACACCTTCACCTTTAACATTGTCCCTTGGCTTCCAGCACAGACCCTACAGCTTTCCAACTGCAGACACTCACTTTTTCACTGCAGTGAGTTCCACCCAAGCCTTGACTACAGCTTTCAAATCTCCAGCATGCCAACAACTTTCTGCACTCTTCCACGCCTGACTTTGGACAGCCACTGTAAACCAATCTTGTAAATCTTTATATATTTATATAATTTGCATTAAATCTGCTTCTCTAGTAAGTACAGACTGATGCAACATATTTCCACATCTTTTAAATTTTTCTTGCCTTTGTGTTGTACATAGCACATGGTTATTGTTTTAATCAAGTTTTATATTCCTAAGGCATTTTGTCATTTATATTTCATGTAAAACTGACGTTGCCAGATTTATATCTATCATTTATTTGTTTTCTATTTTTATCATCTATTTAATATTCCATTCTTGTATTCTTTTGGCTTCATCAACTAATTATTTCATTTTATCCACTAATTATAACTAATTTACATTTTTCTATTAAAAAACATTTAGCACTAACCTTCAAACAATGTAGCGTATCATTTTTTGTAAACATTTTAAACTTAGTTAGTTCTCCAATAAAACGAACAGTTTTGTTCTTTGTTTCAATATTGATCTGGTCCTTTTTTCGTACCTATAATAAAAAAAGACACTGCTTAATCAATATTTTTAATCTCTGTGATAAGAATTTATTCTAGTATGTTTGAGTTCACTCCAAAGTATGTTCATAATTTCATGCTACACTCAGATTATATTATGTAAGTTGAAAATTTTGCTCTATGTAACAACAGTCCCGAGAAGTATTCTGCAAAACAATTTCATGATCAAACAGTATGGGAAAACAAAGCACTTTTTTCAGGTTTAAAAAGGCTGGTCAGAAAAATCTGTGTAACTTTCTTAAATCAACATTTCTCAAGTGTTTTTTGGCAACACAAGCCCCTTTCTTGGAACTGTACCCTATTAGTTAACAGCCCATTAAATTAACATTACAAGGAACATACTTTAGAAAATGCTGCCTTCAAATATAAATATCAGAAGCTCACTTTAACAAAAAAGTTTTTTAAGTTTGCAGGTATAATTACGAACTGTACTGCATTTTAAATTATAAATTCATCACTATGGAACATCTAATAAAGTCACTGTTATTTAAATCGTTAATCATAATCATATGTCAAAGTTCAAGTCTTTTGCAGATTTAGGCCCTCTACTTATGGCACACATTTCACGAAATATCAAATCCAACAAAATCCCAGCAAGGCAGTACAAGATAAATAGAGTTAGAATAAACCTCAGAGTTAATTTTCATCAGAAAAACAAAACTACTGGCTACAATCTTTTATTTCAATAACAGTGACCATAATGTGGTAGTGCCTTTAGTTTACTGCTCTTCCCAAAATACTATCTTCTCTTTTTTTTAATGGAACCAGGAATCAAACTCAAGACCTCATGCTTGCTAGGTAGGCACTGTGCTTCTCATTTTTTTGAGAAATAAACAATAGCTACTATTATTCTGATTAATTCAAACCAACAACAACCAAACCCCAGACAAAACAAAAATAAAAGGCCACAAAGCTATCAAATGACTTTGACCACGGGTCGATACTCTATGAGCCAAACCTTCCAACTGTCAATTGAGAATTCTACTGTATGACTCCCACAAGAATGTACTGCCATTCAAAAGAAAGTAATCTCAGTAGCAGTTGTATACTTAATGATAGTCATTTATGCAAAACCTAAATTTTTATGCTAAGTTAACACTTCTGTGAAATTCATCTTAATTTTTAAGGATCTACTTTCTATAGCAAGCCAAGCTTATGTGTTCAGACTTTTTATATTTTTAAACAAAACTATGCTTATTAAAAACCCAGAACTAAAGCTCCCTGTAACTGAATTTATTCTAAAGCATCAACAAAACTGAATCAAGCAGGTATGAATAAAATCACAAAGACACAACTTTAATTCAGAACTTTAAAAAACTTTAAAAACTTTATAGGCACACTCCTATAATCTCAGCACTTGAGAGGCTGAGGGAGGAGAATTGTTTGCAAATTCGAGACCAGCCTGGGCTACAAAATGGGCCTACGGCCAGCCTGAACTGCGCAGCGAGACCCTGTTTTGAAAAGACAAAAAAAAAAAAAAAAAATACAGAACTTTAGTTATCTTTTACACATGCAAAATACCTTTGAGATTATAGACAAATTAAAGTAGAATTAGATTCTCGTTTTAATATTTAAAAATAGGAAGGAATAATCTTGACTGTTCTCAACCTTTGTTGTGTTTTTGGCACCAGGAATTGAACTCAGGACCTTGCACTTGCCAAGCAGGCACTCGTGCCACTGAGCTATATTCCCAGGCCTCAACTTTGTAATTTAGAAAAGTACAGCCTTCATAAAGTTCCTTTCATCAGTAAATTCTTGCTAAGTACTGAACACGAAGAACTTGTTATTAATTTACCTTAGTCTGAACTCTGAGGATAGATTAAGTGCAGACTCTGCATCAATTTTGCTTCGTTTAAATTCAGCTCTATCAATTCAGAATGGGGACTGAAAACTTCTATTTTTGTTTTATTCCATACTTTTCATCTTTTCATTTTTTTCATCTATTTTTGTATGCTTTTACAAATGTACAAAGCATTTGGTACACGTGCAAACATATATAATTTTAAAATAAATATACCTATATAGAGGGGTATGTGCCCTAATATTTTAACCAATAAAAAGGCTTGTGCAAAAACTAAGGTTTAGGCCAGCTGTGGTGGCACATGCTTATAATCCCAGCACTTGGGAGGCTGAGGCAGGAGGATCGCTGTGAGTATGAGGGCAACCTGGGCCACATAATAAGTTTAAGGCTAACCTGAACTAAATAGTAAGAACCTGCCTTAAAAAAAAAAAAAAAAAAAAGAAAAAGAAAAGAAAAGAAAAAGAAAGAAAGAACAAACAACAAAAAAAGAGGTTGTCTCAAAACACAGTCTTTATCTTGCTTAATACTACTTAAGAAAATCTGAAATATGCTTCAGTAAAAGCTGACCAAGAAAAATTCTTAACCACAAAGTTAGTAAGAAATTAACATATACTGCAAATTATAGACCATTGCTTGTTCTTTTGCCCTTCATGAGACTTCCTCACTTCCTCTGAATTAAAATAATCAGTCTCTAGTAATTCACTTGCCAGTTAAGCAAGCAATTCTTTTAAGGGTTAAAATTTTATTTCCCTCTTACTTTTGTATTTATGTCTTCTTTCCTCAACTATATCATGAGGGAACTGTCTTGCTCTTCTCTGAATGCTCACTACTACTGATTTGTGCACAATGAGTGCACTAAAGCCTGTACTGAGCATAGCAAACATTTCCTAAATTCATGTGCACTCATGCAACTGACTATAATGCTAAATTTTGGAAACATAATGTTTCCACTGGCTAACACATTTAAATTTCAAGTCTTTTCAAAGTCTATTAATGCTCATGTACAGTAAAACTTCTAGCAACAGCTCTTTTTTTTTTAAAAAACCCCATTAAGCCTATATTTGAAGCTCTGTCACTTCTACAAGATGACTGGGTATTGAGGGCTTAATCCACTAACATGCAGTATTTCTTGACTCCTACTACTAGAACGGAAAGGAAGTAACTTGCTGTCTGGTAATGGTTTCCTGGAGTTTGCTGGGATATTCTTTAAAAAATTCACCTCTATCCAAAGTAGAGATTTCTAAGACAAGAATCAACAAAACATGGGCGACAGCAGCATCCACTAAGACTGCAGAACTTATGGAACCTTTTATCCTCTTCATATTTGGACCCTCATAACCTACAGAAGCTTTCAATGGAATGCCACACCCCAACTCTCCATGGCCAATGCTATTTCTTATGGAACATCCAATAAGGCCTTTGTCTGTCTGGACTTTGAACAATGGTTTTCAATTTACAAAAGCAAAAAGCACAGTACCTATAGTGGGGGAACAGGATAGGAGCACTCACTCTCTTCAACTAAGAGTCTATTAGGACAACGCTGGAGAGTTGAAATGTTATTATCAAATTCAAGCTTTGTTGAATACATTTACATTAAAAAATTTTAAATTCTGTAAATTATTGTTATACCACTAGCAAATTAAAAAATATTCTTATCGACAAAATAATTGTTCTTAAAACTAAAAAATCCCCACAACATGTAAGAATATACATATTAAAGAAACAAAAATTTGTATACATACATGAAATCTGAAATCCCCTCTCAGCATAGAACAAAGATCCTCTGCTACATCAGACATGCAGGGATGCAACGTAGCAACCAATCTTGCATAAAATGGTAGCAAATCCAACCTGCAAAAGTTATAAATGATATGTGTAAAAGGAAAGACATCAGAAATAATTTTAAAATTTAAACTTTATCAGATATGTTCACACATTAAATAACTATATAAATTAATAATCTCTCAGACATGCCTAATTACTGCCATCATGAAATGTCTGGAAATTAAATTCAAAAACTTATTAATAATCTGACAATTTCCATTCGGTACATTTACCATAAATCTCTAATTTGACTACGCAATTTTGATAAAATATGAAACACAAAATAAAGGGTAAGTTTTGATCTGGCTTAAATTTTTAATCACATAACTGCTGAGTATTCACAAACATAAAAGTTAACTAGAGCAAAAACAGTCCTTTGAAATCACTTCCTTCAATTACCCAGGGTAAGTTATTTAGAAATTTCAATGCCTAAAGTAAGAGAGCAACCAATAAATAAAATATATTTGAGAAGTTAAAACACTATCACAAGACCGGCACACGAACATGTATTTTACTCATCACAGAACCACTCAGACCTTCATGTCTTACTTAGGATAGTTAAAGGTAACACACAGCATACATACTGCCACCCCTTGTTCACAGCTTTCCCATCAAACTGAATGCAGCTACAAAGTTTTAACATTTTATATATATATATATATAAATTTTTTTTTTTTGGTCTTTTTCCTTTTTATCTGTACCGGGGTTCTAACTCACAACTGCCTGCTTGCAAGGCAGGCACTCATGCCGCTGAGCTAAATCCCCAGGCTCCTACTTTAACATTTAACACAACATTCCAAGCAGCAACTGAATCAATACACGAACAAAAATTCATTTTTTTCACTTCTATTAGACATTATTTTATAGAAATTGATTAGTTGACGTTTCAACACTTAGCAGATCAGAAGCTGAAGATGAGAAGCAGTGGAAACCTAAACAAAGCAGCAACACAAAGGGCAGCTGACAGAAAAAAAGGAAATTAAAAATCATAAAAACCAGACATAAGAGGTGAAATTCTAATAGCCTGAGGCCATTTATAACAGAAACAAATAATCCCTATATGTAAATGAAAATTGTTTATCATCACAAAAAACAAAAGACTATATATATCATGAAAGGCTTAGAATTACAGCCTGGAAGGGTCCAGCATGAACAAATTGATCCTGTGATAGAAAGGACATAGTTAAGGAAGAAGATACAAGTGAAAGGCAGGTTTAACAGACAAGGGATATAACTCTGGGACACAGTGCCTGCCTGGCAGGGCGAGGCAGGGCAGGGCAGGGCAAGGCAGGGCAGGGCAGGAGAGGGGAGGGGAGGGCAGGGCAGGAGAAAGAGGGCAGGGGAAGGAAGGAGAGAAAGGGAGGGAGAGGGAGGAAGGGAGGGAGGGAGGGAGAGGGAGGAAGGGAGGGAGGGAGGGAGAGGGAGGAAGGGAGGGAGGGAGGGAGGGAGGAAGGAAGGGAGGAAGGGAGGAAGGAAGGGAGGAAGGGAGGAAGGAAGGAAGGAAGGCAGCCAGCCAGCAAGCCAGCCAGGAGGAAAGAAAACTGATTAGATTTATGCCTTACTAATGTGCTACGCTATTCCAAGCATCTTATGTATATTGTTCCTACTGATAGAACTGTGGGGGGAAGGAGGAGGTCCGGCGGCGGCTGAAAAGATAAGAAGTATGAAATATAAATAACCTTTATTTTGGGAATGCTGGCAGAGACACACCGACCCCCTGGGGCGTGGCATCTCCACCCCGGCCGGCGATCTCTCTGTGGAACACATGGAGTGAGGCACATAAGTAGCCTCGGCTTGGGGTGGAACCCAAGGGGGCATTAGGGATGCACAGGTAGCCCATTGGTCTTAGTTTGGCGCCAGAGGCAATTCCTAAGGGTGGAGGAGACAGGAGCTTCCTGTTTACTGGCTACAGTCTCCGGCCTGGGCCAAAACCCTCTCACTACTATATATGAGGTAGATATCATAATCACCATTTCAGAAGTAAGGTAACAGGAGCCAAAAGAATATGGTAACTGTGTAGCAGTACCTTAATAAATTTTAAATATATCCCACATTAAACAAAGTAAAAACTATCACCCATTATCTAGAGACTCAAAATGTTTTGAATCAGAACATTTACTGTTAAGCTTTAAATGTTTATTTAACATATTATAAAAGTTTTATCAATTAAGGTTAAACTTGTCACATGGAAACTGCACACAATGTGGGTTATTTTACTTTCCAATATTACAAAAATGAGATTTTCATAATGTACCCTTACAAATATGTAATAATTTTTTATGTTGTTAGTGTTAAGGCTGAGGCAAATATTTTATTTTCTTGCACATAATTCTAATATCAAATTTATAGATTTTATTGAAGTATTAGGCTCATTAGCTTTACACACCCAATTTAACAACAAAGAAAGTATTCTATTGCCATAACACTGGTTAGTGACACAAAAGCTGAGTTCATAGGATAACAGAGAACAATGCACCAGGAGGTAGGAGGGCCAGGCAGGGTTCCAATTCCATTACAAACAGTTCTGCTGTGACCTCATGGGCTGATCCAGTATCTCTTTTCCTATTCTCTTCCTTTCTTACACATACTGCCCCTTAACAATCTCACTCAGAATCCCTTCATGATCCTTCCTTTATGCTTTCCCCCAAAATCTATACTGCTTACTCTTTCACTAAGCAAAAGAAAATCCGATGAGACCCATTTGGAATATTCCATTTTTATCTACAAATCTACTCCATCCAATCCCAAATCACTTTATCCTGTACTACCTTTTAAAACAAACTTTATTACCTAACATAGTATATATTTATATACTTTATATAATTTACTTATAATTAGTATAATTACTAATATATATAATTTACTTATTTGCTGTGTTTACATTATATACCTTCCCTCCCCACTTGAGTGTAAGTTTCATGGAAACAGTTTACTAGTATTCAAAATAGTACTTGTAAAAAAGTAGATGCATCACACACACATTGTCATACAATTACTGAATATCTCTGGTACACCAGTCTTTTTTCCATTTAACAAATATTTAATGAAATTTACTACATGTCTGGTGTCATGTAAATCATTACTAGAGCACAGCCCAGCATTATTATTAGAACTAATTGCTCGCAGATTAACTGATGAAATAAGAGAAATAAGGGCTAGGGATTTAGGTCAGCGGCATAAGTGCCTGCCTTGCAAGCAGGCAGTCGTGAGTTCAATCCCTGGTACCCATAAAAAGGAAAAAGACAAAAAAAAAAAAAAAAAAAGAAGAAAGAAGAGAAATAAACTAGTGTAATAGTGAAAAATGTTAAGAGTACAAAGTATTTGTGGATTTGGGGAGAAGAGCTCTTCCAATTCTGTTATATACATTCAAAAATATGGAACACTTTGGGAATTTGTGTTTTATCCTTGCACAGAGGCCACATTAGTGTGCCTGTACAGTTACAACTACATATTTGTGCTACTGAAACAATTACTGGAATCTCACATTTAACTACAAATTAATATTTAGTGTAAGGTACTCTGTGCTAAGGTTATTTCCAAAAGATGAAAAATATTAACAAAAGATGAGAAATATAAAATAAAAAGCGGCCTTTATTCTGAGAACACGGAGAGAGATGACCAGCACCCCCACCGCTGGCTTCTGGCAATCTCTCCAGGGACACATGGCGTGGGGGCATGTAAATAGCCTCGGTTTGGGGTGGAACCTAAGGCGGGCATTAGGGATGCATAGGTAGCCCATTGGTCCTAGGTTTGGCGCCATATGTAAATTTCCAGGGGCGGGAAGATGGCATCACAGGTAACTTCCTAGGGGCAGGGGAGATGGGACTTCCTGCTTCCGGTTGTGGCTTTCCTGGCTACAGTGTCCTATCTGGGCCAAAACCCTTTCACTCTGCCCTATGCTAAGGAAGCATCATACCACTTTTAATATTAAATGCTATCAAATTTTCTATTTTATCAAACAAGCAATTAAATATCTTAAGCAATTAACAGGATCATCATTGTTTTTCTTCCAACTGACATTACATATATTAATTTCAGATTCGCTATCTTAAGGAATCCTTCTTTGATCATATTGATGCTTTCTGTTTTGTTTTGTTTTTGTTTGGTTTTTTTTTGAAATAGGGCCTTGCTATTCAGTTCAAACTAGCATTGAACACACTTTGTAGCCCCGGTTGGTCTTGAACTTGCAACAATCCTCATGTCTCAGCCTCTTGTGTACTGGGATATACAGGATATACACTACCACGCCCATGTTGGGTTTTTAATATACTATTAAATCTAGTTTGGTAATGCTTTCCTGTAACTTCTGTATCAAGCTGAAAATTAGACTGATTGGTACTTTTAACTTTCCTGTTCCTTTTTGTTAAGATTTTGGCTACTTTTTCATTTGACATGTCAATAAGTTTTCTAGGCTCTGAAACTAGTGATACAGAAATTATTGGACAAAAGTCCATATAAAATGAATTTAACTGGTATCTTTACATTTTTACTTCCATGATCACTAATCTATGGGGAAATTTTGTCTTGAATCAATTCTAAAAATGTAAGTTTTTAAAAGTATGTGTTTCACTGAGATTTTTTCCAAGTGATTTTAAAAATAATTTCAGCACATCACCTAGAAAATTTTAAACTTTTAGCATATCATCTCTTAAATTTTTAAGTTTTCTTTTTCTTCATAATAAATATGCTAGATGCTTCTGTATTTGGATTTTTATAATAATCAGTCCTAGGGGCTGGGGATTTAACTCAGCGGCATAAATGCCTGCCTTGCAAGTGTGTGGTCCTGAGTTTGATCCCTGGTACTGATAAAAAAAGAAAAAGACAAAAAAAAAAAAAAAAGTGAGAGAATCACTCCTAGAATTTCTAAAACTAAGGTTCGTCTTGGCTGTCCTTTTCTATCCACTGGTGTTTGATAAAAATGACTGGCATCAAAAATTCTTAAACTGTATCATTTCCTTTCTATTCCTTGATCCATCACTTATTCTCTGCTTCATTTTCTTCATCTTCCAATTATCTGAATTTTCTTTGAGTCTTTCTCCTACCCTAAAACAACAGCAGTCATAGTTATCTATTTTAAAGCAAAATAGTTTGCACCATCTATTCAGGTATAAACTGTCAAACGAACCTCAGAGGTAAGTGCTTTCAGCTGTAACAGACATTTTAAAATGGTTTAAACAGTGGTTTCAGACAGAAGGATCACTCCAAGTTCAAGGCCAGCCTGAGCTACAAAGTAAATTCAAGGCCAGCCTGAACTGCATACTGAAACCATCTCCAAAAGACCAGAAAATAAAAAAAATCTGTTCTAATTTTTGTTCATTTTGGAAACGTTCATGTGGAAGCACACTTAAGATACTTTTGCTCAGTATACCCTACCTCTGTAAAATAAATAATACTAAATTTCATCTTAACTTTCATATAAATATATATATATGTTCAACTTTTGTGAATCTTCATTTATTATTTCACAAAATAACACCCTTTAAGATATATATAAAGTAATAAATTATGTACTTATTCAATGTTAACTCGGACTCAAGAATACTTTCAGTTCTGATTGAGATGGTATATAAACCCAGCTTTTAGGAGGCTGATGAAGGAACATTGCAAACTAAAGTCTTACTTCGGCATTTTAGCAAGACCTAGTCTAAAAATAACAGGATAAGACGAAACAGAATGAAATGACTGGAGATATATGTAGTTCAGTAGTAGAGCACTTGCCTAACAGGCAAAGCCTCAGGTTTTAGCTCTATTACTGCCAAATTAAAGCAAACAAAAAATTCTGTCTTTCTTTTTCCTTCCTAAAAATGTAAACTACAAATGGGATTAGAGTGCAAAAGGTCAGATCACTAAATAAGGTCATGAAAATATAAAATAATAGAGTAAAATTTCTCCATTAGAAACTTGGATAGTTCACCTAATAAGCTAAACATATATTTCATCTGAATTTTCAGGAAACTTAGAACCTTCTTTGGCAAATTGAATTCTATAATCTTCTAAAAGTGATAATTATTTTTACTAGCAATTAACAGTGAACTACCTTAAAAGGGTAGCATTTTTTCCTTCAAAGAAATCCTGTTTACAGTCTTGAGGTCTCTAAATCATGTCTTTAAATATCCTACTACTAGCAGTTAAAGATCAGCAAATCAGTGAGCAGTCACTACCAACAAGTAACTAAAACAGGAGGAACTCATACACTTTTATTACTGAGGGAAAAAAAATTCAATTCTTACAAGTTTTTATCTATTAATCAATTAGCTCTAAACATATCTAGCTTTCTTATTCTCTTTAAAATTCTAAAGTATTTGACTGCTCAGACCTATTTTTATCTCTGTGCTCAATAATGCCTGAAAAAAGCCAGCCTAAGCTGGGTGTGATGGCACACTCCTGTAATTCCAATAGGAAGCTGAAGCAGGAGGATCATTGTGAGATCATCTTCAGCTACAAAGTGAGCTCAAGGCCAGCCTAAACTGCATAGCAAGCACCTATCTCAAAAAAAAAAAAAAAAAAAAAAGGCCAGCCTGATGGCAATCCCAGCTTCTCTTAAAACTAAAACAGAAAAATGTCAAACATTGTTACAATTCATATAAAGAATTTTCTTTATAGAAAACACTAAGGCAGATGATTCCAAAAGGACAAAATATAATAAAAGACTGGAGTGACTGACTCTGAAATCCACAACAAAATGCCATGCTGACTTTTTTTTTCCAGTTCTGTTCTCAATGCAGTAGTGCCATCAAGTGGTAAAGCATACTATAACACATATTCAAAATCGAGATGGAAAAATAAGGCACTTCCATGATAAAGAACAACTGATGGAATTTATGACCACCAAACCAATCCCACAGAGAGTGCTGAAGGATATTCCAGAGAGACAAAATGATCACGGTTCCAGCAACAGCAGCAGAGGGGGACTGTCTTATAAGACAGGCAATTGAATGAAGGGGTAAGTGGAGGGCCAACAGCAGGAAAATAGCATGGCAAGAGACATGCTGGTTGTAACTACTAATATAGATAGCCTCAATTCAGCAATAAAAAGAAACACAGGAAGTTGGAGCTGGGGATTTAGCTCAGTAGCATAAGTGCCTGCCTCGCAAGCACACAGTCCCCTGTACCAAAAAAAAAAAAAAAAAAAAAAAAAAGAAAGAAAGAAAAAGAAACAGAGAAAATGGATCAAGAAACAAGATCCATCAACATAGTGCATACAAGGAACACATTTAACTTGAACTCATACACTGAAAATCAAAGGGGAGAAAACAATTGTTCCAAGCTACAGGAGACCAGAAAAAAGCAAGGGTAACTTGCCCATCAACCATAATCCAAGCATGGATAAGAACGCTAAGGTATTTTCATACAATGGAAAGCTACCCAGCTATAAAATAGGTAATCTCGAGGCTCTTGTAATTAAATGGATGCAACTGGAGGTCATGTTCATGGGCAAAACAGTTTGAACCCATACAAGTAAACACTAGCATAAAAAACAGAAGGAGTTAGTGGGATCCCAAAACACAACAGATTATGAAAGTGATAGAAGAATACCTAGGAGGAGAAAGTGGTAATCACTATTAATTTCTTACTGTCTTGCCTTGAATTCTTGTATCATTTTTGTAATTGTGTGAGCTTTGGTTTTGTTCTGTCTCTACATTTTACTGCATCTGATGATATGGGCAGCTAATTTGAACACAACGGGATGTATTATAGTAAACATTGTTGGTTTCCTAGTATCTTGTTTTGAAGTCCTATAATGCTTTCATTCTTTTAACTGGTTTTATTCTGTTTTGTTTGATTTTATTACATGTGAGGGTCTGAACAGCTATTTTTTCTTTTTGGTCTTTTTCCTAGGTATATATTTGAGAGAAACAAGAACATTTACCTACCCAAAAGTCTTTATACATGAACAGTCAGTCATACAAACATTATTCTTAGTAGTCAAAAAGCAGAAACAACCAAACACTTATCAAATGAGAGACAAACAAATGTACATCCTTACAATATAGTATGGCCACAAAAGGGAATAAGCACTGATTCCTGATATGAAATGGGCAAATCTTGAAAATATTATGCTAAGAGAAAGAAGTTGGACATAAACAGCCACATATTATATGAATCTCATTTCCATGAAATACCAGACTAGACAAATTCATATAGATATAAAGCAGATTACATAGAGCTGAGCTAAGAGGACTGCGAAGAAATGGGATTTCTTACTAACGTATGGTATCTTTCAGAGATACAAAAATATTTTAAATTAGATTGTGGTGATGGTCACATTGCATATTTTAAGTAGAAAATTACCTCAAATAGCAGTTAAAAAAAAACAATTGTAATGAACCTTCAAGATACCTAATCCAATAGTTCCTGACCTAAAGTATACAGAATAGGTAAAACAGCTGAATTCTCTACACAGTCTCTATGTACAGCCTAAGGTGTCTCATAATCATAAGCCCTGAAAGAACCATTAAGTAACTCATTCTGGTCAGCTCAAGCTAGATAGACAAAGGATGAAATTCTGACCAAAGAAAAATGATAAAGATGCTCCGAATTCATGTCCCTTAAGGTAAAGTAGGGGAAAAAACATCACAGAAAGATGAAAGAGCATCTTACCATAGAGGAACAAGAGTCTAGTGGGCATAGGTAGCTAGTGATGATAGGTGAGGGCAGGAGGCTAGAAACTTGTTATGACTTGTATCTAGATATCTTCCGAAAGCTTCATGTGGTCACAGCTGTGGCTTTTCAGAGTTGGCTGAGTCTAGAGGTGTAGGAATCACAGACCTGATGCTAGATTGGTTCATGGTGCAATGCTTAGAATTAAGGGTGTCTTAGTCACTTCATGCTCGTTGCTGAGACAAAATACCTGATGCCCAAGTTGGAAAAGGAAAGATTTATTTCTTACAGTTTTTGGAGGTTTCAGTCCACAATCAGTGGGCTCCCAAGCAGGCAGACATGGCTGGGCCACCTTTCATGGCAGCTGCAAATAGCAAGCTCAAACCGGCAAAGAGCAAGACGCACCTTCTTCCTGCCATTACATCACATCCCAGCTCCACCCCTTTGTGGGTGGAGCACTGACACCATCAATCCAAGCACTAGACAATGAACGAATAACAAATGTACAATTCAAACTCATGAGGCCTGGGGGACACAAACATAAACCATGACAAAGGGTATGAATGCCATAAAGGTAGCCTTGATAAAACATGAGACAGAAAGCAGGCTGCTGTGGTTGTTGCTTGGCACTTTCTGCCTTCTGCATGCCCTGCTTTGTCATAGACTATCTCTCCTCTGTGAAGTCCCTCTGCCATGTCACCCTGCCTTGGAACCAGACTATAGACTGAAACTTCTACAAACTGTGAGCCTATAAATAAATCTTTCCCCCTTTAACTTTGGGTAGTTAACTTTCAGGTATTTTGTCTCAGGAGGAAAAGGAGCAAAGTAATTAAGATAGGGGATAACAGTACTTTTTTTTTTTTCTTTTTCCTTTTTATCGGTACCGGGGATTGAACTCACGACTGCCTGCTTGCAAGGCAGGCGCTTATGCTGCTGAGCTAAAGCTCCAGCCCCAACAGTACTTTCTTTTCCCTTCCGCTCTGAGGTCCAATTTGACTTCATAGCCACAGGGGTTCTAACAGTAACTTGCTATTCCCCAAGTACCTCTTAACTCAGATTATTGTTTTGGAAAGTTAATTTTACTGATAATTTTTCAATATATGTAACAATCACATTCACCATAGGGAATTTGTATCTGTACATAATATATCATAATTCTTTTTCTCTATTTCTCTCCCCTCCCTTCAACATTTCTTCCCCTTCTTATTTACAAAACCTTTCTGTTTTCTTCCTTTGATTTTTATTTCCCTTTCTTTCCTTCCCCTCTCCCATCCCCTTGTTCCTTCCCATTTAAACATTTTCCCAATATCTATCATGCTTCCCAACGTCTATCTTTCTTATCTTCATTTGCCCTTTCAGTTTCTCACACAAGAGCAACAGTGCAATATTTAAACATATGTCCAATTTATCTCATTCTCAAGGTGTATCCATGTGTCTAAAACTGTTTCGAGTTTATCCTTCTCTAAGGCAATGTAGTACTCCATTGTATATATAAAAAAAAATCACTTTCTTTATCTGTTCATCAGCCAATGGGCATCTGGGCTGTTTCCAAGATTTAGCTATCACAAGTTACGCTACTTTAAACATGCATGCGCAGGTATTGCTGTGGTATGATGCTTTCAACTCTTTCAGCAAGATACCGAGAAGGGAAATAGCTGAATTAAATGGAACCTGTAGTTTTAGTTTTCTGAGAAATTGTCACACTGCTTTCCACATTGGTTGTACTAATTTACCTCCCACCAACAGTTTTCTCCACAATCTCATCAGCACTTGTTCTTGGTTGACTTCTTCATGGTAGTCATTCTTTCTGGAGATGGAACCTTGGTGTTATTTTATGTATTTCTCAAATCACGCTTTTTTATTTATGTACTTGCTATTTGTACTTCTTCATCTGAGAAGTATGTAATTCACTTCAGATATCCACGAGATTATTTTAGCCTTTTTACTCTAAACCCAACTCTGTGTTTTCTTAGTCATGTCCCTTGAGTGTACCAGTCATTCCTTTCATTCCAAGGCTAGAGAAAGATGACTACTTACAGGAGCAGGGAGAAGAAACAGAGTGACAGGAGGAGTACTGGCACTTTGCTTACTTACTTTCTATTCCATCATCCCTAGGATGAAGCCATTTTCCTCAGGAACAATTCAAATCTTAAGAGGCAGGGCAGAAGGACAAAAGGTGATCTTCAAAATTAAAGGCTTCTGGACTTCTGGGAAGATGATGGAGTAGTAAGTGGCAGAGAAAACAGCCTCTCTGAGAGTCCCTGTCCAGACACTGGAATATAGCATGGTGAGGACGACAAGGAAGGAAGAAAGTGGGTCCTCTGGACCCAGGAAGAATCTGTAGTGTGAATTGAAGCCCATAATGAGAGTAAAAAGAAAAACTTCAACAAAAAAGAAGGCAGTAGCTGGCAGCTTCGCCTGGAGCCAGACAAAATACGTGAGAAAAGCTGTTGGAACCTGGGGATACATGGTCATGGTGACAGTAGCGACTGGTGATCCTCGAGGCCTCTGCAGAGAGACGCATCATTGGAGTGGAGCAGCAGACATAGAGGACTGTACTGGATGGAAGTGAGTGCAGAGGTCTCGGTTCTCCCACAGGAGAAAGCGACTGGGCAGAAGCCATTTTTGAATTGGGCGCAGAACCAGAACTGCTGCTGGCATCCTCCAGCAGCTTCTAGCTGGGCACAGACCTGTAGAATTGCCTGGACTGTGGTGAGTCCAATGAATCTGGTCTCGGGGCAGGCCTGCTAAGGTTATCTACTGCTCCGCGATAAAGCAACAGCTGGCTTGCTGGAATACAGTGGCATGATTCGGGATTGTATCTCCACAGGCTATTAGTGAATCCAGAAAGAATCCCGGAAATGAACTCTTTGTTTCGTTTTTTTCTTTCTTTCTTTTTTCTTGTTTGTTGTGTTTTATTCAGTTTGTTTTTTCTCTTTTTTTCTCTGTTTGAGTGTGAGAGTGGTTCCTATCCTCTTTGTGGGTGGTTCTATTTTGTTCTACCTTTTATTTCTCCCACCTCTCTTTTCTTTCAATCTTTGCACCAGTTTCCCCAAGTTGGTGGGACCCATCTTTGCCTTCTACCCTTACTTGTAATCTCTTTCTCTTTCTCCACTTCTCTATTTTCTCCTTACCTCATTTTAAATTTTAACCCAAAGGGCAAAATTGACATATTGCATATAATTATCTGGTTTGCTTTATATTGTTATAATCACAAATCTAGTTCATATGGTTAAAAGTTGCAAATTAAGGGTTAGCTCGGTTTGTTGTTTTATAGGCTATGTTTGATGCTACTGGTCCAACTTCAGCCAAAATTGACACAGTTCTTCTAAACAGCTGTTGGCCATGATAATCCATCATGGAGATTAACGAAGGGTCACAGAAAACACTGTGTCACAGAGCCAAATAACCAGAGACTAGGCAAAACAACTTCTCATCTCCAGCAAACTGAACAGGTAAGAACTTCCAACAGACACAAACCCAAAAACCAGCTACACCTGGAAGATATCTCAGAGAAGTATTCATCACCGAAGTATCCTAAATACACCATAGGAAACTTACAAGAATCTCCCCCAGGAATTAAACTACGAAAGAAAAGGAATCAGAAGACACTAAAGCAAGATGCAACCCCAGACATCCAGTCCATCAAAGGCAAACCCAGAGGGCAATGAGGCTGGAAAATGTGAAAGCCCCCACCAGGTCTTTCCAAAGTGGTAACAATAAAGCAATTGAACAAGGCTCTGGAAAAAATGAAATCAGAAATAATCACTGAACTACAGAGATTACCAAAATACACACAATGCTTAGCGATGTTAGCGTAGACACAGGCAAAAAAATGGAGCTTAAGCAAATTATGCAAGAACAGCATAGGTAACAAATGGAAACCATACATCAGATTCAAGCAGATATCCAGAATAAAAACTCCACTGAAAGCATTCGAAGAAGATTAGGCCACTGTGAGGACAGGACCTCAGATACTGAAGACAGCCTTGCAGTTAGTGACCAGGAAAAGAAAGATTTCTCAAAACTAGCAAGGCACTATCAGAAATCAATCCAGCAGTTGCTGCTAGATGAAACAAAGAAAAACTAAGATTAATAGGAATTAATAACAAGCAGGAGATACCACAAATGACATTAAAAACATGTTCATAGACATCGTGACACAAAACTTTCCTTGTAGAGAAAAACAATTTCACATACAAATAAGTGACGGTTATAGAACTCCAATTAGCAATGACGAAAAAAAACTACACCTAGGTATATCACAGTCAAGATTCCAGAAATTCAACACAGGAATAGAATCTCAAAAGCAGTGAGGGGAAAAAAAACAAATCATCTATAAAGGAAAGTCCATCAGAATTACAACTGACATCTCAGCACAAACTCTCAAGTCAAGGACAGCTTGAAGAAAAGTACTCCAAGTTCTCAAGAAAAACAACATTCAGCCCAGATGAGGTATCCTACAAAACTATCTTTCAGAATTGAGAGACACATAAGGTACTCCCATGACAAAGAACATCTGAGAAAACTTATGACCACCAAACCAGCACTCCAAAATGTTCTGAAGGAAATTCCAAAAAGAGATAGTAAGGACTACGGCTCCATGAACCCCAACAGAAGGAAACCACCAGGAAAGGCAAAAAATTAAAGGGAAGAAAAAAAAGGTGGGAGGGAGGAGCCAACAACAGAAAAATAACATGACAAGGATAAATCAATACATGTCAGTTTTAACCAACAATGTTAATGGTCTCAATTCACCAGTCAAAAGACACAGACTGGCAGAATGATCAAGATGCAAGATCTAACAACAGGACAACACATTTAAAAGCCAGGGTTTAGCTCAGCAGGGTAAGTACCTCTCTGGCAAGCATGAGGTCAACAGTTTGATCTCTGGTGAGGAGGGAAGGGGAGGGTAGAGGAAGGGAGAAGAGAAGAAACACATTCAATTCAAAAAGAAATTTATAATATGGAAAGTCAAGAGAAGAGAAGAGAAGAGAAGAGAAGAGAAGAGAAGAGAAGAGAAACACATTCAATTCAAAAAGAAATTCATAAGATGGAAAGTCAAAGGATGGCAAATAATACTCCATGCAACAAGAATCCAGAAAAAAGCAGAGGTAGTGTCATGGTTTATGTCTGTGTCCCCCAGGCCTCATGAGTTCACATTGTGCATTTACATTGTCTAGTGCTTGGACTGATGGTGTTAGTGCTACGCCCACCTAGGGGTGGAGCCAGGATGTGATGTAATGGCAGGAAGAAGGTGTGTCTTGCTCTTTGCTGGTTCCAGCTTGCTGCTGCAGCCGCCATGAACTGTGGCCCAGCCATGCCTGCCTGCCTTGGAGCCAACTGAGTGTGGACTGAAACCTCCAAAAACTATAAGAAATAAACCTTTCCTTTTCCTTTCCCAACTCTGGGCTTCAGGTATTTTGTCTCAGCGACGAGTAAAAAGTAACCAAGACAGAATTTGGCGCCGAGAGTGGGGTCATTTGCTGTGACTATACCTGACCATGTTTCTTGAGAGGCTTTGGAAATGGCTTGAAAATTTGGCAAGGTTCAGACATATTGCCTGGATGCATAGAGCTGGAGCAGCTTAGGAGATTCTGGTCAGAGCTCAGAAGACCAGAAGACTGATAGAAAGCTTGATGGTAAAAACCAGGCTTGGGAGGTTTCTGCTGGGAAGAAGGACTGCATTGGTTGTTGGACTCCACATGATGTGTGTTATGGCTTGGCAGAAAGTTTGTCTGCTTTTTTTTTTTTTTTTTCTTTTTTTGTCTTTTTCATTTTCATTTTTATCGGTACCGGGGATCGAACTCACGACCGCCTGCTTGCAAGGCAGGTGCTTATGCCGCTGAGCTAATTCCCTAGCCACAGTTTGTCTGCATTTTGCTCCTGCCCAGAGATTTTGCCTGAGACTGAGACAAAGGGCAATGGACTGATTAATCTTGAAAAAGAAATTAAAAAGCAATCAAATGTTGAGGCTGTGGCATGGTTATTGATGGCGGCTTTTAGCAAGCTTTATGTTTCAAATGAAGAGCAAAGAGCCCAGGAGGATAATTTACAATGCTGTGAGTTTGGCCAGAAGAAAAATTCCAGGAAGCCTGTGGATTGTAAAGACAGAGTTGAGATTTTGATTCCTGAGGAGAAACAGAGAAGTAAGAAAGATGGCCCCGGGGCATCCCAGGAGGCGGGTCCCCACCATTTGCAGCCTCACAGCAAAGGTGAAAGAATTTGTTCAGAGAAGGCTGCAGAGCACTATGCTCCAGAATGGCAACAGAGGCCACATGAGGTTCCAGAATGGTGACAGAGGCCACATGAGTCTCCAGAATGGTGGCAATGTAGAGAAGCTTTTTCTCACAACCGGGCAAACAGAGCCCTGGGATCCAGGCAACTGATCCCTACAGCCAAGAGAGAGAAAAGCCTGGCTACTGCTTCAGCTGGCAGCAGACCTTGGCGGCATCCACAAGGTGCTGAATTTAGGTAAAAGGAAAATGAATGAAATCTGAGGGTAAGACGGCTTGCACCTTGATTGCAAAGGGCCTGGGAGGCCAAGCAGTGTGCCCCTGGGAGGGCAATTTGTGAAGATGTAAAGGTGAAGCCAAAGGTGCAGTGGAGACCCCAGAAGTTTGGAAAAGCCAAGAACGTGGATGATCCAAGGAAAGCTGCAAAAAGCGAGCAGAGAGGAGTTAAGAAAAAAGCTGTAGGAGTTGAAATTGCCAGAAGTGCCATGGGGGTGGAATCACCCAAGCCTTTTGGAGCTTGCAACCAGATTGCTTCAGATGCTGAGCATGGAACTTTAGGACTTAATGTTTGTCCTGCTGGTTGTTGGACTTGCTTTGTTTCCAATGCTTTATATTCTCCTGTTTGTAACTTTTGGAATGGTAATGTTTATCTTGTGCCTTTGCATTTCAGAAATGTTTAACCTTGTTTCATTTGTACAGGGGCTTACAGTTAAAGAGTTTACCATAGATCTTGGAGGAGACTTGGGACTTGGACTTTTTAGCAATGCTGAAGCTGGTAGGACTTTGGCAACTCTTGGAGGTGGACTAAATGTCTTTTGTATAAAGGACGTACATGAGTCCTAGGGGTCAGGGGTGGAATGTCATGGTTTATATCTGTGTCCCCCAGGCCTCATGAGTTCACATTGTGCATTTGCATGTCTAGTGCTTGGACTGATGGTGTTAGTGCTACGCCCACCTAGGGGTGGAGCCAGGATGTGAAGTAATGGCAGGAAGAAGGTGTGTCTTGCTCTTTGCGGGTTCCGGCTTGCTGTTGCAGCCACCATGAACTGTGGCCCAGCCATGCCCGCCTGCCTTGGAGCCAACTGAGTGTGGACTGAGACCTCCAAAAACTGTAAGAAATAAACCTTTCCTTTCCCAACTCTGGGCTTCAGGTATTTTGTCTCAGCGATGAGTAAAAAGTAACTAAGACAGGTAGCTATTCTAATTGCAAAGTGAAACTGAAGCCAAAACAGATGAAGAGAGATAAAGGCGGTCACTACATCGTGGGGAACAATCCAAGAGGAAGAGATAACAATCATAAATACATATGCAACAAATACAATTGCACCCACCTATATAAAACAATACTAATGGAAAAATCACACGAGTCTTAATACAGTTGTATTAGGAGGCCTCAATATCCCACTGTCGCAAAAGACATCAACTAGATTAAAAAAAAAATCAGTAATAAAATATTAGCACTAAAACAAACTTTTGTGCAAATGTATTTATTAGGTGAATAGAGTGTTCGAACCCACAACACAAGAATTCACATTCTTCTCAGCTGCACATGGGACAGTCTCCAAAACAGACCATGTATTGGCTCATAGAACATACTTAAGTAAATGTAAAGGAACTGAAATTACCCCACGCACACTATTAGACCACAGTGCAACGAAATTAGAAATCCATGCCAAAGGAAGAACTTCATAAACACATGGAAATTAAATAGCATCCTACTGAACAACCAATGGGTCACAGATGAAATTAAAGAAGAAATTAGACACCAGCACTTGGGAGGCTGAGGCAGGAGGATCATTGAGATCTGCCTTGGCTACATAGTGAGCTAAAATTAGACTTGGGAGGCTAAGGCAGGAGGCTCATTGAGATCTGCCTGGGCTATATAGTGAGCTAAAAGCCAGGCTAAATTGCATAGCAAAACCTTGTCTCAAAAAGACCAAAAAAAAAAAAAAAAAAAGAAGAAGAAGAAGAAGAAGAATGAGGAGGGGGAGGAAAAATTAGACTGCTAGAACACTGAATGATGACAATACAACATACTAGAACTTGTGGGACACAATAGCAGTCTTAAGAGGGAAATTTATAGCAGCAAATGGCCATATCAGGAAAACAGAGCAAGCACATAAAAACAATTTAATATTGATCTCTAGTAAATCAAGCTTCTAGAAAAAGGAGAGTAGGCTAAACCAAAAGCTCATTCAAGGGAGGAAGTTATAAAGATCAAGGATCAATACACTGGAGACTAAAACAAAATATAAAGAATCAATGAACTGAAGAGCTAGTTCTTTGAGAGATTAAATAAAATTGACATGCCATTAACCAACCTTAACAAAAAAAAGAAAGACTCAAATCCACGCAATTAGGAATGCAGTAGGTAAAATCACAACAGACCCTGCAGAAATCCAGAAAAATCATCTATACCTACTTTGAAAAGTTGTATTCTAACAACATGGAAAACACAGAAGAAATGGACAGATTCCTAGATGAATTACCAAAGCTGAATTAAGATATAAACATTCCAAATAATCCAATATCAATAAATGAAATCAAAGATGAAAGTAAAAGATCAACAAAGAAAAGCCCAAGGATTTACTACTGAATTCTACAAAAATTTAGTGAAGACGTAACACCACTACTTTTCAAACTCTTTAATGAAATGGAAAGGAAAGTAATGCTCCCAAATTCATTCCTGGAAGGAAGCATTACCTTGATATCGAAACCAGAGAAGGACCCAACTAAGCAAGAGAATTATAGGCCAATCTTCCTAATGAACATTTATGCAAAAACCCTCAGTAAGACACTGGCAAACACTCTGGAGCAAATCATTAAAAAGATTGTACACCATGATCAAATGGGATTCATCCCAGGGATGCAGGGATGGTTTAACACATGTAAATCCATAAATGTACTATATCATATTAACAGAGCCAGAGACAAAAATCAGATGCAGAAAAAGCTTTTGACAAAGTCTAGCACCCACTCAAGATAAAATTCCTACATAAAACTGGAATAGATAGTCTTTATCACAATCTGATAAAAGCCATCTATGACAAACCAGCAGCCAACATCATACTAAATGGACAAAAACTAAAAGCTTTCACTCTAAAACCAAGGAACGAGACAAGGATGTCCACTGTCTCCACTCTTACTCAACACAGTCCTGGAAACTTCAGCAGGAGCAATTAACAAGACAAAGAAATAAAAGGAATTAAGTTAGGAAAGGAAAGTTAAACTACCATTGTTTACAGATAACATGATACTCTGAGAAAACCCTAAAAACTCCACCAACAGACTACCAGATTTAGTAAGCAAAATCAGTAACATAGCCAGTTACAAAGTCAACACTCAAACATCAATAGCCTTCTTGTACACGAATAACAAACTCGCTCAGAGAAAAATCAGTAAAACAGTATCTTTTACAATACCATCCAAAGAAATGAAATACCTAGGAAACAACCTAACAAAGGATAAAAAAGAGCTCTACATTAAGAACTATAGTACTATGAAAAAGTAGACTGAAGAGGATATTAGAAAATGTAGATATCCCATGCTCTTGAGTGGAAATGGCCATACTTCCAAACTATTATACAGATTCAATGCAACCCCAATCAAAATTCCAAGAGCATATCTCATAGAATTAGAGAAAACAATCCTAAAATTAACCTGGAACCAGAACACAGACCTAGAATAGCAAAGGCAATCCTCCGCAACAAAGACAAGACAAGGGGCATCACAATCCTTGACTTGAAATTATATTATAAAGCTACTGTATAAAAACAGATTAGTATTGGCAAAAAAAAAAAAAAAAAAAACAGACCCAAAGATCAGTGGAACACACTACAAGATTCAGGAACAAACATAATCAGCCACCTTATCTTTGGCAAAGGTGCCAAATGCATGCACTGGAAGAAAGATAGTCTCTTTAATAAGAGGCTACACATGCTGAAGATTAAAAATGGACCATATCTTTCATCATGTACTAAGCTAAAATCAGAATGGAGGGGCTGGGGATTTAGCTCAATGGCATAAGCGCCTTCCTTGCAAGCAGGCAGTCGTGAGTTCGATCCCTGGTACCGATAAAAAACGAAAAAGACCAAAAAAAATCAGAATGGATCCAAGATCTTAATATTATAACAGAAACATTAAACATGCCGCAAGACAGAATACAAGACATCTGCCTTCAATTGTCTTGAAGACACTGGTGTAGGCAAAGACTTTATGAAAAAAACACAGATTGCATAGAACCTATTGCAAAGAATCATTAATCAGATCTCACCCTACTGAAAAGCTTTTACACAGCAAGATAAACCACTAACACAGTGAACAGACAACCCACAATGTGGGAGAAAATGTTTGCCAGCTGTTCTTCAAAGAATTATTATCAAGAATATATAAAGAACTGAAAAATATCAGACCGCCCAGATTTAAAGGCCCAATCCAAAAACTGGGCATCTGAGATGAATACACACTTATCAGATGAAGAAATACAAAACAGCAAATACATACATGAAAAATGTTCAACATCACCAGTCAAGAGATGCAAATTAAAACAACACTGAGATTCCACCTCACCCAGAAAAAAATGGCTAGTCAAGAAATCAAGCCATAACAAATGCTGGAGGGGCTGTGGAGAAAAACAAACCCTTCTCCACTGTTGGTGAGAATGCAGACTGGTGCAACCACTGTGGAAATCAGTGTGGAGATTCCTCAAAAAACTAGGACTGAAAGTCTCATTCAACCCAGCTATTCCTCTCCTGTTATCTTCCCAAAAGAATTAAAAACATCATATCACAGTGATATATGTGCACCCATGTTTGTAGCAGCACAGTTTATAATTGCAAGATCTTGGAAATAACCTAAATGCCCACCAACTGAGGAATGAATAAAAAAGATGTGGTATTTTTATACAATGGAGTACTACTCAGATGTAGAGAATGATAAACTAGACACTTTTATAGGTAAATAGATGCACCTTGAGAACATACTCATTAGTGAAGACACACGTGGAAGCATATTGTTTCCCTAGTGTAACAAGTCTTAAGAAAAACTATATGTTTATGTGTATGTATCTGTATATAAAAAATAGTTAAGATAGTTATACTAATGATTTCTCTGAGTTCACTGAAGAGAAAGACTTGTATTGATATTGTTCAGACAACTTAAGGCAGATGTCTTGTACCCTGGGTGAATGATTTGGGATGACAATGTGCAATGTATGTACCATTGTTACCCACTGATTGACATGATTTATAATTTTTTTTCTTTTTATCTATGAATAAAATGGATTTGAAAATAAAAGAAAAGAAAAAAAATTAAAAGACTTTTGAACAAGAAGCAAGCCTTTCCTGCAAGTCAGTGCCATGTATGGGCCGCTGTGGGGAGAGCCAGATGCCAGATGCCAGCCTTTTCCTGTGAATCAGCGCCATTCACAGACTGCAGGGGAAGAGAACAAGAAGGAAGCTCTCCCTGCAAATTGGTGCCATGTGCAGTTTGCTAGTGGGAGAGTCAGATGCCAGCCCCTTCTGGAGTGTGGGCTGGGAAACAAGAAGAGTCAACACACCTACTCACCCACCCCATTGTAGGCAACCAGCTGAACTGGAGAAACACAGGTTTCAATGATAGGTATTGAGGTAAAATGCAATTTAATGCTTGTAGTGTTTACTGTTTCACTGACTTTGCAGGTCTAAAGCTGGTAGTCTGATCATCTATTCAAAGGACAACAATACACAATGTAGCATCTATGGGGATTGCCTTCTGAAAGTGGTAGCCATTCCTTATTACCTTGTTTTGAAGTCCTGCATCATTTTCTTGTTTTCTGGTGTTGGGTTTTATTTTTTTGTTTTGTTTATTATATCTTAGGCACGGATAGCTATTTCAAAGATAACAAGACATGTTATTGTAGCCATTGTTAATTTCCTATTATATTTTTTTGTTTTGTTTTTTGTTTTTTTTTAAAGCCAGTCAAATTTAGCAGTGGGGGGTTGTATACCAACTTTAGTGACACTAATGTTAATAAGGTCTGATAACCCACTGCCATCGGACCAGCCGATTTCCTATTATCTTGTTTTGAAGTCCTTTATTGCATTCGTTGTTTTGTTTTTATTGGTTCTATTGTGTTCTGTTTTGTTTGATTTTTACTATGTCTGAAGATATTTGTAGCTATCGTGAAGACAACAAGAGGCATTATGGTAATCACTGTTGATTTCCTGTTGTTTTGAAGTCCTATGTCATAGTGGTTTGTTTTTATTGGCTTTATTCTTTCATTTTGCTTGGTTTTATTCTCCTTAAAATAAACAGTAAAAAAAATTAAAAGGCTTTTCTGATCAATAACAATATATACACCTGACCAGGAAGATGAACTTGGTTTGAAACTCTCATTAATACTGCATCTTACACAGCTTTAAAGTGAGATAATTATACACTAAGGAATTTTAGAGACTGAGATAGTTTTATTTGAACACTGCAAAGGCTAGAGAGTGTAATTAACATTAGAAATGTAAAAAATTAGAAACTATTATTCCAATCAGAGATTTTAGACACATTTCAGTGGAATTTATTTAAAATATAGACATGAATAAACTGAAATATAGAAATTCCATTACAGAATAATATGCAGTAAAAGGTACAAATATATTAAATCTTTCAACAGACTACCCGCTAGTAGTCAAATCAAAATTATTTACTGTTTTCAATAAAATAAATTACTATAGAAATAAAAGTACGGGACTTCCGGGAGAACATGGCGGACAGATAACAGCAACTACCGGAGGCTCTCTGAAAAACTAGGCTCAGAAGCCTGGTATGGTGCGGACTAAAGAGACATACGCAGGTGGAGTTATGCTCTGCTGACTCAGGAACGAACTGGGCTGAGAGAAGCCAACTTGGAATGCAGTCCTGGTGCTAAAACAGGAACAGAAAAGTCTCGCTGCTGAGGCTGGACCCTGCGCCATTGGAAGCCGCGATTTGGGTTTCCCGCTGCTCGGCGGCTGACTGCCTCTACATCGGCTAGGCAAGGACAGAGATGCGCGGAAACTCTGAGAACGTGAGTCTGCGAACGGAGTCGAAAACAGGACGGGCAGGGAGGCATGTTCTGACTTGTGGCGAGGTGAGTGAGAGAAACTGACACTCCACCACAGTTTGACTCCAGCGGACTTTCTGGGCCCGAGCAGTCCTGCAGGAGCAGGGCGCGCTGGCGACTCCAGGGACACATTCCCCTCTCGGGCGGGACTGGTGAAAAGTGCCTGGCCTGCGTGACGCTGCCGGCAGACCCAGTGGGCTAGCCCAACCCAGATCCCAGAGCCTGACGGAGGCCGGAAGGGGCGGGCCCCCGCGTAGGCTGCCTGGTGCGCAGCGGTGAGTGGGAACACCTAACCAGCGCAATTCGATCAGGCTGTGGCTGACAGGGAGAGAAGCTGGGCCTCTCATATAAGCTTGCATATATAAGGAACAGAGAATATGGGAAGAGGCAGCAACAAGAAAGGCTCCTCGGCCCCCAATTCTGAGAAACAGGCAATAGCGGACACCGCAACAATACACATAAAGTGCCATATAGAGAGCCTCATAGACCAATTCAGGAATGAAGTTATCAACGACCTGAAGCTAGAAGTATGCAAAATAGTTAGAGAAATGCTAAGCCCCACCCAAGAAAAAACAGATGGTGGAATGGAAGAACAGAAAAACAGGGGAGAATTGTTTGATGGAGAAAACAGGGAAAGCATAGAATACGTGAAGCAGGTTCAAAGGGACTATCAAGAAACTAACAAGTCTATCGAAGACTGGCATAACAGCTTGAAAGAAACTAAGGACAGACTATCTGAACTGGAGGGCAGAATTGTAATATGGGAGAATGAAATGAAAAACTTCTTAAAAATAACAAAGAAACAAACAGCAATAATACAAAGACAAGAAGATGATAAGAGGAGCCATAACTTAAGAATTAAGAACATAAAAGAAGAAGTAGGGACACAAACAAATGAACTACAAAAGCTACTCACAGAAATAATCCAGGAGAATTTTCCTAATTTAGCAAAAGGTAAAGATACTCAGATGTATGAGGCATACAGGACCCCAGCTACCTACAACCTAAACAGAGCAACACCCAGGCATATAATAATAAAAATTCCAGAAATTCAATACAAGAACAGAATATTAAAAGCTGTCAGAGACAAGAAACAGACCACTTACAAGGGAGCACCCATCAGAATTACAGCAGATTTCTCTGCACAAACCATCAAATCACGAAGAGCGTGGGGGGAAATAATTCAAGCTTTGAAAGATAATAATCTCCAGCCAAGATTGAGATATCCTGCACAACTGTCCCTGGAAATTGATGGAAAAACAAGGTGCTTCCAGGATAAAGAGGAACTGGGGGAATTTGCAACCACCAATTCAACTCTACAGAGAATATTGCAGGATATTCTAAAAAAAGAAAAATACAAAGAATCCAGAAATAGTGGAGGCCACGACTAATGGAGCAGAGAACAAAGTGAAGAAGACAAACTGACAGCTATTGACAGAATAAGAGCTCAACAGAAATGAGGCAGAGAAGATTGGATGATAGGAACAGCTATTTTGGAGAAAATGACATCTTAATAGGTAATACTGATTTAGTATCATCTTGTTTTGAAGTCTCATCTAGCTTTTGTCCTTCTGTCTCCAATGGTCTAAATAGGTTGTATCTTACTGGATTTTATTATGTACAATAGTATAAGCAAAAACCTTTTAAAGACAAGGAGATTATACAGAAACCATTATTCATTTTCTGTTAGTCGATTCTAAATACTCTGTAATGCTGTCATTCTCTTAAATGGTTTTACATTGTTTTGATATACTTAATGCTACAGTATACGAAGTTGTACTCAAGGATTTCAAGGAAAGAGACAATATGGTAACTACTTTTAGGTCAGGATTATCTGGTGGTGAAACACTATTCTGCTTAAATGGTTATGTTTTGATCTGTGCTGTTTCGTTGTTATGCCCTCTTTTATCTCAATCTCCACTCCATTATTTACTTTTTAAATACTTTTTTAAAAATTTTTATCCTTTTAATTAAAGGAAAAAAATAGCAGGATATATTATAGTAACCCACTTTGACTTTTCATTACCTTGATTTAAAGCCCTGTATTACTCTCACCATCTGGTTTTTAACTGATGTTCCCCTATTCTGTTTTGCTGGATAGTATCAGGTTCGAAAATTTAGGCATCAGCTGTGAAGATAATGAGATTCATTATAACGCCCATTCTCGTTGACTTTTATCTACTTTTGAAGACCTACAATGTCTCCAATGTTTTGGTTTTGTTGGTTTTGTTCTTTACTGTTTTGTTCAATTGTATTATAACTAATGGTATAGGCAATTCTATTAGAAATAGAGGGAGGCATTATGGTAACCATTGTTGATCACCTTGTATTATGTTTTCACATTATCTATTATGTCCACCCTTTTGACTTGACCGATTCTGTTCTGTTATGTCACATTTGGTTTTACCCTCTTCCAAAAAAGTAATAAGAACTGTGAGAGCAATGAAACCCAAAATGTGTAATAGTCATTGTACAAAAGAGAGGAAAAGTGCTCTAAACTATATAACTGCATGTATATTTAAGTGTATAAGATAGAATATGATATCACAGAGTTTTATTGGATCATTGAACAGAACTATTTGCAGTATCATTGATGGAATATCCACTTTACAAGCTGTAATTTTGTGACTTGAACAATTATTTCTAAGATGACAGTATGTAAGCCATTAACTAGTGATTTCCTACTGTTCATTTTTTTTCTGCAAATCTGTATAACTTGTACCCTTTCTCTGCTTTTTTTTTCTTTTCTCCTTAAATAAAATTAAAAAAAAAAAAAGAAATAAAAGTACGCAATAAAGAAATCACGGTGTATTTCTAAAGCAGAGATCATGTGATAACCAATGCCCCACATGCTTCCCCGTCATTTTTTCAAATGTTGTTCTGGTCCTAGCCAAAGGCTAAAAGGTATCAGTCACTTCCTGTCCACAGTATTTAAGGATAGACATTTTACTCATTCTCCATGTGACCCTAGAAACTATGGCAGTGAAATGAGACCAGTCAGTAACCCATAAAAAGGACACTACTATAGTCTACCAAATTCACAGAGGATTTTGACTGAAAATCTCTAATAATTCTGAAGTTTTCTGTTACTTCAACATAGCTTAGGTTATCCGGGCTTATACGTCTCAGCAAAATTAACAGTCCACACTGAAAAGGCTAGAAACAGTTTTACAGGCTCAAGAAAACTAGAGTACTGATGTAAAGAAAATGAACTTTAAAAAAATGTAAGTGAGCAACTTTTATCACTGCATTTCCAAGATAAACTATATTACCTATACGGAGTCACATAACGGTATTAAAAGCACGGGGGAAAATGATCTAATTAACCAAGTACATGAATGTTGGCAGTATTTTTAAATGTTAATTTTAAGGGTTTTGTTTGGTTTTGTTGAGATAGGGTCTCACTATGCAGTTCAGGATGGCCTTGAACTTACTTTGTAGCCCACATTAACCTTCAACTCATAGCAAGCCTCCTGCCTCAGCCTCCCAAGTGCTGGAATTACAGGTGTGTACCACCACACCCAATATAATTTAAAGTTTTAAAATAGCAGTTTGAGACAAATATTTCCCCATACAGAAATCTAAAAATCTCATGGTTACAGAAACTGAGAGATATTTGATCTATATCCCTAAATACTGTCTAAATTTGATTAAAGCTGCTAAATCAGTCCAAACTGGGAGCAGGATAAATTACAGAAGGAAGCCACAGTGGAAACTGCAAAGCCTGCTCAAAAAGGTGAATCTTCAACAGTACCATTAGCATGCTTCTTTAAACAATAAATGGACACTTGTTACCTAAAACAAAGGTAGGGCAAAGACCGACCAAAGCTTCAGCAGGAAATTCAGTAGAAATGCAGAAAAGAAAAGTAGTTGCCCAAAGCAACAAGTATCAGAAGCAATGGCAAAAATATACCCTTACAAAAGGAACCTATTAGTAATACGAGCTAGGGCAATCTCACTACATGGAATGCAAGGACTATATAAAGTTACTGCCTAATTTGTAAAATTTAAAAACATTAAAAGAGGAAAAAAAAAGAATTCCTCAAAGTCCATCAAAATTCACCAGGAAAAAGATTGCAATGAAACATCTGAAAAGGAAAGAAAAAATGAGGAGAAAGCATTAGGGAGGGACAGACTGGAATGGAGTAGAGTAACAAAAAAAGGAAACCAGAATCAGTGAACAGCACTTAAACACACAATTGAGAATAAAAATCAAGAAATTATCCTCAAATTTTTCAATATTAAAACCCAAAAGACACTGAGCATGACCTAGAATGATCAACACCACAGAATATTTACTCTAGGAAAGTTAATCAAGTATGCACTAATTAAAGAACCACAATAGTAAGTAACCATGGCAAAAGGTACAAACAACCAACAGTAACAAAAAGGCCAGCCTCAGATATCTGCACAATACCAAATGTCCAGTAATTTCTATAAGATATTTACAATTTAAAAAAAAACCATGAGGGGCACAGATCATATAGCCAGCCAAAAGCTATCATTCAGTAAAAAGGTCACTAGATACAGCATTCTGAAAACAGAACCCAAAGCATATTTTTTGCCCAAGACCCCTCCTTGAGAAAACCTAGATGATGATTTTGAAACAAACCAATAAATACTTAAAAAATTATGAAAAGAGGACTGAGAGGGAGTGCTGAGTATTTTAAACTTTACAACTAAGATAGAAACAGTCTAGGATTGAGGTTCAGTGGCAATGCTTATCATGCTGGAGGTCCTGGGCTCAATCATGAGCACATGCACCTGCAAGCAAACACACACACACACACACACACACACACACACACACACACACACAGCCACAGATGAAAACATGACAAAAGTTAAGAGTAACAAATCCGAGTATAAATATTTCATTCCTTTTCAGATATGTTCTCAACACAGAAATAAAATTGTGAGGGGAAATGGAAACAAGATCATAGCCAAAGAAGTCTACAGCTTGCCTACTTTTAACGCTGAAAGTTAAATTCACATAAAGCTGACAAATCAAAAGATGTGAAAATAAGCACATTTAATAGTAAAAAAGGAAAACAAGCTGGACATGGTGGCTCACGCCTGTAATCCCAGCACTTGGGAGGCTGAGGCAGGAGAATCATTTGAGTTCAAGACCAGTGTAGGCTACAACGAGCTTTAAGGCCAGCCTGAACTGCATAGAAAGACCCTGTCTCAAAGACCAAAAAAAAGAAAAGAAAACAAAACAAAACAAAAAGGAGGATACTGTTATTAATTTTTTTTCCTTTTTTTTTTTTTTAATATACCAGGGATTGAACTCACGACTGCGTGCTTACAAGGCAGGCGCTTATGCGGCTGAGCTAAATCCCGGCCCAATACTGTTATTAATTAATAGCAGATAGTAAGGAAAAGGAGAAGAACAAAACATAAACTAATCTTATCCCAGTTCATGGTAGAAAACAAGAGAAAAATAGCTGGGCGTGGTGGCTCATGCCTGTAATCCCAGCACTCGGGAGGCTGAGGTGGGAGAATCTGGCCTACAAAGTGAGCTCAAGGCCAGCCTGAACTGCATAGCGAGCCCTCGTCTCAAAAAAGACCAAAAAAAAACAAAAAAAAACAAAAAAAAAAAAAAAAAAAAAAGAGAGAGAGAAATAAATACCAGAATAAAACTATCAATCTTAAAATCAGAAATACTTTAAAAAAGGTAAATATATTCATAAATCACTAAAAACAAAAAGCAAAAATACAGGAGTGGGGATGCATCTCAGTGGTAATGTATGTTTACTTAGCATGCACAAGGCTTTAGGTTAGATCCTTAGTACTGAAAAACAAAAACACATCCTATAACAAGACTAAAAATTGAAACCAAGTAGAAAAATACAGTAATGCAACAGGCCTACCATAAGCAAACTAGCTTACATTTTAAAGAAATATTTTCAAAATCAATCACTAAGAAAATTCAGTTCGCTAATACAAAAAAGACCCAAGTGATCCTGAAAAGCTGAATATAAAAGAAAAGGTGAAGATACTAGATAAAATGAAAACAGAAAGCAGAATTCAAAATTGTAATACCAGATAATATGGAATTTAGGCTTAAAAATATTGAATAAAAGCACCTTATGATAAAAGGTACAATTCAAAATGAAGATGCAAGTTTTTAGCAAACACCAAGCACTACAACAGTAACATCCTGATAGCTGAAATCGTAGTAGTTCTACACAGAAATGAAATACATCAGCAGTAGTCTTTAATTCACCTTTTAGCCCATGCCCCCTGGGCAAATAGACAAAATGGTTGAAAATGGAAAATCTTAATAAAATAGCTATTTAAGAGCTGTGGATACAGTTCAGATTGTAGAGTACTTGCCTAAAATATATGAGGCTATAGGTTCACTCTCCAACACACACACACACCCCAAGTTATTTAATAATATAAACCTGGTCAACACATTGAACTCTGTACCATAAAACAAAAATGTGCCTTTTTAAATGCTAGCAGAATGTTCATGAATATTCACTATAAAAAAAGGCGACAAAGCAAATTGGAAAAATTTTTCAAAACACAAAAACAATATGCTCCAATCTCAATGTAATATAATTACGAACAAAAGCACAAAAAGAAAGAGTTTCACTATCTGGAAATTCCAAAATTCTAGTAACTCCTTAGGTTATAAGGGATGTAAAACTGAAACAGCAGAATTTCTTGAAAACAAAAATCATTACGTCAGAACTGAGAAACACAGCTAAAACCAAGTCCAAAAGACGACACAGATAAATGTATGAGACAAGGAACAAACAGGAAACTAAAAAGAAATTAATAAGGCAATTTTTTCTAAGAAAAAATACTGAGTAGAATAAATAAGTATAAAAGTTGGGGTTTTGGGTAGCAAAAACTAAAAAAGATAAACCATTAGCTAACAAAAGATAAACAGGAAGGAGGTACTGTTTGTGATGACAGTAATGGCAAGACTAGAAAAAGTGAAAAGAAACACTGTAGCTTTAAAAGAACGAACAAGGGAAACATTTGTATGTTTAGATGAAAACACGTGTAATAATTTGTTCTTTATGCAAAAAAAAGAAAATAAAGATCTAAAATTACATCTTTTTATACATACAAAAGAACTTTTCTAAAGAGCTGATGGTTTTCAAATTCGGTAGTAAATACAGTCAGCAAACCAACAATTTGAAATTTATGCCTATTTATTCATATGAAGATGTTGGAAGAGTCATAAAAAAAACCCAATATTTACACAAGGGAAATATTATTCAGAGAGGATAGTTCCTGGGCTAAGACTTAAAAGATGAGTTACTGATTTCCCATGGAAAAATAAAGCACGGGAATGAAGAGTGAAAGGTATTTTAAAAATCATTACAAATTAGGATTTTTCAAGAAGAGCAACTAGAATTAAGACCCAAGAAGCTGAAAACAAAGTAAAAAAGGACATTAAATACCGCACTAGGAAATTTTATAACCATCTATATATCAAACATTGTGATAAGTACAAGGGATAGCAAAACAAACGTGGCCTTTTTCCTGCAGTTTACAGTACAGAGGCCAATGTCAGGGAATCCAAGGAAAAGGTTTTTGCAATAGTTTGATGCCATAAACTTTTCTGTCTCCATCTCTATGCATATACTGCTATCTATCAGAAATAAGCATTCTTTATTCCCTTTTCTTATCCATTCTTTGTCTAGCTTACTTCTTTTTCAGAACTCAGATTACATACACAACCCTTTTTCATGCAACATTCTCTTGGTCCAGACACTCAATCACTAAACCTCACCACATCTTCTATGTTTGAAAGCATGCAGTGCTTCTTCTTAATAACTACACTTAGAATTTTTCATCTTTCTTCCTCACTAAATTTTAAGATGTGTGAGTAAAGCTAAGTCAATCTTGTTTACTTCTAAATTTTATCTCCAATGCCAATCACAGTACACAGCAGACCCATAACAAATTATTTAATTAATAGATTTTAGAACATAATTACATCTTTCTAGGCCATGACATTGATTATAATGTCACTGTATTTATATGCTTTAGGTATATAAGACTGGGGTCTATTTCTCACAGCTCTAGAATGCTACGTATTTTAAATATTTTCATCTTTTTAAAAAACTTTTTTCTCTCTCAAACCATAAACTGTCACCTCCTTCTACTTTCTAGTCTGTTTTTCTAACAAATTCCTGCTATGATGAGTTTGCAATGTTCTATCACTTAACTAAGTAGATAAATTCAATTATAAGAAATATGACAGGAATAAAATAATCACAACAGTTTTTAAGTGTCTTCTATTTTTTGTTTAGTTTTTTGAGGCATGGTAGGCACGGGTATATTCAGAAAGATGATTTTTTATAAGTAAACTCCTAAAAAAAAAATCACTGCATGGTTTCTTCTGTTAACAGGCCTTTTATTTTTGCTACCTGGTTTATTCTAACATGTTTACTAAAAATAAGCCTAATAATTGCTACTGTAGGATTTCATTCAAATAAAAACAGCTGAAAACTATGAAAGCAAACTTCCTGTCTTGTACAGTTAAAAAATTACATGAAAATTATCAATCCAGATACTGGGAAGAGAGTTGTGAATTTTTATCAATTCAAGGTGTACATTCCCCAGTTTCCAATTCTATATATTTGAAAATGGAATGTATCTCATAATTAAAACTGTAACTAAAAACATATTTTTCATCTTGGTTGCACGTAAGATAATGGCACATCTCATAGCTGACAGTATATAGTACACTGAATTAAGTACATAACTTTATATCATATTACTACCCACAAATCATGAAGTCATCTTTATCTGTATGACTTTCTCAGTTATACAATTCACATAGATAATTATCTATTCAATATACAACATCCCCTCTCCTTTGCTCCACGGAAATCAAAAACAAAATGCTCACATTAACGTTGATGAGAGATTTAAAAAAATAAATAAAGCATTTGGTTTCACTGAGAAATCTTACTAAGAGATCATTCATCTGTACCAATGAATAGATCAAATCAAAATTTTGCTGAAAAAATCCTCAGAATCCTTATCTTTGGAGAAATATCTTAATTATGTTGTACACAGTCAACAATAACTAACAAAATTATTTTGTCACTGTTAAATAAACACAGACATTCTCCATAGGTTCCTAAGATAAAAAGATAGTGTGTGGTTCCTTAAATGTTCAGGTGAAGTAAAGTTTTTACAGTTGTCTAAAACAAACCAGTAAGTAACTGAATGTCTTGAGTTACTAGCAACCAAATTATTAACATTATCTCCAATTCTATGTAATGAATCACTAGGTAGGTTATCCCATCTCTAAACCATCACAATAACCCTAATTAACTTAAAAATTTTCATTTAAACCTAACTGTAAGAATTAAAGAATCAGTGTCATCTTCACAAATACACACATACAAAAATTCTTCAAAAACCTGCATCATCCATTATATTTTCTCCCCAGAGGTAAAAATGCAAACCAATTGCTTATGGTTATTATTGTGTCCATAGATGTTATTTTTATTCTTAAATATTTTCTCTTAAGACAGGTAAATATTACAAAAAATAGTTCTTTCAGCACAAAATAAAGACAAAAATGAGAAACAAGCTCTAGAAATTATGCTAATAATAACCATGTAGTTAAAAAAATTAGAAGAGATGCCAGTTTTAAAGATAAAAATTTTGACCATACAAACATCACCACACAGTAAAAACACCAACATTAGTTTTTTTAATCCTTACCTTTGTCTAGGAACTATGAAGAGTGCTCGTACCAACTTCTTCCTGTTTGCTTTTGTGTTCATGTTCATGCAAAAATCCATTGCTGCCTACAGGGGGAAAAAAAGCAAACTTTTTTCTTAAGAAAACCTCAATTTAGCTACAAGAAAATTTGCCTACTACAAATTTCACCTGTTCTTAGACATTTCAAAATGATTTTAAGACACTAGCATTACAACACATTCCAAACTGAAAGACCACTAAGGTCAAAAGCCTCCTCTCTTCATACATCTAAAAATAAATGCTTCTTAAAAGCAACCTACTGCTACAAACAGAACTTTCAAGGGGCTAGCTCAAAATTCTACCATGAAATATTTGGCAAATAACTATATGAAAAGTACAATCAATCTCTTTTCTTTTTCTTTCTTTTTTTTTTTTTTTTGTGTGTGTGTGTGTGTGATACTGGGGATTAAACCAAAGACTCATGCCCAGTAGGCAAGCATTCTACCACTGAACAACATTCCAGCCCAAGTCAATGTTCTTTAAGGACAGTAAATCAAATTTTTAAAAAATCAGAGAAGTTAGATAGACGCTGATAGAACTAGAAATCAGCAAAAATCTTTACCAAGAGCCAAGAAAATTATTAATGCTAATAAGGAAAATAAAAAGATAGCATTTTACAATGTGCCTAGGGGCCAGGGATTTAGCTCAGCAGTGTTAAGTGCCTGCCTGGCAAGTGCAAGGTCGTGAGTTCGATCCCTGGTACCAAAACAAACAAATAAATAAATAATGTGCCTAATATTTCAGTATGCCTTACCTGAGTACGAGGGAAAAGCTAGGAAAAGTGTATTCTAAAATCTCTAGAAAACCAAACACAAGTAATTGGTACAGCAATCCCTTGGTATTCACGAGAAATTAGTTCCAAGATCTCTATGGTTACACAAACTCTTGTATAAAATGGCATCTTCCCATATATGTTAAATCGTCACCAGATTACTTACAATATCTAATATAAGGGAAATGCTATGTAAGTATTTGCTGTATCGTATTGTTTAGGGACTAATGCCCCCCCATTTATGTATTCAATACAGATGTAAATTTTTCTACATGTATTTACTATATATGTTTTGCTGAATCATGTATGCAAAAGTCCCAGATACAGAGATGTCTGCACATAATTTAAATCATTTGAATTTTATGAACATGAAGAAAGTAATAAACATTTTTCTTGTCACAATAATCAAAGGTCAGTCAAAGTTCACACACAAATGTTCAAAACTCTCCACAGATTAGGATTTAATAAAGCTCATGGATGCCTAGTACACACTGTAAGGATGAAGCAAATACACAGACTAAATGAATAGAAGACTACATATATGGTCTTTAACACTTAAAACATTTGAGTAACACATTTACATCTTAAGGAATTAAAATCTAGAAAAGCAGTCATATAAGCCTTTACCTTAAGATCTCCATTCACACACATACATTCTCTACCTCCCGTACTAGGAATCGAACTCAGGGCCTTGTGTTTGCCAGGCAGGCTGTTATGCCACTGAGCTACATTCCTAGCACTCCTCTTATATACTAAATAAGTAAAAGAAAAAAAAAGGTACCTATAATCCCAGCACTTGGGAGACTAAATCAGGAGGACTACCTCTAATCTGAGGCCAGCCTAGGTTACACAATAAGTTCAAGGCCAGTGTGCACTATTGAGACCCTGTCTCAAAAACAAAACAAAGGGAGTGGCAGAGTGGGACACAATGTGTGTTACAAGCAGTCAATGACTTCTTGTATAAACCAAGAATTTTAAATTGCTCACTTACATATAAATGGTAGAAAAATTTCCTATTAACCTTCATTCCGGTAATTTTATTTTAAAAGTTTAAAAATGAAACTATTTTTTCAGTGTATCTGAGGAAAAGAAGTGACAGTCCTTTTAGTACAAATTAAATTCAATAATTTAAGAGAGACAAACAGCCATCCAAACCGCATTACAAAAACTACAACAGGCCAGTTATTGATGGTGCACATCTGTAATCCCACCAATCAAAGAATGAGGTAGGAGGCTATACTATACTGGGATATACTACAATAAGCTCAAGGCCACCCTGGACTATATAGTAAGATCCTGTCTCAAACAAAAAAAAAAAAAAAGAAAGAAAGAAAGAAAGAAAAAGAAATAAACTCCCAATGAATTCATATATACATACAATACAATGTAGGTATTATAGGTAAAATCAGATGTTTGGATCATGTTATGATTCTATTTACTCTCAGAAAGCTTTTAAACCTCATAGCCATAAAATGAAGCCTATAATAATCTTTTCAAGATTTTAGAAATGACCCAGATCATTTCTAAGAATATTTTCATATTTTAAAATTAAATATCTTACTTAAATTACTTATAGCAACATCATTATTGAATTCCAACAATTCTTAGGGTTTTCTACCTTGTACACCCAAATATTTTTTTCTTGTCATTTTGACCTTTCCCAAAATATGTGGAAAAAATTCCTTTCACAAGGAAACCACTGAGGTACAAAAGGAAGAATGTGGCCTCCTATTTTTTCTGGCTCTTGGAGACCTAATTCAGAATTAATTACATGGTCACTACTGGTAATAGCTTTTTTTTGTTTGTTTGTTTTGGGTACCTCATGCTTACCAGGCAGGCACTTGTGTGGCTGAACTATATCCCCAGCCACCTGGTAACAGTTTTTAATAGCAAGTTGGAGGTTAAAGAACATACTCCACTAGTCTGACCTGAGATTGTTCACAATAATAATACTAATAAATGTTAATAACAGTATAAAATGTAACTTATAGATCCTCCTCCACCTTCGACTCTTATATTAGGTCTTAAAATATGGGGTGGAGGTAAGCAGGAGAATCATGGTATACCTCTTCCATACTCCATTTATAGCCAATGACTATACCAATTTAATTAGGGATAGACTCCGTCATATTTAAAACTTACAAAAATAGGGCCAGGGGTTTAGCTCAGTGGTATAAGATGAAAAATGAAAGAATATTTTAAAATCCTTTTCAGTAATTTTAGTTATTTTTCTTTGATACTATATCAAAAGTTGGCAAATGCAAATGGTAGTTTCTTTCTTTCATGGTGGCAGAGATTGAACTCAGACCTCTAATTTAGCAACATCCCCAGCTTTTTTTGGGGGGGGGGAGGGTCTCTCTATGCAGTTCAGGCTGGCCTTGAGCTCACTTTATAGCCTAGGCTAGTCTTGAACTCACAATGATCCTTCTGCCTCAGCCTCCTGAGTGCTGGGAATCCAGGCATGAGCCACCACGCCCAGCTCCCCAGCCCTTTTTTATAATTCTTTACTTTGATACAGGGTCTTAGTTGCTCAGTTGCTTATGTGCTGGGATTATAGGTGCCTACCACCATGTGTAGCTACAAATGGTAGTTTATTAGAGGCTAGTTGCAATAAGCAGTATGAAACTGCATCAATAAACATTTTGTCTCTGTAAAATTAAAATTTTTTGATTTATCTTACATATCTAGTGGATCTTTTAATATCTATGCATGATTTTTATTATTGCACATGGGTCATTTGGAATAATAATTATATACATACACATTTTAATTATATTATGTAGTACCACAGAATCTCATCAGAATAGTGTCATCAATAAAGTTTCTTAAAAAAAGAACTGGGGGTCCAAGGGTATAGCTCAGCAGCGCAGCACCTGCCTGGCAAGTGCAAGGCCCTGAATTCAATTCCTGGTAAGAAAGCAAGCAAGCAAGCAAGCAAGCGAGAGAGAGACAGACAGGAAGCAAGGTAGAAATTGGGAAACTATCAAGCTCATGATGGTGGACTTAAATTTTCCAAAATTGTAACTTGTGTTGAAAAGCCGTATTTGATCACTGACAGTTTTCCTTGAACATATGGACTCACTTGTTGGTTTTATATAAAAATGCATTAAATATCCAAATTTGATTATCTATGGTTTGTCTGTTATTTCTCCTTATAAAAATGATATTCTATGATAAAAGTGACTATCCTTCAAGTGCTTTTCTTTTCTTTCTTTTTTTTTTTTTTTGTTTTTGTTTTTGTTTTTATCGGTACCAGGGATCGAACTCACTACTGCCTTCTTGCAAGACAGGCACTTATGCCGCTGAGCTAAATCCCCAGCCCCTTCAACTGCTTTTCTTTGACTCAAACTGCTCATCTTATCAGATTCAAAAGATGAGTATTCAATAGTTGAATAAAATCTCTCATTTTTTATGGATTTATCAAGGAGATTCAAGTGGTGTTTTTAAAAAATTGAAAATGCAAGACAGTGAAGAATGCAACAGTACCCGCACTCGTGCTAAAATGCTAGCAGCTTCACCACCATTATGCCTATAACCCCAGTACCTGGGAGGCTGAGGCATGAGAACCACTGAAAGTTTAAAACCAGCCTGGGCTACAAAGTGAGTTCAAAGCCAGCCTGAACTTTTACAAGTCACTGAAGCTGGAAATTGAACATGTGCAGGGCTGCTGCAAGGCCAACCTGAAAACAAAGAGATGCCTCAAAGGGCAAGGTAAGGCCACAGCTAAGGACACTTGGCTCCAACCCCAATTAACAAGATAGAGACTGCAGCTACAGGCATTTCACTCCAATAGTGAAAGTCAACCTGGAAACTTTCTCCTAAAATACTTCTCCAAAATTAATATAAGATAATTGTCTTAAATTAACAAAATTTGTTACTTGGAAAAGTCCTTGAACCACTCTCAAGACCCTGCTCAGTTTCCTGTGTTTTCTACCCTAACCCCTTCCTTGTTTGAAAAACTAAATATATACGGGCTACCCAAAGACATTCCTGGTCTTAGTCCCCCAGAGTCTGTAACTCTGCTAGAGGATTTTGGTCCTCCTGGAGCCCTAAAATCATACCATCAGTCACATTTACTTAAGCCTTCACCATACACTCATTTGGGAAATTGGGGATCTTGGCCAGGCCCTCAACACTGAATTGCATAGTGAGACTCTGTCCCAAAAAGAAAAAAAAAAAAAACAGTGATGGGGGGAAACAGTGAGAAGAGAAACAATATCTGAATTCTACTATAAGGGTTTGTGATCTTACCGACTCCCTAAAAGTGCCTTGGATACCACCCGAAATCCACAGACCTGACTTTTAGAGCCTCTCCTCTAAAACATTATGTTCCAAACTGAACGATCCCATGTAAAGGGGAAAGGTGTCAAACTATAGCACAAAATGCCCCACCTTGGCCAGCCAGTATATTCCAGTTTCTTAGCTGCTCAAGTAATAGTTCCTAGTACAGATCCCATTGCTTATTTCACTGTAATACATATTGTCAGAACCAATCAAAGATAGCCAAATACTACACCTCTGTAATTCCTCTTCACAAGCCTATAAAAACCTAACCTCCATGAACCTTCAGGGCCTGATATTTTGGAAATGATTCAGATCAGTGCCCCTCAACGTAAATAAATCTGTCTCCAAATTCTGTGTGTCATTTTGGTGTTTCTATTTATCATAGCAAAACCAACAGGATTGTAAAGCCACTTCCAATTCTAAACCAACCATCTACAGATTAGATTGTTTTATCTGTGTTCATGCTGGATACTCATAAAACACTATCTAAAAAGGGCTGGGGATTTAGCTCAGCAGCATAAGCGCCTGCCTTGCAAGCAGGCAGTCGTGGGTTCAATCCCTGGTACTGATAAAAAGGAAAAAGCCAAAAAAAAAAAAAAAATACTATCTAAAAAAAAAGGTTCATTTTCTCACTTATATAGTCTTTAATCTACTGACAATCCAAATTAGAACATCACAGAGTCTGCATGCTTACACATAATTACAGAAAAATAAGGATACCTTGTCTATCAGATCTCGGTTGACACAGTTTGGCAACTGCTGGAGGAAGGCATCTACTATGAGCTTGAGATGGGATCCAGTGCTGGCTTCTTCATCCTCTTGTTCTAATATAAAATTAGTTTTTAAGTAGATTCAAAAAGTACATAGAAAACTTACCAAATAAAAGCATCCAATTATCAATTATTTGGAAAACATTATCTAGAGCTATTTTTATACTCATGAAAATATTAAACATTTATAAAAACATTACTGGAAACTTTGTATATCTTTAGACTCACAACTTCAAGTCATTATAATCTTTCTAATATCAACCATAAAAAGGTAACCTTTTCATTAGACACAAAAGCTCATTCATAATATGTACATAGCTTTATAGTAAATCTATTATTTTTATCCGCTCTGCATTCTATTCTCCATGTTCTTCAATTAGCAGTACTTCTAACTCTTGTTTTTGAAGAACTAAGGTTCCCAGCTCACATTCCATGTAATTCTGACAAGGGTGGTATACCACACCACCCTTCCATTCCCTGGGCCACATGGGTAAGCATGACTCAGGATGAGCCAGTCATTCAGTGGATACTTATACACAGGCAGTATAAGGGAAACTCTCTTTTCCTCTGGTATCATTAGCTGGTATGATTAAATGTGGAGTAACCTCTGGGCATGCCCACCCTCCCTTTATAGTGCACCAAAAGAGAATCTGCAGTAGGAAACAAAACCAACAAAGAGAAAAGTAATACTGGCAAAGTTATCTTTTTAATAAAGAATCCTAACAAACTCAATAGGAAGTACTTGGGGAATAATAATCTAATTATTACTAAATATAAAACATGGGTCAATTTCTAAGACAGACACAATCAACATAAACTGATATGCTAGCTATATTTCTATTCCTTAGGCATTTTAGAATAACTTTCAGATACATTTAATGTTAAGTTTGTAAAGATTCTGTAATAGAATAGCAGCAAGTTGTCAAAAACAATAAGAAATACGTTAAGATATTCAGAACTCAGGCTTAGATGAAAATTAAAGCTTAAGCACATAATATTGAGTAATACTTTGTCCTAAGTCAAACTCTATAGTAGTAATAAATTTGAAAAAATGGAATTAAAAAAGAGAAAATTAAAAAGATTCATATTCTTCAGCAAGAGCTTTGTGCTTTGAAAAGAAAGAAATGAAATTGGTGAAACAGTTCTTAACCTTGTTCATCAAGAAGTTTCTTTGTAAGATCTTCAGCTTCATCTCCACCTTCTAACTCCAAGGTATCATCATTAATTTCTAGATTTTCCAACTCAAGGTCCAGATCATCAGGATTTGAAGCCTCTTTATTATCCTTAGATTCCTTTGCTTCTGTTTAAAAAAAAGAATGAGATCAGCGTATAGTTCAATGATAAAGTATTTGGCTAGCATGTGTAGGCCCTGAGTTCTTAATATTTCACACAATGAAAAAAATAAAATAAAAAATGAAACAAAGAGCCAACCATAGTGATACATGCCTGTAATCCCAGTACTAGGGAGGCTGGGGCAGGAGGACTGCTGTGAGTTCAAGACCAGCCTGGGCTACAAAGTGAGCTCAAGGACAGCCTGAACTGCACAGTGAGACCCTGTCTCAAAAAAAAAAAAAAAAAAAAAAAGACAAACAAATAAAATGAAGAGTAATTATAATGGTGCATTGGGGTTCACAAACTCGATTCTTTCTATGATTCTGGTTGCAAACCAAGTTGGACAAGAACCAAATCTAATTCAATGATTAAGTTCAACACTGACCTTAAGGGGAAACTACATTCGGTTTTTGTCTAATTCAGTTTGTGACTAGAATCATGGAAAGAACTGAGTTTCTAAATTGAGATACCAGGTATATTTGAATTAAGCCACAGCTGAAATTCTGTTGCAAAAAATGAAGAGTAACAAAATCTGCACTGTTTATCTGAGAACTTACAACTATATCTGGCAACAAATACAAGTAAAAACTTAATATATTCAGATTTTATAAAATACATTATGCTCACTGAAAAAAAGACCATAAAAGGCTTTTGGTTTTCATCTTAGTTACTTTTCTCATTGCTGAGACAAAACACCCAATGCCCAAAGTTAAGGAAAGGTTTATTTGGTTCACAGTTTATAGGTTTCAGTTCATAATTGGCTGATACCAGGACAGGGTGGAACAGTTCATGGTGGGCATAAGACAACAAAGACAACAACCGACCTTAATAGCATTTCTGCTCATTTTATACTGTATCTAAGCTGCTGGCATTAGGGCAGTGCCACACCAATCAGTGAACCGATCACACTTCCTTAACAGCCAGCATCATACATTCTAGATTCAACCATCTCTGCAAAGTCCAGCCCTTATTAATTCATGAGGCTTTAGGTGAACATCTGGACACAAACCATAACAGTTCTGGATGCGATTTTTCCACTAAAGAGATGGATGAATAGACGACACATGGGTAGAAGAGTGGATGGATAGATATAAAATCACACAGATCTGTGGTAAAGATAAGAGAAAATAAAGAAGTCTCAGATTGAGAAGGGTCTCAAACTCCAAGATGGAGGATTTCAGACTTGCTCCTACCTGCAGAACGACCTTTACTGGGTTAGCACAGGAGATAATATTTATCTTTGCAATAATATATAAATTACAAAGAGAAAAGACTAAATACAGAGAACAAATTAGGAAAATATCCTTAAAATTTAGATGTCAAGAGTTAAAAAATTTTAAATGAGGAAATGGCTAGAAATAAAACAAATTAAAAATAGAGAATAATAAAAACTTAGTTCAAAGAGACTAGCTAAAATTTGATAATTACTGAAGTTGGCTAACAGATAAATTTAGTATGCCATCCTTTGGTGTCTGAAATTTTCCACAAGGCAAAGATAGCACGACAAAAAACCAGTATTCAAGAATTTATGTTTAAACTACATTGTGCAGCATCATCTCATATCCTGTACTTTCTTAGCTTCTGCATGGAAAACAAAAATGTCTTCCTGACACTGAGATGTGAACCATGTTTAGGAAAATAAAAACTCTAACTAATACAGATTAATTTTGCTGACTCTAAATGAAGATACTGCAGGGTATATAGCTCAGCAACACAGCTGCCTGGCAAGCATGAAGTCCTGAGTTTGATTCCCAATACAAAAAAAATAATAATAAAATAAAAAAGCAAGCAAGGGAAGACACACTTTTCACTTTCTCACTCAATTTTTCATTCAATTAATTATTAATTACTGAATTTCCTCTTTATGCTAGGCATTGTTCTAGAAATACAATTGGTGACTATAGGTAAACAAACAAAACAAACCTGCCCAAATAGAGCACATACTCACTCCCCAAAATTCTTTACTGTCTACCCATCAAAGCATTCACTGATTAACTATGCACACTGAGAACTACACTAAGTTTCGGAACATTCTGAAAAGAACCTTAAAATATGACCTTCATCTGGCACAGGGATACACTCCGGAAACTGAGAGAAACTGAGGCAAGAGAATCACAAATTTGAGCTCTGCCTGCACAATTTAGTGAGAACCTATCTCCAAATTTAAAAAAATAAAAATAAAAAGGGCTTGAGATTGAACTCAGTAGCAGAGCATTCCAGGGTTTGATTCTTCTTCTTGTTCTTCTACCTGAGGAAATTAAAGTTAGCAGCATGGGGAAGTCAAATAAGGGTATGGTGGAGAAAGGTTTCATGGAAACACAGAATATATGAAGGTCAAAACTCAAGACTAGGCGGACATGATGGCACACGCCTATAATCCTGGCACTGTGGAGGCTGAGGCAAGAGGATCCTTACAAGTTTGAGAACAGCATGGATTACAAAGTGAGTTCAAGGCCAGCATCAACTACATATCAAGGCCCTGTCTCAAAAAAAAAAACAAAAAACAAAAAAAAGATTGTGCCATTTTAGGGACTAAAAAGGACACAAAATTAAAGAGACATAGTTGGAGCAGCAGACTTGAGACAAACTATGCAGGTACCAACAATTTTAACAATTTTAAATTATATTCCAAGTACTGCAAGTGTAAAGCACTAGGAGAGTAGAATTAATTCTTAAATAAGACCCAATTCATATATTATAAAAATGAAAGGGAAGGACAGTGCTTTAGTCTAAAGGATGTAACGGTATGCACAATGTGTAAGTTAGATGACCGTATTACTAAGTTTTCATTGGATTATTAAACAGAATGGTTTGCACTGTCAAAGTCATATTTTGTAAGGCTGGGGATTTAGCTCAGCTGAAATAAGCACCTGCCTTGCAAGCGTGCGATCATGAGTTCGATCCCCAGTACCAATTAAAAAAAAAAAAGTCATATTTTGAAACTGATATTTTTAGAACTTAATGTTAGTTTTATTCTTCCAGAATTTACCTTTGGAATCATCTTTGTTAGACTCTTTGTTCTGATAACTTTTTTCATTGTCTTTAAACAAGATAGCTGGAACGAAAGCTTTCAAATCAATAAGATTTTCATAAAAATTCCGAGCATCTTCATCTTCCCATATACCACCTTCCAAGTCATAATCTCCAGGTTTACCAGGTGTGAATATATCGATTCCAGGCCCATGCTCTACAATAAAACAAACCACAGGTAGTTAACACTATTTCAGATGTAGGATGAAAAGCATGACATTACAAGGTATTTTTTATTTTAAATTTTATAGCTATTGAATCTTGATTGTTTCAACTGAAATTTCTTTGGTTTACAGCACTCAGGGCTATATATGTGACCATCATTTAATATCCAGTCAAGAACTGTGTTTCAATATGAGCATAAGACAAAGATGTTTTTCTGCAACTTATATAAGATAAGTAGCTATGTGATATATCAGGTCTACCTTCATGAAACTCAAAACCAGGATGAATACATACATACATCTGGCCATTCCTAAAACATTCAGCTCAAAGGCCCATCCTCCTCCACAAAGCATTTCTGTGAAAACTCTCAACTCTTGTACCATTTGTGTTACTCGGACACTATATATCTTCAAAGAGACCATAAGCCCTTAATTAAGCAGCATTTTTTTCTTTAGTATAATCCTTGGCATATGGTGGATTGCTATAAATGATAATCAACTTATAAATAACTAGAAAAAAGGGAAGATAAAATACATATTTCTTAGTAGAGAGTGGAAAACTATGTTCATACACATATACTTAATCTACTCCTACATAAACTACAGATTTGTAAATTCGAGACATTAATTTCCTATTTTACAATCATAAGACCAAACCATGGACTTATCTAGTCTCACTGTACTTATCTCCAAATCAGAACTATAAAAGGAATAATCATATAGCTTAGTATTATCCCTAAAAAAGTTAGATCATTCATTAAGCATCATTTAGGAAAAATGACACCAAAAACAAACAAGACAATGACTCTTAACTCCCTATATTCCTTAGAGAAAATATACTTAAGTACAGACTTATTAGGACTAAACTCATACATAAAAAAAGGAATAGCTGATAAATTTACAATTTCTGTTTAATGAAAATATAAACAGGTTTAAAAGACAAACTAGAAGACAATACTGACAATGCTACTATGAAAAATGTATTTGTAAGCCACAGAATATGAAATAATGCAACATACAATGGTACTTCAGCTGATGAATTTAATTTGTTCCATGATTTTAGAAAACATGGCCATGTTTGTGTCTGTGAGGGAAATATGGCTGTGGTCGTGTCTGTTACCAACATATAGTTGGTATATAGCAAATAGAAACAAAATTTATCACACTGTATATGATCTTCTATCCTGGTTCAGTACACAGAATCTCTAAAGCCCTTAGAACTTCCTGAATAATGCATATGGCTTTTGTTATTCCTAAGAAGCCTCATTCAATCCTACCTGAGATTACCCTAATGAAGTAATTTAAGGTGAGGAACTTTACCTCAGAATGAGGCATGTCATCAGAAAGACCAAGTGAGTACAGGGTTAGAACTTTCTCGTCTTACCCAGGACACTCAGGAAGGTAGGGAGTAGGGATTAAGTTCTATACAACTTTTTAAACAAGGAGATTTGACAAGTTGCAGGTTGATAAATGAATGCATACAAGGGCCAGAAGGGCTGCCCATCCAACTTCACAGGAACCGGGACTACTACTTCTGGACTTGCCCTACATGCCTCTACATTTGGCTATGCATCTATATCTATCTTTTATAATAAACAAACAGATTATTTCCCTGAGTGCTTTGAGTATTTCTAGCAAGTCATTATTGGAACCCTGAATGGATAGCCTACCAGTCCAGACTGAAAATTGGCACATAAGTGGGGAGAAGTTTCATGGCACTTATAAAACTAGTGCTAGTCTCACTGTTGGAATGTCCACTTTACAAGCTTTAATTTTGTGACTTGAACAATTACTTCTAAGATGACAATATGTAATCCATTAACTAGTGATTTCCTACTGTTTATTTTTTTCTGTAAATCTGTATAACTTGTACCCTTTCTCTGCTTTTTTTTTTTCCTCCTTAATTAAAAAAAATTAAAAAAAACTAGTGCTAATTTCAGGTCGTGTCAAGGTCAAATTCAATTTAGGATATACAACTGGTATCTGAAAATTATTAGTATGGGAGAAATGTCACACATCTGGTACCACAAGGTATTCTGTGTAAAGTTTAAAAACATTTTTTTTCAGAAGGTTTTATATACAGACAAAATTCCAAAGTAAAAATGGACAAAGTCATCAAACACTTAAGTAAAAGAGCATATGAAAAGATCCTTCACCTTAGTACTAATCAGGATAAACCAAAGCAAAACATCTACTACTCAGACTTTTTATATTATGGAAAATTTGAAAAGACTGACTTCAAATGTTAACAGAACAGTGGAGAAGTAAGCACACTCATATCTTACTAGAATACATACTAATATGGAGGTATTTATCAATGTGTATCAGTGGGCTGAATAAACTCAATTGTGCTAATTTGATTGACTTGAAAGTGACACAGGGAATTAGTAAAGCATATTTCTGTGTACATGTGAGTGGGTCATGAAGGCCTGACCTTAGTGCCTATATTCTGTCCCTTGCCCTTCTCTCTGGCACTGTTCCCTTGCTCTGTTTCCAGGCTGGTATGAATCAAGTGTCTTTGTTCCACCATGTTCTTCTGCCACAATATTTCTGCCTGGACTGAATCCCCTAAAACAGTGAGCCAAATTAAACCCTTCCTCCTTTAAATTGTGGGTGCTAGGAGTTGTGTCTTAGCAATGATAAAGCCAACTAACACAATCAATATTTAAAATATGCATAATATTTGATCTTGCAAGATGCCTTTAAGGAACCTGTATCTCAGAAACTAAACCATGATTTACAAGAATGTAGCATTGTTCATAACAGAGCAAAACTGGATAGAACCTAACTGTCTATCAATAAGATAAAAGGTTACATATCATATATATGCTATTGCTATGGTCTGAATATTTTAATCCTCCCAAAAAGTCAGATATTAAAACTTAATCTCTGATGTGGTAATATTAAGAGGTGGTGCTTTTAAGAGATGATTAGGTATGAGGGCTCATTCGTGAATAGAATGGATATCCTTCTAAAAGAGGAGTTAGGAGGGCTGAGGAATATAACTCAGTGGTAGAGTACCTGCCTGGTAGTAACAGGTCCTGGATTCAATGGCGAGTCATCCCTCTACCTAAATAAAAACAATAAAAGAGGTGCCAGGAGGCTAGTCCCCTGCCTCACAGCAAGAAATGTTACTACAAAACAGACAGCAAGCCATCACCAGGAATCAAATCTGCTAAGAATCAAATCTGATCTTGGATTTCCCAGCCTCCAAAATTATGAATAATAAATTTTTGTTATTTATAAATTACCCAATCAATAACTTATAACAGCTGGAATGAACTAACATAACCAAGTAATCTTAACTGGGTATTAAAAGAATTGTAGCATTTCTAATACAATATTTCTATTACCTAGCTCAGGGAGCTCTCAAAATTGTATCATTGAAAGAAAAAAGAAAATCAAACAAAACAGTTTTCACCTAAATTAACAAGGCTTTGTATCTGCAAATATCAAATTATATATATTTTGTGTGGGAGAAAAAAGGTATGGACATAATCTTATCAATCTGTAAATAATGATTACTTTGGAAAATGAATCTGATAGAAGAATTTTACTTTTTATCTTAAAAAATGCATTAATATTTTATATATCTAAAATTATATTTGTAGCAAATTATAAAAAAATTCAACTTCTGAAGTGCAAAAAAAATTTACGAAATTTAAAGTAAACAGGAGAAAACATTTGCAAGGCATATGAAAAAATCAATTTCCTTAACATGCAAAGTGCTTTTTACAAAACGACATACTTGGGGAGAATAACAGGAAGAGGATTCAAATAAGAATTTCACAGAGAAAAGGATATAATGATAAAACAATCAATAAACTTAAAACATGCTAAATCTCAGAATTTAAAAATCAAAAACTGTAATACAGTAAAGTATAGGAAACATTCTTACAGTTAATATGTTAACTTCTTTTAAAAAAAGTATTACATATATTGAAATTTAAAATTTTAATCCAAAAACTTTACTTCTAAGAATCTGTTCTAGAAATACTAATGTGCATACAGAAAGAAGTAGGTTCAGAGATTTTGTTTCAGCACTGACTAACATACTTACTGACTATAACAGCTAAAACTAGAAAAGTCAATCAAAAGAAAGCAAATAAATAATAACATAATTACTTATGAGGATATTATGAACAACTGCAAGAATTGCTAGCCCCTAAATAGTTCACAAACACTGGATATCAAGCAGCTCAGAAAAAGAATCCCTGAGAGAGGGCAAACAAAAATACTAAGCCTCCAAGAGGCCTAGCTTACTCACTAGGTTTTTTTTAGGCTATGTCAAAGTAAGGTAGAAAGAAGATAGGAAAAGCCCAGCATTCTCCCCAGTACAAAGACAACAAAGAATTCCAAGGTACCAAGAATTCCTCAAAGAAAGTTCCAGAGAGGAGAAAGCAGTACAGAGATGGGCCTCAAAGACCTACAGAGGGGTCCTCTTTGAATATTGCCTGAGTACCGGTTAGCCACTAAGACTGAGAAAATAGGCACTCAAGGGGGTTAGTCCTCACACAGGTGCTGGTCTGAGACCAGAACAGTCTGAAAGCTCTGAAATATTTTCTAACTCATAAAAAATCAAGAAAAGAAAACAAGAAATCAAGTTGAATCAGGAAGGGTATCATCTCACAATTAGGGAAAATTAGTCCTAAATTGAAGACTATCCTGATCTCCCCTAACAAAACATCTCAAATATGAACCAATTTCAAAGTAACTTAAGTGTATCACAGAAGACAGTTCAATGATATTTATAAGTATACAAAAATATCTGACATATATCCACTAAGATATGACCGGGCATGCAAAGCAGCAGAAAAATTGCCAGACATACAAAGAGATTAACAACCCCAATCAATCAGAACCAACTTAGAAACGACATAATACAAGTAATTATTTGTTACTAAATTTCAAAAATTCAACAAGCTAGGAGATAAAAAGACATGTTAAGGAGAAGGAAAACATATCCAGCTTCTAGAGTGAAAATTATACTTGTAGAATGGGATTCACAACACATTTAAATACTATAATAGAAATATTAGTGAAACTTAAGACAGAACAGTAAAAACTTTCCAATAAATAGAAAAAAAATTCTAGGGCTGAGGATTTAGCTCAGTGGCTTAAGTGCTTGCCTGGTAAGCACAAGATCATAAATTTGACACCTGGTACCAAAAAAAACAAGTAGAAAAAATTCGGAAGAATAAAAATACTGAAGGCCAGAGTGCTGTAAATCAATCTGCAAAAATCTAATATAATTGTTATTGAATACTCATAGGAGAGACAAATAGTATATGAAGAAATAAAGATAAGATTTTTCAAATTTGATGCAAAGGGTACATACTCAGAACCAAGAAGCTCAATGAACTCAAGCATATGAAACATAAAACCACACCAAGTTAATCACACTTAAATTGCTTGAAATCAGAGATAATGAAAAAGAAAACAACCAGACAGGAAATGCACAACATATCAACCGGCCAGAGCTAAGAATGACAGCAGCTTTCTTACTGGAAACAACACAAGCTAGAAGATAAAGAACATCTTTAACATATTGAAAGAAAAAGTTTTCTCACCCTGCCATTTTATACTACATGACAATTTCTTCCAAAAACAATGACAAAATTTTGTCAAAGTTATCCCTGGGAAATGTCTAAAATTCTAAACTCACTTAAAAGACATTTTGCCATGATTTAAGGGGAAAAAAAGTTTAAAAAAAAAAAAAAACCTACATCAATACCAAAGGAAACTAATTATTATAAAAATATTTTGGTTCTAAAATAACATAATAAGTATTATGACACCACAGATTGAACAAAAATTCAAAGTCTATGGTAGAATGCCTTTTAAAAAAATTAGTTTGGGCTGAGGATCCTGTTCAGTGGCAAAGCACTTGCCTATCAAGTGTAAGCCCAGATACAATCCTCAGTACAACAAAGACAACAAAACAGTCTGCGACTCCTTGAGTTTTTTTGTTTTTATTTTTGTTTTTATTTTTGAGAAAGGCTCACATTCTGTAGACCAGCATAACCTTAAACTTGTAACCCTCTGGCCTGGTTCTTTACTGATTTCTGAGGTACAAAAATTCCTAGGAACTATATGCATGATTATACACAGCTATAATAAAATAAATGCACTCACAGTATACAACAGTTATGTCTTAATCAGGATGCAAAAATACAAAATATTTTTATTGTAGGATGCTTTACAAATACTTTACTCAAAACAAAAAAGTAAAATCAAAAACAAAAAACCCAAATACTTTAGCTACTCTTTTTACATAAACAGGATTGCTGGATTTTTTTTTTTTTTTTTTTAATTAAAAACCCCTACATTAGGGTCAGGCACTTAGCTCAATGACATAAGTGCCTGCTTGGCAAGTACAAGGTCGTGAGTTCAATCCCTGGTACAAAAAAAAAAAAAAAAAAAAAAAAAAACCCTACATTTATTAGCCTCCAATAAAAATGTAAGGATAGTCAAAACAATATGATCAAACATTTTACAAATACTCCCAGGGTAAACCACTTAATCAGTTGCCTTTTTTACATATTATCAAAATTGCCATTGCCTCATTTCAATGCTCTTAACTAACTAATCATTTCTAATTGGAGATACTGTAGGAGAGTAATATTATCTACTTCTAACATGATCTGACCCAGTTTGCTTGACTTTTAGAATGAATTTCTTTTGCATCATCTAATACAAGGCTCATGTACTTGTCAAAACTAGTAAAACAGTCCTCCATTCACATATTCACTTGTTTATACAGCCACATATGAATCCAGGATCTATTCTACAAGTATCAGATGATGAGGCTGATGGGCTGCACCACAACCCTCTGCACTTTCTGGCCCTGGCCCCTGTACACCATGGTGGAATCTGACAAAGACCACACCAACCACCATGCTAACCTGAGTCCTGGATATTTTAAGATTAATGATTTGTAATGTTTATCTACTTAAAAACATATTTTGCAAAGCAGTTGGTATAATGAGGTTAAGAGTTAATTCAGCTCACTTGATAAGGCAAAGAAATCTTTAGTTCTTTTTTCAAGTTTATTAGGTCTTAATGTCAATTTAGTTACAAAAAATTTGAAGCAATTTTTAAAACTTAAAACATTAAGCTAGGTGTGGTGGCACATACCTGTAATCCCAGCACTTGGGAGGCTGAGGCAGGAGGATTGCTGCAAGTTGGAGGACAGCCTGGGCTACATAGTGAGTTCAGGAGCAGTCTAAACTATATAGCAAGACTTTGTCTCTACACCTCCTCCCAAAAAACTTAATTAAAACATTAATGATACACATATAATAAATCTAAAGGTAAGTAACAGTGCTTATAAATTAAAAAAAGGAAACATTTACTAACATCTTACCTTCTGGTGTTGGCTTATCCTGAGGAAGATCTGGCATATTTTCATCCAAAAGGTCTGCCAAGGATTGAGAATTTGCCAACAGCTTCTGATAAGACATAGCAAATTCTTCATATTGTTTATGTCTATCTTCACTTAGTTCCCCTTTAGAATGTAGAATACGCCTGTAAATAAACAATGAAATAACCTGATAAACTTATTAAGACATGTTTATTTATTGCTACATGGGAAATGTTTTGTAAATTCTGATCTTACACAAATTCAGCACAATCTTTCTGCTTACTTTTATTAATTTTCAAGATATATTTGAAAACTAAAATACAATCATTATCACTTAAGCAACTAAAGATTATGTCTTCAGAAATGTAACATTTAACAATATTATTACCTAATAATGAGGTTTATTATTATTTTGTTCCTGTTATACTGTCCTCTAGTTAACACAGTTAACTAAGAAATATTTAATGCACAAATTAGTATCTAAAAGCAACAGATTTTAGAATCTGATACAGAAATACTGACTAATATAATTAAAATAATTTAAATAAATTTAAAGTAATTGTTATGCCATATTTTCCTCACACATACAGAGAACCAAAACAATTAATACATCTACATAAGTCAGTTTTCAAAAATAATGTTTGTGAATGGATTAAAAAACAGGCTGAGTTATCCTTAAACTCAATATTTGAATCAAGATTATCTTTTGAAAAAGTCCACATCTCCCACATAGCCAATTCTCAATTTACAGTCTGTTTCACAAATAATACCTGAGAAACCCACTTACTTAATTCTATGCAACATGGAGGAGGGTAGAGGAAACAACCTCACTTCTGCATTACAAGAGCATACCAATAGGTTTCTAGTAGTTTTGCATTTTACAAATGCAAAACTACTAGAAAATGCCAAAATGTATGAAGTCAAAATTCCTACAGGATTAGTATAAATGATTGAAACCTTTTTTAAAAATTTTTTTCTCTTGTCTTTTTGAGACAGTGTCTCTCTATGCAGTTCAGGCTGGCCCTGAGCTCACTTTGTAGCCTAAGCTAGTTTTCAATTTACAGTGATCCTCCTGCCTCAGCTTTCCAAGTGTTGGGGTTACAGGTGTGTGTCACCACACCTAGCAAATGACTGAGATTTACACAGTAGGATCTAATTCATTCTGTACTACAAACTGGTGTGGTTGTACAATAATGGAAACTTATAAACCATAATATGAATAGAGGTTTCAAAAAAATTATACACTAAGTCACTTTCAAAAATAATATGCTTTTTAAAAAAAACTGAAGGAAATTAGTGGGTTGGTTTGTTTTTGGACATGCCATCATCTTAAAAGTTATGGAAAACAAAGGGAAAAAATCATGCCTATACTCCCTGCTTATTTGGAATGATTTCCAAACTTTTCTTCCTTATCCTATCCCCACCCACAAAAACTTCTGTTTAAATGTTGTAGCAATCAAATAACATTTCTTATTTCACGAGTATTGGTTTTCATTATAAACACATCAGTGCATGGACTTACTTAACTCCAGTCACTCCTTTTCAAATCTGGCTTAATTAGAAATTTTCATTCATCTACTTATGATATCAGTATATATTGGACATTTAACAACAGATTAATAAAACAGTAATACAGTTTAAACATAATAATCTAGGCTAAGAGTTTCTCTAAACACTGAAATCACTATCAACAGGTTTGGCTCCCTCTTCAAACATTTATTCCACATTCATAAGAAAAGACAAAATTGCATTCAGCAGGCATACAAAAGCAGTTTTAAAATTAGAACAAAAACTTAAAAGCACTACAAAATATTCACACCTATGAAAGAAACCACCAATATTATAAATGTGTTTGTCATAACTTATAATTGTAAGTTCTAATAAAGTCATTTTGAAGTTTTAAGAAAAAATCCAAATCACATATGGCAGTATGTACCTTTAATTCCAGCACTCTAGGAAGATGAGAGAGAGACAAGATTCCAAGTTTTGAGTTCAATCTTGTAAGATTTTGTCTTATAAGATTTTTAAAAAATTCTCCACACAAAGGCCCTGGGTTCAATCCTTAGTACTACTACCAAAACACATGCACACAACCACACACACACACACACACACACACACACACACACACAACCTATTAAAATTAAACAATATAAATACATAATGTTCAAAACTAAACTACTAAATGTTTGCATTGCCAGGCATGGTGGCACATGCCTGTAATCCCAGCAACTTGGGAGGCTAAGGCAGGAGGATTATTCGAGTTTCAAGTTTGAGACTAGCCTGTGCTACAAAGTAAGTTCATGGTCAGCCCGAACTGCATTGTGAGATCCTGTCTCAAACAAAAAAATAAAATAAAATGTTTGCATTATATTATAGGGAAAAACATTACTTCATTATCAGGCAAACTAGAGGAGCTAATGATTCTAAGAGATTGCAAAGTCTTTAATAACAAGGTACGATACTATTTCATTACTTCAAAACAAATTATAAAACATCTGAGTTAAAATAATCTGGTGATTCATTTCTCTAGATTTTGACATTCTGGTCATCTGAAGAGCCAATCCATTAAAAAAGAAAATACCAAGAATTGCTGATATATAAACAATAGCAAGATGATGACTTTTATCACAACAGGAAATTAACAGTCCTACTCCACTATCAACCTTACGTTCAAATATTTGTCTGGGACTTTGCACTGTTAGTTAAAAGTCATTTGCTTCATTGATGGTTCCCTGTGTCAGAGTTCCCATTCCTCTCCAGTCCTGCAAAAGCTTTCAACTTCAGACATATTCTGCCTTACCCCAAATCTCAAATCATGATCAAATTCTTTAATAGCAGTAAATTACCTAACTAGTGAACAAGTACCTCAGTTATTCAATGAGAACAGTTCTCAGGGAAAAAGTTTAGATCTTGGTTGTTTTGTTTCCTAACCACTTCTTACCTTGAGCACTGGGTAAGTAGGTCAGAATATCAATGAATAGAATCAAAAGTTCCATTACAAACAGAATTTATATAATCGCATCTTATCCTTGGCCATTTATTTAATACATATTTACTAAACACCTGACTAAATTCCCATGTGTGGTAAGACTATATTCTGATATAACAGAGAAATAACTATCAAAAGTACCTGAATATTCAAAATCCCTAGAATCACATAAAAATTCTAATAAAAACATTTACGTGTATCTACTCTATGTCAGTTTTTTAACTTTATGAAGCTCACAGGAAAAAGTTTTCTGCTTGATTAATGTCTTAGAAAACTTCTGTGAAGGGGCTGGGGATGTATAGCTCAATGAGAGAGTACTTGCTTAGCTAGCATATACAAGGCTTACCAAGCATTGCCAAAAGGAAAAAAAAACAAAAAACAAATGGCTCTCTGAGGGAACTAAATATTACATGGCACATCTGACCAATGAGTACTTTTTCATATTAATATTATATAAAAAAAAAAAAGCCTCTACTTTCTTTCCCAGTGCAGGATACTGAACCCAGAGCCTTGAGTTTACCCATGATTAGCAAGTGCTCTACCACTGAGCTACACCCCTAGACCTTACCAAAATTTCTTACATGAATTCCACAGAATTTTATATAAGCAAAATCAAGCTAAAAATAATTCATCATATATCAATAACTGTCTTTTAAGAAACCTCCATTATATAAAGTTGAACTGAAATCATTCTTTTAAAAATGTCACAAATCAGGTAAGGAAACCCTTTGTGTAAAAGTGCCAAAGAGTCAATATTTTAGGTTATACAAACCATAAGGTCTTTGTTGAAACTATTCAATCCTGTTATATAATATGTAAGAGCAGCCACAGACAATATGTAAGTAAATGAATATGAATACATATTAATAAAACTTTATTTATGGGCACTCAAATTTAAATTTTATATCATTTTCATATTTCACAATATATATTCTTTTTATTTTTTCCAATCATATATAAAGGTAAAAACCATTCTTAGATCATAAGCTGTATAAAACCTAGTCACAGACATAAACATCTGATAAGGCCATGGCTTATCAATCCTGCATCATGACTGGAGTTAACCAAGTCAGCATCAATGTTACATGTATTTACAAACCAATTCGTTCCCTCTCATAAAAATGCACAATACAGAGGTACTGTTACTCTTTAGATGTAAAAAGTAAGCCATAAAAACAAAATCAATTCAGTAGTATTCATTAGAGTAAAAATCTGTGAAAAATAGACTTCCTTTACCCAACAGATACAATATGACCATATGGAAGCATCCACAAGATACATCAATCCTCAATTTATGAAGTGCTTCTTATATTACTTAAAACAGTGACACTAACAGAAAACATGAAGTAAAATTATTGAATCAAGTACTATATCTCAAATATCCTTAAAGGACAGTGAAGTAATATTTTAATAGTACTTAAATATTATCAATTGATAACCTACTTATAAGGTCAGATATAACTCCACTTAGCTGGAAAGTGAGACTAAACACATTACTTAATTTTAAGCCAACATATTTTTAAGTTTCAACATCAGCCAACTAATGGCGCACAAATCTGTATTAATAAAAAAGGGCTGGGGGATTTAGCCCAGTGGTAAAAGTGCCTGCCTAGCAAGCATCAGGTTGTGTGTACAATCCCTGGCACCAAAAAAAAAAAAAACCACAACTGAAAAGAAACTTGCAAGCCTGACAGAGTAGGTGTGCACCTGTGATTCCAGTCACTGGGGGCACTAAGGATAGCAGGTTCCAGGCCAGCCTGAGCAACTTAGCAAGACACTTTCAACATGAAAAATATGAAAGACTAGGGATGCAGCTCATTGGTAGCACATTTGACAACCCATGTTTTATCCCCGGTATCACAAAATAAAAAGGATTGGGTATGTAGGACAGTGATCCCTGGATTCGACACCAGTATTGCCAGGGTGGGATGGTGTTAACAATTCCCAAGAGAAAAAGTCTGCATTATATTCACTTTTTAAACTAAACTTTAACATCAAATCTCTTGATAATATAGAAAAGAACAGTTGGAGGACTCAATATGACTCATTCAATCACTTTCTTCATTTATTCATTACATTGTCTTAGGAAAGCACCAGAGATTTTACTTCTCTGTATTTAGGATTGGCCAAATAAATTTTTAACTACAGACTTTAACACATATAGAACAAGACTTCACAAAATAAAAATGGCACTGTCTCCCAAGTTACATTAAAATGGCTAAGAATATTTATAATTTTTAGACTGAAAATAAGTATATTTGATTTTCTTAAGGATAGAATAAAGGCTTAAAGACATTTAACTGCCTATGAGCTTTGTGTATCAGTTAGCTTGGTAGGTAAGCATTATTATACTTAAGAGAAACCTTACTGGGAAAAACTGAAGACATAATTTAGTCCCACAAAAACACACACTGGATAATTACTGGGAAAGAAAAACATTTAGAAACTGGTCATTTTAGTGGTATAACACTGTAATGTATCCTTTTGGAAAAAAGGAGACTAACATTAATTCATGCAAGGATTCTGCTATTCTTCAATCTTTTTTGCTCAGTTATCCCCATCTGCACAACAGAAGCTGTGTGGATTGAAGGTATCTAGTGCATGAGTGATTTAGTAAGCTTATGGCAACTGATTTTGACTGTGAATAAGATTCTCACAGTCCCCAAATGAGTACATCTGTAAGTAGACAAAGTCTCCTACAATAAATGACTTCAATGATAAGATCTGTTTATATTGGTAAGTAACCTTCTCCAATAGCCACAGATTAACAGTTTTGTACCAGAATGCATAAATGAAGCCAAGTATGATGGTGCATGCCTGTCAACCTTAGCACTCTGGAGGCCAAGGCAGGACTGCCTTAAGTTCAAGACAAGCCTGGGCTACATAGTGAATTCAAATTCAGCCTGAACTACACAGCAAGACCCTGTCTCAAAAAAAGTAAGACATCCTTCCCCTCAACCCACCACAAAGGAAAAGCAAACAAACAAACAAACATAACAAAACAAGTTTCTGAAGAATGACCACAAAGCACCAGTAACTTGAGCAGCTATTCAAATATGAAATAATGTATCTAAGACAATTGTCGGGAAATCGTGGAACAAACTAACAACCTGGACTTATTTAGTGGAGGAACAGTCTGCCTGCTAATCTCTAAATTATTGCTATGGGAAGGAAAAGAAGACACATGCCCTATACCAGTACTTCTCCAACAATCTATCATAAAACATTAATTTTTCCTTTCAATCATTACAAGCACTTTCATAAAATACAGTGAAATTAGGGGCCGGGCATCTAGCTCAGTGGCGTAAGTACCTGTCCGGCAAAGCACATCCCTGGTACAAAAAAAAAAAAAAGTGAGATGATCATGGCAATAGAAAGTTACTCTATACTTTTTAAATATTTACTGTCTCTGTATTGGATTTACTGTAAACAGGTAAGCAGTTTACAGATTCTGTTAAGTATCTTTACTCCACTTTTATCAGAAAAAATCTAAATTAAAATCACACATAGAAGATTATATTTCAACTTGATATAACAAAGAATTCATAGCAAATAAGTGTGCCCAACGTTGGAATTGTTCAGAGTCCTGAGGTCTTTTGGGTGGTACTCAGAAGAATAACCTTTTCTGTAAGAAATCTATTAAGTAGATTCCTGAATTAGAAACGTAACTGGAGTAACTTACTGTATATTCTTTCTTCTACAGTTCTGTGAAGCCAAAAATAAACATAAACCCTTAAAGTGGACACTAAAAGTAACCAATTTGTTTTGTTGTTTTTTGTTTTTTTTTGTTTTTTTTTTTTTTTTTTAATCTTTTTGAGACAGGGTTTCACTATGCAGTTGAGGCTGACCTCAAACTCAAAGCAATCCTTCTGCTTCAGTCTCCCAATGCTGGAATTACAGGAATGTACTGCCATGTCTGGCTTCCCTTTTTTAACATACTTATAAAGTCTGAATTGTGATACAGCAAGTTGTAAGTACTGGACAAGAACTATGAAAATGACAAAGCATTATAGAAATAATGAAGAAGCATTAAATACGTGAGAATTAATATTCAAAAGCATAAAACAATTTTTTAAAGATAGGGCATTGCTATGTGTAAAACCTGGTCTTAAAACTTCTGGACTCAGGCCTCCTGAGCAGCTAAAATTTACAGGTATGTACCACCATGCCTGGCATTTTCTTTCTTTTTAAAAGAGTCACTGGTAACACCACTGACTTCTTAAATTCTCACTTGAGTAACTTTAGCCACATCATCTCTGTACCTTCCTTGACTTTGTCTGTCCTACTCATACTATTACTGGCATAACAAAAGTAGTGTCTTCTTTCCTGGTTACATCACTCACATTCCAGTGGTAATTACTGAAACTATGGTAGTCTTTCCCCACTGCACACTTCTGGGAACCAAAAAAGGTCCTCTCTCATACCAATTTGTGGTTAATAGCAATTCCAGATTCTCAATCATACAATTAAACTAGTTAGAAAGCACTCAGTTACATACTACTGTTCATACTCCTTTCTTCACAACCTTAGCCCTTCTCCACATTTACTCTCCACTGATACATACTATACTACATACTATAATTGACTTTTCTGTTATTAATTCCTTCTCCATGGAGATGCTGTAGTTTACAATATTTACTAACAAAGTTGAACCCTAGGCCTAGTTTATTTACCTATTACTATGGGCACAGTACATTATGATTTTAGAATTTTAAATGAATGCCCCCAGGGACATTTCTATAAATATACTTTATGGTCACTCTAACAAATTTTTTCACTGCTAATTGTATGCAGTATCTCAAAATTCTGATCTTAATACCACTAACGACTCATTTTCTTAAAAAAAAAAAAAAAGCAATAGTAACATTAACAACTTAACATACAAAACGATGAAAGCAAACCTGTTAGAGAAAACAGCAAAACACAGAAAAAACATTATCAAGTGACAGAAAATTTTCTCAAGTTTTTGAAATCACAGGAAGAAAAAATACCCACAAAGCAAAATTATCATGAATTGTTAGATTTTTCTTTTAAAATATCAGAAACAAAATCTACTGTAGATTCAAATTTAAACATGAATATTTAGACTATTATACTTGAAATTTTCCTGGAATGTTAAGAAATCACCTGTAAGGAGCCCTTTTCCGTAAGTTCTTTCAGTAGCATGAAGACTTTAAACATTTTTAAGTATGTGCTCCAAAATCCTCAATTCTGAGAAACATTTGAAAATCACCTGTTTTGTCTCTCAGTATTCTGGAGCTCCCTGTGGTCCCTTTTCAGGTGTTTGGTCAAAGACGTAAAGTACTCTTTCAAAAGATTCTGGAAAGGTTGTTGTTTCTCTGGACTGATTATCTCACTAGGAGGAAAACTCAAATTAAACTTCTCAGCAGCACTCTTTACTCTCCTAGGTATAAGTCCAGCGATATCATCTCCACAATGGCGACAGAAACTAATCACCACAGAAACATGAGTGTGGGATTCTCGATCAGCATTAATAATATTTTTAAGCTGTTCATAGATTAAGGAAAGACCTTCCTTGTCAGTGAAAATCCCAACTATTGTCAATTCTGCAATGAAACGCAAATCAGTTCTTAGCTTGGTAATGTTAGGAGTTTTTTCTTCTTTCCTTGCTTCAAAATGTTTTTTCCAGACCTGAAGAAGTGAGGGGGCAAAGTCAGCATAGCGCTGGTGAAAGAGAGAACATAGGTGCACAGCACAGTTCACATCAGAGATTTTTAGTTTGGCTTCCACAATGGAAGCTACAGCCTCTGCAATGTATTTGCTTAAATTTAGGCCATTAAAATCATGAGACAAGGAGTCTCTCTGTTGTTCTGTAATAGTTTTTAGTTTCTTGACAAAAGCAGTATTTTTCTTCAAACTGGAGTCCAAGCGACTAAAGAAATTTTCCTCTGGTCGGTTGTCTGGAGCATTTTGGTTTTTGCTACGAAGTTCCTTTCTTAACTGATGTCTTTCCCAAGCCTCCTGATGAAGCTGAAGAGATTCTTCCTTTTCTCTATGTAAAAAACAAAAACACAAATAAAACAGTGTATATGTTTTTTGAAGCACCACTGATTAATCCTTTAAGATTAATCCTGTTTAAGACTTTAAACTTCAAAGGAAAAAAATCATCCAAGTATCAGCATCTAAGCGGAACTAAAGATATAAAATGTATTTTCATTACTATTTATTTATTTGTCTTTTTGAGGCAGGGTCTCACTACTGGCCTTGAGCTCACTGTGTACCCCTGGCGTCTTCCTACCTCAGCCTCCTAAGTGCTGGGATTATAGGCATGCACCACCATGCCCAGCCATTTTCATTACTTTTGAGAACACTATCAGCCAGGCGTGGGGTATATACCTGTAATACCAGCACTCAGGAGCCTGAGGTAGAAGCATGGTTATGAGTTTGAGCTCAGCCACAGTGAATTGAAAGCTATTCTCTACTATGTAACAAGACCCTACTCTCCCTCCTCCCTCCGACCAAAAAAAAAAAGCACTGTGGAGAAATAGAAAACATATTTTGAACAGTAAGTATTGTAAGAGAATGCATTAAAAATGTTTTTAAATGTTATATTTGTTTTTCCATACTTAGCAGTAACCAAACCTTTCATACAATACTGTACTTGCTAGCCTTTGGCTTGTAATTCAAGTATGATCAAGTAGAAAATTTGGGAACGAATCACATGAGAACTAGCAGAAACCCTTTCATAAAATATGAAAAATCATTAAAAATACACACACTCATTTTTCCACTAAAAGATGGAACAATTTTAAATTGTAAAAATAATAAAATAACTTGGATGGGGTGGGAGGAGGTGACAATCTAATTTTGAGACACAAGCATATTAAATTTAAAATATAAATGTACAAAAAAGTAAATCTGATACAAAAAATTGAGTTAACCTAGTTCTATGATTTTTCCACTGAAAACTAACACTACATTAACAGGCTGCATTTACCACTGGGAACATGAACAGCTGAGTAACTCTTGAAAATTTCCCAGGTATACACAAACACAAGACTGGCAGTAAAATTACATATTAGGAAAACATAGGTAACCCAACTGAAAAGACTTTAAAATATATAATGAAGTTTTTATAGGTAAAATAACATGATGCTTTAAATAATCTAGGGGTTAAAATTGGGTAACTGTTGATGTTGAATATATTAGGTAAAAAGGGATTGGTTCATTTTACCTTTCTATTTTTGCATGTGTTTGAACTTTTCTCAACAGAAAGCTGGATTTTTGTTTGAGCTCTTTTGATAGAAGGAAAAAGGGGGAAAAAGTTACTATGAAACAGAGTATCTTTGGCCAGAGGGTTAAGTCAGCAACACACGCACCTGCCTGGTAAGATGAGGTTGTAAGCTCAATTGATCCCCAGTACCACAAAAAAAAAAAAAAAAAAGTCTAAGATAGGGTACAGAACTTAAGAGCACAATAGTTTCAGAAAAAGAAAGGAAATATGTCATATTCCTTGCTATATTCTCATTTCCTTTAGGGGGACGGGATTTAGCTCAGCAGCGTAAGTGCCTACCTGACAACCACAAAGTTGCGAGTTCCGATATTTGGCAGGGGATTTAGCTCAATGGTATAAGGGCAAGAAAGAAAGAGTATCTTTATGAACGACAAATTTTTTTAAAGATAAAGTTAACAAGCAAAAAGCTCTTAAGAATCACGGCAATCGATCGCCGGCACCAAAAAAAAAAAAAAAAAAAAAAGAATCATGGCAATCTATATTCCAAGATTGGCCACTACTACTATCTGTGGGACCTAAGGTTCTATTCGAAAGGCAGATGAAAATACAGTGTTATAATACCATAAAAGAGTTTTAAAAAACAAAAACAATCCAGATTATATCTCATAAACTATGAAGAGTTTTACTACTATTTACATTAATAAAGCATTTAGCATTAGTTTAGTCACTGAAACCTACAAAACAAGTTTAGATACTCTCAGATGTCCAGGAGCTACACACAGGAAATTTTATCATTCCCATACCAATTATTCCAATTTTCCCATTCCTTTACATCAATAAATTTTCTTACTTCAACTGAGCAGCTTCTTCTTCTTGCTGACGTTTCGCCTGCTCTTCTTGCTTTTTTCTCTCTTCCTCTTCATGCTTCTTTTTTTCTTCTTCTTTTTTCTTTAATTCTTCCTCTGCCTTTACCTTTTCTTCTTCTTTTTTTTTGCGTTCCTTGTCTTCCTTTTTCCTCTTATCTTCTTCCAGTTTCTTCTTTTTGTCTTCAGGGACCTTACTGACCTCTTTCTTGGCAGTGATTTTGAGATCGTCTTTTGGCTTTTCCTTGCTGCTCACTGGCCGCTTTTCACTGCAGTCTTTCTCCTTGTTGTTTAGCAAAGATTCTTTTTCTTCCATACTTGCTGACTTTTTACGCTCAGCTGGCATTATGTGACCCAGAACAATCTATAAAAAGAAGAAAGTACTGTAAATATAGTGACTTTTATTTAGTAATGTGATGCTTAAAACCCAATAACTTAGTAATTGTGAGCTTAAGTAAATAGCAATGATAGAAAATGTATTAGTAGAATATGTCACACTCCATATTCTATCATTACTGGTTATGCCTATTTTTAAGTACTACTTTTTGTTAAGTAAAAACTCAGCATAAAAGTACAAGGAACTTCCATGTACCCAGATTCAACACTGTCAACTTCTAAACATAAAATTTAATTGTAAATACTTTATTATAAATCTGAGAACATTTTTTTTTTGTACTGGGGATTGGCCTCAAGAACTTACGCTTACCAAGCAGGTGCTTACATCACTGAGCTAAATCCCCGGCCCTCTGAGAACATTTTGAGTCTTTTTGAACCTCATCATTTCATAACTGTTAAGAGTGACCAGTTCATTACTTCATACAATATTCTATAGAAAGAAGTGCTCAAGCCAGACAAGGGAAACAAATAATGTTCTTGCCTCTCACAAACCAATAAACAAAACAGAGACTAGAAGATTAGCAAATTTTATCTCATTGCTTTTTTTTAATTTTTTGGTACTAGGAATCACATTCAAGACCATTTACTTGCCAGGCAGGCACTGTGTCACTGGGCTGTACCCACTTACTGCTGAGCCTACCTTACTGCTCAACGTTCTTAGATAATAACATCTCAAATTAGACCAGATCTACAATTCATTAGTATTAGCCAATATTAATAAACATAGTGATTATAATATCTGTATAATCTGATCTGTATCTGTCAGCAGAGTAGCCAGCAACCTAGAGTTTCTAAACCTCAGCTCGACAGGTAATTTAAACAAGATAATAGTTTTCTTTCTCTCTCTCTCTCTCTCCCTCTCAGTCCTGGGTATCAAACCCAGAGCCTCAGGAATGCTATGAAAGCACACTACAACTGAGCTACATCCCACCTACCTCCATAAAATAATTATTCCTTTTGGGAGTTAAGAAAGCTATCTTATGCACTTAAAGAAGTTTAACACATAACTGCTTTTTAGGTAGTAGATGTTAAGTAGTATATCCCTACACTTGACAGGCAAATACAAACTACACATATTGCCAAACATCTCGGGGGGAAAAAATCACCATCAGGTCAAAACGTAATTAACCTAAGTTAAATAAAATTTGAAATTCAGTTCTTCAATCACCACCCATATTTTAATTTATCAATTCTACATGTGATTAATGGCTACTGTACAGGACAATACAAAACATTTCTAACACCATAGTAACTTCTAATGGACGACATCAGTGTATAATAAAGGTCCTATAGTTAACTAGACATAACAAATGGTGAAACCAAAATTGTGTTTCCCAACAAAATTCAGGATTTTTCTTTGCTGAAAATGTACTTCTCCATTCATACTTCATTTTCTAATGTAACTTCTTGTACAGATAATCTTCATGTTTTAACTAAGTTACCTGAAGACTGTACATAAGAAAATCAAACTTCTACTGCAAAAGCATAAAATTCCTCAAACTTCTACAAGCTAAAGATACACAAAATATTCTTAAAGATTTTCAAACACAGGTTTTAAACTACACCAATAAAAACTTAACAACCAAAATATTTATATAAATATTTCATAAGTATGTAAGAATTTAGCAAAAAAAAAAAAAAGTGTCATCGAGAGACAACCTAGGCTACTTATATTTTTGCAGTCTGTATTTTCGCTCTTCCCTTTTTCTTCCTCCTCTACTTATTCACCCTTGTTGCCATGTTCTATGTAATTATGTATTGTGACAGTCAAAGGCTTTAGTTAACCGGATTGGCGGAACTCCAAACAAATAATGGTTATTACTCTTACTTAAACAATCACTGCTAAAATATGAAAAACTATGCATGCCTGTAATCCCAGTACTCATGAGGATGACTGTGAGTTTGAGGCCAACCTGAGTTACAAAGTAGTACACAGCTAGCACTCACTTTGCATAGTGAAACCCTGTCTCAAAAAGACCAACAAAAAAACTTGTGAGTGAAGACCAGGTTAACATTATATTATCTGGCAGTATGATTAGTAATCCTTATACATCTTTAATTAAATACCTATCTTTAATGTAAAAATATATCCTAAAAATAAGCAAAAATTTTTATAGTATTAATAGCTACTCACCAAACTAAACATTTTATGTACATTGTATCATTTAATACTAAAATTTTTATGAGGTAGATATTGTTTCCCCTATTTTATAAGTGAGTAAGCTAAAACTTGACCAAGTAACTTGACCAAGCCTCCACTGCTGGTAAGAGGTGGAATGTGGACCAATGTCTTAACAAAAATTAAGAACCAGGAGAGTACCAAATTATGAGACGAAAACTTGGTAGTAGACATTGACTATGACAAATCATAGGAATGTTAATTTAAAAACTATGAAGAGTCCCTAATAATGGTCAAGCAACATTTACTTTTAACTTTTTGGCAGACCTAACCAACAAGTATGGAGACAATACAATGTTCAAGGTAATAACAATCTTATGCAGGAATATTAGTCATGTGCAAAAAAATAATATTTAGGGGCTGGGGATTTAGCTCAGCGGCATAAGCGCCTGCCTTGCAAGCAGACAGCCGTGAGTTCAATCCCCGGTACCGATAAAAAGGAAAAAGGCACAAAAAAAAAATATATATATATATATATTTAAGAAATATATATATATATTTATACATAATTTGTAATTTCTGATGTGAATTATTAACAAGTAGCAAAGTTAGTATTTCAGGGATATAACTATAGTTTCAGACAATAAGAATAATAATGCTTCATTTACTAAGATAAAATTAAATCTCAAATTCTTTAAAATTTTAAGCAATTTATGTGACATTCATAAAAGATCATAATTTATTAACACAATGAAATCCCAAGTTTTCATGACTCCAGAATATTCATTTGTTCAATAAATCTTAAATAGCTACTACATGAATAAAGTGTAGAAGTCAAGTGCAAATGAAAACAAAACCTGCTCTACAGTTTAACAAATCTGTAAGATTTGGTATTGGTATCTTCTTTGAATCATTTAATCCTTATACAAGCACCCATCCAAAGAACACTTGGAACTACATTTCAATGAACAAAAATGTGACAGAAATCTAAAGGTTCCTGCAGCAGCAGTAACAAGTTGTTGAAATACTTGAAATAATATGCATGGGCTTTAAAGTCAGACTTTCAATTAGCACCCCAACTCTGCAACCTGCTATCTATGAAAACTGAGCAACTTAAATTTTCTATTTATTTTAGCTTATTCAGCGATAAAATGGAGATACTACTACCTGTGTTAGAGTTACAATAGCATGGAGAGAAGTATGGGGTAAATTGTTCATTCTCATTTACGAAGAACTCTGAAAAGTCCATCATAAAGTGCGGGACTTTCAAAATTAGAAGGTCTACTACTGGACTTTATTCTGATTGTCAATTTTTACACTGAGGCAGTAGCAGCAGTACAATTACAGTTAATTTAGTGACTCCCAATTGCTCTTTTCCTGACTCTAGGATTCAAAAAACCAAAATATATGACAAAGATTCAGATCAATGAACATGTGCAATACATGAATTAAACAAACTGAGCAATCATATTTAATAAAATGCTAAAATTCTTATTTTAGTAAATGCAAGCTTTACTCAACATCCTATATTTCATCTTAAGAGTTTCCAAGTTTTTCATGTAAAGTCACAAGTTTAGAGATATTATTCATCTTTAAATAAGACAAAAATTAGTTATCTTTTAAATGAAGTAATTTTTCAAAAGTATTTTACTGAATTTAATTGTATCCAGACAGCCTTTAACAGGAAACCATGAGCCCGGTATACAGCTCAGCGGCACAGCACCTATCTGGTAAGCGCAAGGTCCTGAGTTCGATTCCCAGTACCAAAATAAATAAATAAAAACTATTTAAAAAACTGTTGTAACTCCCAAAACAGTGTCCTGGCACTTGAACCATATATTTTGTTTTCCAAATATATTCTGAACTTTCAAAGGAAACTTAAACTACTTACTATAGTAAGACATATCAATTGAGTAAGGAGGTGAGGACAGACAAAAGGGAATGTTTCCCTTTTAGAGATACTACTTTGAAAACTACCATATGGATATGTATGAAATCACAATTAGACTGCTCTGAAAATACTGCTGAGTGAAAGAATGCTTTTTACCCTTCCATTCTGTGTTACTCAAACTGTTCTAGGGGCAGAACAGGACACTAGCATCTCCCAGTCTTTGTCTTTATACTTTAAAAAGTTCTTTGGTACGAAGAACATAATCAAATCTTTTTAAATTTCACCATAGTTCAAAAATGACTTTTTGGATGATTTGCACGATTTTTATGAACACCTTAAAAACTATGAAAATGAGAACAATCAATGAAATTTTACTTCTGTTTGCTGCATTACTAAGTTCCTGGAAAGTAAGAGCTGGTGGTCCAGTCAGTCACTCCAGGGTGTACGCCTAACCCTGGCTTTGCCAACCTGGAGACCAACTATCTTGGGACTACCTTAGTTCAACAGCAGTAGCAACAGTCTTGTAGCCTCTGCTGAAGGCGAAATGAGGAATCGAGTAGGCTAAGTGATTAAAAGGAAGCAAACAGCCTGTGTCCACCGCCCCCAATTTTACCCAAACGCCCTTCCCCAAACACACCTCCCCCCAATTACTGCTCTGGCTCACGTTTCAACACCTAACACGCTTCCCCGCCACAACTCTTGCTCCCTCGGAGCATCCAGTCACCTTCGCGGGCTATCCTCGTCCCAGCCCCAGCTTCTCGCCTCACACTCCCTCTCCACCGCGGACGCTCCGGCTCATCTCCCCACTCCACCGCCTCCCACACACGCGCCTCTCCGCTTCCTCCCCTCGCTTCCCTCCCGACTCCCGAAGGGCTTCCCCAACCTCCCCTCGCCCTACTCCACGTCCCCAAACACCTTCCCCCAGCCACAGCAGACTCCCCGAATCCAGCCCCAAGGCCCGGCCCAGCAGACGGGACGGGCACCTCTGCTGCCTCCCATGTCTACCCCTGCGGGGCCGGGGACTCCCGCGTCGGAGAGCGCTTCTCAGAGAGGGTCTGAAGAGAACGACGCCGGACCGTGGTCCTCCGCCGCTCGCCGCCCCCAGAGAACTGGGGTGCGGAGTCGCCTTTTGGGTCCCTCAGGGAGTAAGGGTCCAGGCCGGTGCCCCCCGACCCCGCTTCCTCCCAGTGGCTGGAGCGGAGGGGAAAGAGGCTCCCCGGGACTCACCTCGAGCCTGTTGTCAACATTAGCCCCGGGTTTCCCAGCACCAACTCCAGCGCTCCGGCTCTCCCCTCCCCTCCCCCTACCTATCTCGCAGCTGAGGGCCCGCCTTCCCTCCTCTTCCCCCTCCTCCCTCCGCCCGCCGGCCCTCCGCCCGCCACTCACCAGCGCGGCCGGGATGCGTGTGGGGGCGGGGCGAAGGGACGAAGAAAGGAAGAAGCTGTCCGTGCAACTGCCAGATCGAAAACAGACGAGAGTTCCCCCAGCCGTCCCCTCCGGCATACCGATGTCCTCAACTTAATTCAGAAGTGTAAAATATAGAGAAAAATCTCATATATGTTCTATTTAGTGACTTTCAAATTCCAGGCTCGATGAGACAAGCAAATCTTTCAGTCAGGCAGTAGAGCAGCCACCACCAGCCCCTCCAACCAGGGCCCCAGCAAAGAGGAGGAGTGTCCCAAGGCCCGGAGGTAGAAAGTGGATTGGTCACCAGGAAAGGGAAAGCGCCTGAATTGGAGATGCGCAGGCGCAACTCCTGCGCGGGTTAGGGGAGCGAAAATAAGGCGGAGGCGAGCAAATAGTGGGTAAGGAAGGGCGGTGCGATAGCAGAATTACGGAGTGCCATTTAGGACAAGTTTTAGTCACGTGATCCTTAGAGGCGTTTCCTGGTTTGAACCAAAAGGAAGAGGTCCTTTTAAAAAGGAAAGTTTGGACTAATTCGGGGTAAGGTTGAAAATTTTGGAAACTGGAGAAGCTAAAGTATATAGATGGTGAGAAAAATGGAATTGGTTAGGAATTGGTCTAGATTTAGGAGTTACCCTAAAGACTCCAAAAATTCGGTGGGTAGGAATTCTGGAAGCAGCTTCAAGTGTTTGACATAAGAATAACCCAGAGTGAATGATTTGGGGATGACAATGTGCAATGTATGTACCATTGTTGCCCCAATTGACATGTTTTGATTTTTTTCTTTTTTCTCTTTGAAATGAAATGGATTTGAAAAAAATCATAACTCTGTGGGGAGGAATCAAGGCCTTTCCCATTCAGTTCTTAGAACTAACCCCCATTTCAGCAAGCCAGTTGTGAAAATAATGAAATTACCTGTTTAAAAGCAAGGCTTGTTTCATCATTTCTAAAGAATGTTGACTTTAAAAAATGAGCGTCTTATTTCTCTTCAGTTGAACTTGTGCTTCTGATCAATTCCGAAATTGTGCTGAGATCTGCCAACATGATCTGACTGGATGTTAGTATTGGTCGCTTTTTGCGTGGTCCAAAGCCAAAGGAATAAAGATACAAATTGAGCCGGGCGTGATGGCACACTCCTGTAATCCCAGCACTTGGGAGGCTAAGGCAGGCAGATGGTTGCAAGTTCGATACCAGCCTCAACCGTGTAAGGAGACCTCATCTCTAAAAGACAAAAAAATAAAAAAAGATGCAAACCGATCGGGTAGATCTGGGTCCATCCCTCACCTCCACCCTTCGCTTTCCGGTACTGGGCCAGGAATCCAAGGCCTTTGCACTGAACTAGACCGCCGCCCTTTATATTATTTATTTGGAGGCAGAGTCTTTGCCAAGTTGCCCAGGCTGGTCCTACTTAGAATACCCCCATCTCAGCCCAAAGAATGCTGAGGTAACAGATACGCACTATCACGCTGGATTAGATTCCCTTTTATCCAGCCTTTGCCCCTGTCTCTTTATTGCTTTGTGTATCATTTGTTGTTATTTTGCATATTACTCTCTCAAACTATTGGCACTTACTATATTTAAAAATTTTTTAAACTGCATTAAGTCAATCATCAAACAGTAACAAAAGAACGATTAATGTTGTTCTTCTGTCACATTGATAGATAATTAACAAAGAACTGCTTAAAAACACTGTACAGTATAGATGGTGTACCAGGAATCAAACTCAAGACTTTGTGCTTGCCAGGCCTGGACTTAGACCACTGAACTAAATCCATGGATGCCTTCCATTTTAAATGGGGTGTTTAAAAAATCTTGTGAAGATGGGAATCAAGAGAGAGGAAGAAAGGGCTGGAGGTGGAGCTCACTGGTAGAACACTTACCTAGCCTAAACAAGACACTGGATTTTTCTCCACCATGGAGGTGGGGGAGACTGCAAAAAAGACAATCCAAGTGGTTCAACTAGCAAACAAAAGGCCAATTGGAAGAGGGTGACCTCTGGACAAGAGCTAAAAATTTGAGCATTAACATAAATAGTATAGTACAAGTGTTCCTCTGCTTATGTTCAAATCGCATCCTAAAACTATTGTAAATGAATTTAACCATAAATCAAAACTGATTAACAATAGCACCTAACTTACCAAACTTCCTGGCTCAGCCAGACTGTACACTGAGATGTGTCCAAACTGAGCCCTTGGGCATGTTGTGTTATTTTGTCTTAGTATTAAAATATAAAAGGATACCTAGGCAGGAAAGCACATGATTGTAATTCCAGCACTCGGAAGTCTGAGCCAAAAAGATTGTAAGTTTGAGACCAGCCCAGACTACATATAGAGAATAGAGTTTACCTAAAAAAATAAAAAGTTACTTTGTGTATTAAGAATATTGTGGGGTTGGGGATTTGGCTCATCTGCATAAGTGCCTGCCTTGCAAGGACGCAGTCCTGAGTTCGATCCCTGGTACCGATAAAAAAAAATTGTGTTTGTTACTATATATGGCCTAAGATAATTCTTCACCCAGTATATCCCAAGCAAACCAAGAGGTTGTACACCTCTTGGTGTCACAGGCAATGCATGGCATCAAAACATCATACCACATTTTACTAATCTGGAAGAAAGATGAAAATTTAGAGTATAGTTTCTTTTTTCCCAAATTCTTTTTTTTTTTTTTTTTTGTCTTTTTCCTTTTTATCTGTACCAGGGATCAAACTCACGACTGCCTGCTTGCAAGGCAGGTGCTTATGCCGCTGAGCTAAATCCCCAGCCCCCAAATTCATTTTATTGCAAAGAGAAAAATCAAAATGGAGCCACCCTTAAGTTCCACATCACCAAATAAAGAACTTAGTGATCTTCCCTTCCTAGAACTCAGGAGAGCGTTAACATCCAAATTTTTTCCGAACAAGCTACTTCAGCTGTAATAAATAATGAAGTTCCCTCTGCTTTGATGCCTCCTCCAATAAAAGTAACATGATAGTAAAGGGTTTCATTAGGCAGTTCAGGCTGGCCTTGCACTCATCTCATAGCCCAGGCTGGCCTGTACTCATTTTGCAGCCCATCTGGCCTTGAACTCACAGCAAACCCCTGCCTCTGCCTCTGGAATGCTGAAATTACAGGCATGTGCCACCATGCCCGGCTTCTGACTGTGTCATTTTCACACTATCGTAAAGGAAAATATTGTATGCTAATAACTCAGTAATCATCAAATTTATAGCCATAGAATGAGTGAAATCAATGACAATGTCAAGAAAAGCTCCAGGACTAAGTCCTGAGGAATCTCAAAATATATGGAGGTTAAAAAAATATAGATAGATAGATACTAAGTCTTTAAACAGAAAGTTGAATGAGGAAAGGGAGAACCAAAAGAATGTGTTATCACTAAAACCAAAGAATATGGTGCCTTGGGAAAAGTAGATTACTGTCTTCAGTGTCAGAGGACAAAAAGTGCAAAAAGTCTGAGGACAAGAAGTGCTTCTATGGATTGACATCATAAATCAATACTGACCATATGAAATGCTGATCAGTGGAGTAGAACCAGATTAGATCATTGCTGATGGCAAGAAACAAACATTTGAAAAATTTCAAACAAAAACAGAGAAATACAACTAAAATATGAGGTGTAAGAAGTTTGTTCTATCACTATTGTACATTTAAATTGGAAAAATAAAGGATGTGTTCTAGTAGTAGTGATCCAGTAGAGGGGGAAATTCTGATGATGAGGAAAAAGCCAAAAGAGAACCATAGAAGCAAAATCTTAATAGCAGGAGGGCCAGAGACTTAGCTCAGTGGCATAAAAGCCTCCTTGGCAAACTCCTGAGTTAGATCCCTGATACCAAAAAAAAATCTTAGTGGCAGGAAAGTAGCAATTTCAAGAACAAGGGGGGAAAATGCCTTAGGGAGAAGAGGGAGAAGTAGAAACATTTCTGCCTAACATACTAAGAGAAAAGACAGTTAATGGGCACTTGTCCAATTGGTTTGTAGATAAAAGGGGTCTATCCAGGACTTTCTCCTTGATCCTGTTTTTCAGTGAAATTTGAGGCAAGAGGGGAAATGAAAGAACAGTGGGAATTTTGAAAAGAGGAGCAAATGTGAGACACTAAATGGTGAAATCTCTGCATAGATACATAAGGCAATTGAAAGTGTTCACAGCAGTAATTATAAGGAAGAATCACAGAATCTAAACTGAGTAAGGAAGGAAGAGAAGGGAAATGAGGAATGGGTGGAAGTGTGAATACAATTAATAGAACTTTTGGAGTAAAAGATGCAAAAAAGAGTGAGGAAAGACTCCAAAATGTCAGTCAGTTAAAGGGAACAGACTAAGACAGTAGAAGAGGATTCTGAAGAGCTGCTGTAGCTGGGTGTATGGATAAAAAGAACAAACGTAAAAGACCTGAGGTATTTAAGAGGATGGAAGAGAACTGGTTAGGAAGCAGTGATGAAAAGCAAGAACACACAGCTCTGCATTGGGCTGCATGAGTTCAAATTCTAGTGCCAACATTTACTAGCTATTTGAACTTGGATTAATTAACTGGTTTAAATCAGTTTTTTTATTCTTGAAGCTGTAACAATTACCAGGATCCCCAACTGCCTGTATAAGGGGTACAAAGGAAGGATGAAATAAGAAACAGACAAATTTAGTAATACATGAAGGAGGGGCAGAGGTCAGTGCCTCAGGATGGGCAGAGACAGATACGCCAAGCCATCCACTATTTATTGGTTATATACAATGACAGGAGGGGCTGGGGGAAGATTCAAAATCAGCTGAAGACTCAGAGGTTCAAGACTCAAAGGACAACAGATAAACCTGGGATGACTCAAGAGAACAGAGATGATCCCATGCTAAAAAGAATATTTCCCTATAGTGTTTTTTAATCTTAGCAGTTTTAGTTTTAGTCTTAGTGGGTGTAGGAGGTGGACCATCCCTAAAGAATTAATGGGAAGGCCAGAGATTTAGCTCAGCACCAAAGTGGCTGCCTGGCAAATGAAAGATCCTGGGTTGCATTCCCAGTACCTACAAAAAAAAAGTTAATGGGAAATCTCAAAAGGGTGATGTGGGTGTTATGGATTCAGAATTGATGGTCAACTTAATGCCAGCTGGATTACATCAGCATGGCATTGAGTGAAGATACTCCACCTGAGGAAAGTTGCCAGGATAAATAGGTGGGAAAGAAGGGAGGTGTTGAGGGTTGAGGCCTTAAGGAGGCATTGTGGGTTCCTGGCATGTACCCGCCGATTGTGCTTGTCGTCCAAGGAGCTCAGGGCCTGAGTATCGCTGAGGATGGCTGTGGTGCCTTTCAGGATAGCCCCCATCTTTGTTGTGAGTGTGACTTCTCAGCTCCAGAATAGAATCCTCATCCCACTAGCACAGCTCCTTCATCCTGCTGGCATAGACTTTCTGGCTGCCACCGCTGACCCTTGGGTCTTCCCAGCACGGATCTGTAAAAGAGACTAGCGTGAGTCCTTCTTGTGGGCTCTGGACCTCCAGTTGGACTCGTGGGAGGCATTGTCCTGAGCTCTAGGGTTTTATCTAGACTCGTGGGACACTGCTGTGGGATTTAGGCTCTTGACTAAATAATCTGTCTTTGGTGTTGTGGATAGATTTCCTGCATTTTCCTGTGTTAACTCCCAGTGACCATCATAAAAATATTATAAACTCCATGTCCTGAACTTAATTGTTCTCCATGTACAACCCCTGACTACAACAGTGGGTAATCCCAAACCTCCTTTTATCCCTTAGGAAAGTATGCAAAATTAGCCATTGTGAGTTTGTGGTCCCCAACAATCAACAATAGTATTGTTTCATGGGGTGTTGAGAAGAGTGAGGTAAATTTAAATAAAATCACATAGCACAGTGTTTGTACCATGTGTTCTGTGTGTGTTATTTCAGAATCAGTTTGGAAACTGTTAAGAGTTTTCTGGTGCAATAGAGAAGGAAAAAGTAAAAAAATTAAAGAACAGGTTTATTGAGGACATGGAGTACACAACCCATGGCGGGTGAACTGTCTCATTTGACTGGATACAGAGAGGTAGAGGGTTATATGACCTCTGATCAGAATTGGCACATAGGAGGCGCACACTGATGACGTGAGGAACCGATTAGAATAATCTGTGTGTGCAAATAGGAAGGGGAGCTGCACTTACGGCTGAAGAAGGAGGAAGTGGTGAGCGTTCCCACTTTGGCCTTCTACTCTGTTAGACCACTGCCATAACTGTACAGTAATTTATCCTAGGGCAAGAACCTTTCAAATAAATTCAAATTGTTTATTCTTAAAGCTGTAACAATTACCAGGATCCCCAACTGCCTGTATAAGGGGTACAAGGGAAGGATGAAATAAGAAACAGAGACAAATTTAGTAATACATGAAGGAGGGGCAGAGGTCAGTGCCTCAGGATGGGCAGAGACAAAGATACTCCAAGCCATCCACTATTTATTGGTTATATACAATGAAGTGAGTAGTATTTCAGCTTTCCCACATTTCTTTGCCTTTGCACTTTTTAGACATCAACACACTTAAAACTCTTACTCCAAGTATTAGAAATTTGTGCTGTGCCAAAGAACTTCAAAATGAGAAATGAAAAGAAAGATGAATGGGGTGAGGAACTGCATCTTGTTCTCTAAAATCGAAGATTTAGAGAACGCTCACTCTATTGCAACTGATAATGACAAGCTTGTAAATATAAGTGGTTCTAATTTTTGTTTTTCATTTTGCTCAGAAAAATAATGCATCTTTGGTTTATTCTTTGGGGGAGCTTCATGGGTATGTACTGAGAAAGTTAATATTCTGCCATCTCATTGGTCTTCATTAATGAATTTCTGACCTATATTTGTAAGTCCTAGCTATGAGACAGCTGTAATAAAATAGTCCATATACACTTAAGATCTAAAATGTCTAATACTGAACTTAATATTGATTCCCAGCTACTTTTTCCAGTAATATTGTATAGTTTTGGTGATTGAATCCAGGGCCTTTTCAGTGAAAGGAACTACTACATCCCCAGTTAATTTTTTATTTTCTATTTTGGATAGTATCTCACTAACTTACTAACTTGCCCAGACCTGCCTGGAACTCAGGATCTTCCAGCCTTTGTCTCCCAGAGTACTGAAATTATAGGTGTGGGTCACTATATCCAGACCAGTAGCTTTAAAAAGAACTTGACTGGGTCCTCCTTATCTCCATTTTGACAGCCTTAGTTCAGGCTTGTATCAATATCATTACTCCCATAATTTCCAATCACTTTTATATCTCTCCCTTAACTGCTTCTAATCTTGTTCTCTACTCACCTTAACACTGTTTTAAATACTGATCTACTCACTTAACTTCTCTGCTAAAACCCATCTATGACACTTTTTAAATCTTTTATCCCAAGGGAAAGTGTTACAGGTAGCTGAGTTAGAAATATTACAGGCAGTCAGACAAGACTGGGCCCTTAAAGGAGCCTGTGCAGAAGACCCACGTACCTTGCAACATTAGAAGAAACAGATCTGGGGGCTGGGGATTTAGCTCAGCGGCATAAGCACCTGCCTTGCAAGCAGGCAGTCGTGAGTTCGATCCCTGGTACCGGTAAAAACGAAAAAGACAAAAAAAAAAAAGAAAAGAAACAGATCTGCTGCTAGCCGGATCTGAAGACAAAAGGCAAAACAAATGCAACCACACCCTAAGTGTAAACATCAGAGACTGATATTCTAGACAGGTATGGATCACCTTGAGGAAGCCAGCAGTTACCACTCTCTGCAGAAAGGGTCACTGCTCTTTAAGCATGCCCACTTACTACGTGACTCACCTCCCCATTTGATCCCATTTTAATCCGTTTTATCTGAACAATTACATTTGTAATCTTACTGGTTAACCATAGTTCTGTCCTATCTCATACCCGCCTGTCTTTTGAGATCCCATTTTTTCCCATTTTGGACCCACCTCACCTCACAGTTTTGTTCTATAAAAGTCCCTAAAAGAGAGTCTTTGGTGACCCATTCAGGACCCCTTCTGTCTCTGAATCAGACAGAAGCTTTGTTTCTCTCAATAAATGTATTCTGCTCTTAACCTCCGTTGTTCCTAAAATTCATTCTTCGATTTTAGAGAACAAGAATTCACACCAGACATCTAGTAGGTGGAGTTTCCTTTCCCTATATCAAAAGAGACAAATGTATATAATACATTTGCACAAACGTATATAATAATACTTGAAAATAGAAACAAATAATAAAAACAAAATTTGATGTTTACATCTAAATGTATCATCTTGCTTTCTTCCTCTGCCAAATCCTTTGGTAGTTACTGATTTACAGGGGTATAACTCAGACTCCTTAGCAAAAGCATTCTCATGGGCTCTGCCTATATGTCTTGTCTCATTTTCCACTGCTTCCTCCACATGTCTAAATTTTAGCCATAGCAAATAACTTGCATATACCAGGCTGCTACCTTTGCAGAACATGTATCATGATGCCCTAGAGTGCCATTTCTTCCATGGATATTCCAGACTCGTTAAAGTATTCTTTACTCCAAGAACTTTTTTGGTCATAACTACCTCTCATTATATTGAATTAAGTCCCTGCCCCAACCTGGGTTTGCATAGCAGCCTTTGATCATATAACTTTTCATTTTTTGAATAGTTTATGTCTATTTTTCCTACAAAACTAAATTTTTCGATCACCTACTAAAGTAGATTTTTAAAACTGAGGCCTTGGGGTTGGGGATTCAGCTCAGTGGCATAAGCGCCTGCCTTGCAAGCAGCTGGTCGTGAGTTCGATCCCTGGTACCGAAAAAAAGGAAAAAGACAAAAAAAAAAAAAACAAACCTGAGGCTTTGTATTCCTGAAATTAATCTTTTCACAAAATGTATTATAAATGAGATTTAGGAAAAAAAACCAAAAAGCTTCCTTGGGGCTATCATCTGTATCTCATTAAATCTCTGTCCTAGAACACCTAACAGTGATAGAAGGAGTACCAAGTGAAGGAATGTGTTCTTGAGAGAGAGACAAAAAATCTGTCTGTTTATGCAAGAATGTGTAAACTAAACAAGAGTGAGAAGAAAAGGAGATTTTTAAAAATTAATTAATTAATTTATTCATTCTGGTAGCAGAAATCAAACTCTGGACCATGCACTTGCCAGGCAGATGCTTATGCCTCTGAGCTATATTCCAGGTCCCTATTTATGATTATTTTGTTACTAAGTTTATTGGTACAATTTAGAGATACATAGTGATCGCATTCATCATAGAGAATTTGTGTCTGTACATAGTATATCCTGTCACCTCTTTTTTTCCCTATCCCTTCTCTTCCCTTGAATCCCTCTTCCCCTCCTTATTTACAAAGCTTTGTTTCCATTTTGTCTGTCTTTTCTCATTTTTTTTTCCTTTTCCCTTCCTTGCCCCCTCCTGCCTCCCTAGTTTCCAGAAAAGGGCATTCTAGAAGAAACCATAGCCCTTAATTTCATATTTATTTACCAAGCAATATATCAACCCCTAACAAACCAAGAATAGGATTTCATATCTTATTTTGGGATTTGTATTAAAGTTGATTGAAGTTTTTAATATTGAAAGTTGTTGTATAGATGGATGAAAAGTCAAATAGGAGTTTTTATCTTAGTATGTGTCAGGTATTAATCTACCTAAATTATTCTATTTGTTGGTATTATTGATATAGGGGAATGAAACTCCCAATCTACTAGATGTCTAGTACGAATAATGGTAGCTAAGAGCAGAATATATTTATTGAGAGAAAGCTTCTGAGAGAGAAACAAAAGAGGTTGCCAAAGACTCTCTTGTTTAGGGACTTTTATAGAGCAAAACTTCCAGGTAAGGCAGGTCCAAAATGGGAGAAAAAATGGGATCTCAAAAGGCAAGCGGGCATGAAATATGGTTAACAATAAGATTACAAATGTAATTGCTCAGGTAAAATTGATTAAATCAGAATCAAATGGGGAGATGAGTCATGTAACAAGTAGACATGAATATAGGGTCTTTGCTGGTAAGGGAATGGGTTAATGGCTCCTTCTGGCTTCCTCAAAGCCATCCATATCTATTTAGAATATCAGTCCCTGATGTTTACACTTAGGATGTGGTTGCATTTATCTTGCCTTTTGTCTTGAGATCTGGGCCACAGCAAAAGTGTCTGTCTCCTTTAAGTTCATAAGGTTTCTGGCTTTTCCACTGACTCCTTTGAGGGTCTAGCCCTGTCTGACTGGCTATAATATTTCTATCTAACTCACCTGCCTAAAATATTTTCTTATTTTACACAGGGGGAAGCTAACACAGGGTGAAACTTAACACAGTTCCATAATATGCTCAGAATCTTACAGCTATTAAGTAGAATCTCAGCTCTGGGGTCTGATTCTAAATTTGTAGGTAATATCTTCTTCTCATATGTATGAAATACCATGTATATATGTAATATTTCCTCTCATTCTAGGATGTTTCCCCCACCTCGTACAAAGAGTGTAACACACATGATAATATAGATAGCCCTGTTACCATACAATATGCAATAATAAAGACATGATTTTATAATCTCATTCTAACAAGATACATACATGTAAAATAAAAGCCAAATGTGGTAGTTTTATAGATAGCTACATTAGTTAGAAATATAGCAGGCATTCAGACCAGGTTGGGCCCTCAAAGGAGTCAGTGTAAAAGATGAGAATGCATCAGACTGTGGCTAGAGGTGCATCTGATGATTAAAGTCCCAGTGACTAGTTTACGTACTTCCCTAAGGGATGAACAGAGGTTTGGGATTATTGGTATCACCCTCTGAGATTTCCCATTACCTCAATAGGAGTGGGCTATTCTCTCTTACCTACTGAGACTAAGACTAAGACTATAAAACTAAGACTGCTAAAACTAAAGACAAGGCTGATAGAGTTATTTCCAAAAGATGAAAAATATTAACAAAAGATGAGAAATATAAAATAAAAAGCGGCCTTTATTCTGAGAACACGGAGAGAGATGACCGGCACCCCCACCGCTGGCATCCGGCGATCTCTCCGGCGGACACGTGGCGTGGGGGCCTGTAAATAGCCTCGGTTTGGGGTGGAACCTAAGGCGGGCATTAGGGATACACAGGTAGCCCATTGGTCCTAGGTTTGGCGCCATATGTAAATTCCCAGGGGCGGGAAGATGGCGTCACAGGTAACTTCCTAGGGGCAGGGCAAGATGGGGCTTCCTGCTTTTGGTTGTGGCTTTCCTGGTTACAGTGTCCTGTCTGGGCCAAAACCTTTCAAAGGCTATGACTATAGATTACCATTCATATTACCTTAGCAACCACACTTGCAATTTTATTGATTAATCATAATTTCGACCCACATTGTACCTGCCTTATGATTTTGTTCTATAAACTTCCTTTGAGAGGCAGGTTTGTTGATAAGCCACTTGGGACCCTTCCTGTCTCTCAGGAGTTATTTCTATTCCCCATTCCCCACTCCTATTCCCTATTTTTTTTTCTTTAATAAATTGTTTTACTCTTGGGGCTGGGGATTTAGTTCAGCGGCATAAGCGTCTTCAGCGGCATAAGCGTCTGCCTTGCAAGCAAGGCAGTTGTGAGTTCGATCCCTGGTACCGATAAAAACGAAAAAGAAAAAAAAATTGTTTTACTGTTAACCTCCACTGTTTCATAGAATTTAATCTTTGACTTCAGGAACCTGTACTCAGCATATTTCACATCTAGCATTTCCCCTATATCCAATTGCACATGCCATTCCCTGCACTCAGGAGGCAGGAGGATCATCACAAGTTTAAGGCTGTCTAGGATACATAGTAACTTCAAGACCAGTTTGGATTATAGAGCTAGACTCTGTCTCAAAAAATCAACAACTACAATACTTATTTCTGCATGGATCAGACCAGTGTGCTGCTAAATCTATACTTATGATAATATAAAGAAAACAGTGCTAAGGACCAAAAATGTTACCTAACCTCAGAGCCCAGCATGGTGAAGGTGACACACTGCCATCCTGGACTGTAAGGAGGGCAAGTCGTGGTAGCCCTTGTGACTCAGATGACTCATTTTAAAAATAAGCAGCAAGATTTTGGAATTGTTAACTTTGTTATCTTAATTTAACTTTGACAACACACATAACTCTTCCAAGTTTCTGAATCCAAGTGCAAAGGTATTGCCTCCATTACTCAGAATAGTATCCCATTGAGAAACACAGCTGAGGAAAAATACGTTATTACCAGGAGAGTCTCTTGCAGTTGCCTCATTTCTTGTGCCCAATGCCAAAGTTAATATACAGAAATAGGTGTCATTCTTAGCTTTCTATTTCTTCTGGCAGACACAGTAATGTATGAATTATAGTCTCCTAAGTTTCCCTTGGAAGCTGCAGAGTAAGCTATTCCATTGATTCCTATTTAATGAAAAGTACATCTAAACAGATGTCACTCAACATCATATTCAACAGTCAACATCAGTTTAACAATAATAAGCTAATAGCTATCATTTTTGTAGCTATCTACTATGGGCCACATTCTATACATTTCTTCTCTTTTAAAACAGTCCAGTAATAATAACTAACATTAATTATTTACGTAAGACTTTGTACTACACTTATGTGCATTAATTATTTAAACCTCATGTAAGTTAGATACAATTATTAATCCAATCTTACTGATAAGAAAAATGAAGGGTAAAAAAGTTAGGAAACCTGCTCAAGATCCCAGCTACTAGGTAGCAGAGTCAAGATAAGGAACTAGAAAATTTAGCCACAACTCTGTGGTAGCTTTTCCTAAGATATGCAATATTACCTCTTACGGCTAAAGACTCTATAGTCAGTCAGCTGGTAACTGGCAAACTAGCATTTAAATCTAAAAACCACTTTCTTCAAAAAATCAATACTTTTTACTCTTTGCTGGAACTACCTTTCATATCAAACTTCAAATTTATTAGTACCTCGGCATACAAGTCTAACATCTCAGTATGCAATGATGGTACAAAGGAAAGAAAGATGTCATTCCTATCCAGGATCTCAATAACATCTGTACATTGAAAATTCACATTTCTTCCCTATTTTGTTTCTGAACTCCTAAGAGGTGTGTCCAACTTCTTAATTGACAGATCTGTTTGATCACACATATAAATCAAATACCCAAAAATAACCTTTGCTTTTCCAATTTATTATTCTTGCACAGTTTCTGATCTCAATCTGTGGCATTAACATCCACTCAGTGATTCAAGAAGCAAAGTAAGAAAGGAAACAAAGGGGTGATGGATCATCCATCTTGAGGATGTTGTCTAAAGGAGCCACATCTACAACAGTGATTTTTTGTTTGTTTGTTTTTGGTGTTTTTTTTGTACCAGGGATTGAACTCATGACCTCACACTTGCCAGGAAGGCGCTTATGCCGCTGAGCTAAATCCCCAGCCCCACAATAGTGTTTAGTAAGACAATAGGTTGGCATGATGGCTGTGATTGTGACAAAATGATGTAAGAGAAATGAAAGTTAAAGCAATACCATTAGACAAGTAGAGAAGATGGCTGATTTTGATTTTGAACAATTCATTCTTGACACCTGCTTTTGCTTACCTAACTCCTACTTCATTTTTAACATTTTCATTTAAACTCTGATTAGCTAAGTTTATCCCATTTACCTGGTTTCATTCTGCACTTATCCTTGTGTTCCCAGTGTGTGATCAAAACTACTACCAGGTATAGTAGGATACATGGATCACTAAGCTATTGAATGCTAGAATCATCATCTCAAAGAGTACCAAGATGATCCTTGTTCTAAAAGATTTCATTTTTGTGGGAGATGAGAAAAGTAGATGGGGAAAAAATTCTTAGCCTAGTGCCATTGCTTTTATATGTCATAGGAATCCAGGAAGGGAAAAGTAGGTTTGATTTAAATTAGTGATCTTAGAGAACATGGATGAGAGAGTTGGACCTGAGGGTCTCAATCATGACTGATGTACTTTCTGAGAGAATGCAGAGACATGGAAACCAGGAACTGGAAGAAGAAAATGACAGATAAAGGAGTCAGAGATAGAAGGAACAGATGTTAGCAGCCAGTGAGAGAGAAGTACATGAAAGACAGGACACAAGGATGAGGACTGTGCAGCTTTCACTCACATCACTGGACATGGCACAGTGGGATGGTAGGGGCCTCTGACATGGTCCTCAACCATCCATTCAGTTCCTGCCTAATGAAACTCATGTTCTCTTATACACCTCTGGTCTTCAATGTAGGCTGGATTTTGTGAATGACTTCTTTATGATGCCACAGAGATGATGGGGTGTTAAAGCCAGTCTTCAGAGTGTAGCTTCATCTTGGAGGAAAGCAATTTGCTCTCTTGTGAATGATCTAGAGAGAGGCTCACAAGGCGAGGAATGAGGGAAGCTTCTGGCCAGCACCTAGCAAGAAGCTCAGTTCTGCCAACTACATGCATAAATGTGGAAGCTGATTCTTTCCCAGCTGACCTTAAGAAGATTCAAAATCTCAGTAGTGAGTTTCTCCTCCTAAAAGACCTTAAACCAGAGGCCCTGAGCGAACCTGTCTGGTGTACTGACCTTCAAAAACTGAAATAGTGTGTTTATTGTTTAAGGGCACTAAGTTGTGGTCTAATTTCCTAAAAAAAATAGGTAATGGACATGGAGCAGAATCCTGTGAATGAGCCCACCTGAGCATAACAAGTGGCCCAGGACTTTCAGAGGGGAGCACAACAGAAAAGAGGTGAGAGCTTGATGCTGGTAGAATCAGCTAGGATGAAAATAATGGGGTGATCTTTCTCTGCAGAAGAGCAACAGTACATCCAGTTTGCTCCACTCTTTGCTGAAAAAGCCAAAATTCCTTGTTCAAAGTTGACGTGTTTTAATCCTTCGTTTCCGCGTGTGGGCACTGTAGACCTGGTGGAACGGGATCCAGTAGAAAAAACTTTCACAAGTTTTGACAGAGGGGAGGTCTGCTTTGCTCAGTCCTTTTGCCCTTACAATCTAACACTCTACAAAAATCAGAGGGACAAAAGATATCTGTGACAAAAGAAGCTGATCGTAACAGTAAAATACCTCTGGATGGAAAGCTGAAGGGAAAGCTTAAGTTAGTTTAAAGGACTCAGCTACTCAGTTGGTTTCAGTTTCCTGAGTTGCACTCCAGGAATAAAAACAAACAACAACAACAACAACAAAAAAAACCCCACTCCAGTAGCAGCAGACCCCCTTGCTTAGTCCCCTGCTTCCCATCCTGAAGGCACTGCATCTGCTTCCCCACTCTCACCTCACCTACCCGACCGGAGCTCTCCATCTCCTTCCATCCTCCCTCCTCCTTCGTAGCAAGAAAGCCTCATTTTCACGAGGTTCTTATTTGTGTATATGAAAGAGGCCTCCCGCAGAGTGCTCCTTTGCATTTTTCTGTCTGCTCCAAGCCTGAACCTGATATCCCTGGCCAGGAGTGGAATACACATGCTGCTTTTGATATTAAAGTATTGAAGGAATTACTGCAGAGGGTTTTGAACAATGGAGACCTCATATAGTATGTTATCTAGAAAATAAAATTCAGGAATATTTGTTGGTTGATACCATATCAGCTGGATCTGTTTGTCACCTACCCAGTTTCTGCATTTCGATGTTCCCTTGAGAACCTTATTAATTAACCAAACAAGCTCAAAGATATAGGGAGGATGCTGATGCTACAGCCAAAGCGATTATTTATGAGATGCTCCTGGGAACAGGTGCATTTGCCAATTTAAGAGCTCAGGCACGAGCATCTGCTCTGCTTTTCAAACAGTCCGGTGACCTTCTTTGCCATACGTGGCTTTCAGTCCCAGAAGATGGTGCGCTTAATCAGTCCTGAAGTCCTGTACTTACAGGAAGCCTTAGAGCCTTACACTTAGTTTGTCACTCGCCTACAAGAAGCAGTGTGTTGACAAATCTCTAACAATCAGGTGGCTGATATTCTTATTCTTAAATTAGTTTATGATAATGCTAATAATTGCAAACATGCTTTAAATACCATTCTCTCTACTCCTGATTTGACTACTTATATTCATGTTGCCAAAATATTGTATCTACTGCTCATTCTTTAGCGATCACAACATAGGCTATTTCTCAGCACCTTCAAACAAAACCAGATGCCATTACACGTTTTTATTGAGGTAAACAGGGTCACACTGGTTGAGAATGTTCATTGCATCCAAGAATGACACAGGCATTCATCTATCAGCTGTGTGGTCTGTAACTCAACCACAGTCTGCTTTACCCCCAGGCCCATGTCCTTGTATGAAAGGTTTTCGTTAGACAAGAAAGTGAAGATCTCAGTGTCATAAGGATAGCTCCTCCTTGCCTCAGGGAAATGGAACATCCTCCCCCAAGCTCCCATCCAGGTCCAGACAAAAACTGGGGAGAGAACAAACAGTACCCTGCTAATCCAGGCATAGTTAAACCAGTCATGCCCAATCCGAACCAGACAGAAGTCTGTGCCTCTACCAGAGTGGGTTCCTGGTGAGACCATACGTCACTCAGCTGCTGAACTGACCTGAATGCAGGATTAGATTTACCTGTCACTTCTCATATACATTTATTAAAGGGAGAGAAACCCCTATTAGTGCCCACTGGGATTTATATGCCGCCACCAGAATGCTTTGTGGAATTAATAATAGAAAAGGCAAGTTTGATTTCTTTTTTTTTTTTTTTTTTTATCGATACTGGGGATCGAACTCATGACCGCCTGCTTGCAAGGCAGGTGCTGTAGGTGCTTATGCCGCTGAGCTGGATCCCCAGCCCCTGATTTCTTTCTTTCTTTATGTTTTTGGTACTGGACATTGAACTCAGGACCGTGCACCTGCCAGGCAGGTGCTGTATTACTTAGCTATACCCAACCATAATAGATACGGACTGTAATCAAAAAATGGTCTAGCATCACTTTTAAATTGGGGCCATGGACATGCTAGTGTTTCCACCCAATCTCCCCTAACCCCAGTTGGGGATAACTCTTCAGAGAAAAATAATATTATAAATATTCCAGGAAGTTAGTAGGGGTGAGCCTTGTCTTGGTTATTTTTCTGTGTTGCTGGGATAAAATACCCAATACCCAAAATGAAAGAAGGAGAGGTTATTTAGCTCTCTGTAAGTGGAGGTTTCAGTCCATAATCAGCTGGTTCCAAAGCAGGATGCCATGGCACCAGGGCAACGCTTCAAGGCAGCAGCCATAAAAGCAGCCAGAGAAAAATGTGGTAAAGAGCGAGCCTCTTTTCCTCCCTTATATTGTACCCAGGCCACCCCCACCCCCCACTAGGGTGAGGGTAGTACTCATACCACCTCTGTGAGGAAGGATTCTGGCTTCCTGTTGAGTCCTAGTTAAATTTCTAAACTTCTCAAGTTGACACAACGTATCAACCATAACAGGTCTTCAGTACAAAAGACAACTATGGTCAAAGACACATTAACCATGATTTGGGACTACAAGGCACAATGTATGTACCATTGTTACCCCCTGGTGTGTTTTGAAAGTTTATTTTTTTTGTTTTCTTTTTTTTAATCTTTAAAATAAAGTGGATTTGAAAAAACTAATCAATAAAAACATCCCAAAACAAAGACATTCACCAAATGTCAGGCTTTAAGAAAAAGAGCACTTCAATCTGTTAAAAATTAAATAAACATAGCCAGGCATGGTGGTTCATGCCTTTAATCCCAGCACCTGGCTGGAAACTGAGGCAGGAGGATCATTGAGAGTTCGGGACCAGCCTAAGCTACAAAGTGAGCTCAAGGTCAGCCTGAACTGTAAAGCGAGACCCTGTCTCAAAAAGACAAAAAAAAAAAAAAATTAAATAAACAAAAAAGGGAAATATTGTTACAATCTGGTTACCTCCAGAACATACTTTGATACTTAAAAAAAATCTTCTTAAAGCTGCATATAGTTAATAACATGGGGTTGAGGTTATGCTTGTGTGTTAACAGACCAAAAAAACCTTTTTAAACATTTAAAATTATTTTAAAGCTGAGCATGGTGGCATACTCCTGTAATCCCAGCACTTGGGAGGCTGAGGCAGGAGGATTACTGTGAGTCTGAGACCAGCTGGGGCTACAAAGTGAGTCCAAGGCCAGCCTGAACTGCATAGTGAGACTTTGTATCAAAAATGAATAAATTAATTAAATAATTTTAAAATTATAATAAAAATTAGAAAAATTGGGATCTTCCCAATGAGATTTACCCTGATAGCTTTCTTAATGGTAACCACATTATCCAGTACATGTCTGTCCCCTTTATGCTTTTCTACTTTCTATAACTATCACTTGTATCACTTCCTAACATACCTACATAAGTTGCTTATTACTTTTGTCTATTGCCCCTTACTAACATGTATGCTCTATAAGAGTGAAGACCTTTGTAGGTTTTGTTCTTTGAAGTACTGGTAGCGCCTGTCACAAAATAGATAGGCTGTAAACTTTTGTAGAATGAAAATAGGAGTATTAGAGCCTGATTTCTTGTGGTCAAGTCCTAGTGTCTCCACGAGCTGCAGGACCCATGCCACAGTTTACCTACCTGTAAAATGGGATTCTAGTATCGACCTAGAAAGGGACCATAACTATATGTGAAACACCTTACAAGAGCAGTTGGTACATTGTAAGTACTCAGTGTATATTAACAAATACTATAATTATTTCAAGATATGATGCATGATAGGTCTCATTCACTGTGATTCCAGAATGAGGCCTGATGAGCAATTCATAGTTGTACCAGTGTTGTAGTCTAGGTTGGCAATTGGCAAATGACAAAGTACAAGAACCGAAAATTCTAGATATTGACTTACTGTGTCTCATTCTTAGTGATCAAATATGTGAGTGATCAGTTTACCAGGAGGCACACACAGGCCCATCCTAATTATTTTTTGTGGCTTCACTCATGACAGGCTACGGAGGTTTATTTCTAAAGAAAGGTCTTTGCTTAGGTTTCTGTGCTCATGCTTTCTGTTTGGCATGCCCTTCTCTCTGTACATATGCCTGACTGCTGATCTCTCATGCCCTGCCTATGCTGAATGGAAGGGACATTAAACCCTATTCTAAGCAATCTCCTCTGTACTTGAAGAGCACCTGCATATGCCCACCTTGTACCATTTATTATACCATGTTCAGTCCGGAGCTAGACTGGAAACAGAGCTCTGTATCTTAATAATCTTTTTAACTCCACTGAAAGCCTCGTGGGAGTATTGGTTGAATGAGTAAAGAAGGGAAACATCTCGGGCTCACAGGTATGACCTTAGAAGTATTGAGTACAGATGCATAGACTGGACTGACAGTGACTGGGGAATGATCCATCTCACCCACCCCTTACTCCACCATACTAGCAAAGTTAAATTTAAATCGTCGAATAAAATTTTGTGGGAAGCTCAGAGATACACCTTTTGAAAGTTTTAACTATTTTAAACATTTCTACACGGCTGTAAACATCCATGTCTAGTTTATTCGAACTCCTTTTCTTGCAAGTTTCCTCATTTCCTTTTATCGCCTTTGATGTTTCTTTTTTTTAAAAAAAAATTACGTTGGGAGCGGTGGTACGGGAGTGTAATCCCAGTACTTGGGAGGCAAGAGGAACACAGTTTGAGGCCAGATGGGTTTCATAATGAGGTCCAAAACCAAAAACGGGATATAGATTTTAATTTCCTGTTCCAGAATGTTCTTCCCTTCCTATGAGCCTCGTTTTGTCCTTTCTGTAAAATAATCTACACTGTTGTGTCCTAGCTGTCCGCAGATGGGCAAATCTTCTATTAGGAAACTGCCGATTGAACAAACACACTCAGTCCCGCCTCTGGAAGCCCGGACCGCTTTGGTCTAGAACCAGGGTAGGCGTTTGCGCAAGCACAGGAGCCCGGGATTGGCTCTGAAGGCCGCCCTGCTAGCCAATGAGGCGCGGGGGCGTTGTCCGGGGGGTGTGGCTCCGGCCTCTAAGTGAGCGCCCGGCAGCTGGCTCCGCCCGGCGTGACGCTATCAGTGCCAGGGGCTCGGCTTTTCTCCGCTGCGTTCTGCGAGCCTGGGGTCAGGCCAGAGACTCCCCCAGACCTCCCCACCTCTGTCAGTGGGGAAGGGGCGCCTGCAGCTTTTAGACGAAGAAGCCCGGGAGCCTCAGGCTGCCTGGCGCCTGGCGTGTGCACCAGGTCTGGGATGGGGACGGTAGGGGTGGGTTGCTGTTGTGGAGTGGGGGCGGCCTGGCCTGGTATGCAGCCATGGGGACGGGAGGAGACAAGGCTGGGCCTTGGGTGTCGTCGGGGTACCCCCATGTGGCTTCTGTAGTTGGGGTACTTGAGATCAGAGTTTGCGTAGCTCCTAGACTCCCCGTCTTCCTGTTTGGGGAAAGCGTATCTTTTCTAATGTTCCTCATAAAGCAGAGTTAATTTAGCTGTTCCTGGAAGCGGGGCTGTGGGAAGTGAAAAATTCTAAGATGTCCCAGCTCCTGGGAAGGCTGTGTGCAGAGGGAATGTGCAGGTTACAAGTCTGTGCTGGTTGGGAGAATCAGGCAATTAGACATGTGGTATTGTCTGTCTCTTTGACCTTGCTGACCTTTTACTTTAATTCCAGAATTTAAAACTGTGTGCCTCCCCATAATACCAGAATGCTGGGAGGCTGAGGAGGCTGAGGCAGGAGAATCAAGCCTAGACTTAGTGGGACCGTCTTAAAATTAAAAACTTTAAAACGATCTGGGGATGTAACACAGTGTAAAGGCCTTCAGTTCAGTCTCCAGTACTAAAAGGAAAAAAAAAAGTGAAGTTTTTTTTTATGTTGGGGAACATCAAAGGAATCTGATTTTAAGCAATGTTTTGAAAAGGACACTGCTATTCTAGCCCAGGAGATTAAAAACAATTCTAATTATGAAAGGACTTGTGGAAGATAGGCAAAGTAAACAGAGCGCATGGAAGGATCTATTGGCTTCGAAGATAGTTGTAAAATATATGTGGTGAAATGTCTAAGGACCTGGCTCTTCACTATTATTCTTCATACCATACATATTCCAATGTTAACTATTGATAATCGGTTTTTAAAAGACATATATATTAAAAGAAGTACAATACAATAGACTACCAAGATTGAGAGAAGGTATGTGCTTAAATAAATGAAATCTTTAAACCAAAATTAACCAAAGTCTGCATTTTTTTTCTTTGTCTCTTTGAGACAGTCTCGCTATGCAGTTCAGGCTGGCCTCAGACTCACAGCAATCCATCTGTCTCAGTCTCTCATGTGATGGCATTATAGACATGTGCCACCATGCCTGGTTCAAAATCTGCATTCTTAAAATCTCTCAGAACATTAATACAAGGTGCAGAAATGATTTGTGTGTACCTCTCTTGACCTTTAACAAAATGTACACATTTTTAAAAGTTGCTTTGCTTACTGCTAGGCAGAGGTAAGTTACTATTTGTGAAGGTAAGTTACTATTTTTGTAGACCCCTCTCACAATACTGGCACTTCATTTGATTCTGAAGATCTAAATAGTTCTGAGCAGCCTGTCAGAACTCTATGCCTGATTTTACAAAATGTGGTTTATAATAATTACAAAAGCATTTACAGTGCCATGGATATAGCCCAGTGGCACAGCACCTGCCTGGCAAATGTGAGGTCCTGAGTTTGATTCCCAGTACCAAAACCAAAACAAACAAAATACAAGCCAGTTACGATGACATAGGCCAACAACCTCAGCATCAGGAGACTGTAACAAGAGGATTTTGATTTTGAGGCCAGTCTAGGCTATCTAGTTCAAATGCAAACTGAACCTATATAGCAAGAACTTGTCTCAAACTCTAGCACCATTCTCAACCTTTATTTTTTACTGTATTATTTAAGCTAACTACTTTTCCCCTGGTCTCCATTGTGATAAAACATGTATTTTTCCTTGTTTGTAACTGATGTGCTGTAAAATGGTAGATTTTTGTGAGTTTCTCAACCACTAGAAGTTACTTGTACCACCTGACTTTCTGTGTGTATCTGGATTTTGTTACCTACCACCTCCTCCCTATGATGCTGTTGGTCACTCTGCATACCTCAGGAAAACTAATAGCAGATAACCTTTTTTTTGGTCTTTTTCCTTTTTATCAGTATCGGGGATCAAACTCACAACTGTCTGCTTGCAAGGCAGGCGCTTGTGCCGCTGAGCTAAATCCCCAGCCCCCAACATTCTTGACAAGATAAGATAGGACTACATTCCGGACATTTCTACTCAGCCTGAGGACTGAGTCATTTGCTTACAGGTACTTGTAGCTTCATGAAGTGAGGCCAGAATTGGGAAGACAAGAGAGTGAGGAAGAATATCCGGGTTGGTAAATCTGACAGGAGATAGCACATTCAAGAGAAAAGTGAGGTGACACTTTGGGAAAAGATTCTGGGGTTTTAGAATTTCATGGCAGATATAAAGTCTAGATTCCAGGCTACTGTCTTTAGCTTGAACTTTCCACTGTGTTTTTCCTTTCTTGGATTATGAATTAATTGGGAGATAACGGCTGGCATAGTTTCTCCTTCTAAATGATGGACATGGCTGTATCTCTGCAAGTAGGCTCTCTAGGAATTTACATGGCATCTGTATATGGAACAAGGCTACAGAATATAAGTTTATTTGTTTGCAGTTCATTTGATTGATTGATTTTTGAGGCAGAGTCTTGCTTTATAGTTAAAAAGCTTGCCTTGAAATCACTATGTAGCCAGACTGGCCTTAAACTCATGGTGATTTGCCTACCTCAGCCTCGCAAGTGCTGGAATTACCAAGGTACAACACTACACTCAGGTATATTTCCATTAGTATTTTATTGACAATTTATTTCAATCTGAAAATTTGAATTTCTTAATTTCTTATCCCCACTCCTCATGTTTTAAGTTCATAGTGAAGCTTCTTTCAGTGGTCATGCTCTCTCGTCTTCCACATTTGAGAATTGGTGGAAGCATTCATTTGGTTGTAAGTAAATAGCCAGATTACACCACTCTGGAAGAAAGAGGAAGATCTTATTTATACTGTAGTGATATTGATATGTAACATGGGAGAACTTATATTGATAGATCAGAAAAATATTTCCTAAAGAAACTTATATATATCGTTCAGAACAGTAAGTCTCACTGGTTGTTCACATTTTTACTTTTGGGTGAGATATGGGCATTGAGCATCAAAAGTTGCCAAGTTATCACATCTCTTAAAGCCTAAGTGTGAAATTTATTTTGTCATTATTTTGTTGTGGGGTATGGAGGATCAAACCTGGGCCTCATGCATGCTGGGAAAGTTCTCTGTCACTGAGCTGCATCTTCAGTCCTGAGTGTGATCTTTGAATTTAAGGAAATCAGACAAGGGTGGAACTGAAAGTGTTCAACCTCAAATTGTTGAAGTAAGGGGCTGGGGATTTAGATTAGTGGCACAAGTGACTGCATGGCAAGCATAGGTTGTGAGTTTGATCCCTGGTACCAAAACAAACGAACAAAACCAAGAAAATAAAATCAAATTGTTAAAGTAGCCGGTTGACTCACGTGGTAGAAATGAGAAGAATGCTGTTAGTACAATACTACAGTAATTAATTTTAGAATATTCAAACTTAGACTGCTTAAGATCTTAAGAAGATTACTGAATTACTTGATTACTGAATTTGGTGAAATAGCATAATTAAGATGTAAAGAATTAGCCGGGCGTAGTGGCTCATGCCTGTAATCCCAGCACTCGGGAGGCTGAGGCAGGAGGATCATTGTGAGTTCAAGACCAGCCTAGGCTACAAAGTGAGCTCAAGGCCAGCCTGAACTGCACAGAGAGACCCTGTCTCAAAAAGACAAAAAAAAAAAAAAAAAAAAAAAAAGAATTGAAATCAATTTGTTTTAATCTATGGAAATTGGCAGTTGTAAGAGAAAGGCAGACCTTTTGTTACCCATTTCAGTTTCACAGAGTTATAAGAACTGATGCTGTGTACGGTGGTGCACACCTGTAATCCCAGAACTTGGGAGGCTAAGGCAGGAGGATCACTTTTGAGTTTGAGGCCAGTGTGGGCTACAAAGTGAGTTCAAGGCCAACCTGAACTGCCTAGCAAAACCCTGTCACAAAAAACAGACAAACAAACTGAACTCCACTAGAACAGCTTTGGAAATACTAGAATGGTCACTTTCTAGGTCTCAGGAGAGCTCCCTATACTCTTCAAATTCCAAATATCCTCCTTGAATACAGAACAGGCAATTTAACAATTCCATTAAGAAAGTTGAAGAGTGAGGTAGGAAGACTTAGGCTAAGTCTTGTCTGAGGCTACTTAGTATGGGAGGATCAAGAATAGGCTTATAAACATGGACCTGCATTGTGTTTTGGCAAGAAATAACATGGGAGCTTTTAATGAATGTTTAAAACTGCATTGTTCAATATTGAAACTACTAGGTCGGAAATGACCACTGAGCATTTGGAATGTAGTCATGCTATTGGAGATGTACTATATTACATCTCTGGTAAGATACCAGACTTCAAAGATTTGGTGTATAACACAGAAATGCAAATTTCTAGAAATTTTCTGTTTATTAGATACTAAAATAATATGTTGGATATATTAACTTAATATATTATTAAATTAATTCTTCCTGTTTCTCATTCCTTTTTTAATGTAACTACCAGAAAATTTAAAATTACACATGTGGTTTGCATCTTATTTTTTTTGGTCACTATCTATTGGGAAGGTTAATGTGACAAAGAAGATTGTGTAAGGTTGGCATCCTAAGTACAGTACTGGAAAGTAACATAGATGCCTCCCTCACTTTATATCCTCATATATATAAGTTAAAGCAGAGGAAAAAAATTCAGTAACATTGCTTCAGTAACAGAGCTTTTTGGTCTTAAGTAGCAGAAGAGCCCTGTTCAAGGGAAGAACAATGGGTTCTAGTATTCTGAGTTTATTTATTTATTTAGTCTTTTTTTAGACAGGGTTTCTGCTATGAAATTCAGACTGACCTTGAACTCACTTTGTAGTCCAGGCTGGCACTGATCCTCCTACCTCAGCCTCCCAAGTGCTGGGGTTATAGGCATGTGCCATCATACCCAGTGCTTAGTTTAGCAGTTAAATTACAGCTATGCAAGTGCCCTGAAGAACCCATTTAAAAACATGCTAAACTAGGTTTGGCAGCACATACCTGTAAATCTCAACTACTCTTAAGCCTGAAGCAGGAGGCTGGAAAGTTCAAGGCCAATCTGGGCAATTTAGTGTGATCCTGTTTCAAAATAAAAAAGACTAAGGATATAGCTCAGTGTTAGAATGCTTGCCTAGCATGTGCAAGGCCCTGGGTTCAATCCCCAGGCATCCCCTGAATACACACATACATGAACCCATGCGCATATACAAACACACGTCCCACAGCACAAAATCTGTGCTGCCAATTTCTTTTGCTAGAATTAAATATGGTAGTATTCATGAACACTTTTTAGTTTAAAGTATTGTATAAGTATAGAATGGGATTATTGGTGTTGCAATAGTATTGTTAGTCAACCAAGTGCTAGTTATTATAGGTACATGCCTTTTAAAGAAATCTGAAACTGATGTTGACAGCTTTGAATTCAGTGCTTTTTGACGTAATGTGGTCCATTGGTAGACAAGTGTGTCATTTTTATAAATAACTGTCCAGACTTTACCAATTTATAGAGAAACCTACTAATTATTTCTGCATTAATGTAGGCAAAGGCTTATAAAAGCTCTTATTTGATTAGAAAAGAATTTAACCCAAGATTGTCTTTATTAAAAATTTATTACTTGTTTTACTTACTTTTTTTGGAGGGGTATCGGGAATCAAATTCAGGACCTCCTGCTTGCCAAACAGGCACTGTGCAACTGAGCTGTATCCCAGCCCCCTCTCCTGCTTTCAAGTTCTGTTTTTTTCTTAATTTCCACATAGGAAAGAAAACATCCAATATTTGTCTTTTTCTGCCTTAATTTTCTTAAGATGATATCCTCTCATTCTGTTTTCCTGCAGATGATATGATTTCATCCTTCTTTATAGTTGAACACTCCATGTGTATGTGTATCATATTTTCTTTATTGATTCATCTGCTAACCTTGGCTGATATTATAGTTATTGTGAATAGTACAGCAATAAACATGGGATATATATAGGTACCTCTTTTGTATGCTGACTTCATTTTCTTCAGATAGATAGATATTCAGGCAAAATAGCTAGATCATATGGTGATTCCAATTTTACTTTTGAGGCACTTCCATGTTTTGCATAACAGATGAACTAATTTACATTCCCACCACAAGGATTTCTTTTTCAGTACATTCTCACCAACATTTTATTTTATTTTTGGTAGTACTGGGGATTGAACTCAGGGCTCTGTGCATGCTAGGAAAGCACTCTACCACTGAATTTCAGCCCCAGTCCCATTTTAAAAAAAAATAGTCATTCAGACTTGGGCAAGATGGAATTTCAGTGTAGTTTTGTTTTGTATTTCTCTGATGGATAAAAATGTTGAGCATTTTTTTCATGTATTTAGTAGCCATTTGTACTTGTTTTGAGAATTGTCTGTTCAGATCATTTGCCCATCTTGCTTGGATTGTTCTTTTAATAAGTTTTTTTCAGTTCTTTATGTATTTTGGTTATTAATCCTCTATTAAATTAGTTAGCAAAAATTTTTCTGTCTGTAGGTTGCCTCTTGAATCTGTTGATTATTTTCTTTGTTGTGCATAAGCTTTTTATTTCCCATTGGTTAATTCTTGCCTTTCTTTTCCTAACCTTTTGGAGTCCTGTTTGGAAATTCATTTCTTGTGCTAGTATATCTTAACATGTTCCCTATATTATCATCTAGTAGTTTCAAAGGCTTTTTTACATTATGGTATCTGATCCATTTTGAGTTGGGTTTTTTTTTTTTTTTTTGAGACATGTTCTCATTGTGTAGTTCTGACTGGCCTTGACCTCACAATGTGGCCTCAAACTTGCAGCGATCCTCCTGCTTCAGTCTCTCAAGTGTACAAGTGTTTACAGGTGTACACTACCATGCCCAGCTCTTGAGCTGATTTTATGTAGGGTGATACACAAAAGTCTCAATTTGGTTTTAGTCTTTACTTGTAAATATATAGTTTTTCTAGAACTCTTTGTTAAAGAGACCATAATTCTTTTCCTTTTCAGTACTGGGGATCAAACTCAAGGCAGAACTAAATCCCCGGTGCAAGAGACCATAATGTTAAGTGAAATTAAATCAGAAATGCAAGTTTAAATATCACATGCTTTCTCTTATATAAGAAACTCAGAGTATACATAAAAAGCAAAATAAGAAGTAGAGAGGTAGATCTTTTTAAAAGGAAAAAGGGAGGGCCTGGGAATTAGCTCAGCAGCACAAGTGCTTGCCTGGCAAGCGCAAGGTCTTGAGTTCAATCCCCAGTACCAAAAAAAAAAAAAAAAAAAAAAAAAAAAAAAGGGAGGGGGGATCAAAAGGAAGAGAGGAAAAGGAGATGATAAAAAATTAAGATACAGGGGCTGGGGGTTAGGAATTTAGCTCAGTGGTATAAGTGCCTGCCTTGCAAGCATGCGGTCGTGAGTTCAATCCCTGGCAGTGATAAAAAAATATTAAGATATATTATGTACATGTACCAACTTCACACATGGAGTGTAAACATTATTACAAACATGTACCAAAAAAAGAGATCAAGAGATGGATGGAAGGGGGATAGAAGGAAAGGAAAAGAGATTTTAAAAAAGGAATTAAGATGTATTACGTACCTGTACCATCTCCCCACAAGGAATGTAAACATTATGTAGCATAAACATATAGTAGTAAAACAAAAACTTATGTGAGAAATAATAAAGAGTTAAAAAGACAGTAGAAAAAATTTAATGAGAAGAAATATGAGGGGAAATTTAGAAGAGGAGAAAAGAGGAAAAAAAGAAAACGAAATGAAATGATGAAAATAAAAGGGAAGAAAAGTACAGAAAGATTAAAAATTGAAAAAGCCAAGTGAGAAAGAAAAGCTCCACACAAATAAAAAACAGACATACCAAATAAAAGTATTAATAGGAAATAAAAATTTCCCCCCACTAAGGAAAGAAAGAATGAGAGTTAATACTCCATCTCTGGGGACCGGGTTTCCCTGAGTCATTTTAGGCTGCGTACTTAGAACACACAAAGGCTGGGTGTTTATTCACCTCCTTTTCTGCCCTCTGTGCTTCTTTCCTGGTGACTAGCAGGAGTGATTCCTAGTTCAAGCTACTCCTCTCAGCTCTTTTGCTTGCTGAAGAAGGTAGAAAGTGTAGCCCCCAAGTAAAGATTCTCTGCAGAGCTTTTGGGTTGTGTATTACCATGGTGGGGAAAACCCCAGCACCGATGGTGGAGCCTGGCATTGATGCTGTCTGCAGCTTCCCAGGGCTACGCATTTCAGGGGAAGGTCTAACTCCAACAGCTATTTAGGGAGCTAACGTGGAATTCAGAACTCCTAGAATTTCTGGGGCTTTTGGGGCTGTGCTTTCTGAAGGCAGGGCTGAGGCTTGGTCTAGCCACCCTGGCAGATAGAGGGCAGCAGTGGAGTCATAAAAGAGCTGCCTGGGGCAACGGTACCTAAAGCATTCACCTTCCACAATTCTAGTGTGCCCAGACTTTCCTTTGTCCTCCGTGTTGCAGTCTGGTCCCATCACACAGAATTAATTCTCAGAAGGTCTGGGTATGGGCTACACGACTGACTCTTGAGGCAGACTCCCTCTGAGCCAGTGTAGTTATACTGCCTCAAGATTCCCAGAGACAGGAAAAGGTGAGGGCCTTTTACTCCCACATGGGTCCCAGTTACAATACCACAAGAATATGGTGTGAAGTGTGGAGAACTGCAGAGCCCGCTTGCTGTGCAGATTCCAGGTCTCTTACTAGACCATATGTCTGTAGGATACAAATACTGCATTGATGGATCTTACTGAGGCTCCAGCTCACCTGTAATCCTAGTTATAGGATTACAGGGTTACAGGTGAGCTGGTTACAGGGGCACTCCCATCTCCCCTGCATGTAGGGGTGCTCTATTCCACTCCTTTAGTATCGAAAATTGAACTCATGACTTCGTGCTTGCCAGGCAGGTGCTGTGCTGCTGAGCTATATAACCCCAGCCTTATTCCACTCTTTTACTGTCAAAAATCTCAGCTGGGCGTGGTGGCTCATACCTATAATCCCAGCACTTAGGAGGCTGAGGCAGGATGATTGTTGCCAGTTCGAGACCAGTCTAGGCTACAAAGTGAGCTCAAGGCCAGCCTGAACTGGATAGAGAGATCCTGTCCCAAAAAGACAAAAAAAAAAAAAAAAAAAAAAATCAAATCGTTTGAGTATTTCCCTATTGCAACCTAGCACTCTCCCACCATCACCCACCTCAATAAGCTGCCATACACCTTTGCTTTGACTCTAACTTGGAGCAATGGGCCAGTGCTGGATGCCTCTTATCTGCATCCTTGCAATCCTTTGCTTTGTAGTACTGAGCACCTTAAATGTAAAGTTCCCAGAAACTATGTAGAAGATTATGTGTAACAAATCACTAGATAATTTACTATAAGTCTTAGGGTTTAGGGTTGGAGATACATTTTTTTTCTTTTTTTTTTATTTAAGGAGAAAAGAAAAAAAAACAGTGAAAGGGTACAAGTTATACAGATTTACAGAAGAAAAAAATGAACAGTAGGAAATCATTAGTTAATGGATTACATATTGCCATCTTAGAAATAATTGTTCAAGTCACAAAATTAAAGCTTGTAGAGTGGACATTCCAACAATGATACTGCAATCAGTTCTGTTCAATGATCCAATAAAACTCTGTGATAACATTTTCTATCTTATACACTTAAATATACATGCAGTTATATAGTTTAGAGCACTTTCTTTTCCTCTCTTTTGTACAATGACTATTACACATTTTGAGTTTCATTGCTCCCACGGTTCTTATTGCTTTTTTGGAAGAGAGTAAAACCAAATGAGACATAACAGAACAGAATCGGTCAAGTCAAAAGGGTGGACATAATAGATAATATAAAAACATAATACAAGGTGATCAACAATGGTTACCATAATGCCTCCCGCTCTCTCTAATAGAATTGCCTATATCATTAGTTATAATACAATTGAACAAAACAGTAAAAAACAAAACCGACAAAACCAAAACATTGGAGACATTGTAGGTCTTCAAAAGTAGATAAAAGTCAACAAGAATGGGCGTTATAATGAATCTCATTATCTTCACAGCTGATGCCTAAACTTTCAAACCTGATACTATCCAGCAAAACAGAATAGGGGAACTTCAGTCAAAAACAAGATGGTGAGAGTAATACAGGGCTTCAAATCGAGATAATAGAAAGTCAAAGTGGGTTACTATATTATATCCTGCTATTTTTTCCCTTTAATTAAATGGATAAAAATAAAAAAGTAAATAATGGAGTGGAGATTGAGAAAAAAGAGGGCATAACAGCGAAACAGCGCAAATCAAAACATAACCATTTAAGCAGAATAGTGTTTCACCACCAGATAATTCCAACCCAAAAGTAGTTACATATTGACTCTTTCCTTGAAGTCCTTGAGTACAACTTCGTATACTGTAGCATTAAGTATATCAAAACAATGTAAAACCATTTAAGAGAATGACAGCATTACAGAGTATTTAGAATTGACTAACAGAAAATGAACAATGGTTTCTGTATAATCTCCTTGTCTTTAAAAGGTTTTTGCTTATACTATTGTACATAATAAAATCCAATAAGATACAACCTGTTTAGACCATTGGAGACAGAAGAACAAAAGCTAGATGAGACTTCAAAACAAGATGATACTAAATCAGTATTACCTATTAAGATATCATTTTCTCCAAAATAGCTGTTCCTATCATCCAATCTTCTCTGTCTCATTTCTGTTGAGCTCTTTTTCTGTCAGTAGCTGTCAGTTTGTCTTCTTCATTTTGTGCTCTGCTCCATTCGTTGTGGCCTCCCCGCCACTATTTCTGGGTTCTTTGTATTTTTCTTTTTTTAGAATATCCTGCAATACTTTCTGTAGGGTTGAATTGGTGGTTGCAAATTCCCCCAGTTCCTCTTTATCCTGGAAGCACCTTGTTTTTCCATCAATTTCCAGGGACAGTTGTGCAGGATATCTCAATCTTGGCTGGAGATTATTATCTTTCAAAGCTTGAATTATTTCCCCCCATGCTCTTCGTGATTTGATGGTTTGTGCAGAGAAATCTGCTATAATTCTGATGGGTGTTCCCTTGTAAGTGATCTGTTTCTTATCTCTTACAGCTTTTAATATTCTGTTCTTGTATTGAATTTCTGGAATTTTTATTATTATATGCCTGGGTGTTTCTCTGTTAGGGTTGTAGGTAGCTGGGGTCCTGTATGCCTCATACATCTGAGTATCTTTACCTTTTGCTAAATTAGGAAAATTCTCCTGGATTATTTCTGTGAGTAGCTTTTGTAGTTCACTTGTTTGTGTCCCTACTTCTTCTTTTATGTTCTTAATCCTTAAGTTATGGCTCCTCTTATCATCTTCTTGTCTTTGTATTATTGCTGTTTGTTTCTTTGTTATTTTTAAGTTTTTCATTTCATTCTCCCATATTATAAGTCTGCCCTCCAGTTCAGATAGTCTGTCCTTAGTTTCTTTCAAGCTGTTATGCCAGTCTTGGATAGACTTCTTAATTTCTTGATAGTCCCTTTGAACCTGCTTCACATACTCTATGCTTTCTCTGTTTTCTCCATCAAACAATTCTCCCCTCTTTTTCTGTTCTTCCATTCCACCATCTGTTTTTTCCTGGGTGGTGCTTAGCATTTCTCTAACTATTCTGCATACTTCTAGCTTCAGATCGTTGATAACTTCATTCCTGAATTAGTCTATGAGGCTCTCTATATGGCGCTTAATGTCTATTGGTGCGGTGTCCGCTATTGCCTGTTTCTCAGAATTGGGGGCCGAGGAGCCTTTCTTGTTGCTTCCCTTCCCCATATTCTCTGTTCCTTATATATATGCAAGCTTATATAGGAGGCCCAGCTTCCCTGCCTGTCAGCCACAGCCTGATCAAATTGCGCTGGCTAGGTGTTCCGCCCACCGCTGCGCACCAGGGAGTTACGGACTAGGCAGCCTCCAGGCCACCGTCAGGCTCTGGGATCTGGGTTGGGCCAGCCTACTGAGTCCGCCAGCAGCGTCACGCAGGCCAGGCACTTTTCACCAATCCCGTCCGAGAGGGGGATGTGTGGCTGGAGTCGCCACCGCGCCCTGCTCTTACAGGACTGCCCGAGCCCAGAAAGTCCTCCGCTGGAGTCAAACTGTGGTAGAGTGTCAGTTTCTCTCACTCACCTCGCCACAAGTCAGTGTACGCCTCCTTGTCCGTCCTGTTTTCGACTCCATTCGCAGACTCCCATTCCCAGAGCTTCTGCGTGTCTCTCCTTGCCGAGCCCGCTGTGGAGGCAGCCAGCTGCCGAGCGGCGGGAAACCCAAATCGCGGTTTCCAATGGCGCGGGGTCCAGCCTCCACACCGAGTCTTTTCTGTTCCTATTTTAGCGCCAGGACTGCATTCCAAGTTGGTTTCTCTCAGCCCAGTTCGTTCCTGAGTCAGCAGAGCATATCTCCACCTGCTTATGTCTCCTTAGTCCGCATCATTCCTGACTTCTGAGCCGAGCCTTTCAGAGAGCCTCCGGTAGTTGCTGTTATCTGTCCACCATGTTCTCCCTGGAGATACATTTTATAGTTAACATATAAACATGGGACATATTAATCAAAGATATGAAAATTGTTAACAAGTGTTGGGTGTGATGGCTCACACTGTAATCCCAGCACTTGGGAGGCTGAGCAGGAGGATCATTGTGAGTTCCAAGTTCTAGACCAGCCTAGGCTACAAAGTGAGCCAGCCTGACCTGCACAGAGAGACCCTGCCTCAAAAAGACCTAAATAAATAAATAAATAATTGGTAACAAACCTTGAGAGAATATAAAGAATGAAAGTTATAATAATATAAGCACAATGAATCCATTTTTTCATAAATTATTGAATTTCTTTTGTGAATATTTTCACAGGAATGATTTAGCTGTCTTTCAGATAATAGGTTATACTTATTTTTAAAAAACTTGCTCAACAGAAAAAGAAAGCCACTCAGGTTTTAAAAATGAGACTGATATAACATTGTTACTTAAGTTCAAGAAACAAACTTTAGGGGTCAATCTCACCTATGAATATACATGAAGAAATGCTGTGCAAACTGTTAATTGAATCCATATTATATTCTTACATGCAGGGTTTTCTAGTATTTTTTCAAGATTAGAAACAATAATAGTATTTGCCAAGTATACATATTAAGGGAGATAATCTATAGGATCTGCCTATTGTATTCATACACATAGTTTGATAAAAATTTAATTCATTTATAATTTAAACATGAGCTAGGCATGGTAATGCATGCCTGTAATTCTAGCACTTAGGAGGCTGAGACAAGAGGATTGTTCCAAGTTTGAGACCAGTCTGGGCTACAAAATGAGCCCAAGACATCCTGAACTGCATAGGGAGACCCTGCCTCAAAAAGATAGGTAGGTAGATAGATAGATAGATAGATAGATAGATAGATAGATAGATAGATAAAATTTTGTAGCAAATTGTCTTTACCTTGATAAAGGAACAAAATTGCAAAGAAGATGTTCCATAATGATAAATATATTACAGATAATAAAAGCTAATAATCACATTGTGCTTGTCATCATTTTAAATAATTTAAACTCCATAAGAACTTTATGAGCTAGGTAGTATCTTAGTTACTTTCCTATCATTGGGACAAAATACCTGACACCCACAATTTACACAAGACATGAATAGTGGTCCACATTTTCATTTCATGGTCAACTAGCTCCAAGATAGAAGCAGCACAGCAGAGGAAAGCTGCTCATTTGTTTGGTCATTGTGAGATAGTCTCGCTATACAGTTCAGGCTGACCTTGAGCTCACTTTGTAGCCTAAGCTGGTCTCCAATTTGCAATGATCCTTCTGCCTCAGCCTCCCAAACATTGGGATTACAGGCACGCACCACTGCCGGCTAGGAAAGCTACATTTGTCATGGTGGCCAGGAAGCAGAGAAAGGAGGAGGAGAAGGGCAAGTAAAAAGAATTAAAATGTATTATGTACATGTACCAATTCTCCTGGGTGAATGTAATCTTTATGTATTGTAAACTTATTAATAAAAACTTAAAAAAATATTTTTAGAAAAGAAGCAGAGAGAGGAAGGAGCCAGGGAGGTAGATACATACTTCCAGGTCCTGCTCCCAGTGACCTTCCTTTTTCAGCCAGTCCTGCCACATGTAGCTAGAAGTGCATCAGTGGGTTAACCAACTCGTGAGGACAGCACTCTCACGATCTAATCCCCTTCCAAAACCCCTGTCTCTGAACACATGAGGCTTTCACAGGACATTCTGGATCTATACCCTAACAGTATTATCTTTTCCTATTTGATAGACAGAAAAACTGTGGTAAAGAGAAGTTAATTAACTCGTCCTGAATCACACAGTAAGAAGTAGGTCTAACATTTGAATTCAGACATTTTGGACTTAAAGCCTGTTCTTTTGCCAGGATGCCATAATGCCTTGGAGCACATCCAATACCTTTTAAATTTCCATGGCCCATGTATAACTCACTTTTCTCCTGGACTAGGTCTCTTTCTGGAAGGAAGTATCACTGTTTCCTCTAGAGACTTTAGATTCTGGTCTCTCTCTCTGGACTGAGTAATTATTAGATTAGGCTCTCTAGATAAAGAAAAGAGAGTGACTCCATAATGTCCTATGTTAGATTACTATAACAGTAAAGAGGAATACTTGTACTGGTTCAGTTCCTAACAAGAAAAAATGGAAAAGAAGAAAAGCTCACGCTGGAGTGGAAGAGATGAAAAAGATACCTCCTTACCTAAATTAGGACAGAGGTACTGAATAGATGCTAGAGCAGTGACAATGAGCCTTTAGAGCTTTTATAATACAAACAACCTGCTACAGCATGCATGTCACAGGTTTGCCACCACTGCTCTACAGGATCTTATTTTCAGACGCCATGTGTCTGCTATATTTTAATTATGTAATTTCAGAGTGAAAGAGTTTTGCCCTAGAATAAGTCACAGTACATTATGGCTGTGGGAGGCTGAATAGAGGATGTTTACCCTGAGGTCACTGCCTCCTTCCCCTATTACAACTTCCTTTTTCCTTTCCCAGTCAGCTTTTCACGAGCCATCAATGCCTGCCCTAAGCACCACCTCCAGTCAAAGGTTACATGTCCCATAACCCATATTCCCGTCAAAGGAGACAGCCCAGCCGCCATGTGCTCCTTCCCACGTCCTCAAATCAATAAACCTGTTCATTTTGTACTTTTGCTTCTCTATTGCCCCAGAATACTCCTATCACAGAAGCTATGGAAAGGCAGGAAGAACGACTTTAATAGCGATAGTAGGAATAGCTGAAAAGTTATCTTTGTCACTGATTTTTCTATTCTTACCCCATTTTGGCTAACACCGAAGTGTCCTTTAAGCATCAAACATTGGAATGAGTAAGTACAGTCTTGTCTTCTGAGTAGCAACTCATGGCCAAGTGTGAGAAACTGTTCCCATCCTGAAAAGCATCCCATGAAAAGTAGACACTTGTCCCAGATTAAAGGCTAGAAGTGATGGCTAAAGTAGAAAAGAAGCACTCCAAGAGACATACTTCATGTCATGAGCAGAAACCATGTCACTTTACAGCCATGTAACAGCTACCCCTGCAGCAGGTACTAGAGCCCTGAAATCAACATGAAATGGTTGTACAACTGAAAAACAACAAAGGAGGTTATAAACCATTTGGCTAACCTGCACTTGGTGGCCTATGGCTATAACACCAGCATTCTGAGAGACTGAGGCAGGATGATGGCGAGTTTGGTCTCGGTCTGGGCAATTTAAATCAGACTCTGGGTCAAAATTAAAAAAAAAAAAAGGCTGAGGATGTTGCTCACTGCTTTTATACCCTGGAAATTTTATAAAAGTGCCAGGGGCTGGGGGTTTAGCTCAGTGGCATAAGCGCCTGCCTTGAAAGTAGGCAGTCGTGAGTTCGATCCCTGGTACCGATAAAAAGGAAAAAGACAAAAAAACAAACAAACAAACAAAAAGTGCTTCATCTACCCATCTAAAAATACAACTACTATTGAACTATTGATACTACATGATTGTTACACATGAAAAAGTGCTAATTTTCATTATTCTAGGAATATCACACAACATGTTTTCTAAGATCTTAGTTAAGGGATGGTAAAAGGTGGGTTTTATAAAAGTGGTAATAAAAGACAGGGGGTCTCTCCTTCCTGGCAACTTCAGAATAGATCCAAGAAATCTAGCAGACACAAGCTTGCAAAACCCCTAAAGACTAGAGATGTTTCTATCCATAACTCACAAATTGTTGAACAGTTTTTCCACATAGAGTTTAGGGACAGCTAGGTTTTATTTATTTTTATTTTCTTGAGACAGGGTCTCTCTGCAGTTCAGTCTGGCCTTGAGCTCACTTTGTATCCTATGCTGGTTTGGAACTCGCAGTGACCCTCCTTCCTCAGCCTCCTAAGTGCTGGGATTACAGGCATGAGCCAACATGCCTGGCTGAAAGTTAGATTTTAAAATGATCTCTTGCAGCTGGGTGTGGTGGTCTAGGAAGCTGAGGCATGAGGATCACAAATTCAAAGCCAGCCTGGGCAATTTAGATTATGGAAAAGAAAAAGATAAAGGAAAAAGGTGGAATGTAGTTCAGTAGTAGAGCATTTGCCAGGCATGCACAAGGCCCTGGATTCAATCATAGTACTGCAAAAAATGGAAGAAACCAACCTATCTCATGGAAGAGTTATGTTCATTTGCTGAGGGAAATGTTTCAGATAAGTTCTCCAAACATGACTAAATATATAAAGTCTCTTAAGTACCAAAATCATTAAGAAATTATATAATAGCTCTTTAAGTATGATCTATTATGGCTTATAACTAGATGTACCCCGCCATCCCCCAAAGCCTCATGTACTATATAGATGGGACATTTGAGAGCTGGCTGGATTTAGGATGTGTGATACTGGGATTAAAGGTACATGATACTAAATTAGTCCATGGTTGGTTTAGCATAATTCTGGGAGTAAATAATGTGAAGACCCACCCTGCGTGTAGGTGGCACCACCCAAAAAGATTGTATCCAGGATGGGATAAAAAGGAGAGGGAGGCTTTCTTTGCTGCTTCCCGCCTCTTTCTGTTGCTTCCTGCCTGTCATGGCATGAACTGTTTCTTCTCTGCCATGCCCTCTGTCATGCCATCCTGCCTTGGAGCCAACAAAGTAAGGACTCAAACCCCTACAAAGTGTGAACCAAAATAAACCTTTTTTCTTTCAACTTTGTTGAGTATTTTGTCTCAGCAACAAAAAAAGTAACTAAGACAATCTCTTACCAATTTGACTATGCTAATTTACATATATAAATATAAAATATGTTAAGATAAAAAGGAAACACTGTTAAATATTCCTCTAAAATGAGAAAGAAAACAGTACACTCATTGGACACTTGTACATCTAAGCATGGCTGCATGCAGGAGTTGTGGATGAGGTGGAGTGAAAACCATGAGATTTAAAAAATTGTTTTGACTACATCAGACAACTCAGAACCATTACCCTGGAACACAGAAACTGCAAAGGTGTTCAGCGATCTCAGAATGTCAGTCACCTTACTTGAGTCTCCTAAGTTATCTTTCTTTTTGTATGTTAGTGCAAAAATTTAGGAATTACTCACACAACAATCCTGTGTACCAAAAACATATTACTTGCTACAAGGCATCAATTAATCCAGTATTCTAGACTCCTTGTTTTTGCCTAACATCAGTTGAAGTTTTAACTAAATCAGTCAAAGCATCTTCAGTGTTGTAATAGGATCACCTTCAAATCTGAAGATAGAATAAGTATAGTAGTATAATCTCTGTTAACTGGAAGCACTCCCAACTCCAACTAGCTCACTGGCAAACCATGACATGTTATTCTTTTGTCTTTGTGCTTCTACTCACTAACCTAATGCCAAATCCAGAAAATTCATGATTCTTTAACTCCAGGACAGATTATTTGGATACTCCCATACTAGATCCTGACCTAATACTGTTTGTTTATAGGACTTACCTTAAAATTGAAAAAGACTAGACTGGTTATGTAATAAATTACTCTAGACTCCCTTGTGGAATCCACTCTTATAAGAAGCAAAATAGATTCAAGGGGCCAAAATTTTGCATGCCAAATTGCTGCAAGTCAAAAGATAAACATATATACTGGTGGGCTGTATACATTCACATTTGGAATAATTTATGGCATTGTAATGCTATGGAAACAATGAATTTTCTTAACTTTCCTAGGTCTTTCTTTGTACATGATCACAAAAATATTTAAATTATTATCTGAAAGGTAAAAGATTACTAGAGTGGGGGAATATAGCTCGACACATTCTTGTGAAAGAAGCAATTAGAATGAGATTCACATCAGATTTCTCATGAGCAATACCGTAAGCAAACAATGCAAAAAGATGAAATATTGGGGCTGGGGATTTAGCTCAGCAGCATAAGCGCCTGCCTTGCAAGCACATGGTTGTGAGTTCGATCCCTGGTACCGGTAAAAAAAAAAAAAAAAAGATGAAATATCTTTAAAATTTTGAGGAACACACCTTTGAGCCCACAATGTGTTACCAGCCATACAGTCATTCAAGTGAAGTACAAAGCATGCTGGTGAGGTAAGGAGGCCAGGAAGTATAATATTTTATTGCTGAAGTTAAATAGATTTTTTTTTAAATAGCAGAATTAGGAACTAATATCTCATGTCATCAATGTGGATGATCATCATAAAGGAAGAGTAGTCTAGAGAATTCGGAGGAGCAAATAGATTTTATAAGTATAAAGTAATCTCTCCTTACTTCTAAGGGATAGGTTTCAAGACCCCCATCCACTTCTTCTGTTTACTGTGGTTCTTCCTATGCATACATATCTATGGTGAGTTTAATTTTTAAATGAGGCACTAAAAGAGATTAACAACACAATAGTAACATTGAGCATTACCAAAAATACTGTAATAAAAGTTATTTGGCTATTCTCAAAAATATCTGATTGAAATGTCTTCATTTTCCTTCTTTAATGATGTGTTATAATCTATTACCTGTGAGTTGAGATGGAGCAGGTTACATGATGGAGGCATTGTGATAGCTACTATTGATCTTTTGATAATACATCAGGAGAAAGGCTATCTACCTCAGATGATCCTGGATCATCAAGCCTTAACAATATTGATGGTTGAATGTCAGGCGCAGATGATGACACTTTTGCTTGATAGGGTTATTTTGCTGAAACTTATCTGAAGAACATTGTAGGCGGAAGTTGCTGTCCTTTTCATCTTATTCAAGGGTTGCTACAGAGGTTGTAATCCTTCTGTGATCATACAGCTGACTTCAATGCCGCTTTCCACCTGAGAATCATATTCCATAACTTTTCTTTTAATGCTTATAGAATCTGAAACACTTTGGTGGATTTGGGCTATGTTGACATGGCCAGTTCTGCTTCAGTTTCTTCTTCATCTCAGTGAGATCTTCCAGTTTCTCATTTGTTAACATCTTTCAGTGGTCTTCAGTATGTTTTTCTACCTCTTCATCTAGCATGTCAGCAAGTTCTTCACCTAATTGCACTGTTAATAGTTTCCTAACTTTTCCATTGATCCACAGGAAGCTTTTGAAAGCATTCCCTACTTCGTAAGTTATTCCAGTAAGCATTTATAGTTTCTAGTTTTAATTTATCTATATCAACTTAGGTGGATATCATTGCATCTGTAATAGTCAATGATATCTAGCACTGTTTTATGTCCAAATTAGGGGATTCACTAAATGCTGATTGAATGTGACCAAATTCCAAGCAGATGTATATATTAGCAGAATAATGTCCTCATCAAGGGACTGAAGCAGTGAAGTTTATTTGGAGTTAAAAATATATATATTCTTTACATTTCTATCTGTATAGCAAACAGATTCAAGATGGTCCACGTGCACCATTGTTGATAGTATTGATAGTACTTTAAATTATAGCCCTTCCTCTTTCACACAGTTTTGTTTGTGGAATGAGGCATTGATGGGATGACTTTATAAACAAAATGACTTTTACCCATACTTTCTCATATGTTATCAGAACATAAGCAAATAAGTTTTATTTTTGTTTTTATGATTCTCTTTTTCACTGACAAAATATTTTTGTCGTATACGTAGTGATACAGAATAATTATATTCATCCTGGGGAATTAGTACATATACATACTAATGTCAGACAACAGATCTAGAGGAACTTAAATAGAAATTCAGGTAATCACTGAGCCTTTCCCAGCTATGCATCCAGAGCTGCTGATTCTTTTTAGCAAGGAGTTTTTTCAGGCACAATAGGTCCCAACTTCAGTGTGTGTGTGTGTGTGTGTGTGTGTGTGTGTGTGTGTGTGTAGTACCAGGGATCAAACTTATAACCTTACACTTTGCCAGGCAGGTGTTTAAGCCACTGCCTGAGCTAAATCCCCAGCCCTAGAATGTTCTAACTTCTATAGCTCCCTCCCAGGAAACTGTACCTTATACCGCTTGGCTCTGGAAACTGGAGAGATTTGACATTCTACCAAGCAAAGAGATGGTTTTAAACAGGAATTTGAACATTTCCAGGGTTCTACTCTCAGGGTCAGTGCAGAGACCTTCCTGCTTCTCCCTAGGGAGTTTGTCTATACACAACTCCAGCAGCTATTGGAGGGCTGGGCTTGTATTTACACTGCATCTGAGCACTGACGGGCCAATCAAAGGACAGTCCTCTGGAGTCTGGATTGGGAATTTGAGTATTTTTGGAGCCCATTTTTGGAGCATTTTGGAGCCTTTTGCTCAAGGTCACTGGACCAATAAAGCCAGGTTTGTAGATGTTCTCTGAAAGTTATTTGTCAATGTATTGAACACCACAACTTCTGCAGCCCCTTTAGGGTAGGGGCTTGAAAGTTGGCAGATGAGAACAGGTGGTTACAGGCATCAAACTTTGTTTTCCTTGAGCAAGCTGTACCTGCGAATATGCAGAACTCACAGAGCAGCACGTCACTGGTAGTTGAGGATGGAGGAAGCAGGTTGTGTGTGGGTCCCGGCAATGGTTAGGCATAGCAGCCTGAACTCTGACAATTCCCAGGAAACTGTTGGGTAGATGGACTGGGGAGTTGTTTTTACTCAGCTGTGCCGTGTGAGAGCGTTGCCTGAACTTCCCGGAAATGAACGCTCGTTTCTCTTTGATTGCAGCACAAGCAACCCAAGCCTGAAGCGAACACACAGCCCTGGGCAGCCAGCATCCTGGGAACCCAAAGTCTGAGGGCAAAGGAGAGAGCTGCCCTGGGAGGAGGGGCTGCTGTCTCTCATACTGACAGCCAAGCCAAGTACGAGTATGTTACCCATGCAGGGAAGCAGCGCCTTGCTCCCATTGCCTGGCAGAGGACCAGGCCCTGCAGCATTTTGTGCCCGTGCATTCCACCACTCAGGACTCCTACCGCTTCCCCTCCTCCAGGAGGAATGTTTGCTTCCATTCTGGTGGTCTCCAACACCGATTTAGCACCGGAAGGAAAAATCTTTGTCAAAGTTGGGGGATTAGACCGAGAGGTGCAGACTCAATGTGGTACAGGGAACCCCAGATCCACTACAGTGAGGCATCTGCCTTGTCCAAAACCTCCGTGGGAACCCCAATTCACTTCTGTCTGCCTTGCACAGAACCCAGCACTGGACTTGAGAGACATCTTTAATAGTCACGACCTTCCTTGGAGGAAACGACTTGGCTATCAGGCTGGGAAGAACCAGTCAGCATCCGTAAAGTCCCAGATCCAAGCTGCAAAGCCAGGCTGGAAGACATTCCAGAGTTAGATTCCAAGACATCACCACAACCGAGGAGGGTTTCAGAATCAGGAACCAGCTGGTCAGCTGGGCTTCAAAACACCCTATCAAGGCTATAGCCACCCAAGCAGGAGTCACAACCGCAACAGGATTCACAAGGGTAGAATTCATCCCTACAGAAGCCAGAGATTCAGGAGTCTGAGACTGTGGAAACTGTTTCCACACCAACTGCCTGGAGGCACTGCTGTCCCATGACTTTCAAGCCGGGGATGGCATGGACCTAAGTCAGAGTAGGGCACCTTCTACCTTCTATGATCTCGTATGCCTGTGTCTTCCTGCAGTTGCTGGCTGCATAGACTGCAAGAGATGATGAAGGCCTCACGTCTTAAATCACTGAAAACAGTCTGGTCTGTACTATAAATCCCATATTAACCATGTAGGTTTGTTCAGACCTCTATAAACTGTGAGCCAAAATAAACCTTTCCTCCTTTCAACTTTCAGGGTTGTATATTTTGTCTCAGCAATGAGAAAATAACTAAAACACCATCTTCCCCATTTTTAAGTATGTAATTCAGTGATATTATATTCATATTGTTGAGCAACCATTACAGCTATCTGCTTCAAAATTTGTTCTGTGACTCCAGACAGAAACTCTGTGATCATCATGCAATGGTTCCCCATAGCACCTACACCAGGTCCAAGGAGCCACTGATCTACTTTCAATCTCTATGAATTTAATATTCTGCTTATTAATTCTAGTGTAACTGGCTTAGTTCACTTGTGTAGCACAGGGTAGATGGATTGGAGAGCTGTTTTACTCAGCTGACCCGTGTGAGAGACACATGCTACAGCATGTGTCAGGACTCCATTCCTTTTTATGGCTGAATAATGTTGAGTCTTCCAACTTTGTTCTTTTTCAGGATTATTTTGGTCATCTGAAGCTCCTTAAAATTCCATAGAAATATGAGCATTAACTTCTCTGTTTCTGGATTTGTTTTTAAACAAAGTTGTTACAGTTTTGATAGAGGCCATGTTGAATGCATAGCTTTTTTATTTAGGGCTGACATTTTTAGTGATATTGTCTTTCCTATCCATGAACTAAGGACCTTTCCATTTATTTATGTGTTTATTTTCTTTCAGTTTGATAGTTTTCAGTGTGCAAGTCTTTTAATTGCTTGGTTAAATTTATTCTTTGGCATTTTATTAGCTTTGAGCTATTCATATGGACTTGTTTTCTTAGTTTTCTTTTTGGATTGTTCATTACACACTTATTGAAAAACAAGTGTTTTGTGTGTGTGTGTGTACTGGTTTTGTATATTGCATCTTCATTGAGTTTACTAAGTCTTGTGAATTCTTTAGAATTTTCATGTATTGGATCATGTGATCTATGAAAAGGAATAGTTATATTTCTTTCAATTTTGAATGCCTTTTATTTCTATTTCTTGTCAGCTTCCCTGGCTAGAAATTTCAGCATAATGTTGAGTGGTAGTGGTAAAAGCGTGCATCCTTGCCATGTTTCCAATCTTTTTTTTTTTTTTTTTTTTTTGGTTTTTTTCCTTTTTATCAGTACTGGGGATCGAACTCACGACTGCCTACTTGCAAGGCAGGCGCTTATGCCGCTGAGCTAAATCCCCAGCCCCCATGTTTCCAATCTTTAAGAAAAATATTCCATCTTTTGTTGCAGAAAAACCAGTATCAAACCAAATGGAAGACTCTTTGCACTGTGAAGTCTAGAAGGCAATATTTATTGATCTAATGCTAGCAGACTGGTTGAATCAGTTACAAATTACCAGCCGCGAGTCACCTTAGGGTGCAGGTTAAATATAATTTGCAGAAGTACAAGGCTGATGGCATTTACTGCATGACTGGTTACATGAATTAAGTCACACATTGTCAAGTAAGCTAGTTTTAAAAAGATTCACTTAAAAGAAATTGTTTACCATCTTTAACTTTACTTGCTCTGCTTAAGCCCTCTCCCCTTATCCCCAGAATATTCCTGTATTATGGTAAATGAGTTGTAATGTGTTGTGTACATGTATTAACACCCCCATGAGAAACACAATTATTATTGACTACAAGTATAATCAAAAATGAGGGGAGAGGTCCAAGAGATGAATGGAGGTGTGTGATGGATTAACTAATGGTTAACTTGTAACACTGAGCTGAACTCAATCAGTGTGGTGCTAGGTGTGGAAGGCCCACCTGAGGATTGTTGCCAGCAGCATAAAAGAACTGGAGGAGGAAGATAGTATGCTATTGCTTCTCCTGGAGAAGCTTGTCCTGTTGGCTTTCCTGATATCAACTTGGCTGTTCTCATCATTGGAGGAGATTGGGCCCTTGCTCTTGCTGAAAATGGCTGTGGTTCTCTTTTTTTTTAAACCAAGGATCAAACTCAGGCAGGTACTTGCTTATACTGCTGAGCTAAATCCCCAGCCCATGGCTACAGTTCTTTTCAGGGGAACTCTGGTCCTTACTTTGAATGTCACTTCCTGGCTGCAGTGCAGATCCCTCATACTGTTGACACAGCTCCTTCATACAGTTGGCACAAACTTTCTAGGTTTCACCATCAACTTCTGGGCCTTCCCAGCGCAGATCCTTGATACAGACTTTCACGAGACATGTCTTGAGCTCAAAGCCACCATCTGGACTTGTGTGGGATGCTGCTGTGGGATCTAGGCCCTCAGCTGGATATTTTGGGACTCTAGTGCGTGGACAGATCTCCCACAATCTTTTGCCTTTGACTCTTTAGGTGAATATTATAAAACAATCCTATAAATTATGTGTCCTGTATTAAATCTTTTCCTTTGTAAATCCTGATACATCAGGGATGGGGTGGGGGACAAAAAGAGAAGATTAAAAAGAATTAAGTTATGTACATGTGTCGACTTCACATGATGAGTACAATCACTTTGTACGGTAAACATATACTAACAAAAAAATAAATGTAAAGCATTTAAAAAAGAAAAGATAGTCCATGAAAACAGCAGTCAAAAGACAGTATAGGTGGCTCACTAATATTAGACAAAACAGACTTTATTTCAAAAAGTGTTATAAGGACCATTTTTAGACTGGGAATTCTCACAAGGAGGTGGTCCCTGCCTGGAAACCAGTGCCAGGTGTAGGTTGCTGCTGGAGTGGGGACAGCCACACCCAAGCCTGAGTCAGTGGCATTCAAGGACTGCAGGAGGTGGGGGGTGGGGGCCTTGGGGAACTAGGCCTCACCAGGAGATGATCCCTGCCTGGAAACCATACCATTTTCATTGTTTTTTGGTTGGGTTTTACTCTCTTGTGTTTCGTTTGATTATGTTAAATCTGATGGCTGAGCAGTTATTTAAAAGATAGCAAGCCATATTATGGCAGCCATTTTGGATTTCCTGTTAGCTTACTTTGAAGTCCTTTATTGCACTCATTGTTTTGTTTCTGCTCTATTCTGTTCTGTTTGATTTTTACTAAGTCTGAAGGTATCTGCAACTATTTTGAAGACGACAAGAGGCATTACAGTAACTACTGCTGATTTTGTAAGGTTTTAAAGTCCTGTATCACTTATATTAGTTTATCTTGATTGATTTTATTGTTTTATTTTCCTTCGTTTTATCCTCTTTAAAATAAAATTTTAAAAAATGCAAAAAACCCAAAACAAAATAAACTAAAAAAGTGTTATGAGACAAAGAAGACATTATATATTGATATAAAGACAACTTCACCAAGCTATGACAATTATATACATCACCCAACAGAGACCAAAAATAAAGTAAATACTAATAGAATTGAAGGGAGAGACAGACAGTTCTACAGTAATTGTTGGAGAATTCAAAAATACCACTTTCAATAATGAGTAAGACAGCAAGGTAGAAGATGGATAACAATACAGATAAAATGTAGACCACCAGAAGCCAATTAGACCCTATAGAGTCTAGAACATGAAACTTGACAACAGCAGAATATGTACTCTTTTCAAGTAGTTAATACATCACACCCCTCCATTCATCTCTTGGACCCCTCCTCTCCTTTGTACACATGTTTGTAGTAATTAATAATCATGTTTTTCAAGGAGGTGTTAGTTCATGTATACAACACATTTCAATTCCTTTTTTAAAATTTTTCATTGCCTTTCCCTCCCTCCTCCGCCCTCCATCTCTTTGTCTCATTCCCATATGCAAAAAGTCCATCTTGTTATTCCCTATTATCTTGTATTTTGCTTTTTTCATATTTAGAATTTCTTATATGAGAGATCATGTGATATTTAAGCTTGTGTGTCTGATTTGTTTCACTTAACATTTTAGTCTCAAGGTACATTCATTTTGTTACAAATGTTTTGTTTATCTTTTTTTTTTTTTTGTCTTTTTTGTTTTTATCGGTATCAGGGATCGAACTCACGACTGCATACTTGCAAGGCAGGTGCTTATGCCTGCTGAGCTAAATCCCCAGCCCCTTGTTTACCCTTCTTTATGATAAAGTAGTACTCTATTGTGGGTACATACCACATTTTCTTTTCTTTCTTTCTTTTCTTTTCTTTTTTTTTTTTTGATCTTTCTGAGACAGGGTCTCACTGTGCAGTTCAGGCTGGCTTTGAGCTCACTTTGTAGCCCAGGCTGATCTCGAACTCACAACAATCCTCTTGCCTCAGCCTCCCGAGTGCTGATATTACAGGCATGTGCCACCATGCCTGGCCCTCATTTTCTTTATACATTCACTGTTAATGGACTTACAGACCACTTCCAAGAAGCAGCTATTGTGAGTTGTGCTGCTATAAATGTGTATACATATTATCACTGTAATACAATGTCTTTAACTCTTCCTGAAGATACCTAGATGGGGAATAATAGCTGGGCTAAATGAGATCTTTAGTTATAGTTTCCTGATAAATCTCCATACTAATTTCCATACTGGTTGTACTAATTTACATTCCGATGAATGATTAGAAAGATGTCTTTTTCTCAATAGACTCACTAGCATTTGTTGTTATTTGATTTCTTAGTGAAGAATGGCTATTCTTTCTGAAATAAGATGAAATCTAGAGTTTTTAAGTGATGTTTCTTGGATGGCCAATGATACTGAACACTGATTTCACGTATTTACTTGGTTATTTGTATTTCTTCTTCTGAGAAGTATCTATTCATTTCAGTTGCCCATTTTTTGATTTAGTCTTTTGTTTTGGGGTATCCAATTTTTTCTTAGTTCTTTATATATTCTAGATATTAATCATATGTCTGAGGGATAGCTGGCAAAATTTTTTCCTATTCTGCACGTGTCCCTCCATTTTGTTGGTTGTTCCTTATTGGGGACCCTTGCAAGTGACCCTGATCTCCTATTTGGTACTATGATATAAGACTCAAAGAAAAACTCAGAAACAAGACAAAAGTGAAATGGGAACTTGATGGTCAGTGCTAAGCCAGCAAAGACCCCAAAACAGCCAGATCCATAGTATTTACTGGTTGTACAATCTACAGAATGGGGTGAGAAAGATACCTGTGGTTACTGGCAATAAGACACTGATGCAGGCAGAGGTTGTAAATGAGGGAACAAAGCATTCTTGCATCAAGAACAGAAGAGACCAACAATAAGTCATGGTTAATGACTAACTCATTTTTCAAGTAAAATAAACTACATTCTGGAAAGGAATTTGGAAAGAGTCACTTGTCCTCAGTTGCCATGTTATATCAGAGCCCAAAAGCTTCACAGACCATATTGCTGGTCTTTCCTGTGACCACTGGCAGGAGGAAAATGCTAATTGCCATCTGCAGTGCTCTCATGAATCATGTAGGCTTTGGCCTGACTCACTACTGAAAACAAGCTAATTGTGGGGTTAACTCTTTACAACCTGCACTGCTTACGACCTGCTGTGGGCGTAATCAACAGGATGGTTTCCTGCAGTTTTCTTTGCTGTGCAGAAGGTTTTAATTTGATATGATACCATTTGTTAATTTTTGGTATTATTTCTTATGCAATTGAGGTTCTATGTAGAAAGTCTGCCTAAACCTAGGATTTTAAGAGTTTAACCTATTTTATCTTCTTGCAGATTACATGTTTCTGTTTTATTATTTAGATCTTTGATCCATTTTGATTTTAGTTTAGTAGATGGTGAAAGATAGAGGCTGGGTTCAGTCTTCTGCGTGTGGATAGCCACTTTATTCAGCACCATTTGTGAAAGAGGCTATCTTTCCTTCAGAATAAGTTTTTGGCTTCCTTGTGAAAGATCAGAAGAATTGCTTTTGCTTCCTCTATTCTGTTTCAGTGATCCATGTGTGAGTTTTTATAATTTTTTATTTTGATAATACCATGCTGTTTTTTTTATCACTTTATCTTTGTAGTATAACTTTGAAATGCAGGATTGTGATGCCTCCTGCCTTTCTCTTGTTGCCTAGCATTGCTTTTGCTATTCTAGGTCGCTTCTGTTTCCATATGAATTTTAGGATTGTTTTCTCTAGTTTTGTGAAAAGTGCTATTTGTATTTTTATTGGAATTGCAGTAAACCTGTGTATCAATTTTGGAAATATGACCATTTTGACTATGCTTTTTTGCCTATCCAGAAATGGGGATATTGCTCCATTTGCTGATGTCCTGCTGCGCTTTGAAGCTTTTATTTTAAAATCATGTCCATTTTATATTCTGAAACTTACACCCTTTAAGAATGACGCCATGAGGACGGGCATGGTGGTTCATGCCTGTAATCCTAGCACTCGGGAGCTGAGGCAGGAGGGTCATTGGGAGTTTGAGACCAGCCTAAGCTACAAAGTGAGCTCAAGGCCAGCTTGACCTGCCTGCATAGAGACTCTGTCTCAGAAAGACAAAAACAACAACAACAAAAAAGACTGATACATGAGGGAGATGAGGGAGAGAGTAAGGTAAGCATGTGACATGCTACAAAACACATTTGGAAATGCCCTTTTTTGATTTCAGACTCGGTCGCTCTAACTTTTTTTTTCTTTTTTCAGTACCATGGATTGAACTCACAACTACATGCTTGTAAGGCAGGCCTTATGCCACTGAGCTAAATTCCCGGCCCACTTTAACTTTTTTGACTGTTTTCCAGTCTTCACAAATTTGGTCTGAGTTTCTGCCACTTTGTTGGCATTTGGCCATTTTATATGATTTGGTATATCTTTTTAAAAACATAATTTAATTCATGGTTGTCTCCATTCTTCAGATGTGGGCTTTATTTTGCTAAGTACCTAAAATTTGCTATCTAAGCATTAGAAATGTTTTTGGTTTTGTGATTAGTAAGCTAAAATATGAACCTTGTCATGGTGGCATATGCCTTAATCTCAGTACTTGGGAGCCAAGGCAGGAGGATACCACAAGTGTGAGACCAACCTGGGCTATACAGTGAGCTTAAGCCCAACTGAATTACAGAGCAAGACCCTGTCTCAAAAAAAAGAAAAGACAAATATGAGCAAATGATAAACATTTTTGTAAGAAACTCCTCAGATTATATTATCCAAGTTATTCTCAGATTAGAGTTCTCCAAAGAGCCCTAAGCCACATCGCAGGCCTTCTCTACTAAATGATAATATCTCAGTGTTAAATATAGAAACCCATATTTTAAGACCTGAAACTCATGTATAGGTAGGTTTAGGGACAGATGATATAATTTGTCTAGTTTTTTTTTTTTTAATTGGTACCAGGGATTGAACTCATGACTGCGTGCTTGCAAGGCAGGCGCTTATGCCGCTGAGCTATGCCGCTCAGCCCCATTTATCTAGTTTTTTTAAAAAGATAATAAAACCCAACAAAACAGAATAAATCCAATTTAAACAAAGCCGTGAAATTGGTACAGAACTTCAAAGCAGGATAACAGGAAAACAACAATGGCTACCATAGTATATCTTGTCATTTTCACAATAGTTGTCTATTCCATCAGATATAGCAAAATCAAACCAAAACAAAACAGAATAAAACTAATCAAAACAGAATATTGAATAAAGCAAAACAATCAGAGCAAAACAAAACAGTGAGAACAATGTTGGATTTCAAAAAGGAAATCCCCCATATTTGCTATATTGCATAATGTCATCCTCCCTATACATGCTCAGTCTGCTGGCCCCAGGCCTGCAAAGTCTACTAAACAATACAAGCACTCAGTTGCTTTTTATACTTTAGTTTCTATCAATTCAGCCTGTCCTCTGAACCAGCTGATTGCTTATGGAGTAGGGAGTTGGTGATTCTCAGTCTGCACACCAGTAGGCTCACAGAGGGTGCTATCAGATTTTTCCCTTCTTGGACCCCACATTGGCTTTCCTAGTTTACCAGAAAGGCTGACTAGTTGGCTTACTGGTGAGCTCCTCCTTATCTAGATATTTTTATGATAGACGAAGCATCACAGAAAAGGTAGCATTTAAGCAGAGACTGGACAAGATAAAACCTTGAGATAGGAAAAAATGGCCAATCTATTTACTTTTTGATGTATATTAAAATATATGAAGAGTCTTGGGTTTTTTTTTAACAGGTGTTGAGATTGATAACATGTTTACCATGATTTCTGTCTGGCAGAAGACCACTTTCATGCGTGGTACAAGAGAACACATCTCCAGTGTCTATTCAGAGGTGGCCATGTCCATCATAATCACACCATTGCAATGTCCTGGCCTTCTACACAAGGAATGCGCACTCTTTAGGTCCATACAATAATTTTGTATCCATATGGGAACAACTCCTCTGTTTTGTTATTTTTGTGACACCATCTGTTTTGGAATATTTATTTCAGAAGGCTTGCTGCCTTCCATTTGGTTCTGTCCCAGGGAAACATGGAACTGATTCTATTCGATGACTTTGTTCTTTAGAGACCATTTTGGTTCTTTCCTGACAACACCAAGTCCAAGGTTTTCATAACGCTGATATACGTTTTGTGAAGTATAAGCAGTAAAATTCATGAGTAGTTTATTACACAAGAAGAGACTCCAAGTGCAGATTGCAAAATAAAGAGTTTGGACTATTAGATCATGCTATCAAGCCGTAATAACCATCAGTCATCCATGTTTGAACATTTTCAGCCTCAGTTTTGTACTTCTCAAATAGGCATTTCCCTAAGGCCTCCATTAAAATCTCTTCTCAAATGAGTTTGCCTAAGTTTCAAGTTAGTGTTTTTTGTTGGTAGGGGTGTTTTGTTTTTTCTTTTCCTTTTTTTTTTTTTTTTTTTTTTTTTTTTTCTGTCACTAACTCTTTTTGAATCAAGCAACATTTCTTTTGGGAAGACAGGAAATACACAGAAAGGATGCAGTATTGGTCCATTTAGATACATAAACATAGAGCAATCAAAAAATATTTATGGAAATCTTATCTTATGCATAAAACTACATGGCCACTGAACAGGACTTTTACAAATAGAAACTCATTAAATAATTGACAAGTTGGTTTGTTCCAGTGCCCAATAAATGCCTCTATATTTTGTTTAAGAGTTATATGGTTACTTTAGATATAAAAAATAAGCTACTTTAAAAGTACAGTTAGCTGATGCCTATTTTGAAAAGTAAAAAAGTGAATGTTTTTGTTCTGTGAATATTTTCTATTGAATCTGCACATAGAATAAAATTCAGTTTATTGATAATGATTCCTTATAAAATCCTTTGCTTCCTACATACCTGAGGTTGTTTCTGTCTTGTGTCTTGAATGATTTCCCAGTTCTCATTTGATTTATTGTTCTGTCCCAGTTCTGATTCTATGCTCTCTAAACAGCCATCTGATTGTGATCTGACAGGCAGTGTTGTGTAATGGATAAGAATATAAGCTTTGGAATCAAGGGATCTAATCCTTTACTTTGATAATCAAGTCACTTAACTTCCAGGGTCCTCATTTCTGTATTGCACTTTATTGACTACTGATTCTTACACACCACCTCCCTGGATTGTTGTGAAGATTAATTGCCACTTTGTATAATAAATATCGTACCTTGCACGGTAACTTCTACATAATGAAAGTTGACCAATAACAGTGTTGTTCCTAGTATTATTGGTTGAAAGAGTTGCTGGCCCAGACCGGACACTTTAACCAGGAGAAGCCTCAGCCAAATTAAGGAGCTCCTGCCTCCCCCACCCTTTAGAGATTTACCTGTAACCCTGTATCCTCATCCCTAAGAACCTGCCTCTGGCGCCAAACGTGTGCCAATGGGTTACCTGTGCATCCCTAATGCCCCTTGGGATCCACCCCAGACAGAGGCTACTTATGGGCCTCACTCCACGTGTTAGAGAGTGTGTGTTCCAGAGAGAGACCGCCAGCGCCAGCCCCGGGGTGGAGATGCTGCGCCCCGGGGACCGGGGTGGGGGTCTCACCCTGCATTCCCGAAATAAAGGTTACTTATATTTTATACTTATCTTTGCAGCCACCGCAGCCCACTCCTTTCCCACTCCTTTCTCCTCCACTCCTTCCTTCTCTACTCCCACTCCTTCCTTCTCTTCTTCCTCTCCCCTTCTCAGACCTAACATTGGTATTTTTACTATGTGTCTGACTTTTACATATTTTCTTTGGATCCTCAAAGGAGAGGGTAAGTCTTCGTGAGCTGATCAAAGACATTACGACTACTGTATATTCATAAGATGATATATTTTGTAACAACCCCCAAATCATCTTTTTCAAACACTTGAGTGACATTCACATGTATGAAAAACATGAATTGATATTAGAATCCTTGCTTTTATCACCTATTCCAGAAAGCATGTTAGAATTCACTTGAGCAATGACATTATTGCAACACATATATGATATATGTATGTATTCATGTATGTATTTATAAATTATAATTTGTTAAATGAAAGCCAATGATTCATAATTTTTTATACAATGCTATCAGGGGCCAATTAGGTCTCCAGTTGCCTGGGCAAGCATAAGACAGAGGATAAAAAAGACAGAAGCAATAATTTAGAATGCAAAAGGAGTTTGGAGGTCAAAGTGATATAAAGGAATTAGACTTCTGATTTATTACATGTCCAGTACAAGTTCGTGGTCTCTAAAATCAAAGAATGAATTTTAGGAACAACAGAGGTTAAGAGTGGAATATATTTACTGAGAGAAAGAAAGCTTCTGTTTGGGAGACAGATGGGGTCCCAAGTGGGTTGCCAGGGACTCTGTCTTTTTAAGAGACTTTTATACAGTAAAATCATGAGTTTAGATGGGTCAAAGGTGGGGAAAAAGAGTAATTCACAAGGTCGGCGTGAGGCGGGACAGAACTGTGGTCAACCAGTAAGATTAATTGCTCAGATAAAATTGATTAAATTAGGAGCAAATTGGTAGTAGGATGTATTTGCTTTGTCTTTTGTCTTCAGATCTGGCCCACAGCAGGAGGTGATTGTCTCTTTCTAACTAACTCAGCTGCCTGTAACAAAAGCTCTTATCACACTAAGACCAAGAATCTCTGAACTTCTCACCCTTTACTGAGTGCACACAGCTTTTCTAGGGCGCATGTTGGGAGACCCTGAATACAGAGGAGTGGAGGACACTGACGTGAGAGAGGTCTAGTAAGAAACAAGTGTTATGCCATTGATTAATGGGAAACGTTTTTCTCATGGGTTAATGTTTACTTCTATAGAATCTTATGTGAGAGTCAGACAGTCCCAGCTGAAATGCGGTCTTATCCTCTGAAACATCACAATGTCATGGGTCATACAGACCTCTACTGAGACGAGGGGTGTAGGGAGTTTTTGTGTTCACATTCCAACTGCTGGATGCCCAGGCAAGGATGTAGGCCTAGGACAGACTTAAAATACAGAAAGCCAGTTTATATATTTGTAGTTTGGTTGGGGTAGTCTCCATCACAATACTATTTCCGAGCTGCCTCTACCAATGAGAACATTATTCTGGCCCTCCTGAATGCTTTCTCTATCTCTTATCTCATGAAAACTACTGTTCACTGCTGGATTCCCTCTACCCATATTGTAGACTGGAACCCAGAACTTCTTTTTCTTATTTCAGTATCAAACTTCTGAAAAGCCTACTGCTTCATTTTTTTAAAATACATTTTTAAAGGAATGAGTAAAGAAAGTCTGAGATATGTACACAGTAGAGTACTACTCAGTCATAAAGGAAGATACATTTGAGTTATTTGGAAGAAAAGCAATGCACCTTGTAATCCTAGTACTTTGGGACAGTGAGGTAGGAGGATCATAAGTTCAATCTCAGCCTGAGCAATTTAGAGACATAATGAGATATTGTTTCAAAACAAAACAAACAAACAAACAAAAAAACAAAAAAACACACGAAAAAGGGCTGGGGGAATAGCTCAGTGCAAAGGTCCCAGGTTCAATTTCCAGTACTGAAAAAAAAAAAAGGAATAAAGAAATAAATGAGAATTTTGGAAATGGGAATACATAGTAAGTATGTATCAAGGTGAATTCTAGTAAAAAGGGTGTTCTTGTGCTAAAGGGGTTGATTTTACATTAAAAAAAAAGGAATGGGGCAACTCACTTAAGACTCCTTATCTCTCAGGAGTTACTCCTATTTCCCACTTCCGTATTCCTTTTCTCTAATAAACTTACCAAAATAAAGTAAGTAAATAAATAAATATAAAAATAAAGGAATATAGTTAAGGGAAAATAAAATAATAGTAGTTAATACAAACTTGAAAATGAAATACCAAACTTCTCATTCATAGAACTTTTAAATAGTAAAATATTAACACTATTACATTTTAATTACCGAACTAGCTAATTTTAGTGACCTAATGTTCAATTTTTGTTATAATCTGTCTCTGAGCAAATCTCTCATGACAGTTTTTCTGACTTTGATTTTGTAAAAAGAGCTCCCAATTTACAAAAATATGCAACACAAAATTCAATCTCATGTGAATATAAGCGCTTGAATTGTATTATGCCCAGCAAATAGCTAAATGAACTGAAAAATGAAACCTGCTCTCCTGACATTCAGAAAGCTGTGCCTGTAATGGCTCATTGCCAGCCTCCTGCAGCTGTGGGAGGAATCTGGGCTGGGTGGACCACAGGCATGCACGGTTTGTGGCTTAGCTGCTAACAAAAATTCAATTCCTAACTGACTCTATGTTAGAATACTTTCTCCCAAAACTAATGGTAATGTAAGGTGCTTTTTCCTTAAAAAAATTAGAAAGTCATTGAGAGTTTTTTAGAATAAGTTAGGACTATTGAGAATACTCAGTATTATATTGAGAATCTCTAGATGGAGATATTCTAACAGATAAGCTAGTATAAAGGAATTTTGACATGGTAAGGACAGAAAGGGAAGCAGGGTAAAAGTTTGGTTATAGAATGGAGTGTTGCACTGACATTAAAAGTTGCAATGTAGAAACTATCGAAAAGAATAAAAATGTTAGTAGAAAATACATGTGAAAAATATAGGTCTTTGAACAAAATATTAATATAACCATGTCTTTATATACATTTACATAGAAAAATGTGGAAGTATAATCACCAAATATTGGCAGAGCATCAGCTCTGGGTGGTAAAAAAATAGAGGGAATATAGTAGGTCCTCCAGAAAGAAGATCCAGGTATGAGGTTTTGTGGACATAGCTTGAGTCATTTGTTTATATTTTAAGCAGTTACTGTAGCTGATACTAGACAATGAGATCTTTTGATTTAGAGAGTGTATGGGGGAGGAAGACGAAGGAGGGGTCACATTTAAGGGAGTGGTAATGATATCATCAAAGCAAAGGCAACATGTCTTCCCAGATTCCAAGTCCAGGGCATTTTTGCCATAAAATGTTGACACCATGCTTATTTTGATATTATGAAGATCAAGCAATAAAACACAGCAGAAGTTCCGAGTCATTTTAAAAATCACTTTTACTGTGACATGTGGGCTGAGAGGAGAACTAAGCAGCAGCTAACTTCTTCCTGTGAGCCAGAGGCAATTGTGGGCCAAACCCTTCTGTGAGCTAGTGGCAGCCATGCAGACTGGGGGGAGAACCAACAAGAAACTAACCCCTTCTTGTGAGCCAGAGGCAGTTGTGGAGCAGGCCAACCCTTTCCTGTGAGCCAGCCAGTGTGTGGGCTGGGAGACAAGAAGTGCCGAGGCCCCCTGCCCTGTAAGCAACTGGTTGATTTGGAAGAACACAGGCTGAGATGCTAGTTACACAAGTTAAAAAACAACTTAATGCTTATATTGTTTAATTGACTTTGCAGGCCTAAAGCTGATAGTCTGAGCATCTATTTAGAGGATAACAATATGCAGTATAGAACTATGGGAGATTTCCTTCTGAAGGTAGTAGTCATTATTAATCTCCCATTATCTTGTTTTAAAGTCCTGTACTATTTGTCATTGTTTTGTTGTATTCTTTTTGTTTGGATGAAGTCCTATGTCACTTTCATGATTTTTTTTGAGTGGTTTTATTCTGTTCTATTTTGTTTGATTTTATTATGTCTGATGGTATAGGTACATATTTTTTTCCCCTCTACTTCTTTGAAAATGAATAGGCACATATTTTGGATGCCTTTTTTTTTTTTTTTTTTTTTTTTTTTTTTTGTACTATGGATCAAACTCGTGACCTCATACTTGCCAGGCAGGTGTTTGTGCTGCTGAGATAAATCTCTAGCAGGCAGGTATTTTGAAGATAACAAGAGGCATTATGGTAGCCACTGTTGATTTCCTATTATGTTTTGAAGTCCTGTACCACTTTCATTGTTTTGTTTTGATTGGCTATATTTTATTTGGTTTTATTCTCTTTAAAATAATTTTAAAATTCACCTTTACTTTCCATTTATTTACAGTAACTTTTTTGTTTCATTTATATCCTTTAAATGCCAACCTGGCAGTGTAAAGTGTTGTAAGTTTGAATAATTGCTATGAAAGCAATTCTAGTAAAAAATAAATAAGCTATGTGAAGAATATATTTACTCAAAAGTAGAAATCATGTAAGTTAAAATAAAAGCCATCTAAGAGCTATATGTTGTAATATTTTTGTCAAAAATAAAAGATCTAGGGCTGGGGACTTAGCTTAGTGGTATTAGCGCCTGCCTGGCAAGCTCAAGGTTGTGAGTTCAATCCCTGGTACCAAAATAAATAAATAAATAAATAAAAGATGTGGGAATATAATTCTATTTGGGAGAAAATTATTTTATTTTGTCAGCAAGGTAAAAAAAATAAAATTACTAAAAAATAAATTATTTGTTCCTTTATAAAAAAGGTAAAATCAATCTAGAAATTAATTGATGAGATAATTATACAGAAGTTATTTTTCTTCCTTTCATTATTCCTGTGTTAGACTAAATCCTACTCATGGCCAACTAGCCAAAGCTGATAGGACCCAATAACACCATAACTTCTTTGACATCCAATCATGTGAATACAAATACAGCTTAGTTATATATATTAAGTGGAAAGAACAAGTTCCAAAAATTAACTTCCTATAGGATATCATTTTATAAGTAAAATAAGAAATATATATGTTTTAGGATGGTATAAACATGTGAGATGTTAATCAAAAGTATAGTTGTCTTGGATTGGAAGGAAGGTATAATTTAGGGCAGGAATGGCAAACCTTTTAGAGATGAGTGCCCAAACTACAACCCAAAATTCACTTAATTATCACAAAATGACAACATTATAATTAAGCCTGAACACTGAGAGTTTAGTTTAGAAAAACAACGTATACATTAATATGTTTTGTCTTAAAAAAAAACAGTTAAAATGTGCTATAGGTTCACCATCACTGGTTTAGTGGAACAAAGTTATCACTGCCAGGACTTAAAAATCATACAAGCGGGGGATATGGCTCCATGGTACACTGCCTGCCTAGCAAGCACAAGGTCCTGAGTTCAATTCCCAGTATAAAAAAGAACTAAAAATTTTACAAATGTAAGTATATGAAATATAAATTCTACCATAGAAACTGTAGTCTATGCATCAAGGTCATTTCTCAGGCACAGTCTTTACTGTACGTGATGTTAAGCCAGGTTTAAACTGCTAAAGGAGAGGCTGTAGCAGTGTGGGTACAAGGTGAGAAGACAGCAGGGATGGGGGACTTACACGTTTCAAAGATAAGAAGTGATGCTTGTAAGTTGTGGTTTATTCATTACTGTATAAGTACTTCACAGAATAGCAGAATGACGGGGTATGATGGTGCACCCCTGTAATCCTAGCACTTGGGAGGCTGAAGGAGGATCACTGTGAGTTCAAGGCCAGCCTGAGCTACACACTGAAACCTGCACCCCCCCCCCAACAAAAAGCAAAATGTTAAAACAGAATATCTTTATTTTTCAGAAAAGGCAGTGAAACCCAGAAAAGTCATGTGAACTTATCAAAGTTCACACGCTCAGCAACAGAGGGCATAGAGATGAATCACCAGCTCAATGTCTATTAAAGTGCATGAGTTTGTTTGTTTGTTTCTTTTTCTGGTATGTGTTTGTAATACATGATGATCCTAGGGAATAGGTACATGTCCTTCCAACTATAATTTAGGATTGGAATTATGTCTATGGCTTCATTTGATATTGCTTTGTTGACATTTAACTAACATCTGCAACAAACTTGCCAAAATCTGAGAGAAAAATAGTTTATTTGAGAAGTCTCAGATAAAACAGTTGCCATTTGTTGTAGTCTTTAAAAAAAAGACTAAGTGGAATTTATGGTGCATGAAGAGGCTGGTTTTCCTTCTTTAATAAACTATTTCTGCATATTGGTTTATCAGTGTTAGACTGTATTAGATTTTTGTATAGATGGTTATTTAGCAAGAATAAAATAATAGCTACTTATGACAAACAAATAGCCAGCATTATACTAACTGGGGAAAAACTAAAGGCATTTCCCCTAAAATCTAGAACAAGACAGGGATGTTCACCTTCACTACTTCTATTCAATATAGTACTTAAAACATTAGCCAGAGCAATTAGGCAAGAGACAAAATTAAAAGCGATACATATAGGAAAGAAAAAACTCAAATTAACATTATTTTTAGATCTCGTAATATACTAAATGGAAGACTCTAGAAAACAGCAAAAAACTCTTAGAATTAATAAAAACTTGAGCAAAGTAGCAGAATACAAGATCGACTCACAAAAACCATTAGCATTTGTGTACACCAACAATGAATGGGTTGAGAAGGAAATTATGAAAACAGTGCCATTCACAGTAGCTTCAAGAAAAATGAAATACCCAGGAATTAATCTAACTAAGGAAGTGAAAGACCTCTACAAAATAAATGACATTACACTGAAGGAGATTGAAGAGGACATCAGAAAAATGGAAAGATGTCTCATGCTCCTGGATAGGCAGAACCAATATTGTTAAAATGGCCATATTCCTCAAACTGTTATACAGATTCAATGCAGTCCCAATCAAAATACCAACAGCATACTTTATAGATCTGGAGAAAATATACAGAGCCAGAAAAGACCCAGAATAGCAAAAACAATTTTGGCCATTTAGAGCAAAGTAGGAGGCATCACAATATCTGATTTCAAACTATACTATAAAGCAATAGTGATAAAAACAGCATGGGTACTGAAACAAAAACAGACACATAGATCAATGGGACAGAATAGAGAATACAGAAACGTTCCCAGACATATTCCTCTATTTGATCTTTGACAAAGGGAATCCAGTGCCTTCATGCTGAATTACATCCCCAGCTCTTTACATTTTTATTTTGAGATAGGATCTTATTAAGTTGATAAGCTGCCCAGGCTGGGCTTGAATTTGATTTCTTCCTGCTCTAGCCTCCCAGGGAACTGGATTATAGGGGTGCACACCTTGACCAGCTAGATTTCTGAAAACTTTATTATAAAAGGATATAAAGATTTCATAGTAGAAAGTGTAGATGATTTTAATTGCCTTTGTTTTAAAAATTCTTCAATATCTGATTCAAAATGAGGATGCTCTAAATACTATATACCTCTACTTATCAGCATGGACCTTTGACAGATCAGCCTGCTCATGTAAATGCAGCCACTCAGCCACATCCTGTGACCAGGGATCTGTCATCAACGTGTGTGAGGTGACAAAAGGATTGAACCTCAGGAACACCTTTATAGGAGTGGAATATATTGTGCGTCCAAAGCAGTTGTAAAGAGGGATCATAGGGCTCCACTGTGAATAGAATTCAGCTACCGATAATTCAGTTTTCTTCCTTATCTCTTTGGAGATTTGATTTTTTTTTCTTTTTTGGCACTGGGGATCAAACTTACAACCTTGTGCTTGCCAAGCAGGTGCTATGCTGCTGAGCTATATCCCTGGCATAGACTTCAGTTATCTTCTGGTACACATGTTCTCATTTCATATGCTTAGGCTTTCTTTGATCTCCAATACAAATTAATGGAGCAGGAATTTCATAGTCTAAGCTAGTAAGTATTGAGTAAGAGCATTCGGGCAGAGCTTGTGGCAATCAGTCATGTCATGGACCTCAACTGACGGAAATCCATCTTGTAGACCTCTGTTGTTAGCAGACAGTTAGTGACTCTGGCCTATTTGTGAATCAGTCTGAGCCATAGGATCTGGTCCTGCATCACACATTGTTACTGAATAAGGATGGCAACAGTAGCAGGTACTGTGATAGTGGATTTATTCTGGGGATGGTTGTAAATTAACCAGATACAAATTGGGTGTGGTGGCACACACCTGTAATCCCAGCACTCAGAAGGCTGAGGCAGAAGGATCATTTCGAGTTTAAGACCAGCCTGGGCTACAAACTGAGCTCAAGGCCAGCCTGAAGTGCACAAAGAGACCTTGTCTCAAAAAGACAAAAAAAATTTATCAGACACAATGTTTGCTTTGTCTAGTATGTGCAACAACTGAAGGAAATTCATCTTGTAGACTTCATATAAATGCAGAAATAAGCTTTGTGAGGCAGTATTCAGTTATTTGGTCTTTTTACCCTGAGTAATAACAGGATAGTTTATTGTTCAATATAAATGGTTTTGAAGTTCAAAAATATTTCTATGTTAAAACTTGAAATTTTGTGTAATAAAGAACCAGTCTTACCCAAACCTTTGTCCTTGGTTGTGAAAGGTCATCTCTAAGTCGTTGAATTGACCTATCTGACTAGAGGGTCTTTGATAAAACTGCTTAACAATGTAATTTATGATGAGAGCTTTGGTTCATGCATTGTCATCCTTTGAATGATGGTATCTTCACTAAAATTAATGTTGAGTCTTAATCCCCAATGCAATACTACAAAGAGGTGTGGATTTTCAGGTGATGATTAGAACCTATGTAAGAAGACTTGAGAGGTAGGCATGGTGGCAAATGCCTGAAATCCCAGAACTCTGCAGGCTGATGTAGGAGAATCACAAGACTGAGCCCAGCTGGACAACTTGGCAAGATCATGTTTTAAATAGATCTTGAAATAACCCTAAGCACATTCAACTATGTGAGCTTTATCAAAGGAGCCAAAAACATGCACTAGAGGAATGATAGTAACTTTAATAAATGGTATTGGGAAAACTGACTATCCACATGCAGAAGATTCAGTTTTGACCCATGTCTCTCACTATGTACTATATTAAAATCCAATGGGAAAAAAAGAATTAAGATAATCAGAATGGGAGAAAATTTTTGCTGTCTGTTCCTCAGAGGACTAATATCTAGAATATATAAAGAATTCAAAAAATTAGAACTCAAAAAATAATCTGTTCTGTTAAAAAAACCCACTACTGTTAATTTTATTAAAACAATGACTTCTCATTGTAGGATCTGGTTTTGTAACTTAGAAGATTATACTGATAATTTCTGATTTTTTTCATTTCTACATAATAATTATTTATGTTAATATTAATTTAGATTATATATGTTTTAAAATTGGGTCAAATATTCTCAAGGTAACTATAAGTGCTTGTGTGTGTATCTAGGTTATTCATCAGTGAAGTTGTGTCCTGTGGGAACATACTAGTTAAGTGGTAATTACTGCACTTACATTCTGTTCCTCAGAGAGCAAAATACTATAAGCTTTCAATGCCTCAGTTTATTGCATACTCACACAGGGTTAATAATACCCAACTATCTCTCCTAAGATCACAGTGATGTGATGGTTCATTAAATATATCAGAAGAAAGGTACACACCACTGTGTTTGTATGTGTAGCTTATTACCTATGTTCTGGTTCATTTGAGTTCATCAACATACTTGGTCAACTGCAGAATCGGCTACAGTGTGGAAGGTGTTTCGTAGACCTTTTGTGACTTTTTCTAGGAGATTGCTGTCTGCATTACAGTCAAAACTTTTCCATGTTTGACTGCAGCCATCTACTTAGCGTTTCTTAAGAACCTGGAAAAAACGTAGATGAAAGTTTGCTTTAGTGGGCTTAAGGGAAGAAGCAGAATAGTGTAAGGATGGGGCAAAATTCTAAGAAACTGAGATCAGACTAAGGTACTCACCTTTTTCAAGTTCCACCCAAACATTCTACAGCCGTGGTTAATCCCAACTGTCCCTTTTATTCCTCAGCAGCTTGGTGCACCCTGCTTGTACGTGAAGCTCTTTGCATCTCTTCTTGTGTCTCCAAGAATCTGTGGGTTCTTCGTCAATCTTAGCACACCCAGGTGAGTCTTCCTGGATACGAAATGTAGAGAGGCACACGAAACGTTAGAGAGAAAAGCAGTGTGCACAGGAGCTCTAAATTCTGCGAGGGAAATTCTGCGAGGGGACAAGACCATCCAAATATAGTTAACATATGTATTTGCGGCACTGGGAACCAGCCCCACTGTCTTGAAACCACCCAGCCCCGAACTAGGACACTTACAGGGATCCACCTGGACATCTTTCACGCTCACCCTTGTCATGGGCGGACTGTAAGCCCGCAGAGAGGTTTACAGGTCTCAGAATAAACGAGGAGCTAGAGGTTCACCTGACTTATTCTACACTGTTCCTAAATTGCTCAAACTCCTTTTTAAAAATTTATTTTATTTTTCATTTTTTATTAGTACATGTTAGCAATACATAATGATTACCTTATTATGGGGAGTTGGTACTTGTACATACTTGTTCTTTTTTTTTTTTTTTTTCGTTCCCTACTCTTTCCCTCCTTCCCCGCTTCTTCCAAGTCTTGGTTCCTTTCCCATTTGCAAAGGCTCTAGCACCACTCCCCCACCACGCCAGCCGGTCCCGCCCCGCCCTGCTTTGCACTCCTTGCCTATTTTTTTTTTTTTTTTTTTTTTACTCCTTGCCTATTTTTTGCCCCCCAACCGGCACTCATCCTTACTCAGCCCCCAGTGTCGGGCCCCTGCGCCCTCTAGCCCCAGCATTTCCTCGCCCCCGCACCCCTTTGTGATTTACAGCCGAGCGTCAGGATTCGCCCTCCGGGCTTGCTACAAGCAGTGGGATGCGCCCCTTTTCTCGACAGCCTATCGGAGAGTCCCAGCCGTTCACGTTGACCAATGGAAGTCTCGGCCGTCTCGCTCCGCCCCGCGCGTGCGTAGGGTTAAATGTTGTCTCCGCGGGTCGGGGTATTGACAAGCCATGTGGCGCTGTGGTGGACGGCGAGCGCTAGGCGTAGTGCAGCGGCTGGGCGGCGGGTGAGACACTCCCCACTCCCAGGGGCTACGGGGACGCTGGGAGTAGGGGATGCTGGGAATGGGGAGGGGGCGGCAGGAAGCGGGAAGCAGACACTGGGGTCTCTCCTGTCCTTGGGCCTGGCGTGACTGCCCCTGCTCTGGAGGCTCGCACACCGCGCATTCCATATCTGGGCGCCTAGAATGTCTTTTGGAGTTTTGACATCCTGAAATCCTCTGGGTGTCCCAAGCCTGGATACCCTAAACTCAGGCCGAGGACTCCGGCAAGGTCCCCCGAGGGGTCCTTTCAGAAGCTCATACGGGTGGCAAAACCCTCCCCCTGAGCAATACCAGTTTAAGTTACCAGGGTTGAGGTGATAGTCTGTGGTCTTGAGGAGGAGGTATGGACCAAGAACTTGGCCTGACCCACTTTCTCTTCTCCCACCTCAGGTGACCCCACAGTGGGTGGCCCTGTGTGTAGATTGTCAGGGCTTTTTGTAGTGAAGGTGGTCATTGATGTGGATTGTAACATGTGTAATAAAAGTAACAGGGAGTTTATGGTTCTCATTACAGATTCACTCCCATTTCATTTGTGTTACAAGGCAGAGTTCTTTATAGAGATCTGAGGCTTCTACAGGCTATACTTTAAGTGGCTGTGTTCTTAATAAATTTTAGCCTGCAGAAATTGCCCACCCCCCTCCCTTTTAAAGACTCGGTTTATGGAAGCATGGAGATAATAAGTGTTTCGTTTTCTTGCGAATCCACAAACTTGCATTTTCACCTTAAGCGCAGGTTAGCTGCTGTTAGAGTAAATGGGAGTGTCAAGTCACTTCCTCAGAGGCTCTAGAGTGTTAGAATTGAGGATGCGAACTTTATTCTGTGTGTAACAGATTACCAGAAAGCGTAAGAGGGGAAGCCCTTTTGCTGCCTGAGTTTTCACATTGTTTGTGCTCTTAATAATTTCTTAAAGTCCTCTAGCTCATGGTGTGCTAAATGAATAAAGAAATGATGGTTGATTTTAGCAATCTCATGTTGCAGTGACCGAGTTCATTGTTTTCTTATTCTGGACCTATAACCTTTAAAGTAAATATTTCTGAGATACAATGTTAATGTAGAAATCTCATGAAACACAGAATGTAGTCTGAGAGAGTGATTAAGTAAAATAAACAGTGTCTGAGAGAGTGAGGTGGCGCATATCTATCCTCTCAGGCTGAGGCAGGAGAACTGCAAGTTGCAGCCCTCTCTGGTCAGTTTAGTGATTTGGCAGGATCCTGTCAAAAAACCAGCCTGTCTCACCATTCTAGGATTAAGGTTATACTAACTGAATATAGGTAATCATTCTCCTCACTTAAAAAAATTATTAAGTTGTCTTTTCTTTATGTTTTTAGCATCTGTGCACATTTCTGCAACATAGTGTCACAGTTTGAATAGTACCTGGAAAGAATAATGCCATGTTAATTAAAAAAAAAAAAACTGTGTGTTTTTGTTGTTGTTCAGTATTATTTGATGACGTCCTTAAAAACTGAGTGTCTTCTCTGTTGATGGCTACGGAGGTTGGTTGAGTTTGGGACTATTGAGATTAGTGCCAATATTCTTGTAGTTCTGTGCTGGGGGACAAGCACAAACTTTCCTATATGTATCTATTTATCTAGATGTATGGTGGTGAAGGACTTTGCTAATCTTTAACTTTTCTAAATATACTTATGCTGAATTTTTTTCTCAAAATTATTCCAGTATGCACTCCTAGTAACAGTGTATAAGAATTCTTGGTTGGACTGGGAATGTAGCTCACTGGTAGAGTGCTTGCCTAGTATGAGAATTCCTGGCAATATTAGGCTTTTTAATTTTCAACAACTTAGTATATAATAAAATTTTATTGTAGATTAAGTTTATTGCTTTACTGTGAGTATCTGCGACGATTCTGTGATAGGAAAACGCAATTTTTTTTTTTTATCAGTACCAGGGATCGAACTCACGACCATGCGCTTGCAAGGCAAGGCACATATGCCGCTGAGCTAAGTCCCCAGCCCCGAGAAAGTTATTTTGACACAGTTATTTTTATACAATGGAGGCACATTTGTACATACTCGTACTATAGTTATTTGTGAATTATAGTAATAAAGAGTATTTGACATTTAAGTATTATGAAGGTTCATCTGTATGGAGATAAAAGTTTAAAATGGAAAGGGTTTTATATGAAATTAGTTCTCTGGAATGTCCAAGATTTTGGAAAATGCAAGATTTAATTTTTTTTTAATTATCTGTCTTACATGATAGTATTTTCATTCTGTTGTGAAATATGTTTACCAAACAGTTGTCCTGAAAATCATCTAACTTTAATGACTTTTCCTAAACACAGCAATGCACGCCACAAAGTATGGAGATGGAGCAGTAGCAAAGCTTGTGAGAAAGCTCTACAGTATAAAGTGGGAGAAAAGATCCACGGATTCACCGTAGAACAGGTATGCGTTTGTCTGGTTTGCTCTGGTAACTTGAGGTAGATAACTCATGTGGCTTCTGCTGGCATATGAAGTCCTTAGGAGACTTTAGTTATTATCCTTGTGTCCCTGGGCCCTGCATAGTTCCTGACTCCTGGTAGGGCTCAGCTGAACAACATCTGCAGATGAAATAATCCCTAGTCCTTAATTGTATCTCTAAAGTCTGATATCCTTTCCAGTTTTGCATAGTAACACTCTAACAGGGTCTTGGAATCAGTGCCACTGTTTATGTGGCCAGACCTGCTGTTTTGTTCCAAATGTGATCACAAAAGACTCAGTTTCCTACATCTGTCAGTCAGGTTTTATTATCAAATAATTTACTCTAGAAATTTTGTTCTCTGGGCCATTTGGGCCTCAGAATTTTATTTTATTTTATTATTTGTTTATTTTTTATCTTTTTGAGACAGGGTCTTGCTGTGTAGTTCAGTCTGACCTTGGTTCACTTTGTAGCACAAGCTGGTCTCAAACTTGTAAGACTCCTCTTGCCCCAGCCTCTCGAGTGCTGGGATTATAGGTGTGCGCCATCACGCTTGGCTGGGTTTCAGAATTGTAAATGATTGTGGACAAAAATTTACTTAGTGTTAAAAGAGATTTTACTTGTTAAAAAATTTTTTTTGCTTAAATCTTTTGTATTTCTTTTTAACTAAATGTAACAATCGAGGAGTTTGTGCTTCACTTACTTGGTTTTTGGCCTTGTGCTATGTTTAATGCTGTAACAAATAGAAGGACAAATAGCTTATAATGTAGAAAGCCTCAGACATAGCTGTAACACAAGGTGTGGCATGCAGGACACAATGCAGAAGTACCATGGGCAAAGGGTAGGGAGAAGGAGACAGTAATGTTTCTGGTAGAGGGAAGAGCTTGTGGCAAAGGCCATCCGTCTCTAGGCAGGACATGAGTAAGGCCAGTGACGCAGGGCATGTTAGGCAAGGTCCAGGAACAATGAGTCATGATGATGGGGTCAGAGTGTTTGTAATGTGCCTTGAAAGCCATGTAAAGAAGTTTGAATGTAAAGTACAAGTTACTGCTAATAAGGACCTTATTAAGAATGGTAAATTCTTTTCATTCATTCACTCATCTGTCCATCCTTCATTTATTGGTGGTACTGGGATTTGAATCCAGGCCCTTCCTAGTGAATTACATCCCCAGCCCTTTTTTATTTTGTATCATTTGAGTCAGGGTCTTGCTAAGTTGCCCTGCCTCCCAGAGTGCTCCTTTGTTTTTTAAATTTTAAAAAACTTGTGGTAAACCATGAGTCTTACTTACGCTTTCAATAGGCAGGCATCTCACTGTATCTACTGATTTTAAGTAAATTGATCATTTACGTAAAGTATTATAAACTTCGAAATACAAATACTTTATCATCTCTAAATTATAAAGGTATTAACAATCCACATTATGTGTGCCTTCTGTGTGGCAAGACCTTTGATTTGGGATCATGAGACTCGAGTTCTAATCATTGATATGCCAGTAACTTCCAGTGAAAAAATGAATAGGTTACTTTCATGGCCCATGGAAAAGGGATGATAAATGGTGTGATTGTAACAGTGGTAGTAGGTGATTGAAAGAAAGACAGGCAACTGATAAGAAATCAGAACACTTTCTTAATATGAAGGACTATGGACATTTAATATGGGAAGCCTAAGTAGAATATAAAAGATTGTCTCCTTTTCTGCTGCCTTCTTCAGGGAATGAAGATTCATTGATTTATTAGGATGTTTAAACCCTTCTTAGCCTTCCTGGTATTATGAAGGACCTTGCTATGTTTGTAGTGATCCTTCTGCTAGGCACAAGTAACTGGTACTCAGCTTACCGTTGAGAACCCATTTTCAACTAGATAAAGGAAAATTTATTTCTAGGAGCATCCTTCTCCTGCAAATGAGGGTCCATTTCTGCATTTATATAATTATTCTAAAAATTGAATAGTATGGGTAAAAGCCAGAGACATAGCAGATGAGCAAAGGGTACCACATTTGTATGTATGTATGTATTTATTTATTGTCTTTTTGAGACAGCCTTTTTGAGACACTCTCACTATGTAGTTTAGGCTCGCCTTGAGTTCATTCTGTTGCCTAGGCTGGTCTCGAATTTACAGTGATCCTCCTGCTTCAGCCTCCTGAGTGCTGGGATTACAGATGTATGCCACCATACCAGGCTAAGGTATTTAAGCATGACATAGTATAATGAAAAGGACATGGATACCAGGAGAGTTCTGGCCCTGTTTTATTTCATCATTCTGAACTTTTTTTTTTTGGTCTTGTCTGTTTGAGACAGGGTCTCACTATACAGTTCAGGCTGGCCTTGAGCTCACTTTATAACCCAGGCTGGTCCTGAACTGGCAGTGATCCTCCTGCCTCAGCCTCCAGAGTGCTGGGATTACGGCTGTGCACCACCACACCCGGTTTATTTTTTGTTTTTTGAGATAGGATCTCACTTTGTAGTTCAGGTTGGCCTTGAATGCACTATGTGGCTCAGACTTGCCTCACATTCACAGTCCTTTTGCCTCCTAGTATGGAATTACAGGTATGTGCCACCGTGCCCAGCTGTACTTAGGTTCTTTTAAATCTGTAAATAAGGATGAAAATATGTCCCTCCTATATTTTATTTTAATGTATTTAGAAAATAGCTAGCAAGTAGTAATTTTTAAAAAAGTATCATTTCATTAGCTTTTTTAAATTAAAAAAAAAAAACTTTTTGATATGGGGGATCAAACTCATGACCTTGCACTTGCAAGGCAGGCACTTACGCTACTGAACTAAATCCCTGGCTTTTTTTCCCCCCCAAGTCCATTTTATTTTAAGGTTAAAAACAAAAACCCTGCCTGATACACAGGAGATTCAGAGTTTGATCCTTTGTACCCCCCCCCAAAATAAATAAAAATAAAAAAACAACCAAAAAAAACTACAACAAAATTTCAAAACACATCAATCAGGGGCAGCAATGGTACATACATTGCACAGTGTCATCTTCAAATCATTCACCTGGAGCACAAGACTTCTGCATTCAATTGTCTGAATAGTACTAGCACAAATCTTTCTCTTCAGTAAACTCAGAGAAATCACTAGTGTAACTATCTTAACTATTTTATCTATCTATCTATCTATCTATATATATATATATATACACACACACAAATATGTTTTTCTTTTAGCTTCTCACACTAATGAAGCAGTACTATATTTGCATGTGTGTCTTATCTCACTAAGGAGTATGTTCTCAAAGTATATCCATTCACCTGTAAAAGTCTCTAGTTTATCCTTCTTTATGGCTGCATCAGCCTTTTTAAAAATTCTTAATACCCTCACTTATAAAGTCAGGAATATGGACAAGATGCTTGATTCCTTCCAGTTCTGAAATGCTGGCTTCCTGGTGTCATTTAACTTAAGGCAGAAAAGTCAGTTGTATCAGTGTATTGAAGGTAATTGGTCCTCTTCCCTCAGGTAACATCTGTCCCTGAACTGTTACTAACTGCAGTGAAGCTCAGCCATGACAACACAGGAGCCAGATACTTACACCTGGCAAGGGAAGACCCAAATAATTTGTTCAGGTATGTGCTGCAGAGTGAAAACAGATTCTTGGATGTTTCTGTTTAAAACATCTATCTACATTTGGTAGTCTGAAGTAATATCTTAACATTTTATTTTTATTTTCAGGGTATCCTAAAAAGGTAAAAGAGTACATGATTTCATATCCTAATCTAAATATGTTACAATTTTATAGTTTGAATCTGTGATTTCATACATGATAGTTAGAAAACATTTCACTTAAAGATTGTGATGCCAAGATGATTATTATGCTTATTTTTAATCCCAGGTAATCACATATTTAGAAATTCTGTCGGACAGTACTCAAGGTAACTTTCCCCACTGAATTTATTTCTTTTTCTTTGTCTTAGTGTGCAGTTCCGCACTACTCCAATGGATAGTACTGGAGTTCCACATGTTCTTGAGCATACGGTCCTTTGTGGTTCTCAGAAATACCCATGTAGAGATCCTTTCTTCAAAATGTTAAACAGGTCATTATCCACTTTTATGAATGCCTTTACAGGTAAGACTCACATCCTGAATTGCAATCACTTTCAGGTTTTCCAGACACACCGAATTCAGTTATTTTCTAAGAAAAAAGAGGGTAGTTGATAATCCGATCAATGTACTGGAATAAATCACCAACCTCTATTATGGTTGAAAGATGTTGGAAATTTAATCCTTCAGGGCAGGCCACATTGTGATCAGATTATAAAAACTGGAGTTTGAGGAAAAAGGTATGTGAGTTCTTTCTGTCTATGTCCAGATCACTTTTTCCTGGGGAATGTTGTTGCCACATTAGGTGACTGTAGCATTATGGTGATTACAGTTGGTATCTGGATTGACCTCTACTACCTCTGAGAATGGTGCCTGGGCTGATGATGAACACATTCTATAAAGGAATGCAGTTAGGGGTAGTTTAAATCAGAGTTCATACAGAATGAGATTATCTTTCCAGGTGTGTGAAAATCTCTCTAAAGGACTGTATTAGAATTCGCTGATGAAGTAGTGTTAGTGCTTGTTAAGGGAAGACTTCAAGTTGTGTTTGGGGATGCTGAGGCTCAGGGAGATAAGTGTGGAGCCAGAGCTTGGGGTTGTGCTTTTTGCTTGACATAAGGTTAAAACAGTATGGGGAAGTGAGCCTTGAATGTGCATTTTTGTAAAAATCTCTTGTATTTTAAAAAGTCTTCCTTTTCCTTTGTACCCAGCTAGTGATTATACCCTGTATCCATTTTCCACACAAAATGCCAAGGATTTTCAGAATCTGCTCTCAGTATATTTGGATGCAACCTTTTTTCCATGCTTGCGGGAACTAGATTTCTGGTATGTAATGATTAATTGATTTCGACCTTAGTATTAGAATCACTGTTATCTTTTGTGTATTTATTTATTCATCATTATTTAGGCAGGAAGGATGGCGACTAGAACATGTGAATCCAAGTGACCCTCAAACACCCTTGACCTTTAAAGGAGTGGTCTTTAATGAGATGAAGGGAGCATTTGTAAGTATTTTTTTCCTTTCTTCTATTAAAATTATCTGTAAAATTTTGGAATACAGATATATGTAGAAGATAGTTGGCATGTAATTACTTCCCTGAATAGCACTCTCCTCTTACATAATTTTTCCATTAATGGGAGTCAATGCTGTGAGCAGAGATCCTCAGTGACAGAAGGCTCGTGTTTTATCATGTGTCCTTGTGACTTTGAAGACGTGTGCTGGTCTGTCCTAGTTTGTATGCCGTACTGGGGTAGCTCGTGTACTTCATGCAATTCTCTGATTTCTGTGACCGCTTTTATGTGGCAAAGTTTTACAGTCCATTTAGATACCATTTCTTCCCAAGAGAACTTTTTGAGACTCTAAGCCACATGGCTGCTGGGCATGTAGAATCCTAATACATCTTTATTTCACCAGGCCTTTCTTCTTGACTGTAGCTGTGGAGTTGTTCACTTAGTGCATATTGAAAAGTAAATTTTTCTTCTCTTAAAAAGAACAATTCCTTTGGTCTCATTTACAATTTTTGGGTTATTTATTTGTATCTTCACAGTCCAATATATAATTATTAAAAGAGGACCTCAAGCCTGGTTGTTTCTCTTTCTGATCTCTGTGAGTTATAATATATCATGTAGATGGAGAGTACAATAATTAAATCTTGAGTAGCAAAAGGAAAAACATTGTAAAAGTTGGATTCTGTTCCTTTGTCTCAGGAGATAATCGTTATAAAGAGTTACAGAGTAGCTGGATCTAGGGTGAGTTCTCTATAAAGAAAAAAATTGACCTCAGATTACAGGATTGGCTAAGGAGAGCCAGTGATGTATGAAGAGATAGTATAGCATATTGAATGCTACTTTAAATAATAATACCTGTTTTGGTGTCCTTGATTGCCATTAGAATGGTTTTATTTACTGGTGTTAGAGGTAGATAGCCCAGAAAATGATTAATCTATTATATTATAGTACACTATGTGTCTTAGTTACTTCGCCTGTTGCTGGGACAAAATACCCAACATCCAAAGTTAAAGGAGGAAAGGTTATTGTTGCTTATAGTTTGTAATGATTTCAGTTCATAGTCAGCAGAGTGGCACAGCACAGGAGCATCACAAAGGTGAAACAGTCCAAGCAAGACAAACAGAAGGTGCAGAGCAGCAGAGCAGCAGGCAGAATAAATAGCAGTAGCAGCAGCTGCCCTTTATTACTTCCAGGCTACCTACCTTTTGAGTGGTGCCACCTACACTCCGGGTGGGACATCTTAATCCCAGCATCACTCACCCTGGATCCAGCCACTCTGAAAAGCCTCACCTATGACCACATTTGGCTGTAGGGGACAACTAGATAGAAGCTGTAACACCATGTTTCATAGTCACATGTTGTGTCATGACTATGTTTTACGTTCTCTCTCTCTCTGTTTCTTTTAAATTTCAAGACAGACAATGAAAGGATATTCTCACAGAACCTTCAGAACAAACTTCTTCCTGACCATACTTACTCCGTGATCTCTGGAGGTGACCCGCTGTGCATCCCAGAGCTTACATGGGAACAGCTTAAACAATTTCATGCTACTCATTATCACCCAAGTAATGCTAGGTAATATTTTGCTTTTAAAGTTTAATGGTGAGTTAAGAATTGACTTACTTGTATTCTTATACTAAATGACATGGCTTATTTAATATTTTGCAAATAAGTGTTTGCTTCAGAAATGTAGAAATCTTGATAAGATTTTTTGCTTAGGTTTGCTGATCTACTTTACTTGGATGCTTATTTTAACTAATTACAGTGATAACCGTCAGTTGTAACTGAAGATGAAGGATAGAAATAGCCTTTGGTGGCACCCTTGGTGGAAGGTCCCATTTACAAATTATAGGTTATTTATTTATTTATTTACAAATTATAGGTTATTTATCTTCACAGTCCAATATATAATTATTAAAAGCAAACCTCAAGCCTGGTTGTTTCTTTCTGATGTCTGTGAGTTATAATGTATCATGTAGTAGGAGAGTACAATAATTAAATCTTTTTTTTTTTGTCTTTTTCGTTTTTATCGGTACCAGGGATCGAACTCAAGACTGCCTGCTTGCAAGGCAGGCGCTTATGCTGCTGAGCTAAATCCCCAGCCCCACAATAATTAAATCTTGAGTAGCAAGAGGAAAAGCATTATAAAAATTGGATTCTGTTCCTTTGTCTCAGGAGATAACAGTTACAAAGAAAAAAATTGACCTGGCTTCTTTTTCATGGTTTTATGATGTATATATAGAGTGGAAATGCTTGTGATGACATCAACCTTGTAGGATCAATTTTCACAGTATTTGTAAAGCTTTAGGATATGCTCTTGGCTCTTTATAGCAGAATTTTTTTTTTTTTTGCTGTTGAAGATAGTAAAATACAACAAAGCAAGACAGCAAAGCCAATGAAGACAGTGCAGCAAAATTGATATAGAACTTCAGAGCAGGATAACAGGATAACAGTAATAGGTACCCTAGTATATCTTGTTATCTTCACAATAGTTGTCCATTCTATCAGATATAGCAAAGTCAAACCAAAAACAGAACATTATAAAACCTATCAAAACAATAAATAAAGCAGAACAGTTAATCAGAATGAAGCAAAACAGTGAAAACAGTGTTGGACTTCAAAGACATGATAGAAGGAAATCTGCCATATTTGCTATATTCCATACTGTCATCCTCTTAAGAGATTCTCAGACTGCTGGCCCCAAACCTGCCTAATCAACCAAACAATACAAGAATTTAGTTGCTTTATATCTTAGCTGCTATTAACTCAGGCTGTCCTCGGAACCATCCTGTTGCTAAAGGCGGGGAGTAGAGTGTGTGTGGGGATGGGAGGGTGAGTTGATTCTCAACCTGTGCGCCAATGGGCTTGCGCTGCATATCAGGAAGTCTGGATCGTTGCTCTCTTAGTTGGTTCCCCATTTTCTGGCGTGGTGGATTATCAGGAGATGCTGGCTTTTTTGGGTCTTTATAAATAGTGCAACGTTGTAATTGAATCTTAATACTTACTTAGATGAATTGTTTGTATATAAAATTATTAGTGATATCAAATCAAGTACTAATGTAAAATCATACTTGCAAATTATGTTTTGTAAAAAATTAAAATTTTGAAATATGAAGATTCTTAAGCACATAGAAAAAGGTAGGTTGGAATCTTGAAACCCCATACACATGTCACATACTTTACTGACAATTTTGAAGTGATTTATAGACTTGATTTGCTTACCACTAACTTTGTGACCCTAAAATAATAAGAAAAATTTTAAATTCACATTTGATTCTTTAATAAGAAAATTATTAAATTCGCATTTGACAAAACAAACTTTGTTAAAACCATTTATTTCATATTCTATATTCAAAATACTGCATTGTCACTGAAATGTGTGTTCGACCCAAATGAGGCTCATGGGTGGCATTTTGTCATTCAATACCAAAATGAGTATCCTACGTGGAGGAGAGTGGGAGATCCATCAGTGCAGGCTTTCTCTGGACTTTTTCACTTTCTAGCATGCCTGGCTGGCTGTTTGTAGTGTTGGTTGACTTGTCCCTGAATTTTCAAGGAGGAGAACTTGGTTAGAGTCAGGTGGAACCCTTCATAGGTGATGCTGTGTGTCGCCCACTGCATCCCATTGGGCACTGTGACGCCTATTCAGACAGTAGTGGAAAAGCTAAAATCAGCAGGTCAGGATGGTGATAGCCAGCCCCCACATTATGAAGTGTCCTTTTCCCCCCTATAATCATAGCCCATCTGATTAGTGGAGATGTTAGCACCCTGGGAATATTGGTTGAGTACCCTATTATCCTATTGATGATTGTTGCCTGAATCAATTATTTTATTGGAGTTTGTGAAGTTTTCTCATTCTGTAACTTGTACATTTACTAGCATAGAAACTCCCCTCATCAGCAGAGTCTATTGGAATGCCCTAAAACATAAAGGAAACATGAAGGAAAAGGCAGGGAATTCTCTTTTCCAATGTAGTGGGAGAGATGATGGCACTAGCTACCTCCAATGATGACAAAAGAGGCTTCTTTCGTACCTCTCCTTTTTCTTGTCTTTCAGCCATCTTTGTTTTTGGTTTGTTTAGTACCGCTGTGACCTCATGGAAATATTTTTATATATGTATATATTTGAGGTTGTATGATCAAATGGAATCCATTTACTGTTGGGATTCTCAAAGTGTTCCTGCTGTGGCCCATGGTAGTTCCTTTCTGATAGTTTCTTCGTCTTTGTTGAGTTGTTTGGTTTCTACCCCTTTCTTCTACCCCCAGCTCCACAAATACTCAGGCTCTTACTGCTGTGAATCTTCAGCTAATCTCCCACTGAGCTCTGTGATTAAGTAGGACAGGCATTGAGAGACCAGTGTCTGAATGCCAGGGATGTTCATTGCTACTGGGTGACTTAAACCCTTGAGTGTAAAATTTGTTCCTAAATGCCTTGAGTATAAAATTTTTAAAAGATCTTTAATACGTTACCTCCTCAAATCTTAACCTTAGCTCAGATAACTTTATACTGCAGAAAAAGATTAATTCTGCTTTTTTTTTTTTTTTTTTTTTGATACTGGGGATCGAATTCATGACCTTGTGCTTGTCAGGCAGATGTCTGTGCTGCTGAGCTAAATCCCCAGTCCTCAAGTCTGTTTTGTAAGCTTTTCCTCTGGTTAAGTAACTCTTAAAAACATACATAATTTGACACTTGTAACCTAAAATCAAATCTAGGGAAATTCTTTACTTTTGTTTGTTTAGATAGATTACTGTATTACCATAGCATGGTATTATTTAACAAGTATGTTAATTTTTATAGTACTTGTATAGCAGATTTAAAATAAGACAAAAATCCATTTTTGTTTGGTTTGCATTTAATTAAGTCATTTTGTACGATTTGTATTTTGTTAGAACCTCTCATCTCATAAAATGGCAAAAGCTTCCTTTTGGTATTTGTTGTTAAACTAAATGAAAACAAAATATATAAAGTTCCTTTCAGTATAGAGGGGATTGACCCTTTACTGTAAATCATTCATTTCATGCACAAAGCCATCACTGTGATTTTCTAATCATTTATATTAAAATAGACTAATAATATTCTCTCAAAATTTTAGGTTCTTCACTTATGGGAATTTTGAATTAGAGCAGCACCTGAAGCAAATACATGAAGAGGCACTGAGTAAATTTCAGAAAATTGAACCAAATACCATGGTGCCATCCCAGAAGCTCTGGCATGAGCCTGTAAGTGTTCCATCCGGTTTTTAACTGTGCTTTTATCCTGTTAAATACACTAAAATGAGGACATGAACTGTGTATTAATAGGATTCTAAAATGTTGTGGGCTGTGGAGTGTATACAGGAGCTTTTCAAGACCAAAGAATGGTTATTTGTTTCTAAAAAGGTTAACTTAGTGAAAACATATCTTGGATCATTTTCTGTATCTGGATACCCAGTGGCAATTTAAAGCCATTCAGACTCTGTCTACTTAAAGCATCCTGTCATTTTACAGAGGGAATTCCATATAACTTGTGGCCCTGATTCATTGACTGCAGATGCCTCTAAACAGACAACCATCAGTGTTAGCTTCCTCTTACCAGAGTAAGTATGTTTTATTAATGTTCATACATGCCAAAGAACAGCAGGAAAATAAGTTAGAAAGTTAGGAGAATTTGACAATGAGTATAAATTAATATACAGTTAAGACTATAGGATCAAGCTGGGTTTAAGAATAGAGAACAAAATGTCCACAGTTTTAATTACATATGAAATGGTTATGAGGGAGTCCAGAGGAAAAGTCCTTTGCATTTTTATATTTTAAAAGCCCCATTTCTTTAGAGAAAAGATTGCCCTAGAACAGCAATTGTTAACATTTTGGTGGTCAAAAGTTCCTTTGAGTGTAACATAAATATTATGAACAGTAGGCTCAGATAAATATACTATTCAGGAAACTGAAATTCTAGACTTGATAGTGCTTGGGTTGGAACTTGAAGAGAAGGTATGTGGTTTCTCCCTGTCCCACCTGAGCTCTAGCTTCCACGAGGGAGCTGTGTGCCTTCAACTTGTCACGTGCCTCATCTTTTGTTTTTTGTTTACTTTATGTGTTGATAATGACATTTAACTATAACTGAAACGTATGGGAAAGAACTTGGCACACTTTCAACGAATTAATATTTGATGGGACCACAATATATGGTCAGACTACAATATATGGTTTGGGTTAAAAAAAACCTACTCTGGTGCTTGCTTTGACAGCACATATACTAAAATTGGAATGATACAGAGGAGATTAGCGTGTATGCCTTATGTAAGGACATGCGAATTCGTGAAAAAACCCCCAGTGTGTTAAAAAGAGGTCTCTTTTGTCCATATTATTACTAAAAATGCAAGAATTGCTGGTGGAACTTCAGCTTGTTTGGAAGTAAAAGTTTTTCTTTAGCAGTGATTTTAAATGACATAAACAGAACAGCCAATGATTCTGATTCTCCCTTTGTCCTCATCTTTTTCCAATGAAGCATCACTGACACATTTGAAGCCTTCACATTAAATCTTCTGTCTTCACTCTTGATTAGTGGGCCCAATTCCCCTTTTTATAAAGCCCTAATTGAATCTGGACTTGGCACAGACTTTTCTCCCGATGTTGGGTAAGTTTTATTAGATCCGTAGTTACCAGTGGGGGCAGTTTTGCTCTCTCCTCTTGGGACACTTGTGAATGTTGGGGATATTTTTGATTGTTATAAATGTAGGGGATGCTGTTGGGATCTAGTGAGTAGAGGCCAGAGATTTCACTGATTGTATCTCCAGTACTCAGGTAGCTCACCCTCCACCAGGAGCACTGAATACAGTTATAGTTCCAGGGACCTTTGGAAGGAAAAAAAAAACCCAAAATAACTTCCCCAAGTTTTTGGAATGTCATACTGCTCACTGTTTAGAAGTTCACATCATGAAGTATTCTTTGAAATCTTAAAGCTTTTATAAAACTCAGCAGTTCTTGATTTCTGAATTTGTTTTGCTGTAAGAAATTGTGTATTAATATTTAGAAGTATTTAAAAGTACACGAATGTACTTTTTCTTTATTACATCTGAGAAGTCAGTATTTGGCATTTAAAGTTCTTATGTAGTTCTGATCTTTTTTTAAAATTTAAGTTTATTGGTACATTTCAGGTATACCAATGATCATATGATCATAAGATCATAAGAAATTTGTGCCTGTACCTGATAGAACTTGTTTCTTTTTTTTCCCCATTCTACTACCTGCCCTTCAGAGTTTTCACAGGTGAATGGTAAATGTGCATAGATTCTAATGCATTATCTGTTTTGTTTTATAGATATAATGGTAACACCCGTGAGGCCTACTTCAGTGTTGGCCTCCAGGGGATTGCTGAGAAAGATGTTCAGACTGTCAGAGACCTTGTAGACAGAACAATTGATGAAGTAGTTGAGTAAGTGTGGCTCCTTTGTCCTGGTTTGCTTTCATCCTTCATTGATAGGTCTTTTGTGGGGAAAAGACTCAGAAATCTTTGTGTAGTTGCTCTGTCTGTAGTGGAACAGCTACTAGTTCATATTTAGTTGTGTAAGTATTATCCGTGCTACCTTGTCTGTCTAAAATGTTTTATTTCTTTTCAACATCTCAGTTATAAATTATATTCTTTAGGAAAGGATTTGAAAATGAACAAATAGAAGCTTTACTTCATAAAATTGAAATACAAATGAAGCATCAGACTACCAACTTTGGACTTGCCCTGACATCAGTATGTGTCTTCTTAATCTCCTTGGTTTTGGATTTGCTTTTACTTTTGCAATAAGTGGGTGTTAGCAGCACTAAAAATATAGATTGGTAGTGGTGGTGCTTTTCATTTGAACCATGAGAGTTATACTATTTTGGATCAGATATAAATTTACTTTTGTAATATATTTTTGTCTTTTGATAGATTACATTTTTATGTGAAATAGGTTTATACAGAATAAATGGATAGAGACTTATGATAACTAGTAATCTGTTGGTAATTATATTTTCTGGAAACAGTTTAAATTTGTGCTTTTTTTTGGTACCGGGGAGTGAACTCATGATCTCATACTTGCCACGCAGGCACTTATACTGCTGAACTAAATCCCCGGCCCTACACTTGTGCTCTTTATTGAAACAAAGTAGGATTAAAATGAATCTTTTCTTCCAACTGAACACTGACTTAATTTTTAATACATAATTGTTTATAGTGTATTAAAAGATAGAATCTGAGATCTTTGGATTTTTTTTTTTTTTTTTAAAGAAGGGATCTGGCCATTGTAGTTTAGGCTGGTCTTGAACTGACAATGTAGCCCACGCTGGCCTTAAACTCACAGTGATCCTCCTGCCTCATCCTCCTGAGTGCTGGGACAATAAGTATGTGCCACTATACCTGGCAGAATCTCTAATTTTAATAAAATATCATGCCTCTGATAGTTACTAGAATAATACAGTATTTAGGGGGTAGCACAGTGTTTTGTGATGTAAGATGCATTAAGGGTTTAAAGTTCTTGTTTCTAGTACATAGCTTCTTGCTGGAATCACGATGGGGACCCTGTGGAGCTCTTGAAGATGGGAAGTCAGTTAACTAAATTCAGGCAGTGTCTTAAGGAAAATCCAGGGTTTTTACAAGAAAAAGTGAAACAGTACTTTAAGGTAAGAAAATTTTGGAGCATTTTTGTCAACTTTGAAGTTGGGTTTTAAATTATTTGAAAGTAATGTTAGGAACTTTATGTAAATCAATTTTAATTAATAAATGGATGAAATAATTTTTTAAAAAATTGAGTTTTTGTTTTGCATATTATTGAGGCTATACCTAGGGCCTTTACCCTAAGCTATACCCTCAGCTCTTTAAATTTTTTTATTTTGAGGCAGTCTTACTAAGTTACCCAGTCTGTACTCAAGTTTGTGACATTCCTGCTTCGTCTTGCCTCGGCATTCCAGAGCGTTTGTGCCATGACACCTGGAGCTTAAATTTCCTTTTTTTTTTTTTTTTTTTTTGAGACAGGTTATTTCTATGTTGCCCAGGCTGGCCTCAAACTCAAGGCAATGCTACTGCTTCAGCCCCCCAAGTACTGGAATTACAGGCATGCTGTATTCAGTTTAAATTTCTAACTAAAAATTTAAATTTTGTATTAATGACTTCTGTTTTTCACAGTGTGATATAAGCTGGTAATTGGTTTTTTGTGAATATATGCATGCATTTTTTTTATATGATTGAATTGTTTTGATGCTTGTTCACTTGTTTTCTTAGCCATCTAGGTATGGTGCTTGGATGCAATACTTCCTGTTATATAGTCATTAAAAAGGTAGAATTCTTGTAAAGGTATTGCTGGCAAATCACATTACCTGTTTTAAAAATATGCCATTATTTTGTACATGGAACATGATTTAGTGATTTAACCTACAGCTTCTATAGTATTTGTTTTTGTCTAATTTGCCTACTTTTCTGTAGTGTCACAAGTAAGCATTTTGTGCATGTGTTTGTTTAGTTGTTGAAATAAATAAAAGAAGTTAAATCACCTAACAGTTATTCGTACATTAGATCAACATCTATTTTGTTCTAATAATTTACAAAATATTAAATAAAAATTTTAGTTTCAACCTTTTAGAAGTTGATAATATGACAAATAATTTAGAATTCTGTTATCTTGGGCTAGGAGTTTAGCTCAGAGGCCTAAGTGCCTGCTAGGCAAGTGCAAGGTCAGTGGTTCAATTCCCAGTACCAAAAAATATATATAATTCTGTTATCTTTTTTTGTAATTTTTTTTTGGTACTGGGGATCGAACTCATGATTGCACATTTACAAGGCAGGCCCATAAGCCACCAAGTTAAATCCCCAACCCCAAATTCTGTTATCTTTAGTTTACTAAAACTAAAGATTTATATTAAAAGGGGTCAAGATTAAAGAAAATGTTGACTATTGATAAATTTATGGTAAGACATGATGACTAAATAATTGTAATTCTAATAAAAGTAAAGCAACATATATGAATTATATATACTTACTGTGTAGCAGGTATGATTGTAAGGATTTTTCATGGCTTCATAGCTTATATTTTAATCTGAAAAACAGCCCTTGAGGTAAGTTTATTATTGTGTTAAAAATGTTTAAATGAAACTACAACATCAAGAACACATCCCTAGCAGCTGATTTTGTATGTGGCTTTAATAAAGTCTTACTTTTTTTGGTTCCTGTGTTATTGCAGAATAATCAGCATAAGCTGACTTTATCAATGAAGCCAGATGACAAGTATTATGAGAAACAATCTCAAATGGAGACAGAAAAACTAGACCGAAAGATCAATTCTCTCTCCCAGGAAGATAAGCAACGGATCTATGAAAAAGGTCAGAAATTTAATTTAATTCATAATAATTCCCTACTGCTCACTAGTTAACTTTTTAGCTGATTAATAGTTGAAGGCAAGTCTTAGTTCAGACAACTGATATTCATTGGGTATGTACAGAGTTCATTTTTGGTGCAGTGGGTTCAACTATGAGATTTGACCCTATTAGAAAAATCATATTGTAGTTCATCTGGAAAGGCAGGAATAACTAAAAGAAGTAATGTTATGAAATTTAATTTTACTGATTTTATAAATACTTTCATTTTATAGATTTTATAAATACTTTCCATATACTCACTATAACATGGTAAGAAATTATGCTATATAGCAGTATTTAGTTAATTGCTAGACAGATAATATAAGCAGTATAAGTTATGTTTTCAGTGATGCAAGTTCCAGTGAGGAGGTAAAGGACATGACCTAGCCATGTCATGTAGCAGGATGTTTGCAGACTGTGTCTGGTAAAGACAGAAGAGAGGACGGCATAGATGACATATGGTACAGGAAAGTGTAGGGGTCTGATACAGGAAAGAGAGGCCAAGGGGGGACCAGCTTGAGGGAGAACTGGACTGGAAGACTGGTGAGTGTGTATCTACCTCATTTACTAAGTCACAAGAATTAGGGAGTTAGTGAACAACATAATGGTAGTATCACTCAGGATAATTCTGAGGAGGCAAACATTAGAATAAACTGTTGAGAGGCAATTAGATACCTACACATCCTATGATATGATGTGATACGAGTTTACACATGAAGCTAAAATAGTTGTTATGGGAATGAAGAGAAAGTCACATTTAAGAGATTTTGTAGATGCTGGTAGATTTAACAAGGTTTTAGGAAAAGGATGTGGCAAAAAGAATGGAGAAATTTAAATTAAATTTAATTAAAAACAATCTGGCCTCCGCAAGAAAACATTAACTGTATATTTAATAACATTTGCAAATGTAGCCAGAATATATTAAACATTTAAGCAATTCAGTGAGACTGTACAGCTTAAAAAATGGGCAAAAGATTTTGACAGAAATATTACTAAAAAAGATATATTTACAGAAAGTAAACACAAATTATTATCATATGAGAAGTAATCGCCTTATTTTCTTAGGAAAATGCATTAATTATTAGACAAGTGCAAATTAACACCTACTTCAATAGCTTAAATAAAAAAATACTGAAAATACCAGATGCAATCAATTATGTAAAGCAATAAGAACTCTTGTGAGTTGCTGATGGAAAAGGAGAATGGTTCCGCCACTCAGAAAAGTAGTTTTATGATTTCTGACTGTGCCAAACATGTACTTAACATAAAGGCCAGCTGTCCTACATTGACTGTGACCCATAAGAAATCAAAACATATCTACACAAAACTTGAAACCACCCAGAGTTCACAAACATTTATTTCTAACTTCCCCAATACTGCTTAACCATAGAAGAGAACAAAATAATGGTACACTCAACACTGATAAATTTCAAAAGCATTATAACAAAATGAAATAAGCCAAGCACAGAAGAATGTATTTTATTTTATTCAAAGCCCCAGAAATGGTAGTAGTTGCGTGAGGCCAGGTATAATAGGTGGGTTCGCTGCAGAGGGACGTGAGGGAACTTTCTGGGGTGGTTTCCTACTCTGCTATGAGAGCATGTGGTCACCCAGCAGTCCACTAGGTGTACTGAGACTAAGCGGCTTGGTAAGCATCTGATGTAGTATGTGTACCCAAAATAAAGTAAATGCTGAACCTGCCTCAGCTCCCTGCTCTTCAGGACCATGCTGTGGAACAGCAGTCATCATAAGCAGTGGTTCTTTCCCCTGTAGCAACTGAATGCTCTTCCTTTTAAAGTCAGTCCAGCAGAAAGCAGGGGTATTCAGATTTGTGGCCTGCCTGAAGTTAAAGTAACCTCTTGGCATAGCTTTTCCCTGTGAACCATTTCTGTGAACTAATGAATTTATGGGTTTGTGTGATGGAAATTTAAGCCATGAAATCTTTTTATACAAGCATCATTTAGGTTTTCCTGGAAAACACACACACACACACACACACACACACACACACACACACACATCCTTTTAAATTGTCTCTTCTAATAGACTGTGTGGTTCTGGGGAGTAATTCCCTGAGCGAGGACCTTCTTCCCTCTGACTGGATGAATGGAACAGCCAGGCTAGGAAGTGTTTGTAAAAACCTTGCTGTAATTTGTGAAATTTATGTGGTGACACACTTAAATTAAATGAAAATGAAATAACACAAGTACAAAAGTCATTAAATTTCAGTTCAGCAAGGAGTGGTTTGAAAACTCTGAAAACAAATTTGGGCTGTCGGATATAAAATTTTGAGGAGCAGGGGGGAAGTTGGGCAAAATGCCTTTCCCAGACAAAATTCTTCTGAGTAACTGAGGACTGAGAATTAGAGAAAGAACCCCTGCTGAGAAGCTGTGAATTCCTCTAACTTGGGGTGCTGGGAAATGACAGTAGTCAGTATTTGCTTAGTACATGGCTTGGGTGGTGAATTTTCAGTATAATCTTATAATTGTAATGTAATCTTGACCTCAAAGAGGAGAAAAGTTGTATAAGATCTTTTAATTATAGCCCAATGTGTTCATTTTCCTTTTTTTTTTTTTAAGGTTTACAGTTACGCGACCAGCAAAGTAAACCTCAAGATGCCTCCTGTCTCCCAGCATTAAAAGTCTCGGACATTGAGCCCACCATTCCTTTCACTGAGTTGGAGGTGTCCTTGGCAGGTCAGTTAGCATTCATTTTCATGGGTGTCTGGGTTCCTTGGCTAAGTTAAACATCAGTTTACGCAGAGAAGTAGAGTTGCATTTACATGTTTTTTGTAAAACATATGAGCATCGTTATCATCTCAGTTCATGTGTATCTTATAAATTGTTTTTAGCCTTTGATGTCGATAGACTTCTTTACCTGGTGAGAACCTGGCTTTTTTTTTCATGTGAGTGAACTTGATGTGGCTCTGAAACTTGCTGCTTTGAGAGCCAGATGAGTATTTTAGATTGTGCTGCAGCTGTGTTAAACAGTTTTTTAAAGGCTGATATTTCCTGTGCATTCTTGCCCAAAGTAACTCAGCTGTCATTATGGGACAGAAGATGTGCCTCACATAGTTAAGATATTGATGAGTTGTGGATGACAGAATTGTTAAGGGAGCCACTGGCTGCTTTTAGCCTGATGTCTCTTCCCTGTATTTTGTTCTATAGTCTGTTGCTACTTTGAAATTCTCAAAATTGCTTAATTTTACTTCGGGTTTTGATTGGTAGCGTAAGAGATACATGGTTCTGGAATAACACCGCCCTGGAAAGTGTTGGTGTTGAGCTTCCAGAGGGTACAGTTGGGCTGTTGATCTAAGCAGTGTTACATACACTTTGACGTATATCATTAGGACAGGACTTTAGATTGCAGCTTCTGAAGCATCTCTAGCTAGCCTTTTATTTTTTAACAGTGTTGTCCTGTCTAATATGTCTATTTGTATATGTTTGTGTATGCATGCAGGAATGTGCGTGTACATATACATATACATTCATGTGTACATGAGTGAAATGAGAAAATTCTTTTGGAAATTGGGATTAACTATTTTTTGTTTGCTTGTTTGTTTTCTGTACTGAGGATCAAAACTAGCATTTTATACTGAGCCACATTCCCAGCCCTTTTATTTTTAATTTTTGAGACAGTCTTGCCAAGTTGCCCAGGCATGGCATAGACCTGACCACCTTCCTGCTTCAGCCTCCCCAAAGTGTTGGGACTGTAGGTGTGTGCCCTCTCATGCCTTGCTCTCGCTAATCTTTTTTTTTTTTTTTTTTTTTTTTGGTCTTTTTCATTTTTATCGGTACCAGGGATCGAACTCACGACTGCCTGCTTACAAGGCAGGCGCTTATGCCGCTGAGCTAAATCCCCAGCCCCGCTCTCGCTAATCTTAAATCACCTACATTTTTTATTCATTTGTGAATAGCATTAAGTGTTCATTAAAATAATTAGTGGAGATAAATCAGTAATCAACAAATGCTTCAGTCCCCGTTCTGGGTTAGAGTGCTGGAGGTAGTGATACACAAAATAGAATCCGTAGTATCTCTAGCAGCCCTCAAGAGACTTAAAGATGCCCTGAGATCGTAAGGTTCAAAGAGCTTAGAGACTGTTGTGCTGAGGGCTGCAAGGGGCCCTGTGGAAAATGAGGTAGTAAGCTGTATGTCTGACAGGCAGCTAGGACCCACTGCGGGAGATGAGTGGCCTTAAGGGTCAGCAACACAGCAAGGTCACATGTGGGAATGGCCTGGTCAGGTCCATAGTGATTAAAATGGGGTTTACAGGCCGAGAGTGTAGCTCAGCGGTACAGTGCCTGACTGGCAGGCACAAGGTCCTGTATTTGATTCCTGGTGTACCCCACCCCCCCAAATAAACCAGAGTTTGAGTAAATGTAGGTGAGGTGGGTATGGGGAGAATTTAGAATAAAAAATGCTGTTAAATCAGTTATGAAACTAGAAGAATATCATTATTCTTTCATTCTTGTTCTTCAAAAAGCAAGGATAACATTTTTATTGTGTCCATTTTTTATCAAAATTAAAGTACGGTAGAGAAACTTATATAAGCTGTATGGCAAGAGAATAGTATTTTTTGGTTAATAAGAGTTAAACCTCCATTCTTGAAAAGCATTAGCATTATTTCTTAAATATTAAAATGATGTAAAATCTATTGATTAAAAAATGATTTGCATTTGTTTTTCTAGCTGGAGAAATCCCTGTGCAGTACTGTGCCCAGCCCACAAATGGCATGGTATATTTCCGAGCCTTTTCTAATTTAAACACGCTTTCTGAGGAGCTGAAGCCCTACGTGCCTCTCTTCTGCAGTGTCGTTACCAAGTGAGATCCTTAGATCTGGAACAGATACTCAGCTATGTGGTTCAACACAGCTTTAGATGTTACTAATATATATGTTCTGTGCACAGTATATATATGTATACAAACACACACATGTATACTTTGTTTTAATGTATCAGTATTAGTCACCTTTCACTAGTTATTTTACTTTCAAAACTTAGTGTTGTTACAGTATGTAAGTGTACCATATATTTGTTTGGAATTTGTTTCCTATGGAAATTACGTTTTCTTACTCTTAATGCATCACATTAAAATATTTCTGAATCTTGGGAGTTAAGTAACACAGATACAACTGGGGCAAATATTGATCTGTTAAGATTTTGAAAAGGAGGCTGGGGATTTAGCTCAGCGGCATAAGCGCCTGCCTTGCAAGCAGGCAGTCGTGAGTTCGATCTCTGGTACCGATAAAAAGGAAAAAGACAAAAAAAAAAAAATTAAAAAAAAAAAAAGATTTTGAAAAGGAATAATTGTTCAGTCAGGAGATGTAAGCACTTCACTTGTGTAGGCTTTGGTTGTCTTGGTGGCGTGGGGACCCTGCTCTAGTTTGTCTCTGCTAACTTTGTAGGTGCTGTTGTTTCCCTTAAGTAGCACAAATACTTACTTGCCTGAATTTTCATTCAGTGTGTGTCCCTTCTCTGCTTAGTGTCAGGGGCTGAGGTGGCAGGATAAATGGTAGTCGGAGCTGTAGACTTTACCTGTTCCAGGAGGGCAGAGGAGCACATGCCTTTGAAGTACGTGAGGCAGAGCCTGCTGTACTGTGTGAGGTGAGGATGCTGGCAGTTGGGGGCTAGGAGCCTGTAGGCCTGTGCCCTGGCTGAGGAGCGGATAGGAAGGAACATGTCCTTCGTCTTTGGAAAGTTCATGCCTGTTTTCCCCTCATAACTGCCACTGCTTGTCCTTTGATAGCAGTTGTGGAGAATACTTCACAGTTGTCAGATTATTTCTTATGTTAGGAGCTTTAGTGAGAATGTTTCTTCCAGAAACATTGATGCTGAGAGGAATTTTGCTTTTCTTAAGAATTTATAAAGGCTTATTTTTTAGATCCCTTTCCCCACCCAAGGTATACCATGTACTTCAGTGAATGAAGTATGTGTCAGAATATCTTGGAAGTAGAAAATAGAGAACACTCACAAAGCATTTACAAATTTAGGGCTGTAAAGGGTAGTTAGAATTTTATTTGTAGTGCGGGACACTGGCTGCCTAAGTATCTATGGCCTGGAAGTGGGACCAGATGAGAATGGCTTCCTGTAGAGAGGGCACAGGAGCAGTGTGTAGGGTGTCAGTGCCAAAAGGGATTCACACTCTGTAACCTTCGAAGTATATAAAAATTTTGAAACATAGTTAATAAATACACATATGTATATATGTAGTCCTTAGTAAATAACTTGTAATTCATGATGCAGTTTTAAAAATGATATGATACAGATTGCCGTGGTAATTCAGGAAATATTTCTTTGCTCTGTCAGGCTGGGCTGTGGCAACCTTAACTATAGCGAACAAGCTCAGCAAATAGAACTGAAGACAGGAGGCATGACCGTTTCTCCCCAAGTGCTTCCTGACGAGTCCCATCTGGACACCTATGAGCAGGTAGCTTTTTATTTCTAGACCATAGCTATAGTGGAAGGTTTGTTTCTAGTATTTTTGTTGTTGTTGTTGTTTGTTTCAAATGATACCATCATTAATTTTTTGCTTTTGTATTTCCTTTCATGATTTAGGGCGTACTTTTTTCATCTCTCTGCCTGGATCGAAACCTACCTGACATGATGCATCTGTGGACTGAAATATTTAACCAGTAATTTTGTTTACCAAAGAGGTTTATAGTTGGGATGAATCAGACATCTAGTTCTGAGGTGCTCTGAAATGTTTTCAAAGTAGGAGAGTTTACTCACTTGTTGCTTGTTGGTTCCTAGTCTGATTTTTTGTAATTCCTGTGGACTTGTAAAATGTCTAAGGATGTTGAAATAGTCTAAAAACTTAGATGCAATAAATTGTAATATGGAAGGGGCCATGGTTAGGTGTCCAGGAATTTATTATATTTTTCTTCTCCCATAGCCCATCCTTCGATGAAGAAGAACACTTCAGAGTGTTAGTTAAGATGACTGCGCAGGAGCTGTCAAACGGGATTCCGGACTCTGGGCATGTCTACGCGTCCCTTAGAGCAAGCAAGACACTCACACCTGCGGGGGACTTAGCTGAGACGTTTGGTGGGATGGATCAGGTGAGATTAGGAAGGCATGCTGTTCCGGTTTAACTGGAACATCCAGAGTTGCTCCTGTTCTCTGGTGATGTTATTTCTGTCAGAAGAACTCATTTTCTTTTTTTTTTTTTTTTTTTGTCTTTTTCCTTTTTATCGGTACCAGGGATGAACTCACGACTGCCTGCTTGCAGGGCAGACGCTTGTGCTGCTGAGCTAAATCCCCAGCCCCAAGAACTCATTTTCTAACTGACCAAATTTCATGAGAAGAAATAATTCTTCTTTGTACTACTGCACCAATACTACTTCTCCCTATGCTGACTTCTACAACACATCAGTGCAAAATCAGATCATGTTTCTTGTTTAAGCAAACTTCTTTTATTGAGATGCTTGTTTTTCAGGATGAAGGAATCTGTAATCTTGATCTCTGTGTGTTTGATTCCATTGGTTCAGGTGAGGTTGATGAAGAGAATTGCAGAAATGACAGACATCACACCAGTCCTGAAAATGTTCCCACGGATCAAGAAACATCTATTAAGATGTGATAATTTGAGGTGGGTTCATGATTTGTTTCTAAACAAAGATCTTATGATTCATTCTGATTTGTTAACTAGCTTTTAGATACAGTACTTTCATTGACTTTGGTGTTACAGAAATAGTTCTAGGCTTCAGATCTTGGAGTAAACTAAGAAATTGTGTTGGCAGATCTTAGTATGCTCTTTATTTTCTGTGCCCTTAAGAATAACACAGAATTTAGAGGCAGAAGCACTATCTTTACATTTTAAGGGCTGTACATTAACTATAACACTTTGAAATATGTGATGTCTTTCATAATTCGAACACACTGAGAAATAAGACAGCTGCATATTTCCATAGTTGGATTCCATTTCTTTTTAACTTTTCAAATATCATTTTATACAAAGAAATATGTTATTTACTTCCTGTGTTATCTCTACAAAATGTGATGAATTAGTAGTGTTTAATTTTTTGTCATAATGGTTTAATTAACTATGATTATTTAAGCAGATGTTCAGTGAATGCTACTCCTCACCAGATGTCTCAGGCAGAAAAAGAGGTAGAAAACTTCATTAGAAACATTCATGGAAGTAAGAAGGAACGGAAACCTGTCCGCCCACATGTGGTTGAGGTAACACTGCTTACTGAGCTGATTAACATTGAGCACTGCAGTCATGAGGTGTAGTTCCTTTTTTTCACATGTTTATATAATTCTCAAAACCATCCACTGTGGAGGTATTAGTACACCATTACATACATGAGGAATTTTAGGTACCAGAGGATTAAGTAACTTTTCTAGAACTGGGCTAGTTAAGAAGTGAATTCAAACCCTATAGTTTAGTCTTAGACCAGTGCTCATTTATTGTTACTTATGCCTTTTGATGAGTGGTCTCCTAAGAGAAAACAGACTTCAGTTTGGGATATGGTAGGATGAAAATAGCCCAAAACGGTGATCTGATGTTGAAATTTCTTGCTGTTTGTTAGGTTTTGGAAGACATAGATGGGAAAATCCTTTTCATTGTGATTCACTAATTCTTAATTTTTCACTGAAACAATAAGTTATTAATAATTAAATCAATTTACAAAATTGAAAATAGTCTGATTCACAGCATCAGCAGAGAAGCCTTAATTCTCAGTGGAGAATGTTGACGGTTTGCAGGTTTTGCAGGAATTACTGTCGTTTTCTCTGTTGCTGTTCACATGTTCTTCTTCCATTCATGGATGGTCTCCCCTGTCTCCTCAGTCTGTTAACCTTTGTGTAAACTAGAGGCCTTCAGGAGATGGCCTCTTCATTCTGGATGCAGTTTTCTGACTAGAAAGTGCAAGAGAAGGAGAGTTTAAAACATTTTTCTTTGTGAAATATATTACTAGCACCTCTTTCGTTGACTCCTTGAAAAATCTAAGAAAATTTCACTGCTTTAATACCTTTAATGTCTTGTTATTTAAAACAGTTAAGCAGATCTGCCCTAATCCTTGTCATTAGCTTTGTGACTTTTATAAAATTCATACTTTGTAATCTTATTCAAGTGAGCTTTGCACTTTTCTCATTTCTCTTGGAAACACTGAATTTCAGAAACCCATACCCAGTGGCTCTGGCACCAATGGCTCCCAGATGATAAGAAAGCTGATCACAGTAAGTGACTGTGGTACACCTGCTTCAGAGTGACCCGTACCCCTTGCTTTGTGCTGTGTGTCTGAGCTGTTCTTGGGGCAAAGTCATGTTCTTAGAATGAAGAGTTATTGTGTCTTGTCACTGCCACCCTGAGTCTTTTCTCTGACACAATGCCGAGTGAGGGCCTGTTGCTGGCCTTATGCTGAGGAGGATGGATACTTGTTACTCCACGTGGCCACCTTACCTTGCAGTTAACTTCCATGTTAAAGTGGCTTGAATCCTGTCAGTCCACCTCCAGGCAAGCAGTGGCATCCCTTTCTCCTTACTCAGCTTTCCTAATGGTACCATTTGCCCTGGTTCATCACAGTGTGTGGCACTTTAACATGTTCCCAGAGAATTTATTTGCACATGGTGGAGATGTTTAATAATCACTTTACCTTCGGAATCTTTTGTGTCCATTTTGAAGTTAAATATTATATGGAATGACATAAAGCCTTGCTTTTAAACAAGGAGTGCCTAGTTAGTGGTTTCCACAGAAAGCAGTGTCATACTACTTATGTTTTAGCACTTGTGGTCTGTAAGTCTGGCCTCACTCATGTGCCTTTGTCCCTCAGGAGCCCACTTTCAAACCTTGGCAAATGAAGACACATCTGCTGATGCCTTTCCCGGTGAATTTTATTGGTAAATGTGTCAGAACTGTCCCCTACACACATCCAGACCATGCCAGGTAAGACGTGAGTTTGTTCAGTGTGATAGAAAGTAGAGAGGCATGTTTTTTTTATCACAGAAAGTTTTCCTAGTAACTTTTTTTTTTTTTTCGGTCTGTTTGAGACAGTCTTGCTCTGAAGTTCAGGCTGTTCTTGAACTCACTTTGTAGGCCAGGCTGGCCTGGAACTCATAGAAGTCCTCCTGCCTCACCCTCCCGAGTGCTAGGATTACAGGCATGACCCCACGAGCTGTAATAACTTTGTTGGGCTCTCTGCCAGATGATTTTAATCTGTCACTGACTATTCAAGCTGAACCTAGTCAGCAAGAGGGTTCTATGGAGACAATTTAAAGTATATTCTAACTAGTCTGTAAACAACAAAACCTTTCTGGACAAAATGCTCAACATCGTGACTTGTATATATCCCTGAAGCAGTTTTGGAAACAACACAGATACCAGTGAACCTAAACAGCATCTCCTTTCCAAATACCCAACTTGCTCTTGTTATCTGTAGGTTGCAAATTGCATTCACTGAGGCTTGAGACCTTCTGGTACATGTGGAGATCAAACCTGTGTGCTTGCATCTGAATCCTCCAGTAACCTTATGGTGTCATTAAAGACATGAGCAGATCGCAGAGCCACAAGGGAAAAAGAAAGGCGTGGTATGGTGGAGGGGCGTGGAGACAGAGAGCAGCAAGGAGAGAGCCAAACTGTCCTGCACAGCCTGAGATGACAGGGATGGAGACAGACATGTCTCTGAAAGCATGTTAAGTGGTGAGGCTACAAATGGGAGGCTGGTTCTAAGTTCCTCTGTGGAGCAGTCAGACTGCCTCTTCTGCCTACGTAATTCAAACTGAGAGAGACCCTGGGTTGAGTGGCCAGATTGATAGGAGGCTGGGGTGCCCTGGATGGGGGTGTGAAGAACTAGAGAGCACAGGAGCTAAGAAGCTGGGGGCGGAGTAGTGGTAGAGAGAGGCAGTTGTAGGTAGCAAAATACCTTAAAATGTGGCTTAATTATCATATTGGTTTATCCTATATGTAGAAAATAAACATTCCTTTATGCTGTGCCATCAAGAATGGTGATATGTGCTGGGCGTGGTGGCACATGGCAGTGGCTGAGGCAGGGGGAATCATTGCAAGTTTGAGACCAGCCTGGGCTACAAAGCGAGCCCAAGGCCAGCCTGATCTGCACAGCAAGTCTCTGTCTCAAAAAGACCAAAAAACAAAAACAAAAACAAAAAAAACAAACCCATATCCATTTCTACTATTCTGTAGGAAAATACAGATTTAAAGCATGAAAGTATTATAAGGGTTTATCTTTGGATATGGAATTACAGATCTTTTCTCCTTTAATGTTTTTCAATAATAAATGTGCATTCTTTGTATTGTATAAAATTAACAGAAAATTTTTTAAGAAAAATAATGCCTAGATGGATAAAATTACAGTCCTTAGTGCAAGTGTGAGGGCTCCTTTCTCCAGGTTTGGCTGTTCTAGGCCTACTAGTTGCCAGTTGGGGGACAGAGCCCCAGCCTGTCATGGTCATCGGCCCCTTGCATGTTGGACTTGTCCTGAAAGACTAGGAAGAGAGCACCATGACTTTGCCCAGCACAGTCGTAGGAATAGGCTTGTGTTCGTTCCTTTATTTGATTTCTCACCTGGCTTATTGTAGCCTCTTCATCTTGTGGAAAAGTGGATGGTAGTGGGGATCAGGGACTGAGTCTCCCTCCAGGAGGAATTAACGGACCTTTGGTCTGGCTAAAGCCTTCAGGGTCATGGCTCATTGTCCATGGTGTCAAGATAGGGCTCTGTTTGATCCTCAGCCACATTAATGTGCTTTCTAGAACCATCTTTTTTCCAGAGGATCAGCTGTTACACATTCACATTTGAAGACAGCAGGAAAATAGGCTGTAATACTAGAAATTGCTTTATTTGAATATACTATATGTGTGTTTGTAGAGAATAATGCCTATAAAAACTTATCCTAGATATCTGCTGTGGGCCATCTAAATAAATGATTGTGTATACATTTACCTTCACATTAAAAATAACCTCTTTTACTTTATCATATTTAAAAAATGCCGCAGGTGTATGGTAACCAGTTAAGATTCATAGAGGTATTTTGAGGAAAATTTGATATTCTCTTTCTACCATCCCTTCTGTCCAAGCCCTATCATCCAGTCAGAAAATGGTTGTTTCTCACATTCTTATTTTGTTTTTATTCATTATAGAAGAATGTAGGGGAGGGGAGGGAGGTGCATACAGTTATCTTTCTGTACCCTTGGGGGATCAGACCTGGGACTGTAAGGATACCAAACCTGCAGATGCTTACATCCTTTGTGTAAAAATAGTGTGGTACTTGTTCAGACCCTCCTCCAATCCACTTCAAATCACGTTTAGATTTATAGTTTTAATACTGCACAAATAGTTACTACTCTATATTATTGAGGAAATAAGGACAGAAACTGTTTTTAAAAAATTTCTGTGATTTGTGCTTGAATCCATAAATGTAGAAACTGTGGTACTTTACAACTTGATTTTTGTTTTCTCTTAACTATATTCTCGCGTCTCTTTAGTTACTTTGTATTATATGAAATTCTTCCTATTAGCCATGTTGTTTTTACCTTTACTTTTTAATCCTTAATTTCAGTCTTAAGATTCTTGCCCGTTTGATGACTACCAAGTTCTTGCATACAGAAATTCGAGAAAAAGGGGGTGCTTATGGTGGAGGTGCTAAATTTGGCTATAATGGAATGTTCACATTTTACTCTTACAGGTGAGTTGTTATTTTCACTGTTTCACATGTGAATGTACACATATCATCTCACTTTAGTCATTGGCTCTATAATTCTTAATTTTCTGAGGCCCTCCTGCCTGAAGACATGTGTCCTAAGACCCAAGGGTGAGCTGTTTATTGCCACTTTTGAGTGGGTTCCCCATGTGCCGGCTGCCTTGAGTTCTGTCATACTCCTGACTGTATCTGTCAAGGGAGCCATGATTAGACAAAACAAAGTGGACAAAACAACAGAAGGCCTCACTTCCATTCCCTGAGAAATTGTCTTCAACCCTGTGTCAGTGTGTAGAAAGAGGCAGGAGGGTTTTCTTACAAACTGGCCCCACAAAGGAGTAATCTCTAGACTATTCTGAATATATTTTATGGAAGTGAGGGTTTTAGTTTAACCTTCCCCTTTCCCAGGAGTCTCCCGTAATTCCATTTTTGTGCTGTATTTTCTGCCATCCATGTGGTGTCCTCTCCTGAGGAGAACCATAGAAGCATGTACTTAAGTAATCTAGTGATGAAGCTGGGCAGATAAGCCATGTCACTAAATAGAGGAAACTGTTGAGAGATTTCTGTGGTGAGAAATCTCTACACAGAGTAATTGGTTCTGCTAGTGAGCTTTTTGGAGTATGGAGTGTTAAAATAGATCCATTAAAAAACTGTTGAAAAACTGTTGATACTTACTACTGTTTGTCCCCTGGTAAAATAATTGAATATTAAACTCTTTGGGTTTCCTAGGGATCCAAATTCAATAGAAACACTTCAGTCTTTTGAGAAGGCTGTCAACTGGGCTAAATCTGGAGACTTCACACAGCAGGATATCGATGAAGCCAAACTTTCCGTTTTTTCTGCTGTAGATGCCCCTGTTGCTCCTTCAGACAAAGGTATTTGAGTAATGAGAGCCTCGATACATGGTACAATATTACCAGACAATTCTACACACGTAGTTGTCTGAGTAATTGCTTCTTGGCATGAGTGGACTACAAACAGAAACCCTCATTTCAGTTTTCCCCATTTCTCTGTATTGCTTTGTGATAGGATTTTCATGTTTGATAATCTAAACCATGACTTTGAAAACTCTTGACTCCACTCAAGGAAATCAGCTGGGTATGGTGATGAATGCCTTAATGCCAGCACTCAGGTGGCTGGAGCAGAGGACTGATTCATGTTTGAGGCCAGTCTGGGCTACATAGTGAGTTCAAGCCCAGCCTGTACTACATACTGAGACCCTGTCCCCAACCTCTTTCCCTCAAAAAGACACCTAATGTTTGCCATTTCAAATGAATCAAATCATATCATCTCAGAACTTAAATAATCTAAGGCTCAGTGAAGCCAAATGGCTGGACCTCAGTGAAGCTTGCCAGTTAGGGTTGAAGGAGAACATACTGATTGAGAGCAGCCACATCATTATCCAGTGCCATTTTGTTCACAATATTAGTTTTATGTAGTCCTGAGTCTTCACTCGTACTTTTTTTTGTCTTTTTGAGACAAGGTCTCACTATGTAGTTCAGGCTGGCCTTGGGCTCACTTTGTAGCCCAGGCTGGTCTCGAGCTTGCAATCCTCCTGCCTCAGCCTCCTGAATGCTGGGATTAGAGGGGTGGGCTACCACTCCTGACTTCCACCCATGCTCTTTTGGGCATGCAGCTCTTTTATTTAAATGTGCCTACTATGACAGTGTCACCAAGTTGTGCGCACAGATACCATGTGCAGGCCATCTCCCAGCCAGCTTTTCCAGCTGTATCCATGGCTTAACTTTCAGGCTTGGACCACTTCTTATATGGCCTCTCCAATGAGATGAAGCAGCTGCATAGGGAGCAGCTCTTTGCCGTCAGCCACGACAGTCTTACTGCTGTGAGTGACAAGTGAGTATGTATAGAGGGCCTTCACATGCTCAGGGAGGGACAGTGAAACTCAGAAATACGAACATGTCCTGTACACCTTAGAAATGGTCCATGTGGGAAACCGTCCTCACTTGTGGTCTTTCTTCCAGGTACCTTGGCGTTGGGAAGAGCACACACGGACTGGCTATAGTTGGACCAGAGAATGAAAAAATTTCTAAGGATCCATCGTGGATAGTGAAATAGCTGGTCACAAGCATTTCTGACTATACTCAGGAACTCAGCCTCTTACAAATTATGCCTCTCAGTTAATTTTAGTATGAAATATCAAAAATGTTGTTTGTTCCAAAAATCATGTCTTTCTTAAAATTTGACCAAAGGTATTAATTGGTAAGTTGGACAAAACCTTTTTATCTTAAAGAAATAGAGAGCATGAAGAAACTAACTGAAATATTCAGGCATAAAATATTTAAGTGGAAATTTAAAACTTTATAATCCTAGGACATTTATTTTAAAAATAAAAGTCATCTTTGACCTACCTGTGCTTTAGTTGTTTTAAATGTTTTGCTAAAGTAATGTGTGTTAGGGTCTTTATTTAAAATGAACAAAATTTCCAGCAACTGCCTGGCGTGATTATGTAAAAGGTGGGATTGTACCACAAACTTGCAGAACATCTGCCCAACAAATGGGAGTTGAACAGAGCAGCTGGTATGGATCTATCTTAAGAAGTAGATGTGTTTGGTTATTAAGCGTTAACTTTCTGTCTTCACTGAGCCAGAAAACTTGCTAGCAGCTGTTCCTTTGTTTTCTTCCCACATTTCCCATACAAAACTTATTTTTGAGCATCCCTTCCCTCCCCTTTTGTATAATACTTTTCCATTTCTGGGACACAGATGTCTGGGTTTTGGCTTTTGGAGACTAGGTCTGAGAGTACACAGACTGGAGAAGAGGCACAGCTGCTTCTGCACGCAGTGAACACCTGTCAGTTCAGCAGGCTGCCATATAGGATTTCATCATCCTCCCCTTTGGCAGCATTCAGAATCCAGAGTTCAAACTCATGCCCCATCTGCACCACGACTATCTTGTTCGAGATGGTAAATGTCAGATTCTTAACCCCCTCCCCCTTGACAGCTGAAATCAAGAGACTGTAAGATGCCTTATTCTTAGGGCTTATGTTCATGTTTTTCGTTTTTGATCTATGCCTTGTTTCATGTGTGCCTGGAGTTACATGACTTTTCCCGCCTGTGTGGTCATTACTGCCAGAGCTGGTCCTGTGCTCAGGTGTCCCAGCCCTGGGCTGTTCTTCACATAAACTCTCAGAAGGGGAGTTTCTATGTTTACTCAGCATGGCAGTTGCTATTTGTGAAAGCATTTTTTTTTTTATTCCTTTTATGACTTTACACTTGAGCCTAGTTCGATGATGCCTTATAAATATATTTTCCTAATCTCTTCTCACAAAATTGAGAGATTTTCAGTGGCCACCTATAAATCCTCAAATTTTAAGATCCTATTAAAAGGTCTTGGGATATAGCTCAGTGGCACACATGCCTGTGTGGCAAATGTGAAGTCATGAGTTGGAGCCCCGGTTTAAAAAAAAGAAAAAAAAAATCATATAAGAAAATAGAATAAAATCAGAATTTTAGCCAAATCTTTAATTCCACTAGATACACGAATTTTTTAAGCATGACACAAAACACAGGGTACAGTAAACAACTCACACTGGAGTGAGGGTGCTTTCATTTCCTGGGGTCTGCCTGGGCTATAGGAATGACACTGGTGGTTGATGCTTGCTGTATCACGGTCAATAATACTTGCATAAAGTGCTGATAAATAAGTGTTACAAAAAGGATGGTCCCTGGTGAGTCCCAGGTTTCCCTAGTCACGGTCAGTGGTGGCATGTGGCATTCAGATGTCTGCAGGCTCCTCTCCCTGAGTGCCACGTTGACGCACAGGCTCCAGCTGTCCAGAGTCTGACACATCATAGCTTGCTTTGTACTTGGCCAAGATCTTCATGAGTGGCCGGAGTTTCAGCCACCACTGTTCCTTGGGGATTCTGTGCCTGTGAAGGGTGACAGGGTGGCAGTAAGTACCCATGTACAATTAGACAACTGATGCACCTGCTCCTGTGGCCAGCAGTGTAGAGTGGTGCCAGAAAAGATGAGCCTTGTGGGGTCACCTGAATAGATTTTGGATAATAAAACAACTTTCTAAATCATTATTTTTACATTTCTAAAAATTCTGCCTTATTTCTAAATATGTTACTGGGGCCTTTACATCGCTGAGCTACATATACCCCAGCTCTTTTGTATTTTATTCATTTTTGAGATAGGGTTGCACTAAATTTTCCAGGCTGGGCTTGAATTTGCAATCCTATCTCAGCCCCGCACGGTGCTGGGATTACAGTGCATCATCATGGCTAGCTTAAAAAAGTCTTGTTTTTAAGAAATTAGCCTCAAAAAGCCAATTATGTTCTTAAAATACTTGAACGAATTACTTATATTTAAGTAATAGGTAGTGGTGTTTCTCTGTCCTCATGACTCATGTAATTCCTTCTGATGGCACTGAGAGTTGGACATAGTGTTTTGCTGACTTACTCAAAATCTGTTTCCTCCTTCAGCTCTGTTACAGGTTGAAAAAGCAAGTTTCTTTTGCGCATTCCCAGCAGACAAATGGAATCATCAGTAACAAATTTTTTTCCTGTAAAGTAAAAAAAAAAAATTTCAGTATTACTAACTCATCATATTGGATAGACAGATAAAATAATAAAGAAGGAATGGTAAAAGGAAAAGAAAAGCTCATTAACTTCAGGAAGCAAAATCACATGACAAGGTAACAGTTCAGATTCTTTAGAACTGCCCTGAGATAAAAGCCAGGGGATTCCTAGTTTTCACAAGCAGGCTTGGGAATCCTGATGGGTAGTTCCATTTGAGAAACAGAGCTGTCTTTACCACCAGGGACATCTGGAGCACAGGCTTTCCCCTTGCAGCTCTGCTCTGCTCTGTCTCTTCTGAGGCATGCTTTGTCATGACAGGCTCTGTCTTCAGGACAGGCTGAGAGACCCACGTTGAGGTGGGGCCCCCTTACTTCACATTCCCTGAGGAGAGGCTACTTGTACCACTTGCCAGGTGCAACAGCCACCACAGACAGTGAGGGAGTCCTAGAAAGGAGTTTTTTTTGTTTTATTTTTAGCAGTGCTGGTGAGTAAATATCTCACTAATTACTAGAATAGGAAAATGGGCTTACAGAAGGAAAGATTTCAGTTGCATAGTAAATGCTCATGAATGCACATAGAGAGGCTGAAGGTTGAAAGAGACGCATTCAGTTGATAAAGTGAGAAAACAAATTCACACCGTAGAAATATAAAAGAGACTGATGTAGGAAAGCTATTTGAAGGAAAGCTCAGGTTAATTCTTTGAGAAGTACCAAAAATTGGCTAGAGTTATTTTATCACCATTTTTTTAGACTATTGTTTTTCTAAGCCAGATATTAGAAATTAGGTAGGTTTGCTCTAATGAAAACACACACCTGGCATGATTGATCAAGAAACCTAAAAGTGATTGAAAAAAAATACTGGCATAAAAAACTAAAATGAAGAGTGATGCAGACCAGAAATACTGCAGACATCAAAAAGGAGAGAGATTATGAAGTTTCATGCCACATTGTTTGAAACTTAAATGAATTCAAGGTGTCCAGAAAATGTAACTTACAAAAGCAATTCAAGAAAAAACATGAGGGGCTGGAGGTTTAGCTCAGTGGCACAAGTGCTTGCCTGACAGTGCAAGTCATGGGTTTGATCCTGGTACCCTCCCCCCCCCAAATGCATTCTTCTACAAATAACCATTAGCAGTCAGTTTTTCCTACAAAGAAAATGGGAAGTGTTTAATGTATAGAGTTCCTACCAAACATTCAAAAAGCTAAACTTAAACTTCCATCTTGTTTAAACTTTCTGAGGGAAATCACCCCTTCCCCAAAGCTCCGTGCAGTGCCTGTGAAGGACATCACTGCTGGGGAAATTACTGGTACACTTCACAGTTAGCAAAACAAAAAGCCTGCACAGAAAGTACTACAAATGGAATCCACAGTGAATGAAAAAGTTAGTTCTGTCCTTTAAAAATAGGGAAAAAAAACCTTAGCAAATGACATGTATTGGAGACCACTGAGAAATGAACAGACTTCAGTTAGAATTACTCATCACGAAACACTGAAAGCATTCTTGTTCCCTTCCCAATTGAGAGCTGTGCAGGAACTTGCTGTCACTAGTGAAGGTTTACTGAGGAGATTAACTGGTACAGTAGGGTACAAACATGACAAAGTATTGAAAATGAAAAGTCTGAATACAGACGATATGAATGTATATAAACATGACTGCAAGTAATGAGGTCAGAGTCTAGAAAAGTTGATTGCAAAAAGGTAGTTCTCTTTGTATTTAAGTACCATTTACAGTAATGTACTTGAAAATCAAGAATTTAGGAATAAACCTACCAAAGCATAATCAAAGTTTTTATAAAACAAGTTTAATAAAAGAACAAAAGGTTCTATAAAAGGTTCTATAAAACTCAATGATCATGAGTTAGAAAGTTCAATATTAGCTAGGTGTGGTGATGCATGCTTATAGCAGAGGCAAGAGGATTGCAAGTTTGAGGCCAGCCTGAGCAATTTAGATCCTATCTCAAAAAACAAAACAAACCCTTCTTGGAAGGGCCAGTGGTGTAGCTCAGTGGTAGAGTGTTTGTGTTGTATCCAGAGGGTCCTGGGTTCAGTTTCCAATACTGCCACATCCCACTTCGCTCCACCCAAAAACAAAAGTTCAGTATTATAGGAATGTCAGTTCAGCTGGCCGTGGTGGTGCATGATTATAGTGCCAGCACTTGGGAGGCTAAGGCAGTAGGATCCGTGCGAGTTTGATGTCAGCTTGGGCTACAAACTGAATTCAAGGCTAGTCTGAACTGCATAGTGAAACCTTGTGTCAAAAGTCCTTTTCTCCATAGTTTATTGATGGAATGCTACAAATGCCCTCTAGCCTAGCCTAGCCCCAAAACAAACAAAAAAATCCAAAATCTTATTGGCCCTTGACAATCTGGTCTGTTTCCGTGACAGCACAAGTGGCCAAGGATAGCCAGACACTGGAAGAAGGCCCAGGTGAGGGGTCCTGTGCTATCAGATGTCAGTAATTTATTAAACTGGAATACTGACAATGACCCAGAAACAGTTTTTAAGTTAACAGATACTTGTCTATGATGGACATTATATTACAGAGTGGGAATATTTTTTTTCAAAAAACAGCAGCCAAATTTATCATTCACAGTCTAAAATTTAAGTTAAGACCTCAACCTTCCTATCAAGTAGATTAAAACTTAAAGAGTATTTTTGAGACAAAACTGAAGCCATGAAGCAAAATGTGTGTGAGCTGACAATACTGAGATTTGGAGGACTTCCTTAGCATTACATGGTGTGCCACAAGATAGGTTCAGATGTCTGCAATATGTGACTGGAAGATACTCAGAATATGAAACGCAAATAAAAGATATAACATATATTAAAATTTTGTAAAATGTATCCAAACAACAGAAAAACAGGAAAAATATTTGGACAGTTTACAGAGATCAAGAATATTAGGTAACACGCTGGGTGTGGTGGCGCATGCCTGTAATCTAGGCACTCAGGAGGCTGCAGCAGGAGGATTGCTGTGAGTTTGAGGTCAGCCTGGACTACAAAGTGAGTTCAGGGCCAGCCTGAACTGCATAGTGAAACTGTGTCTCAAAAAATAAAACCACAAGAAACAGAAGAATGTTAGATAAATTTAAGAACCTGTCATTTCCCTTTCTTAAAATTTACAAGGAAGCTACCTCACACACACCAAATGGACATTTGGGAAGTTTGGGTATCAAGTGCAGCACGCGGCATGAGACTGGTAAAGTCAGTTGGAGAACTAGTCTGGCAAAGGCTGGGCACACACCTGAGGCAGGTCTCAGGGACTTGGGCACTGTAGCAGTATGTGCAATAAACACCAGAAACTCAAATGCCAGTGTCAGCAGAGGGGTCAAGTTTGCCTCCTGGAGTGAGGAGCATGAGATAATGGACATGCATCAAGACGGCCTTGTAATCCAGAGGCACTGGAGAGGCAGTCATGGAGAAGAGCCTGCAGTCTGCCCTTGCTGCACACCAGAGCCAAGCTAATCTTGTCTTTGAAGGCTCTCTCATCGGTAATAAAATGTTGCGGAAATGAAGAGAATGATTATTACAAGTTCTGAGTTTGCTTTTGGCAGGGAGGGGGTAAAATATTGAAGGACACACGAGTTTGGAAAGAAAATAGATCATTTTCCATAGTTGTGGGATTTTTCTATCTTAAAAACAATGCTGGGCCAGGGATTTAGCTCAGTGGTGTAAGCACCTGCCTGGCAAGTGTGAGGTTGTGAATTCGATCTCTGTGCCAAAACAAAACAAAACAAAAATAAAAAACAAAAACAATGCTGCACAGGTATCACTAAGTCTTATGTAAAAGCCAGTTCAAAGTGTTTCAGGTCATTGAGGAAGTAACATTTTATAGTCTTGCTAATAGAATCCAATGTACACAGCAATTTTCTGCCTACTACAAAGAATGCTAAATAATTCAAATGTTTTCCATCACTGACAGGGTCAAAGCATTATATTTGTTAATTATGAGGTATGATCAAAATACATGATACATGTTTTAAAAAATTTTGTTATACACACATAGTCACTAGTATTCAGCCCCCTTGTATTGTCCCTTACTTTGAATATATCCCATTGTTCTTGCTACTTTCTGAAAGCAGTTCTGGAAGTCTTCTTTTATGAATATCTTTACAAGGTGTGATAAAAATTACGGATCTGGCGCCATGTGAATTCTGGCTGTTTTAAGTCACAGTGACCATGAAAGGTTAGCATTCTGAATCAATTTGGTTGTAAAGGCAATTAAGACAGTACAACTAAAGTATGCAAGAGGATTTTCAGAACTACTTCAGAAAGAGGCAAAAATGATGGGATAAGTGTGGTTGAAGATAGGGAGAATTTTGAAGGGGGTCAATAGCAATGTGTATTTTACTGTAATTAAGAATATCTAACTTTCACATGTTTCAACCATAGCTCATATTTGTATTTATAATGTTGACAGTCATAAATAGAAATTACTCACAGAATAGCACTGTTACTACTTAAAGCTCTAGATTTAAGAAGGTAAAGAACAACAACACTTTAATGCATATAACACCAAAAAAGCACTCTAATGCATATAACAGTGTTCTACCTGTCAGTGACGTACCTTTGCCCTGGGATTCCTTCAGTTTGGCAGTGATCCATTCCATGGCTCGAGCAGAGATTTTGGTTCCAAAATTTCTATCAAATGGAGAAGGCGCTCCACCCTGTTGGGTGTATTATGTGAAATATTAGCTATACAACAATACTTTCCTGATTTAAAAAAAAAAAAGAACAAATGAAGAGGGTGGGGTACAGTGGTACAATGTCTGCCTGGCAAGAACGGGATCCTGAGTTTGATTCTTGGTAGCCCCCCCCAAACAAAAACAAAAAAAGAGAAAATTTTGTAATTTAAATAAATTCACATTTTTAATGGAACTTGTAAGTATACTTTGATCTTTTTTTACATTCAGTTTGGGGAAAAATCTGATTCCTGCAGCCTACACTCAGCATTATAAGGGTAAGGGTCACTCAGCTTTGTCCTCCTGAAATGAGGGTTTTTGTCACTTGGACAAACACCTAATAGTTTTCATTATTTTAGACTTTTCTATAAGTGTTTTGTAAATTTATTGTGAGGTTGGGAAGAATCATAATTTCCTTTAAGAATCTGATAATCTGTGGACCCAGTTTCACAAAAAAATGCATCGCCTACTATTTCATTATATAGTACTATAGAACTCATGTCATATGTTGAAATTTGATAGCATTTTTAAAATTTTCTAAAATACAAGGAAGAGGGGGAACTGTGTAACTATTTACATGAAAGTTTGTATTTTTCCTTAAAATTCCTGTATCCAAGTATCACAGGAGAATAAATCCTAAAATAGGGAGCTGAGGATATGGCTCAGTGGCACAGCACCTACCTGGCAAGTTCAGGGTTGTAAGTTTGATTCCTGGTACCGAAAAACAAAAAAGGAAAGAAAAGAACCCTAAAGCTGATGGTATTTTGTATGTCTCAGAAACTAGATGTTTTGGGTTTTATTCTGTTTTGTCTTACTTGATTTTATTGTATCTGTTGGCATGAGCAGCTATTTCAAAGATAAGATATATTATGGTAGCCATTTTGGATATCTATTAACTTGTTTTGAAGTCCTTTATTGCATTCATTGTTGTTTTTATTTCTATTCTGTTTTTTTTGATTTTTACTATATCTGAAGGTGTCTGCAGCTGTTTTGAAGACAACAAGAGGCATTATGTGAGCATTGTTATTGCCTATTATCTTGTTTTGAAATGCTGTATCACACTGTTTTGATTGGCTTTATTCTGTTTTATTTTACTTGGTTTTATTCTCTTTAGTTTTTTTTTTTTTTTGTACTAGGGATCAAACTCAGGACCTTGCACTGGCCAGGCAGGTGCTTGTGCCCCTGAGCTAAACCCCCAGCCCTAGTCTCTTTAAAAAAACCCCAACAAACTAGATGTTTTTAAGTCCTTATGGAATTTACTTATATATCTTTCCCCAGTATGGTTAAAAGAAGACATCACTGTAAAAAGGGTCACACAGGTAATGCATTGTCTTCTGCTTCAGTGTATCTCAGTCCCAGAGATACACGGACTCTGGGATGTCACCCTACCTGCTGCATGTGGCCCAGCACGTTCTTCCTGCAGTCAAACACCCCTTTTCCTTCTTCAGAGTAGAGCTGGTAAATGAAGTCGGTGGTGTAATTCTCACTACAGCTTTCATTCCTGAAATGAGCAGGAAGCAGCTGAGTTCACTGGCCAGGCACTGGGGAGGTGTTTTACCCATCAGTCTGCAGATGGCCGGGGTGCTTAGCCACCTGTCAGCTCCGTCATCTTAATCCTCTTCCCCTACCCTGACTCTAGATACTTGCTCCTTTCTTCATAAAGCTCAGGGGCCTTAGTTAAAGAAACAATTGGAAGATATCTTCAGAACAAAACAAAAAACAAAACCTACAAAGCAAAAATCTTAAAAGTCACCTTTTACTTAAATGCAAACTCTTACTTCTGTGTTTCTCAGTATTCACAGTGAGAATCAATGGTAAAAGGACCAAACTAACATTTCAGAGCATGAGACAGTTTCCAAGAACCTAGGTCTAAAATGAAATAAGATTACAAGTATATTTTCATTACCTGAGCACAAGACCTCTTTGGATGGTGGTCTTCATTTTCTCTGTCAGGTGCTCCACATTGGACTAGAAAAAAATTATTTTGCTCATCAGACAGTACTTACTAGGCATCTACTGTGTGCCAGTACTATAAGGTAAATGCTGAAGTGGCAGCAAGCAAAGAGAGAAGGCGGCAGCTTTTATTGTTTGCAGTAGACCATAAAAGAGGACTGTATTAGGTAGTGGTAAATGCAAAGGTAACAATACTAAATCAAAATAATAGATGTGTGATAGAAGTAGGTGGGTTAAGCTGGATTGGGGTAATGTATCAATTATGTCAACTCTGATTGTCTTGGGAGCCATCCAGGGGAGTGGTGGAGCTCACTTCTGGGCGTGTCTGGGTGGGTCTCTGTCAGGTTCCCGGCTCTTTCCTCTCTGGTGCTTTTCCTTTTCTCTGCTTATCCGCTGCCTTGATCTAAGTGGCTTTGCTCCACCATTCTTCCCCCATGCCGTTCCTGCCTTGGAGCCAACTGACCATGGGCTGAATCCTCTGAAACTGAGCTAAATCAAACCTCTTCAAGTTGTGACGTTGGATATTATGTCAACAGCAGTGGGAAAGCTGACTCATACATAGGCCGACATCACTGAGCAAATTTATTTAGCAAGTGGAATTTATAACTTGCGCAGGGAATGTTTTAAAAAATAAATAGGTTTCCCTCTTTAAATGTTTATTTTATTCTGCATATTTGCTTTTACGCTTATCTATTGCTCCTTATCATTTTCATGACAATCTGCTCTTAATATTCTCAGGAGAGAATAACTATCTATTGCCTGACTTTTTTTTGGTTTTTTTTTTTTGGTGCTGGGGATTGAACACATGACCTTGCTTTTGCCAAGCAGGTACTTATGCCACTGAGCTAAACCCCCGGCTACTGCCTAACTTTATATAGAATTCTTTTGAATATTTTCTAACCAAGAAAAAACATAAAAGACTCATACCCATACACAATTCTGTTAAGGAAAAAAAATCTTGAAAAAGAATGTGCAACATCTTAATATGCAAAGATCACAGAAGTTAATTTCCTAGTGACTCATCCTAAAAAATGGTGGCTTTTTAAATATAATATCTTAGTCACAATTAACTTTTTAAACATCTACTGTGTGTTAAGAGCCATGCTAAGTGCTAGTACAACTTTGTCCTCAGAATTTTGAAGTATAAAATTCAGAATTGCCAATAAACTTATGGTTTTAATGTCCATGTCACAAGCATATAGACTTGTCATTAATAACACTAAACAAGGCATGGTGGTGTCTGTCTGTAATCTCACTATTCTGAGAGGCTAAAGCAGGAGGATTGCAAGTTCAAGTCCAGCTTGGGCAATTCAGTGGCTTAGTGACTCTATCTCACAAAAGGCAGGGAGGGGCTGAGGATGTAGCTCAGTATGAAGTCCCTGGGTTCAAGCCCTAGTATGGCAAAAAGCAAAAACAAAACTAAAGCAAAACACCAAACCATTGCTTTACTTGATTTAGTTCAAAATCAGGTACCATCATAACTTTATCATAAACAGAGTTGCTCAATTTGTATCTTATCTGCCCAGACTGATCCTTCCGTAGGGCGTTTAGCAACTTGTAAAGGCTACAGGGTCGGAGCAGATACTGGCCCTCTGGACCTTCTGTTCTCTCCTCCCCACCTAAACTGTGACCACCTGCAGCTGGTGCTGAAGCTCCCACCAATCTCTGGGCACCAGACTAGGCCTGGGCCCATGACAGCTGAGCCAGCCTTTCATTTAAAACAGAGGCTGTGGGAAGCCAGAGTCCTCATGGAAAGAAAGCATGGACTCGGGGATGGATTTGTGAGTGAAGGTTCATCCACAGTGATACGTACCCCTGTAGCAGGGGAGGCTGGGCAGGAGGATTTGGTAAAGACGGGGCACAGCATATGGGAAACCTCTCTCTATACCTTCTGTAGTGTTTTACCTAAAACTGCTCTAAAGAATGAATTTTTAAATTTAAAAATACTAGAAAACAGTGCAAAGCAGGAAAAAAGCCGTCAGTTTGGCTCCTGTTTTGTTTTGAATTGGTAGCATCTATGGCATCCCCTGTCCCCTGAGGAGAGTTAAGTCACTGTACTGTCACAGGCTGCTCTGTCCACCCTAGTGGTGGGCACCTCATCTTCCCCGCTGAACTTAGTACCGCACAAGGCACTAGGCTGCTCCTGTAGGCAGATGCCAGAGCTCCAGCCAGGAAATTTTTCTCCAGCCTCACAAACCTCCTCACTCTTGGGTACATGGGGACACTGGAAGTCTGACCTGTGGCTATAACTTCAGGCCTAAGCAAAGCTGCTTGAAGTGTTGGGTCCCATTAAACAAGTAAACATCATCTTAATATCTTGTGACATGTGTATGAAATTATTTAGTTATAGACTAGAAGAACATTAGTCTGTGTTTTTAGGCACAAAAAAAAGGGCCTTCTTCTATCTATTCACTGTCATACACTGAAAAGTGCTTGTACCAAAGTAAAAGCTTCTGTACTTGGTGAGATAACTGCAGGGATGCACTGTGGGATGTTCTACACTATCACCTCCAGCCTCTCAATAGCAAACAACTGTAAATACAAATACTCATTTAGCATCATCAATTGGAGCATCAAACGGCATCCACAGCAGCCTGCCGCAGTGACATACCTGCAGATCTCGGATGTCAAATGGCTCTTCAAAAATGTAGGCAGCATCAGCTCCAGCAGCAAGTCCCCCCATGTTGGCTAGGTATCCACAGTAGCCCCCCATGGTTTCGATGATGAACACACGTCGCTTAGTACCGCTGGCGGACTGCTTGATTCGGTCACATGTCTGGTCACAGATAGGAGAGATCAATTATTCCAAGCCAGGACCTTGGCCAGTGTTGGATGCACACTAGGCCAGAGCCCTGCTCCCCCGACGAGCTACAGCCAAGTCCCTCCACCAAGCCTGGGCATGCAGTCAGGAGCATTGGACAGAGAGAGGGAAAGTGCACACAGCTGCCAGGATGCTGCCTCCATGAGCCAAATGCCCTGTGCTCACTCCAGTCACCCATGGTGGGGACCTGGTCTGGCACTACCCTTTTCCTGGAAACCTCAGAACGTGATAGGAAGGATGGTCACTTAAGCCAGCTCACTCTGCTTTTAGAATGTGTCCTTGGTGCTTTCACAGGAGGTCAACAGGAGGTGTGAAGTTAGATTTTATGGGAGTGTCAACTAGTTAGTTTGTTAACGGTTAATTTCGTTTTTCAAAAGCTCCCTATGACAATTGGGTTTTGGTCATCTTCAGTGTACCCATGGATGTGATGTTATGTTATGGCTGGGCTACCTCTACTCACAAATAGTAGCTTCTTAGAAAAAGATACCCAGAGGAGCCCTCCAGACAGGTACCAGGTCTCAGAATGAAATGTCCTGCGGTCTACCTGCCATGAGGGCCCAGGTTTGGGGTGCAGAAAAGTAAGAAAAATCTCTTTGCCGTCTCTCACCAATTGCCTCAGTCTAGGTGCCACTCATTTCCTTGGGACTCTGAAAGCCTGTACTCCAGCCCTTGGCATCCAATCTATAAGCTGAGATCCATCTATCAAAACCAATTTGATTGGGGCTGGGGATTTAGCTCAGTGGCATAAGCGCTTGCCTTGCAAGCAGGCAGTCATGAGTTCGATCCCTGGTACCGATAAGACAAAAAAAAAAAAAATTCTAAAAAAAAAAATTGATTGAGATCTAGTGCTCCTCAAAACCCTTCACTAACTACTACTACTTCAAGTCTGTGTCACAGTCTTTGGATGGAACCCTTCCTTGGCCATTCTTGACTCCAGCTCTGTCCTGGCCCAGAGATGTGCTGTGCTGTGGTCCTTGGGGCCTTCGTGTGTGCTGGTCTCTAGACATGAACTGGAATAGGAACACCAAAGGTCTCCAGAGCCTAATCCCTGGAGCCTGGGAATGTTCCCTTGAGTAAGATCTGGACCCCTGGAGATTATCCTGGATTATTGAGGTAGACTCTTAAGTGTCATGATGTGTGTTCCCAGGAGAGGCACCGGTGAGACTGGGGGAGGAGGCAGAAGATCGCTAGGTCCTGGAGCAAGATGCTGTATACTGGTTTGGGAAACAGAAGAGAGGCCGGGGCCTACGGCCTACAAGGAATGGAGCCTAGAAACTAGAATAGGAAAGAAGGCCCTTCCAGGAGCCCACCCCTTTACTTCAGCTCACTGACTTCCTCCCTGCAGAACAGTGATAAAGTGAACATTGCTTTAAGGCAAGGCATGACATTTTTAGTCATTTGTTGCAACAGCCACAGAATACTCAGGCTCCTTCCTCTTTAGTGTTGACTCAATGTAATGTTACTTCCTCAGAAAAATGCTGCCCAGAGCAAGAAAGTTGCCCTATTAGGGCCTCTCATGACCTTTCATCATAGAAACCATCCCAGTACATATTCCTGTAATCACTAGAGCGGTTATTTGATTTGGGTCTACATTTCTCACTAGATACAAATTTCATGAGAGGTGGCATCCTGGGCTGGGCTTATTCTACACAATACAGTAGTTTCATCAGCAGCCAGCCATGCTTCCAACACAGTAGTGTTCAATAAATGTCACTGGATGAAACAAATGTATGTGTCATCCAGCCCTTTATCAGCCAACCCAGCCTGCTGCTACAGAATCCCTAAACTTGTCCCCATGGTTCTGAGAGAACTCAGGAAGGGAGATGGTGCTCTGGGCTTGAGTCAACCTTTAGAGGAAGAGGAAAGAATGTTTTGTGTCAAAGGAAAGTAATATCAACTTGGAAAATTTTGAGTATTTTCGCTAAGTTTAAAAGAACACTTTGATGAACAGATATAAGTTTCATTAAAATCATTCTAACCTATAATTCCAATTTCTTTGATAGATTCTACGCCCCACCCCATTAGTTGATTTATTCAAGATTCAGTCTGTGCTTTAGCAGATGGGCAGCTTTGCATTCTCTAGAAGCCAAGAAGTGAAGAAGAAAAACAGACTGATGGTTTGTTTGTACTAGGTATTTCTACATGGAGTTCAAGTCCTCAAATTGCACAGTCTTTGGCCCAGAGCCATTATAGGGGGTGCTGGGTTGCAGAAGAGGGGTGGCTATGTTGAGGCAGGCAGGTGGACATCAGGTTCCCCTATAGGGGCAACACCAGTTGGGTTATTTTCCTGACATAATCTTCTCCATATGCTCATTTTAAGGAGACTGACTGTTACTAATTCAAAGAACAGTGTCATAGTTTACACTTAATAGTAAACAAACACTCCTGGAAAAGTAGCTCTATTGTAAGGACCTGTGTCTTCCAATACAGCTGGGCTGGCAGTGAGATATAACCTACATTGAGTGAACCTGACAACTGAGCAGAGACCTGATTCTCTGTATGCTACTGATTGAAACATAATGACAGCTGGATTGCAATCATCTGCCTTTGCTTGAAGTTTAAATACATTGTTTCCAAATACTTTCCCCTTATGCAGACTGTATCAGAAGGCTTGAATTCACTTCTTCTAAAAATAGTAAGCCATTCTAGCCTTGTCAAATTTAATTACCCAAAGAAGTAGAGACAAGGAAAAGTCCAAATACCATCTGACCATATTCTGGTGGTCCCGACTGTTTTAAGATGGGAAGAAGAATCGGTGTCATCCCCACTGTGCAGTTTTGACAGCACCCACAGCTAGACCTGCCCTTTAGTACTGGCCACACTTTTCTATCAGCAAGCATCAAGCCCTAGTGGATTCCCATGTCGCATACAGACGATTCTCTGGGGGAAGATCTGGGTGTCTGCTCCACGCCACAGTTCAAACACTGATACCATGTTGCTGCATTAGTTGTTGAAAAATAATAATCGAAGTTTAAATGATAAAGTGGAGTTTACTACTACAGGGTTAGGAGAGAAAAAACCAGCAGACTTGAGTGTGGGAACATGCTTGCTCTTCTAATGAGCTAGGAGGTCAACTGCCCCATGACTGTGGGATTCCTTCAAGGGAGCCAGCTGACTGCTGAACTTGAGTGACCAGATGGAAGGCAGCTATGCTCACCACTATACCACCAACGCTTGAGTGACCAGATGGTGCGAGGCTGGGCAACAGGCAGACTGGGTTTTGACCCTCTATTGGCTGAGCAAAATTTGTTTCCCTGCCAGTGCAGCCAGGGTTGTTCTACATCACAAACATTGAGTGGTTAAAGCTGGTGAGATGGTAAATTTTTTCCTGGAAAGTGTGGAAGGAGAGGAAAGCCAGGACAAAGCCTGGTCACTCACAGCAAGCTGATTGCTTGTCTATAATCTTATCCAACATGCAGAGAGACAACTCTCAGGAAGGGAAATAGTGCTTTTACCTTGGTCCTGAGCTGAGGCTAGGCTCTGGGAGGCCATCCTCCTGCTGGGACATCCCAAGAACAAGCATGATGGAGACACCTCAAGGGTGTCCATCAGTTTATGAGTTGAGTGTAAAGATTTTAATGGAGACTTAGGATGATTGGCTTAACTGGAGGCCTTTGTTCTCCTATTCCTGTCTTATAAGTCAACTTAGAAGAACCTGGAGTGAAACTAATGTTCTCTGAGGTTGTGTGCAAGGCTGAACTAAGGAATCTAGCAACAAAGTTGTGATTTCTCCCTGCTCTCACTCTGGAGCCAACTTGGACATGAATGTCTAAGATAAGAGCCAGCAGTCACGGTCCTAGGCAGTGCTAGCATGGTGAGTCAGAAGTCACCACACAGGGACCAGGGTTCTTCCTGATAGGTGTGGGTCACTCCCTGCAGCACAGGCCTTTGGAGCTACCTGAGAAGTCCCAGTGTTCAACACAGAGGGGCCAGCTCATGAGAACTCTACATTACATGCACTGCAGTGTGGATGTCAGCACCATGTCTGGGACCTCCTGAAACAGTCCATGCCCAAAGATCAGTCCTTGGTAAAGCACCCTCCCGGGAGAGCATGACTTTAGCTTCTAGAGTTCCTCTCATCTCACCAGGAAGGATGTGCTGTCAGCTGGCAGCCTGGGACTCCTTTTGGACAGATGGGTCAGTATGCTTTGTTCTGGAGCTTTCATACTCACCTAGCATCCAAATCCTCTTTGTGCACATTTCAGTGACTTGCTCTATGATCCCCCTCTAGTGCTATTAGAATTTGGACAGAAGCAACAGGCTTTACCAGAAATGATGCCCACCACACCCCTTGCCTAGGTGGTATAGTATTACTATAAAATGATTGCATAGAACATTTAACTTTAATTGACAAAGACAGGGTCCCCCAAGAGAAACTAGGAAAAAATTAGTCTGTTATAAAGTCAAGCTAATGGGGGACATCTGGTTCATTTACTCTGAAAGATTACTTAAATGGGCTTCACCTTTTAGTTTCTTTCTTTTTTTTAATTTGTCTGTACTGAAGATGAAACTCAGGGTCTCACACATGCTAGGCAAGTGCTCTACCACTCAACTATATGCCCAGCTCTTATTTTAATATTTATACTTTTTTTTTTAACTTTTTAACTTTTTATTGGTACTGGGGATCGAACTCACAACCGCCTGCTTGCAAGGCAGGTGCTTATGCTGCTGAGCTAAATTCCTAGCCCCTATTTTAATATTTATTTTGAGATAAAGTCTTGTTCAGTTGCCCAAGCTGGCCCTGAATATGTAATCCTGCTGTCTCAGCTCCCCAAGTAGCTGGGATTGCAGGCATGTACCACATGATGGGCTCCCCCTTCCACTTTTGCTCAGGATGGGATTGGGGGAAGGACAGAGACTCCATGATGGAGTTAGCCCTGACAGGTAGCCTTTTGAAGGCAGAAGAAACACAGGGTTAAGACAAAACAAAGCAAGAGTAGAAACAGAGTTCTCTTACCTGGACAAGCACATTCAGGGAAGTATCACAACCAATACTAAAGTCTGTGCCTGGGATACTGTTGCTAATAGTAGCAGCCACGACGCACACAGGAAAGCAAAACTCCTCGTGGCTGTCTCGAGCCTTAGCCATCACGAGCGCACTGTTGAAAGCCTGAAGCAGCAGGGCCACGGCAGTTAGCAGGGCACAGGCACATCACCTGCTGGTCACTGGGTGTGGGCTGTGGCTCCAGGATGTGACAGAGGGACCTGAGTCGCCAGGGTGAAGCTGTTTCATGCGGATCAACAGAGCCAAAGGATGCCTAGATTAGCATCCCTGCAGGAAGGAGGGTATGCCTCAATCATGCATGGGCCACATGGCATGGCCTTCATCCTTGTCCCCCTCATCCCATAGGAGGAGGCCATAAGCAGCTGAGGTAAGGTGGCGTAAAGCAAGCAGCAAAGCAGGCATCAGGCATGGGGCAGATGTGTGGCATCATGGTGTTAGTCATTAGACAGAACAGCTGCTCATTTCTTGGCATCTCACAGTAGGTGGAGAAAGCCAATTAGGTTAGGAAGTTTAAGGTACAGTCAATGCCAATCCTGTAAGTTTTGCAGGCAAAGGGCAGGAAGAGCACATGGCTATCAGGAAGACATCAAATGACTGGCATCACTGATACAGAGAGGGATCCTTTGAAGGCAGGCACATGCTGCCATAGCAGGCGACACAAGGAGGCATGTAATTATGTTACTCACTAGCCTGTCACTGGGGACCCCAGACCTCTTCAATCTCTCTGCTCTGGGCAGAGAAACCACTTCCCTTCTGGAGGGAGATTCCCTTTTAGGGTCCCAGGCATTACTTACATTAAAAGCAGGACAGACCAGCGAGAACCCAGTCAACTGCTTTGGAATTCCAGTGTGAGTGAAACCTTTGGGCTGTGATGTCAAGAAAGTGAGCTATTCTTTATCCCATAGGCAGAGGTTTTGACTCTCTGCCTTGGGTGAAAAACAAATTAGTAGTAGAATGCTGGTCCACTCACCCACAGTTCCTGAATTCAAGAAGCTCCCAACAAAGCAAGGAGTTTCTGTAAACCATTTATTTGGTGGCAAGCCTGACCCATTGATAGTTTTACCTGTTTTTCGATGTATCAGTCTAATCTGCTGCAGAGATACTAATGTTGAAAGCAGATGGGGACTCAGGCCTTCCTATGAGGGTTTTACAATATGGCACGTGCCTGTAGTACTGTTCTACAATCCAAACACGTGCCTGTGTGGCCCAAGAATTCGGAACAATGGGCTGTGGACCTGCAAATAGGTTAGTTCTTGGAGTGGTCAGTAGGAAGGTGACACAGACAGTCAGCACTGGAACTTGATGGCAATGTGGACAGTAGGTCCCCAGTGCCTACCGCAGCCAGCCCTCACCTCCACTAGAGCTCAGTACACGCACCCTTGGGGAAGTCTTGCTACAGATTCTGACAATTGACATCAGAACTGTCTTAGGGATGCTGCTGGCCGGCACACACACTATTTGTTGGCCTCCTCAACACTTTGAGAAAGGCATTTTCTCTCACTTTACTAAGGTAGGTTCAGGGTTAATATGGGATGGGCTCTATCTCAGGGTTAATTCAGGTCTCTCAGAAGGCCCCCCACCTGAAGTCAAAGAGTACAGGTGATCATCTTGGAGATCACAGTATTCTGTGCATACTAGATTAGAAGGGTTGATTGCAGTCAGGGGTATTATTTTCTTAACTCCACTTCGAAATCTCTGATAGTGGTTGTATTGCTCCAAGAACATTGTATGTTTTTTCTCCCTTTTATTCCTCTTTGATTTACTTCAATCTCCAAGCAAATGAGGGGGCAATCTGAAGCCAGGGAGCCTTTTCCAGGAAACTAGGGAGCTCTGAAGACACAGAAGACTCCTGCCTCTGGCTCCTGCAGAGAGTGACAGTGGCTGCACCTGCTCCTGGCACCAGGTGTGCAGTTTAAAACACTATTAAACCTTCTTGCATGTTTGGAGTGATCCACACCAAGAAAAGAGATGGAATAGAGTTTAGGAATGTAATTATGCTATTCAGTTTCTTGGTGATCATAATTCAGGGCTATCCTCTGGGCTGTGGTCAATGCCACCTTCATGGCATTCACTGGCAACTCATACTCTGCTTGCTTTGGGTTGTTCTGAGGTGGAACAAAATGCTGCACCAGTGGTAAGGGATAAAAAGTAAATCCAACTGAAAAATCCTGCAGCTTTATCAACAGAATTTCCTAAACTTGTGCTCTGAGGTACTTTATTAACTTTGTTTGCTTCAGAAGACTGTCTGCATTTACTGAGATTCATTTCTAAGGATGCATCTGTAAGTTAAGCATTACTACTGGCAAGGAGGTAATGATTAATGAAAACAATGATTAAATACCCAAAGGTGATGACAGTTTAATAAAATAAGACTAGCTCAGGGTTTCTTGTCCTTAATAAAGCCAGATAATTGCCTGTGGTGGAGATTCTCCTGTGTGTGGCAGGATGATAAACAGAATCCCTGACCTCTACCGTTTAGATGCTGGGAGCAAACTTTTTCCTGGTTCTAACAACCCAAAACGTTCCTTGATATTGCAAATATCCCCTAGCTGTGAAAGCATGTGCACTTGGGAACACCAAATCTGAACAAAAGGAACCATTTAATATGGGGAGATGTCCATGGGTTATAAAATTAAAAGCTACTCAGACTACACAGGTGGCCTGTTTAGGACACCTGCTTAAGTTATTACGTACAGTTAATGAATGGATACTAACTTGCTATGAACCCTTAATCCTTGAGGGCTGCCTTGATATACCAGAACTGTCAGAAGGGAAATGGGGGAACATATCCCTCATGTACTCATTTTTTGGGAATGAGGCTGGTCCCGTCATTGGTCAGCGTAGCCTAGTTCAGAACCATATCCAAACTATACTAACAAGGAATCAATATCACTTATAAAATGAACACTGGAAGAAACTGGTGCCATGCTGGTATTTTGGAGCCTTTGCCTTCAGGAGACACAAAAGGACAGTTTGTCTTCTCATTCCTCCCTGGGCTCCAGAGCAATCTCAGCACACACCTAGGGCATCCTGACTGGCCCAGCCTTGGCTGTACACCTGAAGACATCAAAACCAAGATGATCCAGCTCCTTGGAGCTTCAGCAACAGAACATATATCACACAAATACAGACACTCACACACTTACCATGTATGACTGTGCCTGAATCCATCAGAAATGGTAAATACCAACTTGTTCTTTTTCTTTCTCAAACATTCTAGTCTTGAAAAACTCAAATGAATAAAGGACTAAATTTAAGAAAATTTACAAAATCCCTCAAAGGAAAGTAAGAAGGCAAGGGAATAGATAATTTGCGGCAGTTCTCCCTATATATTTTGGTTTTCAAATGTTCCACTATATGTGTATTATATATTTAAAATCCTGGAGGAAACAATTCTTATAGCTTGTAGCAGAGGAACTTGGAACTGTAAAATGAGAAAATCTTTCCTTCATGCTTGAAAGTACAAATATCTACGAGGAGACAAACACCAACTTGAGGTAAACACCAGTCTTGGTCAGCACCTATAGAAGCTTTGCTGCTACTAACTGCAAATGACAGCTGTCCAGATCCCCACCTAGCCACTAAGGTAATTTAATTAGGCAACAATGAGGAAAAAGCTCTAATTGCTTTCCCTGCAAACTCAGCTTATGCAGACCTAAAATCTGGCTAAAGCAGATAAAAGAGAAAAAAGATAAAGTTCATTTTGTGGGAGATACTCATCTTTACATTTACTAATGAAAATCCATCAAGAGCTTGAATCAGCCAATAGCAGCAAAAGCTGTAACAACTGTCACCAGAAAGCACATGCAGTATCTAAGTAAGAGGTTAGTGATGGTAAATAAATAAATATTGCTTCCAGGAGACACTGGGCAGGAAGCTTTAGCAAAGAAACTTAGGAAGGTTTAGAAGTTCAGAAAAGCAAGAAATAAGTGCTAAGCAATACTTACCAACTAAGTTTTATTTTTAAAGCTTTTGGGGGGCTTTTATTTACCAGTGCTAGAAATAAGTGTGATGCCAAGAATTTAAGAAAAATAAATCTTAGAAAAACATCATTTACAAGATCTAGGTTTCTTAAGGAAAATAAAAACTTGAAAATAACTGAAAAATTTTATGACATTGAATTTAAAACAAACAAACAAACAACCTAAAAGAGCATCAATATTTCTGGATGTGGGGCTGGGGATTTAGCTCAGCGGCATAAGCGCCTGCCTTGCAAGCAGGCAGTCGTGAGTTCGATCCCTGGTACCAATAAAAACGAAAAAGACCAAAAAAAAAAAAAAAAAAAATTTCTGGATGTAATTTAAGACCACCAATTTACCAGTGGAAAAATAATATGAATGGCCATAACCAAAATATAGTAAGTGTGAGCAATGAATTCAGGTAAAAGAATAAAATTACAAGACATTTAGTTCAATGTTTGTCCTTAAGTATCCTTAAGAGAGAACCTTGAACTCAAGATTCATCGTGATAAGATGTTAGAGGCTGGAAATAAATTAGATTCAACACCCTCCAAAAAGAACAAAAAAACCCAACTAATTTTAATGATTCCTAAGTCAAAAAATGCTATGATCTGATCCGCTTAGCTATGGAAAATCACTGTCACTTAATAGCTCTAGACAGTGATAAGTTGTCAGCCCAGCCGCTGCATAGCAGGACAAGTGGTAAACATTCAGCGAGCTAAATCAACAGTTTTGAGAGCCTAATGGACTTTTTAGTGTATTTTTGTGCAAAAATAAAATAATTAAAAGAATTCATTTTGGTGGTTGGCAGGAGCTATTTCTAGTGCACTGGTAGATAAAGAGAGCCGGAGCCTGCGGTTAGCGTCAGCCACACCTGCTTTGCTGGCACATACGCACTTACGTCTGTGATAGTGTTCAGAGCTGTGTCTGCCCCGATGCTGAAATCGGAACCGGGCACATTGTTGGAGACAGTGGCAGGAACCATAACCATAGGGACACAGAATTCCTCGTGTTTCTCCCGGGCAGCTGACAGCTCTAGGAGTCCCAGGTAGGCCTGTCAGATAAGTGTGTGTCACTGTGGGGGCCGGGAAAGCGGGGAAGAGAGACATGGAGGGGTGGCACCAGGAGCGAGGGCGTGGGAGCCTTGGGGAGCCACTGCTACCAGAGCACACGGGGTACGTACTGGGGTACCATGGACCACTAAAAAAATCAACATGGAGATGCATTAAAACCACAGGCAAGCAGAGCGGTTTTCAAAGCACAAGGGAGAAAAACAGACATTATCATTTAGAAGTAGAACTAAATAGTCTCTTAATAGTTGCAGTCTGGTTATTTGAGGTTCTATATTTTTTTTAATCAAAAGGTTATCATGGGACTGATCTTTTTGAATAGGGCATAACTAAAGACTACAGTCTAATATGGTACATGCTTTTAAAAATCTATAAAGGAAATTTAACCATGTAATCACTTTCTTCTCTAGAGACAACTGGCTTCAAATTTAAGAGATGGATTTCTACAGACTGGAAATAAATAAATTAGAACTCATGAGTTTCAGTTAAGGAGTGAAGCCTTTGTTTCCTTAGTGCATTACTTTATTGAAAGTAGGTCAGGCTTATACCATATTTTGCCACCATGTTGTTCATTGCACTAGTTGCAGGACAACTAGCCAGTGATAGGCTCAGGAATCTATAATTCTTGTTCCTGTATCAACAATCAACTTGTGTGAAGCCAACCCAGAGTTATCAATCAGTTCTCAAAACTAAAACAATATTGTACCTCAAATCCACCAATGATCAACAGGGCATTGATGTTATGGACACGTATCTGTTCAGCGATCTGCTCCAAGTACTTTCCAGGTAGGGTGCTAAAAAACAAATCAGGAGGAGAGGTCAGAAATTTTCACAAGCTTTACACATACCGTGATGTGCATCATGCTGGTCATCCCTTTGAAGACCACTCTGTTCCCCAGCCTTCTGCTCCCATCTCCTGTCCCTGGCCAAAACTCTTTGGTACTAAGGGGCTGCTTCCTTTATGCCATCGTGGTAGGCACATGGCAACTTGGGCAGTGAGTGCTTGCTGCTTTCACAAAGCAGCAGTGGTCAGCAATCATGTCAAAAAGGTAAGTGAGAATTGTTTCAGTTAATTGGTCTAACTAAAAAGAATTCTACTGTCTTATGAGAAAAATAATTAACCGTAGCTTATGATCACTATCAGTAATTGTTTAAATGGAAATATACAGCTTCCAAATAAGTTTTATATATTTATTATTCAATATAATTTCATTTAAAACCACACCCACCTATACTTGCTATTCCTCTCCTGTGTTGTCACTTATATTAAATGACATGATCAAGAAGTGCAGTGTTAGGTAAATGATATTTGGTTATGCCCCATTCCAAAAATTCCATCCAACAGCTACTATTCCTAATCTCTTATGCTTACTGGAGAAAATAAAGTGCTTTTATTTTTGTAAGAAGTTTTAGGGTGAAAGTATGTAAGCACTGCAAATTAGAGCAGACAAGTGGACATAGCCACCTGCAAAATCCCTCACGTCTTCTGGTGCAGTTTTTCAAGCTTCTTCAGAGTATGCCCAACACTGCCAACTTGTTCCTTCTAACTACTCAAGAGCAATCTGCAAAACCCCTACATTTGCTGTTTGTGGCCAGTTTGTAGAAGTCTGGGATGCATATTTATAGATACATCTACTTCTAATTAAAGCTTTGTCATCCAGAGGCCCAACACCATGGCACAGCTTTGGAGATCTACCCCAGCCTGTGGAATTCTCACTCTTAGCTAGGTGCTACTGAGATCCTGTTTTAAAAGCAGCACAAAGGACTGATTTGATTTCCAGGGACTAGTATACCACGGTTATATGGAACCCAATATATATTTTTTTAGATTTACCTAAACATTCCTTTCTTCCAGATTAAAATGTGAACTATGATAACTGACTGGTATTAACAGTTGTACCCTTGAGATAATCAGTGATGAAAAAGACTTAGGTTGTTTTCTTTTTTTTTTTTGGATACTGGGGATCCAACTCACGACCTTGTGATTACCAGGCAGGCGCTTGTAAGACTTAAATTTAGTATTAAATATTGCACCTTGTGAAAATATCCTAACCTCAGCTTCATGGGAACACTGAAACTTATTATAATGTATCTTGATATTAGAGTTTACTCAGAGCATTTCCTCAGCTGTGTAAATCTTAGCCTCCCCATGCATGTCACCATGCAGCTCAGTTCTGTGGTTCCCACCAACAGGAGGAGCCTCCTTCAGCAGAACTTCAGCACCTGTTTACATAGCTTGGTAACTGAGGCTCAGTATCATCACTCATTTATGACCTACATCAGAGAGAGGCTTTCTGGATACCAGATTGCTCTTCAAAAAAAATCAAAGTAAGGAATTATTAGAGAAAAATGTCCAAAAGTGTTATGGTTTTGATCTAAAATGTCCCCCCAAAGTCTCACATGTTTGGAAGGTGATTGGATCACGGAGTGCTATGCTCATCGGAAGACTCATCCACTGCTGAATTTTGCAGCTGGTGTTGTTGGGAGATGGGACCTGGTTGGAATCTCGGGTGTGAGTCCCTTGGGGGTATGAACTGCAGGGGTATTGTTTCCTGGGTGCCATGGAATGAGCAGCTTTCTTCCCCCATGCTGTTCCTCCATGTGTTTCTGTCTTGGAGCCAGCCAGCTTTGGACTGAACCCACAGGAAATTATGAACCAATAAACCTCTCCTCCCTTGTCAGGTATTGTGTTCCAGGGATGGGAAAGTGACTAACACAAGTTACATCCCCACTTCTCCATGCTCTGATAATCATCCCCAGTGGCCTAAAATATGATCAAGTTCCTGGGGTAAAGAATGAGTATCACACGCCTGTACCTCTCCCTTTAGGAACCTTTTCTAGTAAATTAGGAGAAGTATCAATATCCAGCTGTTCTCTTCTGGAATAAGCCCCTTTTTTCTTCCTTAGGAGGAAGTCAGAGAGTTAATACTTTGAAATTACCGTTTTGTCCCAAGAATGGACCCTCCTTGGCCAGTCCAACCTCCAACATCTGTCCAGCCAATTTCTTTGATCTAATGGCAGACATAGAATAAAACAGATAAAGTGAGAAGAAAAAGAGAAATCACAAAGTTTCAAAAACAGCTCAGAAAGGAGAAATAAAAAGAATTAAGACATAATGTACCTGTGCCAAGTCTCCATGATTAATATACTCATTATGCACTACAAATATGTACTAATAAAAAAAATGGCTCAGACTTGTCTTTCAATAGGTTATTTCCATAAAGAAGTGTGACTCACTACCAAGCTGTGTTTCTTCCAGCAATGCTGAGTGATTCAAGATGTGAAGTGGAAAACTAACCATGTACTTTGCCAATAGTGCTTCATACAAACCTGACAGCCTATGAAGGGGCAACTGTCACATACCACTCTCCCACAGTGTCTTTTGAGAAAACTTGAAAATACATTTCAGGCTGCATTTAATTTGAAGGCTGAGAATCTAACTTATAGCAAGGTCTTAAAACAGAAGTTATTTTTAAAGTAGGCAATCTTTATAGGTACCATGGCACAGAACCCAGGATTATAAGTGTTGGAAGGAGCTTGGGGTGCAGTGAGGGCTTGTCTCTTCACATGCAGTGACATTCCCACTTGCCTAGGACCACCTGGGAAGACTCACGTGGCCTTTGGCGAAGCCATCAAAGCCATCATAGATTGCAAACATCTTGTGGCCCTCGGCGATGCCCACACGCACGGCAGAGCGCACGGCCGCATTCATGCCAGCGGCGGGCGCTCCCACGTTGATGACAGCCACATTGCAGTTGGTCTGAAAACAGGAAAAGCAGGCCCAGGTCACCAGGTGTGTGCGAGCTCCCATTTGCTGCTCAGAAAGAAAATGAACTCTACAGTAGGAAAAAGGTTAGGATGGAAAGGTCAAGGACAGTCTTCCTCCAGGAGCCAGTGCTTGAGCTGGGATCAGCATCAAGGAAGGCAGGAGGGCACTGAGGCCACAGGAGGACAGGGGCTCCATGGGAGCTGGCCACCTACCTTTGTGATTTGATCATCAGGCAGCTTGATGGCAAGTCGCTTGTAGGTCCTCAAGTTGCCTTCAAAGCTCCTGAAAGACAAGGAAGTTGTTGGGTCAAAGGGAAAACCATGGGAGGGAGCCTGGGGTGGGGACAAACAACAGTGTTATCCATGGCAGATGCTGTACGGACCCTCAGTCAGTCCTCTCACTACTGGGGAAGACAGAGGCCCTACCACCACCCACAACCTGCAGGGCCCTTGCCGAGGACTCAGCATGCTATTTTTAGTTTAGAAACAGACTAAGGAAAAGTGCCATTCTCATTTCTTCTCAAATTTCTTTTCAAAATGGTGGCATTGTGTCACCTTGTATCTTAATTTCATTGGGTTCTGGGCAACCATCACCCTGCCCCTCACAAAAGGTCAAATAGACAAAAGAATTTCTTTCTAGCCATCTACGCATTCACCCTACAAAAAAAGTGCCTTGTGTATTACTTTACTTGCTTCACACATTTTTATATTGAGATATAATAAATAATACCCTCTAACCATATTCTAGATGACCAGACCTGCGGAGGAGAAGTTCCTGATGAAATAAGGTTTTCTTTAAAGTAACTCACCTCCCTCGGAGTTTCACAGCATCCTTAAATCTTCCCTCATCCATTGCCTTTTGTACATCTTGGGTCTTTTAAAAAAGAAAGGAAGAAAGATTGTGTCAAGGGTTAGTATGTCTGCAGGTGGGGAAACGCTCAGACCTCTGTGGCTGGACCTCTTCACAGTACAACCTTGCCAGCTGCCCCAAGGTTGTACTGTCTGGGGAAGTTCTAGGTTCCACCACACCTGGAACTTGGATGCCAGCTGTCAGTTTCAGCTGTGAGGCTGATGCCCCTGGGGTTCACCCAGCTCAAGCTACTTCCAGGTAAAAAGGAGGAGAAAGGTGGCACTGGCTATCTACGGCTGTGAAATTGCCAGCATTTTCCCTCACAAGGACAAAACTATTGGACAGGGCTCTCTCAGGGAAGGTTCTAAAAAATTCTGAGAAAAACACAGCCTATGGGTGGACTCATAGGGGCTGTAGGATCTAAATGTGGTTACAGCGGACTGAGGGCAGCAGAGGGGCCAGGGCTATCTCAAGACAGGGCTCAGGACAAACACACACACGCCAGTCAGCTCCAGCCAACCTTAGGATCTTGGGCAAGTTTCCTGTTGCCCTAAACTTCAGTTTCCTCATCTGTAGGATAAAGAAAATAGCCCTACTTCCAGGATTGTCTCTGATTATTAAAAAAGATCAGACCTTTAGTAAATGACACTCTGCAGATGCTCACCAAATGGCTCACTATAACTTTTAATAACAAAACCCTTATGTGATGGCTTGAAGAAGAAGCTAAGTTACAGCCACCAAACTTGTAACTAGACACAAGACACTCTTAAGAAATGTGCACATAGCTCAGGGCTGTGATCCTTTTAGGCCTGTCATCCTTCACATTTTCAGCTACTTCTTATTCACCTGTCCCCAAGGATATTCACGCAATGCAGAGACACAGACACATACCACACACACTGTACCCACAAATGGGAACACACCCACATAAACATACATGCACACAAACTTTCTCCACAACTATTGGGTTTTTAAGGTTATTTTTGGCAAGCCCTTTTAATTACTTGTCAACTTCTCTCTCTATAAATGCATATTATAAAAGAAACACACCTCAAGGTTACTGGAAAAATAAAGCAACGGTCATGACTAAGCTTTGGAAAAAGAAAAGGCAATGGCCATTTCAAATGGAACTAACTCTACTGCCACTTCATTTACTGATGATTGGAAAATTTTAACTCATGTTTCTTTCAACCACTTGCAAGCACTTCTGAGCCTGAAGGAGGTGGGCTCATCTCAGAATGTCAGTGGAAACCATGTCAATGTCTCATCACAGATTTGAATAACCTTGAGCACAAAAGGACAGAAGTGACTAAAACTGGAAAAAAAGCCATGTCACACCTTCTATGAAATGTCACATTACACACTTCAGCCAGGGCATTTTCTTGCACTTTCTGAACCCTGGAGCATGGGTGTCCACAAGCCCCCTGGAACCTTTTTGACTGTTGACAGAGTCAGTCAAAAGAGTTCTCAAAGAATACGCATTTCTGGTGGACTAGATTCACCCCCAGGGAAGTGACTAATAAGAAGTGCCCCATGGATGGTAGCTTAGAAAATAAGAAAGTAGAGACAGTATGGGTTTATACACTGTGCAGGGCTGGGGATATAGCTCAGTGGTGCGGCACCTGCCTGGCAAGTGTGAGGTCCTAAGTTTGATTCCTGGAACCTAAAAACAAAACAAAACAAAACAACAACAACAAAACACAAAAAACAAAACCAAAGTGAGTTATGCACTGTGCAGTGAAAATAGGAAACCTGCAGCCATCACTCCCTGGGTAGCTCATCACGTTCTTGAAGAAGCCATTTAGGCTGGTGAGCACCCAACAGGCTGTAGACTGGACAGCTCGAGCCACCCACCTGGCCTGACTGGTAGCATGTGTCTGTGTCCACACCACCCCTCACTCACCATCTGTACACACTCCATCAGGGGCAGGCGCACAGCGTGGTTTCCGTTCAGTGACACAACACAGGCAGGGATCTCAGGAGTGGCCTCTAGCAAGGCGATGACTGCTTCCACCCCCATGCGACTAGCCTGGAAATGACATCGTGACAGTCAAAGATGGCCCACTATCCTGTTCCAGATGAGGCACTGCCACCCACGACCCCTGAGGACCACGCCAGGACCCACTTTCCATGTGTGGAATGTGGGCTCAACAGAGCACTTATCACCCTTCCCACTTAGCTCCAGGCCACCCCTCTGGAATGAAGAGATTGTGATTCCAGTAAGATCAGCAAGCTATGGAAGGGATGGGGATTAGTGATGAGTAGTGGGCAAGGAATACTAAGAATTGAGGGTTTGGGCTCAGGACTCCAATCGTCCCCTTGGTTTGGTCTGGAACACTGCTTTCTACCCCTGGATTTAGTCTCCTGGTGTTGTCCTCACAGTAGACTTCCCATGTTAGCTGAGATCTCCAGTGTCATGAGGGCCTCCCACCCTAGGCTGGGAAGTCACTTTATGCCAGCAAATCGCAAAGGATCTTTCAAATAAGACAAGAGTCACTACAACCCAGGGAGGAGTCTACCAGTAAGCTTTTATGATAAACTGATTCCTTTCAGTGTCTAGAACTATTTCTTCCCCAGACACCTTGTGGAAATATCTGGCATCTTCCATCCTCACTTACCAAAATCCTGTCAAATGCTGAAGGGGTCCCTCCTCTTTGCACATGTCCAAGAATTGTCACTCGAGTGTCATATCCCAGCTGTGATACCACAAGCTGCACAGAAAAATTTTCATCAGGAATTCAGACCATTACACAGCAAAGTGACACATCAACACAGATTTGGCACTGGCACTGAGCAAATATTTCTCATATTCTTCCTTTACACCTGAGTGGCACAAATGATCATTTCTAAACTTGGCTCCCTAAAAGGATGATCAGTGGAACAAATATTTTTAAAATAATTCTTTTATTGTAAAACAAAATCTTCATCTCTCAATTCTCAAAAAAAAGTAATATTGATTTTCTAAAACATGCTGTTTTAGTAGCTTGTATATAAAATATCTATATGCATGAAAATGTAAGCATTTCCCTAGTATCACCTTAATTTGGACAACTGTGATTTGAACTGCACAATCCAACTAAGGAAAATCAGTCCTATGCCCACAGGAAAGCCAGCCTGTGACTTGCAGGAGCCACCAAACTTCGCTAGATCTGTTCACTCCTCTCTACAAACAGTGATGCTGGCTATTTTGAGTCCATGGTCCCTTCTTGATCCAATGTTCTATGATTTAATCTCTATTTCAGTTACGTGAGAAAGAAAATCTTCTTCCTGATTTTATCAATCACTTCCTGTAAATATAGGCAGTGGCTCTCACAGGTCTCTGTCAATGACTTAAACCTGAGGTACACAGCTGGTACTATACTGGAATCCATAAGACATATGTCTGGCTCATTAATTAACTACTGCTAGGCGTGATAAAGAAATCAGTGTGTAAAGCCAGGTTGGCAATGCCTGCTGCCTGAGCTGCAGGTCGACCAGAGCCTGGCTACACCCAGTGCCTTGCCTACAACACTGAACTCTGGCTGATATGTCACAGCCCTGTTGAGACAGGTGAGCCCCAGTCTGAGCGAGCTCCATGGTAACAGCCTGTCAGACTCTGTCCTTCCTCAGCGCCACAAGGCAGCAGTGACTCACAGGCCATGAGGTAGCTTTTTTGCTGAGACTGTGCCCAGCTTTTGCTCTGAGAAGAAAGGGGAATAAGAGGATACTATTTTTTTCTACTATCACAGAGCTGGCAGGTGGTCAGTCCTCATTTCCTTCGCAAAAGGGATTGTTTCAGAGCTGGAATCTCTACCACCAAGAACACGACTGCCCTTCTACCTTTTCTCCTCTACGCCTATTGTGGGACTCAGAGAGTCTTGAGAAATGTCCTAACAGAGAATGCAAGAAGTGCTGACTCTCTGGAGTAGGGGAGTTGTGTGTCCACCAGGACATTCCAGTTATGAACCACTCTGAAAGTATTTTGTGTTAGTATCAGGAAGAAGAAAAAATTAACACCCTGCAATGTTCTAAATTGAAATCCTGTCAACCATGCTAACAGGAAGAAACAATATTTACTTACCTCCTTGATTTTTTCAGAGGTAATAGGTTTATTTTGGGTATCAATTGCTCCTTCGGACACAATGATAATATTTAGCCTTTTTTTCCGGGCACGATTCTAAGGAAACAGAAAATTAAAACCCTCACATTCTTAATTTGTTGAACTGGCCTCTTTCCAGGCAGAAATCTTTCCCTCATTTTGCAAGGACTGCTTCCTAGAAACACCAGGGGAGGTAAGGACATCATGGGCCAGGGCACAGAGGACTGAGGAGTACAACAATGGAGAGAGGTCCCTGGGGACTTGAGCGATATTAACAAATAACAGAGAATTTAGTCTCTGATGAGCCCTATGATGGGTGGTGTTGATTTGTTGAATCCTACCACAGGAAGGAATACAGGCTAGACAACAATCCTCTTCCCACACACTCAGGTGCATGGGAGCGTGCGCACGTGCGCGCGCGCGCACACACACACACACACACACACACACACACACACACACAATTTCCTAGAAAACCAAGCTTTCTGTCACCTTTATTCCAGAGGTTCCTTTCATCTCTCCATGAATCCTCATATGAGGCCAAGAATTCTCTGCCATTATGATTGGATAATATTGGGCTCAGGCACAAGAAGTAGACAGGTAAGAAAGTGGAAAAGATACTGCTACATTTGGGTCTGGAATGTCCCCCAAAGAACCATGTGCTGAAGGTTTGACCCCTAGCCCATGGCACTACTAGGAGGTGCTTTTTTGTTTTTTTGGAGGTTCAGGGCCTCTGCACTGAACTGCATCCCCAGCCTTTTTTATTTTAGACTCTTGATAAGTTGCTAAATGGCCAAGGTTGGGCTTGAATTTGTGATCCTGATGCCTGAGCTTTCCAGTGCACTGTGATTACAGGCATGCACCACTGCAGCTGACCTGGCTTGGCAGAGGTAGAGTCTAGTAGAAGGAAATTAGGTAATCAAGAGCACTGCTTTGATAGAGATGTTGGGATTCTGACCTCTCTCTCTCTTTCTGGCCACTGTGAGGTGAGCGGAAGTCCTCTGCTGCACCCTCCCACCATGATGTACTGTGCTGCCACAGGATCCAGCTAACCATGGACTAAAACCTCTGAAACCATAAATCAAAATAAACCTTTTGGACTGTGATGTACTTTACTGATAAAGAAACAGAAACAAAGTAAACTTTTCCTCCTTAAAGCTGACTTATCAGGGCTGGGGATTTAGCTCAGTGGCATAAGCACCTGCCTTGCAAGCAGACGGTTGTGAGTTCGATCCCCAGTACTGATAAAAAGTTAAAAAAAAAAAAGCTGACTTATCTCAGGTATTTGTCATGCTGACAGAACTACTCTGGATGTGGATTAATGTCTTCTCAATGGATTTGCTTTCTATAAAATTCAAATTAAACACTTTCTCATATAAAGTGTGAGCAGTAGCTGACTGAAGATTGACCCACAGAAGCCAGGGTGAGGTGAGCTATCTCAATGTGGTTTATATTGGTTTGGCAGCAGCATCACAAACTGGCATTTTCAGTGTTTTTTTCTTTTTTCCTTTTTTTGTAATACTCAGGATTGAACTCAAAGGCTTTTCACTGAGCTACATACCCAGTGCTTTCTTAGTTTCTTAAAATGTACTTGGCCTTTAGAGAGGGACATTTTCCCTATGTCAACAGACACAGCATGAAAGACAAATGTGCAACAAACTCCAGACAGGAAGGAAAAAGCCAAGCTCAAAATAATTAGCAAACAGACAGACCTGCAGTCCTACACACTGGAGACCTCAGAGCTGAAAGAAACGTCAAAACATCTAACTCCAAGTCTTCTGGGGGACTTAAAACTGTGCTCGTACTCAAGGATGTGGAGGAAGAACAGCAAACACATTTTCTCTCTGAATCTCATTTCCCTTAATAGCTGTGAACTCATGGAACCTACTCCACTTGAAATCAGAACTGACTGTTTTGTATGAAAACAAAATCTTGGCTGTTTCTTCCTGGCGTTACTCTGAAGTTTTAGGAAGAGAAAGACATGTGTACAGCCTTTAAAGAGACCCCCTCCCAAAGGTTTGACTCTATTTTAAATAAGCAGGCTTTCACTCTTCTGAAAGGCTGTCCAGACTGGCAATGCCTAAAGCAGTTAGGGCTCCTAGTTACCTCTGAGAGTTTGATGCACATGTTCTCCTCCCAGCCTTCTTCCGGTGGAGACTCCGGGAGGAAAACCCAGTCTGCGCCGCAGGCCAAGGCACTCACCAAGGCCAAGTACCTACATGGAAAAGATGATGGATCAATGCCCTGAGCAGGAAACTTCTTGCAAGGCAACTGAGGTCACCTCGGCTCACTGACAAACTCAGGCATGTATAACATGGAATATGGATCAGATGGTGCTGGTTTCTTTGTGAACTCCCATAGGAGCTTCCACACCACAGGAGGTGACCAAAGAGATGACAAGAAGGGTCTGTTTCACCCACGTTGTGCATGTAGGTACATTCAGGTACATACCCACAGTGTCTGCCCATCACCTCCAGGACAAAGGTCCTCTGGTGGCTGGAAAAGAGACAAAGGGCACATTCATTCACCACTCCTGGAAACAGCATGGAAAGCAAACAGAAAAGTGTTCTTACAGCCAGTGAGACAGAACGCCTGATTTGTAATTATAGTAGGTACCTAAGCTTCAGAAAATGACTCATTTTCTACAGAAACAAATGCTGCTGCAATAGTGTTTCAGACTTGTAACAGCTTTAGCAGCAACTACACTTTCTACTTATTTTATCTCTACATATTTTACGACAGGCTATTACTTGTGCCCTAAGACTGACTTGTACTTCTAGCATACTTTCTTATGCTCTTTCCGATCACAACAAAAGACACTTGTCATTAATTCTCCTGAAAAGTACACCCCTCAGCTTTGAACTTATTTAGCCCATCATTTTGCCACTTGCTGAAGCAGTTCTGTAAGTCCTCTGCCCTGACTATCTTTGTGAAGTGTGGTAAAAAATGGTGAACACCAATGCCAAGTGCCATCTGATACAAGGGCAGGCTTACCAAAAAAAAAAAAAAAAAAAAAAAAAAAGACGTGTCTTCATCAACCTTATTTTCTGGATCTGCCACCATTTAACTTCTGGCTCTTCTCCAAAGTCAAAATGATCAAGCAAAGTAACATTTTAAATCAGTTCAGGACATTGAGGTACCTAAGATAGCACAAATGAAGATACCCAGGAAAGAGAACTTCTAAAGCAGCAGGAAGTCAGGGGTAGTATTATGAAGGGGATTAATGGCCATGTGTCTTTTACTGTAATTAAAAGCAAAAAATTAAACATTCACCAAAATTTCCCATCACATCCAATATCCCATGTATAAACATGAGTGTTAACACCTGATGACTGGGGACTTTTCATATAATGGAAAAATCCAGCTGCTCCAATCAATTCTTCCAACCCTGAAGAGAAGATGTGGTTTTCCAATGGCTGCCCATGGGCTGACATGGTGTGAATCGGACAGACACACAGAGAAGACTCAGGAGGTCTGGCTGTCTGGGTGGTTTCAAGTATCAAGCTCCTCATCCATAAAGTAGGAGACACTTGTACTATTTATTATTTCACATTATTTTTGAAGTGCTTCAGAAATTCTAAGGTGTCCCAGAAAGACTCATTAGTAATACTCTGTTCATGAGTCATATGGCCTGGGATAACCTATTGTTACTCTGCCCACACTTGTGTCAGTCAAAGGTTGGAAACCCAGCAGTAACAAAATTCTGCCTTGCTTCTTTTTAAGCAGTGTGGCAAAACTCTGTTATTTTACCTTTCGTTATTTCTTCAGGAAACTTCAGGGCATGACTTTAGAAATTCTTTTTTCTTGTTTTCTAATTTCTCTCATATGAATGCATTTTTCTTTTGTAATCAGGTTAAAAAAAGAGCAACATTTAAAAATTTAAAATGAAAAGTAAACTGGAGAACCATTTTCTGGTACTTGTTTCTAACACTCAAGTTGTGAAATTTCACCAGTATGCCCCTCTGCAGAACATTCTAGAATCACCACTAATTGCTACACCACAGCTTATCACATGCCTATAAGTTGACTTCTAATGTCTCCTTTAAGTCCTTTTACCTCTGGGCAGTGGTCATGATGGCATCAATGACTTCAATGATTCTGTGCAAAGCTGAGTCTGTGCCAATGGTCATGTCTGTGCCACAGAAGTCGTTGTCTATGGAGCCCACCATACCCACCACGTTGAGATAACCATGCTTCTTCATGGCTTCTTCACTGATCTTACCTGCATTGGGAACAAGCAACATGCCTCATAATCAATAAGAGTTGCTAATTCTTTAGGTACACCATGGGAAAAGAACTGAATTTTAAGTCTTTTTTCTATTATTTCTTCAGAGCTATATACAATCTGAATCTGTATACTTAAGAAAAGCCAAAAGTCGAAGTAATTATAGAAAACAAGAGTTATCATTTGGCATTAGCAAAAACACTGCAGTATAAAAATAAAAGGATCCACATGTTGTAACTGGTAGATGAAGATCTCAAGTTTAGCTATCACTGACTTCAGAGAATGACACGACTCTGAATTAGGCTACAGCAGAATTTCAGAATTAAGCACTTTATGTTATCTTCATGTTAATTTCTTACAGGTCCTTAGGGAGCTAGTCAGGTCTCTACCTAACTTTCACCTGGGTCAGGTAATTCTGTATAAATGGAATTAGAATGGTCAAAGGGGCTCTGGTTGCCCCTGTGCTACCAATAGGCCAGCAACAGATCGGACAAGGTGGCTAAGAAGATACTGAGAAGTTCTTGGTGCTAATCTCCATTCCCTAAATTGATTTTTAAAGAACTTGAGGCCACTTGCTTGGTTTCAAGTTTTCATTTTTCATGAAATTGCTATTAGTTTGTGCTATACACTCTCACTGGCTGTACTTTATAGTACACTGGAATTGTATCATAACAGTTCTAAGAGATTAGAGGCTACAGTATATACAGGGTTCTCAGAAGTCCTGAATAGCATCTCAATAGTCCTGATAAACCATGACACAGTGAAAACATCATTAAAGTGTAAATTAAATTATAATAACTTAGTTTAAAGAGATCCCAGCAGAGTTGGATGCCTCAAAGTGTAGATGTGGGTGTCCAAGGGCTCAGTTGGACCCAGGTCATAGCCAGTTATGTTTGTTTCCCACAAGACCTTTGATTCCGTATCTGTAAAATGAGGCTAAACAAGAAAACCTATCTCAGACTGTCATGAGGATTCTTTAGGACCACCTATGTAAAATGCTGAATGGTGCCTAGTCCATGGTAAATAATATTTACTATCATCACTATTGTTATTAATCGAAGTACACATTTAGATCTTGAGGTGATAAACTATTAGACCTACAACAAAAACTACTATTGGCTCAAGTTAAAAGGCAAAATGACCCACAGATATGTACAATTATTATATGTCAATCATAAATAAAACTTTTCTAAAAAGGCAAAATGTGTGAGTTCTACAAGTCTCTGAAGGCGAGGGAAACAAAATCTAGAGAAAGGCAGGACAGAGGTGAAAACAGGGTCATACCGTTCTGGGCCAATTCCTCCAGCAGTCCACTCCACTCCTCCCGGAAGATGTTGGCTCCGGTGAGGCTGCCATCCCCACCGATCACACACACGTTGGTGATGCCCAGCTGAACCAGGTTAAGAGCAGCTTTCAAGCGACCTTCCCGGCTGCGGAAGGCTTTGCAGCGAGCGCTGCCAATAATTGTCCCACCCTGGAAAAGGCATAAAATCACATTTACTGACTTCCTTCTCACTGGACAGAAAGCCAGATGGATCAGCACATGCACAGGTTGACCTTTAACACAGGACTTTCAATTCAAGTTCTCCTTGTTTCCATATCTTCAGTTAGCCCACTGTGACAGTCTGTGCTTTCCTACGAAGAATGACACTTATGCCCTGTCCAGGAGTGTAAATAATAAAGAAATGTGGAAAAAAAAGAAAAGAAAACTGGTAGCCATCTACCAAATATGCAGAGGCTCAGAGTCTGCAAGGGCACAGTAGTCTTCTAGCCAGTTTGAACTGAAGCTGTCCCAACACCAAATGGTGCAAATAAGTACATATTGAGCAAAAGATGTGTTATCGCCACTTGTCATCAGCTGTTACTTGAGAAGCTGCTTGTTTAGCAGCTTCCTAGTGACCAAAGATCTGTTACACACATGTTCAAGCAAAATATTAAAACAAATGGGAATTAGTGAACCAAAGGCATTTGAAAGGTATACACTTCCCCCAATTTCACTTATAGGGTAGAGCCCAGGTGCGGTTGCTCCCAAAGCAGGACAGTAAACGTAAGTGAAGTCTGATGTAAGTTCTCAGCAAAAGTGCTATTTATGTTGTGTCCTGCCGTATAAGCTGTAGTCTGCACAAGGGCCTGTAGTAGGTACAAGCTGCCACATGTACCCTAGCCTTTTTAAAGGCTTAGCTTTGATCTACCAAACTTCCACAGGAGGATCATGACATTTTATACTTAGTTTTTCAAAAACTAAGGTTGGGCTGGACACGCTCCCATATGTCTGTAATTCTCCTGATCAGGAGTGTGTGAGTTTGGATACTTTCTTGAGAACCTGTCATAAAATAAAATAAAGTGGACTGGGAGTATGGCTCAGTGCAAAGGCACTGGGTTCAATTTCCAGTGATAAATGGTTGGTTTGTGGTAATTAGAAAAATTAAAAACCGCTTTGAATCAATTATGAATGAGTGATAAAAGTCCATCTTAGACTCAATCCATTAAATGTGCATTTGCTTCACAAAGCAAACTTGTCATGAGCAGAATTGGTTTCCGTGCTGGACATAGACCTCTAGGGGGAGAGTTCACTGAAAGGCCCTTGTGCTTATGTAGGTGCTAGTATTCATGTGGACATATCAAGAGTACTCATGTAGACATGTGCATGACTCACTCTGATTTATGAAGACTTATTTCAGACTGTAAAAACACATGTTTTTTTTTCCCATGAAAGTCACCACTTAACTGGTAAAACCTTAATAAAAAATTACCACTAAAGTTGAAAATTCATTGGGCAGTAATTTCACTAGCTCAGCCCCAGTGGTGATTCTAATGCTACTGTACAAAGTGTGACTGGGACAGCAAAGAATTTGGCTCCACACAGGCACGTCTGGGATGGCAAATGCAGAGCAAAGATAAGCTTATTCTCCGTACTTTGATTTGATAAAAGGTAGTATGAAGGTCATGCGACTTGTTACAGCTGTATGTAAAGTTGAAACCTACCAGCGCCAATATTAAAGAGATAAGAAAGGATAGAGTTTCAGAAATGAAACCATGAACAACTGAATTACAAGAAGCAGGCAGTGTTCACACACACACCCTTCAATTATATGCACATTTCCTGTCTCAACTATGATAGCAGAATGGAAATATTCTTCTGAGTGGAATTAAGCTGCTACTGTCTTCAAGTGTTGTAAAAATTGTTTTATCTAATGACCAGTAGTTGTCAGAATTTACTTCACTCATTTCAAGGTCTAGCAGAATTCAAAAAGGTTCCAATGCAGACTTAGTCTGTGTCAAAACATACAACCCATGGCTATCTTTAGAGTGAATGTGCCAATTTGGCTTCTATTAAAAAATATTCAAAATGAGGCACAGATTAATCATTACATTTTAAGAGAGCAAATCACAAATAAAGAGATCTTCATGAAGTCTATTCTTTCCACGTAATCTCTTTATTTCTCATCTGATTTGGAGACCTTACTCAGCCAATGTTCAGAATGATAAGAGGCATGCAATTCTGGGGCAGGTTCCTTTTAAATTCAAAGCAAGCAATGGGTTTGGCCTGCAGTGGCAATGACTTCATCGCTACACACATCCAGAAATGATCCCTGTCTGATTCAGCCCAAAACAGGGAGGAGTGTCCCTGCATTAAATCTACAGTCCTCAAGGGCTGCCAGGCAGAATCATGCACAGCTTTATTACAATGGATGCCAAGGGACATGCAAAAGCCCAGAGAGCACAGAGATTTGCCACTGAACACAGCACTAACAAACCAAAGAAGCCCCAACTTTGGTCTGGTCTCAAAAACCACAACATTCTCCAGAAGTACCACAGTTGTGACACACAACTTTATGCTGCAAGGATACTTTCTGCTATGTAGAGCTTTTTAGTTTTATTTTTAAAATGTACTTAAATGACAAAATAGGGATGTTTTCTTTCCAGGAAGTAGGTAAGAATAGGTCCATTGGCCCATTATTTTGCTTTGTTACTGAAGCAAGAGTGTAAATGGTTTCAAATGGAGCCAGTTATTTACATACAGAAACAAACAAACAGTAACATGGTTACTCACCACTTGTAGGATGCTTGAGACACTCTCCCAGTCTGCTTCCACGATGTTGGCACCTCCATCCACCATACCCTGGTAACCCTACATGAGAAAGTACGCATTTCTGTGAAAATGGGTTGATACATACATGATCTAAAATAGGAATATATACGGCAATGAACCTAAAGTTCTTAAGTGCCCATGATCAGAAGACAGTGCAATGCAAGTGCTGGTTAAAAGTAGATATTAAATTGTGGTAGCTGGGTGTGGTGGGTACAATCCCAGCACTCAGGAGGCTGATGTAGGAAGAGTGCCTGAACTATATAGTGAGACTCTGGGACAACAAACAAACAAACATTGTAGAAAATCTTAAATTTAATCCCTAGTATGGAAATTTCTACTCTGAATCATCCAAAGAGAATGATGGGGGATAAAGTGTTTTGTCTATTCCTCTAATGTTCCTGACATTGAAAAGAGACATGTTTACCCTCTGATGTTTATAATTTAGCACAAAATCACAAACTGGTGACAAATGACAATACAACAAGAAAATATTCTGTCAGAGTCTGAATTTACCAAAGTAATTTAGGGTTGTTTTAGATACATATTAACTATTTTTAAAAAGCGCAACTGAATAATTCAGTCTGCCATGTCTTCCAATTACTGATATTTCACTGGATTGAGGTACAGCTTTTAGCAAAATGAGATTATAATATATATGTTTGCTTTAGAATAATAATTAACTTTCAACTTTAAACATATCTCATTTCCCCCACCCCTAGAATATACAACATCATAAAATGCAAAAATGTTTACCACTTGCCAGGACATTGAATTTTTTTTAAAAATCCATTTTATTCAAGGATTAAAAACAAAGAAAAAAGAAGAATAAAAATACAAGTACAAAAAAATTTCAAAACATCAATCTGGGGGCAACAATGGTACATACATTGTGCACTGTCGTCCTCAAATCATTCACCCAGAGTACAAGAGACCTGCACTCAATTGTCAGAACAATACCAGCACAAATCTTTCTCTTCAGCAAACTCAGAGAAATCAGTAACTGTTTTTTATATAAATATACATACACATATATTTTTTCTTTCAGCTTGGCACACTAATGAAACAATACGAGATGTTTACACACGTGTCTTACTTATTTCACTAATGAGTATGATCTCAAGTTACATCCATTTACCTATAAAAGTCTCCAGTTTATCCTTTTTATGGCTGAGTAGTACTCCACTGTATAAAACCACCACATCTTTTTTATTCATTCCTCAGTTGATAGGCATTTAGGTTGTTTCCAAGATCTGGTTATTATAAACTGTTCTGCTATAAACATGGGTGCACATGTATCACTATGATATGATGTTTTTAATTCTTTTGGGAAGATACCCAGAAGGGAAATATCTGGGTTGAATGGGACCTCCAATGCTAGTTTTTTGAGGAATCTCTACACTGATTTCCATAGTGGTTGCACCAGTCTGCATTCCCATGTATGGTGAAGAAGGGTTCCTTTTTCCCCACAGCCTCTCCAGCATTTGTTATTGATTGCTTTCTTGATAATTGCCATTCTTTCCAGGGTGAAGTGGAAAGTTCAGTATTGGTTTAATTTGCATCTCTTGAATAACCAATGATGTTGAACATTTTCTCATGTATTTATTTGCTGTTTGCATTTCTTCAACTGAGAAGTGTATATTCATCTTAGAAGAGCATTTAATCTAAAAGAGAACAGACTTCATGAATTTAGATTAGTCTGTTAATTACAAATAATTATTGGGGAGTCATAACCTCTATTTAAGAAAGGAATAAAAGTGTTTTTAGAAAAATGAAACAGTTTAAGTCTGTTTTGCTCCATGTAATCCTTTTCTCATGTTCCAGGAATGTTTGAGGCATACAAACAGATAATGAATAGTACAGGCTTCTTTATGATCAATTTGTTATTTTTATAAACGTAAATTTACATCCAAAATAGAATCTGTGTAATCCATGTCACATTACATGACAAATGGGAAAGGGAACTATAGCGCACAATGGAACAAAACCAGACAGTCGTAGCAGGCTCATTTTAGTGCCAGTTGGCATTTATCCTCTTCAAAACACGTGGGTCTAACTTTCAGGATCGCTTTTAGCTTTTTCATTACGGTTTCTCTCCTTTCTGAAAAACTTCCAAGGTATGCAATTTCATCTGCTCTCCAGGAAGGCAGAGAGCCCAGGTGTCTCAGTTCCTGGGGAGTGCGAGGACAGTGAGCACAATGATATGTGATCACAGGTGCTCCCAGCACAGGTGCCATTTATGCTGTATCCCGGCATGTAGGCTGTGTTTACACAAGGGACTGCACCATGCAAGTTACATGTTTAAAACCATGTCCGCTCCTCACTCTAAGTGAATCCCAGGGGTCTTATTTCTATAGACTACTAAGAATACGTAGGCAAAGGCTAAGGATTTAGCTCAGTGGCTCAAGTGCTTGCCTGGTAAACTCAAGGTTATGAGTACGAGCCCTGGTACCACAAAAAAACAAAACAAAACAAAACAAAAAAAGGTAGGTAGATGGATAGACACAGAAATGCAGGTAATCCATCCAGCCTTAGCATTGTCCTTTTAATTATCTTTACCACCCACAAACTCCCAGGTTGTTTCCAAGAATTATACTTGTCTTATGCCGTACTTAAGAGAAGGATACCAAATAGGTTACTATTTGTGACAATCCTGACTTTCTAGGTTCATTTCTGGAAAGCTTGAAAGGTGTGGCCTGGCCCAAGTAAGTATCAGACCCAACACCAACATGCTGAAGTCGTTATCCAAGTCCACATGTTTCTAAACACGGGAGAAAAATACTACTAAGGATGAAGACAGCATGGCAGGATTGTGGTAAGCACAGGGCTTTGAGAAAACAAAAAATAACGACCTCTCAAATTTTCACACAAAAACTGCTAGAGTAATTTCTGTGCACCCAACTGTTGAGTAAACCAAGAGGCCAAGGAAGCGAGCACAGTGGCTCATGCCTGTATTTATTCCCAGCCATTTCAGAAGCTGTGGCAGGAGGATTGAACGATTGAGGCCTACTTTGGCAAGCTGGCAAGACCCTGTATCAAAATAAAAAAGTAGAAAGGGCTGAAGATATAGCTCAGTGGCAGAGCAGTCCTGTACAATTCCTGGTACAGAAAAACAAAATCCCAAAGTTTGAGCCTGAGGTTGCAAAAGCTTCTAGAGATGACTATATTTTAGGACTAGATTCAGAAATACACATCTAACAGTATCAGTGTTCAGATTATTCCTGGATATTTGCTCTCATGGAAATTGCTTCTCAATCAACCATTACATGCTGTTTTACTATTTAATGTGCTGAATGAAGAACAGAGATTTTTCTTTCCCTTTATCCTTATAATTTAAGTATCGATTTAATGAAATAATTCTCTTTTCTTTTTACAAATCCCTTTGCCTCTAGAGTAGCAATACAGAAAACATTTCTATAAATATAATGCATATTTTGAAAAGTAAAATGTTTTCCAAAAATAATTTGATTATTTTGAATGGCATAGATAACATAAAAAGCAGCAGTTAAAAAATAAAAAAAGTTGACTTCATCAGTATTGCATTCAAAGCTCTCCCTTTATTGTACACATGTGGTAAGTTGCTAGGAAATGACTCATTCTTTAATTTGCAAAGTCATTATGCCCATGTAACATTTGAAAAGTAACTGCCAACTATACCTTTAAGCTGTCTTTTACTAATAAGAAGACATTACCAAATTAGGAAGACTAATTTTACCTAAATATATTATAATATATAGGTTCAGATGAGTTTTTTTTTTTCTACTGAAAGAGAAGATACTATTTTAATAGTCAACACATTTTCTAAAATGTTCTTTTGGAATTTGTTTCCAAAGCCAATTTTATGAGGCACATAAGAAAAACAAGCCATAAGACCTTTAAAAACTTTCATAGTTTTTGATCAAACAAATGATAAGACTTATTGACTGATTCATAAAATGAACCTAAAAGACCCCTGGACTGGCTGGATCAAATCTTGTAGAAGTTATTACATTGTCGTTTCTCATGTCTAAGTACATGCTACAGACTCTGAAATCATTGACATTCTGGTTTGAAATCGTTTTGAGTAATGTCAGAATAAGCATTAATAGCTTCCTAATTGATTGCTGAAGAGACAGTGGTGTATATGTGAGTAGTTTCAGCCAGTAGTTTTAAGTATTTGTTCGGTCTGCCATAAATATAGTAAGAGCTAGATTACATGTAGGTAGCTTTCTCACCTATGAGATCTCATATGTATTTTTTAAAATTAAAGACCAAAAAGGAAATTACAGTCTAAAATGGTTAGACTAAAAGGAAAATACATTCCAAAATGGTTTCCCTTTTAGAAATCTTGTTTGGTGGGTCTGTATGTCTTCTCAACCAGATGGTGCTTTTTTTTTTAATTCAATTTCCTGAATTCTTCAATCAACAACTGTATGAATGGCAAATATTCCAACCACCACAGAAGACTTCAAAAGTGTTTTCTAGATATTGCTACTACTATTTTCCAACAGATATAATTACTCATTCAGAGATGTGTTTATGGGCTTTGTTATTTCTTAAGGAAATAGGGTTTCCCTAATTTCTTCTTTAATAACTGAAAGGATTTCACTTACAGAACTTCAGAGCGAGTAAACGCCATTATTCAAAGTTAGGTATGAAGAAAAGGAGGCAGTGGAAAGTTTTCTGTCAGTGGTTTTTAAACTTCAGGATGGTGTCTTTGTCTACAGGAAATTTATATGCAGAACCTCAGTTCCTCCCCCAACACGCAGGGCCCTGCTCACTTCTCTACCAGGGCCCTAAAGGAACGCTCTCACCCACAGAACTTACCAGTCACCCCATAAAACCATGCTCACTGACTTAATCACTTCATGGAAAATTTCTACTGAGAAAGAAGCCTTAGAACTTGTCCTTGGTAAGACTTGGTCAGCTCTAAACCAGGTTAGAAAAAGGCAGGTCATTGTACAGCTTTGTACTTTCCGCTTTGGAAGACCAATAATACATAAATATGATTTATTTAGCTTTCTAGCATTATTAGATTTCTTTTTGCCAAAGCTAATAATATACAATTTCAGATAAGTTGTAAAATCAACAGCTGCAGGAGGAGAAAGGAAGGTCACGCATGCTCCTCTGTTGGGAGAAGCAAACCATTCTGCACTCACACCAGCATCCTCAACAGGGCTCACTGTGATAGCGCTGGATGCGGAAGTGGCAAAGCCATTGGATACAGACCATGGTTTTTTGCAATTTGAAAATATTAGCTAGAATTAAGATCGTCTGAAACCATTGATGGCTACGGGAATTATGTCAGAGATCACGTGCATTTTAGCATAAGACCTGGCACAGAACAAGCATTCAAAAAAAAAAAAAAGAAAGAAAATGTTCATTCCTATAATGCATTATTTCCCCAAATGGGCACTGGCCAATGTTCCAATGAAAAGAAAGCATAGAGAGGGGACACCAAGGTTACTTGAATTGGCCTTTTGTGAACTGATTTAAAGTAACCAACCCAGCTTCTGTGACATGCATGTTACTGGAAAGGTCAGATCTGGCTAGATTTGTGGTAAACAGCTAAACAGAAAACAGTGACACAGTGTCGTTAACATTCAAACATCACTGTTATTTTTAGGCAGATGTAGTGATTGAGTAGGTTTGACTTGAAGGAAATTTAAACGCAGAAATAGTTATGTTGAAAACTTCAGAGCTATTCCTGAATGAGATGCAGGCATTTTGCTTGCAATTTGCAAACCTGTGGGAGGTGGAGACCAGATTCAGGGATGGGTGGTGGGGCAGACATTTCTTGGAAGATCAGTGGCAGTGGTGTGATCTTCTGTCAAGCAGTTTCACCAGGCTTCACTTTCCATGTATTCTGAGGGCACAGTCATCAACCAGGCGACAGCAGATCTACCAAAGTTACCTCAGTGCCCTTTCCTCCAGCTCCAAGTTAGCAGCAGTGGGCTCAACCCAATGAACAGAGCACCAGGATCTCAGAGTCAAAAGGGAGAGGTAGAAAAGGCTTCTGTGATTTGTTTTGTCATAAAACATTGTACTTCTTGCTTATAAACACTGGAAAGTAGGAGTGCCTCCTGTCCAAGAAGAAAAAGAATGTTTCTTCTGGAGGCATGGGGGAAGGTAGAAAATGACATCAATCTTTTAATTAACAAATTAAACCTTCTTTATTGGCATGTTAAGTCAAGTCATACTGCTCAGGGCCCCAAGCCAGAGAAGCTAAGATTACACGTTGGTAACTCAAGCTCAGAACAGAAGGCCAGTGTGGGGTGAACCTATGTCTGCATGGAGAAAGCTGCCGTCTGGACACAGCAAGGACAGAGGAGACCTCGGGCCTGGAGCTGCAGGGCTGGGGTGAGGCAGGTACCACCATGCTACAGGATCTCTTATAGTGAGAAGTCATAATGTACATGACACATCTAGAAAATTTTTTAATACTAAGGAGATTTCCTACTAAATAATAAGAATTATTCCAAGGGCCGGGGATTTAGCTCAGCAGCATAACTGCTTGCCTGGCAAGCGTGAGGTGGTGAGTTCAATCCCCGACACTGCAAAAAAAAAAAAAAAAAAAAAAAAAATTGATTTATTCCTAGCCACCTTTCATGGTGTACACAAGAGATGAACTGTGATGATATTTACAATGACTGTCCACAGGCAACATCGACCTGTTCAAAACCCTTTTCTTTCTTTTTTTTTTTTTTTTTAAAGATGAAAGACTTTTAAGTTAATTATACTTGAAGGGTTTCTGTCAGACTGACTCTTTTAAAACCCATAAACTAAATACAATAAGACAACTGTTTTCTGCAGCCACAATGGCAGTGCCAGGCTAGCTTAATGACTCTCTCTATCCTGAGTTCCATCCACCTAAAATCAGGGCAGTCTGTCTCCCCCCCATACAACCTGTCCTACAAAGCATTTGTTGTTCTTGCCATTACCATCTCCAAGGAGCTAATACTTTTTGTAATTTTTAAAAGAAATCCCTAGCTGAAGAGTAAAAGGCCTGCAATTGGCTCCCTAGGTAGAAAAGAATGGGTCAATCTGCCAGTTTGTCCCCTCTCTCCCTAGAATGGAGCCATGGGCTTCACACACACCTCACGTAGGCTCGCCCCAGATTTACAGGGCTGCAAACAGTAACCAGGCGGAAGGAACAGCTCAACATATTCAAGTGCCAGATTTTTAGCAGAATACCAGCATTTTCAGATAGATACACTTTTCAGAATTTTCTACTAGGGAAAACAAATCCTTTACTTGTTAAAGTAATTATTACTAATCTGTCTAATTCTTTTGGTCTTCTGGTAACCTGGAAAGCTCTACATCAACTTAAAAACTAGATTATAAATGGAAAAGCATGTTGGATAAACTACTCAATGATGTTTGAAAAGAATAAAGCCAAGCATCTTCTAAATTTCAGCTCAAATAGATCAGAATAGTGATCCCAAATGGGGCGACTTTCCCCTCCAATAAGACACTGGCCAAAGTTTGGGAACACAGTGAACTGTCAAGACTATGGAGGGAGGGAAAGACTGAGATGTTGCCTAACCGCCAGCAGTACACAAGGACCCCCTGAATCCACCACTGAATTATCCAGTTCACAGTGCTGAAATCAAGAAGTTCCAGCCAGGTGTGATGGTGCATGCTTGTAATCCTAGCAATCTAGGAGACTGAGGCAGGAGGATAGCAAGTTAGAGCCTAGCCTGGGCAGCACAGTTACTTAGCAAGACCCTGTCTCAAAAGTAAAAAGGGCTGGAGATATGTAGCTCAGTGTAATGGCCCTGGATTTAATCCCCAGTACCAAAAACAGAAAGCAAAGAAGTCCCAGTATGTGGACATGCCCTAAAGAGCACATGGAGAAGACAGCTGATAGCCACAATTCCCAGGTCTTTGAGTAAATAAATTTAGTTGTGGCCAATTCTGTTTCTGGCCACAAACCAATCAAGTCAAAGGCATGTACATCTTGTCCAACAGAAAGCTGTCAAACAGTTCTTCAGGGTCAGTGCCCAGAGGTCTTCCACAAGCATTCTATCAGTGAGGCAGGAGGGCAGATGTGATTTTCACTGGGAAGATATAGCACTAAAGGCTTCATTCATTCATACACAGTGACTGGCTGCTTATCATGGGCCTACAACCCGTACCCAAACACTGGGAGTCATAGGCATGCCACAATTCAGAAGGTTCTGGATTGTAAATAGCAGTATATAGCTGCATTTGTAACCTGGGGCCACCAAGAACATGCACTGCGCCAAACCTGTCACTGTAAAGAGAGGTTTCTATACAGTAAGGAATGGACGTTACACTGGACAGGGTGAGCCAGGACCACATGTAGCCTTTCTCAGTCAGTGAAAGCTCTGTTGCCAAGATATATAGAAACTTGTAGCTGTAGGGACTTAAAAAAAACTATTTTTGAAATTGCAGACAGGATTTTCACATCTCTAATGGAGAGACAAAAACCCAAACCGACTCGATTCAATTAAGTAACATTTTTGCTCTCAAGCAAAGAACCTACTACTTGTACAAATTCCCACTAGTCTGATGTAAGTTTTTCTATTTCAATGAGCCTCACTAGAGAATATAAAGAACAGGACAGTTTCAGTAGAATTTATGTCTTTCTTGGGAGGTGAGGAGGAGTTGATTTCATGATGTTATCAATGCTCTCCACTAAGACAGAATTTCAAAACCCAGATCATTCTGTGTGCCATCCATGACTCTGATGGTTAATTAATTCTGGGTGTCACCCAGACTGGACTGAGGGAGGGCTGAGGCACTGGGAAAGCACACTTCTGCATGTGTCTGTGAGGGTGTTTCAGAGGACTGGCAGATGGGTCAGCAAATGAGTCTCGGGGACTTGCCCTGAATGTGGGTGGCACCATTCAAAAGGCTGGGGGCCCAGATGGAACAAAGGTGCAGAAGGGAGATCTTGCACTCTCTCTTCACGATGGGTGCCTTTTTCTGCTGCAGTCTTCCATGCAGATCAGACTCCAGGTCTTTTAGCCTTTGAACCACTAACTCTCCAGGGGGCTTTCAGGCTCAGATGCGGCTGGTCCCTCCACACTCTCTCTTTCTGAGTCTTCTTGGATTGAGCAGCTAATGGTTTTCCTGGCTCTGTAACCTGCAGATGGCTATTGTGGGACTGTTTGGGCTCTGACTGAATGAGCCAACCTAATAAACTCCTCTTATAATTACATATACTCTTTTAGTTCAGTTTCTCTGGAGAACTTTGAATAATACAATGATGTAGAAAACAAATCTAGCTTAACTCAAAAGGATGCCCAAATGTCCTTGGGTATAGGCCTATGAGGTGTGCTCCATATCAGTTCCTAATTTTGAAATATGCTATGAGAAAATACTTGATGCCCAAAATGAAGGAAGTAAAGGTTTATTTAGCTTACAATTTGTGGAGATCTCACAAATTGTTGGCTCCAAGGCAGGCTCCAAGGCAACATGGCAACTATAGCAGATTCCAAAAATGGTAAGAGCAAAAGGGCAAAAGGGCAAAGCATACCTCCTTTCCTCCCTTATATTGTATGCTGGCCACTGCACTGCCAGTCCCAGCACTAGACAACAAACCAATCACCAACACTAGATGCAGCTGCCTCCATGACAGCATGAGGTTTTAGGGGGACACCCAAACAAAAATGGTAATACATATCTAGTAGATACAGGTCTAATGACATCTAAACATCACCAGAATACAGATGTCTACAGGACAGAGTAACCAATAAAAAACAAAGATGTACAATGACAGCCATAAAAACAAAACACTTAAGTATTAGAAAGTAAAGTTGACAAGCATCAAAGTAAACCCTTAAATGCCCATCAGCCTTACCTCCTCTCTACTTACAACTTCTAAACCAAATATGGAGTTGGCTCTTGGTTTAATTTAGGGTTTTACAACCTTAGCACTACTGATATTTGCAGCCAGGTGATTGTTTGTGGTGGGGTCTTCTCTGTCCATTTTAAGATATTGGACAGCACTCTGGTTTCATGCACTAGATGTAGCAGCAATTCCCCCTTTCTAACAATGAAATAATCAAAATATGTCTCCAAATTTTGGCAAATGTTATTGGGTAAGGCACTCCCTCTGCACTAGGCTAGCATTCAGAAGGCTGCCCTTCTTTCTAGCCCTGCGAATAATGTGTAGTGACATGGAGAAAGTAAACTGTTGACCACAAGTCCGTTTCTTTAATTGCAATAACAGAAAGAATTTCCTTTCTTCCCTCCTGCATCCCACAGTTGCCACAAAGGCTGTCAGTTGCGATCCTGAAGGCCTACTGCCCAACTGAGACATAAGCAGAGACAAACAGAAACTGTAGCAGGCCATGAAAATCACAAGATTTCCTGGGGAAACATACTGGAAACTTTGAAGTCTTCAGTGAACTTGAAAACATTTTGTTAATTTTAACAGAAAAACCACATCTGAGGCTTCCCTGACCCCCAAAATGACATTTTCTTTTGTAATGGAGCTTGCATCCAGTACCTCCTCACTGAGCTGTACTCACAGCTCCTTTTTAAAAAATATTCCTTATTTCTAAAATTTTGAGGCAGACTCTTACTAAGTCACTAAACTGCCCAGGCTGGGTTTGAATTTGTGATCTTCCTGCTTCAGCCACCCAAGGTGTTGAGATTGCAGTGTTGGGAGTAGCACAATGCCCGACCCAAAGAGCTTTTTATAACCACATTCTCTTATGAGGAAGGAAATGCTCTCATAACAAACTGTCAAGATCTAAGACCGAGTATAGACCCTTTCCTCTGAGAGAGGAAGAGAGGGAAGAAGGGAGAGAGAGAAGAGGAAACCATTTCAGTGTATGCATGCATGCTTTGAGGCAGGAGCATAAAGAGACAGCAAAGAGGCCCTAGTGAAAAACTTGGGTATCCATGGGCAAGCTCCAAGGTTGGGCGGTGATGTTAGTTTGCACGTGTGGCACCAAAGCTAATGTGCTCATTCCACATGGATGGGCAGGCGGTGGCAGCCATCAGGGCCAGAGCCCAGGAATGGAAATTCACAAGGGCAATTTGACCTTAAAACCATCCAAACAGAAAATGACAGAATAGTCTGGAAATGCTAGGGTTAGATTCATCATTTAAAAATTACCCAGATCAGATAAATGTAAACAGAAACACATAACCATTGTGTATGAAAAGCAAAGTGAAATACATGAAAAAGCCTCTTTCCAGAAAATGATAAATGGTAATGCAGACAAATAAGCAAAAAATATGGACAGCTATTTCACAAGAGAAAATGACTTAGTAAACGGACAGGAGAATTCAGGCAGCTCTCAGGAGTAAGCAGAGAGGAGCCACACAAATCCTGGGCAGGAATTCAGTGTCACCACTTCTGTGCATAGCTTGGCAGGGACGAGGATTGGAAGAACTTCCAGAAATCACATCCATAATACTGGCCATCCTTTATATTGTTCAATTATTACAATTTAAGATATTCTGAGTGTGAAAGTAAGTGATTAAAAAACACTGAACAGCTTTAAATTATTACTACAGATCTTGCAGTATTATGATAATTGAGAAATAAAGAATAACTTAAATGGTCCAATGTTAGAAGAACTGTGGAATCAATGTAAGGTCAAATCAATGAAGATACACTGATTTGATAGCACATTATGTAGACACGTATATCACTAGCTGGAATCTATTCAGCAAACAGAACATAGTCATAATTTAGTAGGAGGTAAAAAGAAAACAGTATACAAAAAGGTATAATTTTCATAATATACACATTTCCTTCCAGTCTTCTACACAGATAATACTGGGAGGAATCAGACTAAAATATTGATGATGATCTTAAAAGAAATCAGAAACTATTAGTTTTTCCTAATAGCTCTTGAAATGTGCTTCAAATTAGATTAGTGCCTCTTCTCCAAATATGACCTATTCCTAAGTTGCTAGGACCTCAAAACTAGAAGATAATTGCCATCTCTGCTGTCTGATCAGACTCTTCATTTTGAAGCTGAAGCATAAATAGATACTGATTTGGATTTCACATTAATGATGAACAGCTCAAAGCAGCTGTTTTTCCCTCATTTGTCTTAGTGCTTATTCAAACCACCCACTCTAGAAAAGGGTCACATGGCTTCTATAGGAAGAACAACTACAGATAAATACTACACTTGAGAGCAAAGGTCCTATAAATCAAGGTGGGAAAGTGGATAGGCAAAGACTTTTGTATTCCCTCTTGTCTCCACTAGGAGGCAGGCAAAAGAGAGACAGAAACTGCGGGGCACTGAGCACGTGGGAGGCATGCCTTTCTGGGTCGGAAAAAACAGGAACAACTTGGGGAACAAACACTGACCTCATAGATAAAATACACTTTGGCCCCCGTGTATATTCCCATGCGCACCACAGCACGGACAGCAGCATTCATACCTGTGAAGGGAACAGGAACAATTGTTACTGAAGAGCCTGGGGCTAATTCTGATTCTGCCATTAATTAATGGAGACTGAGCACACTGTATAACTTCTCCTGTGCTTTTGTTTTCTAGTAGTACACTAATTAGCATAAGGCTTAAGAGAAACAGCAAAGGTAAAGCAGGGTGCTGTGCATGTTAGGGCTCATCTGTGGATGGTTACGGTCATTGTAAAAGAGCCTACCGCACTATCAGTTCAGGATGTCACTAGACCCTAGCACTGCGAGGTGCAGGTACTTACCGTTATCCAACTCCAAAGAAACTTAACACTCAAAAGGGCAACTGGTCTGTAATTTGAGGTTAAAACCGGGTTATTTTATCACTAGCTATTAGTGTTAATTTTTTTAATTGATGAATTTAAATGCAAATACGTAATTTTTTTGGAAGACGAACTAAACCTCCTTACTATAAATAACCACACTTAACCAAGGTAAAGGAGAAACTTCACACTTAGTTAAAAGAAGTTTAGAATATGTCTATATGACGTATTATTATGCAATCGGGTAGATCCACTTTTGTATTTCACTGTGACATGGAACCTGAACAATCCTGTATCCCGGCCGTGGCCCGCGGAGGGAGAAGAGGGAAGGAATGAGGACCCTTCCTGAAAGATGCCTTCAGAATGGAGAAGAGCTGAGCTGTCCATCAAATTGCTCTCAGACACTTCCAACAATTTCAAATCTCCCTCCATGTATTTAAATTCTGGAACAAATGTCAGGACTGGACATGCTGCAGAATGTCTTAAGTACTGTAAGGCTTTTGGTAAATAAATGTACAAATAAGCAGCTCTCCAAGAGTATGTTATGACTAACAAGGAGACTAAATTTGTACAGTGAACTGGCTCAGAAGATGGGTAAAAATGACAACGTCTATTTGCTGAAAAAACGCAAGGCACATGTCTTAGAAATAAGTACATGTTAATATACTTCTAAGATCTATGTGTGAGTATACATGCATATATTTAGTGGTCTTATTATTTCATATTCAAATTTTAATAAGCTCACTGATTAACTGGAGCCATGTCTCAAGAATGTCAAACTCTTTCAATTGCAAAGCAATTATTTTATCCTCTTAATTTTCTCCTGCCCTCTGTATGCTCTCCTGGTGAGCAGCATGATTTTCCTTTTCTGCCTTCCAAGCAGGACACTACTAACACCCTCAATATCTCCTGCTCTTACAAATGACAGCTTTCCCCGACACTCCTCCTGGAATCTCAGTTTCCAACATTATTTATGCCAGGTACTGGCCTGAGTGATTAAAGCAATTTTTTCTCCTGCGTTTCTGCAAATGACTTATAAATGAGTTTTTTATTTAATTATATAAGAGGTAATGCCTTCAAAATACTCCCTTCACTTCACACACACTTATTCCATCATTCTCTCCACTTTCTGAAGCAGCTCTGGAAGAGCTCTTGTTTTTACATGGCCTGATAAAATATACAGTGCCAATAAAATATCTGCTGCCAACCCAGAAAGGCAGGCTCAAAAACACCCGACACCCGTGTCTTCATGGACCTTATTTACCAGATCTGGCACTGTGAGACTCCTAGTTCTTCCCTAAAGTCAAAATGATTTTGTAAAGTGAAAGGTAAAATGGTTTAAATCAATTCAGCACACTAAGGCAGCGGTGACAGCACAACTAAAGCCACCCAGGAAAGGACTTCCAGAACCGTTTCAGGACGTGGCAAGAATGGTGGGGTAAGTATATAAGAAACCAAGGGGAGTACTCTGAGGAGCACTTTACAGGCAGTGTTTCTATAATGTAATAATTTTTTACTTAAACTTACACATTTTTCAATGACATTTCATATTTTATCATGTGTAGTTTCACACTTATTAGTTTTTTCTACACTCAACAGCACTTGAGAAGTTTTCTCCATTAGTAAAGGTGCTCTGTTCTAAAACACAAATACACCTTGCCCTTACCTGTGGTTCCTAGGACCTGTGAGAAGAAAATCCAAGCTCCCTACAGGTGGGTCAGGCCATTCCCTGGGGACTCTCCCTCCTGTTCAGTGTCATGGGAAGTTCCTCTGCTTGACTCTCAGCATCCGCCCTGCTCATGCTTCCCCTTAGAGACCCTTCCTCATCCTCTAAGCTCCTGCCCATTCAAAATGACTTCCTGGCTTCCCTTTCATCTGACTCCCCTTGTTCCTCGTGGACAGAACCAGCTGTCCCCTTTGGGTTCACCCCTGTGGTATGCATGGCACCTGGGTGTGGGTGTGGGCACCTCTCTGGTGATCAGGGTCCAGGATGGCTGGATTCTAACTCCACGGATAAAGGCAGCTCTTCCCAGTCCTCCTGACACACTATGATTCTAGGACTTTCTGCTACAGTCACTAACATGTGGATTGACCGCCAAACACTTAGAATGTTCCAATATCAGGAACCAAGGGATAAAGCAGCAGAACGAATGCCTTTTGCCCTTTCCCATTTTTCATTTTCCTCTCAAGACTTCATTCCACAAGGCCTTTCTGCCAAATGAACAGCCTTGGGGGATTTAGAAAATGTACGTGGGAAAGAAATGGCAGAAGAAATGAAACTGTTAAAAGCTAAATGCAATAGAGAAGCTAATCCCCAGGAGACTCCGGAGCAGCATTATATGTCCCCAACTCCAACCTGCGTCCCTCTAAGTCCAAATGCTTCACAACAGCCTCTGGGCCGGATTAGCCTCCCAAGCCTGCTGTAGGCCCCTGTGGCACTTGGTCAAACCCAGGGTGCTAGGCAGGTCTCCAGTTTTTCAGGTGGAGCCTGAGGTTTACATTTCTAACAGGTCCCCAGTTGTGCTGGTATCCACATTTGACTAAGACACATAGTTCTAAGCCTCAGAGGGCTTTTTTTCACTGGCAAGTTGATGAAACAGTTAAGCCAAGTTTTTCTTTCCTTTTCTATTCCAGCTTAGAAGCCTGGGCATCTGGGGTTGGATTCCTCACACAGGAATGGCGTGCCAGGAGCCTACTGGTTGGAATGTTACAGGAAGCCTGCTGGGGTCCTGAGGCTCCCTGAAGGCATAAGGCTGTTGGGGCTCAGGGAGATGAATGGATCAACCCAAGGTAACAAAATTAATAGATGTACAGTATAATTTAAATATAATTTGCAGTATTGGGGCCTGAACTCAGGGCCTTTGGTCTGAGCTTTCTCAATTAAATACTTTTATTATGAGACAAGGTCTCATTAAGTTGCTAAAATGCCCACACTGGGCTTAAATTGCCATCCTCCTGCCTCAGTCTCCCAGACTTCTTGGATTAAAAGACTTTTCAATTTTCTATGTTTTATATATTCAAATCACGAGAGGAAACTTTACTGGAAAAGAAAGCCCACAGGACCAGATTGTTAACTGCTTAGGGGCACAGCCTGCTTAGATTTTAGGCCCTCTTTTGAACTGGAATATAGTCAGATCTGCAAAGTGCTGCCTCAGGCTGGGCTCTTTGAGTTGAAGTCTGAGGAAGATGAGCTCCATGAGATTCATTCTTCTCTACAGGGTGAGAGGGAGTGGGACTTGGAGGGCAGGAAACAAGGGGGAAGACATAAGCCAGTGTGGAGACACAGACCCTTACATTTCAAATTTACAGTCCCGTGCAAGTACATCATTTTGCTTAGGGCTATCCATGGGCACAGCCACCAAACATTTGGGACAAAAGGCAGTTTCAAGAGTTCCCACTCAACCTGAAGCTACTGTTTCTAGGAACAGTTCAGCCATGGTGGGGTTAAGCTATTTTGTTTTGGTTTTGGTCATAGTAGCCTGACCTGAAAATTGAACTGGCCTTCAGTAAGTATTTCCGTGGGAAAATGTAATCCTCCTTCAAGAAAGACTCTTAGTATATGGTTAACAATCTTTAATTTTCCAAAATCTAATCCCCAATCTTAACGAAAGGTATGATCCTGTTAAGGGAGCCAAAAACAAAGCAAACATTCAGATAAAAGCCGTCCTTTGAGGGAATAGTTACGTGGGAAATGTATGACAAGTAAAAGAGGACACATTATTGAATTTTGTTCTTGATATTATACTTTCTCAAATAGCTTCTTCCCGAAATGCAGTGCAAATCAGATAGTGACAAGATAACTTCTTCATTAAGGTCGGAGGGGGGCTGGGGATTTAGCTCAGCGGCATAAGTGCCTGCCTTGTAAGCAGACAGTCGTGAGTTTGATCCCTGGTACCAATAAAAAAACGAAAAAGACCAAAAAAAAAAAAAAAAAAAACAAAACCCCAAAAAGGTTGGAGGGGCTTTCCTGTGACAACAACAGAGGCTGGTAAGCAGATATTAGGTAAATCCTTACTTTCCAGCTACTTGGAGGTGGCCTTCCTCATTTCCAAGTGCTCCTTGAGATTCTGTCCTGATACAATTTAAATTGTGAATAATTAGCGGTGATACTACATGAGGAGAGGGAAAGACTTATTATCCCGATTTGATCATTGCACACTACGCATGCATTGAATTACAACACTGTGCTCTATAAATTAGTATACATACATGCTAGCTAAAAATACAGTTAAAAAAAATAAGGAATATACTGTGGCAAAACAATTTGGGTTCAACCTTTTATCTTTGTTACCCGTACAATTCTTTCCTCACTTCACCCCCTTCCCAGCACTCAGCCACTTTCCCTGTGCATCTCAGTACTTAATCATCATTTGTCTATGAATTTCAGTAGTGGAATTTGAAAACTAAGGTCAGCTTGGTCACCTTTACTGACTTGTTGGGGGAAAAAAAATCAAATTTATAACATGCCCACCCTACTCTTGCTATTCAAGTAATAAAATAAATTATACAGTATCCGCTGGAAAAAGGGCATAAAGGTAAGGAGAAGGAGAAGCAGAGCAGGCTTAGGGAGCTGAGAGCGTGCGTGATGCTTCCAGGAGGGGCTGCCATGGTCAACTGAGAGCTTGGAGCAGCCGTCCTGAAAGTGAAGCCTGAGGAAAGAACTGGAGCTGGTAAGGGACGCCAGGCACAGGGACATCTGGAGAGCAGCATTCCAGGCCGGCACAGGGCCCGCGGGCTAGCGTGCTGCATTCCAGAGTCCAGCTGCAATTGGAGCAAGTCAGCTGTGCTCCGTACATTCTCCAAGTTTTCACAAGAGCGTTCACGTAGAGATCTTTTGAATATAGGTGGCAACAAGCTGGCCATAGCTCTGTTACTGTCTGTCAGCCATGATGTCTTGTGCAAATGGAGATGTGTTGTAGGTACCACTTTGAAAACCACTGGATTTCAAAGACTTGGTGTGGGAAGAAAAAGTATTCAAAAAATCTTATTGCTGAGTCATTGATTATGTTGTCAAGTGGTGATTAAAGTATACTTCTAAAATTATTTCACATATTTCTTTTACTTACACTAACATGGCTCTTAAGTCGCTTAAAATTATGCATAAAATATAAGCTACCAGTGCAGGCCTCATTTCTATTTGCCACATCAATCAACACAAAGCTCCACATTAAATGCTGATGAAATGAATAGCCTATGCATAGTTTCTTCCTGGTCCTGCCTTCCTTCTTTTGGCGTTATAAACACTGTTGTAAAGAACACCCCATCTATGCAAATCTACCTCTTGCACATTTTGTCTTTCTTCCTGCCACTGTAGATGAGCTCCTATTCATCCCATTCCCTGGCACTCTCAGGCTATGTTGTCCCCTCCATAGGGAGGGCTGTGGGCACATGGGCATCCTGCCACATGCCCTGCGTCATCTTTTTGACCCCCATGTTGGTATGACTTGCTGTTGGTCCTCATGAGTCCCTAAACTCACACTGTCTCTTTCTGCCTTTCCATTCCACAAAGCCACCTTTATCACAGGCAGCCAGTTACCTTCCTGTGGCTTCCTAGTTCACAGAAGGTAAATCCAAAGTCCTCACCTGGCCCTCATCTGGCTAGGACCTTGTCCTAGGTTCTATCTCCCATCAGGGCTTCCACTCTGCTCTTCCCGGCTGCTTCCTGGGGCCTCTCCATGAAAGCTTTTCCCAAGTCTAGTTTCCTTTTCTTCTTTCAGCAGTCAATGAGACACAGGCCACCTGCCCCCACTGTGATCATGACAGAGACCAGCAGGCTCCACGCTTCTACTTAAAGTGTTCCCTGACACACAACACATACTTGGCTCCTTCACCTGTATACTGCTAATAAACAGAAACAGAACCTGAGTAATAGTATACCTGAGCTGAGAAACAACCAGGACTGAGGTTACAGTCAGTAAGAAGTATGTATCACTTTTAAAAATCATTTTCCAATCAGAGAACTTCTGCTCAGGTCACTTATATTCACATTTTTAGATAAGGGTTCCTATGTTCATGAATCTTCAACTCAAAATGCTGGTCAGGGTCAGAAGAAAATCATGTGGAACTACTGGTTTTGGAGAAACCTCAGAGAAGCCTGGGTTTGCAAACACTCAGACCCTGGCTCAGTGTACCACAGGCCATGTAGGGGACCAGCAGCACCAGCGAGTGCCTCCTCCTAGGCCTCACCTGGACCTGCATACTCAGCGTCTGCCCTTGTATAGGATTCCTCAAGTGGCTGCAAGCACTTTAAGAATGGAGAAGGTGCTAATGGACTCCAGGCTCACCCAGGGGCACAGAGTAGCCTTGTCTCTCATTGATATGTCCCATCTTTGCCTAAGACTTACACTGATGTACGGGTTGGGGGAGACAGAATGAATGAATAACTTCTTCAATAGCTTTGCTCTGGAGACAGAGAGAGAGAGAGAGAGAGAGAGAGAGAGAGAGAGAGAGAGAGAGAGAGAGAGAGAGAGAGAGAGAGAGAGAGAGAGAGAGAGAGAGAGGAAAAACACACAAAAAACAAAACAAACAAATGAGACCTTTCTGTGCCAGATGCCCAAAACCAGGACTTTCCAAATGATACTCTAGAATCACAGTACCCTCATCTGCCAGGTATGCTGCTTTATTTTCATCCAGACAAGCACAATACTGTAATTCCAAGAGAGGTCCAGGGTGACGATGTACAGAATAGAGGTGGGTGAGGAAGAACTGGAACCTCCCAGCAGACATTTTGCAAGAAATAAAAATACACCAGACAAAGCTTGCTGCAAAAAGTAACTCAAAAGGTGACTCATCTATTTCCTTTACACAGAGCCATCTGTTATTTACCCCTATATACATTTTTAACTATCACAAGAGTAGTAGATGTACAGTTTTATATCCTGATACTTGTGCTCTGAACATGTTGCTGCCTTATCTTCTTATTTCTAACTTCAGTGGCTTCTGATTGCCCCCAAATTGATAGAGCTTATCTAAATAGCTTCCAGTCTCCTTGATAAAGTTTGAGCTCTGAATCATAAGCTTTCAGTTTTGTGTATCCAAACAGGAAAACATGCTTTTATTTGGAAAATGATCAAACATCTAGCTTCTAAGGGTCATCTGAATATGCCACATGAAAACATATTTGTGCTCAAAAGAAAATGATGCAGTTACAACTAATCTCCCACTCTACAATAGGATAATGCTAAAATCCTCATACACTGCTTCTTAGAACCAGTAATTTCTTTTTATAAATTTATTGTATCTAGACAATATGTAATCCATTAACTAGTGATTTCCTACTCTTCATTTTTTTTCTGTAAATCTGTATAACTTGTACCCTTTCCCTGCTTTTTTTTTTTCTCCTTAAATAAAATTAAAAAAAATGTGAAAAAAAATTTATTGTATCTTAAACCTCAAAGATCTCATTAAAGAACACATATGCAGTTTCAGGATGGTAAGAGCCCTGAGAGCTGAGCGAGGTGAAGTATCTGTTATGCTAATTTCCCTCTGCATTTTACATGGCTGTTATGGAAGCACAGCTCCGCACATAGAAAGACCCCAAGTAGAACTCTTTATTGTTTGCTTGCTTTTATTCGCAATACTGGAAATTTAACCCAGGGCTTTCATTTGCACTGAGATTTATCCTCAGACTTTTAAATTTTGAGACAGGGTCTTGCTAAATTGGCCAGGTGGGACTTCAGTTTGAATCCTCCTGATTCATCTTCCCAAAGTGCTAGGATTACAGTCTATGCCACCATCCTCAGCTGCCAAATAAAAATATTAACAATGCAGATCTTCAGGGAATACTACACAGTTGTCCCTTGGGATCCCCAGGAGAATAGTTCAAGGATCACTTTCAGATATCACAATTCTTGGATAGTCAAGTTCCTTATAAAAATCACCATGTATACACATCATCCCATACATTTGAAAATAAATCTTTAGGTTACCTAAAATACCTAACGTAACATAAATGGTATATAACAGGCTGTGATACTGTCTTAAGAAATAATGAGAAAGGAAAAAGCCCATATATATACACAGTAGAAGATATCTCCTAAAAACATATTTTCAATCTGAGGTTGGTTGAACCCACAAATATGGAGGGCAGATTGTATGTATACAATGAAAGAGCCAACTTGGCAAGACTGCAGGGCCTCACACTTCTGAGTACAGTTTTAAAGTTTCCATCTTGAAACATTAGTACATCACACATACTGTCCTGAAGGTAAAAGATTAGTAGTGATTAGTCTGTGTTTAACTCACCTAAATGCCTTCATGAAAATGGAAGCCATATGGGACTCCTAGTTATTTGTCTCTTCTTCAATGTTGATTTCACATAAGGGACAATAGTCCACAAACCCTTGAGTGTCTGCCACCTGCCTTGGACATGCTGGGTGTTGCAAATATATTGGTGAATAGACTCATATATATGAGTTCTGACTGAAAAATAGGGTGAATATTAAAACTTAAAAAGTTCTTAGGGTAAAAGATGCATTTCCATTCATTTCCCTCAAAATACTCTCCCTGGCTTTGAATATTATCCAATTATTGTTCTTACCATTTCCTAAAGTAGTTCTGAAAGTTATTTTGTATGCGAGTCTTTAGTTGCAATGTTGTGGCTGCCTTGATGCCCTGAATTGATTCAAAACATTTTCCTTCCACTGATAACAATTGATTTTGGGGAAGAACCAGAAGTCTTGCCATGTTGGATCGGGTGAATAAGGTGAGAAAGACACACTGTAATGCTTTTACAAGCCTGCTTTTCCATTGGATGACATTCAGCAGAGTATTTTTGATCACACTTAAAGACCCTTATGAAAAAAAAACTGAGAGCTGCTTCAGAAAGTGCAAAAATTATAAGTGAGTTTATCGTGAGAAGCATTTTAAAAAGGATTAAGTTGCAATGTATCTTTCATTCTAATTTTAAAAACTTAAACATACGCTGTGTTTTTTGATCATTCCTTATACTAAGCCTGCCACATAGTTCTTGCAATCATATCCCTATTACTTAGCTCTGTGAATGCAGGGAAGCTGGTTCATCCTAAGCTTTCTTTGTTCACATGTAAAATGGAGTAAGTTAGCACCTGGGAGAACTTTACAACATCCAGCCACTAAATACTAGTGAGTCTCACTATGACTGGAAACTTCTATATAATCTTATATGAATTTTCTGTAAACACAGTATAATGTTCACTTCGTCATAGACAAAAAGGATGCACTTTGACTGCTAAGCATTCTCAACTCCACTATGTACCAAGCCCTGCCAAAGCTACAGCCTATGTCTAAGACCATGAATCATCCTTGGTATGTGGCACAATATTGTTTGAGGGTGGGTACTTAGTCATAGTAAGCCTGTCTGTTCAGTATTGTGGAAGTTATTTTAGGTTAAAAAGAAATTGCTCTAATCCTGCAGAGATAATTTTTAAAAATCCAAAAATGAAAATAAAAAAAATTGCTTTAGAATATTTTTCTTAAGGTGGGGCCTGAAACAATCAGGAAAACAGATGAGGGAGTCTTGTTTTCACTTTATAATTATGTAATATAAATTTCATTTGTGAAAAAGAGGGACTCTATTGTTGAGTGCAACATTATATGGTTTTAGCCACCTTGCTTGCTACTACTTTCAAAAGGCACTTACTCTTCCACTAACAAAAATGCCAATAGATCCTCTGTATAATTTTGAGCAAGTTGCGGTCTCACTTTGAGCACTGGACAGATTGCATGGTCTTCTCGAGACAGACCTCGTAAGAGCTGCTCTGGTGCAGAGTATTTGGGGGTAAATTCTCATACGGTGTTGTTTAAATCCTACCATAATCTTGTAGGAGTTTCATGACTTTGCCTGTCACTTTTCTCTTTACCTCCAAAATTAAGAAATATCTATCTTGTAGGCATGTTACTTAGGCCTGGACAGAAGAATTATAAATCTCCTAGTATATAAAAAGTGAGAATAAATAGTAGCTGTAGTCCTCAGTATGGCGTTTTACTATAATTTCACATCTGAGTAGAAAATTCCTAAAACTGAGACTCTATAATGTATTCTTTTTGGTCTCTGGTTATGCGCAAAATTCTTTTCTCTCAGGGAAAACCAATTACAGGCAAAGTCAATATAAAATAGTAAAAGACGTACAATAGACGCCACTTCAACACCTACTGTAGGTGCCTAGAAATCTGTTACCGCTAAATCCAGGTGTTCAGTGCATATTTCCTAATAAACTTTTTCAGAAAGGAAAAACCACAACAACTGTTTATAGGAATCTAATGAAAACTGTGTTAAAGGTCTTGAGGGAAAATGCCCAAACGTGGCTATGGTTGGTTTTCTCAGGGACAGCCCACATGTGACATTTGAAAATATGAGGTCCTATTTGATGCCACCTGTTCAACTAGGAGCAGCCATCTGCCATTAACCAGACCCTACACTAACCAAGCAAACTTCTCATACAGTTTTGGTTCCCAGGATACCTTTTTCCACTGAAGAGAAGAGGTATGGTCTTATAAGCAACTTCTCACAAGTGTTAGACCTAGTGTAAATAACAGAGAAAATGATAACTGCCACGCATTTGTCCACAAACTATAAAGTATTTTAGCAAACATTTGGGTAGGGATTTCGCAAGAATGACTCGTAATTTTCCCCCTCAAAAGATTCAGCATCTCGATTGTAAAATAACCTTGACCCCACAGCCCTGGGGTAAAGGAGGGGCAGGGACCCAGTTCCTCTTCCTGTGCTGTTTCTTCTCCAGCAGTCCAGGATAAGTGCTTTCTAATTTGAACTAGTACGAAGTCTCTGGAGCATGCAGATCCTTCTGAAGTCCCTGGCCTGGAAGCCACAGGGCGGGGTTGGCGGTGGGGTGCCGACCACAGATGGCCTGGCATCAGTACATCTTCAAGCTCTTAATTCAGCAACTCCAGATGTTAGATATTATCCCCTATTTTACCAATCCAGCCTGTGCATTTTCATTCTCTGAGAAGCCTGCCCTCCACGAGAAATGTTTCTGAGGATCACTTTACTAAAATACTAATACTACAGCCATCCTTTCTGCAGCGAGGAAGGCGGGCCAGTGGGGTGCTGGGGATAACTGGTCACGACTGCTTTTTCTAATATAGGAACCACAAGGGTCTCGTAGTGGACCCTCATTCACCTTGCAGGGCCGGCCCCCACACGCACGCACCTAACGCTCTGTTCTACGCATGCTGCGTCGCGCGCGCAGGGTGTTGCGCGTGTCGGGGACCGAGCGTGGTCCGGGCGCGACTGGCCAGGCATCACGTAGGCGCTCGCGATGGGCGGGGCGGCACCCACAGCTCCCCAACCTGCGGCACCCGCGGCGGCCCCGCCCGGCTCAAGGGCAAAGGGAAGGTCACTCGCGGAGTGGGCAGAAGGCGAGGGCTCTGGGCTCAACCCCTGAGCATGCCACTGCGGTGCTCACGAGGAAATGAGGTATGGGGCCTCCGGACCCACGGGGGCCGAGGGAAGAAAAGGTGATAAAAACCAAAACCAAGCTCCGGGAACCATTCTCTAGCCTGCTTGGTCTGGAAGGCTGCCAGGGCGTCTTCGCCTGAGGAGCGCTGCTGTCTGCCCTCACCAGAGATTAACAGGCATCTGGAAACCCCAGAGAACTGCGGCGCCCCCTGGAGCGCCCAGAGCGAGAAGTGGGGGACCGTGGACTAGTCATCCCTCTCCCTTCTCCTTTAAATTTTAGATTCTCTTAGTGAATACATGCCGAAGGGCCCAGGGTTGGGTCCCTTCCGCTTTGTAATGAGCCACCGCGTTGGGGCGAAAAGGAAGCCTGAAGCCCGCGCCCCGGTTGCTGGTGACGTCCGGGAATCCCCGCTTCGCGGTCTTTCCCGTCTAGTGGAGGTTGGCGGGGAGGGCCTAGTGACCCATTTTAGTTTTCGGTTTTGTTACCCGCCGGAAGCCGACCAAAGATATAAGCGGGGAAGGAAAACCTTTTTTTAAATCTCCCAGCGGAAACGTGAGGCGTTGCAGCACCGCCAAGGGGAGACCCTCACGCACCCCCAGCACATCCCGCAATGCAGCAGCGGGGACTCAGCACCCCGCGTGGGGCGCCAGACGACAGGCTGTTCGCCTACAACCTTTCCTGGGCTGGGCTGGGCAGGGGTGGGGCTGGATGACCCAGCGCCGGGCGGGTGCCGCGGCACCGGCATGACCGCGCGGTACCTAAGCTTTGGTAGGGTCGCAGGGCTCCAAAATATTACGATTCAGATGCCGCGTGACCTCCTGGGGCTGAGGGTTGTCCTCAGACACCCCATTGTCATTCTCAGTGAATGAAATGAACTTCGAAGGTGTAAAATTAATTTATCTTCCTAAGGGTCACACCGCCGTCTCCCTAGTCTTCCCCATCCAACCTACCGCAATGGGGCCCGGGCGCCCGCTTCCGCCAATCCTCAAGTGCCCTGATGTTTCAGGGCGCAGGGGCTTCTCCCTGGTTCCCCCCTGTCGCTTTACGCAGCACCCCACCCCTTCTCCCTGATTCCCTGGCGACCCCCTACCCCCAGCATCTCTCTCCCCTCTCGCCCAGGCCCCAGAGACCGGCGGGCTGCGCGCACCTTGGGCATCTCCGCCGCTGGTGAGCACACCGATGGCCTTCCCGGCCCCGGAAAGGTTCTCCAGGAACTTCGGCAAGGAGCCCCTGGAGGTCGAGGAAGAGCCGGCGGCCATGGTGAACAGCCGGAGGGTCACAGGATGGCCGGTGCGCAGCAGGCAGTGAGGACCTGGCCCACGCGCGCCAGCCAGCGAACCGCCGCCCCGCCCGCGCCCGCAGGGCCCGCCCCCGCCTCTCCCCGAGCTCCAATGGGCCGCGGCGGGCGGGGATCTGCCGGGCGAGGCGGGGGCCGGCAGGGCGGGGCGACGGCGATCTGGGAGGAGTCCAGCGGGGGGAGCCGGATGAGCCGCTCAGGAGGGCATCGCACTTAGGGCGAGGTGGTGGATTGTGCCACAGGTGGGAGCCGGCGGGAGTCTACCGGCGGGGAGCCCTCTGGTGGACTGGAGCGCAGCAGCGCAGCGCAAGTTCCGCAGGTGGGCGCAGCCGGCGGAGACCCCGCGTGCGGGTGGCTCTAGCAGGTCCCTGAAGCTCTGGCTGCTGGGGACAGGGGATTGTGTCAGCCGCAGCACACGCATGCCTCCCGCTTCCCGCAGGATTCTTTCTGAGGGCGGCGCTCGGAGCAGTGGAGTACCCCAGATTTTACCTCCAGCCTGGGGTCATGGCCAAATAGCCAAGTCCTCAAGTTGCTGGGAAAAGGTGGGCGTCACTAGCTAGACAACTGCAAAACTGTCATTTCCCGGGCCGTCGTAAGCACCCAGCGCATCTGGGGCCTTTAGCCCCACGCTGGGAGGAGCGAAGGAAGTGGTGCGACCCGCGTGTCTACCCTGGGTACTGGAGAATGTAAATGCAGCAGGAAAAGGCGCGGCAGGCAAGGCTTGGGGAGGCAGCAAGAAAGCCGTCCCTACCTGTGGAGACCTGGTTTTGTGTTGTCAGGTCGCTGATGGCCCCGCTGGAAATTACAAATGCTGAAGTATCTATACTCCAGTGTCTTGTGTGATAGTCAAAAGGTTAATTTTGATGGAGCTTCACTGAGCGCTAGTTACGGTGCTGTGACAGGTGGTCCTCGTCGGAAAGCAGCACGAGACACGCCCAGTTCACTCCTCGAAAAGGAATTTCGTGAGTGGTCACGCTAGACGGTTGACGATGGGGGTAGCAGTGCCTGAGTCTCCTTCCTAAACAATAAATGTTTCCTGAACTGGAAGGAAGGAAAGAAGGAAAAAAGAAAGCAAAGATTTTGAAATCAACTAGCTTTTCACTTGAGAGCAATCATAGGCAAAAGATGGAACAATACAATTTTCTGTTGGATGTTTACCTCATCCTCCAGCTCATCTTTCTGAACATCAAAAATCAATTGTAGTGTCAGGAGCCTGGCAAGCTCGAGGTCCTAAGTTTGATTTCCGGTTGAAAAGGAAAAAAAAAAAAAAAAAAAAAAGGGAGGGGGTCCGAGGATATAGCTCAGCTGTACAGTGCCTGCCTGGCAAGTGCAAATTAATTCATTGTAGAGGAGAGAAAAACTGCTGTGGATAATGTGCCTCTCCTAAGGTCCATTTCTGGGGATGGAGCCAGGGAATATGTGGAACATGTATTTTTAACAAGCTTTCTGGGTTATTCTGCTGAGTGCAGAGCTTGAGAACTACTAATGGATTGAGCCTGAGCATTATTCTTCTAAAAATGCAGAGGAAAATCCCAGGTGTTTTGAAGATGGCATGAAGTGGGTGTGCTTTACCTCCCTAAGGTAGGAAGGGGTTTCCAGTCTAGCATCTCTCCACAGAAATTTCCAGAAGCTAAGGCCCAGGATTTGTGAAGTAGGAGTGCTAGTTATTAATGGCTTTCTAGACTGATACTATTTTAAAAAGATAGTGCACTCTGACATTTATCTTAGGCAAACACCCTTTGTCTTCTGATAAAATTAATAGTTTTATAACTTAGAGGATTGGTTGTTTGTCATCATATTGTCTGCAATGTAGAAAATGATAGATACACTCTAATATTCAAACATGACAGTGAGTTCAATAAATTATGGCAAAAATATGCACTAGAGTAAACATTCAGTGCTATTACAGTTAAGAAGATAAATAAAAACTGACGTGGAAATATGTCCAGGATATGGAAGTTAGTGAAAAGGCAGACTTAGAAACAGTATGAATATATATACATAGGTATGTACTGTAAATGAATCTAGGTATTTTAATTTCCTTTCTTTTGCTTGTTTTGGGTAGTGTCTTTATTCTTCTGATGAACAAGTATTGGTTTTGGAATAAAACCAGTAGCATAGTGAATTTAAAGCAAATATAGAGTAGTCAGGCCCTCAAATTTAGGGATATTTTTCAAAAATTTGAGTCTGTCATTCAGGTAGGTAATTCCTCTACAACTATTCTGATGAGCTGCAACCCTCTGCTCAGGTGATCAGAATATTTAATGTATGAAAATAGCTATGATAGAAAAACCATCATTGTTTTTTTTTTCTTTTTTTCTTTTACACTGCAGCTGGAGCTTTAAAAAAAATTTTTTTTTTTGTACTGGGGGTTGAACTAGGTTGTGAGTTCAATCCCTGGTACCATCAATCAATCAATCAATCAATCAATCAATCCCTGGCCCTAAAAAATTGTTTTTTACACACTTTGGCTTTACAAAAGAATTATCAGATTCCAGAGAGAGAAGAAATGGCATTTTGTGTTGAGCAGAATGGGCATGTCTGTTTGTTCTTTATTACTGCTTAACATTCCCTCAAGCTTTCATAGCTCATACCAGCAGACACTTATGGCACAGGAATATGTCACAGGAATTCTGTAGGCCAGGAATGCAAGCAAGCTTCATGTGGTCTTTTGCTTTGAGGCCTTTGGAGGCTGCAGTAGGCACCCGGGTGTGAGGTATCATATGTAAGATCAAAGGAAAGAGCCACTTCCAAGCTCACCCCTCTTGGCAGGATTTAGTCCCTTGTAGGCTGCTGGGCTGAAGATCATGTACAATGGGAATGACTCTTGTTAGGTGGCTGCTCCATCAGCAAAATGTGTGACAAAATCTGGGGAAGATCAGGCCATCAATAGAACTCACAGCCTTTGTAATTGAGTCTGGTAGAAACATGCCACTTCCTTTCCTAATTCTCATTAAAATCAAGCCCTGAGTCTAGCTCTCACTTGGAGCATGAACATCAGGGAGCAGAGATCATGGGGAGTCATTCTTTGGGGTGCTTGGGACAAAGTGAAGTAGAACACAGAGGGAGAATGAATGCCTTCCCCTCTGTAGAGACTATAGGAGCTACCCGGTCTAAGATCCTGAAAGGAGAGCATGCTGTTCACTGTGGGGCAGATTGGACACCACTAGAGCCACACCTCAAGGTGCCCAGGGACTTTGAGTCACCCATGTCTGCTGACTGGATTTCACCAAGTTGGAGCTTCTCCTTCACATAGTGTCTCCATGTATATGGGGAATTGGCATCTCACACCTGCGGGGACCATCCCTGGGCTCAGACTTCTATCTTCTAGTGTATACACTTCCGCTTGACTTGCTCACCCCTATTTCTAGTGACTCTGTCTGGCAGCTGTTTAGGCTAAAATCTCTGGCCATTCATCAACCACTGACATCTAAATCCTTCTGGTGTGCTCTTCTGGGATTCTGATTCCCTGTGGTACCATCTGAGCTTGGAGCATAATTCCTGACAGTTTCCTTTCTGGTTCCCTGATCTGACTGTGCCTCTGCTTGCTGTGTATGTCCTTAACAAGGAAGCCCAAGTAGGCCTAATCAGATGGAATTAAGAGCTCCAGCTCTCTTCCTTCACCACCATTCATGCGATGTAAACACCCCTTGCCTGCCACTTCAACTCACCCCAATCTTCTTCCATGCCTTTCTCTAATCCCACCTGCCCCTGCCCATCTCTGAAATCCATCCAGGCAAATGGTAGCCTTGATGGCCTCAGGCCACTGCACCTAATCTTTCCTCAGCTGTAAGAATTCCTCTTCCACACTCAACCTGCACACTTGCCTCAGATCCTCAATAAAGGTCACCTTCAGGGTGAGACCTTCCCAGATCACTCTTTGTTATGGCTAGATGGTCCCCCAAAGTGTCATGCTATCCTAGGTAGGAAGTTGAAGGTTACGGTATGAATGTGGATTCAGGGTATGATTCTGGGATTAAGAGGGTAGATAATGGAAGGCCAACCCTGAATGTGGATGGTGCCAATCAGGTTTACAGCATGCATGGAATACAAAGGACAAAGAAGTCAGCTCTGCTGTTATTTGCAGCTTTGCTGTCTTCTGCCTGTTTGCCATGGACAGTTTCTCCTCTATTATGCCTCTCTGCCATGCCACCCTGCCATGGATCCAGCTGACTACGGACTGAAACCTCTACAAATTGTAAGCTGAAGTAAAACTTTTCTCCTTTAATGTTAGGTGTTGGGTGTTTTGTCTCATCAATGAGAAAAGTAACTAAGACACTGTTTAAGAACAAGCAGCCTGAACAGACTTTCCTCTGTCGTCCCTGCTTCCTTACAAAGGACTGGTAGCTAGTGTCTCACAATAGTTTATTATTATTATTAATTATTATTATTATTATTGCCTGTTTGCCTTGTTTCTTGGCAGGTTTATCCCAGTGGCCTCTTAAGTGTCATGAATACAAAGATCTTTGTTTATTTATTTCTGAGCCTCTGACAAGGCTTGGCACTAAAGTGGGAGTATTTGCTGAATGAATGGATGAATGCATGAATGAATGAATAAATGCATAGGGAGTTGATCTCATTGGAGAGGGTAAGAAGGAAAACTCTCTGCTATAGTTCACCATTCCTGAGGAAAGAGCCATTGCTGTGGACAAGCTGGATAGTTCCTCCCAAATTTGGCCATGTGCCTATTGCCACATACCCTAACATAATCACATGTCACCTGGGGTGGTACTTATGAACCTTTATTCCATTATTAGAAACAATGGAGTTTCCTCTTAATATTAATATATTCAGGGCAATTTCTCATTCTTAAGTCCCCAACATTTTTGAGTCTTTGAATGCTGTGTCCGTTTCCATGCCGTGCTCTCCTATTTGGGTATCTTTTAGTTTAAGAAGAATTACTTCAAGGTTATAAGAAGGCAAGAAAACAACATTAGATGAATTCTGAAGCCCTTGCCCGCCTCTTCATTCCCACATCATTCTTCCTCTTTCCAGCTTGGATTACCCTGGGCAACTAGTTTGGGTATCTGAAGATTCTGACATCAAAATTAAGACTGTAAGCAGTTTAAAATGCCAGGCATGCTCAGGAAACCCGTTGGCTTCTATCACTGTCCTCATCACTCATGGTTGTGGACTTCTCAGGATCCAGATTCCGACTTTAACTGCTATTTGACAGTTTCCTTCCGTTCCAACCACTGGGATGCCTTTGGATTAATCTCTCACCACGAGTTCACAGCCATCCTCCTCTTCTTGCCTTCTCTACCCTCATGTTTCTCTCCTTTATGAGATCATGGAAAGTGCAGGAGGAAATGAAAGCACTTTTTAGGCTAGGAAGTTCTTCCATCAGCCCAAGTTCTCCAGTTTCCTTTTAGACTTCTTTGTATCAAGCAGTTAAACTTTAAATTTTATGTAAAACATTGGGTGCTTCCAAGAGGTGGAAGCAGAATTATTTTGTCCTGAACCAAGTAATATCTAGAAACTGGAAAAAACCTGAAAGAAACTGTTTCATTCCATTACAAATTTTAATTTCTCTAGGCCATTTAATGGAATAAAAACTCTTTATGTGCAATAAAGCTTCTTTCCCAGAAACTTTATTTCTCTTTTAGTATCTTGGTGTAAATTGTTGAACAGAGATTTATTCATCTTCCGTCACTTGGTGAAACAGGAGAACAGGAATAATTATGCTGTTAAACTAGAAAATACTAAGTTGTTCTTTTAGGACCATCTACTGGGCATTGCCACAATTACTAGTGGTTTAGATTTAGTGTGTTCCCCAAAACCTTCATGTGCTCAGAAGTGGGTGTTTCAGTTGTGGGTTGCTATACCCAGTAGGTATATTAATCCAATGAGCAGCAGCAGAGTATGCCAATAGGAGGTAGGGCCTGGTGAAGTGGGTCACTGGGGTCATGACCTGGAAGGGTATATGTTATGGCTGGTATCTATATGTCCCCCCAAACCCTCATGCAGTCATAAGTGGGGCTTTTCAGAGGTGACTGGATCTATCTTGTGATGCCGGTGTTAAGTTCATGACAATGGGATTAAGGATGTTTGATTACTAAGTCCACTGATTGGTATGGCATAGTTCTAGGTGTAGACAATGGGAAGGCACCCAGGGATGTGCTACCTGGTGATAAGGAAAAGGACTAAGACAGCTAGTGTATTTCAGAACACACACGCGCGCACGCGCGCACACACACACACACACACACACACACACACGCATGCACGTGCACATACACGTACACACAGATTGTTCTCTAATGGAAAATAAATTACATATAAATTTCCCAGTTAGAAAAAGAAATCAATATTTTAGCAGCATTACAGTCAGATTAAATATTTCCTATCCTTCAGTTGTGAAATGTTGAATCTGAAAGTTAATTTGCATATAGCCTACAGATATGTGATTCTACTGGCACTTGCAAGTTGAAATTAAAATTACTAGTTTTGAAAACTTCCTTGTAGAGGGAACCCTTGTACAGTGTTGTGGGAATGTAAATTAATACAGCAATTGTGGAAAGCAGTATGGATGCTCCTCAAATGCTTAAAGTATAACTACCATTTTATTATGGTTTATCACTAGATGTTCCCCAAAGCCTCTTAGGCTCATAGGTGGGGCTTTTTAGGGGTGATTGGATCATGGGGGCATGATTCTATCCGCAGATTAGTCCACTGATGAGTTTATGACTAAATGCGATTTGGGAGTGAAGCCTGGTTAAAGGCAGTGGGTCACTGGGTGTGTGACATGGAGAGTGTATCTCCTTTCTTTCTTCCCTGATCTCCCTCTCTTCTTCCTGCCTGCTAAGACCTGAGCATTGCTCTTCTGTGATGCCCCCTGCTGTGCTACCCTGGCTTGGAGACAGCTGACTATAGACTGAAACCTCTGTAAACTGTGAGCCAAAATAAACCTTTCCTCTTTAAATTGTCGATGTCAGGTAGTGGGTCTCAGTGACGAGAAAGTAACTGAGACCCATGTAGTCCAGTAATCCCACTATTGGATATCTACCCAAAGGAGATGAAATCAGTATTTTGAAAAGATACCTGCACTCCCATCTTAATTGAACTTTTAGTCATAGTAGCCAAGATACAGAGTTAGCTAGCCTGAGTGTCCATCGATAGACAAACACATAAAGAAAAAATTATGTACATACATATGTATATACATACATATATATATATATATATATATTTGTTCTTAAGCAGAAAATATTGTTATTTGAGGGCCACATGGATGAACCTGGGGGCATTATGCTAAGATAGGTAAATGAGGCATGGAAAGATGCATATTATTATTTTATGATCTCATATATAGATGGAAACTATAGAACCCAAATTAATAGAAACAACAGAGTGGCAGTTACCAGAGACTGAAAGGGGAATGGGTAGGTCACAAGAGTTCACTTAAAAAACAGGAATAAATTCTGGAGAGCTACTGTATGGAAGGTATAAACAGTTAATGGTAAAGTACTTGAAAAATTTCAAGTTGCCACAGAAAAGTAAGTATGGGAGATGGGTGTGTAATTAACTTGGTTCAGTTATTTCACATTCTATATGTATATCGAAATATTATATTGCACACCATATCTTGATTTTTCAATTAAAATAAAAAATTGTTCTCAGTGTATAAAAAATTCAAATAAAGACATTTCTCTTATTTCCATCTCAGAATTGAAATGGTTCGTGGTTGATGAGTTCAAGGGCATATTAGCAGAAATATCTGAGACCAAAGTTATAAAAATATTGCCTTTTTAAATTTTCTTACTCAGAGCCGTATTCTTGATAGTGACACATTTCAGTATCTGGCTGGAGTTGTTACCTTGTTCAAGTGTTCTGATATAAGCCACAGACCTCCAGTCACCTACCTGATACCAATTACATGCTACATGATGGTGTTAAATGATTTAGAAACTGATAGTTAAGTTCCCTTGTAGGGGGAAGAGAAATACTGGCCAGGGTAAAGCCAAGTCAAGGCCAAGGGCAGGGACAGAATTGTGATCACATGTCAAGGGGTAGCCATCCCTGAGTTCTCATAAGTGGCCTTTTAGAAGTCTCAAGCTCAGGGTCTGGGGCCCATGATCTGGAGCAATAATCTAGAATTGGTGGTTTTTGACTTTTTGGCTCAGGAAATAAGTGTCCCACTCACTAGGGCAAGAAATTGGGGATTGGACATGTGCATGTGGATAAGCACTGCCATTTACTTTGAACCAATTTCCTGCCTTCCTTGCAAGAAGCAGACACTTTAACAGTCTTTGAGGGGAGACTATTCTTTTCTAAAAAGCTTCCTACAGTAACAGACCACTGCTCTCAAGCTGTGTGTTCTCAGTACTGAATTGCTGCTATGGTGGAGCAAACAGATCATTTTTGTCACAACATATTCCTGAAATCTTCCTGCATCTACCCCATGGCTCTCTCTTTCTGTGAATGACTCCTCTTTACTCCCTGTGGCTGGAGGGAACAGTCTTGCCATCCTGGTCACTAAGGGAGATGGCTTCTCCCCACAGCCCCAGGTTCCTATGGCTACAGGATGCAGGTTGGTATTCCAGGTCATCCCTGCTGATCTCAGCAAGAGCTAAAGGAATGACAACTTCTGTGGCCATTTACTTTTCAGGTGGAGACACTTTGTATCCTGATGACAAAGGTAGCTGTAAGAGCTAAGGTAGGTGGCACATACCTATAATTCCAAGTACTCAAGAGGCTGATGCAGGAAGATCGTATAAGTTCAAAGCTAGCTTGGGCAAATTAATGAGACTGTTTCAAAATAAAAAATAAATCAGGTGTGATGTTGCATGCCTGTAGTTCCAACACTTGGGAACCTGACCAGGGGGATCACTGAGTTCAAGGCCAGCCTGGGCTACATAGTGAGTGTAAGGCTAGTCTGAGCTACATAGTGAGACTGTCTCAAAATAACCATCTACCTACCTACCTACCTAACAAGGGGTAGAGGTGTAGCTCAGTGATAGAGCACCCCTGGGTTTTGCTCCTAATACTGGGGGGTGGGAGAATAGCTATATGATGCAGAGGGAGACAGAGAAAGTCAAAGAACAGCAGAGCCAGAGTGAAACACAGAAGAGAGGAGAACAGGGGAAGGGAGGGGAGGGGAGAGACAGGGAGGCAGAGTAGGGACATGCACAACATTCCTTGAATTTCCTCTTCTCCAAGTTACCCTTTATTTTTGTGCACCCAAAATATTTTAGTCATGGATTCTTTTTTTCTCCCTTACCTTCTCCTTATAGTCTTACTTAAGCCTCCTAAAATCTGCTTTCACTAAAATGTGTTCCTAAATGTTACAGTTGACTTCCTAGACAACCAAAAAATGAAGATGCTTTTTAAAATGATTACTTTTCTTTTTTCTCAGTTTTTCTGAACTGTATGGTGCTGTTTCCTAATACTTCTGTCTAAAAACATGCTCTTTGGTTGCATTTTTGGGGGGCTGTATTTTTAATATGAATTAACAAAATTAAGGTATAAAATATTGTAGTCTATATAAAAAATAATATCAAAGATATTTCATGTATATTATATGATTAGTGATAAACACATATAACTCATTTTTGAAACCCGTATATTGTTAGAAATATTTTAGGCCCTTCCCTTAGGGTTTCAGTGGAGAACTTATCATTTAGTCTGATGATATCAGATAAAAATGCCAAATAATAGGTATGCATTTAAAGGTTTCTCCTAAATATTTGCTCTGTTTTTTATTTTTATCACACTGGGTCATTGTTTTCTGTGTCCTGTGCTCCAGAGATTTCTGTAGAAAACCCACTTAGGAAACTTTTAGGGTTGGTACCACACTGTCTTTCTTATCTCTGCCCTGCAGGCATTGGTGAGAAAGTTCTCCCCAGTCAGGTTGCTGAAGACACAGCCCACATTTCGGGTAATTCCTGGAAAAGCTTTCACAATGTAGATGCTCACCGAGTACCACAACCTTTCAGCTGCGCTGTGGACACGAAAAAGGAAATTCAAGAGTGTGAGACCTCTCACCTCCACCTGCTGAGCTGCTGTGCTCTGCATGCAGTGAACCTGCTCTGCCTTCTGCTTGGCTCTAGGCTTCGCTTCCCAGCCTTAACTCATTCATTCTGTGTGAGACCTCCCTAAGGAAACAACTCTTCATCCTTCCATAGAGTTGACATATAAATCCTTCAAATGCAGGGGGAAAAAAAGACTAATGAGATAGATCATAGGCACTGGAGTTTCTAATGAGAAGGCTTTGCAAGGGGAAGGACCGTCTCTTAATATCCTGCAGACTCACTGCAAGGATGTCTGTCTTTGACCCCTCCTGTTATTCTTCCTATCTGTCCATGGGTATCACTGTCACATTTCAAGGCTCAACCAAGATGCTATCCAGGGATGAACAATTCAAAATCCATTTTTCCTTCACTTACTAATCAAATACATTTTTGCAGATGGATATGGCCATGTTGTGCTATTCTGGCCCATGAAATGAAAGTAGTATTGTTGAGTAGGACTTCCAGAAAGACTCCTTAAAGAACACGAGCATGATAGGGATGTTTTGTTTTGTTTTCCTACTACTTGAAATGCAGATGAGATTGAAGAAACAGAGTCACTGCTTTAGAGCATGATGTGATTTAGAAGATACGACACTGTCAATAAGGACAGGCAGCTGAGGCAGTGATACGAGACGCCTGGCACTCTGATAACTTTGTGCATCTGCTGTATAGGAGAGGACTGCCTATTTCAGAACCCTTCCATGTGGGAGGATTGATCTTCGTATGTCAGGCCAGTATGGGCTAGAGACTTCTGTCATATGCAGCAGATACAGCATACACCACCTGCCTTTATTTTATGATATTCTCTAATATCTTAAGTAGTCGTATTCTATAAATTTATAGTAATCTGGAAAGGATCCTCACCAACATATAATCCTCTCTTTACTTGATGAAAGAGGACCAAGTCTAGAGGGGGTGTGTGCTGGCTGAGGCTGATACAATTAGGGGCCTTCGTGGTGGAATGGAATGTAAGCCCCAACATGCAATAAACCATTACCCTTCTTATCACAGAATGTTTCAACAGACCTGTCAGGAGACCCTGATAAAACCCCAGAAGTAGAATGTTTACATGAAGTGAGAAAGTGTTTCCAATAAAAGTCCTAAATTAGCCCTCTAGCATCACATGATGTTAAGTTAAATCACTAATCTTGGAGGTCATACAACTGGGCAGTACATTTTGGGTTCCCTACCAGCTTTCTTGTAGGTTACACTTCTGATGTGTAGTTTTAATAACAGCTGCCTGGGTTATTTCCCTGGGACCTGAGGCTGCTTTTGTTGAGAACACTAGCCCTTCTCTTGAGCCTACAGAAATCTGATAGGTAACTAAATTGGGATAAAAGGCTCAGCTTCTCTACCTTTGTATTGTGTCTATTCCCTTCTCTTGTTAAGCTTGGATCAGATTCTACCCAGCTCTGCATGTGGCCATGTTGATCATTTACAAATACTTAGTCTAAGACCACAATGCTCTGTCCACTTAGCACATTACCCATTTGAGCTGGTGTAAGTTTTCTTTTCTTTCTCTTTTCTGCTTCTACCCTTGTACTTCTCTGGAAGCCGCAGAAGCCCAAGCACTTCAAGTTCTCTGGCTCTATCACAGGGCCCAGACCTACAAGGCTCAGATGTTTTACAGAGGACCATGGCTTGGAAAAATTCAACAACTTCTAAGACAAGTTAGTCATGACCACCTGGTGTTCCAAATCCATTGCAAAAAGAAACATCTTTTGGAAAAATGCCCCTGGCTAGAGGGAATTGCCAGACTTTAGCCCATCCTAACAAATCAAGGAATACCTGCTACTGTTTTAATTATTAAATTAACTTGGTCAATCTCTGGACAAATTGGTGATCCCTTCCCGCTGAGGCCCCAGTGCAGCTGAGATTCCTCCTACCTAGGCCCCACCTCAAAGCTTGTCCTATGCAAAAGTGCTTGTGCTTGAAATATTTGATCCATTTTTGTTTCTACCATCTCTGGGTTACGAGATCCTATCGTCTAGCATGAAGACTGCTCTACGATTTCACCTGATCCTTGTATAGAGAGAGGTGCTTTTTTACACATGTGAGAAAATTGTCTGAACCTGGAATTTTATTGTTCCACCTACCTCTCTTATCCCTTATCAGCATTTGGAATTGCTTAAGGAAGACTGAAATTGGAATGTACCATTGTTCTTTCTAAGTGTTGTGAATACAGCCTGGAAAAAGGAGAACAAATATACTCCCCCATAGATGTAGGTCAATCCTTGGGACGCACAAAAACTACCTTGAGCTGAGGCCACTATTCTGAAATGAGATTCTTCCCCCACTAAATCTCAGATTAAGTCCATTCTCCAAGCTCCTTGACATCTTGTAGCTTATTTATTTCATGCTCAGCACACTCTGACTCAGCAGCAATTACAGGTTCATCTGAGCTGAAGTGAAACTGCTCTCCAGTGCCCCGTGTGCTGCTAGATTCTGACTTGTTCAGGATATCTAGAGAACTGCTGACGTGAAGTAAGGAGCTAATGCAAAGTTCTTTAGCCAGTGAGTGCAACAGAACCCCTCCCCACTTAAATCACTTGGAAGAGAATTACCCAAAGTACCCTAGATCACCATTATTAGGCAAAGTCACTGTCTTTTTTGTCTCAGTGTTTGCCTTTAATTTGAGCTTGACAGGTCCATTTTCTCATTGTAAATAAGATTCCAGACAGATACTTTTCTTTTTAAAAAGCCTAGTTTTCATTATTTCAATGTTTATTGCTTTGATTCTTATTGTTTTATAATCTTTTTTTATGTTAACAGAACCTTAGAGAGATGGAGAGTTGTTCCTGCTGGTCTGCAGCTCTGGAGAGGGGACATTCTTTCTCCGGAAATGCACTTACAGAAGCTGCCCTGAACCCTACGACATGGGGGAATCTTGGTAGAAGGACCCGTGTGTAGTCCTGTGAGACATGGACATGTGTGTGGAAGTTCATGAGTGTCACTAATTGGTTCTTTTTTTTTTTAATTTCAAGAATTACATTTCTTGGAAATGTAATTTGGACAAACCTCTCCCTCCAGGTTCTGGCATCTATCTGTTCGAATGTTCAGTTCCTCCTCTACTGGAAAACATTTTTCTTGTCCACAGAGGAACCTTTCCCCCAAATGTCTGTTTCCTCCTCTGCCAGAGAGCTTTTGAGTGTCTCCCTGGGAGATAGCTGCTGCTGCCCTCTGAGCCATGACGATTTCCCACTGGCTCCAGCTCCGACTCTGTAGTTCTGGGCTTCACCACGACTCAGAGCCCTCATCTCTTCTTGGCACTGTTAAGAAGCCAGCTCTGCAGAGCCAGGGTGTGAAGCTGCCTCCTCTCTTGGCTTCCTGTGTGTGGTGGGTGGAGGCACGATGTAGACACCAGGCCCAGGAGGGACAGAAGCCTGGTGCCATCTCCTTACCACACAATACCCATTTGCTTTTCCTTTTTTCTCCATGCACAGATGTTCATGTTTATTTTTGGTCTGAAAAACTGTCAGAAATAAAAACATGAATTCTTTTATTACAACTTTAGTTTCATGGGTCATGGATCAGAGGAAAGGCCTAGGATTTTGGTAGTAAGACTTGAGTTTGAGTCTGGCTGTTTTATGGATTGCATGACCTAGGGTAAGGAGCCAGCTAGATTTAACAGCCTCTCCTATTCTTATTTATATGAGATTTATAACTGTTCTTAGCTCTGGAAAGTATGATTGTATTAATAAGCTCAGGCTCCCATAACAAAGTACCACAGGCTGAGTGGCTTAAATGATAGTCTTTTTTGTCTCTGTGAGGCTGAAGGCAGGATGTGGCTAGATTTTGTATCTGGTGAGAGCTCTCTCCTGGCTTGCAGATGGCCACTTTCTCACTGTGTTAGATAAAGAGAGAAAGGGAGGGAGGGAGGGAGGAAGGGAGGGAGGGAGGGAGGGAGGGAGAGAGAGAGAGAGAGAGAGAGAAAGAGAGCGAGCGAGGGAGGGAGGGAAAAAAAGGAGGGAAGGAGAGGGAGAGATCTTATAAAGACACTAGACCTGTTGGGTTAGGATCCCACTCTTATCACCTTATTTATCCTTCATAACTTCCTCAAAGTCTTGGCTCCAAAGCAGTCACACTGGGGGTAGGGCTTCAAGATGAATATGTGGGAGCCGGACACAAAATTCCCTAAACAGTGAGGATTAAATGTGCTGTGTGAGTGACCGCGGGGTCCCATTAGAGCCGATGAGGAGGAAGGACAGTTCTCAGAGACACTCGGTCCTACACTCCACCTCTGGTGAGTGGCTCTCTCAGAACTCCTTGGAAAGTCTTTGAAGTCTGTATTTCTCATTGCTCTGGCAGTGATCAGGTAACAGCTGAATATAGAACTGCAAGAAGAACTTGCTGGATCCAGGCATGGTTGTACATACCAGCTGCCTGGAGGCTGAGGCATGAGGATTGTAAATTTAAGGTTAGCTGAGCAACTTAGTGAGAGCCCGATTCAAAATAAAAAATAAAATAGCCTGGGAATGGAGCTTGCCCAGCATGTGTGAGGTCCTGGGTTCAGTGCCAGTACTGTGAGAAATAATGGCCTGAGTGGCTTGTGACAGAAGGCTGGGGAGACCAGATTTCACCAAAGCATGCCCTGTGCATTATTTTCTGTTGCTAATAACACAATATCACAGCTACAAAGAAAATAAGCTAATTTTGGGTCATGATTCTGGAGGTCTAAAGTCAAGGGGCCACCTTCTGTGTGCCCTTCTTGCTAGCAAAAATCCAGAATTGGTACAGGACAGGGGCATGTGTGTGTCTGTTTTTTCTATTCTCTGTCCCTCTTCATACAAGACTTCTAGGGTTCAATCATGGAGGTTCCCCTTTAATGACCTTTCAAATCCCAGTCACCTCCCCGAAGGCCACAAGCATAAGATTAAGTTTCCACCCACTCAATACCTCACAAAGGGGACCACATTTCAATGCAGAACCTTGATGGGGTGCACCCTCAGCCCACCCCACTGTGTGAGATGGGGTTTTCCTGGCCACTTTCTGTGTCAAAGTCTTGTTGGAGTATTCAATTTGATCTGTTTCCGAGAAAAATGCACAAGCACACGAATGTGTCACAGTTTTGGGGGCCACATTATGTTGGCTTGTAAGCTTCCACCAATAGCCTAGAGGAAAAGGCTTACAGAGAGAAACTGTGGTCATGGAGCTAGGGGCAGGGGCAGTGATCTTAACTCTGTACATAAGAAGCAGCATTCTTCAAAGGAAGGGCAGTGCATGTTTTTTAAGTCTCAAATTCTAATTTCTATTTCTAATTTCTAATTCATGTATGCTTTGTGATATTTGAAATACATTGGCATTTTTGTATATGTGAATTTTTTACCAAACAAATATGTACACACTCACGATTGCTCGTTTCTTTCCCTGATAGGGATGCTTGTGAAGATGTCTGTCTAAGTAAGAGGGGCAACCCATGGACACTGGTTGAGAATTTTCTCTTCCTTTTTCCTGCTTCTTTCAATGTTGGTCCTCTGATGGGGCCGGAGCCCTTTCTAAGCCTCCATCAGTCCACCAGAGTACGCACTACCTCTGGGGGCAAAAACTTTCTATTTTGAGTCATTTAAGAACACTCATCAGTGTTCGAGTCACATGTCTAATTTCGCAAGCCTCTGACTCCATGATGCCTCAGGACTTCTAGGAATTATTTTTTCAGCACTGGAGTTAAGAGAGAAGAGATCTTTCCACTGTGCAATTGACTCTACCTAATGAAACATTATGTATATCTGGATAATTCACTCCAGTCAGAGAATTCTGTCCTTTCCTGTGTTTTCTTGGTGTTCAAGTAAGGAGGAAGGAACAGCAAAGGAAACCTTTAGGGATTCCTGAATATAATCTTGTGGCTTGAAGGCCATTATTAATCAGAGGAGTAACTGAAGGATTCTAGCACAGTGCCTGAAATGACCCCCACACTTCTCTCTGCAATCTAAACAGCCATCCTTAGGCCCCAGACAAAGTCAGTAGCTAAGCAGCATAGTCCTATTATCTGGGATTGGGCCTCCCCACAATGTGGATGTGCAGTATGTACGTGTGTATTGTTTGTTTGCTTTAATATAATGATGAGCATGATCACTACCAGCCATTCTCATGGGCAACATTAGCAGAGATGCATGCCTACCTAGTATAAGAAGAGCCAGAGATAGACAAAGAAAATGACTTTTAGCATGGAAGACGAAATGATTCTGGGAACAATTTAATTAATGAGGAATATTGAGATAATTTGAAGAATGATTAGAAAGAATGAAACTCAGTTAAGTGCCAATATTCAAAATAATGAACAACTCTTGTTTGCCAGCAATAAGCAGACTAAATAAGGCAAGGGGTCAGCACAATGGTCCTGGTCTTTGCAGAGAAGGGGAGAACGCATGGGCTGTGCTCTGCTCACATGCAGTGGTCACATTCTCCTGCCACGAGCTTTTGCTCCTTTCCCATGGCCTCAGGCCCAGAGGCTGGGCAGGAAACCAGCCCCACTTCATATCACTTCCTCACTTGGCCTCTGTCTGCAGCTCAAGTGCATTTGCCTCCTCAGTGCTTTGGTTGGGCTGCAGCACTGAGAGCCCTTGTTCTCTCCCAACTGCAGGTTGATTCTGCGCTAAGGGAGAATGACTGATTCTGGGCTTCTTGACCGTGGATGCTTTGGTTCCAAAATTTAACCCTAGTGGGGGATTTAGAAATTTTCTATTTAAACTTTGTTCTTATTTTTTTTTAAAGTCTGGAAACCAATAACTAAGTAACTAAATAAAGGGCATGTATAAAGTAGGGTAGGTGAAATGCTAATGGTTGAAACAAATATGCATGCATACTCCCAGTCAGGGTGGTGCTTGTACGTGGAAATTATGTTTGTCTTTGAACTTCCTGGGATTGTGATCTAAAACTAGAGAAAAATGGGGAATAAGAAAAGGAAATATTATTTTTGTAAGGTTCCACTGTTTAATGAATGGCTTTTATAGATTTTTCTTTTTAATTTCTAGGGATTTGAAATTACAGGAATAATACAATAGCATCTTTTACCAGTAGTGTGGCTTTTTAAGTGGGCAGGAAACCTCTAAAGCATTGTCCAGATCAGAGGTTAGGTCGGGACCTGTGAAAGAAGTGCGGAGGATGTTGGGCAATCTTAATGGGGTTTTCTACCAATGCCTCAAGGGTAGAGATGTTCAAAGACAGAGAGAGAGAGAGAGAGAGAGAGAGAGAGAGAGAGAGAGAGAGACAGACAGACAGACAGAGACAGAGACACAGACAGACAGAAATAGAGACAGACAGAGACAGAGAGACAGACAGAGATAAAGGCAGACAGACAAGGGACTGGAGGTTTAGCTCAGCGGCATAAGTGCCTGCCTTGCAAGCAGGCAGTTGTGAGTTTGATTCCTGGTACTGATAAAAAGGAAAAAGACCAAAAAAAAAAAAAAAAAAAAAAAAAAGAGACAGAGACAGAGAGAGACACAGAGACAGAGACAGAGACAGAGAGACAGAGACAGAGAGAGACACAGAGACAGAGACAGAGAGAGACACAGAGACAGAGACAGAGAGAGACACAGAGAGAGACAGGGAGACAGAGACAGGGAGACAGAGACAGAGAGACAGACAGAGACAGAGAGACAGACAGAGACAGAGAGACAGACAGAGAGACAGAGACAGAGAGAGACACAGAGACAGAGACAGAGAGAGACACAGAGAGAGACAGGGAGACAGAGACAGGGAGACAGAGACAGAGAGACAGACAGAGACAGAGAGACAGACAGAGACAGAGAGACAGAGACAGAGAGACAGACAGAGACAGAGAGACAGACAGAAACAGAGAGTCGGAGACAGAGAGACACAGAGATAGAGACAGACAGGCAGAGAGACAGAGAGATGGAGGCAGAGAGACAGATACAGAGAGAGAGAGAGAGAAAGAGAGAGAGAGAGAGAGAGAGATTGTTAGGGTCTGAATGCTCTTCCATAGAAATGCTCTGGAGAGAGGATAATTGTGGTAGCCTGGCACTGCAGTTCTTCTAGAATATAATCGTCATCTGGCTGTTCTATTCTTTACTGTCCACGTTTAGAAGTAATTCCTAGTTAGGAGCTTGTTTTTGTATGTTCTTAGCTCTGTCCTGGTGACATTCCAGGAATGGCTTCAATTTGCTTAGCAGTGGATCCTCACATTTCCTTGAATGCAAGTTACTTTTTGGAACTCTTCCCTAGAGATGGCTAATTCTAGACAGTGTTTATTGATTCCTGAGATTCTTACTTAAAATTAATGATTTTTCCCTTGCTTTTTAGTTGTTCCTTCAGAACTCCTGTCTGTAGGTTTTGGGAATGACTTTCTGGAACCTATGCCTTGTCTAGATACATACTTGTTTATATGTGGCTAGATGTTGTGTACATATGAATGCATGTAAGTTAGTGTGTGCACACTCACACCACACAATTAAAGGCTTAATCAGCACCATTTGTATTCCTTGCTTTAGAGGTGAACGTGAAACTTGAAGGTGAAGTCTTCGGAAGTCACATCTGGTGTCCCCTCAGAGGCTTCAGTCTCCCAGCCACTTACCAGCCTGTTCTCCAGGGCCAAGGACTTTTTTTTTAGGCTTCCAACTTATTTCCCAGGCCTTGGCCCCCACATCATGAATTTATCTCTTGTGTCTTTGATACCATTTCTCTGCCCAGGGGTCACTCCAATCTGCTCAAGGGCAGCAGTGGTCAGCCTTAGTCACTTTCTTATTGCTAAGACAATACCTAACATCCACAACTTTTAGGAGGAAAGGTTTATTATAGCTCACAGTTTGTGGAGGTTTCAGTCATTCCACAGAAGGCTGACTCCAAAGGCGGGTGGCATGGCAGAGGAGAAAAAACTCAGTAGGCAGTGGGAATCAGAGAAAGGGATCGAGGGAGGAGGGAAAGAGATAGACCTTCCAGTCCCATTCCCCATGACCACCTTCTCCAATCAGACTTCACCTCCCGAATCACATTTAGCTATAACTCCTCAGTGGACTAATCCATTGATGATTATCATGCACCAAGATCTAGTCTCTTCCCCAAAATCTCATTTATAAGTGTATGAGGATTTTGGGGGACATTTGGATATAACATTATTTGAAAATCATTGGGATTAGGGGAGATGATAAATAGGCAACTGGAAAAAAGATGTATGGAAGTTGTGATCAGGTCATAGGTAAGCAAGTTTAAGGGGTTCATCTGAGTCACAGGGGATTAAAGTTACAGTCTTATCAATGGTGACCTGAAGGACAGGTAGAGTTGTAAATGAGGGGCCCACTCTTAAACAAGACCATAAACAGAAAGCAAGATGTCGCGGAAAGTACAGAGTTATGGTGGGTGCTGGGAGAGTGTTTGCTGTGCTACATCCAGGAAGGATGTGGAGGGTCTGAGTGGGGGAGAGGTCTATTAAGGCAGAGAGAGAGAGAGAGAGAGAGAGAGAGAGAGAGAGAGAGAGAGAGAGAAGATGGAAAGGGCAAGTGGAGGGAGGAGAAAAGGAGGGAGCAGGTGGGGAGGAAGCAGGTGGGGAGGAAGCAGGTGGGGAGGGAGCCTGCAGGGGGAGCAGGTGAGGAGGGGACAGGTGAAGGGAGCTGAAGAAGAAGCAGGTGGAGAGGGAGCACACAGTAGGGGAGGGAACAGGCTGACAACTGTGTGGTTGTACCATCTGAAGGATCTTGTGAATTTACAGTTGGGACAACTGGGAGCCCCAGAGGATGAAGTTAGAAATGGAAAGTGTCTGGGGCTGGGAAAAGGGCTTCTCCCTAGGATACACTGCAGGATTAACTGGGAAAGTCTGGCAAGATTCCTGTCACCCTCTCCACACCCAGGACTGACCTGTGATGTCACAGGTCACAAGCAGGACTGAAGGTTTTACTGTTATCAATATATGTCCACTTTGGCTGCTCTGAACTGGAGCCCACTATTCCGCAGGGAGCAGAGCCACGAAGGGCTCACACTATCAAAGCAATCACCATGGGAGGCTTGGCCCCAGAGGCCAACTTCTGCCTCCTGAATCCTCCCTTCCCCTTGGCCAGAGGCTTAGTCACACTGGTGGGGCCCTCTACTTCCTTGTATGGCCAGAGAAGAGGAGCCAGAGAGTAACGCTGGGCAAACAGCTTGATCCCTGGGACTCCTCCAGTATCTGCACTGCTTTGGGCAGATTCCAAAGAGCAGACAAGCCAGGGAGAGAGAGACAAGGAGCACTAAAATAGCTTCCGGCTGCTTTCCTTGGGCTACAGAAGCAGAGGCTCTGCAGCAAGCTGGGTGGCGCATGGACTAGTTAGTGTGGACTGCAAGTACCCTACACCCCAGAAGTAGAGGCAAAACCAAGGTGGCAGGGGACCACAAATACTTCTTTGCTTAATGCAGTGAAGTAGAAAATACCCAGCAATTGCTCTGTGAAATTTACTTTAGCTACGTTGAATCTTGTTTTTGAGGCAGGGTTTCACTACATGGTTCAGGCTGGATTTGGACTCACTTTGTAGCCCAGGCTGGCCCCAGACTTACAGCAATCCTCCTGCCTCAGCCTCCTGAGTGGTATATTGAATCTTAAGTAAAATTCATTTCTTTATGTTATTAATTTTTAAAAAAATTTAGTTTGATTGAATTATAATTTAGTAACAGTGTTAAGAGCTTGCGGTTTAGCCCAGTGGTAGAGTCCAGTGTTTGCCTAGCATGGCCAAAGCTCTATATTCAGTGCCAGTACTACAAAGATAAAAGTTTTAAAATGATGTGAGGAAATGATACATCTGGTTTTTCTAGTCTCCCTTCCCCCACCATTGGCTCTTCTGTAGGATGCCCCTAGCTTGAAGCTAGAGCCAGGTCCCAGAGGACACACGGCAGGCTATGCAGAGCATGGTGCTCATCAGGGACAATGCCAGATTCCTCTACCAGGCCTCTCAAGTGTACCTCACCACCACAGCAGACCTCCGGATCTCAGGAAGCAGGCGGGGCTTTTCCTTTGCACAGTGTTTTCATGAGGGCCCCAGCCTGCATGCCTGCCATGAATATGGAATATTTTTCGGCAGTGCTGACTGACTGATTTCCATTTTTTAGAAATGGTGCTTAGACTCAAACCCAAGGTCCCAAGAATGTAAAGCCTGTGCTCTAACAACACCACATCATAGCCAGACCACTCCATTTTTCTTATATAGGAACTAACAAGCCTCTTTTTTTGTTATATTCCCTAGTGAGCAGATCAGAGCCAGAGCCCATTTTACTGGTTTATTGTATCTTTAAGACATTCAGGATTGGGGAAAAAAATGGCTGCTTGCTAGGAAGCTGGACAGAGAACCTCTCTGGGAAAAACAGCCCAGATGCTAGAATCTGACAACATAGAGAGGGCCAGATGATTGGAGAATGATTCTCACTAACCCAGGAGGAAACTGAAAGAAAAATAAAATTAGGAAGAGGAAGGAAAAGTGCAGGTGGAGGGCTGAAGCCTGAAATGCTCACTGAGACCCGTTCTGTGCTGTGCTGGGTGCACCGTGGAGACAGACGATTCAAGGTCATGCAGAAGCTGCGGCTGCCAATAACGGGAGCTGGTGAGTCCTGGGCCCTTGGTGGGAGGATGCGGTGCAGTGTGCAGTGGGGCCAAGGTAGAGAGCTTTATTGGCTCTTGGTGAGTGCTGGAAATTGGGTCCGCTGCATGGGAGACTGACTGGGAGACATCTTGGAGTAGGGCAGATCCCGGTGCTGCAGTGGTGTCAGTCAACCACCCCTAGCCCAGAGAGGACTTGTGGGAGCAGCTTGGGCTGAACCACGCCACTGGTCAGGAACCAATGGCCTGGGATGAAATTGTTCTGACCCTGTGATGTCCACCACAGCACAGCGTAAAGTGCTGAAAGCAGTCGCAGGTTGACTGCCTCAGAGGGGAGAGGCCAACCCACAGCATCCCTGAGCACCACCTTAGGTATCAGCAAACTACAGAGAGCAGCAAGCCCCCAGTCAGTATGCTTTAGAAAAACTGTAAGGAATACAGAGATGACCTGAGACCTCCTCCACACACCTGTCTGAAAGAAACCAGAAGCATGACAAGAGCAAAAGATAAGACAAAACCTCCAGCCGCTGACCCTGGGAAAATAAGCCCAGGGGAGGTAAATACAGAAGAGAACCAGTCCAGCAATCATGCAGTGTTAGCCACAACATCAGCAGACATAAAGAAATACATTCGTGACTTCATGGATGAACTTAAAACTGAAATTCTAACACAAGTGAGACAAGAAATAAAAAGGTTAATTAAAGAAATGCTAAGCCCCTTTTAAGAAAACCCAGAGGGAAGAAGGGAGGAACCCAGAAAAGGAAGAGAAACCTTTGGTGAAGAATATAAACAAAATCTAGAATACCTGAAACAGATCCAAAGAGACTACCAGGAAATTAAAAACTCCATTGAAAGCTGGCAAAATGCCTTGACAGAAACAAAAGTTAGCCTTTCAAACTTTGAAGAGAGATTTACAATGTGTGATCATGGAAAAAAAGACCTATTAAAAATAACAAGGAACCAAGAAATAACAATTCAAAGGCTAGAAGACGACAAGAGGATCTATAACTTAAGAATAAAAAACATAAGCAAAGAAGCAGGAGTAACCACAAAAGAATTACAAAGACTATTCACAGAAATAATTAAGGAAAACTTCCCAAGCATAGGAAAAAGAAATGATATCCAGATAAATGAGGCATATAGAACTCCAGCCACCTACAAACAAAACAGATCTACACCTAGACATATAATAATCAAGATTCCAGAAATCTACCACAAGAACAGAATATTAAAAACGGCCGGAGAAAAGAAGCAGATCACCTACAAAGGACAAATCATCAAAATAATGACAGATTTATCAACACAAACTATTAAATCGAGAAGAGCCTGGGGGGAAATAGTCCAAGTCCTGAAAGAAAATAACCTCCAACCAAGATTAATGTACCCTGAAAATCTCTCTCTCAAAATTAATGGAGAAACAAGATGTTTCAAGATGTGGGAGTTCATGACCACCAACCCAACCCTACAGAAAATACTGAAGGACATTCTAGATAGATAGAGAAATACCAGGATTCCAGCAACAGTGGCAAAGAGGCCTCAATGAACAAGGAGGACAGTGGAATGAAGGAGAAAAATGCACAAATAGTAGCAGAAAAATAGAATAGCAGAATTGAGGCAGAGAAGGTGGGCTATAATTTTTAACATAGCAAAATACACTAACAAGAAGAAACACAGGCAGAGTAGATTAGGAGGCAGGATGCATCAAGATGCTTTGAATAGAAAATATACTCAGCCTGAAAGAAGGTTAATAAACTGAAAGTCAAAGATGAGAAAATGAACCTCTAAGTGACAGGGAACCAGAGAGAAATAGGGACAACTCGTCCAGCAGCCGCAGATAGATTGGAAAGTTATGACACTTTTGTGCAGTGTAGAACTACAAAGCTAGAAGGAAGGGGAACCTTGTGGCTTTAGTAAGTAAAAGAGTACAGCTCAAGATCAACCTCAGGGGTAAAAAGGTTCAGCAACACTCGGATAGATAATGGGTTGCTCCCTTAATCTAAAAATTAAAGGAGTTATGGGACCCAAAATATACAAAGCATCCTGAGAAAGGGAAAGGAGAGGAATTGCCTAAAAAAGGAAGGCAGAGGACATTGTTAATAGTGTATCAGGATTTAAAAGCCACAGTAATCTTATCACTCTGCTTAGTTTATTTTGTTCAGGTCAGTCTATTCATACTAGATTTGAGGGCATAGATAGCTATTCCCAAAATAGCAAGCTACACCATTGTAACTATCCTTAATTTCCTATTAACTTAAACTGAAGCCCTGTATTACTTACATTGTGTTACTGTGATTGATCTTATTTGAAGTTGTTCTGTTAAACTGTTGTTTTGTCTTGACTGATTTTATTCAAATTTGGTATGCTTGATAATATTGAGTCTAAGAGTACAGGCAACCACTCTGAAGATTACAAGATGTAATAACATACCCATTACGGTTTGATTATTAACTGCTTTTGAAGTCCTACAATGTCTCCAAAGTTGTGTTTTTATTAAAATAGCTATGTAATGTTATGTTCAATTATTATATGTCTGATGATGTGGACAACTCTATTGAAAGTAACAAGAGAAATCATAGTAACTACTGTAGATCACCCAATATTGTGGTTTTATGTCTTTTTCATTTCATGTTTTTCTAAGAATTTGTTTTTTTGTCTTGTTATGATCTGATTTTCCCTATAATACAGAAAGGATAGATATACATGTAGAGATTCACACGTGGGGAGAATTTCTAAACAGTTTATAGGAACAGATTATATAATGCATGATGTAATGAACAGATACTCTGAAGAAGAGACACTAAGAAACCCAATGCTAATTCTGTAACATTATGATATAAAATCTAGCAATACTATTATTCACTGTTCAGAGTGATATTAGTCTAGTCTCTTAAGTTCAATTTTAGCATATGTAAAGATAAGGACAGCAACTATGAAGAGAATGAGGGACATTATGGCAGTCACTATTGACTTCCCCAATGTCTGGTCTTGAAGACCTAAAAAGCCTTCATCACGCTGTTATGATCAGATTAGTTCTATAATGTTCAGTATGTATTCACTGTGTGTGAAGACGGGGACAACTATTTGGAAGAAAATTAGAGACAATAAGACAGACAGTGAAGATCTTCAGTGGACTTGCTTTGAAATCAGTGTTTCTTAAAATTGTTTCCTTATGATCTGTTTTGTTCTGTTTTGGTATGTTTAATCTTACCCTCTTGAAGATACGGGCAATTCTTTTGAAGACAGCAAGAGGCATTATAGTAGCCATTGTTGATCACCTTGCATTTTGTTTTTACATCATATACTATGTCTATTCTTGTTTTATTCTTGTTTTGCTTTGTCACATTTGGTTTTATTCTCTTCAAACAAAGTAATAAGAACTGTAAGAGTAATAAAACCTAAAATGTGTAATTGTTATTACAAAAAAAGAGAGGAAAAGAAAGTGCTCTAAAGTGATGTATGTTTAAGTGTGTAAAACAGGTAACCATATTACCAAGTTTTGTTGGATAACTGACCAGAACTATTTGCAGTCTCACTGTTTAAATGTCCACTTTGTATGCTTTAATTTTGTAATTCGAACAGCGACTTCTAAGATGATAATATGTAATCAATGAACTAGTGATTTCTTACTATCTGCTTTTTTGAAATTCTGCATTAATTCTACCCTTTTTCTGTTTAAATAAAATCCTTTATAAAAAAAAGACATTCAGGATTTTCTCTGAGTGAGTTTTTGATAGGGAAAAATGCTTGAGTAACTTTTGTGTTTTGATGCTGCAGTGAAGTATAATTTTAAAATGTCAATTTCCTTGTGAGTTTCCTTGTGTTTTTATCTCTTCTACCCTGCCTCAATCATACTATAGTGATAGTTACATACTAATGTTCATAGAAATACAATTCACAATAGTCAAACTATGGAAACAGCCTAAATACCCACCATCAGACTGATGGATAAAGAAAATATGGTGTATATACACAGTAGACATTTTTCAGCCATAAAGAAAGATAGATTTGAGTCATTTGTAGAAAAGTGCCTGATCATACTAGACAATAATGTTAAGTGAAATAAATGAGACACAGAAGTTTAAATATCACAGGTGTTGTAGTTGTGTGTAGATGTCTTCAGAGCCTTCTCATCCTGTGCAAAAGCAGGGCAGGAGGTTTTGTGAGTGCCATCATTCTCCCTGGAGGAGGGGTGGCCTGTGACAATAAACAGATGAAGGGAGACTTTCTCTCCCCTGTCTTGCTCTTGTTGCTTTGCTGCCTTCTACTGCCGTGAAGTATTGCCTTTGTGCTATGCCCTGCTGCCTTCGAACCAGTTGATTGTGGACTGAAATGTCCATGAGCCGGGAGCTAAATATACCTTTCCATCCTTAATTTTGGGTGTTGGGTATTTTGTCTCAGTGAGAGAAAATTAACCAAGGCAGAGGGAAATCCAAAATGATCAAGATACTATATATATAGTATGCACCAGTTCCTTGAAACAGATGTAATTGTTCTGTATTGAAAAATACATCAAATGCCAACAGCAGCAAAAACAAAAACTAGGGGTGTACATGTGCACAATAGAATATTAAATTAACCATTAGATTTAGCTCAACATATTAAAACCCACAAAACTTGCTTCCAGCTCTTGTTACTGTCTTGTAAGCTCTTGCGACAAAGGATGTGGTCTGTAGTCTTCATCTGGCACCTGACAGATGTTGGGCCATGCAGAATCTAAATCCTGCCCCCAGCTCAGTTCACAGACTGCATTTAAACACGATTCTCTGGAGGATTTTTACACAGAGTAAAATTTGAGAAGCACTTGAATCACATATGCATCACTGATTACAAATTGATCAAAGGTTTTAAAAGGAGAGCCTAACTTTTAATTAATAATTGTAGCTATCGACAGCCATTACCTTGTATTATTCCCATCCTATTTGACACAGGCATCTGACATTTGTGTTTTTTCTTGTTACCACACGATGGCGCCAGAACTCTACTAAATATGTAATGGACCTGGAAGTGTTAGGGCGCTCTCAATGGTCACCCCGGTTCCCAATTAAGAGATTAGCAGAGAATAAATAATTCCCTTAAAGAATGATATTGTTTTCTCAGGAATTACTTTTTTTCACACTGCTTATACGTCTCCATGAGGTGATGTGTCCTTTTATCTGAATACAATGTACATTCTTTTATGTAGTGTGTACTTCAAACAAATTGTAGCTAATTTACAAGAATTCATTCTCTTTAGAATGTCAAGAACTACAGAGCCATCTCTAGAATCAGTATTTTCGAGCACCTATATTAAAATTAAAAACTCTTGCTGTATATATTTGATGATATAGATAACTGATTTTTTCTTTTATTTGCTGTTTCGTAAGTATTCTTTTTTCCTTTGCTGGCTTACAGTTTCATTAACACACACAGGTATAACTGACACACAATAAGCCTCACAAGATTACAGCTTAGAGGCAAGGAGTGGTAGAGTTATACTGAATATGTGTGTTTAACTTTAGAAGAGCTAGACTGATTTCCAAAATGGTTGTACCAGTATGAGAGTCTCAGTTATGGGTATGTGCTCAGATCACATTGGTGAAAAACCTGTTTAAACCTTTTGCATATTTTTAAAATGAGTTATCTCTTTCTTATTATTGAATTGTAGAATAGGTGTAAAATTGCAGACAAATCCTTTGCATGTATTATCTAAGAAAATTTTGTAGATGAATCCTTTGTATGTCATATCTAAGAAAATTTTGCCTAGCCATGTAGTATAGAATTACATGTTTATATGTCATATCTGATAAAATTTTGCATAGCCAGTTTCATTAACATTTCTGTATATATGTGGGGTAGGGATTAGGTTTCATTTTTAAAAATATGCAATGCATGTGCTGCATTGTTCTGAAACATTTGTTGAAAATATTGTCCTTTTTTGCTTGATTGGCCTTATGTCTGTATTGCAAAGCCACTGACCGTGTGAGTATGAGTGTTCCTATCATTGATCCAGGTGCCTATCCTTTCCTCAACTCCACATTCTCTTGGGTACTTTAGCATTTATAGTAGGCCTCGAAATATAGTGGTGTGAATTCTACTACATTGTCTCTTTAACTGGGTCATGCCACGTTTTGAAGCTATCACAGTGATAACTTTCCAAGGAAGTTTGGTGATAGTTTAAATTAACTTTGTGTGTTCTTCTTCATTGGCTTTGTTCATTTATAGGTTAAAACCAGTGAAGCTTTTTCACTGAATTTTAAATTCTACCTACCCTGATGCATCACAATTTTGTGTGCCAATTAGAAAGAAAAGCTGGGCATGGTGACTCGTGCCTGTAATTCCAGTAATTGGGAGGCTGAGGCAGGAGGATTTCTTTGAGTTCAAGGCCAGCCTGGGCTACAAAGTGAGTTCAAAGCCAGCCTGAACTGCACAGTGAGACCCTGTCTCAAAACATCAAAGGGGTGGGGAGGAGGCGGGGAGAAAAAGAAAGCCTCTGGTTGTGCTACTCATCTTGAGTTGAAGATATTAAAATGTTAAAAGTGTTTTTCATATTTCAAATGGGAATTGCCAAAAAATTATGAAGATGACAGGCAGTGTATGATGGCTTCATTGTCCTCAGATACGCAGAAAACTTCTTTGACTCCATGAATGTACTTCAGCTAAAACTCTAGCAGAGAGAGAACTAGCAAATGTATCTTTTTGTTCAGGGACAAACATGCACAATACCTGGTGTTGTCTTTACCGTTCAGTTTGTTTGGTTTTCGTTCTTAGAAGCATCTTGATTGACCTCACTCTGTATAAAATGCCTGCCCCACTGGCAGCGTATTTTAAGTGCTCTCTTCTTTTTGGGTTCAGATCTGGTTGCACCATTGAATTTGACTTTGGGCTGGTTCACTAACCTCTATCAGGGCTACTTCATGAAATCAGTCTGCTTATCAAATGAAAGATTCATCAACTTCTTACTTAGGATGCAAGTGATCTTGTAAGGATTTTAGGATAATAGTCTTATAAACAGAGCTGAAGCTGGTTCAGCACAGCCTATATGTCAAGCATCAGTCCACACAGTTCGTGTGTATTTTCTTATTTAATCCTCATCACATTCTCGTAAGATAGGACTTTCAGTCCCTGATTTTATTGCCGAAAGCCAGAGATGTTAGTAACTTTCAAGTGGTCACAGTAGTAATGGAGAAGCCAAGAGCCAGGTGAATATTCCAGAGCCTAAAGATTCTAAACTGTCACATTATAGGGAAGACTTTCATTACCCTGAATTACTATTTTTTCTTTTCCTTTGCCTACATCTCCCTATCTATGGGCATGTGTATCAATCATTTGCATTTTTCATTCTCAAAACACTATACCCTTTCTCCTTCTTGTAGACTTATTCCCTGTGTTATGTCAGCAGCTTCATAAATTCAGGTTTACCAAGTTTCTTGATTGCATGATTTTCTCTTGTGTTTGATTTAGTCTTGTTTTGTTATCATGGCCCTAGTAGCAAAAGGTCATATTATATATCATAATCTGTCTATCTATCTATCTCTCTATCCCTTATATCCTAGGCATGTAGTAGGCTATACTTTCTAGATTTGTGTAAGTAAATGTCACATTTGTGTAAGTTAATGTTATGATTATCATGAAATGATGAAATTAACAATGCATTTCTCAGAAGATACTCTTTGGGTTGAGATGTAGCTCCATGGCAGAGTGATTACCTAGCATGCATAGTCTCTAGATTTTAGCTCTAGCATCATAAATAAAAGGTATTCCTGTCATTAAGTGACACAAGGTCTTACTATACAGTTCAGGTTGGCCTCAAACTCACAGTGATCCTCCTGCTTCACCCTCCTAAGTGCTGGGGTTGCAGATCAGTGTCACTAGACGTGGTGCAAAAAACTTTTTAAGCAGGAAATAATTTCTACAGTCACGACTTTATTATATTAAATTCATAGTGTTGGTCCATTTATAAACATTGGACAATAATATTTTTCTTCAGAATCTTAAAATTCAAATTTATGGTTCTAAAGTGAGCTATTTCCTAGCACAGATGGTGTTGTACAATTAAAAAATGAGTGGTTATTGATTATGATGTAGGTTGAGACTCTCTTCTATAATATTGGCAATAATGTTACTGAATGGCTCCCATTATGCATCTGGTCAACTGAGATATAAAGATAATTACAAAGTCTTTGATGTTTTGTAATCATATTTAACCCACATGACATTGAACTCGGAATGATTAGACAGTAATATTCTTGAGCAGTACTGGCATAAATGTGTGTGTGTGAAGAGAAGTTCCTCTTGTAGAAAACAAGTGTTTTCCTGATAAAAGTGAGCCTTCAACTGCATTCTCCCTGCCACTGTAGAGAGATGGAAACAAATCTTTTTATGGGAACCCGAGGGAAGAAGATCAGGTGAAAGAAGCATAATTCCTCAAAGTCTTGCCCAAAATTTTCTGGAACACAAAATGAAAAGCACAGCTCAGCATAAATTACTTAAGGACTATACTTTGAACACATTTATAAACAAAGGCTAAACCTTTGATCAAAAAAAACAGGAAAGAAATAGGTGCCTCAGTGTAAGAATTAGGCAGGATCCAGAAAAAATAGTTCCCTTCTGTGGAGAATGCTCTTAGGGTTACACTAGACCAAAGCTGTCACAGAACCTGTACTGAGAAGAAGTAAGGGCATGGAATCAGTCTATTTAATATCTTTACAACTCCTATTTTACCCCGTGGCATAAAAATGTGTTGTTTGTCTTCCTGAAGCTGCACATAAATGAACTGCTTTGCACCTAGTGAGTTGACTTTACTTCATAGTGAAGAATCCACTGTTAAAGCCCATGGAATCAGGTCAAAAGGCCCCTTAAGAATCTATCTTTCAGAAGATAATGTCTGGTTCAGGATGTTGTGGTGTATAAGGGTGCTACATTATTCTTCATAACCATAATTACTCTATCCTAAGTGTTTTCCTGATCTAATGAAGACAATATTTGCTTTGGAGAGACATGAATTAATTAGTACTTTCAGCCCTTTGAACAAACTCTTTAAGATGATGTTAAATTCTGATGAGTATCTTTTGGTGCTGCAAGCTCCCCTGGATACAAAGTTTCTGTATTTATAGACAAATTTGGCCTGCTAATTATTAATGTAGAAGGAAGAGAAAAAACACTCAAAAATTCATAAAAGAATGACTTGATTCAAATTTTCAAAAAGAATTCCCAAGTAAGTGTTAGGAATAATTAACACAATTGCTCAAGGAGTGGAAGAACTTCAGTGTTATCATTGAGAACACTAGGAGTTCTGCTATTTATTAGTTTTAAGTTATTTTACTCTTTTAGAAAAGGAAGTTGAGAATGTCAGCTCTTGAAGCTCATGTTGTCAGCTTTAGCCATTTTAATCACAGTGAGGAAATGGAATTCAATGTTGAACCAAAACGATTACAGAGTAATCACCTTCACTATTTTTCTTGAAAGATGGGTTTCCTAATCCTCAGAGTAACAGGGTCCTTTGGGCTCACTTGACTCACTCAGATTCCTGAAATTATTTTATTAAAACAAACCTCTTTAAAAATTATATAGTAACAAAGAGAAATTTCCAACCATAGCTCTTAGCTGTACCTTAGCTGCTGTTGTGTTGAGAGTAAATACCTTGACTATTTGACCTTGACATAATTAAGACTCTTTTTTAAAACCTGTCATGCTTACTTGATCCAGAAAATAATGCATAACTTTGAAGTCCCTTTTCACAAGAGACTGATGGATGCGTTGAGAAACATGGGGCCCTATCTACTATTAACGGTAAAATCAAATTAATCAGCAACTTTTTCCCTCCCATTTTAGTTATGTTTACAAATTACATTTAACAAGTAGTATGCACTTTCCATACCACATGTTTCAGAGTAACATTGGCCAGCTTGGGGATCTTATCTTAAGGAAGCTTATAACTGGCAAGTGCTAGATTTCAGCGATATGATCTCAACGTGAGTGTAATCTTTTCTATTCAACATTATTGAACATTTTCCCATAAGTATTATATGATGTGCCAAGCACTATGCTAAACTCTTCAAGCACTTATAATCCATATAATATTCCTAATGACTTCATAAAGTGCTATTGGTGTCTCATTTATTAGACAAAGGTGCTGAGACTAACCATCTGATGATTGACTTGCCCATGGTCACACAACTAGGGAGCGGCAGGGCCACAGCAGTCTGGGCCTGTGGGTTGTGAATTTAGCCATTATATGTTCTGCTGCCATTCTTGTGAACCTCTTGATATGAAATACATTTTTAATACCTTTTTATTTTATTTTTTGGTACTGGGGATTGAACTCAGGAACTTGTACTTACTAGGCAGGTGCATGTGCTGCTGAGCTACATTCCCGGCCCTAACATTTTTTTGTCTTTTTGAGACAGAGTCTGTCTTCAGGCTGGCTTTGAGCTCCTTTTGTAGCCCAGGCTGGTCTCAAACTCGCAATGATCCTCCTGCCTCAGCCTCCTGAGTGCTGGGATTACAGGCATGAGCCACCATGCCTGGCTCTTTTTTTGTTTTTAAATGTAATGGAAAACAATTTGTAGTTCAGGTTGTTGGGCTATTGAGCCACATTTTGCTTGGCATCCAGCTCACCTGCTTGCTAGCTGAGTGAACTCCTGAAACGTATTTCCTTTCCTTAGTCTCCTTGATATCTTATCTAGGACAGAAAAATTAGTCAAGTACTAAGAACACTGAGATAAGGAGAAAAAATAAATATCATACACGACACCTGAGCTTTAATAGTAAGGCAAAGAAAGAAGAAGAAGAAAGAGGAAGAGGAGGAGGAGAAACAGAAGGAGGAGAATGAGGAGGAGGAGGAGGAGGAGAAGAAGAAGAAGAAGAAGAAGAAGAAGAAGAAGAAGAAGAAGAAGAAGAGCAGGAGGAGGAGGAGGAGGAGGAGGAGGAGGAGGAGGAGAAGGAGAAAGTGTGGATAAAAACATAAAATTTCAGAGATCACCTCCCCATCCACAAATAATTGTTTCTTTGTTTTCTAATCCTACCAGCCTGAGTTGAATACAGATGGCAATAACTGTTTATGTCAGATGTAACACAGGGTGAATGCATCATAATGTTTACTTTTCCTCCTCCAAATATGCAATTGTGCTTGTGTTTGCCATCACTGATCATGTTCAAAATGCTTTCCAGGGTATTTGTGGAGTAACAAACCATTGATGACAGAAATGTATTTTCACTCTTCAGTATGGTTAAAGAAAAGAGCACTGCATCCTGAGTGCCTCTGAGCTCTGCTTTCCCACCACTGATTTCTCTCTCTCTCTGTCTCCATCTCTCTCTGTCTCTGTCTCTCTCTCTTTCTTGGGCTAGGAGTTGAACCTTGGGTTTTGCACATGCTCAGCCTGCCCTCTATCCCTGAGCTATACCACCAGCTCCCAAAATCTACCTCCTGTTTTTACCCACTGCTGGGGATTGAGCCTAAGCCCTTAAGTGTGCTAAACTTGTGCTCTACACTCCTAGAATATCTTTCCTAATTTTTGTGGATGGACATTTAAACTGTTTCCACTCTACTTTTATAGACAATGCTTCATTAAATAACAGTCTACCTATTTCCTTTGGTATCTATATAAATTTTTTTCTGACATGCATGTTAGGATGAGAATTACACACAGATATTCAACACATTACAATACACATTAATTTTTAGTAGATTGCTCTGCTGTTAAAAGAGTGATTCTATTCAAATTTCTCTTTCTATTTTTTATGGTGGTGATTGAAATTGAACCCAGAGCCTTTTGCATGCTAAGCATACACTCGAACACTGAGCTACATCCATAGCCCCTCTTCCTTTCTTAATTCTCACTTAAGTCTCGGTTTATGACTTTGCTTGGGAGGCATCCCAAATGTGTATTTAAAGAGAGTGCTCATCCAGATGAAGCACTGCATTTGTGGGTGTGAAAAATGTCCTGTCTCGAGAAGAGGAAAATGTTGATTATAAGACAAAATGGTCTGGGCAAAATGTGAGTAAGAAAGCTGCAAATTGTCATTAGGAAAATGAAACATTATAGCTAGAAAGGAAAAGTAAAATCAGGGAAAAGAAACCATTCAGCTCTCACAGAGCCTGGGGAGTTGGAAATGAAATCTGGGAACAGAAGGAACAAAAGAGAAATTGCAGCGTGGCTGGTTACAATGTGCAGAAGCATAATGGTCCACGGAGGGCACAGTAATGGGAGTGAAGGATGAGAAGCTGGCAAATTCAATTTCACTTTATTTTAATGTGCTCTGCGCCTACAAGTGAATGTTCTATTTGTAAGGTGAAGACTCACGTGACCTTTGAGAAGGGACCTAAGCCTTTTGGTCCCCCAATTTCTCCACTTGACACATTTGGGAAATTGCCTCGACCTCCTCCATGTCTTGCGGGTGAGATGCCCTCTATTTCTGTGTGTTTGCAGCAGGTATGAATGCTTCTCCCGCAGACGCCTGTGCTCTGGGTGCAATAAACGTAGTGTCTGCAACTGGAATCACATTGGCAATGAGTTCGTTTGATTTTACTGCTAGACATAATTATCGCCGTGCCTGGCGGTTGGACATAAAGGGTGGTAAGCAGTTCACAATTGTGACTTAAATTGGAGTGCCCTTGCCGTCACAGCCACACATTAGTTTGCCACTTCTCAGTTGTTTAGTCTTCTACAAGCTTTCACAGGTGGTATGTGCCCTTGAGTAGCTCCTGACATTGCCACAGACAATTTGGTGCCATTTTATTAAGAAGATAAATGTCCCATATCTAAGCCCTAACAATTGTGGTATCTTCTCTTTAATTGTCCCGCTTTTGTGGTCTGAGGCAGGGATAAGGGACTGAAGTTCGTCTGCCATGAGTATGATGGCCCTTATGGTGTCAGGGTTGGGGCAGGGGTTTGCGGAAGAACCAGGAAAGAGATAGTAGCATAGCTAAAGGATTAAAAGGAATCAAACTTTACGTACTCTGAGAATTGGTATAGAGGAACTAGGGATTAAGGAACAAAATGAAAAGGCTTTGTCAGAAACAATGGCGCTGGCCTCTCTGAGGCAGGTAGCACTCTTGCAAGTTACAGCTTCAAGAACCTAATAATGTCAAGAAATGTTGTCTGCTCTTGACTGGTCCAAGAAAATAAACATTTAATTTGTGTATCCAGAGTTAGTCCCCTGGGAGAACGTGACAGTGCCAAGGTGAAAGAGAGAAAAAATTGAATATGCTGATTCTCAATCAAAACTGAAAACTGCCATGTTTAAGAGCTGGGGCAGCTGTGGTCCCGATTTTAGGGGAAGAGACTGTGTTCCAACCAGGATGCACAAATTATTTGGAGCTTATTGTCACTGAACAGCTGTGGAAAGAGACCTTGGGCTGAGAATGCCAAGGTGTGGATAGCTTGCATGGTTTTTTTTGGGGGGGGGGTGTACAATGAATCTGAGAATTGTACATAGCTTATCAAGACTGCCATATTTTTCTAAAAATATCACTTTATTGTAAAACAAAACAGAGGCACAGAAGAACACATGAAATCCATGTGTAGCCACATGTACTTGCAGTTCCTGCTCCCCCAGTACAATTCTTCTCTACTCTAAGTAGCTATTGTTGGGAGTCACAATCATCACTCTATGGTCTTGAAGTATAGTTATTGTGTCCAAATGTGCGTCTTGAGATACTGTTATTTTGACTTGCTTCTTTCTCATTTTTTAAAAAAATTCCCTCATGATCTAGATTTTGACAATTTCATACTTGTGGTGTAGCCTGACATAGTTTATTGTCAGCTATATTTCCACAGATTGGCAGAAGGATCCGGAAACTGGGTGGGACCGCGGTTCAGTCACTTTGACAGGGCCATGGGCAGCAACTCCTTTCATCAGAAACTATGTGATGCCTGGTCATCTCCATTTGTGATGTTAGCACCTCTTGATGCTCAATTTATATTTCTGCATCAATTAATTCATTGTAAAATCGTGCTATTCAAATTCCACCATTTCTTTTTTGTTTATTAATTTGAATGATTTTATAAAATGGTGGTTTCAACATCTACCTGCTGGGTACTCCTGATATATAGTAAATGCTTAATCTGTTCTCTATACTAACTAGTTCTTAGCATAATGTGAATTGGTTCTCTATTGCTGTGCTTTGGATCATAAATATTCCCCAAAGGCTCACATATTGAAGACTTACTTGGTCCCCAACACTGGGTAACTTGAAGTTTGAATTGTCCCATCTCTAACAATCAGAGTGTACTCACACTAGCTTTTAGTAATTCCCATGGCCCTAGGAGACTGGTTGCTTCCTCGCCATCATGGCTGACAAAGGCCCTAGGCTCTTGGTGTCCATGCCCTGCCGATTCCTGTGTCTAAGCCCTGGTACATGCATACAACATATCTTGATCATTTTTAGCCACTTTCCCCCACTTTCCTCCCTCTTTTTTACTCTGATCCCTTTCTTCTACTCCAAAAGTCTGCTTTAATTTTAATTTATTTGTAATTGAGTTTCTCATATGAGAGAAACCGTTTGATACTTAATTTTCTGTGTCTGATGTGCCGGCTCCCTTTGAAGGAATATTCTGGAAGCTGCCACTTCAGTTTATTCCTACTGACTGAACTCAGTCCCATTTCACACCAATCTACAAGGGAGCCTACAAAATATGGTGTATTTTCCTGAGTTTTCAGGTTTACAGTTAAAGAAATGGGGACAAAAAGGTATCTGGAATAACAAATAGCCACAGTCGGAGAGACTAAAAAAATATTTATTGAATTACAGTGTAAAGGTCAGTAGGAACATAGGGGTGGAGGCTTCTTCCGTGAGAGAGTGTTGGAGGATTCAACTTTGTCTCACTCTTTGTGGTAATGGTTTCAGCTAGAGGAAGATGCAGGGTCCAAAGGAAAGAAAACAGAAAGAGTAAGATCAAGCCTAACCTTTGAGTGATGTTCTATTACCAACCAGAAGGAGGCAGCAATGATCAATGAGGAGGAAGAAGGGGAGAGAAAAGCTCAAGGCTTGCAGCTTCAGAGAGCCTCAGCTGAAGGCCCACTAGGGCTGCTACAGCGCGTGGCCGCCCTTTGTGCTGGGCTTGCCCTTGAAACAGGTCTTTCTCCCCTTCTTACCTCTGCTCTCTTCCAGCATCTCAGCCTCCGCCCGGGCTCTTAGCTCAGTAAGGGAAGTTCCCACTGGGGGTCTTGCTGATCTGATCATCATGGGGAAAGTCACGGTGAGCCTGCAGTTCCTATCTCCAAGCTTGTAATTCTTAGGCTTTCTCTGTACCAGGATCGCATGGGCGACATGTTCAAACACAGATGACAGGGTCTCTGTCAAAGTCCTCGCGGTAGGCTCGGGTTGGGATCAGAATTTGTCTCTAATTTATTCCCAGGTTCTTGAATAACATTTTGAGAAACATTGCTCTAGCAGTAGGTCTAGTATTTTTGTTCTGCTTTTGTTTATTTATAGAAAAAATATGTTCTGTTTACCATTCTGCTCTCAACTCCTGGAGCTGCAGGTAACATATGTTTTAGTTTGTGTTACTGTAACAAATGCCATAAACAGGTGTCTTATAATCAAGCATTGATTTCTCACAGTTCTAGAGTCTGAAAGTTCAAGATCAAAGTGCCAGCAATTTCAGTGCAGGGTGAATCCTGCCTTTGTTTTCATAAAGGACACCTGCTGGCTGCGTTCTCTTCTGGTAGAATGGCAAGGTGATGTGTGGGGCTTCTTTGATAACACTAATCCGAATTATGAAAGCTCTAAATACATGACTTCCTAATAAATTTACCTTGCATATATTTCAGCATAGGAATTTTGGTGGGATAGTGACTTCCATACCACATCAAAATACAAGTCCTCAACCCAATAGGATAATTAAGAATGAAAAGGAACCCAAAACCTGAATGAATTGCTTGTGTTACTCATTTGTCCCTCTTTGGTGTGCTGCTGAATTGGTTCTGATGAGCGAGTAGCTACTTGGCCAGACCTGTGAAAGTGAGACACAGCTGAGCACATGTAGGGACCATATGCACTTTGAAAACACAGCCAGGCATAGAGGCTCACACGTGTAATCCCAGCACTCTGAGGATGAGGCAGAGCATCACAATTATGAGCCTGACCTGGGCAATTTAGTTACTTAGTGAGACCTTGTCTAAAATATAAGATAAAAAGGCTGGGGACGTAGCTGGCAGATGTTAAGCATGTTGTCTATCATGACGTGGATTCCAGATAGCCCAGGTTTGCTTAAGCACAAAGTTGCTTTTAATCCTGAAATTTAGCAAATGTGCTTGGAACTGATAAACCTGTTAGCTGCCCACTAAACTGTGAGTAACATCTACTCCTCTTCTGTGCCCACTCTTGTCATATATTCAGGTGGTTGTACAGAGCCCCCTAGATGACCATTGGGCATTGCCACCTGCTATCCTTGCTGTGTGGCAGAATGTCACTCTACCTGCCAGTGGAATGGGAACAGTTGTGGTGTCCATCTCAGGTAGAGCTGGCGCCAGTTCCAGCACTGTATATTCTGAGTGATATGTTAGTGCAACATGCAAAAAACATACGTATAGAAAAATTCATTATTTAATTTAATGTTTAATGTCATCGGTGTGATCCACGCCAACCTCTGAAAGGTCATAAATGAAGTCTTTGTTTGAATGATCACTTTTGTATCTAGAGTTTATAACCTGAACAAACTAGTTCTAAGATAACAATGTGCAATATATTAACTAGTGTTAATTCCTTACTTTTTTGACATTTTGTATCATTTCTATCCTTTTTCTGTTTTGCTTTTTAAAATTAAAAAAAAATGCAATGACTAAATCATGTTAAGTCACTTCAGAAGCAAAAACCATAAAGAAGGGAAAATTATTTACTGTATTGGATTTTTTTTCTTGGGTCAAGTGTTGTTTCATAAATAACACAACTCAGAGTGGTTTTCCTTACAATATTTTACACTGAATATATTTTCCTGCAAACTTGCATAAAATGGCAAGGCCACCAGAGGGAAGCAGGGTACTTTGAAACCAGCGGCAGGAGCTCTTGTTAACTTAGTTCCTGCGTCCTTAGCAGGATGCTGGCCCCATCTCAGCCTCTGAACCCCTCAAGCTGTGCCTGCTGTAATGCACTAATAACAAAAATGCAAACAACTGGTGGAAAACCTCGCAATTTCTAAGGCTTCCAGTTTACCTTGTGATTGACATAGTAGAAACACACACGGTGTTGGATTACAACAGTTTGTTTTGCCTTGTTAAGTGAGTGTTAAGGACATAGGAGTGGGCATGACAAATACCAAATAGTTGTAATTTAAATACAAAACCTGTCCAACAAATGGCCCTTGTTGCTGCACATATTTTGCCAAGGCTGCAGAAAGAGAATGGTACCTATAGATGCTTTGGCCTGGGACCCACACGCTTCTTACTTCTCCTTACATGAGAATTTATGCATGAGAATGCAGAGCACCCCTCACTGTAGGAGAATTTAAAGACCTGAGACCTCTTTCTAATCTTCCAGTGCTTCTTTCAGTCTACTCCAAGGCAGAGGGCTGGTTTTCTATCAATTGCACAATTCTTTCTCCCCGCCTGGCTTCTCTATCCTGTTCTGACCCAGGTTCTTAGATGAAGTAAGCTATTTCACAGCTCTGGGCTTTCTCAATGTATAGTACGAGAGAAACCGTATGTAACTGGGAGTCAGAGACATTGTAATTATTTGACAGACACTTGTAATTCTCAGGATGTGCCAGGAAGTACTAAGAACATTTTATACACATTGGCTCACTTACCCTAATGATAAAAAAGTATGAACATTGTATCTATTTTTCAGAGGAGGAAACTGAAGCATGGGGAGGTGGATTGTGGCTTCTGAAGTTACACAGTGTGCAGGTGGCAGAATTTAGATAAGAGATGCTATGAACTTAAATCCTGGCTCTGTCATTCCTGGCTATACAATCTTCATACATTATTATTACTATTTTATTATTATTTCTCCTCTTGGTATGTTCTGGGGAATTAAGCCATGTGACTCATGTGGCCCTGCATGTGCTTCCTTCTCATGTTCTTTTGAAAACTCCCTCCCCTGTATGCCTGCTTTGCCCTATCTGTTGACGCCTTGTAGATTTTTAAGGCCACCTCCACTTCATGTGTGTGTATGCTCCACAAAGCAAATCCTGGAGCCTGCTGAAGCAGCCCCTGGATGCACAGGGCTGCCCTTGGATACCTGCCATCCTAGCGAACTCCTAGCTTTTCACTAACATCTTTGAGGGGTTGGTCTGGGTCCTTGAGAAGTGTATAACGCCTGGCCAATGCCTGCTGCACAAATCAATACTGGTAGCCAGTGCTGTCTTCTATCACTCTCGATCCTGTCATTTCAGGTCCTGCACCTGGGGCTCTGGCTGCATGTAATTCACGATGTCTCTCTCACCTGGCAGAGGTCCTTACCTTGAGTGTGTAGTAGTCATGTTCTTTCTCATCACTGCGTCACACTCACAATTTAAAGGAGAGATTTAATTGGCTCATAATTTCAGTGGATTCAGTCCAAGGTCAGCTGGCCCCAGGGAGAAATATGATGGAAAAAGAGCATGGGGAGAGACATTGCTCACTCCACAGCATCCACGAAGCAGAAGAAAAGAGAGGAGCTTGGGACAAGAACACACCCTTCCAGGTCACATCCTAGTGACCCACCTTGTCTGACCAGGACTTGTCTCTTAACATCCCATTCAGTTAAGAACTCTCCTGTGGACTACGCCCCACTGAGAAGTATAGGGCCACATTATTCACCTACCTTCCCAAGCCTCACCTCTGAACACACAAAACTTTCCAGGGACATTTAGGTTTAAACCATAACAACATGGAAGCTGACTTCTCAGAGCCAAACTTTCCTTTGAAGACCATTCCAAAGCCCACCCTTTTGCAGCCTGCTTTTTTTGATAACTCAGATAGACCTTGGTCTCCTTCCTTGAATGTTAATAAACAGTTTTTCTTCCTTTTTCTAGAAAGAAATGAGGCATTTTTCTTTTTTCTAGAAGGAGAAATGTGTTGGTGGTTTTTGCATAATATGCATCAGAGTGTAGTGAAAGGGCTTTGTGCTAACAGGAATATGAGATCAGGAATAGGCTCATTTATTTATGGTGTCACTTTGGGGCTTTTCCTTATTGAGTGCCTCTGTGCCCTCATCTATAAAACAGCAACAATAAGGGCTGCTCTATTTATCTCTGACTTGTGATGGAAACTGAAATTGTATACAATAAAGCACTTTGGAAAGTAGCATGGCCACGTTCCAGGCGGCGTGCAAACCACATTAGGAGCCTGGTGGTGGCCTCTTGGGAGCAAATCATTCTCTGCACTCCAAAGATGAATAAGCCAGTTTGCAGGTGTTATGCAACCTGTCTGAAGCTACTCAGTTAGTACTTGGCAGGTAGAAATAAGGCACTGGTTTGTGCTTCTCCAACATTAACTGAAACTTTTTTCTGCTATGTTATATTTTGTTTGTAAGCTAGTATAAACACAGGTTATTTCCACAAAATAAATGATGCTTTTTCTTGTCAGTATAGATGTGGCTAAGTTTTGTGTACATAATTACAAGTTTTTATTCTTTCATTAATTCATGTGAGTAAATAATGTATATCTTTGCATATATTTGGCAATAAAGATATCATAAAAATATTTGAACACACTTGAAGATTTGCACCTGACCTGTGAAATAGCTTGACTATAATTTGTTAGAATTAGTTAAAAATACCCCACAACATGAGAAAGATAGGGAGAGTTTTTATGGCTGGTGATTATCAAATTGGAGTAATCTGAATGTTAATGGAGGCTTGTAGATAGTCAATATACAATAGTTTTACCGGTGCTATTTCCTCCAAAGGAATCAGGAAGGATCCCAGTCACTGGAACAAATACTACTAACAGGTGATTATGCCGTTACACTGATTATTATATAGTGTGCAATTAGAGTATCCAAGGCCAGAGAATGTCCAGTTCATACATCAGACACTTCAATGTGTCCTAAGGAAGAAACACACCCTTCAGAGTCCATTAATCTTGTAGCTTCTTTTTTTAATTTGGTGAAGTGGGGATGAATATGAATTAGGAATTTGCAGTGTGAGAAATAAGGAATAATGAGACAGTCAAAGATAGCAAGTAGAATAGTGGATTTTTAGAAGTCAGTACAAAGAAAGCAGCCGAGCATTTTCAAGTACAAAGTAAAGCAAATAACAACAGCAGTGGCATATGAGCTTAGAGTCATAATCATCCACATTTCTGAAACAAGCTGTGTGGAGGGTTACACTTAATTTCACCTAATTACTAATTGACGGTGATATTTATAATTCAGTGTGAGTGCTACTACTCATAAGCAGAGACCGTTAGAAAAAGAGGCTTTGTGGGAATTAACAGAGAGAGTAGTCACCTTAATGTTGACGATGAGGGACAGTTTAGAAACGCTGGTTCAAGGGAGGGAGGCACAGAGCTGCAGAAGTGCCCCAGAAAGCCAGACACGTAGTGTGTGGGGGAGAGTGTGCTTTCATTTGGGCAGTATGTCTGTCAGAAGCTGATGTTTGCTCTGTAGGAGACTGTTTACACAAAAAATGAGCTGAATGTAAAATAGAGATACTAAGTGTCAGAAAATCTATAAAATGTGTTTGGGAATGGGCCAAACTTTGTCCCTCTGGTGTGGGGGTGCATGGGAGCCCAGCTTGTCTGACCCTCGTGTTGACTAATGGGCTGGTGGGTGAGACTCACACCGTCCTGTCATGTTGAGCCATGTGTGCTGGCTCAGGGCTGTGATCACACAGTGGGAGGGACATTACTTTTCTGGTTTAGATAATCCGAGGTATTTAGTAGAGATGAGTAGAGTGATATTTAACTACAGATATGTCTTGATTTAGGATAATGAGGCTATGGCCTGATAAACCTATCACAAACTGAAAAATACTGTAACTTGAAAAGTACTTAATAAATACACCTATACAAACATCATGGCTTAGCCTGGTCTGCCCTAAATATGCCCAGAACATTTACATTAGCCTGTATTTGGGCGAAGTACCCTAACACAAAGCTCATTTTATCACACAGTGTTGATTACTGCATGTTATTTATTGAATAGAGTATAGGAATATCAGAATAGCAGCTGTTTACACCCCTGGCCATGTAGCTGACTGGGATAACTGCCTTTGTTTAGCATTGCAAGAGGGTATCAAACCACATGTTGTCAGCTCAGAAGAGTCAAAATTCAAAATGTGAAGTTGAAGTTCTGGTGAATGTCACCTTTTGCATGACTGTAAAGTAAAATATTGCAAGCCATTGTAAGTGTAGGTCTGCTTGTATGTCCTTTTTCTTATACTATAGGCTGTAGGTTAGATGCTGATTGCTGACCCTGGATGGAAATATGATTTTCTGGAAGTAACTCCCAGAAAACTGCTCTCAACTGCAGCTTGTTTCCCTAGATTAGAATAAATCCCGTGTGACAGGGAGCAGTCGTTTCAACTGTGAGAGGAGAGGATGATGAACAAAAGAAGAAAGCTCAGACACAGTGACTGTGCCCTGGCTGAGTGGAAGGTTCTGCCTAGTGAGCAGAGGATGAAGCCGAGGCACGCGTGGCTGGTTCATAAACCAGCAGAAGGATGAACCAGAAATTAACTTCATGGTTCCGTGCCCTGATCTCAGATGAGTAGAAGATAGTTTCCTCATCTGCAAAATAATTCCTGCCTCAGAGAGTTATTACGAGGATTAAGGGAGTTCATATTAAGAGAGAGTTTATAACAGTGTTTGGCACAAAGGGAATACAATATAAAAATATGTGTGATACAGAAAAATAAATGGTTTTCATGTAGAAAATCCCAAGAGGTCTGGAAAAAAAAACCCTACTAGAAATAATAAATGATTTTGGGAAGTTTAATGGATCAACATAAGTAAATTATATTTCTGTACATTTGCAATAAATAATCTAAAAATAAAATGGAAATTCTACTCACAATATTAACAAAAAGAACAAAATGCAAATGTATTTAACAAGAGAAATGCAATACTTATGCTCTGAAAATGTAAATTTATTGAAAATACATTTTAAAAAATATCGTAAATTTAAAAAGAGATCCGATATCCATGGATTGGAAGGCTTGGTATTACTTAGATAACAGTGCTGCCTATATTGATTTGCAGATTCAACACAATCTCCATCAGGATCTCAGATCTGTTCTATGTAAACATGGACAAGCTGATTTGAAAATTCATGTGGAATCACAAGGGATTCAAAATAGGCAAAACAATCCTGCAAAAGAAGAACAAAGCGAGAGGACTCATATTTCCTGATTTCAAAATTTACTAGGAAGCAACAGTAATCAAGACAGTGTGATATTGGCAGAAAGATGACATAGGCCAAAGGGGTAGAACTGAGAATCCGGAAAACCATCACACGTATAGACAACTGACTTTTCTGCAAAGGTAATAAGGTTATTTATTTATTGCACTGTTTTTTATGTTTTCTGAGACATGGTCTCACTTCATGTTGGCCCTAAATTCACTATGAAGCCCACGGCTGGCCTCAGACTCACAGTCCTCCTGCTGCAGCTTCCTATGTGCTAGGGTTATGGGTGTGTGTCACAATACTCAGCTTCCAGCAGTTTTTTTTGTCTTTTTTTGAGACAGGGTCTCACTATGCAGTTCAGGCTAGCCTTGAGCTCACTTTGTAGTCCAGGCTGATCTCAAACTCGCAACAGTCCTCTTGCCTCAGCTTTCCAAGTGCTGGGATTACAGGCATGAGCCACCACGCCCGGCCCAATAGTGTTTTTATAACTAGTGGTTTTCAGAATGGAGGATCAAATGTGATCATTGCATTTTGTTTTCACGTCTGTAAGTCCCTTTAATCTAGAGTAACTTGTCTCTTTTGTTTCTGAATTTCATGACATTAATATGTTGGAAGCATCCAGGCTTATATCACGTGAAATTATCACAGTTTGGATTTCTTTGGTAGTCATTCTCATAATTAAATTTATATTGAATGTAATTATATGAATCCTTAACATGTGGTGTGTGTTTCTATTTTCATTACATCAGTAAATGTTTAATTCTTTTGTGTCCTATTGTTGGTGATACCATATTGATTTGGGTTGGGACAGGTTCCCCTAGGTCTTTGTATAAATATTTTTAGCCTTTGTAATTAGCAAATAACATATGAGATAATATTTTGTGATATAAAATTTTGTTCTTCAATAATTTGCTGTCTACTGGGTTTAAGACATCTTTTTGTTTTATTGACTTGTTCAGACTGTTTCCCTATAATCTAAAGCTAGTGTGTGTGTGTGTGTGTGTGTGTGTGTGTGTGTGTGTGTATGTGTGTGCATGCGTGTATTCTTTTTTTTTATTTTTCCTTTTTATCGGTACTGGGGATCGAATTCATGACCACCTGCTTGCAAGGCAGGTGCTTATGCCGCTGAGCTAAATCCCCAGCCCCGCATGTGTGTATTCTTATCTTGGATGAATGAATTCTCTGTTCTTTTTCACAGTGACAGTTTGCGCTAAGGCTGGAGATGATCTGTTTTAATTTATGGACAACTGCTTATAAAAGTTAAAAGGACAAAATGTGGTGGTGCACTCATAATTGCAGCACTCGGGAGGCTGAGGCAGGAGGATTGTTGCAAGTTCGAGAGCAGCCTGGGCTAAAAAGTGAGCCCAAGGCCAGCCTGAACTGCGTAGTGACTCGGTACCAAACAGAAAAAAGTAAAAATAACAACTATTGCTTCTGTGTATCATATTTATTCCAGCAACCTTATGAAAGAGAAACTGTCACTTCTGTTTTAGAGCGCACTCAGATAAATCACTTCTTGTGATCGCCAGGCCTGAAGGGGGCGCTGGTGAGCCCCTCAGGCGGGCTGATTCCAGACCAAACTTTTTTGGGGCCCAGAACCGTTGCTGTCTTCTTTAAGTGTTATCACATGTTACTATGGAGGCAGCACAGGCTAGCTTCTAACTAAAAATGAAGCATCTTTGAAACAATGAAAAGGATACAGGAAAAGTAAATTCTGTTTTGAACAAAAGATTGTGACTTAGCTAAGGAATTTTACAAAAGGACTGGACCCAAAACCCCTTTTGCCATGACTGAACACATGAATATTTCTTCCCCAATTTTCCTTACTTTTTCTTTCAGTTCTGTTCGTGTTGCTTCCTCCTTGGGGAGTAGTACATTAGCACCATTTTGTTAACTACTTGAAATGTGGAGGAAGTTAAATAAATACTTTGGGGTTTCCTTAGGGACCTTTGAAGGGGCTGGAGAATGAAGATGCTGACAGATTCAACAGTGTTTCAAAACAGGTGACACTAGTCTTTTTTGGAGGGAATGAAGATCATATGTTTGGCAAGTGATAAAATACCAAGTCCATCAGAATAAACTCTAAAGAGCTTCAAATGATTGAAGATATACTTCAAAAATAGAAAATTTATTCAGTTTAGTAGCAGATATGGGCTGTGCTACTGGAATCACAGTCATACAATGAGTTTTTAACCAATTTTCCAGCTAGAAAGTGAGAGGATTATGAAAAACCTATGCAAAGGGGAAATTTATGCATGTTCCCTTCTATTTTCTAAAGCAAGCCAGTATGACAAATGAAGTTACCCTTTATGATGCTACAAGGCAGGGCTCCTGAATTAGAGGCCACATGGATTTCAGAAAGCACCAGTGAGCACACTTTACACAAGATCAACTTGCCCTGTTGAGTAGAAGACTGGTGATCTAAAATAAACTTTAGTGTTTTCTTAAGTGCAATTTTCTAGAGTGAGATTATATTCCTTCCATTGCTCCTTATATTTTCTGAGAAATCAGTGAGCCAGAGGAAAGGCTCTTACCACATTTTTTTTTAGGCTATAGGAAAGTAAAGGAGAAACTTTCTTCAGGGTAGAGATTTGTTTTGGCGGACATGCATATGGATGTGCTGATTAAAAAATATTGAGAATCTTCTCATTTTTGTGTTTGGTATTATTGTTCAGTATGTATTTCCTTTATTATAATTGTGTTTCACATATATTCATTGTAAGTATGGCAAAATACATGTCCTTTTTATAGAGATGTACTGTTCAATGTCATTCATTCTCTATATTTATGGTTAGCTAATTTGGTAAGAGAATTCTGAAGAAATGCTATCCTCTAAGTGTTTTTTAATGACTTGAAATTGCTTAGGTTTTTGAGATAAAGCATTACATATCTTTTATTGCTTAGACTGTATACTTAGTTTTCAAAACAAACAAAGTAATTATACATGTAAAGATACTTAAAATATTTCACCTACCTGTCCTACATGATGTATGTTGAAATCTTTATAACTATTTTATTTTTTAAAAACCATGATAAGAAGTTTCTGGTTATGTATTAACTTAGTTATATTGCTAAGACCTTGATAAGACCTTCAAAAGACCTAAACAGGACCACTGACAACTAACTCTGATGGATTCATCTTTTAAGAACATACACTTACCACAAGCTTCCCTGTGTTCCCCATCAAATGAAGATCATACACTTGATTCTAGTGACACTAGATTGTCACTGTTAAAAGGAAGGAAATCAAGAAGACAGAAGAAGACTTTGCCTCTCATAAGGTCTTCCTTACCAAAAACCACAGAAACACAGTGTAAACTAGAGCACCGGGCTTTGAGTCACAGAACTAGGAATTCCCAGAGTTGTCCTGATGGGAGCCAGGCTGGCTCTGGGATCCTTAGGTGGTTAGAGATGGGTCCCCTCTGGGGTTCTGCCCTGATCTGCTGCTTCGTCTTTGCACAGGCTTCCTTCATTTGATGAAGAACACAGGGAAGCTTGTGGTAAGTGTATTCTTAAAAGATGAATCCACCAGAGTTGGTTGTCAGTGGTCCTGTTTAGGTCTTTTGAAGCAATCACTCTACTCAGAAAATAGGACTATCAACCATCGTGGAAGCCTATCCAGCTGTGTTTTCTGCATGAGTGGGTATAAAGTGGTGAGAACAAACCCATTCCAGACACCAGGAATGGAGAAGATGGGAAAAAGGGAGCCTATCCACCCAACACCACTGACTTACCCTTCTGGAAGGTGGTTCAAATTAGTATGGAGTATATGACAAATAGTTCATGAATTAGTGTTTCACAGAATAATGCAAACATTGGATACTAAGGATAATACTTGCTGGTGTTTGATATTACAAAAATGATGAACACTGATCCTTTTGAACTGATAGTACAATAGAGCAATGTGGAAAATCTGATGTGAGGCGACCCACACGTGATTAGGAGAGAATTATGAATGTGTGCAGAGGTAGAATGAAGTCATTTGGGATAATTAGTAAAAGGTAGTTTACATTTTTAAGGGAGGAAAGGTTGTACATATTAAATATTAACAGTAAGATCACAATAGTTGAAGCTGATGGAATTTCTCTAATTCTTATCCTTTGGGTCTTTTTAATCAAAGTCTCCTACTTTTGAGTACCTTTAACTCTTCCTAGCACACATCTTTTGCTGTTACCTTTCTTATTGGGTGTCTTTTTCCCAGTAATTTTGGAAAAACATAATTGGGATCTAAAAGATTAATGATGATACCTTCTCAGTAACTGTCAGGCATGTTTTTGCTTCATTTTAGGAAATTGCCTGGCATTCTCATGGTTACCTGGAATGGTGCACCCAATGGTCCCACTGGGAAAAAAGAAAACTATCATACTTTTGGCAAAATTTGGAATATTGAACAGTTGTACCTTAGCTGAGAGCTGAGTTTTAGAAAATCTTCATATCACGTACATAGCCATCTCACAAATGTGCATGAGCACAGATATACATACATGAAGTTCAGAAGTTCATAAATTGCATCATGCAGCAATCACTAGTCTAGTTATTATCACCTGTAAATTTAAACAGTCACCTCCTGACCCAATGCTGCTGAGGACCCAACGGAAAACAGTCAATCCTTCTTATTAGCCAAGCCTGGATTTGCAAATTTGCATACAAATTTGCTAAAATTAAATTGGTCCTCTTCAAATCAATTCTTGTAGAAGTTTTGCAGTTGTTTACAAACATGTACTGATTGGCAAAAAATTTGAACTGGTTGACACATGTTCCCAGCTGAGCTCTCACAAAGTGACATTCCATGTTCTTGTTTTAACTCTCTTACTGTGAAAATGACCTACTTAGTGATATGTTTTTGGCATTTTTGTGCTTTGTTTCAGTTTAAACTGGTCTCCAGACATAACAGTGTAGTGCTTCTTAGTGTTTCTAAGCACGAGAGGCTGTGAAATGCTTTCTTAGGAAAATGAATGTGTTTGATAACCAGAACTGTTGGCCACAAGTTTGATAGTAATGAGTCAGTAATATGCACTAAGTAAGGTGTCTTTAAACAAAAGCACATTTGTGTTAGTAGCTTGATAAACATAGGACCTGAGGCTCACAGCAACCTTATCTTGTACCTTCTTTCAGGGACCAGCATTTTAGTATTTTCTAATCCTCGGTTCACAGTGAATTTGTGCGACATGATCACTTTAAATAATGAGAGCTGACTGCACTTCATATCTCTGCCTACGTTTTTGAAACAGAAGCGGCACGTGCTTGTAAGCTCAGCCTCCAGGGAGACCATATAGGAGAACTGCAAGTCCAAGCCTAGTCTGGGCAAGTCAGCAACTGAGCAAAGCCCTGTCTCGAAATAAAAATAAAAAAATAGGGATGGGGCTGTAGCTCAGTGTAAAGGCCCTGAGCTCAGCACCCAGTATCACAACAACAACAACAACAACAAAATAAATAAAAGAGAAGACAGTTGCACCCAAATCCCTAAAAGATCAGCAGGTTGTGCTTCTGTAGAAAAATTTCATGATATGAAGTTTCAAACAGCAGAAATGTTTATATGGAAGCAACAAACTGATTGGCCAGATTTTTTCCCTTTTGTAGAAAGAATACACTAGATTCTTCTAATAAAAAAATACCACTTCTCAGAATACTAAGTGTCCATGATTTTTGCTTCTCTTTCTGCTTGATTTGCCCATGGTGGCCTAGGAACATTTTTGCAAATTCAAAAAAATTCCCATCCCTGCTAAGTTTATAGCCATATAGGTTTAAACATGCTAGATAAGACATGATAATGATTCTCTCTATGTTGGTACTAGGTGGGCCTGACGGACGGTATAATTTTCCTTTTGCAAAATCATTTACTAAGATCTTTTCAGAATGGAAAAAAATCAAGGTTGCCTAATTTGGTTGTAAAAATGCCATATGCTTTAATATTAACCAGTTGTTATCTTGTCATTTAAAGTTTTAAAAGAAAAATAACTATTGAAAACACATTTGACTTTTAAGTTTTTTTCATATATTTACATCAGACACAGCATTTTGATGGGAATTAAATCAAGTTTATATACTTTGATTATAAATACTTTTTAATTCTTTTGATCACTACTTTTAGTGGAACAGAAATTAGATGAAAGGCTTGATTATAAGAAAGTTAATGGTAACTGCTGAATTAAAGGAAAGAAAAATTTTACGGAAAAATGAAATTTATGAATTATGTATATATATATATTTTAGTATTTCTAGAAACATTGGTGATTCTCTTCATGTAATACTTGGGTATACACAAATAAATTACCTTTAATATTCTGCAGTATTCAGTCATGTAAAATCACTAAAACTTGTTGCTGTGAAGTAGTCAACTAGAATGCATCAGCTTCGCATGACTGTATCCCAGGTAGGGTGTGAACACCCCAGTTAGCACTCTTTTTTTTGGTCTTTTTCATTTTTATCGGTACCAGGGATCGAACTCATGACTGCCTGCTTGCAAGGCAGGTGCTTATGCCACTGAGCTAAATCCCCAGCCCCCCAGTTAGCACTCTTGTTCAGCATCCTGCAGACCCTGGGACAGGGTCTGACTATGAGGTCCAGAAGTTGAGATTTCCAGAAGGGAAAGATCTAGTTGATTCAGAAATACGTATTAACCTCCTAAGCCCTGCTTTAGATCCTTTTCTCCTTTTTACAAGCTTTTAAATCATTTTTTAGTAATATGCTGAGAAATTTTAAAAGTTCCCTACAATGTAGGGAAGAACTAATTTTTTTGCAAACATGGGAAGAGGCAGCTACACAGTTAAGTTGAAACCTTCACCATTAAAAAGTAGTAACTGCTGCTGAGAGCACACCTTTGAAAACTAACCAGTGCCAGATCTTTGCTTCTGAATATCAGGTAATCAGTGTATAAATTTGTACAAATGTGGCCAAAGAGCCAATCACAATATCTGTGCCTTCTCCTAGTGATGTAGACTCCTTGTGCCTGTAGAAGTCTCCAATCCTCTGTGCCCCAAATCTCTATGTAAAGTCAACTCTTACTCTCTTCAGAGACCTTGTGACCTTCTGACAGAACTTCCCTCCTCTAATTGTGATAGGTAATAACCTTAGCTCTGTGCATTTTTATTTCAGATGTGATGGTCTCATCATTTAGTGACAATGCCAGCAGTGCTCCACCCCAGTTGTTTCATTGTAAGATTCCTCCCCTCCCCTCCCCTCCTCTCCCCTCTCCCCTCCCCTCCCCTTCCTCCCCTCTCCTCTTCTCCTTTTCCTTTGTCTTCCTCCCTCCCCAGGGTCTATCTTATTTTCTCTCTCTCTGTGTCTTGATATCTGAATCCCTCTCAATCTCTGTTTGTTTCTCTCTAATTTTGTCCATCTCAATGTCTTTATCCTACTATTCTTTATCCTTGTGAGTGTGTATTTCTTTGCATTTTCTGTATCCCTCCCCCCCCATGTGCTTCAGGGAGAGCCATCTGCCCTGCACGGTGTCTTATAAAAAGGCTGGAACCTAACCGTTGTCAATCTTCTCTTTCCCTCTTTAGAGACTTCCTCCTGCTTTCTCTGCTCTGTGCCTTAAGTTTTATGATTTGGGCTTCAAGAAAGAATGATTTTTGGAAATGAAAAGTTACTATGCAAACACTTTCAAAATGTTATTCTGGTTGTAGTTACATGTTGAGATTTGCATTTTAGAATAATTACATTAAGTGTGCTATTAGGAAGTTTCTAGAAGGCTATTACATAACTGACATGTACTACAGTAAGGATGGATTCGGGGTGGTGAGGAGTAGTTAAGGATGGGGAGGCATTGGGATGATCCTGGTTTCTGATTGGGCATCTGGGTGTTTGGGCTACTGTGAAGGAGAAGGTTGACTGTTGAGGATGTGGTGAGATGACATTTTCAAGGGCTATTCTAAGGCATTTAGTGTGGGAATGATGGCGTGGGATAGAAATATGGATTAAAAACCCTTAGCCGGTGGGTGGTGTTGATGAGAGGGAAGGATCAGGCAGACTATGATACACATCTACATGAACAGTGACCTCTGTCCTGCGTGGCCTGACCTTGGACTGGAAAGGCTGGGGAGGATGTGGACTGAACTCCCTCCAGGGGAATGGTGGTCAGGCTGAGAGATGGGTGATAACTGAGCAACACAAAACATCAGTAAGAAAGAAATGTTAATGAAATAAAAGATAGCTATCAAGTGTGAGCAGGAGAATGATGAATGGAAGACTATGTCCTCTGGAATGACATCTTGCAAAAGGGAAGAAGAGAAACACTTCAGGAAATATATTGCCTTTTGGTTACTGGTGATCCTGGGGCCAGATGAGAGAAGAGACCAGCTCAAGCTTCTCGGGTGAAGCACAAGTGAAGGCTGCCACACAAGGAGCTGAGGGACGTGGGAGGCTCGGCAAAAATGGGCCAAAGTCCTATAAATCAAATAAAAAAGAGGGAAAACCATGGGAAAGAGAATCCTGGAGGGTATATTCTATAGGACTTCACGTTGGTCTGTGGTCATCTGTGATCCAGGAGAGAGCAGGGTCTTTAATGTGTTAGTGTCCCCGCTTACTGAAAGCTTGTCCTGTGGCCAAGGGTAGTCACAAATCCCAAACTTTAACCCAGAAAACCAAAACAAAGACAAGAAAGAAAGAAGGACATAAAGAAATAAGGAAAGAAGGGAGGAAGGAAGGAAAGGAGGAGGGAAGGGTAAAAAAAAGGAGGAATAAGGGAGGACAAAGAAACTGTTCCTCTCCCCTTTAGTCTCTCCTGGTCTGTTAGTCCTTGTCTTTGACCTACACCAAACTATGGCTTCATCATGTAGAAGGAGCCATGCTTTTGAATCCTGTTGCTTGTGATGCAATAATTTTCAAATTATAATCTGGAAAAATAAAAGCTGAGAAGATACTACAAGTATGGGAATAATGACACAGATTTAGAGGGAAGAATTTCCCTTTTATGGATCCTGGTTAGCTGCAAAATTACAAAAACTAAAGAGTTTGTTTTGCTTAGGATTCTTCTACGTACACATTTTTGAAAAAAAACTGAACTTCCATTTAACCAACCATCTGTCTTTTTGGTATAAAGGAATTTGCCCTCCAGAGTGCAGAAGAGCTTCGCAGGAGGGGACACGCAATGCTCTATCACAAAAGAGAGTAACACTGTATAAGAGTGAGGCCTGCAGAGGCACTAGGAGGGAAAGCAATGCCATGACCACTATGTTTGGGAATATGCACTTTCCATGAATGAATTGCATTTTCCCAAAGCATGTCAGATTGGAGAAATCAATATTAAGATTGAAGGATGAAGACTCTTATGACGGTGTTTGCCATATTATCCATTGCTTTGCATGTCCTATGTCCTTTCTCCTCTTACACGGCTGTATCATATTTCAATTCCTTTCAAAAGAAAATTAAAATTATTTACTAACATTAAACCAGTTCTTTGTTAATATTTAGGAAGTAAGTTTCATTTTGGCAAAGTCTCCAATAAAAACTTATGATATTGCTTTCTCTATTTTTGACTTTAGGCACAGTTCAAGATCCCAGAAATAATGAAGTGACATGCAGGTTTTATTATGATGATAATTGTATTTTTCTGGTCACTACCAATTATATGTTTTATTATTGTACAATTGATTTTTTTTTTGGTCTTTTTCGTTTTTATCGGTACCAGGGATCGAACTCACGACTGCCTGCTTGCAAGGCAGGCGCTTATGCCACTGAGCTAAATTCCCAGCCCCTGTGCAATTGATTTTTACATGGAGGTGAACATAGTACATGTCAAATATTAGATATGAAGTAAGGAAAAAGTAGAAAAGGTAGAAGAAGAGAATAGCTCAAACCTAGGTGTTTTTTAGTGTCATATTCCAGGAGGGGTGGGGGCACAGGCCAGGAGCAAGGAGAAGGGGGTGGGATGGAACAAATGTCCTCACTACCAGCAGGTGGGGTGGAGAACTTGGATGCATTTAGGGAGAAATCTGTGATCTGGGAAGAAGTAGGATTACACAACGACAGACCCTGAGATGATGCTTTGCAAAATAAAGGCAGTATTCAAAAATGTGTACTTAGTTTCCTGCACAGTAGTCACAGTTCCTAGCCCTGACCCACATGATCCATCATGACTTTATAGCATACATATTATTTTATTTTATTTTTTTAACCCATTTTATTTACGAAGAAGTTGAAGCATGGAAAGTTAGGTTTTCACCTCAGGTTGCATGTTTATTAGGTGATACAGGCAGGGTTTTATTTGTGCCTTCAGATATTCCATACTTAGAGTTAGTTACCTCTGGAGTTAAAAGCACAGACTTACTCTTACCACAAGCAGTAGACTTTTCTAAACTTCAGTTTTCTCACCTGAACAATGGGAACAGTAGTACTTTAAAGGTTAAAATGAACTATCTGTGGACACTGTCAGAAAGCCTGGCACAGCAAATGCTCAAATAGACCACAGAGGTGGTGTTTACAGAGGCCTGGAGAGGACACTTTGGGAGGATTCTGCAGCTCAGGACACTGGAAAGCCAGCAGGCCAGGGCATGAGTAGACTTGGTATGACTGAAGCCAGTTGTGGGACTGACTAGCACCCACATGCTCTCGCCTAGTCCCCTTCTCCAAGGAATATGAGACTGATTGAACTTAGGCTAATGGGGCCTAATCTGGTTTTGCGTTGAAGAGCTGATTATTTACATTTTCTGTACCTTGATTTTCTCATGGAAAATTTGGAGAAAAGAATTCCTACCTTTCAGAGATCTTGGAAGAATAAATAATATGTCAAATTCATGCAAACTCAGCTAGGAGTTGTCTCTATTTTGGTGCTATCAGATTATTTTTCAGCTGGAGCACAAAACCCAGAGCAGATTCTACTGGGTCAAGTCTGGCTTAGATTCTGACAGCACCAGGGCCAGTTTGCCTGTGAAGCAAGGAAAGGTGCCACAGAAGGCTGCTTTTTGACTCTTTTCAGTGACTGTGGTTTGTGCTCTTGGACAATTATTGTTCACGTGGAGGAACTGGCTGATCTAACGTAGCATATTTTTCCTTAAAAAATTTCAACTTTTCTTCTGCGGGATCTATCTCATCCAAGGACTGAATTGGTGTCACAGCACACTTGGCTTGCTCTCTACATCTGCTGTGGAAATCTGCAGCCTCTGTTGACCTTTGATTGTTCAACAAAGACCTGGAGGGTGGAGTCATGAGGAAATGTTCACAAAGTTTCACGGGATTGCACCCCTGGAGCTAAAACATCACTGGAATCTCAATTTCCATGGGGACAAGCCACTAGAAAACCTGCCCCCTTGGATTCTGTGCCTTTAGGCCACTGCACAATGGAAGACAACAACCCATGACCCATTCCTTCTGAGATGGGGCTTGTGCAAATGTCCACTGACAATTCTTCACTCCACAAGCAACTTTCTTATTAAAAGGCAATCAATTAAAATAAATCCCTTCATTTCATACATGCCATTATACAGGCATCATCTAAGGGCTTGCATTCTGACATTACGAGACGCTGGGAAATTTATACAGCAATAAATAATAAAGTCCTAGGATTAAAGCCTCTCATCATTATTCCCAAATTGATTTTAAAAATAATGAGGGTTATTATTTACATAATGATGGGACGAAGTTTAAAATTCATTAAATGTCTCTCTGAGTATTTTCCAACTGCATTTTCAAATACATGAAAATGGTGTTTCTTATCTAAACATGAATATAAGGAATATATTTAAGTTAAATGCATCCTTTAACATTAGAAGATTGCTATTGATCACAACCTCATGGCACTAAGAACTCATAGCATCATATAGCTATGAGCAGTTGGTATGATTACTGGGAAAAGCCAGGCATGTTTTATAGTTTCTGCCTGCTGAAATTTAGAATAAAATGCTATTAACATTTATTTTATGTATCAAGGTTAATTCTAGTGTTTTGTGAATCTCCTTGATGCCCTGACAAACTCACTGAACACTAGATGCATCGATTGTGAATCTCTCAAATAATAATGCTGACTCCAAACATTTTGCCTCGCTGGACCTCAGAGAGACTCCAGCTAATGTTTAGTCCTTTGAACAATAAGAGTGTCCAGGATTATTCACATTAGTTATGTATTCACCAGCTATCTCCTGAATGCCTAGTATGTGTAAGTTCTTAGAAAATAGTAGGGCAAAACTAACCTTAATATTCAGATTCCTAGAGTGGTCTTTGGATGGGGAAGAGGGCACGGTATGCATTAGCAGATGACAGCAGTGTCTTATCAGAGTCAGGAGTCAGAGGTAGTATTTGCCATCCCTGCCCAGTGTTCATGGCCCATGGTGCCCTGGCTAGTGGTCAGTTTCTTTCCAAGTCTGCTTTGACCATTTGTATTAAATATTACTGAAAAAATATTACTGAGAGGTTGCTTGTTCCCAAATCTGTGTTTTCTATACCGGTTAATGAAATTTTAGAAGTTAATCAAATGTTAGATAAATTCATGAAATACAAGGTCATGGAGAAATGCTGAGATGTCTTATTTCTATGAAATTAATTTCTTTCAAAATACTAAATAAAATATGAATAAATAAAAATACCATTGAACTAGATGTATGTGAAACAACTGAGTGGCTGAGAAACAAACACCTATATGAATTATCAAATAACTTTAAAGATAACTAAGGTTCATGACTTGTGGTAAGAAACAGAAGGGGCCAAACTTGGAGGACTGTCCTGACTGTCCATGGAAGGGTTGGAGAATAAAGCACGTGTTAGTATTTTTTTTGTCTTTTTTGTTTTTACCGTTACCAGGGATTGAACTCACAACCTCACACTTGCAAGGCAGGTGCTTATGCTGCTGAGCTAAATCCCCAGCCCTTTGTATAACAAAATTTTTATCTTTTATTTTATTGATACATTTTAGGCATACATAACAATATCATTCATCACAGGGAGTTTGTACCTGTAGGTAATCTTGCTTCTTCTGTTTTTACATTACCCTCCCTTCACTTTAACCTCTCCTCCTCCCCCTTCCTTTCTTTCCCCACCCCCTCCCTTGTTCTCCTTCTCACTGAAAATTTTCTTCCCATTTGCTACTATCTATTATACATATTGGTTCTTACTGACATTTTTGGTTTCTCACACTAGAGAAACACTGTGATGTTTAAAAATGTGTGTTATATTTATTTCACTTAAGAGTATGGTCTCAAGGTGCATCCATTTAGCTAGAAATGTCTCAAGCTTATCCTTCTTTATGGCAGAGTAGTGTTCCACTGTTTAAAAAACCCACATCTTTTTTTATCCTTTCATCAGTTGATGGGCTTTTGGGCTGTTTCCAAGATTTAGCTATTAGAAACTGTGCTGCTATTAACATGGCTGTGCACAGATTGCTGTGGTATGGTACTTTTAAATTCTTTTAGGAAGATAGAAAGGAGTATAACTGGGTCAAATGGAACCTTTTGTCGTAGTTTTTTGAGGCATCTCCACACTGATTTCCAGTGGTTGCACCAATCTATACTCCCAGCTGTGGAGAAGTGTTCCTTGTTCCACCACAGCCCTGCCAGCACTTGTTATTGATTTCTTGAGGACAGCTTTTCTTTCTGGGGTTAATAGAATTTCTGTATTGTTTTAATTTGCACCTCTCAAATGATTTGTTGAATATTATTTCATATATTTATCTGTTGTTTGTACTTCTTCATCTGAGAAATGTATATGCATCTCAGATTCCCATTTGTGGATTTGGTCTTTAAACTCTAGGAATATAATTTTTTGAGTTATTTGTATGTTCTTCATAGTAATATTTCATGTGAGGAACAGCTGGCAAACATTTTTTTCCATAGTGTTGTCACTGACTTCTCTTGATCACTCAAGAGTTTACATTAGGTTCAACATTCTACTTGTTAACTGTAGGTAATAAATAGAAGTAGGTGGGTAACAACACTTGATTTACTTCTAAATTTCTGAATGTGAAGCCAGAAGTTTTTCTCCATGGATTTTAAAACTTAACTGACTTTCTATTAATGCCACTCTTATCCCATAAGAGCTTTACAAGTGAAAAAAGGAACCAATCCTCCTTAAAAAGGATCATTAAACTGATATGGTTCACAGATAAAATCACTTTTTTAGATCATCCCATGAATTTCTGGATGGGAGTGACCAGTAATTATGGGAACAGCTAGCACATTCTTTAACTTTTCCCTGTCCCCTTGTGTGCCATGAGTGAAGTTTGTCCAAGCATGATACAGAAACAGGTAGAAATGACCATAATGGGATGACCCGGGTGAGGTTGGTTGGTTCTTCTCTAGCTCTAAGTGGGATGTAAAGAACTTACAAACACATATCTGAGATATTCTACATGGATCATGGCATCCTGTAAAACATCATGAATGAATCACAGATAACCAGAGTCAATCACTTTTTGTAGTTTTCCATTTGCATTGTATTGTATTGTGCTCTTCTAATGCTTGCCAGTGACTAAAAACCAGAAAAATATCTCACTTATCACCTGTCGATCTCACTCTAAAGAATTTAGTCATGAGCAATGAATTCAATTGTGTTTCTTAATTTGACTGGAACCTGTATTATTTTCTTTGGGTTTGTAAACTTCCTGGCCAGATTTTTAAAACATAAAGATGTTTTTCTCCATTCTGATTTCATCATTTATTTAAAGAGAGAAGTGTGCCTATTGCCCCATCATATAAATTTTACTGCAGGAATTGGGAGTGACAAAGTCTTTAATCAGTCACAAGTCAGATTAAAGTACGGGACTGTGTATCTCAAAAAACTGCCAGTTAATATAATAGAAAATGCATTGGTGGAAGGGAAAAAGACTTCTTTAATTAAAGAAGAATAAAAATAATTAAAAGTAGATTAAGATTTCCCCAAAGTAACTGCTTTTGCACAGATGTGCTTTTAGTTTTAAGATTAATGCCCTGTCCCTCATTAACTATGTATACCTGGGCCAACTGTCCTACCTCTCTGTGATTCTGTCCCCTCCCTGTAAAATGGTGAGCTTGACGGTACAGACAGCATCATTCCTTGTAAAGATCAGATACAGGGTACCATGTGATGATGTTAAAACAGTGCCCAGCTCAGAGGAAGGACTCAGATGTTGGGTACTACCATCTCAGTTTTTTCTTTAAAAATAGAAGATAAACTCTGGCCCATTGTCTTGTTCTACATCAGACTTTTCACAAATTATAGTACATACACAAATGATTTCCAGCATTTTTAGTTCCAGGAAAAATGTGACGTGTCTGAAAAATACTGCTATTTTATGCAGACTTGTCTTCCACTTCTGCAAGATGTTAAGGGAATCCTGCAATGTTTGGGGTCAAGTCACAGTGCAGAGCCTTCAATAAAACAGGAAGCTGGATAGTATAACTGGGTGTTTGAAAACAGTCACCCAATCCCAAACTCCTAGACCTGAGGATCTTCTCACACTGCTGATACCAGTTTCCTTTTGACCCTATTGTGCTCTAGCAGTAATACTTAGCAATACTAATGTCTTTGTTTTCTTTCTTGGTATATACAATATTTATCATGAAGCAACTGATTGTGGTGGCTTTGTTTAATCTTATGGTGATTCAGAACATAAATTAATTTCCATTTGACATTGAGACATATCTGAAGTGATTGAATATTTATTTTGTTTATTGTTGTCAAGTTGCAATCTTAATTATTCTGCAGATAGTAACAAGTAAGGCTCACCAGTTATAAATCAAGATGAGAAGTGAAAACCAAAGCAGCCAACTGACCAAATAATAGAGCCAAATCTTTACATTAATGTTTCTCAGGAAAATATTACAAATATAACAGTGTACTTAATACAAGCAGACTTGGTTAGATTGGTGAAGATTCAGTTTCTTTTTGGTTTTTTAAAGATTAGTACATGTTACAGTACATAATGATCCCATTCATCATGGAAGCTGGTACATGTGCCTAACACACCTTAAAATTTAAAAAAATTTTATTTTAAAGAGGATAAAACAGAATAAAACCAATCAAAAGAAACCAGTGTAAAAGGTATAGGACTTCAAAACATAAAATCAACAATAGTTACCATAATATCTTTTTATGTCTTCAAAATAGTTGCAGATAACTTCAGGAATAGTGAAAATCAAACAGAACAGAATAGAACCAATAAAAACAAAACAATGAATGCAATAAAGGACTTCAAAACAGGCCTATAGTAAATCCAAAATTGCTGCCATAAGATATCTTGCTACCTTTGAAATAGATGCTCTTGCCATCAGATTTGACATAATCAAAACAAAAGAGGATAAAACCCAACTCAACAAAACAATGGAAATGATATAGCACTTCCAAAACAAGACCATAGGGAATCAACAATGGCCACCACCCTCAGAAGATCTCCCTAGATGCCACACTGTGCACTGCTATCCTCTGAATCTATGATCAGACCACTGGCCCTAGACCTGCAATGTTAGTGAAACACCACAGCATCACAGGCATCTAATAGAATTTCACCTCCATAGCTGTCATCACAGTCTGTGTTTCTCTGGATAAGCCTGTTGCTTAAGGCTGGGGATGGGGTGGGGTGTGTTGGTACTTCTTGTTTGCCAGCCTGTGCCCGAAGGGCTGGAGTCTGTCTGTCCCAGTCTGGCAGCAGCCTGTGCAAGGCACTGATTCCCAGACTGTGCTTATTTGCTAGTGTGGCTTTGTTTTCTCTACCCTGGTCCCAAATGGTGTTGACTCATGGGAGGAGGCTGGGTCTGTTTGCCTAAAACACCTTAATTTCTTTTATTTCCTCCTTTTCTTCTCTCCCTTCCCGCCCCTCCATCATTTGGCTCCCTTCCCATTTGCAAAACATCTACCTATCTTTACCTACCTACCTGAGAACATATTTTTAATCACTTTGAAATAAGCAGTAATAATCCAAAATTTGTAAGAATATAATCCAAATTGGATACCTATTTTAATTTTTAAACTTTTCTTGATTATAATTCAAAGTAAGGCCGGTTGGGTTCTGGAGCTGCAATAGAACTGAATTTATGAGGTTTTATTTTTTTCAAAAGCAAATTTATTTTCATCACTTTAGCCACTAGAGGGAAGCACTTGACAGAATTGATCCTCTGGAGTGTGTGTGTGTGTGTGTGTGTGTGTGTGTGTGTGTGTGTGTGTGTGAGAGAGAGAGAGAGAGAGAGAGAGAGACAGAGAGAGACAGAGAGAGAGAGAGAGAGACAGACAGACAGACAGACAGACAGACAGACACAGACAGAAAAATAGAGAGCGAGAGGTGGAGAGAGAGAACGAGAACCCAAATGTTTCTGCCTTTCCGATATCCTTTTGTATTGTTTCCATTTTCTTCTCCTTTTTTCTCCTTTTTCATTTCCTCTCCTTCTTCTCCTTCCTCTTGTGCTCTTTCTTTTCCTTTTTCTTTATAAGGCAATTATCCTAAAAGTTCAAAAGAAAATTCATATTTTGTGCACTTAGAGTACCAAGAGGCTACGACATGTGTTCTCACCATAATGAGCACAAACGATACTTTAGAATAATATCTTTTGGCTTGGATTCTTGAATCACTCAAAAGAGTTATTAGGTTACTTGAAATTAATTCTCAGTGGTAGGATTTTTCCCATTTGTTTTGTATTCTCTAATTTTCCTGGAGAATATTTCCTCCTGAAGTTGGAAAATACAAGCAGCACTATAATTCCACCATTTGAAGAGACTTTCCTGATGACAATATAAGTCCAGTCTTCCTTAGGGTTCTGGATGCTAGTGATGGCATCTGGGTCTCATCATAAAGAGATGCTTTGTGGGAGGGAGGAGAGAGGAGGGGGGAGAGAGGAGGGAAGAGGGAGGAGAAAGACTGAGGATAGTGTGGACTCCCTAATTGCTACCTAAAGAAAGGTATTTACTCCAGGTCTCAGTCTTTCAGAAATGTTTTTTATTTTATGAAAAAAATAAAACGAAATTTCATAACCAAATAATAAGAGCATACTGATAATTATGCCGTGTATCATTGTCTTCAAAGTAGTTATTCGGAGTACAAGACATAAACCAAAAAGATTTTAACAAAAAAGAAACAATAGCATCAATCTTCCTTTTCAATGAACTGAGATAAAATAGTAGTGTAAAGGAAACCAATTAACATATATATGGAAACATTTTTAAAACAATGAAACTTGTAATTCAGTGAAGTATTTGAATTTCTCCCTGTTTTCTATTTATTACTTCTATTTTGTTCAATTGTGTCTGTCATATGAAAGAAACCATGCGCTCTTTTGGTAGGAGGGTGATAGATGGGTAAAATGAAATTTCTAATATTAGTATTTTGAGGAATTGTCACGCTGATTTCCAGAGTGGATGTAGTAGTTTACATTCCCACAAATAATGTAGCAGAGTTTATTTTTTCCCAATCCTCACTAGCATTTATTATTATTAGATTTTTTTTGATGATAGCTATTCTTTCTGGGGGGTAAGATGGTATCTCTGTGTAGTTTCAGTTTGCATTTCTCTGATGGTCAGTGATGATGAGCATTTTTCATGTATTTATTGGCCATTTGTAGTTTTTTCCTAAGAAGTATTTATTCATTTCAATTCAGTCTTTTTAAACTTTAAAAAATAATTAACAATTGTACTTATTTCATAGTGTTTGGAGAATTATATAATCATGATATGTAAATTATAAGGAGTGTTCAATGTTTGCTGCTCTTATTAATTTAAAATTATTATTTTAAAATCTCCGTTTCTTATTACAAGGAAGTTGGAATTATTATACTAATAACTCTTTGTCTTAGTTACTTTTCTTGTTACTGAGATGAAGTACCCAACATTCAAAGTTAAAAGGGAGACGGTTTATTTAGTTCACAGTTTTGTAGAGGTTTCAGTTCATAGCTGGCTTACTCCAAGACAGGGTGGCACACGGCAGAGGTGCAACAGTTCATGGCAGTGGAAGACAGCAAAAGGAAGAGGAGTGTGAAGCCTCTTTCTGTCCCTTATGGGCGGTGCCAGTCTGTTGGGAGCCGCAGCCCCAAGCCCGGTCGCCTCACTTGGCGGACGTGAGGCCTGTAGGAAAGAGCAAAGCCTGAGGTAGATTACCCCTCCCATCGAGCACGTTAGTTTCCTGCTTACCGCGTAAGCAACCCGCTCAACAATATAGTCTGCCTGGCAACTGATGATGTTAGCCAATCAGCTTGCCTTGCTTACTTTAACATGATTGGACACTGTATCCGTATATATACTGGTGCCACCCCTGGGAGGAAGAAGAAGCCCGGAAGTAGAAGCCCAGAAGGAGCCGCGGGGAGCGGACCAAAGGAGGCTTCGGCTGGGAGCGATCCCAGGGCAGGCTGTACGGAGAAGGAAAATAAAAGAAAAGGTTGTCCACTGCCAGACTTTGTCGTGTGTCCTTCCTGCCGGCCAGAAGCGACATCGACACCAGTCCAATCAGTGGACTGATGGAGCAATCACCTACCTTTCCACCTTTAATCCCAGCATCGTTAATTCCAGCATTGCCCTGCAAATCAGTCACATACTCTAGATTTAGCCACTTCTGAAAAAACCTTGTGACTGCATGAGGCTTTGGGGGTACACCTAGACACAAACTATAACACATCATGAAAACTCCCAGATACAAAGTACTATAGTTCTTGTTTGATATATAGGGAACCACATAGTCAAGGTGTTTAAGAGTAAGAAATGCCTTTAAGAATATACTTGCATTCAACTTAAACTAATTTTCTCTTAAAATTGCTATACTTTTACCTCTTTAATTGCCAATAAGATAATATTGCAGCTTAGACTACAAGTTACAATAAAGGTTGGGTTTAGTGCACTAGCTTTCCGAAACCTAGTTAGATTAGATAATCTAATTCTATGCCCCTGGCCATATGTGGCCACCAAGCACTTAAAATGTGGCCTATCCAGGTTGAGATGAGTTTCTGGTGGCATTACACACTGGACTTTAAGACAGTACAAAAAAAGAATACAAAGATTTCCTTAATGCTCTCGTATCCATCACAAATTGAAGTGTTTCAGTCATTTAAAGTATATTATTAAGATTGCTGTTATCTATTTCTTTTAACTGTTTAATGTACTTAAAAAGTTTTAAAACCACATTCCTGGCTTGCACTGTATTTCTCTTGGACAGTGCTCTCTAATTTTTATACTATCGGAAAATCAAAGTTTCATTTTTGCCATCCTATTATTTTTAAAAGTAAACCACATTTATAGAGAAAAATATCCTGGGGGATTTAAATGACATCCCTCAGCAATTCTTCAAGCATTCTTTCTCATGTGCTTTTCCTGTCAGTTTGGTGACCTCTCAATAATTTGTCTTTACTGAAATGTGACAAGGAAAGCCTTGCCTTTTCTTTTACTTTCTGGAAAGCCCGAGTCTTAATGTGAATTATCAGTAAATCCATCTAACTTGGACAAAGGCAGGTTCCAGATTGTGTTTGCAAGGTTTCCCTGCATCTGATTTCATGGTGGAGTTCCTGTCAGCATATGATTGTGTGTGTCGCTTAAGGACAACCAGTGGCTTTTTTGTATTTATGGCTACTAGTTCCAGCATTTGCTCGTTATGATCCATCTCCTTGAAAAATCCAGACATTTGCTCCTTAAGTAAATACATTATATTACAGGCTGAAAAATATCATAGCACATTTTTTTTTTTTTTCTGCTTAAAAATACCGGCAAGTGTGTATGACTTAAGAACATTCATTATCATGTCAGGAAGTTTTTTCCCCACTCTTCCTCAAAGTGATGAAATCAGTGGTGATAGGTGATATTATCCTTTTTTTCTTCCTACCTATATTACATTTTGATTAGGTCGATTGCCATGTCATTTTCAGTTTTTTAAAGATCACCCATCACCACAAAACCAGGAGCCTGGCCACCTTCTGTACCCCTACACGTGCATGTGATTCTAATCTTGCTATTTTCTTCTTCATTACCTTTCTGCCATGCTGGGATTTGTGATATTCTAGAAAGCATGTTACATTACACAGGCCAGGAATGTTATCATTTATACATGGTAGTTGCTTGCTTTTGTTTAGAAATCATTTTGCTTGAAAGGTTTTTATCTCTATAAGCACCCAATGAGTCCTCAATTCTATTGAAACAAATTCCTTGTTGTCTCCTGTATTACTATTGGCTTTCTTTGCTTCTTTTTTTTAAAGCATGATTTCAGTTTTTCCGTATAAATAATAAAATAGTTGTTTTTGTGTGTTTGTGCTTGTATGACTTACAAACACATTCTCAGCCTTGATCCATATTAATGGCTGTAACCTGGTCAATTAATCTCGAGACTCTTTTAGGTGTTGGTTATTCTGTTGTGATTAGACTCAAATTGGCTATGAAAATGATCAAAATAACTGAGGGACTGCATTATCTTAAGGATGCATCTGTTATGAGATATAGTTTGGACCTAAAAAATTAAATAATTCTTGTTTTACACCAACCAGAGCGGCAAGACCCAGCATACTGTCCCTAGAATAAAAGGAAATGCCCCCAGGTGTCTGAATTATATAACAGGAAGACTTTAAAACTTGAATCAAAACTCATGGCTCTCTTCTCTCCTACTGTGACCTTGGACAATTTACTCAACTTCCCTGAACCTTAGTTTTTTCATGTTAAAAATGGGTTAAATAGTATCCATACCCAAGAGATAGGATAGTTATTAGCATTTAATACAGTTACACTGAAAAACCTGACCTTCTAATTAGCACAGCAGCACCTCACATTATCAAACTTTTATTATTTACATTTTTTACAAACACTGAAAGTCTTAAATGTAGTCATTCTTCCAACCTTGTTAGGAAATGAGAGAGAATTTACAAGAAGTGGCTGAACAGAGAAATAAACCTGGAAATTTTCTTCCTTGTTCCTACAAAAGTGTGATTTTGACAAATTTTAAAACAACATTCAAATTTTCTAGGATCAGGAAAGAATTACTTATTGACTTGAATATTTCTTTGTAGCAACTTTGGTACTACAGTGTGGTCTGTTTGCCCTAAATGGTTCTTTAACCCTCCTAAGATTTGACAGGGTTGATTGCTCTGGGCAGGGGTGGGAGGAATCTGAGAGGGCTGTAATGGAGCCTTGGCCCTGGGGAATGTTTGGGAGGAGCAAGGGGACTGATCTGGCACCAGCTGGATATGCAGACCTGAAGGTTACTCTGATTTCATTTGCTAATCTTACGCTTCCTGTCCAACACCGCCCCCTGTCAGATCAACACATGTAAGATCTGCCACCTTAACATGAGTCACAATCACATTGAAAATACAATGTTTTGATTAATTTTGACTGAAATTTAAGAGTATCTATTAATAATTTGGAATAATTTTTAAAATAAACTATCTTTTAGAGAAATCTTAGGATCACTGAATTAAGAGGAAGGCATGGAAAACTTCCTTATTCTCTCTGCCCCCCACAAATGCAGTCTCCCCACCTACCCACATCTTTATCAGGGTGGTACATCTGTTACAACTGAGCCTACGCTGAGGTATCATTACTAACCAGAGTTCACAGCTGAAACTAGGCTTCACTGTTGGTGCTTAACACTCTGTGGGTTTGGACAAATGTACATTTACATGACATATACCCACCATTATAGTATTCACAGAGTATTTTCTAAGCCCTAAAATTCTTCCATCTTTGCTGATTCATCCTGCAATTGTTTGCTATGGATTTTTTCATCCTAAATCTTAGATCTCAGATTAACCTTTTCCTTACTGAAACCTTATCTATTGCAGTAACATTGTCTTAAAAATTGCCAGCTAATGAATTGAAGTTCTGCAATTAAATTTTATTTATTTATTTATTTATTTAAAGACTATTATAATTTTTTTATTTTGAAAAGAATAAAACCAAATGAGGAAGAAAACAAAACTGAGTCATTCAAAACAAAGAATGGACATAATACAAGATTAAAACTACAATACGAGGTGATCTATAGTGGTTATTATCTTGTTATTATCTCTTGTTATCTTCAATAGAATTATCTATATCATTAGGCATAGTATAATTGAACATAGCAGTACGTAACACTATTAATAAAAACAAAACATTGGAGACATTATAGGACTTCAAAAACAGGTAATAGTCAAACAGAATGGGTATCCTAGTGAATTTTGTTGTCTTCAGAGTAGTTGCCTATACTCTCGGACTTGATGTTATCAAACATAACAGATTCAAGTAAAATCAGTCAAGACAAGACAGTTATCTCACAAACCACATTCAAATAAGATCAGACATAACAAGACAGTGTAAGCAATACAGGACTTCAGATTAAGTTAATAGGAAATTAAGGATGGTTACGGTAGTATATCCTGCTATTTTTGGAATAGCTAAGACTATTATAATTATAAATCACAAACATTTTACTAGGATGAGCCAGAATTAGCCTTCTATAAAGAGGACAAGGAAAAGGCCTAGGGAATTTTAGAATCTGATATGGCCTTAACCTGTCATCTAACATCTTGAATAGCCATAGAGATATTAGAAAGATAGGAATGTCTACACAGCACTTAGCTTTTATAATGGCACAAGTACCCTGAAATTGTTTGAATGTTTAAATGTCATCTGGATTTTTGAAAGCAGTTTAACTTATTAATATTCTTTTTAACTTAGGAGAGGGAGAGACCAGTCAAGGCATCTTACAGTAAATAACTGCTATTTTGGAGAGCACATGCATAATAAAAGTTTATCTAATTCTTTGATTGTATTTTTCTGCTGGGTGTTTAAGATCAAGTTAAAATGAGACCTGTGTTAATTAAAATTGACCTCTCACTGTCTATCAAGATCATGTAAAGTCTCTTTTTTTCATTGTTGTATTTAGACTTTTTAATAAAGATTAAAAGAAAATAAAACAACAGAACCAATATAGGATTTAGAAATGAGCTGATAAGAAATTAACAACAGTCGCTATACTACATATTGTTATCTTCAAAATAGTTGCTCAGATTATAAGATACAAGTGCAAAACTTATCAAAAAATATAAGCACAGTTTCTTTCCCTGAATAAGGTCAACAGTATAATTATCTTAACTATCTTGTGTGTGTATATATAATATTTTATATTTTTTCCTCCTTTCTTCTTTTCTCTTTTTCCCTCATCCCAGTTATACTTTCCTTTTGAGCAGTTTCATACCCTTTTACAATATCTATGGTGCCTTTTGGACCTTATTTAATCTTTCAGTTTCTTACACGAGGAAGACAATACAATGTTTATACATGTGAGTCTGATTTGAAGCTTTACTCTTGGAACCGTTCACAGAGCCTCTCAGCTCCTCTGTCAATGTCAGCTTCCAAAGATGAGTCACACTCTTGCTTGACAGATCTTTTTTCTAGGTGACCCTCCTTTTTTTTTTTTTAAATTTTATTTAAGGAGAAAAGAAAAAAGAAGCAGAGAAAGGGTACAAGTTATACAGATTTGCTGAAAAAAAATGAACAGTAGGAAATTACTAGTTAATGGATTACATATTGTCATCTTAGAAATAATTGTTCAAGTCACAAAATTAAAGCTTGTAAAGTGGACATTCCATCAATGATACTGCAAACAGTTCTGGTTCAATGATCCAATAAAACTTTGTGATATCATATTCTATCTTATATACTTAAATATACATGCAGTTATATAGTTTAGAGCACTTTCTTTTCCTCTCTTTTTTACAATGACTATTACACATTTTGGGTTTCATTGCTCCCACGGTTCTTATTACTATTTTGGAAGAGAGTAAAACCAAATGTGACATAACAGAACAGAATCGGTCAAGTCAAAAGGGTGGACATAATAGATAATGTGAAAACATAATACAAGGTGATCAACAATGGTTACCATAATGCCTCCCGCTATCTCTAATAGAATTGCCTATACCATTAGTTATAATACAATTGAACAAAACAGTAAAGAACAAAACCGACAAAAACAAACCATTGGAGACATTGTAGGTCTTCAAAAGTAGATAAAAGCCAACGAGAATGGGCGTTATAATGAATCTCATTATCTTCACAGCTGATGCCTAAATTTTCGAACCTGATACTATCCAGCAAAACAGAATAGGGGAACATCAGTTAAAAACCAGATGGTGAGAGTAATACAGGGCTTTAAATCGAGGTAATGGAAAGTCAAAGTGGGTTACTATAATATATCCTGTTATTTTTTTCCTTTAATTAAAAGGATAAAAATTAAAAAAAAAGTATTAAAAAAGTAAATAATGGAGTGGAGATTGAGATAAAAGAGGGCATAACAACGAAACAGCACAGATCAAAACATAACCATTTAAGCAGAATAGTGTTTCACCACCAGATAATCCTGACCTAAAAGTAGTTACCATATTGTCTCTTTCCTTGAAATCCTTGAGTACAACTTCGTATACTGTAGCATTAAGTATATCAAAACAATGTAAAACCATTTAAGAGAATGACAGCATTACAGAGTATTTAGAATCGACTAACAGAAAATGAATAATGGTTTCTGTATAATCTCCTTGTCTTTAAAAGGTTTTTGCTTATACTATCGTACATAATAAAATCCAGTAAGATACAACCTATTTAGACCATTGGAGACAGAAGGACAAAAGCTAGATGAGACTTCAAAACAAGATGATACTAAATCAGTATTACCTATTAAGATGTCATTTTCTCCAAAATAGCTGTTCTATCATCCAGTCTTCTCTGCCTGATTTCTGTTGAGCTCTTATTCTGTCAGTAGCTGTCAGTTTGTCTTCTTCACTTTGTTCTCTGCTCCATTAGTTGTGGCCTCCACTATTTCTGGATTCTTTGTATTTTTCTTTTTTTAGAATGTCCTGCAATACTCTCTGTAGAGTTGAATTGGTGGTTGCAAATTCCCCCAGTTCCTCTTTATCCTGGAAGCACCTTGTTTTTCCATCAATTTCCAGGGACAGTTGTGCAGGATATCTCAATCTTGGCTGGAGATTATTATCTTTCAAAGCTTGAATTATTTCCCCCCACGCTCTTCGTGATTTGATGGTTTGTGCAGAGAAATCTGCTGTAATTCTGATGGGTTCTCCCTTGTAAGTGGTCTGTTTCTTGTCTCTGACAGCTTTTAATATTCTGTTCTTGTATTGAATTTCTGGAATTTTTATTATTATATGCCTGGGTGTTGCTCTGTTTGGGTTGTAGGTAGCTGGGGTCCTATATGCCTCATACATCTGAGTATCTTTACCTTTTGCTAAATTAGGAAAATTCTCCTGGATTATTTCTGTGAGTAGCTTTTGTAGTTCATTTGTTTGTGTCCCTACTTCTTCTTTTATGTTCTTAATCCTTAAGTTATGGATCCTCTTATCATCTTCTTGTCTTTGTATTATTGCTGTTTGTTTCTTTGTTATTTTTAAGAAGTTTTTCATTTCATTCTCCCATATTACAATTCTGCTCTCCAGTTCAGATAGTCTGTCCTTAGTTTCTTTCAAGCTGTTATGCCAGTCTTCGATAGACTTCTTAGTTTCTTGGTAGTCCCTTTGAACCTGCTTCATGTATTCTATGCTTTCCCTGTTTTCTCCATCAAACAATTCTCCCCTCTTTTTCTGTTCTTCCATTCCACCATCTGTTTTTTCTTGGGTGGGGCTTAGCATTTCTCTAACTATTTTGCATACTTCTAGCTTCAGTTCGTTGATAACTTCATTCCTGAATTGGTCTATGAGGCTCTCTATATGGTGCTTTATGTGTATTGGTGCAGTGTCCACTATTGCCTGTTTCTCAGAATTGGGGGCTGAGGAGCCTTTCTTGTTGCTGCCTCTTCCCATATTCTCTGTTCCTTATATATGCAAGCTTACATGAGAGGCCCAGCTTCTCTCCCTGTCAGCCACAGCCTGATCGAATTGCGCCGGTTAGGTGTTCCCACTCACCGCTGCGCACCAGGCAGCCTACGCGGGGGCCCGCCCCTCCCGGCCTCTGTCAGGCTCTGGGATCTGGGTTGAGCCAGCCTACGGGGTCCGCCGGCAGCATCACACAGGCCAGGCACTTTTCACCAATCCCGCCTGAGAGGGGAATGTGTGGCTGGAGTCGCCACCGCGCCCTGCTCCCGCAGGACTGCTCGGGCCCAGAAAGTCCGCTGGAGTCAAACTGTGGTGGAGTGTCAGTTTCTCTCACTCACCTCGCCACAAGTCAGAACATGCCTCCCTGCCCGTCCTGTTTTCGACTCCGTTCGCAGACTCCCGTTCTCAGAGTTTCCGCGCATCTCTCTCCTTGCTGAGCCGATGTAGAGGCAGCCAGCCACCGCGCGGCGGGAAACCCAAATCGCGGCTTCCAATGGCGCAGGGTCCAGCCTCAGCAGCGAGACTTTTCTGTTCCTGTTTTAGCACCAGGACTGCATTCCAAGTTGGTTTCTCTCAGCCGAGTTCGTTCCTGAGTCAGCAGAGCATAACTCCACCTGCTTATGTCTCTTTAGTCCGCACCATATCTGGCTTCTGAGCCTAGTTTTTCAGAGAGCCTCCGGTAGTTGCTGTTATCTGTCCGCCATGTTCTCCCGGAAGTGTCTGCAATTAAATTTTAAATATTTTATTTAAGCATACACATTATTTGAAGAAGCCAGCACTATACTCCATTGCAAATATATTCTTTTGTGTGGTTGTTGTTTGCTTCTAGTTGTGTTTGTGGTGCTGGGAACTGAACCCAGGACCTATTGCATGCTAAGCAAGTGGTATATCTCTGAGCTATATCCCCAGACCAGCAATTATATTCTGTACAAATCTTTCTTATTATGGCCTATGGATTCTGTTGGTGAATTGGGGGAATTTAAGAAGCAATTTTGGAGAGTACAGTACTATGAGTGATATAATTTGATAATATGTTAGATTTTACTTTCCAGAAATAAAAAGAAATGTGGTTAAGCTATGTATGGTAATTAGTTACTAAAGCAATTGGTTGTGTGAAATCACTTCTGGGCATCTTGCAACTCTATACAGAAGGCAGGCAGAGGGATGGCAACTCCATAGTTTTGTGGACTTGGTTGTCGGGTATTAAACCCAACACCACTTGCAGAGGATGTCTGTTACCACAGTGGTATTAAGTTTGGAAAAAATAATACATAAACAATTAGCATTTTTGTTATATGCTTAACAGCAGGTTTTTGATAAAATATTTTCTATATTACACAGTAGCCCTCTTCAGACAGTGCTTGAGATTATCCCATTATCTTAGAAATTCCCCTTTCTGTTTCTCAGTCTGTCTTCAAATGAATTAAAAGTTCTGATTTATTTCCTAGGGCATTATAAAATCTCCGTGAAAAGCAAATACTATTTGTAGTGGTGACAGGCAATTAGCAAAGCATTTAGATTTATTATGAAGCACTAGTGAAAGTGATATTTTATTTTCCTTTTACAGGAGTTGTAAAAACTAGCATGAAGATAACAGGATGCAATTCCTTCTTCCCCAGGGACCAGTCCTCAGTCCAAGTATAAGACTGCAAATTCTAGTTGCTATAATGTCTAAGTATTATTTACTTGTCTCCTCACTTCCAGAGTCGTTTTTTTTAAATAAAATAACCTTTTAAATTTCCTGCTTTGGCTTCTCCCAATGTACAAAGTTCATCTCAAATAATAGTTAACATATGTGGAGTCCCAGTACAGTATTGGTCTCTCTGGTCAGTTGTTCTACATTTTTTTGTCATTGTTGTAGTACTGAGGATTGAACCCATGGACACTCTACCACTGTGCTAAATCTCAAACCCTAATTATCTATCTATCTATCTATCTATCTATCTATCTATCTATCTATCTACCATCTATCTATCATCTATCTAATCTATATCTGTCTCTATCTCTATTATCATCATCTGTCTATATTTTCAGCCTGATTTTCATCTAAGTTCTTAGGTTGGATTCATTTGTGATCCTCCTGCCTTAAACATTACAGTATAAAAGCTAATTTTCTAAATTCTAGGACTACAGACATGGGCCACCACTTTCAGTTTACATCTTATTGAATGAAACTTCATGAGGAAGTTAGTCTCCATTTCCCCTTAGTGATGGAGAGGTGCTGGCACAGATATAATGAGATGATGGTAAAAAGCATCACTGGCACTGGGTTCCAGATCTGTTTTGTCAGAGGTAGATGACCATGTCATTTCTGAGTGTAACCTACTTCTCTCTGGGAACTCTCTGCTAAGTTTGTTTTCTGCCAATGACATCAATTCTTCTGATTCTCTAACAAATATTCCTCCTCTTTCTAATTTTGTCTTCCTCTAAAACATCACTTATAATATTTCTCAAATCATTAAAGATTAAATCAATTTTACAGTATTTTTAAAATGATACCAGCACTTCAACTCATAACCTTGTACTTGCCACCAGGTGCTTATGCCACTGAGCTATACCCCAGCCCAATTTTACTGTATTTCCTGCATTTGTGTCCTGGTGTTGACTTATACTCAGTATCAGGATGAAATCCATAATCACTTTCCCCAAATCATTATCTCTTGAGCTAAATAGTACTCTTACGTTTTTCTAAAGTTAGTGTTCTTCTAAATTTCTTTTTTATACACAACAGAGATGGAATTATATACAAATATGAACTCATCCATCATGCACATATATACTCACATATATAAAAATAGAGGTATAATTTTTAGAATGTAAATTATATTTTGTTTACTGTATGATACCATTAACAAAAATATTGCTAATATTAATCATATAGCATATTCTATAATACAGTACTGTAATGTACGCTAGCAATATCAGTAATACAGTTTTCCCTTGGTATCTACTGGGAACTGGTTCAGGACCCTCTTTTACATACTAAAATCAATGGATGCTCAAGTCTGTTATATAAAATGACAAAGTATTTGCACATAATTACCTAATCCTCCTATATACCTTAAATCATCTCTAGATATTTATAATAATTGATACAATATAATTAGCTTTTATACTGTACTGTTTAAGGAATAATGACATGAAAAAAATCTATAAATTCAGGATAGATGCAGTTTTCTTTTTCTTTCTGTTCACTCTCTTTCTTTGCCTCTTTTCCTCTCTTCTTTCCTCCTTCCCTCTCTCCTTTTCTGCTTTCCTCTCTTCATTATTTTTTTATTAAGCTTGATCTGAAGTTGGTTTAATCCTCAGATGCATAACTTGCATATATGGAAGGCTAGCTGTATAACTATATCAATAATAACCTTCTTTAATAATGCAATATTCTTGTAACAGCTATGTTTTTAATGACCACTACATCATCACTAAATGTGGTATTACAATAAACACAGTATATTGTGGTATATTCTGTATTACAGTATTTGTTAATAATTATGGCAACAACTATGCTAATTTACCAAGAACTTTGCCTGCACCCAGCACTCTGCAGGATCAATGCATGCATCATCTCTGCAGCTTCACAGGACATGGCTGAGGTTGGCAGGAAAACTCTATTTGGGTGATGAGATTGAGTGTTGGACATATTCCTGGACAAGGAGGGCTGATTCCTCTGCCCTCAATGCCCACTTCTCAACACTCTCCTCCATTGCTATGTGCTATAGTTTGGATCTTGGACATCCCCCAAAGGCCCACGTATTAAAAGTCTTGGTTCCTCGTGCGTGATGCTATTCTGAGAATGGCCTAGTAGCAGGAAAGAAGGTCACTAGAGTTGTGCCCTTGAAGAGGATATTAGGACCCAGCCCCTTTTCTTTCAGCTTTCCAACCACCAGGAGTTAAGCAGCCTTCTGGGCTATTCTTGCAGGCCATGATAAGCTGCCTTTCCACAGACCCAAAAGCAATGGTACTGAGTATATGCTGAGACCTCTGAAACCACAACCCAAAATTTGCCTTTCCTCCTTTAAACTGTTATCTTAGGCATTTTGTTACAGCAATTCAAGGCTGACTAGCATACTCCTTAGTCCAAGGAAACATTGATGATCCACTGTTGGGAGCCGCGTCTGTGATAGCTCGCCATGCACGGCGGACGTGCGGCCTGTGGTAAAGAGCAAAGCCTGAGGTAGATTACCCCTCCCATCGAGTACGTTAGTTTCCTGCTTACCGCGTAAACAACCCGCTCAACAATATAGTCTGCCTGGCAACTGATGATGTTAGCCAATCAGCTTGCCTTGCTTACTTTAACATGATTGGACACTGTATCCGTATATATACTGGTGCCACCCCTGGGGGGAAGAAGAAGCCCGGAAGTAGAAGCCCAGAAGGAGCCGCGGGGAGCGGACCAAAGGAGGCTTCGGCTGGGAGCGATCCCAGGGCAGGCTGTACGGAGAAGGAAAATAAAAGAAAAGGTTGTCCGCTGCCAGACTTTGTCATGTGTCCTTCCTGCCGGCCGGAAGCGACATCGACAATCCACAGGTCACTTTTCCTGCCTTTCCTCCAGAAGACCTATTGCAGCTGCAGTGCCACGTGTCATAAGCAGCTTGCAAGTGCTGTTAAGATGCTATATTAAAATGACCAGATAGTTCCAGATATTTAGGGAACACTTTATTTCTTGTACATGGTCCTGTCTTCCTCCAAAGTAAACAAAAACTTTTATAAATTCCACTGTTTTGGTGCTATTTGGTCAGTAATTCCTAAATTAGCTCTCACATTAAAAAATAATATACAAAGTTTTAATTAATATGTGTTCTGATTTTTTCATGTAACAAAATGTATAGAATTATGCTTAATTCTTTTCATGATAAAAACGTGTAATTGTTAAAAGATGATATTGATGTAGATGGTATATACTGTGAATATTCATGTTTTTAAGATTTTAAAGAATTTTTCAAACTTTAATGAACCTGGAAAATGTGGAGCTTATGAAATTAAGTAAACTGGAGGATACTTGATTAACATGTGACATAATCTCAAATATGTTAGAATATAAATACATTTTTAAGGGACAAGATGGGCCAAAAAGGTAATAGCTGTATTTTTAGGGCTTGGGAATTTGAATGATCATTATCTTTTCTCTTATATTTTTTGTGCATTTCAAAAATTTTCTACAATAAGCATGGGTGTCTTTTATAATTAAAAACATATTTTTAAATTAAAAATAATCACAGAGATTATTAAGCAAAATTCTATCACATATATCTTATCAGTAGGGATGTTCTGGAAGGTATTGGGCTTCAATTAAAGCCTTTTTTATGTTGCTATTTGTACTTAATGCCTTGCAAGCCTTCTTTAAGAAAATCTTGCAGCAGACGAGCTGCAGTCTTATCAAAAATCTCTGCTGTCAGTTTCAGCTCCTGTTTAAAGCCATTGTAAAGAAAGACACTTGCAGGGAAGTTTTTTGAGGTGTTTTTTCATGACCATTAATTTCCCACTTGCCTCAAACTTTCCTTTTAAGTTTAGGAAATTTGATTTTCATTGTCCTCCGAGGAAGCTAGATGGTGGACGATATGGATATCCTAGCCTTTCTCCCAAAGACTCTTATTTAAATTTAGAATATGACTACATGAAAAATATGTTGAGGAAAATCATCAGTAGGGCCATATGCTAGAGTCTCAAAAATCCTCCTAATTTCCATTTAACTCACATCATAAAAATCACCCTCCCATTCAATCAGACTATTACAAGGTGTTTTAGATGAGTGAATGCCTGTGAGAGGCGAGCTAATCAGAAGGCCTTGATCTTCCCAAGAGCTATTAATCTTTGTCTTTCATGTACTTCCCTTTCTCCCTTTCACACATGCACACTCTCTCTAGCACACACACTGCCGAAAGCAAAACCATAAAGAAGAAAGCTCTTATGAGTCCATAAAAGTGTGAATAAGACTCTAAATTTTATTTTTATTTACTGGAAATTTATGGAACAGGTGCCCAGGCACAGTGGTGATTCATAGCTGGCATCTCATTTCAGCAGCCCATCCTGCTTGGCTCTGTGGTGCTCTCATTACGTATGGACCAACCCTCCCCCAAGAAACACCCTGCAGAGAGCTTCATCATGCCTCTGGTGGTCCCCCACCAACATGCATTTTGATGGCTTTCATTTCTGATATGTACTGTCATTATATTTAACAACTCTTTATACGATCCACCCAGGTCAGTTAAAGGATGCTTCATTGCTAGTTAGATAATTATAAGATGCAATTCATTTAACATGCCCAATGATTCATGCTTAATTTTCTTAACACATGCAATTTTAAATGACCTGCGTGTGGCATTGTGGTCTTTTTAACAGGATAACTCACCGCATGACACGCTTGTGTTTAGTAATACCATCAGTATGGTTGTGGGTTTTGTTTCAATTATTCTGTTTCCCATCTTGCTGCTTAAACAAAGAATTCTGTGGGTGGACTAGCCTCCTTTCTCAGATGTCCAACTCTTGGGCCAGAAGAAGCACTCTGGTTTCCTCACTTCTGTTAAAAGGGCAGCTAATATGATGTGATATAGAATATTTTCATTATTCTGTCCTTTAGCAGATTTAAAGAAAGCAAATGAAATGTGTTTTTTCCACTGCCAGAGGCTATGAATTACTTACACTTTTTCTGTTAATTCAACTATATTTTGTAGTTGGGCATTAAATGTATTTTGCCTGTAATGCACATTAGCCTGATGAGAAAACAAAGGTTTAAAAGCCCATGGTGTTGGAGGCATACATTCATGAAAGAAAGATTTAAAATTTTCAATTTCATTTTCCGATTTTGGTTATTAAACTTTCTTAAGTGACTTCATGGAATTACAGATCTATTCCATATAGGTGTATACTTTACCCACTCAAACAGTGGGCTTCCAACCATGTAAAACAGGAATTTATTAGAAGCTATATTTTCGCACCTACTTTTCATTGGGTTGATATTCATTTCCTGTTAAGAAACTCCCAAAGAGCAAAGGTGGTCTCAACCTTGTGTCTCGAGAATATGTTAACTTACATGGCAAGTTCTTAGGGTTTGTTCACTAGCAGAGCAAACCACATTTTGAAGAGAACATGACTTTACAAGGGGGATTAAGAAACTGCTTTTTTGATGGATTTTTTGTCACTGGAGATTGAATCCTGTGCCTTCGCACTGAGCTATATCACAGGTCTATTCCTTCCCTTTTCTCTCCCTCTCCTCTGTCTCTCTCCTTCCTCATGTCTTACCTCTCCCCTTTCTAATTCTGCTTTCTCTTTCCCTCCCCTTCCTTTCTTATTTTTGAGAGTGTCTCAAAATTGCTCTGGCTGGGTTCCCACTTGCTGTCTTCTTGCCTCTGGGATTACAAGCATGTACCAATTATTCAATCTGTATCCTGAGATATTTACTGTAGCAATTTCAGTGTATATATTTATAACTATTACTAGTTATGCAAATGGAGGTGCTAAGGCTTAGTCATAGCCACAGATGAAAAGGCAGCCTTAATGCGGATGGAATGGGATAAAAGTTCTATTTCCCAGGGTCTTTCAGTCTCACATTATAACATTTTTTTTTTTTTCATGTGGATGAGGTTGGAATAGTGTTTTTACTTTTCTTTCAAGTTAGATAAAACAGAAAATTTGGCAGTTTGGCTTTCTGTGGAACATAAGGTTACATACACAGTTTGATCAAAATACAGAGTGTCTAAATTAAACATTATTACAGTAAAAGACACATTGTCATTAATCCTCCTTAAAGTACTCTTCTCACTTCAAATGTGTTTATCTCATTGTTCTTGCCATTTCTGAAGCAGGTCTGGAGGTCCTTTTTCATGAAGGTCTTTTTGAGGTGTGATTAAAATCACAGTGACTGCTGTTGCTGAGTTCCATCCAAAGGAAAGATAGGCTGGTAAAAACATCAGTGTGTCTTCTCCACCTTAACACCAGATTGGTCAATATACCATCTGGTTCTTCCCCAAAGACTAAGGGACCTCTAAAGATAAATATTTTGAATTGGTTCAAGACAACAAGGCAGCTACAACCACACAAGTAAAGACAGTCACAAAAGAGCACTTCTAGAACTGCTTCAGAAAGTGGAAAGAGTGATATGATAAGTGACCTTGAAGTGAGGGAGCGCATTCTGAAGGGCACAAATGGTGATGTGTCTTCCACTGTAATAAAAAAATTAACATGAAACATTCACTGTGCTTCTCTGTAACACAGCATATATATATCTTTCTCCAAACACAAATTTTTATTGCTATAATTGTTACTTGCAGACAACATGGGAATCCTAATTTCAATAAAGGCATTTCAGTTTTTTTCAAAGGAGACCTTACTGAGTTCTAAAGCAAAAAAAAAAAAAAAAAAAAAAGTACTGCTGAGAAAAGCCTGTAGTTTTAAATAAAAAGCTATTTCTTTAAAAAAATTATACAATATTAAAAACATTACAGAAATAAATTAAAGATTTTTGGGAGATATGTATGTCCATTATTGCAAATCTCATTTGTGTACATGCTATTTAGGAACATTAAAATAAATTACATGTATGTTCATGCAGTAAAAATTTGCTTCATTCACAGCTCCACGTGAAACTGTGGTTTTCTTTTTAAGACTGCCAAAATAATGGTGCATTCAAAGAAAGTATGAAGTGCTCTGGGATTCACACGATATTACAGCCTTTCTCTGAGTTCTGAATAAAATACAAATTAAGATAAAAATAGTCCTAGAACATCTTTCAAACAAACTAGCCAGTTGTGCCCAAGCCTCCCATTAACACATTTTCAAAACCCTCAACATGCATTTTGTTGCCACCTAATGTTTTACTAATATTTAGAAATACTCTCACAGTGGGAATTTGCAAATGTTCTCACCAGAACTTGGGTAAACTGTATTAGCATAATTCCAAATCCGATTGCTTTAATGTGGGGAGGGATAGAGAGCAGATCTGCTATTTTGCAGTCATGAATTTAAGAAGGTGAAAAGAACACTGAGAAAAATCCATGAAGATATTTAAAAATAATGATAGTTTACCTGGTACAGTTATTCTCAGTGTGGTGTCCTCTAGCCACAATTTATACAGCATTCAAACACTTCTTACGAATTATCTAAACCAGAAAGAAGAAAGTATTATATTCTCATATACTCAGCAATGAATTTATACAAATACCAAGGTTTTGTTACATTTGTTTCATTTTTAAAGTGGAATTAATTTAATGCAATTCATTAGAGATCATTTGATGCCTACATACTTAACTATGTATCTTTAAATGGTATAGGGATTTTTTCCACTACACCATTATGCTACTTACCATAATTAAAGATCCTTTTTTAGTATCATCTAATGTTCAATTCACAATCAAATGTCCCTCATTGTCTCAATAATATGTTTTTGCGATTGATTTCCTTTTTTTGGATCAAGAAGTAAGATTTGTCTGTTGCTAGGCATTGTATGCATTTCTCAGACCCTTTTCCTTCTCCTCACTCCTTCTGCTGTTTCTTCCCTGCTATTGACTTGATGATTAATCTTCTAGGTCATCTTGGCTGGCCCATGATGACCAAATTTTTGGTCAAGCATGTGTTTCTTTGAGTATTTATTATGTGATAATAGCATTTAAATTTGTGGAGTTTGAGTGAAACATTGTTCTACTTAATGTGGGTGGGTCTCATTCAATCAGTCAAAGACCTGAATAGAACAAAGACTGACTGACTCTCCTGAGCAACAAGGAATTCTTCCAGCAAGTAACCTTTAATCTCTACCTGCAGCACCAGCTCTTTCTGGGTCTCTGGTGTACTGGCCCACTCTGCATAGTTCAGACTTGCCAGCCTCCATCTTTATGTGAGCCAGTCTCTTAAAATCTCTCTCTCTGGAAGCTGGGAAGATGACAGAACAATAAGTAGCAAAATAAAAAGCCTCTCTGAGAGAAACAGCCCAGATGCTGGAATATAGCATTCTGGAGAAGACCAGAGGAAGGAGATGAATCCTCTCGACCCAGGAAGAAACTAAAGAGAAAGAAAAGAAAAGAAAATCTTGGACAGAAGGCAGTAGTTAGGCTCTCATCAGAGCCGGTCCCACTGTGTGTGAAGTGCTACTCCAATCCAGAGATGCTTGTTCACAGTGAAGTTGGGATTTGGCAAGCCCAAGGGCCTCGGAGGGAGGGAGGATGTGGTTGCAGAGGAGAGCAGCGGACCAGAGAGCTGCACTCGCTCATGGTGCACATGTCTTCCCATGGGAGTGGGCGATTGGCTGGGCTCCATTTTGGAGTCTGGCAGGGAAGTCCAGAACCAGAACTGTAGCTGGCTTCATTCAGCCTCTCCTAGTGCAAAGCAAATTGTTGAGAATCGCTTGGACTGAGTCCCACACCTGGGTGCAATCCAATAGCCAAGGCTGAGGCTTCCTTGAAGCTATCCTTAACTGGCCCAGACTGCACAGCTCCCAATGGTTAACCAGTTCAGAAGGGAGGGGCCAGCCTGCCCCACCCCTGCTTATACTCCAGTAGTCATCAGCAGGTTGAGGAAAGCAGCAAACAGCAGAAATCCCTAGCCAGCATCCTTAGAGTAATTATAGCCAATACAGGAAGTTTCAGGGACCCCACTACCCAACTGCCTGGAAGAAACCAGGAACATGACAAGAGGAAGAAACAAAAGGTGGTCTCTGGCCTCCAACCCAAGCAGTACTGGTCCAGGAGAGGTAAACACAGACAAGATCTAGAGTTGCACACCTGCAGTTTCTGTAACAACAGCATCTGACATAAAGAAAAAACTTCATGAAATTATAAAAGATCTTCAAGCAGAACTATTATTACAAGTAAAGGAAGACTATAAGAAAAATAATAAAAGAAATGCTAAGTAGCTCTCAAAAAGACACAGATGGAAGAATAGAGGAGCATAGAAAAAAGAGGGAAACCCTCAATGAAGAATATTAAAGAAATCTAAAATACATGAAATAGATTTAAAGGGATTACCAGGAAATTAAAAACTCCATTGAAAGTTGGCAAAACTGCTTGAAAGAAACTCAAGGTAGACTATCAAACCTTGAAGACAGGTTTTTCAACTTGTGATTGCAAAAGGAAAGCTCTCTTAAAAATAACAAGGACACAGGAAGTAACAATACAAAGGCTAGAAGATGACAAGAGGATCTATAACTTAAAAATAAAAAAATGTGAGTGAAGAAGTAGAGGTGAACACAAAAGAAAGACAAAGGCTATTTACAGAAATAATTAAAGAATACTTCCCAAACATAGGAAAAGGAAATGGTATTCAGATATGTGAGGCATACAGAACTCCAGCCAGCTATAACCAAAATAGATCTACACCAGACATATAGAATACTAAAAGCTGACAGAGAAAAGAAACAGATCACCTATAAAGGAAAACCCATCAGAATCATGGCAGACTTCTTGACACAAATCATCAAATCAAGAAGAGCTTGGAGTGAAGTATTCCAAGCGCTGAAAGAAAATAACCTCCAACCCAGATTGATGTACTCTGCAAAACTATCTCTCAGAATTAATGCCAAAGAGGAACTGGGGGAGTTCATGACCACCAATCCAACCCTACAAAAAATACTGAAGGACATTTTAGAGACAGAACAAAGGCCATGGTTTCATGGTCCCCTCAGTGGCAGAGGGGACTCACTGAATGGGGCAGACATTGGAATAAGGGGAAAAGTAGACAACCAATGGCAGAAAAATAACATGGCAGAGATGAGGCAGAGAAGGTTGGCTATAATTGCTAACAAGAATGGCCTTGATACACTTTTAAAAAGAAACACAGACAGAGTGGATCAGGAGATGGGGTCCATCAAGATGTTCTATATAAGAAATATAATTAACCTGAAAAAGGATTTGTGGACTGAAAGTCAAACATGAGAATATAATGTCCTATGTGACAGGGAATCAGAAAAAAGTGGGGTAGCTCGCCCATCAGCTGCAAATTGGTTGGGAAGAGATAACACTTTTATACAATGGAGAACTACTCAGCTATAAGGAAGGAAAACCTTGTGATAAATGTATCTCTTGAAGGTAAGTGGATACAACTTGAGACCAAGCTCAGGGGTAAAAAGTTTCAGAATTACTTAGGTAAATAGCCAGTTGCCTCCCTAATCTAAAAAACTAAAGGAGTTAGTGGGATACAAAATGTACAATGCACCTTGTGAAAGTGAAAGGGGAGGAATTGTCTAAAAAGAGAATACAGTGGACATTATTAATCTTGCATCACCATTTGAAACCCACATTGTTTTCATCCTCTGTTTAGTTTGGTTATATTCTGTCCCAGTTTGTTTACTTTACTAGATTTGATGGCATGGACAGCTATTCCAAAGATAGCAGGATATACTGTGGTAACCATTTTTGATTTCCTATTAACTTAATCTGAAGCCCTGTATTGCTTTCACTATCTTGGTTTGACTGATTTTATTTGAATCTGTTTTGTTTGCTAGTATCAAATCTGAGGGTATAGGCAACTACTCTGAAGACAATAAGATTCACTAGGATACCTATTCTGGTTTGACTATTATCTTCTTTTGAAGTCCTATAATGTCGCCAATGTTTTGTTTTATTGATTTTGTACTGTACCGTTATGTTCAGTTTTACTATGCCTGATGATATGGGCAATTCTATTGAAGATAACAAGAAACATCACGGTAACCATTGTAGATCACCTTGTATTGTGGTTTTAAGTCATGTACTATGTCCATCCTTTTGTTTTGACTGACCCCATTTTGTTTTCTCTCATTTGGTTTTATTCTCTTCAAAAGAAATCTCTCTCTATATATATACACATCCTGTTGGTTTTGTTTCTCTAGAGAACTGTCAGATGCACCCCAATCTGAATCTGTGTTTTTGCTTCTTTGTGCTGTGATTTTATGCACCTTCATCTTCCTTACTTCCAGTCCATGGAAGCTCACTTTAGGACTCACTGTTCAATGGAAGCACCAGTCACATGTCACTATTTAAATCCAAATGAACTAAAACTTATAAAGCTAAGAATTTGATTCTCCAATGGCACTAGCTACATCCGGTGTATACAGAAGCTGAGCTACTAGAGAGACTGACTATAGAAAATTCCCATCATTACAGAGAATTCTGTGGGACAGAGCTTTATAAGCAGCATGGGCATGACAAGGTCCAGTGTTTATTCCGCAGGCAGTGCATGAATTGGTCTTTCATGTTTTGTTTCCTTCATCATTGTCTTTTTCTCTTATGCAAGCTTGCTTGTGTTACGGCTCTTACTAAGCACTTTCTTCCAAATCCACGTAGGCTGTGGCCTTGCCCTGACGTGTCTGACACTGACTCATTGCCTCCCACCTGTGTCTCACCTCCTTGTCCCTGGCATTTCTTGGCATTCGTTACTCTCACTCTCCCATGCTTACATTCAGACTCACTCCAACTCTTCTCCCTTAATCACTGTGTCTATGTCTAATCTCTTTATCTACTTCCAATATGCTTTCTTCATTGCATAATGACATCAGGAGCAAGTGGGTGAGAAAGCAAAATGTATTGTTTTTGTGCCACATTAAATACCCTGTTTTTCCCATTCCTACTTCTCTTGCCTTATACAAACGAGACCATGTCTGCCTAAACTACTAGCTTGTGGGACGGTCTACCTAAACTGATATGTGCTTTTCTAAATGAAACAGCCAGTGTAAGATCAGGGCCATTTGTAAAGAGGAAGGACCGTGTCATCTTATCACCACTGTATGCCCGGTGCCCGCCATAACAACTGACAGAGCAGCTGTGTGCTTCCCAGGATCACCTCCTGCTTCAACACTCTTCTAGTTCCTACAAAACACTCTCATACTGGTTTATTTCCCTTTTCTCTACCTGGTTATTTCCTTTAGCCAAATTGTTGTAGTTGTAAGAAATTATACCATGTATACGTGCCTTCCTTAAGATACTCTATAATCTATTGAGAGATATATTGTTAATGGCCTCATAGCTGTGTGGGACACACGTACTCACACACACACACACACCCCACTGGCTTCTGTAATTTACTTCAATTCAGTTCCCCAACTGCATAAATGTGGAAAGAATTAACCTTCAACCAATCCAATTTTGATGTCTTTCTAAAATTTCTATGGTCTCTAAATCTAATTTTCTTAACTAATTCTTTTTCCCTTTCAATTTAATTTAGATACAATTTTTACAGAAAACTTTGTGCAACAGGTTTTACTCTCCTTGTTTTAATCTCCAGGTCCTGATACAACAAATTATTGATAATTGGGGGTGAGATTTACAATAACAGAAACCGAATTTCTCATAGTTCTGGAGTCAATGTGTTGGTAAGGTTGGTTCCTTCTAGAAATTCCATTATATGCCTTTCCTGCAGACCAGGGTGATGACTGGCACTTATTAGCATACCTTGACCTGGGGACTCCTCACTCTAGCTTCTGTCTTTGTTGTTATATACTTTCTTCTCATGTGTCTGTATTCAAATTTTGTCTTCAGGTAAAGGTAGCTGTCATATTGGATGTAAATATTAACTTTGCATGTCAATGTGACTGGGCTAAGAGATGCCCAGATAGCTGGTCAAACATTGTTTCTGTGAGGGTTTTTCTGGAAGAAGTAGATCCAACCTTATAATTTGAATGATCATCTTTCAATCTGTTGAGGGCCCAGACAGAGCAAGAGGGTGGAGAAAGGATGAGTTTTTTCTCTGTTTTCTCACCTATCCTTGCTCTCAGACATCAGGGTTCTTTGTTCTTGGACTTTTGGACTGGGACTTATGGCACTGACTTCAATACCTTTTGAGACTTTGAACTTGGTGTAAATTGTACTACCAGCTTTCCTGTGTCTCTAGATTGCAGATTATGTGACTTCTCAGCTTTCTGAATAACATGAGCCAAATTATTATGTATATACATACACACACATGCATGAATACACACAAACAAACATGCAGCTTCTGTTTCTCAGAAGAACTCTAAGTAGTGACGGGTTTAAGGGCTCATTCTACTCTAGTGTGACTTCATCTTAATTGACTACACCCTCAAAGCTACTATTTCCAAATAAGGCCACATTCATGAATACTAGGGGTTACGACAGAGCATGTATTTTTAGGAGATGCAATGAAATCTGTAAAGTTTTTGGCAAATGCTCTTCAGAGCTTTTATTAGAAAAATAGTAGATATTCACATAGTGCATAGTACAGGACAATGGCATTATTACAATTTGGCTGTGTTGGAGTGTGTCCCCCAAGGATTTGGAGTGTTGAAATTGGAGTGTGTTTCCCAAAGTTCATGTGTTAAAATTTAATCTTCATCTTGAGGGATTATGAGTATGGAAACTTAACCCACCTCTGATGTTGAAAGGTGGTGCCTTTGGAAGGCATTTAGGATTAGATAAGGTCTTTGGGGTGGCATTAGCATGACTGAATCCTGCTGCCTTTAAAAGAAGAGGGGGAGACATCAGAAGAGACACAATGTATATATGCACACTCCCTGCTATTGTCATGTGATTGCTGGCTCCATCTTGGAACTCTGTCAGTAAGGAGGCCATCAATAGGTTCCATCCCTTGAGTTGTACCTCCAAAACCATGAGCCAAAACTACCTCTTTTTATAATTTATTCTATGACATTATTGTGTTTTTGGCAAGAGAAAGGACTGAAACAAGTACTCTAAGCTTTTATGTATTTTAGCTTATTTTATCCTCATAGCAAACCTACCCATGGGTACCATCATTACCACCTGTATTTGTTTTAAAATCCACTTTATTCTTATATAAAAAGAAAGAAAAAGAAGAAGAAAAAAACTACAACAAAATTTTACAGTACATCAATCAGGGTAACAATAGTTCATAGAATGTGCATTGTCATCCCCAAATCATTCACCCAGAAGACAGAATATCTGCCTTCAATTGTCTGAACATTACCAATACAAATCTTTCTCTTTAGCAAAGCCAGAGGAATCAGTATCTTAACTATTTTTATATACATATATGTACACATATACATATGATTTTTCCTTCAGTTTGTCACACTAATGAAACAATATGATGTTTACATGTGTGACCTATTTATTTCACTAATGAGTATGTTCTCAAGATGCATATATTTACATAGAAAAGTGTCCAATTTTTCATTCTTTATGACTCAGTAGTACTCCATTATATAAAAATGCTACATCTTTTTATCCATCCCTCAGTTGGTGGGCATTTAGGTTGTTTCAAGATCTGGCAATTATAAACTGTGCTGCAATAAACATGGGTGCACATTTAAAACAATGATGTTTTAAATTCTTTTGGGAAGATACCCATGAGGGGAATAGCTGGTTCGAATGGGACCTTCATTGCTAGGTTTTTGAGAAATCTTTGCACTTATTTCCACAGTGGTTGCACCAGTCTGCATTCCCAACAGTGGAGAAGGGTTCCTTTTTCCCCACAGCCCCTCCAGCATTTGTTATTGGTTGATTTCTTGATACTAACCATTCTTTCTGGGGTAAGGTAGAACCTCAGTGTTGTTTTAATTTGCATCTCTCAAATGACCAGTGATGCTGAACATTTTTTTTCACATACTTATTTGCTGTTTGTGTTTCTTCACTGAGAAGTGAACATCTATATTTAAAATATGAGGAAATCGAACCACCGCAAAATTATGCTCCTGGCCTGGGATCACACAGCTTCTAGACAAGCTGATTTTATGGTCTGTGATCTTAAAGAGTACATTGTTGAATGTATTAACTTTGCCATCAATTTGGATTCTAGACCTCCTACCTTGCAAAGTCACTGAACTCATTCATCAGTGAGCTGAGCTGAACTGTTAAGCCAAGTGGCAGGGCCACATGCAAAGTGACTTGTGTTTGACTTTGGAGAGCTAGCTGGAAAGTGCTTGTGTGGCCCCTTGTGCCTCTCTGTGTCCCCAATGTAAAGTAAGAGAGTGGAGGTAAGAGCAGCCGAACCCTTTCTATCTATCACAGGGAGAGATCAAACCAAGCTGAGGCTCCATTTGACTTAGTGATGTAATCACATATTCTAGCTATTTCTCAGGCAATTTGTCCTTAGGAATTGATCAGCCACTTGAGAGAGAATTTTCAATTACATGTGTATTGTTCTAAATTCACTCAAAGGGAATCAACATCGCTGTCCAAAGTGGCATGTTGATTTTGCCCAGAGCAGACATTTCTATTTAGTGTCCCATTTGGACAAGAGCTGTTAATGCTGACATCGGGTATTTAGGCTTTTAACTCTAACTTAAAGCTATTTCCAACGCGGATATTTCCTGACACTCAGGTCACTCTTCTGTGCTGCATTCATCAGTGCAGCTCACAGCTTAGTTCCTCTTTTGCCTCAGTGACAGCCATAGTCACTCACTAAGTGGAACAGTGCCTCTGGTGGAATATAGAGCCAGATCACGTTTGTTTTTTTTTTTTTTTTTTTTTTTTTTTTAAGACAGAAAGTTTGAAAGGTGACAAAAATTTACTGCAGTAAAAAACAAAAAGCATCAAGTCAGGTTTGGAGGATGGCGATGTGGACCAGTTCTGTGAGATTTATATGGTCTTTAGGTGTTGACTGAATGCCCTAAATATCTTATTAGGGTCCTTACTGGCATTTAATCTGGGATCAGAAAGGGATGGGCTTTTGTGATATATGCAAACATCTGACTTCCTACAGCTGACTGTGAAGAATCTATGCTTCAAAGATAACCTGTCACTTACAAGTAAAGACAGTGGCTATGGTCTGGCCTCTGGCCTAGCTGATGTGTACAGGATGTGTGGGGCGAATAAAGAACTTTGAGAACATTTCAAATTAATTGCTAGTACCAGCTTGTAAATTACCACTGTAAATACATAACTTAATGACCTGCAACAGACTGACCCTTAGTTGTGGGTAATCACAAAAAGTTTCACAGGTTGACCCTGTAATGTTCCAAAGTAGGATATTTGTTAATTTCATATGTCATGTATCACTGGTGTCATTTAAGGCTACTCTAAGTTAGAAACAAGGACCTGTCTGTTTAGAGGGCCAAAGGCTGCTCCCACAAGACTGGTAAGCTGGCATCACAAGGTTTCCCCAAGCCAGCATCCATCAGGGGTCCCTCTCCGTGCTTGTGCCTTCTGCCTCCATGTTGAGAAGTGTCTTCACAGACTGCTGGTGGAATGGAAGAGGAAGACTGCTTTGGTTGAGTTCTTCTGGAACTGGTGTGTCACCAAGTCTTCCACATATGGTTGTTGGTACAGTGGTACAAAAGGTGTTCCCTAGAAGAAATGTTCATCTGGAACCTCAAAATGCAAGCTTAGGAGGAATAAATGTGTTTGAACATGTACCTAAGATAAAGATCTTAAAATGAGATCATCCTCCATTAGGGTAGCTCTAAATCTAGAGACAGATGTTCTGAAAAAAGGTAGAAAGAGAAAAGACAAAGAGACATATAGTGCAGAAATCCAGGTAAAGATGAAGGCAGATGAAGCTGAGTGTGGTGGCCCACTCTTGTAATCCCAGAACTCGGGAGGCTGAGACAGGAGGATCATTGTGAGCTCGAGACCAGCCTGGGCTACAAGTGAGCTCAAGGCCAGCCTGAACCACATAGTGAGACCCTGTCTCAAAAAACAAAACAAAAACAACGATGAAAGCAGAGAGTGGAGTGGTGTTACCCTCCTTCTGTTGAAGAGGAATGATATATCAAGTCTCTGACTTTGGAGGTAGAATTAGAGTTGATGGACGAATTGTACATTATGAGAGATATATGAGAGATCTTGATTCCCAGGGACAGTGGAGACCACTGGATAGAACTCACTGGTACAGTGGAGACTCCTCACTGTTCTCCTGATCTCCTGAATGACCTGATAGGTGTTTTGATACTTCTAGACCCCATTGCTCCCTTAACCAGGCCACTTGTCAGTGTGGTTTATGCAGCTGATCACTTTGAGAGATGAGGTAATGACTTGACTCTACTTGTTTATTATGTGCTATAAAAACTGTGGCTTCCCAATTTCAGAGTCTCTGGTTGTGATTCAGCATCTAGTAACGCTTCTGCGTTACCTGTGGGACTTGCTGTTGTGTTATGAGCAGTGATGTCTGCTGTCTCTGATCTAGTCATCTTTTCTTTCTGATAGAATCGATGAAGCAGCAAGAAGCTAGATTACCAGATGCTAAGAAGTTTGATATCAAATCCCAAAATGACACTGTCACTGACAGGTGAGTGAAGTCACAGGAATACTCCCTGCCTGCAACTGTGCCCACGATGATAGACAGATCAAATTTATGTAGGGTCTGCATGCACTAAGGATTTTTCTACCTGTGTTCACTTAACACTCATGGCAATCTCAAGAGTCAAGGGTTTCATTATTTTAATGATATGGAAAGTAGGGCATGCAGGGCTACACAATTCATTCAAGGCTATAGAGCAGGACAGAGGCAGAACTGTGCCAGGAGGCCAGAAAAATGGCTTAGAAGTCCATGCTCTTTGTCAGATAGGCCAGGATCATAGGAAATGAAGTGGTTGATGCTTTTACTTCCTCCTCATTGCTCTTTGTTTATGGGTTTTAAGGATGAGAGAAAAGTAGATGAGAGGGAGCAAATGAAGCCCAAGTGCTACAGCACTCTTTAAGGGCTGCAGAGAAGAGGAACATAGGTTTTTGTCCCCAGACTCCAGCCTTCACCCATGACCTGGGGTCCCAAGCTCTGGGGCTGAGGATGTGAGTACATCAGTAATAAAGACAAGCAGCCCGTGCTGAGCTCTTGTATGGCCTGTGGCAAAAGGGATACTTTCCTACGTACAGTCCGGCCTCTTTTACAGTGGACCCCACAGCCATGGATTCAGGTGATTGTGGAGCCTGAAAAACAACAACAACAACCTTTTTCAACTTACCTGGACATGTTCGGACGTTTTTCTTGTTATTAGTCCCTTAAAAATATAGTATTACAACTGTTTACATTGTCTTTACTTTGTTTTGTGTTTACATTGTGTTAGGTATTATGATTACTCTAGAGATGACAATGCACATGGGAGGATGTGCACAGGTTATTTACAAACCCGGTGTCATTTTATGTAAGGGATTTCAGTGTCTGCAGATTTGGGTACCTGTGGGGCTCCTGGAACTGGTTCCTCACAGATCCTAAGGAATTACTGTTTATTGTTATGCATTTCTCACTGGTTATTTCTTTTTCCAGAACATTGAAGTAGGCAAACAAATATTAAAAATTGAAAAGTAGAAGTATAAAAGCTTGCAACATTATTTGAAATTAAAATATCCTTTTACTCAAATCAGAATTTGTTGTAACTCTACCTTCTTGACTTTAAAGGAAACAAAGTCATCAATATTTTCAAAACTGACTTCATTCCTTCTTTACTTGTTTTCAATGGAGCCTTGTGAATTAAACTAAATGAAAGTAACTTTGAAATTATGCTCATGAACTTAAAGCATTAGCAAAAGACATGAATATTCCTCATGAATTTGAAAATGAATGAAAAGGAAAGGTAAAGAGATTGGAAATGTATGAATCACCAGAGGAGAGTATAAATTATTATGGGGAAAGTGGGTATCAAATCGAAATTTAGAAAGTTATAAATCCCTTAATTTAACATTTGAAATGGAGAAATGCAAAATTAAACAAACTATCTTCAGATTTTGAATTTTTAACCAAACAGTATTATTCTGCATGAATACATCTGATTTTCAAAAAGCTGCCACTGACTCAGCTCTGAAACACTCTGATGATTTAAGCTCTGGACAGATTTTATCTGAAATATTTCAAGCAGTTTGCAATGTCAGTAACCTATAATATAAAATCAGCATCATGTTTTCATCTTCTAAAAGTTATTCATGAGCTTTGATTAATGAAATTTTATTCCAATTTGGAATGGTCTTGAGAATTTTTTAACCAGTATGTATCGCAATAGTATTCTGTAGAATAAATTTCAGGAAATTAAAACATGTAAGATTGTTATCTGGTCTGTGGAAACTGTTAAACATGGCAATTCACTCACTCAAAATAAGAAAATAAGTAAATTTACAAAATCTTATTGAGGAGCTCGCTTTCATAAAAGTCAGAAGGTAGAATGACAATAAATGTTAGTTTTTTTAGTATAAGTAAGATATTTAAACTTAGGCCAGGGGTTTTAAACTTTAGCTCAGTAGCAAAAGTGCCTGTTTGGCAAGCATGAGGTCATGAGTTCGAACCCTGGGGAAAAAAAAAAGATATTTAAACTTAAACTAGTGTTATGAGTTTTAATACATTATTTGTAAAATGCTTAACTTGGGAAAAATCAACTATTAAAAATGTCTATGGAAGCATGCATATAGGGGTGCAGCTCTTCTGTTACAGGTACAAATTTGGCTCAGCATAGCACTGCTGGATACTGGCTTCACTGAAAATTCTGTTACTCTGTTTTCTTTCCAGTTTTTTTTGCATTATCTTTATTTCAGAAATACTCTGTTTTTCAACAATAAAAAAAGGTTGGTGATTTTTGTAGTCAGGGTTTGCAAGGAAAATAATTTAATGCAGGACACATAATTCATAAAATTATTTTATGATAGTCAATCAAAGAGTCAAATACAAAAGAAAGAGTGCAGGAAATCTGTCCACACACTACGACCCCAATGAATCCAGTTGAGGACCTGGATCCCATGACAATGTCCTTCATGAGTCCATTTGAAGACCTAGAGCCCGTAACAATGCCCCGCATGAGTCCATTTGGAAGCTTAGAGCCCACAACAATGTCTCATGCCAATATTTTTCATGGATTTGTGCTGGGAAGCTCAAAGGTCAGCACTGAAAGCTAGAAAGTGTGTGTCAGAGGGATGAAGGATCTGTGCCAGGTTTAGGGATCTGCACTGGAATTGGGAAGCGATGCTCAAAGTAAGGACTAGAGCCCCTGAAAAGTACCACAACCATCTTCTGCAACAACAAGGTCCCAAGCTCCTCTGATGATGAGAAAAGCAGAGTTCATGTCAGGAACCATTATGACAGGCTTCTTCTGGAGATTGACCAGCACACCATCTTCCTCTCCTGAGCAAGGAAGCAATGCTCAAAGTGAGGACCAGAGTGTCCCCACAGTGAACTGCAACTATTCTCAGTCACAAAGACCCTCAACTCTTCTGACTATGAGAACAGGCAAGTTTATATCAGGAAAGAAGCTTGACAGGCTCCTCCAGGACAGCCAATGGCAACAGGAGAACCAACAACACCCAAAAGAACCAACAACAGTAACTTTTTTCTCTCTAGTTCTTTTTACGTTGGCAACAATCCTCAGGTGGGCTCTTCACATCTGATTCAGTTCAGCTGGTATAACAAGTTACCAGTTAACAACCCACCACAGTGTGTGGTTTAGTGTGAAGGCACTAGATTCAATCCTCAGTACTGTAAAAAATACTTCTTTTTAAAAAATTTTATTTAAAGAAAGACTAAAAACAGAAAATGGGTAGAAATAATACATACTTTCAAAGAAAAAATAAACAGTAAGATCACTAGTTGATGTTTACATATTGTCTTCTTACAAATAGTTGTTCAAGATACGAAAGTGGATAGAAGTCCTTTGTCTGAGGGACAGTTCACTAAGATTTTTTCCCAGTTTGTGGGTTTTCTTTTCACTATGCTGGAGATTTCTTTTGACATGCTAAAACATATAAAGGATTAAAAAAATCAGACCCCTCGAATTTAAAGATCCAATAAAAAAATGGGCATCTGAGATGAATACACAATTCTTAGATGAAGACATACAAGTGCCAAATAAATACATGAAAAACTGTTCATCATCATTACTCATTAGAGAAATGCAAATTAAAACCTGTCTTAGTTACTTCTTACTTGTTTCTGAGACAAAATACCTGAAGCCCAAGCTGGGAAAGAAAAGATTTATTTCTTACAATTTTTGGAGGTTTCAGTCCACACTCATTTGGCTCCAAGGTAGGCGGGTATGGCTGGGCCACAGTTCATGGAACCAGCAAAGAGCAAGACACACCTTTTTCCTGCCTCTACATCACATTCTGGGTCCACCCCTAGGTGGGTGTAGCACTGACACCATCAATCCAAGCACTAGACAATGAACCAATTACAAATGCACAATGCAGACTCATGAGGCCTGGGGGCCACCGACGTAAACCATGACATTCCACCCCGGAAGCACCCAGGACTCATGTACATCCTTTATGCAAAACACATTTAGTCCAACTCCAAGAGTCGCCAAACTCCTAACAGTTTCAGCATTGCTGAGAAGTCCAAGTTCCAAGTGTCCTCCAAGATCTATGGCAAACTCTTAACTGTAACCCCCTGTACAAATGAAACAAGTTTAAACATTTCTGAAATGCAAAGGCACAAGACAAAACATTACCATTCCAAAAGTTACAAACAGGGGAATAGAAAGCATTCGAAACAAAGCAATTCCAACATCCAGCAGGGCAAACATTAAGTCCTAGAGTTTCATGCTCAGCATCTGAAACAATCTGGTTGCAAGCTCCAAAAGGCTTGGGTGACTCCACCCCCATGGCACTTCCAGGGATATCAGCTCCTGCAGCTTTTCTCTTAAATCCTCTCTGCTTGCTTTATGCAGCTTTCCTTGGATCATCCACGTTCCTGGCTTTTCCAAACTTCTGGGGTCTCCACTGCACCTTTGGCTTTACCTTTGCATCTTCACAAATTGCCCTCTCAGAGGCATACTGCTTGGCCTCCCAGGCCCTTTGCAATCGAGGTGGAAGCCGTCTTACCCTCAGAATTTGTGCATTTTCCTTGCACCTAAAATCAGCTCCTTGTGGATGCCGCCACGGTCTGCTGCCAGCTGAAGCAGTAGCCAGGCTTTTCTCTCTCTTGGCTGTAGGGGCCAGTTGCCTGGATCACAGGGCTCTGTTTACCTGATTGTGAGGAAAAGCTTCTCTATGTTGCTGCCATTCTGGAGCCTCATGTGGCCTCAGTTGCCATTCTGGAGCATGGTGCTCTGTAGCTTTCTCCTCTGAGCAAACTGTTCCACCTTTGCAGAGAGGCTGCAAAGGGTGGGGACCTGCTTACTGGGATGTCCCAGGGCCATCTTTCTTATCTCTCTGTTTCTCCTCAGCAATCAAAATTTCAACTCTGGCTTTACAATCCACAGCCTTCCTGGCATTTTCCTTCTGGCCAAACTCACAGTATTGCAAATTATCCTGCTGGGCTCTTTGCTCTTGATTTGCCATGTAAAGCTGGCTAAAAGTCCCCAGCAATAGCCATGCCACAGCCTCAATGTTTGATTGCTTTTTAATTTCTTTTTCAAGATTAAGCAGTCCATTGCCCTTTGTCTCAGTCTCTGGGCATGAGCAAAATGCAGACAAACTTTCTGCCAACCCATAACACACATCATGGGGAGACCAACAACCAATGCAGTCCTTCTTCCCAGGGGAAACCTCCCAAGCCTGGTCTTTATTATCAGGCTTTCTATCAGCCTTCTGATCTGAGCTCTGACCAGAATCTCCTCTACAGAACAGCCTAAGCTGCTCCAGCTCTATGCATCCAGGTGACATGTCCAAACCTTTCCAAACTCTGCCCACAAGCCATTTCCAAAGCCTCTCGAAAAACATGTTCAGGTATAGTCACAGCAAACAACCCCACTCCTTGGTATCAAATTCTGTCTTAGTTACTTTTTACTCATTGCTGAGACAAAATACCTGAAGCCCAAGTTGGGAAAGAAAAGATTTATTTCTTACAGTTTTTGAAGATTTCAGTCCACACTCAGTGGGCTCCAAGGCAGGTGGGTATGGCTGGGCCACAGTTCATAGAAGCTGCAAACAGCAAGTAGGAACCAGCAAAGAGCAAGACACATCTTCTTCCTGCCACTACATCACATCCTGGGTCCACCCCTAGGTAGATGTAGCACTGACACCATCAATCCAAGCACTAGACAATGAACCAATTACAAATGCACAATGCAAACTCAGGAGGCCTGGGGGCCACTGATATAAACCATGACAAAACCACACTGAGATTCCATCTCACTCCTGAAAGAATGGCCAGGATCAAGAAAACCACCAACAACAAATGCTGGAGAGGCTGTGGGGAAAAAGGAGTTCTCCTGCACTGCTGTTGGGAGTGTAGACTGGTGCAACCATTGTGGAGGTCAGTCTGGATATTTCTCAAAAAGGTGGCATTGGAAGTCCCATTTGTTCCAGCTATTCTACTTCTAGGCATATTCCCAGAAGAACTGAAAGCATCATAGCATGTTTATAGCAGCACAATTTGTAATATCCAGATCTTGGAAACAACCTAAGTGTCCATCAACTGAGGAATGGATAAAACGTTGTGGTAATTTTATACAATGGAGTACTATTCAGCTATAAAGAAGGATCACATTGAGATATTTATAAATAAATGGGCATAGCTTGAGACCATACTATAAGTGAAATAAATCAAACTCACATGTATGAATACCAAATAGTTTCCCTAGTGTAAGAAATGATATAAATACATAAAAGTATGTGGTAATCATGATTCCCCATTATATGGCTTTGAAGCCTCATGAAGTTTTCACTTATTAATTGGAATGGTTTTATTCTGCTTTATTTTATTGTCTGTGATGGTATGAACAGCTATTTTAAAGAAAATGAGACATCATAATAGCTAGTGCTGATTTAATATCATCTTGTTTTGAAGTCCTATCAAACTGTTGTTCTTCTGTCTCCATTGGTTTTATCATGTTGTATCTTATTGGATTTTATTATATGTGATAGTATACTATATAACAAAACTTGTTATAGGCAAGAGATAATATAGAAACCATTGTTCATTTTCTGTTAGCTGGTTCTAAATACCCTGTAATACTTTCATCCTCTTGAATGGTTTCACACTGTCTTGAAATGTTTGATGCTATAGTATATGAAGTTATACTCAAATATTTTAAGGGAAGAGACACTATGGTAACTACCTTTTTTTTTTTTTTTTTTTTACTGGTACCAGGGATTGAACTCATGACCATGCACTTGCAAGGCAGGCACCTATGCCGCTGAGCTAAATCCCCAGCCCCTATGGTAACTACTATTAAGTCGGGTGGTGAAACACTGTGTTGCTTAAATTGTTCTGTTCTGACCTGTATTGTTACATTGTTATGTCCTCTTTTATCTCAATCTCTCCCTTTTAAAATTTTTATTTATTTTTTATTATTTTTTTAATTAAGGGAAAAAATTAAAAAAATTAGCAGGATATGTTATAGTAACCTTTTTGCTTTTCTATTAACTTAATTTATAACCCTGTATTGCTTTCACCATCTTGTTTTGACTAATTTTACCCTTTTCTGTTTTGTTTGATAATATCAATTTTGAGGGTATAGGCAACTGCTTTGAAGGCATTAAGATTCACTATGATGCCCATTCTGGTTTGACTATTATCTTCTTTTGAAATCCTGTAATGTCTTCAATGTTTAGGCTTTATTGTTTTTTTCTGTACTGTTTAGTTCAATTTTATTATATCCGATGATATAGGCAATGCTTTTTAAGGTAGCAAGAGGCATTATGGTAACCATTGTTGATTACTTTGTATTCTGTTTTTACATCATGTACTATGTCTATCCTTTGTTTTGACTGACTCTGCTTTGTTTTGTCACATTTGGTTTTATTCTCTTCCAAAAAAAGTAATAAGAACTGTGGGAGTAATAAAACTCCAAATATGTAAGGGAGGGTATTTATTGTAAAAAAGAAGGGAAAAGGAAGTGTTATAAAGGATACAATTGCAAGTGTGTTTAGGTGTGTAAGATAGATGACCATATTATGAAGGTTTTGTTGGATCATTGAACACAACTGTTTGAAGTCTCACTGTTTGAATGTCCACTATGTATGTTTTAATTTTTATAACTCGAACAACTATTTCTAAGACGACAATATGTAATCCATTAGCTAGTGATTTCTTACTATTTATGTTTTTTGAAATTCTGTATCACTTGTACCTTTTTACTGTTTTGTTTTTTTCTTTAAATAAAATTTTAAAAAAGATACAAAAGTGGAACATACAAGTGGGAATTCAAACAGCAAGACTGCAAACAGTTCTGTTCAATTGTCCAACAAAAACTTAGTTATATGGTTATCAGTCCTATACACTTAAACATACATACAGTTATTCATATCTTCATTTATGTTGAGATTAAACAAACCAAAGCAGACTAAAATCACTCTGGACAAAGAATAATAGTATTGCTGGATTTCACATCTTGACACTCTAGGATCAGCACTGGGTACTGTAGTGTCTCTTTTTCTTCAAAGTATTTGTTCATTTCATCATGCATTATAAGATCAGTTCTTGTAAACTGTTTATAGGTTCTAGGATGAATCTTAACATGTGTTTCTATCCTTTCTATATTAGAGGGAGAAACAAAACAAAGCAGGACAAAACAAAACATATTCCTATAAACACATGAAATGAAAAAGACATATAAAACTGCTATACAAGGAGTTCTACCATGGTTACTATGTTGTCTCTACTTATCTTCAATAGAATTGGCTATATCATCAGATATAGTATAATTGAATATATCAGTACATAACAGTTTTAATAAAAACACAACTCTGTAGATAGTGTAAAATTTCAAAAACAAGTAGTTTTTGAATCTTGTCATTTTCAGTGTAGTAGCCTATGTTCTCAGACTTGATATTATCAATCATAACGGTTTTGAATAAAGTCTGTTGATACCAAACAGCAATCAAACCAACCAGATTTAACTAAGATCAGTCATGATAAAACAGTGTAAGTTGTACAGGGCTCTAGATTAAGTTAATAGGAAATTAAAGACGATTACTGTGCTATATCCTGATGTTTCTGGGATAGCTGTCTGTGCCCTCAGATCTAGTGCATATAGACAAACTGGGATAGAATAAGTTCTATCTAAGCAGAGTGGTGTGAGTAAATGGGTTTTAATTGCTGATACAGTACTAACAATATCTTCTGTGTCTTTTTAAAGAGTATTCCTCCCCTTTCACTCCCCCAGAGTGTATTGTGCATTTTTAGGTCTAACATCCTTGGTTTTAAATTGGGGGAGGGTGACCTGCTATTTACCTAAGTGGTTCCAAACCCCCTCTGTCCTGGACTTGACCTCTAGTTGTATTCCTTTACCTATTAAAGCCTGTCTTTCCAACCTATCCACAAATACTGGTCCAGCTGTGCTTATTACTCTCTGGTTCCTGGTCACATAGAGCATTGTTTTCTCATATTTGATTTTTGGTCCATATACCCTTTTTCAGGTTAATTATATTTCCTATAAAAAGCATCTTTGTGGACCCTACCTCCTGATCTACTCTGCCTGTGATTTTCTTTTTTTTTTTTTTTTTTAGTTTAGGGTATCAAAGCCATCTATTAGAGATTATAGCCAATCTTCTCTACCTCATTTCTGCTGTGCTCTTTTTCTGCCATTATTTGTCTGTTTGTCTTCTTCATTTCACTTTCTGATCCATTCATTGAGGCCTCTCTGCCACTGTTTCTGGAATCCTGGTACTTTTCTTTCTTTTTAGAATGTCCTGCAGTATTCTCTGTAGAGTTGGATTGGTGGTCATGTATTCCCCCCTTTCCTCTTTGTCTTGGAAGCATCTTTTTTCTCCATTAATTTCTAGAGACAGTTTTTCAGGGTACATCAATCTGGGTGGGAGGTTATTTTCTTTCAGGTCTTGGAATACTTCGCTCCAAGCTCTTCTTGATTTGATGGTCTGTGTCGAGAAGTCTGCTGTAATTCTGCTGGGTTTTCCTTTATAAGTAATTTGTTTCTTTTCTCTGACAGCTTTTAATATTCTGTCCTTCTATTGAATTTCTGGGATCTTGATTATTATATGCCTGGATGTAACTCTGTTTTGATTGTAGGTGGCTGGAGTTCTGTATGCCTCATATATCTGAATACCATTTCCTTTTCCTATGTTTGGGAATTTTTCCTTAATTATTTCTGTGAATAGCCTTTGTGTTTCTTTGTTTGTAGCCCAGATTCTTCATTCACATTCTTTATTCTCAAGTTGTAGATCCTCTTGTGGTCTTCTATCCTTTGTATTGTTACTGCTTGTTTCCTTGTTATTTTAAAGAAATTTTTCCTTTCATGATCCCACATTGAAACCTGTCCTCCAGTTTAGATAATCTATCCTTAGTTTCTTTCAAGCAGTTTTTCCAGCTTTCAATGGAGTTTTTAATTTCCTGGTAATCTCTTTGAACCTGATTCATGTATTCTATGTTTTCTTTATATTCTTCATTAAATGATTTTCCCTTTTTTGTGTTCCTCCATTCTTCGGTCTGTGTCTTCTTGAGAGGTGCTTAGAATTTATTTTATTAATCTATTTATATCTTGCTTTACTTGGTTAAATGTTTCATTTTTGAACTCATCTATGAGGTCCCTAAGATATCTCTTTATGTTCACTGGTGCCGTGTCTGATAATGCATGTTTGCCATCCTCAATCGCCTTTGTATTTAACTTTCTGGATCAATGTCCTCAGGGTTGGTGGCTGGGGACTTTTTCTTGTTACTTCCTCTTCTCAGGTTTTTTGTTTCTTCCATGCAGGCATATAGAGGAAGCTCCAGTTTCTTTCTTTGTTGGTTACAGTTCTTCTGAAGCATGTTGGCTAGGTGATCCTGCCCCCTCCAGTGTGCTATTGTGGTGCAAACAGGGGTGGTCTATGCTGGCTTCTCCCCTCTGGGTCAGTCAACCTGCTGAGGTCTTCACTGTGTTGGTGTGCACTGTGAGTATGGAATTGGTTTGGGACAACTTATTGGGTATTAGCCAGGGGTGTGACTCAGACCAAGCACACTCCATCAATCCCATCTGGGAAGGGAACAACTGACTGAAGCCTCTGCTGTTCCTTATTCTTGCTAGTCCTGCCCAGTTCCTAGATGTCATCCCATTGGAATGACATCCTTTTGCGTGGGAGGGTTTTATTCCTGGCACTCACCGTAGGTCGATGCAGGTTCCCCACCAACTTGATTCTTGGTTGGGCTTGCTGACCCCCTGACCTTGGTGTCACTGCGCTTCCAGTTAGTCGAAACGGTGGGAATTTGGGCAGCTTGGTAAATTGCGGCCACATCAGTTTGGGCACTGCAATGGGAGCACGAATCTTTAACTGTTCCAATAGTAGCACTGGGACTGTATGTTTGATTGGTTCTTCTCACTTAGTTTCTTCCTCAGTCAAGAGGATCCATCTCCCTCTGTTTGGGACTCCCCATGCTGTATTATTTTGGCATCTCAGTTGACTATCTTGGGGAGCCTCTGTAGTCTGCTGTTATCTATCCGCCATCTATACTGGAACCCTGTAAAAAATATTTCATGAAAATATCATTCATCTTGATGGCTGTGTTCTTTTGGTATCCCCCAGGTTAGCATCTCACTTACCTTACCTAAATGCAGTGGCCAACTGCATCTGAGGGCAGAAGAAGTGTGAGGTCCCCTGGCCTCTATTATCAGGCCACAGCCATTCCAACATGTTCTTTAATGTAGTTTCCCCAACATATTCTAGGAATCCAAGCTCCACAGGTAACAATGGGTCACAAGATAATCAGAATTCTAGGTATAACTGGAAACAGACCACTGGGATTTAATCAATTATGATATCAATTTTGAAATGTTTTAAACATTTGGGAAATCTGAAGTGATGAAGAAATTTAGAAATGGGATATCAACATGGGTTGAAGCCCTCTCTTGCCCATTCTGCAGTTGTTTTTCTTTCAACAGTTTTGATGATATTAAATAAGAGCTGGAAGTCCCAGTGGTCACACTGTAGGGTGTCTGATGACTTCTTTTCTTCTTTGAAGACTTTCTTGAGGAATGTTCCTTCTAAGACTCACAAACTACCATGTTGTTAGGCAGTGAAAACACAACTACTGTGCTCACTGATTTTCCTTTTGAGAATATGTGACTCCTAAGGGCAGGAGCAAGAAGAGATCAAATCAATGTCAATAAACTTCCTTGGTTTTCTCATTTTTTAAAAAAAATTGTTTAAGAGATTTATGAGACACTGTATTCCCAGACAAGGCAGGAGACTGGATAGTAGCCAAAATGTGGAAATTGGTAAACCCAGCATAAAATGGAAGAGCTTTCATAATTCCTCTAAGAGATTTTCACGCTCAGCACATGACACTGTGGCACTCTAGGAGAATTTATTATAGGATTTACTATAGGATGAGCTGATCTTTGCTGCATCAAGGAAGCATGTGCTTCTGTAGGGCCCTTTTCCTTATTCTTTGTGTAGAACTGTCCCATGCTAACTCCATGAAGCTAAGAAATAAATTGTTTAGCTTCTAATGAATAAAACTAAATTTCAAATATATAATATTTCATGGAAAACAGGACTATTTCAGGATCTTAGTTCAACAGGCTTCTTTCAAAAAAAAAATACTGCTCTATGTTAATAAATATGAGGAGCACAGTTTTCCTGAGTTTGTCTGGGAGAGTACAAATGCTGCATAAGCAGTTTTGCTCAAATTTAAGGGAGCTTGTGTTTAATATAGGATAAGTGTGATTGTTTGGATTCAAAATGTACCCACAAAGGTTCATGTGTTCAGACTTGGGGCTTCTGAAAAGTGACTAGATCATGAGATGCTAACCTCACTGATGAATTAATTCATGGACAAATTCATGTTTGAATGTGCTGTTAGGAAATGGGGCTTGGTTGGAGGAGGTGCGTTACTGAGACATAAATTGGAATTGAATATTTTTGCCCCCAGATCCTTCCCTTCTCTCTGGCTCTCTTGCTCACATTCTGTTGTTTGATTGTGATGCACAGAGCACCTTTCCTCCTCTGTGTTGTCTCTGTTGCCATAATGTTTCTATCTTATGGACTGAAATCTCTAAGACCACCAGCCAAAGTAAATCTTTTCTCTTTTATGTCTAATACAGTGTATATTTTGTCCCAGCAACAGAAAAGCTGACTAATGCAATGATACTTCTGTCTAATTTTATAGTATGGTCTTAGTTATTTTCTCATTGCTGAAATGAAATACTTGACACTTAACAAAGTAAAGAAGGAAAGGATTATTTCAGCTCACCGTTTACACAGGTTTCAGTCCATAGTCAGTTGGCTCCAAGGCAGAGTGGCCTCGCAGAAGGGCATCAAAAAGAAGAAACAGTCTCTAGCAGAGTGGGTTGCAAACATGAGCCTTTTGAACTTTTATCCCATTCACGCGACAAGCCTTTTGGATAGTATCACTCGTATCCTGGCTGGACCTTCTTATTTATTATCATCTAGAATATTGCTAAATCCATCAGCGGACTCATTTAGTTATCATGCACTTTCAATTCGTCCTCAAATACCCTAGATCCAGCAACTTCTGAAAAGTCCACCTATGAGCACATGAGGCTTTGGAGGACATCTAGATATAAGTCATAACAAGTATTCATTAAGTTTTATTGTACTTATTGGAAGATATTCTTATTTTCTGCAATCTAGGATATTGGCTAATAATTTTCTTTCTCATGTATGGTTTATTAACCGTTTTCTGTACAGGTAAGGATGGATTCTCAGGAATAAAAATACAGGCCTGATATATTCTAACCACACAAATAAAAATGAAGTTAAAAGGAAACTTAGGTGGACTGGGAGATACCTAGGAGAAGCCACTGTCAAAAATTCAGAAGTTTTGCTTGTTCATACATTTTAAAAACAACTTTCTGGGAATTTTTTTCCCTTAGCATAACATGCATAGTGATACAAATATGCAAGGTACAAATGAATCACACCAGAACGTTTAAGGTATGAGATATTAGGTTTAGCTATATTTCCTCATTAGATAGAAACAGCCTTTTATCTCAAGCTAGATTGTGAAATTCTTTCAAATATGATTCAGTCCACTGTCAACCTAGTGAACCTTGTTACTGTTATAATTTCAATGAGAGTCTGACCCTATTCTCATTGTCTGGTAGGAAACGTGGGAAATTGACCAAGGCGAATTCATGCTGTTGCCCTGGGTTCTTTACAAAAATGTGATTTCTCTTTTATAGTCATTTTTTTCCTTTTGAAAGAGAAAAGTAGAAAAACCACAACTAATAAGTGATTGTAGTTCAGTATATTTCATACTTGTTGCATTGAATATCCATCTCACATTTATCTTTTCTTATTTAGCTGATATTTATACAGTTCCTAGTAATTCACAAACCATATTCATATGTACTTCATTTGATTGATCCTCATGGTGAGCCTATCAGGCAGATACACAGTGACTTCTTTGACAGATACTCAAAGGCATAGTTTAAGTGCCCAAGATTATATAATTGGAGTGTTATTACAGAATATATATCTCCCTTCTCCAACTCCAATTCATACATGAAATCCCCAACCCACTATAGGGTGGTTTTCTATATTTGTAACGGGAAATAATTAAGGAAAATGAGGTCATAGTGTGGGGCCTAATCTGATAGCTTTAGTGCCCAAATTATAAGACTCTAGAAAGCTCTCTTGTTCTTTGTACACCATGTGAGAAACTGGCAAGAAGTTTCTCCCCGGCAGCTGACCATGCTGGCATTTTGACTTTGGACTTCCTAGCTTCTATAGCTTTTGGAAGTTAGTATCTGTTGTTTTAGTCACCAAATGGTGGACAGATGAATATAGATTTTGTCACTGAGATGTTGAGAGCTGCTTTAACAAAGTTATTTGTTGGCTCAAATCTGGGTACTGGGGAGAAGCTGGAAAATGTTTGAGATTCACAGAAAAAGTCAAGATCGCTGTGAAGGGTTTGTTGGTAGACATGTGGCGGTAAAAGCAATTCTGGAGCAGGAATTGTTTACCTGGGAAGAAAAAAAGAGAATTGGAGAAAAAACTTTGGTCATCTTAGAGAACACGTGTATTACTCTGGAATATGGTAGAAATATGATCTCAGAGCAAAATGTGCAATAGCTTATCGATAACTAGAGGAGGAATGATTATTCAACTTGCCTGAACTATGTTCTAGTGCTTTGTGGAAGGTAGAATTTGGGAATAGTGAAAGTGAGTATTTAGTTGAGGAGAACTCTTAAAGTGTTGGGGGAATGATTTGGTTTCTCCTTTCATCTGTGGTAAAATGCAGAAGGACAGAGGTAAATTAAATAAGAACTTGAAGATTTTGAAAATTGTCAATTTATCCATATTGTAAAACATAAGAAAATGTGTTCTTAAGAAAATAGTAAGGGTGTGGTTGAATAATTGTTTTATAAGGAGATTAGCTATCTCAGCAGAGGCCAGGAGTAGAGATGGAATTACACCAGCAAAACACTGCTATTTGGACTAAAGGGCATTGAGGAGGGGAACACAACAAAGGAAAGCTATCAGATTTTTGAGACTCTACAGGAGGGTACTCAGCTGCAAACATGCTTTATCTTTCAAGAAAGGAAAGTGTGATCCCAAGCACTAGTCAGGGTTCAGGAGGGCTGCCTCTTTGGTTTCAAAAGTAAACTGCTTTCATTATAATAGCCAAGCTTAGAGGTCTTGCTATCACTTCAGTGGGGCTGGGAGTAGGAGCGTTCAGCCCAAGAGAATGATTCTTGAACTTTAAAATATATTAGAATTTGTCTTGCTAGTTTTGGAACTTGCTTGGGATTTAGCACCCCTTCCTTCTTTCATATTTCTCTGTTTTGGAATGGGAGCTCATTTTTTTTCTGGCCTGTCCAACCATTATATTTTGGAAGGATTTATTCTTTCCAAAAGAAGGAATATTACCTTAAGATAACTCATATTGTGGGTCTCACCTGTATGTGACTTAAATGATATTTAGATTCTATGGAATTCAGGCTCCACAGAGTATCCCAAAATGTTTAAGACGTATGGCCTATTGACATAGAATAAATGCATTTTGCATATGAGAAGGACATTTATTTTGGGAGGCCAGGAGTGGAATGTTATGTATTGAATCCCCCCATTCGTGTGTTGAAACACCTACTCCAAATGTGACTATGTTTGGAGATTGGGACTTTAAATAAATAACTGAGATTAAATGAGGCCATAAAGGTAGGGTGCCAATCTGACAAAATTGCTATCGTTTTAAGACACCAGTGCTCTCTTTCTGCCACGATAAGGTGACAAAGTATAAGGTGGGAAGAAAGCCTTCAGCAGGCAAATCTACAGGGACCATAATATTGGGTTTTAAGACTCTAGAACTGTGAGAAATGCTGTCACAGTTCCTTAGGGCGAAATGTATTGTTAGGTGATCTTACTGTTATGTAAACATTCTAGTTTGTACTCACACACGCTAAAATGGCTGTATGGTTACTTATATATATGCTCTGTATAAAAGCCATGATGGAAATTATGGTGTGTATTTAAATAAAAAAATTTCTTGCAGTAAAAGACACATTGCCATTAATTCCTCGCAAAATACCTCTCCCTATTCTGGAAGTCCTTTTTTGTGAGTGTCTTTAGTTGTGTTGTTTTGGCTTCAATATTCTGAAGCAAGACAATTGTCTTCCATGGCCATTTTGACTTCAGGGAAGAGTCAAGCCACTTGGTACCAGATGCAGTGAATAAGGGGAAGGAGGACACACCAACAGGAATGCTTTTATGATCCTACCTTTCCATTGGATGGCATTCACGAGTAACACTCACCATATTTTTTTTTAATCACATTTCATAAAGATACTCATGAAAGGGGATTTCCAGAACTGTTCCAAGAAGTGGCAAGAATGATGGCATATGTGTATTGAAACAAGGTGGAGTATTTTGAGGGAGGTGTCTTTTATTGTTGTAAGTCTTTTTAATTTAAACATGTGCCATAGTTTTTCGATCACTCCTCCTATGTGGTTTGTCATTAACTGATATGCTACTATGTAGAACATGGTTGTAAATGTCTGTTCAAGCCAGCATATGGATTTTGTTACAGCAACTTGAACACATATGATGAAAGAGCTAATTAGCTAACTACTAGTTTAATGCATATCACAGTATATGATTCTGATTTAAGTAAATATAATGGTTGATACACTGTGTCAATTTGAGAAGTTTAGAAGTTTAACTAACCCACTCAAGAGAGGGCCAGGGTCTACATTTTATAAACATCCTTATCCTGTGCAAGAAGAATGCACAGAGATGGTGTGAGTGCTACATCAACCCTGGGGGAGGCAGCCTGCTTACAATATAAGGGAGGAAAAGAGGCTTTCTTCTTCTCCCTTCACTCTTGTTTCCTTTGCAGTCTTCTGCTGCCATGAACTGTTGCCCCTGTGCCATGCCACTTTGCTTTGGAGTCAGCTAATTACAGACTGGAACCTCCACAAACTTTGACCTAAATAAATCTTTTTTTTTTTTTTTTTTAACTTTGGGTGTTGGGTACTTTGTTCTACTAACAAGAGAAAAGTAACAAAGATGGTATATGTCTATGAAAACATAAACATATGACATGTACTTAACCTGCATTTTGTTGAATTAAAATGCACATATTTATATTTGAATGATTCCCAGTTAATTAAATATTTACCAAGTATGATGATTTAGGAGCATAATATATAATTATTAAGAGTCTTGACTCATTACATTTGAGTTTGGGCAATGATTTATCACTTGCTAAACGTATAGCCTTGATGAAACTGCTAATGTCTTTGTACCTCACCTGGATAATTAATGATGATGATGAGTAAATTATAGATATCTAATGTACAGTGACTATAGTTAGTATCGTACCGTATACTTGAAATTTTTAGTGGAGTAGATCTTAAATGTTCTCAGTATATTCATATACAAATATAGTGACTGTGAAAGGTAAAAGATATGCTAAATAGCTTGACTGTGGTAATTATTTCATGTGTATATATATCAGTTAATAACGTTATATACCTTAATTATATAATTATAATAAAAATACAATCACCGAATTCTTCTAAAAAGTAGCTAATCATCTTAGTCTACTTGGGCTGACATACCAAAATACCATAGGTAGATTTATAAAGAAAGAAAATTTATTTCTTAGAAATCTAAAGAGAAACTCAAGATTAAGACACCAACAGACCTGGTTCATGGTGAGAGTCAAATCTTTGTTCATAGATGACAACTTCTTGCTGTGTATTCAAATGATGAAAGGAGTGAGGGAGCTCTTTTGGGTCTATTTTATATGGGCACTAACACTAATAATTAGGACTCTGCCCTCGTGATCCAATAACTTCCTAAAGGTCTCACCTCCTGGTATCATCACATTGGGCATAGCTTTCAATACATAAATTTTGAGGGTACACAAATATTCAGAGCATAGCACTACTGTACAGGGTTACTGGGAACAAGCAATGCTGGCACAGTGGTGAGTGCATTCTAAGTAGACAGTACACATTAACTAGGAGCGCTTTTCACTCCTATGTACCACCTCCAGCATATCCATACTACATCTGTGATACTTACTTATCACAATAGAGAAAAGAAAAATGTGAAGTGTATTAAACATTTTTTTGGCTGAGCTTTATTCTTTTGTAGCTGATAAATATTTTTATTTATGAAGAAAGATTAAGGAGAGAGGGAATTGCAGCTGAAGAGATTGTGTGACTAGATGAAGAGGTCAGGAGAATTTGTGAGCAGTTGTTACCTGATTCCTACAAGGTAGCCGTTCTCCACCTGTCCAAGCCCTACTGCAACCTCCTGTGTTTTTTCTGAGTTTGAGTTGTTAATAATATGAGCTTTTGGATTAAAGAAAAAGAAATTTCTCTGCAGAAAAAAGATCTGATTTTAGCAGACTCAAAAATATAAATGCTCTACTGATTTTATTGTTTGGTATTAGTGTATTAGAGACTAACAGAATGGTTAAGTGAATCTTAACCAAAGATAAGAAGGAGGGCAATTTGCCTAGTTCTACTTAAATTAGATGTGGCTGACTACTCATATTTTAACTTCTTAGCCCTCAATGACTGAACCAACAGACATAGCTAGGCTAAATTTTTAAAAAGCATTTTTCCTTAAAATAAAAATATATAAAATATATTGCCTAGCAGAGATAAATATATTAGTGTTACAATAGTTATGTAAAAATGTTCAAATAGGAGTTCTGGGAGATTATTTAAATATTGCACACTAGGCAATTTTCCTGTTACTGGACTCAATATCTGATACTCAGTAACTTAAAAGAGAAGAGGATTTTTTGGTTCAGAGTTTAGGAGACTCAGTCCATGGTTGGCTGGCTCCGAGGCAGAAACATCATTGTGGAAGAGCCCAGTAGAGAAAAGCTGCTCTTCTCATCACAGCCAGGAAACAGAGAAAGAAGAGAATGGAGGAGGATATATCTCCCCACAATAAACTTATTCCAAACCGTAGCCATCTCTGAACTGCACATTTAGCTATAAACTCATCAGTAGATCAACCTATTTTCATGATCCAATCACCTTCCAAAAGCCCCATCTCTAAACGCGAGATTTTTGGAGGACATTCTGTGTCTACACAAAGCACGGGTTTCATGTAAGGATGCCAGGACCTGGTTTGGGTCCTCTTCATAGGTTCCTGATGAGGATTCACCTCTGCATGCATGTGGTCTGTGTTTGAGGGACCTGACCCATCTCTGTTATAAGGAAATAGAAGTTATCCCATCTTTTAAAAATACTTGAATCATTAGATCTATTCTACACCATTATCGTACAGAAGATGGTTCTAAATTCTTTCTTCAACTCAAGCAGAATTATAGGAAAAACTTAGACTTTCTACCTTCTGTTTCTTGTTCTGACACAAAACTGATAATGAGTTACACAAAACTATATCATAAACTCTAAGAATGGTAGGGCATTTTCTGCTATTAAATGAAAACTTAGGTTCAGATTTTCATTACCTTGATTCTGGCTTATCACAGAGATGGAGTTGGACTGATTATTATTTCCCAGTCAACCTTCTGCATGGAAACAATCAAAACTGCAAAGAAATATTGAGCATTGGCTGTAAGAAGTAGATGCTGAGTTTGGTACTGATGTCATGAAAGGAAAGTGGGGGAAAGAAAAAACATAGAAATAGCTACGAGGCCTGAACAGAGCACAGTCCACTAATGGGGTGTCCTAGGCAAAGTTATCAATTTATTTTCTATGGCTGTGATACTTGTCACCCAATGTGGGCTCCCTGGATGTGGCAATGCAGCTTATTGCTAGAGTTGTATCTCTTTCAGTTGAACAGAAAGTCTTTCCCATTTAGGAATCTAGGAGGTATGTCTCCATGACAACTATATGGCAAATATTGTACCATTTGTCTAGGCAGCCAGTGCATTATGTGTCTTACTGTAGCATTCTGCCTATGCAGATGGTCCTTAGGTACAGGGCATACTCTGACCATTTTGTTTCCAGCCCAGGATAACATATACTGCTGGAGACACACTTTTCATAAGAGGAAAATATAGTAATTATAAAATTGTTTTCCTTCCAGGAAACTGGTTTTCTTGTTAGAGGTCTTTTGAAGACAATTATGAACTTGTAAAAACGCTTGAAGAACAGAATTACTGCTACTGAAACAGACTACAGAAAAGATTGGTTTGTGTTGAAGACAAATGTTTCCTATCTCATGACATATCCCAAAGGTGGTCTCTTAGGCCTCTGATAAGGCACCTTGAGTGAAAGTTGAAATGCTGTTGTACTGTAAGGTGTGATAAAAAATAGTGAATGTTTAAATTTAAAAATATATTACACTGTAAGACGCATTGTCACCAGTCCCCTCAAAACATTTTCTCTTGTTTCAAGCATACTTTCTCCATCATTCTTGCCACTTTCTGTAACAGTTCTGGAAGTTCTCTTTCATGACAGTGTTTATGAGGTGTGATAAAAATACAGCAAATGCCTCTGCCCAGTACCACTGAAGACAGACAGGCAGCCACAGCAGCACAATGGAAGACATGAGGGAGGATTTCTAGAACTACTTCAGAAAGTGGCAAAGAATAATGGTACAAGCAAGTTCAAAGTACATGGAAGTATTTCAAGGAGCATTAATAGCAACATGTCTTTGACATAAATTTAAAAAATTCACTATATTTTCCAACCAGAGACTGTAAATGCTCTCAGTGGTACAGGAGGTGGGAGGGATAGAGTGAAGAGGGTGGCATTTATCCAATTAAGAGCTACATTGCTGGCGTATTTTCTACCCTCTAGTCAGTGCATAAGTAGACTTACTTTTTTAAAAGGGGAAGGATTATAATTAACATTTGCCAAGTATCAGCTATGCTTGTTGGTCCTGTATATCTTAGAAAAAAATCCCATTCAATCTAGACAAAAGCATGACGTAAGAGAAAACTGTTGAGCATAATAATAATTGGGAAGTGAGAGCCATGGCTTGAACCCAGGTCCGCTCTGTTTGAGGCTAGGTCCCTTCATACCACATCTCCTTATGTAGTATCGTTTAGCAGGTAGTCACTTCTGGAAAGAGTACAGATGAATGAATGTCTAGAATGCATTATTATTTTCTCTTTTTGTACCAGGGATTGAACCCATAACTTCGCATTTGCCAGGCAGGTGCTTATGCCATACAATGCACTACTGATAGCTTTGTTCCTCTGTTGTATGTTACTGTGTATAACTGGCCTTTGGGTCTTTCTCCTGCTTTATCCAGTGACTATTTTGAATTCATGCAGGGTAGTTTCCTTTTTTCCTTTCATGATGTACAAAAGCTGGATTCTTTGTAATTTCTTTCTTGTTGCTTTCCTTCTCCAATGACTGGGGGAGCTTCGAGCATGCTGAAGATGATAGGTGCAATCAGAGTCACAATTAGGCAGCGATTCACATTATGTAAAAGATTCATCTCACCAATTGATGCAAAATGACACGCCATCCCACTTGGCAGTGATTGCCGAATCCTTCAGTCTCAGTGGCTTGGTTGCAATCACTTTTAGGCAAATGCCCTTCCAAGGTGTCATTATGGGCAATCTGACAAGGGGTGTGTGTGTGTGTGTGTGTGTGTGTGTGTGTGTGTGTGTGTGTGCTGTTGTTACAGAATGAAATCTTTCAGTGCACTCATATCATATAGTCACCCATCTGGTTTATACCTTGATTTAATTTGAGAGTTTTTGCTAGTTTTAATCCATATTAGTGAGGAATCTCTAGATGGGCACCTGGTCCTAATGGCCAGTTCATTCTCAGCAAGACCATGTACTGGGGAGAGGGAAGCTTCTCTGCCTCTGTCACCTTCTCTGTCCTCCCAGTCACCATGGGAAGGCAGTGGCCTGGTCTCATCTCCCACCGGGCTGAGTTGGGAGGCTGATGAGGCATGGCTTGCCTCAGAGGAAGACTGTTGTGGCCCTGTGCCACATAATGGCTTTATAACTTGCTGCATTTGCATAGGACAAGTAATCGTTTATAGTTTCCAACAGCAGAGCTAGATTCTCAAGTCCAACACTGAGAATGTTTTGAATGTACTGTCTACAATTTTAGCACTTGCATTTTAGGATTCTTGGGGCTTCTTTTTCTTTCCTTTTGTTTTTCCTCCCCCTTTCTTGTTTCCCTTCTACTTTCTTCTTTCTTTGTTCCCCTCCTTTCTTTTTAAAATTTGAATAACCTATTTTGCAATGATTATTACATACTTTTACAATAACTACTATAACATGTCTTCATGTTAACATGTCTAACAACAGGAAGAAGGAAAAAATTCCTACTTTTTTTTTTTTTGGTACTGGGGATGGAACTCATGACCTCCTGCTTGCCAGGCAGGTGCTTGTGACCCTGAGCTAAATTCCGGACCCAAAATTCCTACTTTTACTATATTGACAATGCTGCAATCCTAGGAGGGGCGGTCTTCAGCTTTATAGAGTGAAATGTGTATCAAAGATGGGAAATGCACTAACAGAAAGCAATGTGGTGAATATGGAATTTTAAAAAAATGTATCCTTTGGAATCGTGTGCCATTTGGAAAAAGAAGATAAATAGTGTAAATCTTTGCAGCCTTGAAGTTCAGCATATGGAACACTTCTGATTCTTTAAAAGGAGTATTAGCTACAATGTATGAAAGTTTATGTATTCAAATTATTGGATAAATGAAAGCCACTGGGTGAAAACAGAAGGCCCATGTCTCCTATGCTGGTTAGTCTAATTCTGTGAGTCATATTTCCTTAAAATAAATTTATCTTAGAACCTAGGGAAAAGTCAGATTGATCTATAGTCTATATTCCACCTCCCCATTTTTCTTTTCTTTTCCCTTCAAGATTTCAGTGATAACATGGCATCATGTTTTTCTATGTATAGTTGGGAAAGTTGATTTCTCTAAAAATCCTATTTTTAAATAAGATAGTGAGGCTTGAGTCCCAAAGGGGTAGGATTGTTCTACAGGCAGCAGTTGAGAGCTCATTCTGGAAAGACAGTAAGTAGCTTTGCTTTCTCTTGGTGAGATTATTGGTCCCAAGTGCTAAGTTAACGCAAATGGACAATTTAGCTTTCTTTTAGAATGTGAATCTTATTAATTGTGGGTATGAAAATGAAGTTCAAGTGCTGAACTGTTGAGTAAGGGAAGAAGAAGGCACACATTTTCAGACACTGAAGCTGAAGCCCAAACTTAGAGCTGTGCTTAGGGAATTCTGAAGAGTGACTGGCAAATGCCGATGGATTTCATGAAATCAAAGAAAATCTTAGGGAATTTGTAACCAGTTTTCTTCAGATATTAGCAAGTTGATAAACTTATTTTAGATATTTAGAACATCAAAACACTCACTTTTTGAAGATATAGTTTTATTTACTCATTTAACAAATCTGATATGTAATTATTACTCCTGATAAGTGGGAGGCATTGAGTTAGGTGCTCAGGCAAATAGTGACAAGTTAAACTCAGCCCTTGCTTTTATGGAGCTGAGTCTAATAGGGCAGACATATAGTGGCCAAAGAAATTAAGCAGAGAATATGTAAAACTCTTTAGATAGTGTTTGTCATATTTTTCCCTCTAGTATATTAGCCATCAAAACCTGGGTCTTCTACATGCTGGTAGTGGACTGTGGCGGAAAGGAAACCCCCAGAGAACCACAATGGGTGAAAACAGGAATAGGGTACCTCAGTTAGAAAGCTGGGAAACCTCGTTATTTGGGTGGGACTATGTGAAAGGTGAGGTAGGCCTCAGTGACAGGAATACACTGTTCCTGGAAATGTGACTTGGGCCTAGATACATAACACCCTCAAACAAAGATGTGCCACACATTTTCTGGAGGGAACTGGATGGTACTGGGACAAGCCTGGTTATCTTTATGACATATTAAAATGAAATGGTTCATTCCCAGTAATATATATATACATGAGTAAGAGCTTGGTGGTTAAAATGACTTTAAAGCCCATTTGACCAAACATTAAACTTACAAATGAGGAAACAGATTTACATAAGTGAGTTCCTCCATATAAACCAGGGAGGAACTGAAGCTTAGCACTCTGTCCTTCCTGAGAATTAAGGTCCAAGTTTGGTGATTCACTTTCTCTCCTCTTTACCCCCTTCATTCTCCAGTGCCTCTCTTGAGAGTGAGCCTTTGAGTGAACCACAAGATGACTCCAGGCATCTGTGAGAACAAATGATTTTCACCTCAGCATTTTGTATTCTTACCCTGGAAGTGGGATGTATAATGAAGTTTACGTTTTCCCTAATTCTAGGAGCCATTTACAAAGAACAAAACATTCTGTTCACTTGACTTTGATAGATGCAAATTTATTCTAGATGAGCCTGATGTTCATTAGCATGTCGACATATGTTGTTGGTGGCAGCTTGCAGGACCACATGCCGGATCTCATGGGTTGATTCCCACTGGACACCACCAGACTGCCTAGGCCTATAGTATTGCTTCTGGCTAAGGCTCCAGATATTGTTTTCCTTGCACTATGTAGTCTACATTTTAGCTAAAGGGACTGTTTATTTTCACAAAGAAACAGGCAGTTGGTAGAAAGAACTCAAGTTCTTTTGCTGTCTGACAAGGTAAACCTACCGGAATGTTGACTGCATGGACTCGTGGGCAGCTCTTTCCTTCCTGTGGCTCAGAGACTCCATGAGCTGAATCACATATCTGATTCCAGTTGTTCAGTTCAAAAGTAATGAAAAGATACATCATTTCTAAGTAACAACTATATGGCAGGAAAAGGTCAGATTATTCACTGGAGTACAAAAATATATAGTATCCAAAAGAGCAAGAGTCACAATATGCAGCATCTATAAGAATTAGGAAAATACAGCTTGTAATGACAAGAAGGATTAGTCAATCAAAACTTTGAAATGATCCATATGACTGAGTTAGCAGACAAGCACATTGCAATAGTTATTTTGATTGTTTCATGTGTTCAAAATCTAGAAGAAAGATGGAACAGGTCATATAAAGTTTTGAGAGATGTAAAAAACACAAATGTATCAAATTAATCCAACACAAAGGAAAAAGAAATTCATGTTAGATATCTTTATACACTAGATGTCATCAAGGCAATTCAAATATTGCATGTCTATAAACTGAATGTATTCTCTTAACCCAAATGTACTTCATGGAGATGCCGATGATCTTCAGTGGGACTTGGGAGTTGTCTAAGTTACTTTCTCATTGTTGAGACAAACTAACAATACCCACAAGTTAAGGAAGAAAAGGTTTATTTAGCCCAGTTTGTAGAGGTTTCAGTCCATAACTGGTTGGCTCTAAGGCAGAGTGGCACATGGCAGAGGGGAAACAGTTCATGGTGGCAGAAAACAGAAAAAGCAATAAATGAGAGAGAGACAGGGGGAGAGAGAGAGAGAGAGAGAGAGAGAGAGAGAGAGAGACAGAGAGAGAGAGACAGAGAGACAGACAGAGAGAGAGACAGAGAGACAGACAGAGAGAGAGACAGAGAGAGAGAGAGAGAGAGAGAGAGAGAGAGAGAAAGAGAGAGAGAGAGAGGCTTTTTTTGTCCCTTTTATTTTATCCAGTCTATTAGCACTGGGGCAATGCCAACCGAATCAGTGCACTGATCCAGCAAAACCCACTCTTAATCTCAACACCTTTAGTCCCAGCGTTGCTCTATGAATCATTCACATACTCTAGATTCAGCCACCTCTGAGGAAAAAGCCCCATGAGGCTCTGGGGGAACCTCTAGACACAAACCATTACAGGAATCTACTAGTTTTAGGAAACTTTTGGACCTTATTTGTCAAGGAATTTATAAGACAATAATTTATAAAGTATTTTTCTAATCTTTGGAACCAAATCTTGTCATTTTTCTTCACTTTTCATGTTTAATTAGTTTTTAATTTCTATATATCCTAAATTTAAAATCCTGAGAATCTCTTTCCAGTTCATTTTAAAATTGGATCTCTTTTAGTTCAGGTTATTGTTACCCTACTTCATCTCTGGATGTGGTTCCTGAGATTGTTCCCCTTTGTACGAACCTTATGATTCAGCACAACCACCCTCAAATGCCACCATGTCCGATCTTAGAATCAGGATCTAAAAATTGGATGAACCTCTAGGGGTTATCTAGGACAATTCTCTGGGGCACATAGAAACCTCTCTGGAGGTTTCAGAGCTCAAAAACTTGGCACCATCTACAGAATATTCTAAATAGCTTATTATGACATTCAAATTCCCCCATTATTCCTCTAATTGCGCTTCTCCGTTGTCATCTTTCTTTTTTTTTTTTTTTATTTAAGAGGAAAAAGAGAAAAACACAAAACAAACCAAAGCGGCGTAAGGGTACACGCAATACAGATCTACAAAACAAAACAAAACAAAACAAAACAAAACAAAAAATACATAACAGTAAGAAATCACCTGCTAGTAGATTACACACTATCTTCTTGAAAATAGTTCCTCAAATCACAGTATCAAAGAACACAAGGTGGACATTCAAACAGGGAGACTGCAAACAGCTGTGTTCAATGTTCCAAAAACATTAATAAAGTCAGCTATTTAACACGCCCAAACACACTTGCTGTTATATCCGTTAGAGCTCTTTTTCTTTTTTTTTTCCCTCTCTTTTTTACAACAAAATTTACACATCTTGGATTTTATTACTCCTTAGTGCTTATTACTTTCTTTGGGGGGGGGAAGAATACAGTCGAATATGGCAAAACAAAGCTGTCAGTCAATACCAAGGATAGACATAGCACATGGTGTAGAACAGAGTACAAGTTTATCAACAATGGTTATCAACGTTGTCCCTTGTTTCCTTAAAAAGAATTGTCTATCTTATTAGATATTATAAAGTTGGACAAAACAGTAGAGAACAAGACCAATAAAACTTAGGCATTGTAAACATTACAGGACTTCCAAAGAAGACAATAATCAAACCAGAATGGGTATCTTAGTGAATCTTATTGTCTTCAAAGTAGTTGCCTATTTCTTCAAACTTGATACTATCATATAGAATGGAACAGAGTCTAATCAGTCAAAACAAGATCGTGGGAGTACTACAGGACTTCAAAACAAGTTAATAGGAAATCGAAAAGAGTTACTATTTATATATCCTAATTTTTTGAATTTTTTCTTTAATTAAGGCAAACATAAGAAATGACTAAATAATTTTTTTTGAAACACTAAGGGGGAGATTGAGATAAAACAGGACATAACAATATAACAATAGAGGTCACAGCATGACTATTTCAACAACCTAGTACTTCACCACCTTATAACCTGACTTAATAGTAGTTACCATAGTGTCTTTTTCCTTGAAATATTTGGATAAAACTTCATATACTCTAGCTTCAAATATTTTCATATCAAGAAGCCCAGAATAAAGCCTTTCTAATTAATGAGTGAAAACTTTATAAGGCTTCAAGGCCACCTAATGGGGAATCATGATTACCACATATTTTTATATATTTGAATCGTTATTTACATTAGGGAAACTATTCGGTATTCACACATGCGAGATTGATTTATTTCACTTATGAGTATGGTCTCAAGCTGCGCCCATTTATTGATAAATATCTCAATGTGATCCTTCTTTATAACTGAATAATACTCCATTGTATAGACATACCACAACTTTTTTATCCATTCCTCAGTTGATGGGCACTTGGGTTGTTTCCAAGATCTGGCAATTACAAATTGTGCTGCTATAAACATAGGTGTACATATATCACTGTGGTATGATGCTTTCAGTTCTTCTGGGAATATGCCTAGAAGTGGAATAGCTGGAATAAATGGGATTTCCAGTCCCAACTTTTTGAGAAATCTCCAGACAGATCTCCACAAAGGCTGTACCAGTCTACACTCCCACCAGCAGTGCAGGAGAGTTCCTTTTTTCCCACAGCCTCTCCAGCATTTGTTGTCGGTTTTCTTGATCCTGGCCATTCTTTCAGGAGTGAGATGGTATCTCAGTGTGGTTTTAATTTGCATTTCTCTAATGACCAATGATGATGAGCATTTTTTCATGTATTTATTTGCCATTTGCATTTCTTCATCTGAGAATTGCATATTCATCTCAGATGCCCATTTTTGGATTGGATCTTTGAATTTCGGAGGTCTGAGTTTCTTTAATTCTTTATATGTTTTAGACAAGAGGCCCTTGTCTGAGAGAGAGTTCACTAAAATCTTTTCCCAGTTTGTGGGTTTTCTTTTCACTATGCTGGAGATTTCTTTTGACATGCAGAAACTTTTTAATAAGAAGTGGTCCCAGTTATTGATTCTGGGAAGTATTTCCCGTGCGGTTTGAGTCCTGTTCATGAATTCTTTACCTACTCCTATGTCTCCAAGGTTTCTACCTATTTTGTCTTCCAATAGATTTCGTGTTTCTGTTTTAATATTCAGATCTTTGACCCATTTAGATTTTAATTTAGTACATGGTGATAGACATGGGTCTAGCTTTAGTTTTCGGCAAATGGAGAGCCAATTTTTCCAGCACCATTTATTAAAGAGACTGTCGTTCTTCCAGTGAACCTGCTTGGCTCCTTTATCAAAAATAAGGTGGTTGAGTGTGTTCGTAGTTGTGGTTGTATCTTCTAATCTATTCCACTGATCTTCAGCTCTGTTTTGATTCCAATACCATGTTGATTTTACTACTGTTGCTTTGTAGTATAACTTCAAGTCAGGGATTGTGATGCCTCCTGCTTTGTCTTTGCTGCTTAGAATTGCCTTTGCGATTCTAGGTCTCTTCTGGTTCCAGATGAAATTTAGGAGTGATTTCTCTAGATCTATAAGGTATGTTGATGGTATTTCTATTGGGATTGCATTGAATCTGTATAACAGTTTTGGGAGAATGGCCATTTTCACAATGTTTGTTCTTCCTATCCATGAGCAAGGGATGTCTTTCCATTTTCTGAGATCATCTTCAATTTCCTTTTTCAGTGTATTATAATTTTCACTGTATAAGTCTTTCACTTCTTTCGTAAGAGTAATTCCTAAATATTTCATTTTTTTGCTTGCTAATGTGAATAGTCCAGTTTCTCTTATTTCCCTCTCTGTAATTTTGTTGTTCGTGTATAGGAATGCTATTGATTTCTGAGTATTGATTTTGTATCCAGCCACATTACTGAATTTATTTATTGTATCTAAGAGTATTTCAATGGAGTTTAGGGGGTCTTCTATGTAGAGTATCATGTCATCTGCAAACAATGATAATTTAACTTCTTCTTTTCCTATCTTTACCCCTTTTATTTCTCTTTCTTGCCTAATTGCTCTGGCTAGTACTTCCAGTACTATATTAAATAGGAGTGGTGATAAAGGACATCCTTGTCTTGTACCCGATTTTAAAGTAAAGGCTTTCAATTTTTGGCCATTTAGTATGATGCTGGCTGTTGGTTTGTCATAAATGGCCTTTATTATATTGAGGTAAAGACCATTTATTCCAATTTTCTGTAAAGTTCTTATCATGAATAAGTGTTGGACCTTATCGAAGGCTTTTTCTGCATCTATAGAGATGATCATGTGATTCTTATTTTTGGCTTTATTGATATGGTGGATTACATTTATTGATTTGCATATGTTGAACCATCCTTGCATTCCTGGGATGAATCCCACTTGGTCATGGTGTATAATCTTCTTGATGATTTGCTGGATCCTATTTGCCAATATTTTATTGAGGATTTTTGCATCTGTGTTCATTAGGGAGATCGGTCTATAGTTCTCTTTTATAGTTGGGTCTTTCTCAGGTTTTGGTACTAGAGTAATATTTGCTTCCAGGAATGACTTAGGAAGGATTGCTTCCCTTTCAATTTCATTGAATAGTTTGAGGAGTGTCGGCATTAGGTCTTCTTTATATTTCTTGTAGAATTCTGCAGTGAATCCATCTGGGCCTGGGCTCTTCTTGGTGGGCAAGGACCCAATTACATTCTCAATTTCATTAGCAGAGATTGGGTTATTCAACAGTTTTATATCCTCTTGATCTAGCTTTGGTACTTCATATGCTTCTAAGAATCTGTCTATTTCTTCTGTGTTATCAAACTTTTGAGAGTAGAGGTTTTCGAAATAGGTGTTGATGATCCTCTGTATTTCTATTGGGTCTGTAGTGATTTCTCCTTTTTCATTTCTTATTGCATGAATTTGAGCTTTTTCTTTCCTTTTTTTAATAAGGTTGGCTAGGGGCTTATCGATTTTATTTATTCTTTCAAAGAACCAACTCTTTGATTCGTTGATTCTTTGGATTGTTTTCTTAGTCTCTATTGCATTGATTTCTGCTCTGATTTTTATAATTTCCTCTCTTCTTTTGGCTTTGGGCTTGACTTGCTCTTCTTTTTCTAGCTGTTTGAGGTGTAGCATCAAGTTATTTATTTGTATTCGTTCTGTTTTCCTGATGTGGGAACTCAGTGCAATAAATTTTCCTCTCAGAACGGCTTTCATTGCATCCCACAGATTCTGGTAAGTTGTATCTGCATTTTCATTTTCTTTTAGGTATTGTTTAATTTCTTCTTTAATTTCTTCTGTGACCCACTGATTACTCAAGAGTGTGTTATTTAGTTTCCATGTGTTTGCGGAATTTTTGCAGTATCCTTTGTCATTAATTTCTAATTTCAGTGCGCTATGATCCGATAATATGCAAGGGATGATTTCAACTCTTTTGCATTTGCTTAAATATGTTCTGTGAACTAATATATGGTCTATTTTAGAAAATGATCCATGTACTGCTGAGAAGAATGTGTATTCTGATGTTGTTGGGTGGAACATTCTGTATATGTCTATCAAACCCATTTGTTCACAGGTGTGATTCAGTTCTGTTATTTCTTTGCTCATTTTCTGTCTGGTTGATCTGTCCCTTGGTGTCAGTGGTGTATTAAGGTCTCCTGTTACAATTGTGTTACTGATAATTTGAGTTTTCATTTCTGTTAATAATTGTTTTATATAACTGGGTGCTCTGGAGTTTGGTGCGTATATATTTAAGATAGTTATCTCTTCCTCTTGGAGTTTTCCCCTTACGAGTATGTAGTGACCTTCTTTGTCCTTTATGGTCATTGTTGGTTTAAAGTTCACGTTGTCTGCAAACAGAATGGCTACTCCTGCCTTTTTTTGGATTCCTGCTGCATGAAGAATTGTTTTCCATCCTTTGACTTTCAGTCTGTGAGTATCTTTCTGGGTTAGATGGGTTTCCTGTAAACAGCATATGGTTGGATTTTGTTTCTTGATCCATTCTGCTAGTCTGTTTCTTTTGATTGGTGCATTGAGACCATTTACATTAATGGTTATTACTGTTAAATGCTGGTTAATTGTAGGAATGTTATCTCTCTGCTGTTGCATCTTTATCTTTCTGTTCTGTTTAATTATTTGCTTTGCTTAGTGGTTTTTTCCTTTGTGTATCTAAACTGTCTTTCAATATTTTTTGCAGGGTTGGTTTGGTGTTCATGAAGTTCTTCAGCTGTTCTTTGTCATGGAAGTATCGTATTGCACCATCTATTTTGAATGATAGTTTTGCAGGATATATCAGTCTTGGTTGGAAATCATTTTGCTTTAGGATCTGGAATACTTCACTCCATGCTCTTCTTGACTTTATCGTTTGTGCTGAGAAGTCTGCTGTGATTCTGATAGGTTTTCCTTTATAAGTGATTTGTCTTTTCTCTCTGACAGCTTTTAATAATCTATTCTTGTGTTGGATTTCTGGGATGGTGATTATTATATGTCTGGGTGTAGTTTTATTTTGGTTATGACTGTTTGGAGTTCTATATGCTTCACTGATCCTGATGTCAGTTTCTGATTTCGTGCTTGGGAAATTTTCAGCTATTACTTCTCTAAATATCCTCCTGACATCCTTCATGTTGTCTCCCTCTCTTTCATTAATCCCTATCATTCTTATGTTATTATTCTTTGCATCGTCTTGCAGTTGTTGAATTGTTGTTTCCTGGTTCCTTGTTATTTTCAAAAGATCTTTCCTTTCCTGTTCACTAGCTGCAATCCTGTCTTCAAGGTCTGAAATTCTATCTTCACTTTCATTAAGGCGGTTTTTACAACTTTCAGTGGAGTTTTTTATTTCCTGTATATCTCTGTGCATCTGCATTATGTATTCTGTTTGTTTCTTATATTGCTCGTCTAGGGATTCTATCTTTTTGTTTAGTTCCTCCAATTTTTTATCTGTGTTTTCTTTAGATATATTTAGAATCTCTTTCATTTCTTTTATCATTTCTTCTTTTATCTGGGAGATTATTTCGAGTTTGAATTTCTTTAAAGTTTCCTGGAGTTGCTTGTCAATTTCAGTGGCTATTGTGTCCGATATATGAGGTGGATGGGATATATTTTCTTCTATATACATCGCTCCTAGGGTTTCTTGAGATGGGCTGGAGGTTTGAGGTTGTAATTTGGTCTTTCATTTTGTCATTTTCCTATATTTCTGTGTTTCAAGTGTTATTTGAAAGCTTCCTCAGGATCTGTTGAAAATCCCCTTCTATGTTTGGAGCTACTGAGACTCTGGCGCCACGCTACCCCAAGCCATTAGGCCTACAGAACCAGTGGCCCTCCTCTGCCTGCTCAGAACTCCGCAGTTCCAGACAAGCTGGGCCTCAGGGACACTGTGTGCCCACCTGCCCCTTGGAAGCTCCACAGTTCTTCAATCGCAGCCGGGTTAGGGTACTCACCACAGGCCGCAGTGCTTCAGGAACCTTTGGACCCTCCCTGGTTGCAGAGATATCCACAGTCCTCCAGACACATGGAGAGGCCGATGCAGGCACCCCAAATCTGCCCAGCTCCTCCTCTGCAGACCAATGGGCAGGCGCGGCAGCTAAACAGGCTGGGCTAGGCTGGTAGTGTGGGCCAGCCCACCTATGGGGAGCTCAGCAGGTCTCCAAATGAAGCCGGGAATGGGGAGGCTGATGTGGAAGCCTCAAACCCACCTCTCTCCTTCACTGCACCTGGAAGCCTGAGGGAACTCCAGCAGTCTGGGCGCAGATATCCAGAGTCCTCCAGACACGCAGAGAGGCCAGTGAGGGCACCCCAGATCTGCCCAGCTCCTCCTCTGCAGACCTATGGGCAGGCGCGGCAGCTAAACAGGCTGGGCTAGGCTGGTAGTGTGGGCCAGCCCACCTATGGGGAGCTCAGCAGGTCTCCAAATGAAGCCGGGAATGGGGAGGCTGATGTGGAAGCCTCAAACCCACCTCTCTCCTTCACTGCACCTGGAAGCCTGAGGGAACTCCAGCAGTCTGGGCGCAGATATCCAGAGTCCTCCAGACACGCAGAGAGGCCAGTGAGGGCACCCCAGATCTGCCCAGCTCCTCCTCTGCAGACCTATCTGTTGTCATCTTTCATTGCTTGTATTCTTCCATTTAGAATAACTTCATTCACACTAGATGACTCTTCACATACACATTTCTGTTTTTCTGACACTGTCTTTTGTCATATTTCTCCATCTGCTGGAAATATCACTTTCCCCAAGATCTTCCTATAGAATCACACATATCCTTCAAAGAACAACTAAAATAGCACCTATTCCTTAAATTGCCCCAGATTCTGTCACTTCATTTCCCCTTCACTGGTTGAGAGAGGACCTCGGATCTTCTCTCAACCAATAATATTTATCCTGCTTTTATCTATGCCAGTATCAGTTCAACAGGGTTAAGAAAGAAGTTACCTACTGGGAGGCAGATATTTTCTTCTTAAGGACCAAAACTATCTTAGCTAAGAAATGGCTGGATGTATAAGACATGATACAAAGAGAACAGACGTCATTGCATGAAGATGAACAGTTACTTTGGAGGTGGAAGAATGAGCTCACTAAGGAGAAGTTAGAAGATGAAGGTAGAAGATACAAAAAGCAGCAGGATAATGACAAAGTAGCATGAACTGAAAAGGTGACTGGCTATTTCTTCAGGGTGAAAGGAGCCGAAATTCCTTTAAAAGCAGAGCTGTGATTACCTCTTCTGGGATGTTCTACTATGATTTCATTACTTGTCCAGTCTTCCAAGCACACATTTGGAGTGATTAGATTTAGGGGACTATTGCAAGCAAGGCCAGATTTCCCACTCAATCTTGGGAAGCAAGAAAGAGCCTCAAGAAATCAGTAAGAAGAAAAAAACAGGTGAAAGTAGGAACCAGGAAAAAAATCCACCCTTCAAACAAAATCTAGTTTCCAAAAGCCAAGAGGCTTCTTTACTCAGGATGGGAGATTCCAGTTAATTTTACTCATATGTTAAAGGACAGGGTGACCTTCAGTTCTCAAGAGGAATAAATTATAATAGTGTCCAATAGGAGAATGCAATTAAAAGGTTAGGTAAAACTAAAATTTCCAGTCATCTCAATTTTTGTGGACTACTGTTTTTTCTTGTGTGTCCTAGATGGAGAATCTGCTGCTTGTAGGAATGGTTTGCCCAAGGTCTAATAGCAAAGAGCAACACCACAAGGATGAAAGATGCCAACATGTTTAAAAAGTCACATCCTGAGCTGACTTCCTTTCTGGATTTTCATAGCACCTTCTGAACAATCCTGTGTCTGAAGGCAGAAACAGTATTTCATTTCCTTCTTCATACGCTCTAATACCAATGAGCAAGCTCTGCTTAAAGTAACATTGAATACTTTTTAAAACTGTGATGAAAAAGAAGTAAAGGTCTTAAACTCCACTATATCAGGTAAATATTAAAGCCACAGACGCACATAGTATTAGCTATATTAATCACATTAATGTGTACTTTTATTCTTTTTTTTATTTAAAGAAAAGGAAACAAAAAAAATACATGGAGATAAAAAAAAGGGTAGAAATAATACAAAATTACAGAAAAACAAATGGTAAGAAATTGCCAGTTGATAAGTTACACATTGTCATCTTAGAAATAGCTGTTCAGGTTATAGAATTAAAGTATTTAGAATGACATTCAAAAAGTGACCCTACAAACCATTCTGCTCTATGATCGAACATAAGCTCAGTAATATGATTATCAGTCCTACACATTTGTTTTACATCTCAAAGAGGGTAAGATTAAACATATCAAAACAGAACAGAACATTTAAAAAAAAACAATTTAAAGAAATACAGATTTCAAAGCAAGTCCATTGGAGATCTTCATTATCTAACTGTCTCTAGTTTCTTACAAATAGTTGTCCCTATCTTCACCCACTTTATATACTTATTGCATATTATAGAACTAATCAAATCATTACAGGATGATGAAGTCTTTTTAGGTCCTCAAATTCCAAATTAGGGAAGACAATAGTAACTACCATCGCATCTCTCATTCTCTTTGTGATAGCCGTCCCCATCTCTACATATGCTGAAGTTGAACTCAAGAAATCAGTCCAATGTCATTCTAATCAGCGAACAATAGATTGATAGAATTTATATTATAATGCTACAAAATAAGCCTTGGGTTTCTCAGCGTCTCTTCCTCAGAGTATCTGTTCCTTACATCTTGCATTATATAATCTGTTCCCGTAAATAATTAAAAAAAAACCCCATGTGTGAATTTCTACATATATATCTATCCTCTCTGTATTATAGGGAAAACCAAGTCGTAGCAAGACAGCAAAACAATTTCCTAGAAAAACTCGCAATGGATAAGACATATAAGACTACAATATAAATGATCTTCCATAGCTATACTTTTATTCTTTATGTGAGAAGCAAGAAAATAAACACAATTGAAAAAATGATCCATGTATATAATATTTATCAGAAACAGATGGATTTAGATAGATGAGAAAGCAGTAAAGAAAATTCTAAAATACTCAGCATAATTCATTCTAATAGAGTATTAGCTGAAATCTTCAAAGTATTTAAAATTTCTGGAAGAAGTTCACAGGTATCCTGGACATTTGTTTCATGTTTTCTTTACTGACATTGTCTTTCTGAAGGGCTATGTATGGTATTAGCTAATAACCCTTAGGAGATAATAAAAAAAATTCAAGTTTAATAAAGTTATTCAAAAAGTAAACAAAAACAAAATTTCTGTTAGATATCTTCATGCTTCAGTTGTTGTTCAGTTGATTCAAATATTCCATGTGTATAAATTCTTCAATTTTTATTTTTGCAGAATAATTTTATAATACCAATAAATCTTTCATATTTATTCAACCAGTACAGCACTCATTGCCTGAATTCAAATTCCTGATTCTAACGAATATAAACTTCTACCATGATTGAACAGAGATAAATATAGCTTCACACTTATAGTAGTAGGCACATCTTTGCTTAACTAGAGAACAGAACATCAAGGTTTTTGTAGGAGGTATTTTCTTGATCACCTATTTGTCATTCTCCGGTTTGCTATGAGCAGGCACTTAGCTCTCCGCATTTGTAAACTTCATTAATTCTCACATAGTTCTTTTGGAGAAGTACTACTGTTATTTTCATTTTACAGATGATGAAACTGAGGAGCAGAGAGTTTAAGTAACTTTCTTAAATTACACAGCCAGTGTGAGCAGGGATTTAACCTAAGTTGACTCTAGAATCTCGTAGATCTTTCTACTGTGAAGCAGGTATTACCTACAATCAAATGGCACAGTAAAAAAGTGTTCCATATCTGTAACTTTTAGTACTTTATTTTAGAGAGAATAAAACCAAGCAAAATAAAACAGAATAAAGCCAATCAAAACAAGACAGTGTGACACAGGATTTCAAGACAAGATAATAGGAAATCAACAATGGTTACCATAACACCTACTGTTGTCTTTAAAATAGCTGCCCATACCTTCAGACGTAGTAAAATCAAACAAAACAGAAACAGAATAGAAACAATAAAAATGAAACAGTGAACACAACACAGGACTTCAAAACAAGATAATAGTAAATCCAAAAAGGCTCCATAGTTTATCTTGTTGTCTTTGAAATAGCTTTCCATGCCATCAGATAGAACAAATCACACAAGATAAAACAGAATAGAAACCAACAAAACAATGAGAATGATATAGGACTTCAAAAATAAGATCATAGGAAATTAACAATGGCTACCACCTTCAGAAGGAGATCTGCCATATATGCTACATTGCAAATTATTATCCTCTGAATAGATGATCAGACTACCAGCTTTAGGCCTGCAAAGTCAGTGAAACACTAAACACTATAAGCATTAAGCTGTATTTTGCCTCATTAGCTATCATCACAGCCTGTGTTTCTCCAGATCAGCTGATCACTTACGAGGGATGGGGGGACGTTTGCTCTTCTTGTCTCTCTGCCCATGTGCTGGAAGGAGCTGCTGTCTGGTTCTCCCTCAGTCAGCATGCACATGGCACTGACTCACAGGAGGTCTTAACTTCTTTGTTTTCCTCCCTCACAGTCTGTGAATGGTGCAAATTCACAAGAGGGGGCTGGTGTCTAGCTCTCCACCAGTTACCCCATGAATGGTGCCAACTTGCAGGAAATATTTGCTTTATATCTGTAGTTTTTAATTGGCCCCATTTTTTTTCTTTTCCGGCTGGGATATGTGTGATGCAATGTATCTTTTACAGAAGTCAGCTGGACAGGTGATCATGGCCAAAAATGGTTGACTGAATGGTTTTATTTTCCCAATAGATGGAATTATCTTGATGAGATCGTGGCCTCCTGTACTGTCCAGTAAGAGAATTGATCAGCTCATGTCAGAGATGATAATGATTTCTGCATTCCTAAATAAGTCTTAGCCAGGATATCTCTACTCCTTCTGCTCCCACCCCCTGCTCCAGCTTCTTTTGTGAGGAACTTCTTCTTTCTGGAATTTTGTATCAGAAGATGATACTACAAAGTTTATTTTGAATACTGTGGCCCTGCTGGATAGTGGTGTCACAGGCCCTATCCTGGGAGTTACTACTAGAGACTGGCAGAGAAACTATGAGTGAGGGAAGTTAGGGGATAGAAGGGGACTAGGTAGCAGGCAGAGACTCATGGGAAAAGCAGGCTTTGAGGTCCATCACAATGCAGTGTGGGTGACAAGATCTGGGTGCTCTTTGCATTTTATTGAGGTCTGTCTTCATTGTCAGGTAGATCTTGGTATTGTCCCTTGTAAGGTTGTCACTTCAATGGGCTGGAAAGCATCAGCTTCCAGGGCATCTCTGCAGCCCTTAGGCTTCCCACCATAGGTGGCACACAGAGGCTCTGCAGTGTGTGGTGTTACAGGTTTCAACTTTCATGATTTTGCCAACTCTGCAAAAAGGAGCTGGAAAAAAGCGTGTGTGATTTTTTTTTTTTAAACCTTAGTACTTATTACATTATTGTTTATGTGCCTCTCAAAATTTGGGGGCTCTAGTGTAAGGATGTGCTGGTAATTTTATCAATCTGCTAGGTATTCTCAAGAGGAAAAGTTGAAAAGAAGCTGGGCTCTGTCTCTCTCTGCCTCTTCTCTGTTTATCTTTGTCTCTGTATCTCTCCTCATTGCTGCCTCACTTCTGTCTCTCCCTATTTCTGTCTCTATCTCTTTCTTTTTTCCTCTGTTTCTTTTCTCTTTCTTCTTTCCTCCCTGTTACTGCTGCAAAGAACAGCCTTGTTTATATATTCAATATATCTTGCTTTCTCTTAAGATACAGTCTTTAAGTAAATTAATTATGAAAAGCAGGTGTGCCTTTAGATATTTGCCAAATTGACTTTCAAAAAAGGTGCCTCAGTTTATATTTTTATCAAGCATATATGGCATGCCAGCTTCTCATACTCCCAATTGATCTCTATGACATAGTTTGACAGATGTGAGAGCCAGCTCAGAAGTTCCAGGCAGGTACAAGTTGACCAGATCAATGCAGCTTGGCAGCAGGGAGTGCAGTGGAGGAGTCATGCAGGTGGCTGAAGATAAAGCAGGAGAGAGTGAGGTTCCCTAGGGAGGAACCTTGAGGCTACTCAAAGTGGTGTCTTTTCCCAGTGTCTATAAGACCGTGGGGCAGCTGTTCCGGCAGGAAAGTGGTGTCATCTGCATTAACATTTTAAAAATATTTTGAACTCAATTAATGGTAGGTAAAGTGTACCTTTGCTATGCACTAGATCTGGAGAATTGTGGTTTTGGTGGTGTGGATAAATTCAACTGAACTCTTTGCTGAGAAGGAGGATGATGGGCAGGATTTAAACATGAAGAAAAGCCACTTCACAGCCGCCAGTCTGCCTATTCCTAGTTGCAGGGCTCACTAGGGGGTGGTCAGAGGAGGACTCTAGTTGTTGCAGGGGATGGGCTGGGGTTGGGTCTGACCAACTGTGCACACCAGAGTGATGCCTGTTGTCCTCTCAAAGTCCTGATGACAGACTGCTCTAGACTGCACAGCACTCCTAACTATTTCAGTTTGTGAAGATGTAAGGCCGTGAAGGATGCATAAATGTGATATGTTCGTCTATGCTAAGTCTAACTCCACCTGCACTTCAGTTGGTTGACCTTTAAGTCACTGGGTCTGTGATAAGGCACTTGTATCAAATTTGTGGACTATGATCAGGTCAAGGAAAGACAAAAACTTAAAGATACTTCTAAATAGTGCAATTTAGATAGGGTGGCACCAAAGCAGGGGATGAATTTTGGGCTGTGGGCTTGCCTTGTATGTCATGAGGTCTTTCTTCCTAAGCCTCCTTAATGGAACTTCTGGGAATATTAATTGGGGTGGGGAGTTGTGTGGGATATTTGCTTCTAAGTGTGAAAATATTCAAATTTTCTGATAAGCTTTGGTTAGAATTCCTACAGCAATGCGAGTTGTGGCTGTCTTTTATGATCCAGCTGGGACTGTGACTATTCTCTCGTATCCTCTGCAACAAGGAGACCTGTTTCTCTTGAAGTGATTAAGTGCCCTGCCATCTTTTTCTGCTTTCACTGCAGTTTTTCAGAAAAGTATGCCATTTCTCAGTTATTCCCATGGGTCTCTTCAATGAAACTCCTTTAAGTATCCCATAAACTGAATTTAAGTATATCTAGGGGATTTCCTGGTGCCCGTTTTCTTTTCTCTCTTTTAGGATAGTGACCATTGCATTGTGATCACTTCTATTTCTTCTTTTATCAAACAGAGAAGAAAACATACTCTCATGTACGTTTTCTAAAGCCTCAAAGCTCTTGATACACTCTAGGGGCTTCTGCCAGTCTTGGAATGAATCTCTTTCTATAAGTGTATATAATGTATTGTCAACCTCTCTAGAAATTCCCTCTACATCACAAGCCTGCGTAGAATCACAAATCATTGCCCTTCCCTTTTCTCTGAGTGATCTGAGAAGAATTGTTCCTTCACTTCTAATTTTTGTTTTCTTGTTCAGTTTTGCTTTTCAAAGTTTTCATAGAATTTCCTCCAAATGTATGGGTCAAATCATACATTTAGATTATAGTGGATTTTGTGTGCTCTCTTTGCTTGCCCATTAACTTTCATATTGCGCTTAATTTACAAAGGTGACTCAGCATAAATTTTTCTTTTTCATGGGCTGGGGCTGTAGCTCAACCACACAGTGCCTGCCTGGCAAGTGCAAGGTCCTGAGTTTGATTCCCGGTACCGAAAAAAAAATCTTTTTTTCCCTTGACTTTTGATATCTTGACCAGAACTTTTCTGTTTTTTTTTTTTTTTTTTTTTTTTTTTTTTTTTTTTTTTTGGGTAACTCCATAGATTCAGATTGATTCTGGTCTTTATTTTCTTAGACAAATATTCAACTCTGTGCTTTTTGTGAGTTTGTTTTTCTTACCACATGCTGAAGCTTTCCTGTGGTCACAAGACTCATTTGAAATATTCCACGAAAAATGTGGGCTTGGCTGCTGGACATACGTAGATCTGAGGAAGACTCCTTGCGATAGAAAGTACTGGCATTATGAAATCTTCAAAACTGGGTTAGCAGTTAGGCCTGCCAGCTTGTACTGAGAATTTACTAATGCCTAATATATAGGGGTGCTAGACTCTAAGGTAAAAGGTGACCAGGGTGAGGAATCAGCTTGGGGAGGTCATTGATGATTAAGGGTACAAGACTTAAGAGAGGTCCTAGGATTCAGTGAGTTTGGCTAAGAATATTTTGCTTGGAGTTTTAAAAAGAATTTTTTTTTTTTATTTTAAAGAGAATAAAACCAAACAAAATAAAACAGAATAGGGTCAGTCAAAACAAAACAATGAACATGGTGCATGACTTTAAACAAGGTAGAAGGAAATCAATAGTGGCTACCATAAGGTCTCTTGTTATCTTTAAAATAACTGCTCATACCATCAGGCATAGTAAAATCAAACAAAATAGTACAGAATAAAACTAACAAAAACAAAACAATGGAAGATATTAATAAAGCAAGATATTAATAAAACACAGTGGCTGCCATGATGCCTCTTGTTATCTTCAAAGTAGTTGCCTATACCATCAGACATAATACAATAAAAAACAAAATAGAATAAAACCAATCAAAACAAAACAATGAAAACAGTACAGGGCTTCAAAACAAGATAACAGGAAATCAATAATGGATACCATAATATATTTTGGTATCTTTGAAATAGCTGTCTGTGCCATCAAATATAATAAAATTAGACAAACCAAAATGGAATAAAAGCAAACTAAACAGAACAGTGAAGACAATATGTGTTTGAAATTCTGATAGTAGATTAACAATGGCCATTTCCTTCCCTCTTTAGACACTTCCTCCCCTTTCACTTTCACAGTATGTATTGTGCATTTTGGATCCCACTAACTCCTTTAGTTTTTTATACTAGGGAGACAACATGATAGTCACCCATGTGACTCTGAACTTTCATCCATGAGCATGATCTCAAGTTGTATCCATTTACCTACAAGAGCCTTGAGGTTATCTTTCTTTATAGCTGAGTAGCTTTCCATTGTATAAAAATGCCATGTCTTTCTTAGCCACTCTGTAGCTGATGGGCAAGCCACCCCTACTTCTTTCTGTTCCCTGCCACATAGGGCATTGTTCTCTCTTCTATGACTTTCAGTCAATAAACTCCCTTTTGAGTTAAATGTGTTTCTTGTATAAAGCATATTGATGGATCCTGGCTCCTGATCTACTCTATCTGTGTTTCTTTTTATTGGTGAATTGAGGCCATCTATATTAATGGTTATGGCCAACATGCATTGCCTCATCTCTGTCATGCTATTTTCCTGCTGTTGGATGCCTACTTTTTCCCTGCATTCAATTCTCTGCCCCACTCAGTGATCCCCCTCTGCCACTGCTCCAGAAATCATGATTTTTTAAAAAATCTCTCTCTAGAATGTCCTTCAGTATTTTTTGTAGGGTTGATTTGGTGCTCATGGATTCCTTCAGTTTTTTGGTCATGGAAATATCTTGTTTCTTCATTGATTCTGAAAGATAGTTTTTCAGGGTACATCAATCTGGGTTGGAGATTGTTTTCTTTCAGGATTTGAAATACTTCACTCCAAACTCTTCTTGACTTGCTGGTTTGTGTTGAGAAGTCTGTTGTGATTCTGATGGGTTTTCCTTTCTGTTTTTTTTTTTTCTCTCTAACAGCTTTAATATTCTGTTCCTATATTGAATTTCTAGGATCTTGATTATTATATGTCTGGGTGTAGATTTATTTTTGTTATGGCTAGTTGGAGTTCTATATGCCTCAGTTATCCGAATGACACTTCCTTTTCCCATGCTTGGGAAGTTTTCTGATATTATTTTGGTAAATAGACTTTTAATACCACTTGTGTTGATCCCTGCTTTTTCACTCACACCTATTTTTTTGTTATGTTTCTTTGGATTGTCTTGCAGCCATTGAATTGTTTCTTCCTGGTTCCTTGTTATTTTTAAGAGATCTTTCCTTTTGCAGTTGCAAGCTGCAAAGCTATCTTTAAGGTTTGAAAGTCTATCTTCAGTTTCTTTAAATTGGTTTTGCCAGCTTTCAATGGATTTTTTAATTTCCTGGCTGTCTCTTTGAATCTGTTTCATGTATTCTAAATCTTTTTTATATTGTCCATTCAAGGTTTCCTTCATTTTCCTATGCTCTATTTTTTTAACCTATGTCTTTTTTAGAGGAGCTTAGCAATTCTTTTATTGTGCTTTTCATTTCTTCTTTTACCCGAGATAGTATTTCTGTTCTAATTTCTTTTATAGCCTCATGAAGTTGTTTCTTTCTTTCAGTTGCCATCACTTCAGAAATTTCAGGTGTGTTACTCCTGATCTTTTCTGAGTTTACATCTCTTGGACTTGCTCTGCTTGGGTTGGAGGCCAGAGACTGCCTTTTGCTTCTTCATCTTGATACATTCCTGGGTTCTTCCAGACAAGTTGGTAGTGGGTCCCAGGCACTTCGTGCATTGGCTACAATTTCTCTGAAGAGAGACTGTGGTTCTTCTAATCATTGCTGGCTGTATCTGATGGTGCTATTGGGTGTGCTGATGCAGGGCTGTCTGCTGTTTTTCCTAGCCTGCACTGGCAGCCTGATGGCTGCTGGAGTGCACATGAGGGCAAGGTCAGCCACCACCTGTGGACCTGGGCTGGTCACCAGCAGGGATCCTCCACTATGGCCTTGGAGTGTGCCGCACGGGTGGGGCCAGCTGCTGCCTCCAGACCCAGCTGGCTACCTGTGAGGAGGGTCTGCAATGGCTGCTGGAATGCACGTGAGGGCAGGGTCCAGTTCAAACAATTTTCATGGTTTGCACCCAGCTAGGAGCTGCTGGAAGAAGCTGGCAGCAGTTCTGTTTCAGTCTGACTCCAAAAAGGCTCGCAGCCAGTCACCCTCTCGTGGGAGGACTGCGTCCTGTGCACTTACCACCAGTCAGTGCAATCCTCTGCATCCGTTGCTCCCCTCCAATTGCAGCTTTTTGCAGAGGCTCTGGAGTTGCTAGCCACCACTTTCACCATAACGGTGACTGTGCATCCCAAGTTCCAACAGCTGTCTCACACAGTGGGTCGGGCTCCAGGTGAAGGCCCTGCCAACTAAAACCTTATTTTACATTTGAGTTTTTCTTTTTACTCTTTCCATGGGCTTTAATTCTCACTTTAGATTCTTCCTGGATCCAGGGGACCCACTTCCTTCCTTCTTGTCTTCCCATGATGCTATCTATATTCCAGCATCTGGACTGTGTCTCTCAGAAAGGTTGTTTACTTTGCTGCTTACTGTTCCAGCACCTTCCCAGCTTCTTTGGTTTTCTTTGGTCTTCTGCTGAACATAAATTGTGTGACACTGTGTGACACAGGTAATAAATTTTATTTTTACAAAAAGATGACATTTTATCTAGAAAATAAGATTTTGTATGTACAATAAGCTTCATGCCTGTAAAAGATTGTAGCAAAAAGAAATAACAAAAATAAAATCTTCATTTCCTAGGAAGGGAATTTGTATGCTTAATGGATATGCTGCTAAAATATTTATTATTTTTAAAGGTACAAAATTTGCAGTAATATTTTTTTTTTTTGTCTTTTTCCTTTTTATCGGTACCAGGGATCGAACTCATGACGGCCTGCTTGCAAGGCAGGCGCTTATGCTGCTGAGCTAAATCCCCAGCCCCTGCAGTAATATTTTTGAGAACAATAATTGTGGTGACTTCTGTATAACTGATTCAGAGATAGTATGTGGGCTTAATCCTTCTGGGTTCACAGATTTTTTTTCAAGATTAACATTTAAATTTTTATTTGGGAAAGCAGATAACTAAATGGTTTCCACTTCTGAGAAAAGAGTAATGTAAATAATACATCTTAAAAAAGAACAAGATTTTGGTAGAGATTTCAAGAGTGGACTTAGTGGCTACTGCTGCATATAAGAGAAACTTATAAATTAATGCTTGTGAAAGTAAGTGTTTGTTATTCTCCACAGTCCATGGGTTGGTTGGTGATTATTCTGACTGGAGTTGTGCTCCCTCATGCAGCTGCAGTTAGCTCCACACTGGGGAAGCTGCTGTGATGCTCTTTGCTGGGTTCTTCCCCATATTGGAGGTGGGCTGCCTGTGGCCTCCTATTAAGATGGCCCCAGGAGTGTAGGTGGTGATCATCTGTGTGGTGTCTTATCCTCAGGATTTGAGGCATCTTTAAGACATGACCACTGTATCTGTTTATCCTTTTAGCCTTCTCTGTTGTTTTTCATGTTCCTATGCAGCATCTTTCCCATTTTGTATTTTCATTAGTTTTTAAAACTTTCTGTCTTCTTGCCAGCCACCGCTGTAATTGCGTTTGGGGGGAGTTCTTCATAGAGATTGTGATCATCCTTTAGCTCTCTCCAATTTGCTACCAGGGAGATGAGGTGCTTGTTTGGTTTCCCAGTGTCCTAAATTCCAGCATGGTGTGGATCTCAGGAGACACTGGTGGTTCTCCTCCTGGAAGGACTGCAGTCTGCCACACTGCCTCCGTTGACCACGGAGGGACAGATTTTTTTTTATTACACTTTTAAAGCACACTAAGATGATATACTGGCTATACAATCTCAAGTATTCTATAGAGCCAACATCTGTTCTGTGGTTATTTACGTCACAGACAGGAAATAATAAGCCTCATGTGATAGGTTGCGTACTCTTCCTAATTATTGGTACCTTTACCTGTAGGGCTCTTATATCTTTGACTATTGACATGTGACAACCAATAACTTCTCATGAGTGGACTGCATTTTCCTATCCGATTACACCCACCCCAATGGCTATGCAACTTTTTTGGTTAACAGAACCTGGTGGATTCACCACATGCTGTGTCCTAGTAGAAGGTTTTAAACTCTTGCATTGTTTCTTTTGTTTCCATCTGCCACAAGACTGACCCAGCAAATTTGGGGCTAATTCTTTAGTCAGGTCCTTAAGAGAACAGAACGGCCAGACGTGGGGGCCATTACACAAGACCAAGGAAGAGGAGTAAGTGATGAATGTTTATCGTAAGCCGCTGAGATTTTGAGCTTCTTTGCTTTGACTAGCTCTTATGTCTAGATAATAGCAATAGCAAGACCCAGGAAAATTAGTGATTTCAAGATTGAATGAGTTCTCTTATTAATCATAGATTTCATAAACTAATTAGTTCTGAAATTTCATATGCTCTTGATAGCTGGCATCCAACTAGAAAAGCTGTCTTTTTCTGGGTCTTTTGGAATGTACTGATCTAATGTGTCTCCTGCTTTCAAGCAGCTAAAGATTGAGCTGGCCCATTACAGTTTGTACCAGTGATTTCAGTGCAACAGATTTATGAAGCAACATAATTAAATAGTAAAATATTTGGTATAGTTTATAAGTGCCAGCTTATAAATTTACTCCCATTCAGCACCTGCCAATATCTCAGGTACTTACTCAGGACCATATTATTGTGACTTACCCTTCTGACATATCCATGAAACATCTCCTTCAGGGCAGGTGTTTTGTCCTTATCAATCTATTAAAAAGTTTTTAAAATGTAATAAGTTTTTTGGTCTTTTTGAGATAGTGTCTTGCTCTAAGGTTAAGGCTGGACTTGAACTCACTTTGTAGCTTGGGTTGACCTCAAACTCATAGGATCCTCCAGCCTGTCTCCTGAGTGCTGGAATTACAGATGCATGACAACACACCTAGTGCCCTCATCGTTTTTCTCTGGTTCACAGGCCAGTGCCCAGCATAACTTTGATGCTCATTCCATTTTTGTTGCTGACAAACTGTCTGATCCCAAAGAAGTTGTGGAGATGCTGGTAACTGGTACAACACTGGACAAACTTGACTGTGCTTGTGTGGTCAGAATAGCAGAGAGTTAAAACCTAGAGGAACCAGGAACATTTCCCAGCATTTTTTTGCATTACTGGGGATTGAACTCAGGGTCTTCACACTGAGTACATCCCCAGTTGTTTTTTAATTGGGTTATTTTTTAAAAAGAACTAGATAGGGTCTTGCTAGGTCACTAAGTTACTCAGGTAACCTAAGTTACTCAGGTTGGGCTTGAACTTGCAAGCTTTCTACCTCAACCTTCCAGTACTTTCTTTAATAAATATGGCCTTTGCCCAAGCTCTACCAACCTACTCTTCCCAAGTATCCCATGTCTTACTCATCTGACACACAAGTATAATTCTAATGCCAAAGTAAAGTTTGGGTTTGGTTTTTAAATCCTATACAAGGCTACATAAAAAAACTTATTATAGTTCTGCTTTTCACCTTTTCTCCCTTTTCTATTTCTAGGTTCCAAGGTGTCTGAATAAAAAAATAACACTGTAGAATATAATAAGAGAGCAATATCAATGAGTACTGGGCTGGAGAGAGAATGAATGACAAAGGGGTGAGCTTAAAGATGAATGGGATCTGAATATGTGGAGAGATGATGTGAAGAAATTTCATGCATGAGAAACAAACTAAACAAGGATCCTGAACTGTCCATAGGCAAAAGAAAGTGTTGGATGATATGTGAGGCAGCTTGGGCCATGGAGATGGGCTCCACGCTAGCAGTGGGATCCCTTGCCTTCCTGTCTCCTGTGGCCATCAGCTGGCAGTCTGCTTTGCCCAGCTTCTCGTGTGTCACTTTTCATGAGGGCAACATTCGCTTTCTTCTTCGGTGTCCCTTCTAGTCACCTCCCATCCTGTGGTGCAGTGGTAAGGTTCTTGCCTGAGCCAGATGATCTGAGCTCCAGGCAACTACGGTGCAGTGATCTTTTTTTTTTCTTAAACAGCTAGAGTTCCAATGGAGATTTGTGGTGAGTCCTAAGAGTAAGCTTAGGGCTTCTGGTAACTATCTTTCTTATTTTCGGAGCATATTGATTTGGCTTATAGGGGAAGGGGCAAAGAGATTGAAGAGAATAACATAAATACAGAAACACAGCTGTATCTCTTTTTACTTGTTTGAGGTTGAGTTTTATTTGTGTCACTGGTAACTAAAATAGTTCTGTCTAATACATTAGGCTCCACTTGATGAGGTTTGACATTTTAAATAACATTTTTGATTCTGGGTTGAATTAAAGAGCAAATAGAATTAACCTATATGAAACCGGTTTTGTAAATGACAAATTCTAATAGCAGTTATTACTTAAAAAGTCATTTGATAATTGTTATTAATAAAAAGTGTATCTTTGCTTTATGAGGACAGTAGAAAAACCATTGATTAGAAAAAGCAGGAAAGTATGTGCGAAGGTTGTTAATCTGGCTCATGGATGCATTATTGAACTGAAGGGGAAGATAAGAGCCCAGGAGGTTTCTCAAAGTGCTGGGAGAATGACGAACAGGGGGTCAGGATCAGCTATGAAAATGTGGAAATATGTGAGGCTCTCAGGGAGAACATCTGAGGACTTGAACAGTGAGGTGGCTCACTCTGTTAGTTGTTTGTTGCTTCATAACAAATGAACCCCACGTAGTGGCATAACATGGAGAACACATTTTGTCTCACAGTTTCTGAGGGTTGGGGAGATGCTTTGAGTGAGTTGGAAGAGGGTTCTAGTTTAGGGTCCTAGTGAGGTTGCAAGCCATCTCTGGCTGGAACTGCGTTATCTGAACATTCATAAAGGGCTTCTGGATTCACTTCCAAATTAACGTATGGGCTGTGGGCAGACCTCAGTTCCTCAGCATGTGGGCCTCTCCACATGATTCCCCAAACATGACTTCTTCAATATTTATGTGGATGATGATGTTCCCTTTTCAATCTGATGTGGGAAATTATGTATCAAACTGTCTGTGGCAAGTTTTTGGAAGGGGAAGGAATTGCACACACAAGGGTGTGAGTTTCTGGAGTCAGGAAGGATCACTGGGGCCATTCTGAAAGTTGCCCACCTCAATCATGGAGTTTTCAAATGAACATGATTGAGAGAGATGAACTCCTTGCTTGAAGCAAAGGGAGTTGGTTTGCAGTAAGATGAGGAGTTCTGAAGGATGAGCTTGGGATTCTTCAGGATCTCATAAGAAGAGGGTGGTGGGTGCTGGAGATGTGAGTCAATGTGGCTATGGAAATTGATTTCAAAGTAATGCAGATCAACATCCACTGTAGAAGGCACCCATGCTCTTACCCAGCTATCAGTATCAGCACAACAATGCAGGAACATCAGAAGGGACAGGTATCACTATAAACAGTAAAAACATGCACAGACTGGAGAAAAATGCCACACATCTACTTGTGGAGTAGAGTTTAGTTAGAAGAAATCAGCAAGTCACACTTTATTGCTGTCTCTTTTTTTTTTTTTTAAAAAAAAACTTTATTTAAAGAGAAAAAAACAGAAAAAGGGTGAAAATAATACATAATTTCAAAAAAAATATACAATAAGAAATCGCTAGTTGATAAATTATACTTTGTCTTCTTAGAAATAGTTGTTCAAGTTACAAAAGTAAAGCATACAAAGTGGACATTCAAACATCGAGACTGTAAACATTTCTGTTCAATGATCCAACAAAAACTTAGTAATATGGTTCTAAATCCTACACTCTTAAACATCCATGCAGTTATATCCTTTAGAGCACTTTCTTTTCCTCTCTTTTTTTACAATAGCAATTACACATTTGAGTTTTATTACTTCTACATTTCTTATTACTTTTTACTCTAGAGACACAACGTGATATTTATAAATATGATTCTTATTTATTTCACTAATGAGGATAGTCTCAAGTTGTCTCCATTTACCTATGAAGGCCTCAATATCATCCTTTTTATAGCTGAGTAGTATTCCAATGCATAAAAATACTACATCTTTTTCATCCACTCTGCGGTTGATGGGCAACGTGGTTGTTTCCAAGATTTAGCTATTACAAATTGTGCTGCTATGAACATGGGTGCATATTACAAATTGTGCTGCTATGAACATGGGTGCACTGTGATATGACCTTTTCAGTTTTTCTGGGAAAATACCCAGGAGGGGAATAGCTGGACTGAATGGAACTTCCAATCCTAGTCTTCTGAGAACTCTCCATACTGATTTCCATAGAGGTTGCACCAGGCTACACTCCCACCAACACTGGTGCAGTGTTGCTTTTTCCCCTGCAGCCTCACCAACATTGGTTATCAGTTGATTTCTTGATTGCAGCTATTCTTTCTGCAGTGAGATGAAATCTCAATGCTGTTTTAATTTGCATTTCTTAAATGACCACTGATGGTGAACATTTCTTCATGTATTTATTTGTCATTTGTATATCTTCATGCTGTCTCTTTTTGATTAGGTGTTTTATGCAATTAGGTCTGGGAACCCTAAGAATCACATAATTAAAATAAGTAAAATATTGTATAGCTCTGATGAAAGAATATATTACACATTCTTCTTACACTGGCACAATTATTTTGCCATTAGAAATTATTTTTTTACTTTCCTCTCTTGTCTCTCTCTTGGCTCGCTTCCCTTCATTTCTTCTTTTTCTCTCCTTTCTTTCCTTCTAAAGTAAACTTTTTTTAAAAAAAATAAAGTGCTTGCTATATTCACATGTTCATTAAAAAACGTGTTGGTATATGGCATGTGCAATAAAATGTTTTGCAAACAGTGAACTAATATACAATTTTAGAGCTCTCTTTCTTATATTTCAATTAATGTCAGCAGTATTCAATTTAAAATTAGTTAATGCAAGTGGAAAACAATGTAAAAAGAGGCACTAATGTAATAAATTTAGAAACAAATCAGTCTCACAATTGATTGCTCAACATTTTTATCCCCAGTATTTCAGAGAGTACTATGAACTTTCCCTCCTTCCATCTGGATTTTTTTTGGCATGGGGGCCAAAATAATGTAATTTCCTATTGTTTTTCTGAGGTCTAAAGATTTGATTTCTTCTCCTCTGCTGAAGGCTGCTGTTCGCTTCTTTCTGCAGCCGGATAATCAGGCAGCCCACGGTAATGGAGCCCGTGCGCTAAATGAGGTCTCACACAGAGCAGCGATGATTTTCATGGGCTAATTTGAGATACCTCCATTTATGCTTGACGGGAAAGCATTTTATCCTGTCTATTCAAGATTCTTTTTAACAGCATATCAACTTGGAAATTTTTTCCTCTATCTGGCATCCAGTCAACCCATTTGAAAATTATATGTTTATGCTAAGAGGTTTTGCATTTATGATAGATGTATATATTTGCATCTATATATTATATACATGCAGATAAAAGATTTACTTGTGTACAAAATATATGCGAAATACACTACTCCCTCACTTGCATTCCAAGGATTCCCTTCAAATTGGATGCTCCATAAAGGAGATCGCCTTTCAGGAATGCAAGATACATGAAATGCCTTTCAGACTGAGAACTCTCAGGGCTGAAAAAGAAGGCAGGCCAGGATAGCTGGCACAGCTGGAGATTTATGCTGGTAAATACCAATTCAGGCCCCTAAAGTGTTGTTCACTGCTTCCCAGACAACCAGCAGGTTTTCCAAATGGAACTTATGCACATCTACAAGTGTAATTAATCCATTGTTCAGCGCCATCAGATGCATCTGGATGACTCCTCCAGCCCCTCCCTAGTGAGCAGATGTATTAATGGGCATGGTGGAGTACCTTTAAGTTTTTCTCAGTCTCTCCAGCACAATTGCTAAAGCATATGAGACTTGTGAATCACACTTAACTTTGCACTTCCATCAGGAGAAACAAACTGGCCCCTGCTTAGTGTTTGGTTTGTCTGTGAGCTTTAACCTCTCTCCCCTGCCTATCCTTCCCTGTGCTCTCCCCTTTTCTGCTTTAAAACCACGTAACAAGCCCTCAGCCTCCCTGACCCAACAAAAACTGTTCCAGTTACAGACTTGAAAATCTTTGAAATCAAATTTGTGTGAGATTATTTAATCCCTAGTCCCTAATGAAGAGATCAGAAAGATGTGCCAGTGGTTCATTTTTTAGATTATATTTTAAACTCACTATGAAGCCTCCACTTTTGGCGCTCAGGCATTGCAGAAACAATTGCAGTTTCGCAATATTATTTTAATTTGATGGAAATTTTGGGGTTAATCCAGGTGTGTTGAACATTACTAATTTGGACCTTTGTTTCATCCAGCAAAACTGAATCAAAAAAATACCCAGGCTTAACTATGCATGTATTTTTCTGGCTAGACTTATGGAATCATGGGAGACAGATGCCACTTGAAATTATGTATAGTGTTCCCTCCCTCCACCTCCCTTCTTTCTTTCTTCTTTCTTTTCATCCCTCCTCTCTCTGTCTTTCTGAAATGGGCATGTTTTATTTTTCTAATTGAAACAAAAAGAATTGCCCAGATAGTTACTTAAAAAATTTTTTTTTCTTGAATCTTCATGGCAGGTGGTTTTGTAGAATATATATATATTTTTTAAATTGCTTAAGTGATTGCTGTGAAAAGTACAGTCTTCTTAGCTGCAGCATTCCCAAAAACCTATGGATTAATCAGATTTGGGGCATATAAATTGAAGATAGTACAAAGAGGAAAAGATTTTATTTTGATTCAATATTTCTTAATATAAATTCTAGGATGGCTGATCCAAATCTGAGATAAATGCCAAACTGGTGATTGAGCAAAATTCTGTTCTGCCTCAAAGAACTTTGCAAGTCTAGTCTTTTAGTCATGCTCAAGGTTTGTAACTCTGATCAGGTGTGAATTTTGATAACATATTCTTATTTGCTCCTGAGTGTCTATGTAGCTGAACATACTGCCTGGTCATGCTCTTCTTTCTCCTGAGAAATCAATGCACTTTTATTTTCCTTTCTATTAAGAAAATCTTCTGTCTTATAATGCATTCCAAAGCCACTGCCTAATTCTCTTTTGTTCTCATAAACTGGAAGGCTTTCTTGTTAATAACAAGAGTTTATTAATCACTTCAATTGGCAAACTTAAATTCAAGGTGGCCATTCCAATCCTAAAGTCTTGGTGATCCTACTCTGTCTTAGTTACTTTTCTCTTGTTGATGAGACAAGATACCTGACACCCCAAGTTAAAGAGGCAAATGTTTATTTAGCTCAGTTTGTAGAGATTTCACCACATGATTAGTTGGTTCCAAGGCAGGGAGACTTGGCAGAGGGGAAATGCGGAAGAGAACCAGTTCATGGTAAGCAGAAGACAGCAAAAGCAAGCAAGGAAGGGAGAAGACAAGCCTCTTTCTGTCCCTTATATTATATCCAGACCTGGGGACTAGGGTGGTGCCAAACTAATCAGTGGACTGACTTAATTTCATCCACCCTTAATCCTAACACCATTAATAGCATTGCACCATGAATCAGCCATACACTTTAGGTTCAGCCACCTCTGAAAAATCCCCATCTATGAATGAATGAGGCATTGAGGGAGACATCTAAACACAGGCCATACATAATATATTCTGTCACTTGGTAGCTGAGCTTTGGAATTTAGTTGCTCAGATGGCTGTTGATGGACACTGTGAATTGCTCCTTCAAGAATTATCATCCTACATTCTGGGTGCGAGAGATGGGGTTGGAGCATTCAGTGGAACCCTGGGTGTGGTTCTCCAGGATAATCTATTCTGTGGGACACTCTTTTCTTTGACTGTTGACTAGGGATATTTTAAAGAACAATAAGTTTCAAAGTTATAATTTTTTTGTCTGTAGCAATGTAAATGAATTTCTTCTCGTAGAGATACAGGTGACTTTTTCTGTGGAAAACAACCACAAACTATTTTTTATTCATCATTAAGACAATTAGCAGCTTTCTACTTACTAGTAAATTCATTCAACATACTGAACTTGTATCATGCTCTTTATATTTTTGTGGAATGAGTCAATATCTTTTACTTTCCCTCATTTATTAATGGATTAAATACATTTTTTGACATATGTTAATTTTATTTTCACAAATATGTGATAATTTTAGCCTTGCAAAATGATACTTTGTCATTTCATAAAATCAAGGTAATATAGCCCTTGTTTTTCAATTGATCTCTTGTGTCCCTATGTATGTCAAAGACAAGAAACAAAATATCTTCTTTAAGAGCTTTTTCCTTCTTCATTAGAGTAGTCCAGAGAAACAGAACTAAAAAGCACATAGAGAAATATATCAGATATTTACTAGGCGATATTAACTCATGGGCTTAACAAGCTGGAGAAGTTGTATTAATTGACCTTCATTGACCTTCAAAGGCTGGAGACCCATGAGAGTAGACAGTGTAAGCTCCAGTCTGGCCCTGAAGATCTGAGAACCAGGAGCAAAAATATCCGAGGGCAGAAGAACGTGAGTATGCCAGCACAATTAGAGAGTAAAACTGCCTTTTCTTTACTGTTTGTGACCCTTGACAGATTGGGTGATGCCTGGTCCCATTGCTGAGGGCACGTCATCTCCACTCAGTGTACTGATACTGATTAAATCCCTTTTGAAAAATGCCCTCACATACACACTTATAAATAATTTTTACCTGCTATTTGGGCATCCCTTAGCTCAATCAAGTCAACCTATAGAATTAACCAGTACACTTTCCCCACCCTTAAAAATGACTCTCCTAAGGCTGTTGAGTTTAAGCTCAACAGATCAAGATTATTTCCTCTGGTTTACAAGAGATGTAAACCAGTGGAAATAATGTGTAGGACCAACAGCTTGGTCCTAAACATTGTGTCACTGCACACTTGCAGCTGCACGAGCAGTTCAGATTCTGGATACACAGCTCCACAGGAGGTTGGCCTAACTCCGCCAAGCCTGCCAGGGTGAGTGCTCTGAGTTTCCTACTTCTGACACCTGTTCTGACAATTCACAAACAGACTTAATTCGTCATTCTGTGTTTCATTCACTTAGAAATATATTTTCTTTCCCTTTCTAATAGCCATCAAGAAATACGGTAGCTTTTATTTTGCTTTTTTTAAAAGCAATTTTATTGCCTTTTCCTGGATAATTGAAGCTATTGTTTTATAATTATATTTCTAAAGAGTGACAGTGACCTACTAATTCCAAGGTAATTTTTCCATTAGACTAATACAGTGAAATTGTTGCTCCTCCACTATTAAAATAGGAAAATAAAAATAAAAAAATCTCAAAAATTTAAACTTTGTAGGAAATTTCTATTCTGAAGGGCATCCTGATAAAAGATTTTATGTTAATGTCAATCTGAGATTCCACTGTATCCATAGACAATGAAATAAACAAGTAACTTGTAGTGACTCTGATGAATCCCAAAATATTATGTGAACCTAGGAATCATCCCTCAGTCCACTCCTTGCATTTGTGACTTCAGAACAAGATAGAAATGTCTATGGATTCACTGAAAGTTTCTGCCCTCAAATAGAGAATCCATGCTTTTGTAGGGTGGAATGACCTTTTTCATGCACAGTCAAGGAAACTGAGGCTCAGAGAATCTATGACTCATTCTTCCAGTGTATCAGAGGTAGAGCTTGTGTACTTGATAATCTTAGGTGGCAGCCTCAAGGCAATTCTTTCTGCTTGTGAGTCTGCATTTTCCAGTTATATTTTCTCAAATGTTCAGCTTTATTAGAAGTCACCATCTGAGGAGGAGAATTGCCTCAATCAGTTTTTGATAGAAAATATACTGGGTTAGATTTAGAACAGTGGTGGCAAACCTATGGCTCATGTTTTTCTTTTAGAACGAAAGATGTTATTGAATGAGTTATTCTTTCTAAACTAAAACCTTGGTATTCACATTTAATTACAGTGTTGGCACTTTGCCATAGATAAGTGGATTTTGTGTTAGAGTTTAGGCATTTGTCTCTAAAAGAGTCACTATCATTGATTTAGAACATCACCCAAATGCTCATGTGTTCATAGGCAACACTTTTGGAAGATGACTACTAGATTTTGGGAACATGATACTCATTGATGGATTAATCCAGTGAAGAGGTCAGAGTTGCATGCATTGTCAGTAGGTACAGTCTGGTTGGAAGGGTGGTTCACTGTGCGGCATGACCTGGAAGGGTATATTTCTCTCCCTGGGTCCTCCCTTCACTCTACTTCCTAGATGTAATGACATGAGCAGCTTTTCATTAACCACGCTCTTCTGCCATGCCATTTTTGCCTTGCTGTGAGTCCACTATAGACTGAAACTGTGAACCAAACTAAACCTCTCTTCTAAGTTAAGAACGTTGGAAACTTTGCGCCAATGATAGGAAAGTAACTAAGAGAGGAAGCCTCAGTTATCTCCAGAAATGGGTTTCCAGTTTTCCACAAGTACAAATAGTAATGGGTATCAATTCTAAAACAGGGAAAATTATGCAGAAACCACAGGACGGCTTCAATCAGAGAATTACTGCCAGACTGTGTGGAGCCCAGCACAACCAGCTGCCACATGCACACATAGAACTGTGATGTGATAATGATCCTCATTGCATCTGATCGTTTATACATGCCATGCATTAGGTGGAATAAATATAACTCAACAACTGCTTGCAACTGATGGCTATACTGTGACAATTAGTATAAATACAGCTACCAATTACTTTGTTTCTTGCACCTGCTCAATTAGAAACCCTTTAAACAAAGACAGTGCAAATTACTGCAAGAACAGAATAACACAAAGGAAAACTGAATACTTTTCTTAGAAAACCCTGCTTTTATTCAAGGCCATAAGTTGGAATGCCATGCTTAAAGAGGAGGGAAGTGGAGAAATCATTTGTTTTGAAATGCGTAGGGAGTCACTTTTAGGTCTAAGGAAAATCATGACCACGCTGCCCTCCTATGATATCTATATGGCAGCCTCACAAATAATTTTATGACCTTCCTCAATTAAAAAAACAGTTTGACTAACTTTTACCCCATTGAATGAACTATCTGATTTAATAACTTTAGAAGCTGCCAATTACCTCCTTATGTTTGTTGTTTTATCAGCAAAGCCTAGGACTTCACAGATCTTTTCCATTTTATTTTTATAGAAGCTCTGGATCAGTTATGGCAGCAGGTAGGTAAGATTTACAGTAACCATAGGATGGGCTGGAGTAGTGTACAGGTTTATGAAAGTAGACTTTTAAGTGAGAAAAATCTAGGTCCAAACTGTGGCTCTTCCTTTTGCCAGTATTGTAATTTCAAAGCAGCATAATTTGGACACATAAAACTTTGGGGTAGAAACAGATAGGCCTGCTGTCTTCAGCCTCAGGAAAGATGCTCCAGCATTCTAATCTGCAGGGATTATCCCCATGAAGCAGGGATAACAGTGAAAACATCTACCATTCTGGAGACCATAATATGTGATAATGCTTATTAAATGTTTAGCCTACTAAGTGTGTCATTTTTAAAAAGTGTGTCATTATTAGGTATAGCATAATTATTTTAAATGATTCCTTGTCCCTTGAGGTGCTGATCTGTATTATTCTATAAATACATCAAAATTCTATGGATTGGTTGTTTGCACCTGGTGTTTGGGAGCCATTCTACATCCGGGTTATTAAATGTATATAATTTGATTCTTCAGAGTGAGCATCAAACTGCTCCAAAGGAACCAGTGAGATTTTGTGGATGAGATTGCTTCCTTCAGGTAGCAGAATTTCTAACATGTGAAAAAAGAACAGTACTAGCAAAGATTCATGTTCAGAAAAGCTCTATGGGACCTCAGATCCCAAGTGTCTCCAGGGAAAAAGAGGGGATAAGAATAGCTTTGCGTAAGTATTTTAAGAGCAGAGGTGATTCAAGTGATCTGAGAAACTTTCAAGTTTGGGAGCCACTTGCGATGCTGTGATTTTGACCTGCACTGCGTCTCAACTTTTAATGCCTCACAGCTTCATAGGGAACAAACAAATCAGCAGAATCCTGGTAATTAAAAGTTGTTAATGTCTCCTTTCTTTTTTCTCATAAATTAAAATGATTTGACGTAGGAAGAAAAAACAATTTAGTTATTTTCGGTAATTGCAGTGTCAAATTGATAATTTGCTCAATCTTCTTACAAAATTGCCTAATTGAGAACAACTAAGCAGATGGTTCTTTGTTTTTGCGACCTTCGCTTACTAACCCGGTAGCCAGTTCCCAGCTCACTTCCGTTTCCAAAACCGTGCTAGCGCTAGGAGAGACCGACTCAGACACCTCCATCCTCCTCTCAGGCCAGTTTTGAGTGTCCTCGGGTGATGCCTGCTACTTCCAAAAGAGGGCGCTCAGAACATGCTCCAAGAGCCAAAGTCTCAGTTTGTAAAGCTGGTGGTCATAAATACTTGGCAGGCACCATCTTTAGCGTCAGGCTTCTAAACTATTTTTTTTTTTTTCACCAGATAAAAGTTTTTACTAAAATTTGTCCTCTATTTATTTCCTCTTTAAAAAAAGACAAAAGAAACAGGATGAAAGCCTCTTAGGAGGTCATCGTTGTTTTTGTAGTTGTACATTGGATTAGTTAAGGGTCTCTAGAGGAAAACAATCAATAAACTACACACACACACAAACATATTGTTATGCAAGGAGTTTATTAGATAGGCTTATAGGATCAGAGGCAAGGCCGTCCACAATGGTCATCTGTTGTCTTGAGGCCAGACTTACTCAGTTCATGAAGTGGGAGCCTCAGAGCCAGAGGATCAAGGGTATAGTGCCAGTCTGAGACTGAAAGCCTGGAGGCTTCCCGGAGAGTTGCTAAAGGGAGTCTGCTTTGAAAGGCTGAAGACCTTGGAGTTTGATATCTACAGATCATGGCAATAGCAAACAATGCTCAAAAAGAATGAAGAGTTTTAAATGCAGTCTGACTTTCTCCTTCTTTTCCTGTCATTTCCCCATGGATATGAGCTTATAGGATGATGCCAGCCACAAGTATAGGGAGTCTTTCCCCTTTGTTTTGCTGGTCCAGAGGCCAACCAGCTCTGGAAATACCCCACACCCAGAAGTATGCTCTATTAATCTGCCAGCTGTTTCTTACCACAGTCACTTTGACAATGGTGATTAACAGTCATATTGATGCAGTGCAATGCTCAAAAGTCACTTGAGGCTGACAGTGCTCAGAGCTTTTTGTCTGGATGGTGATTTAGTCCTGAGGTACTCCCATTTGGTCAGTGAGAAATGCACATGCATGTGCTTGTGTCCAGGGCAGAAGCTAGGGGTCGTGAGCTATGCCGTATGTGCTGGTGTTCATTATTCTTACTTCTCCCAGTTTATACCATTTCTACTTTGCCCCTGAACTTCTGGTTCTGTATATGATTGTGCACCTGACAATTTAGATGGCCAGGCATCTTTGATTCTGCCACAAAGATGCCTGGATCTCTAAGGTACCATTGGTCTTTAATCCTAGACATGCATCAGAATTGCTTGTGGAACTTTGAAAATTTGGAGTTCTAGTTTAATGGGCATGTTGTGGGCTGGGGGGCACACTCACATGTGCATACACACTCAAGGTTTATAGGAGATACTAACATGTACTTTTGAGAATTGTTATTTTTGTTCTGCTATGGGAAAAAGTTAAGGTTTGACTCTGATCATCGAGGTTATTGTCCAGTTCATCGTTTAAGTAACATCTTAGTGTTGTGTATTCAGCAAGTCAGAGAAAACTGGAAGGTCCGAGGATCCAGTTCAGATGGCCTGAAAATATTTTGGGTAATCACATGACCTTTTCTTAGTTTTGTAGTGGGTCTAACTGCATGAGACTCCTGGGTGCAGCTTCTATGTTTTGCTCTACCCATTCCTTCCTCCATTCCCTAGAATTTTAAGCTTGAGTCATTCTCATTCTCGTATTTCCCAGAGAAGCTCATGTGCACACCATTGATCTTTGGGAGACATTCACTTTGATGAATATAAAGCTCTTATTCTGAAATGAGGTTTCATAGCTCCCTTGGATGACTTTGTTGTCAAGCAAGATAAAATTTCCCCTTAAAACCATGCTCTTTCTTTCTTCTTTGGCTCTACTGGGGCACTAGTTAGATGTGCTATTTTTTTTTTTTATAATTTTTTTGGATGTTGACAGCTTAGGTAAAGCTAGTAAAAATGTCCTGAGAACTTGTCAAAGACTACCTCATCAGGTTCCTTTTGGGAAATATGGTTTCTACTCAGAACAGAATAAGAGTTAAAAATATAACAGAAAAATAAGTTGTTCAAATACTTATGTGTTTATAGTGGTGCTTGGTATTAGTTGGTTCCCATGCATCAGGGCTTCAGGTGGCTGATGATCTAGTGCTGCCTGTGTGACTGCCTGTCTTATTACCATGGTTCTTACGTCCTAATGTGGTGTTAATGTGTATATTTCCAACATTGTATTTGTTCTCAAGAGTGTATATGGGCAGACAGATGGGACTTAATAGGGATGGGAGTGTGTGGGGCAGGATATATAGAAGGAGAAAATTCACCGGTAGGGAGCAAGACCTGAGCACCAAGGACAGATGCAGATTAGAACAACTAAGGATGAGTGAGTGAGTACTCCTTTCATAGTCTCTTGGCCCTTGGATGGTATACTATCGTTATGTAAGTTTTGAAGGAACTAGGCTTGCAGAATGGAGGCCATTTGTATTATGTAAGCTGTCTTTTAGTCTTAAGAACTGAATGATCCCATCTTTGGAAAAGCAAAAATATTCCGGATCAAAAGTATTGTGGACTTTCTATCACTTTACATAAGAGTTTTTCATATTTTAAAACTGTTTCACTGTTATACTTTTTAAAATAACATGAGGTCAGAGTCATGTATTATAAATAAAAATAGAAGCAGTGTAATTCAGTCACAGCTGTAAGAGATTTCATTCTTCACAGAACTCCTAAACACTGACCCGGAGGCCACATGTCCGCCCACCACACGCCAACTTGGTTTTGCAAAGTGATCGCAGAGGGGTGATGGTGGGTGTGTGGGTTGGATGTCATATACACATCTATTTTTTCCCTTTACTTTATATGTGAACATAACTATTTTTTTCTCAAAATGTGATCTTCCTGTTTTTCAATAGTAAGTGAGAAATTTAAACATTTGGCTGACTACTAAGTCTAGGAAATTTGGGTAATGATCTTTGATTAAATATATGTAAAAACCACATTAATGATATTTAAAATATTAATTCTGTTTTTTTTTTCTCCTGGAGTACCTACTACTAGACAGTACATTAGAAGTTAGTCTTTATTTGTTCATCTGTGAACTTTTTGTCTACATGTGCCCTGGACTCTTTTGCCCTAGATAGTCTATTGAAGACTTTTAATTTTTTCTATAAATAATCCTCCAGTGAAACAGAATTTTAAAATAGAAATATAGATTTGTTTTTAAAAATTAAACAGTTCTCATGATATTAAATAACATTTACCTTCAGCATGTCACCTGCATTGTGTAGAAGGGGGACTGATTTTGAAAGGATCTTTTGAGAGAGGTGCCCACAGCAGCACACACATTTTCCTAAGAGGGATAAACCGGAGTATACTGAGTAAGGAATTGGTTTGGGTTTAGATCTTGAATTCATTAATCATTAGCTTGGGCAGGTCTGTACAAGTGATGTCACCTCTCTCAGCTGAGTTCCCTCATTTTTGACGTGGTAATAATGATATGAGAATTATGATAGCATGATTGTGAAATGAATAGAATAATATTCAGGGCATAGTAACACTCAGCATGTGTTTTTAATTGTTATTGACCAACCCAAGTTTTTTTCTCTTACACCTTCAGAGAGAAATAGGTCTCCTTTGAATGTGCCTTGCAAGTGACTGCAGGGATTTGCTCGTAAACCTCTGAAACTGCCGGTTGTATAAGCAACTCGGGGAAATGTAGTAGTGCATCCTTTCAAAAACATCCTCATCTTTATGCTATTGTCTGACTGTAAGTGGTTTCCCTAGGATAAGGAGAACTTTACCAAATTTCCATCAGGATAACAATCTCAGCATAATTTTCACAGCATATTTCTCTTGCAATATTCCATTTTGGTCACTTGGAAGTTCACATTTTTTCTTATCTTAGGAAGTTCAGGTCAGTTTATGAAAATATTGCTACCCTGAAGTAAATGATTTGGAAGGAAAAATTCTAACTGCTTTGGCTTTCCACTTACAACGGTCATGATAAAAAATAATTGCTATTGGATTCCTTTTGCTCTGCTCAGTTTCTTGACTTCTGATCTTTTAGAAGCAAACTTTAGGTTCATTTAACTCAAACCTGTCTTTTTACAGATGAGAAAACTGAGGCTCCAAGTTATTGTTAATCAGTTTAAATTAAAAATAGAAACAAATTTTATATCTGAGACCTCTTACTCCTTAGTCTATTTCTATTTTTTATGGTACTTGGGATTGAATGTAGTATTTTTGCACCAGGATACATCTCTAACCCTTTTAAATTTTTTATTTTGAGACAAGGTCTTGATAAATTGCTGAGTCTGAATTTGAATTTGCCATTTTCCCAGATGTGCTCTACCATGCCTGATTTATCTCGCTATTTATTTAAGCTACTCAGAACAAGAGTATTCCTTTTGATTGAAGAAGAAGAAAGCTCTAAGGTATACAGTTGGGTATGTTCTCAAAATACCAAGATGATGAATTTTAGAGCTAAAAGTGACTTTTTGAGAGCAATCTGTTCATTTGTAATATTTAAAATAAAGTCACACTAGGGAAGTTTGAAAGTTACTAAGTGCTCAGAGTGGCCATCCACAGAGATTACTGTGGAGGTTATTCGGCATGCCACTGCTGCTGGTTTCTTTGTAGATGAAGAAAGAATGTTCTCTTTTTTGAAATTAATTAACTTCATGAAGAAATCACCTGGGTATGGAGAAGGCAACATTCTCATCTTTCCTTTTTCTTCTGGAAATTAGTAAGAGGCAGGTGAGGGTCAGACTAATTGCCCAACTCAAATTTTTATGACCTGAAGAAAAACCGGAAATACTGTGTTTTCGTCATTAAAGAGATGCAGGAAGAGAAGACTTACAGCTTGATCCTTCAGAGTCAGCCTGTGAAATCAGTTAGTTGAATGCAGTGCATGAGAAGCTCTGCCTTTGTGAGGCAACAGGATTTCAGACCCTGGACCAGGCAGTAATACTGAAAGAGGTTTCAGAAGAATTGGGTCAGAAGCAAGAGAGTCAAAAGGAAAGGCTATTAAAGCACCTGATACGAGGCAAAGGCTTTCACATGCTTTTGGACATAGTATGTATTAAACAAAACAAAACAAGAAAAGAAAAGGCTTACAGTGATAATTATGGTTACAATAAAAATCTCCAGGGGTGTCAGCATTCCTGTGCCAATGTAATAATGGATAAAGAACTTGTGATATTGTGACATTGTGATTTTGTGTGTTCCTCGTCCAGAGCTCCTAAAACCTTTGGATCTTCCTAAGTGAAGGGAGGATGTAGGAACAGTTTTTATTACAGTATTTGGTGTCTGTGATGGTTAATTTTCATCATCACCTTGATTGGCTTGAGAGACACCAAAGAGATCAGTAAAACACACATTTCGGTGACTCTGGGCGGATAATGGGAGCATGATCTTGGGGACTATATCTGGCTCCTGCCCTGCTCCTTTCTGGCTCTTGTAGTTTTCTCGGCTTCCTGGCTGTCCTGAGTTGAATAACTTTCCTCTGTTATGCTCTTCTGTCCTGATGTTTTTGTCTGGAAGGCAGCAGTCCATGGACTGAAATGTCTTAAACTATGAGCCAAATTAACCTCTTTTCCTTTAAGTTTTGTATGTTAGATATCTGTTGTTTTTCAACAACAAAAACTTGACCAATGCGATCTTTGTCTAGATTCCTTACATGTGACTTAAGACATTTGAAATCTCAAGTGATGACTGCTCTTAATAAGACAATGAAATTAATAGAGGCGAGGGCCCCTTAGATAGCTTTGAGAGGGAGCTGGTTGCCAGAGAGAACACGGCAAAATCAGAGAGATGGTACTTCCAGCACAACCCCTGACCTCTGGGGAGGGCAGAGAGGTTGAGGTTGACTGAAGTACCAGTAGCCCATGGTTCTATCTACATAAGTTAGGCTTATGTAATGAAGCTTCCTTAAAACACTAATTAACCAACGCCAGCAAGCTTTTAGGTTGGTGAAAGTGCTGATGTTCCTGGGGTGAGTGTACCCCTACTCTATAGGCAAAAATTCCTGTACTCTGGACCCTTCAGGCCCTCATCCTATTTACCTCCTCATCTGTATCTTTTATAACATTATTCACAGTAAGCTAATAGTACCAAGTAAAATATTTCCTGAGTTCTGCAATCTGTTCAACAAATCGTTGATCTCAAGTAGGTAGTTGTGGGAACTGATGTTTTAGTTGGTTGTTTAGAATTATGAGAGGTCAGGGCTTTGGGGCTGGCATCTGAAGCGGGGGCATCAGCAAGCTGATACCTTCACCTTTAAAGTCAACTCTAACTTTGAAATTGAGCAGAATCATAGGATATCCACCTAATTGGTGTTCAGAGATCAGGAGAACTGACTGGTGTGAGAAAAAACCCTGTACATTTTGTGTTATAAACAGAATATTGGGATTCCTCTGTCTGATTAGGTGACTTGATTTGCTTTCCTTGATGTAATTTCTTTATTGATACACATGTGTCTGTCTTTAAGAAGACTTATAATTAAAAACAAAGAGAATAAAGTAATTCAAACTTACAATATCAACATTTTTTTGATTGTTAGGAGTAATCTGTTTATACAGCATTTCATATTTTATTTATTTTTTCAATTTTATTTAAAAAAGGGGGAAAAAGACAAGAAAAACAACAAAAAGAGACAAACAAACAACAACAACAACAACAAGAAAATCCCAAAACAATAACAATATAGGCTTTCAAACAAGAGGATAGGAATTTAACTGTGTTTGTTAAATTGCATATTGTTATCTTCAAAAGATTTTCTTAAATTATCAGATACAGACATGCAAAATTGATCTAATTGTATGAGCATTAACTGTTCTTTTCCAGGAACTAGTAGAATTAGTAGTATAATCATCTTATGTTTATACATCCAAATTTATATCTTTTCCCTTCCTTCTTTTCTCCTTTTTCCTTGGGGCAGTTTCTTATCCTTTTGCAATGTTTATTGTGGATTTTGAATAGTATTTACTCTTCATTTTCTTACACCAGGGAGACAATATGGTATCTATACATATGAGTCTGATTTATTTCATTTATGAGTATAAATTTACCTATAAAAGCCTTGATGCAATTCTTCTTTATAGCTGAGTAGTAGTTCACTGTATAAAAATACTACATCTTTTTATTCATTCATCAATTGATGATCACTTTTGTTGTTTCAAATTGGTTATTACAAATTGTGCTGCTATAAACATGGGTGCACATGTATCACTGTAGTATGATGTTCTCAGTTCTTCTGGGAAAATGCCCAGAAACAGGATAGCTGGGTTAAATGGGACTTCTACTCCTAGCTTTTTGAGGAGCCTCCACACTGATTTCCACAGTGGTTGCACCAGTCTACACTCCCACCAACAGTGCAGAAGAATTCCTTTTGCCCCACAGCCTCTCCAGCTTATATCATTGGTTGATTTCTTAATTTTGGTTATTTTTTCTGGAGTGAAATGGAATCTCAGTGTTGCTTTAATTTGCATTTCTCTAATGACCAATAATGCTGAACATTTTTCATATATTTATTTGCAATTTGTGTTTCTTCATCTAAAAATTATGTGTTCATCTCAAATGCCCATCTTTGGATTGGGTCTTTGAATTTTGGGGCTTGATTTTTAAAAATTCTTTATGTGTTCTAGATAGAAGTTCTTTGAGGGACAGTTGAGTAAGATTTTTTCCTAATGTGGGCTTTCTTTTCACTCTGTTGTAGATTTCTTTTGATGTGTAAAAATTTTTAATAATATGAGATCCCAGTTATTGATTCTGGGAAGCATTTCCCTTGCAGATGACTTTTGTTCATGAATTCTCTGCCTACTCCTATGGCTTCAAGATTTCCATCTACTTTTTCCTCTGGCATATTGAGTGTTTCTGTTTTAATATTTAGATTTCTGATCCATTTTGACTTTAGTTTAGTGCGTGGTGATAGACACAGGTCTAGTTTTAGTCTTCAGCATATGTAGAGCCAGTTTTTCCAGCACTGCTTATTAAACAGGCTGTCTTTCTTCCAGTGAACATGTTTGGTCCCCTTGTCAAAGATGAGGTGGCTGTGTTTGTAATTGTGGCTATATATGCTAATCTATGCCACAGATCTTCAGATCTGTTTTTATTCCAGTACCATGCTGATTTTATCAGTGTAGTTTTATAGTATAATTTCAAGTCAGGGATTGTGCTGTCTTGACTTTGTTGCCCAGAACTGCCTTTACTATTCTAGGTCTCTTCTGGTTCCAGGTGAATTTTAAGAATGCTTTATCTATATCTGTGAGGTAGGCTAATGATATTTTGATTGGAATTGCATTAAATATGTATAACAATTTTGGGATAATGGCCATTTTCACAGTGTTTGTTCTTCCTATTCATGAACAAGTACTGTCTTTCCATTTTCTGAAACCCTCTTCAATTTCTTTTTTCAAAGTACTGTAATTTTCAGTATATAGATCTTTTACTTTCTTTGTTAGATTGATTCCTAAGTATTTAAGTTTTTTGGATGCTATTGTGAAGGGTGTGGTTTCCTTATTTCTCTCTCAGTTAGTTTGTTGTTTGTGTATAAGGAAGCTATTGATTTTCAAGTGTTGACTTTGTATCCAGCTACCTTATTGAATTTGGTTACTAGATCTCGAAGTCTTTCAATGGAGTTCTGGAGTGAAGAGTATCATGTCATCTTCAAATAATGATAATTTAACTTCTCTCTTTCCTATTATTATTTCTTTTATTTCTCTTTCTTGTCTAATTTCTCTGGCTGACTTTTCAGAACTATATTGAATAGGAGTGGTGATAATGGACATCCTTGTCTTGTTCCTGATTTTCAGTTAATAGTTTTCAGTTTTTGTCCATTTAGTAAGATGTTGTTAGGTGGTTCATCATTTATGGCTTCTATTAGATTGAGGTATAGATCATCTATTCCAATTTTCCATACAGTTTTTATCATGAATGTGTGTTGAACTTTATCGAAAACTTTTTCTACATCTATTGAGATGATCATGTGATTCTTATCTTTGGCTCTATTGATATGGTGGATTGCATTTATTGATTTGCATACGTTGAACCATGCCTGCATTCCTGAGATAAATCCCACTTGTGGTTTGTAATCTTCTTGATGATTTGCTGCATTCTGTTTGTATCTTATTTTTTATTTTATTTTTTTTACATTTTAAAGCAAACAAAACAAAAAACAAGACAAGACAAACAGAATAATGCAGATCATAACAAAACAATGCAATCAACACAGGATTTCAAAACAAGACAACAGAAAATCAACAGCGGTTACCATAATATCTCTTATTTTCTTTGAAATAGTTGCCCATATCTTCACACACAATGAATTCAAACAAGATAAAGCAGTATAAAACCAATCAAAAAAACCAATCAAAAAGAACGAAAGCATTGCAGACTTTCCAAATCACACAATAGGAAAATCAACAATGGCTACCATAATGTCTCTTATTCTCTTTGAAATAGCTGTCCATGTCTTCATATATATTGAAATTAAATAAGTAAAATAGATTAAAACCAATCAAAACAAAGAATAAAAACATTACTGGACTTCACAACAAGATGACAGGAATCATTAATGGCTACCATAATGTCTTGTTTTCTTCAAAGTAAGTGTTCATACTATCACATATAATAAAATCAATTTTCATAAACTCTTTAGGAGAAGCTCTAGGCATGTATAAGCCGATACATGTACATTTATCCTTTCTGTATTAGAGGGAAACCCAAAACCAAAATGAAATAAACTATGAGAAAACAAGAAACAAAAGAGACAAACAAATAACAATAAGCCAGTATTTTATGGAGGATTTTTACATCTATGTTCATTAGGGAGATTGGTCTGTAGTTCTCTTTTTTGGTTGGGTGTTTCTCTGGTTTTAGTATTAGGGTAATACTTGTTTCCAGGAATGAGTTAGGGAGACTTACTTTCCTTTCAACTTCACTGAAGAGTTTGAAGAGTGTTGGCTTTAAGTGTTTCCTAAATTTCTTGTAGAATTTAGCTACGAATCCATCAGAACCTAGGCTTTTCTTCATCGGTAAGGTTTTACTAACATTTTCAAATTTGTTCACTGAAATTGGGTTACTCAGCAGTTTTACATCTTCTTGGTCCAGCTTTGGTAATACATATGTTTCTAGGAATCTGTTCATTTCTTCTGTGTTATTGAACCCATGAGAATAAAGGTTTTCAAAGCAGCTATTGATGATCTGTATTTCCATAGGGTCTGTAGCGATTTTACCCTTTTCATTCCTATTGCATGAATTTGAGCTTTTTCTCTTTTTTGATAAGGTTGACTAGAGGCTTATCAATTTTATTTATTCTTTCAAAGAACCAACTCTTTGATTCAATAATTCTTTGTATTTATTTTAGTCCCGGTTGTGTTAATTTCTGCTCTGATCTTTATCGTTTTTTCTCTTTGTTGAGTTTTGGGCTTGACTTGCTCTTTGTTTTCTAGATGGTGTAGCATCAGGTTGTTTATTTGTGTTTGTTCTATTTTCCTGATGTGTGAATTCACTGCAATAATTTTCCCTCTGAGGACTGCTTTCAATGCATCCCACAGGTTCTGGTAAGTTGTATTTGCATTTTTATTTGCTCTAATGTTGCTTAATTTCCTCTGTGACCCTTTGATTATTCAGTCGGGAATTGTTTAATTTCCATATGTTTTTGGAATTGTTGAAGTTTGTTTTGTCATTAATTTCTAGTTTCATGACACTATGATCAGATAATATGTATGGAATAATTTTGATTCCTTGGCATTTAGTTAAGCATATTTTATGGGCCAATATATTGTCTATTTTAGAGAATGTCCCATGTGCAGCTGAGAAGAATGTATTCTGATGTTGTTGGGTGGAAAACTCTGGAGATAACTACTAAGTCCATTTGTTCACAAGTTTGATTCAGTTCTGTTATTTGCTGGATTTTTGTCTAGTGGATCTGTCTCTTTGTGTCAGTGGGATATGAAGGTCCCTGTTATAATTGTGTTGTTACTTATTTGATTTTTTATGTCTACTAATATTTGTGTTATATAACTAGATGTTCCCATATATATTTATGATTGTTATCTCTTCTGCTTCAAGTTTTCCACTAACTAGTATGTACTGACCTTTATCTCTTCATATTATCAGCAAACAGACAAGCTGCCTTGCTTTTTACTGGGTTCCTGTTATATGAAGTATTGTTTTCCATCATTTGATTTTTAGTCTATAAATTTCCTTTTGGGTTAGATGGGTTTGCATTAGATGTTGTTTTGACCCATGCTGCCAGTCTGTTTCTTTTAATTGGTGAGTTGAGGCCATTTACATTAATGGTTATAAGTGATATATATTGATTTATTTGTGTCTTATTATCTTTTGGCTGTTGGTTCTCTACCTTTCCCCCTTGTTTAATTGTTTGCCCCTTGATAGTTTTTTTTTGGTTATTGTTCTTGAAATCATAGTCATTTTTATGTCTATCTAGAATGTCTTTCACTACTCTTTGTAGGGTTGGTTTGGTGGTCATAAAGTTCTTCAGTTGTTCTTTGTCATAGAAGTATTTTATTTCTCCATCAATTTTGAAGGATAGTTTTTTCAGGTACATTAGTCTGAGTTGGAAGTTGTTTTCTTTTAGAATTTGAAATACTTTACTCTATACTCTTCTTGATTTCATTGTGTTGAGAAACCGCCAAGATTCTGATGGGTTTTCCTTTATAGGTTATTCTTCTCCAACAGATTTTAATACTCTGTTCTCATGCTGAATTTCAGGGATGTTGATTATTATATGTCTGAGTGTAGATTTATTTTGGTTATTGCTAATTAGAGTTCTGTATGCATCATTTATCTGCATGTCAGTTTCTTTTCCCATGACTGGGAAGTTTTCTGTTATTACTTCTGTAAACAGTATTTTTATATCATTTATGTTATCACTTTCTTTTTCATTTACACTTATAAGTCATATTGTTTTTCTTTGCATCATCTTGCAATTGTTGAATTTCCTGGTTCCTTGTTCTTTTAAAGAGATCTTTCCTTTTCTGTTCACTAGCTGCAGTCTTGTCTTTGAGGTCTGAAAGTCTATATTCACATTTGTATAAGCACTTTTCCCAGCTTTCTGTTGAATTTTTGATTTCTTAGATATCACTTTGAATCTGTTTCATGCATTCTAATTCTTTCTTATATTGTTAATTCAAGATTTCCATCTTTTCCCAATGCTCTTCTGTTTTTTAAAACTATGTCTTCTTTAGATGGTATGTTGAGTTTCTTTCATTATGTTTATCATTTCTTGTTTTGCCTTGGATATTATTTTTGATCTGATTTCCTTTACAGCTTTATGGAGTTGTTTCTTTACTTTAGTTGTTATGGTTTCAGAAATTTCAGGTGTGTGGCTTATACTTTTTTCTATAACCATGTTTCTTGGACTTATTTGGGATGGGCTGGAGGTTTGAGATTGCATTTTGGTCTTTTTTCATTTTCTTGTATTTCCCTGGGGTGGCCAATTGTAAAGACCCAGTTGTTTGCTGAGTTGGTGATGGCTATCAGTACTGGAGGTGGTCTCCACATATGAATAAATGGGGGTCATTAGGCAGGCTTTACAAGGTTCTGAGCCACCCCATGAGGCTCCTTGGCTGGGTGAAGTTTGCTGGGCAGACCTTCAGCAGATCCCATGTTGTGCACCAAGGCTCCTTGGCTGCTTGAGGTCACTTGGTGGGACCTTACCAGGTCCTGAGCATGCACAGGTGCTCCCTGGATGGGTAGATTATGCTCGGCAGAACTTTAGCAGGCCCCACATGGTACATGGAGGCTCCCTAGATCTGTGGGGGTTACTGGATGGGACTCCACATTCTGAGTGACAGTCTGAGGCTCCACAGGCGAGTGGAATACACTGGACAGACCTTCAGCAGGTCACACACAGCATACCCATGTTTCATATTTTAATAATTATAATATTTTAAAAATTGACACATATAGTGTCCAAGGGATTAGACTCATGAGTCCTAATCAAAATATGTAATTGTAGAGTTAAATTTAGACTCATTAATTTAAATTGAAAGACATAAGATAACTTAGTAATACTTCTACAAGTACTGGAATATTTAAGAAAACTTGAGAGTATTAAATTTATAAATCTAATTTATTACACTTATTTGAGCTATTAAATATGTGGGAAATTTCTGTTTATAAGCAAGACAAGGCAAATATTAGACAACCCTAATAAATTCACATATACATAGTTTGAAATACTTACCAGCATTTAATTGAATTTTGAAAACCACCTATAATTATAACTGCTATATTGGCTTAGTTACTTCCTCATTGGTGGGATAACACACTTGACACCTACAAGTTAAAGGAGGAGAGGTTTAATTTGGCTCACAATGTGTGGAGATTTCAGTTCATAGTCATCAGTCTCCAAGTCATGACATCATGGCAGAAAGGGATAGCAGAAGAGAAATGACTCATGACATGGTGGTGAGAAGCAGAGTCATCAAGGGAAGAAGTTATATGTATACATCCACAGTGACCCAGCTCTTCTCACCAGGCCTCACCTCCCTGCATCACACCCAGTTATAAGTCCATTGGTGAACTAATCACACACTCATGATGTAGTTTCACACACCTTGGATCCAGTAACCTCCCCAAAGCCCCACTTATGAGTAGATGAGGCTGTGTGAAGATATCTAGAAATAAATCATAATATATATAGAATAAAATTATATAAATTCAAGAAATTTAGAGAATGATATTTTTATATTTGATAATGGAAATATTGAATTTGAATAGAATAACAAAACCAAGTAAGATCAAGTAGTATGGCAGTGTTCTCAAAACTTTCTCAAGGTCAGTGAGAAAGTCATTGGGACATTAACTAAGACTGATTAAAATGAAATCAATATGTGCTTATTTTTGTTAACAAATGAATCCTTTTAACATTTAATAGAAAAATAATGCCAGTTCCCATTTCAGAGCTGGAATATGAATATGGAAAAAACAAGAGCCCTACACAGTAGGTGTTAATAAGTCTGCAAATATTTATTTGACCTCTCTGTCCACAGGTTATTTCAGATAGGAGATAGACTATCTTGTTCTCTATTTTATTCTTAAAGCAAAGCAAATAGTAAATACTCAATGCAGATTTGTTGAAAGTATCTATGAGGGACAGGTGGGAGGTCAGGTGACATCGGGAGACTCACAGAATCCTGAGGATGAGAAGCAGAAAGTATGGAAAGAGTTTGTAGCTACAAAAAACAAGATCCAAGTAATACTTAAGCCACTTAGTCCCCACCATTTGTGGTCTCAACCAGAGGATTGACATTCCTTCCAACTTTCCAAGCAACCATGTTAATGGAGAATTTAGGGCCCCTGCAGATAAGGAGAACTAGTTGGCGAGCATTTATGCAGGTTTGGACATGTTTCTGTCCTAGCTCATCAGTATCAAGAAAAGTGTGGTAGCCTCAGATGTCAGAAATTAGTCACTCCTCTCCAACTTCCGCATTTCTTCTGTTTTTGTGAGAAAGTAAATATGGGTGGTGAGAAGGCAGAGAGATGTTGAGAATTGGTTCCTTGTACCTAAAGAGCCAAGCCTCTTCTGGCAACTTGGGGATGAATCCAACTTGCTTGAGGCAGGAATGAAGGGATCTGCAAGACAGCATTCTCCATTAATGACAGGTAGCATTCATGTCACTTCTCATCCTTAGATGACACTTAGATATTTCACTGTTCCTTGACAGTTAATGTAGAGAAATAGACAACTATGTATTTTTGTTGCTATACATATTCTGTTGATAAGGAAATATTCAAGTTATTTATACACTAGAGAAGTATTTCATTTCTTTTTTGATAATACTGTTAAGAATATTCCAAGTCTTCTTACTATGGTGCCACCTCAGCACCCATAAGTGCTGATTAATAAACAAGGAATAAAGATGACTGTCTTGTAAACTCACACAGCAAGATTTTATACATTTAGGGGCTGGAGATTTAGCTCAGTGGCATAAGCGCCTGCCTTGCAAGCAGGCAGTCCTGAGTTCGATCCCCGGTAAAAAGGAAAAAGACAAAAAAAAAAAAAAAAAGACTTTATACATTTGAAAGAATGCAAAAGAAGATTTGTCTGAGCTAGTAAATTCTACTTTATTTTTTAACTGATTGATTATTTTAAAGTGCATATTATAATTCAAAGGAAACTTCCACAGGGTTGTGTAGCAAATGAGGAATTCAGGATCCTCTTTGACAAGTCGACAAGGCTAATTTTGATGTTTATGAAAAGTGATTGCTTAAATTGATTCCTTTATAATACTTGAATATACTGACAAACTTATTCTATTGAACTATTTAAATATTTGAATGTATCTGACCATTCCTTTAGGCTCTATGTGAGACAGAGTTCATGCTAAGAAGGGCAAAAACAGTGTAATTCTAACATGAGTCAGATTAATGACTTACAGATAAATAAAGTTTTATTTAACTTCTGAAATCAATAAGATAATTGGCATGTATAAATAAGTGACCCTATAAAAACAAGAAAGAAAAATAATATGTGATTTATAGTCTGATCATTTTTTCCCATAACTTGACTTTTAAATAAGAAAAATTACTGCCCATAGGCCAATCTCTTCAGACAAACCAGAGGCAAATATATTAACAGCAGGAATAACATTCTGTGACATTCACCTTGTACTTTAGACCCTTGGTCACCCTTCATTTTTAAACCCTTTGCCCAAATGGCTAAAGACACTTGTGGCTAAAGATATCTCCTTCTTTGTAACTTTCCATAATTTTACTTCTGGTTGGTACATTACTCTCTAAGCAAATTCTAAGAAAACAGTTATTATTTTGTTTCTTTATTTAGGAAAATACAAATTAGAAATTTTAATTTGTTAAACTTGTCCATACTATTTTGATTCCTCAGACTTTTTTTTTTATTTTATGGGGATATTCCATAATTCCTCAGACTTTTATACTCAAAACTTATATGTCAGGATGTTTAGTCTTGTTGAAATAGCATCTTTTCCCCCTAAAATAATTCATATTTTCTTTATCTTTATTAAATTTCAAATATCCTTCCATTAAGAAACTGACATGAGTGCACAATTACTGCTAATGACCACTACTAATTTCTTCTCTGGAGGCTTAGTGTTTTGTTAATATCAATTAGATTTAAGCATATTTTTTATCAGTTCTAAGATGTAATAAAACATAATACGAAGAGATGTTGCTAATAGGTTTTTTTTTTTCCTTTAGTTAATCTTCATTCTCATATCTTAAATTGCTAATCACAAGTTATCATTGATAATGGCATTTTTATGGTACTTAGGGCTTGGAGCAAATTTCCCCTTTTCTCTCCTTTCTGTTTGCCACTCGTCCATACAAGAATGCATTCTCTTACAAAGATGTGGGGTTGTAGGCAACTGTTGTGAAGATGGTGAAGGAGCCAGTTTATATGCTATAATATTTCTCTTATTGTAATCTAAAAATACTTGCAGGTGCAAACTAATTGCCACAAGAAGCAACTAGCCTGTGGGAATGCTGTTGAAATCCTAGAGGATGGTGGATTCTAGTTTTTAATATTTTCCAATTTTGCATTGCATGTGTAATGGTGAGTTTTCTTTTACTCAGACTACATTTTTACATTCTTTCCTACTCATCACCACTCCACTCCCATCTCTTCAAAGGCTCCTTATGGATACATGACTGCTCAGCTGATAGGATTTCCCTGCCAATGTACTGCTTGTTTACCTGGTTTGCTTTTACATCCATTCCTGAGTCCTCTCTCCTTTGCTCTGTAAATACAGGGAATTGGGTTTTCCTGGTGTCTTTGCTGTGGATATTCTGGTGGAGTAAAAACAAGTATTTTCCTCATCCCTTCTTTGAACTGTGTTTTTTCTAGTTCCAGATTGTGAGCCATAGTCCCTACTAATGGGTCCATCCTCCAATGGGAAAGTCCATTGAGGTTGAAACTTCTAGAATTTGGGAACACATTTGTCTTCTTTTGTTCACTCTCCATCCCTAGGTTGGTAAAGTTATGATATTGGTAATATTAGGGATATTTCACTCTTGCTTGGCCTCTAAGCTACTTCATTACATGGGTAGCCGGTGCCTTGTATTAAACTATCTTTCATAATATCTAGATTGGTCTCTATTTTCTGATTAGATGCTGACTGATGCACTTTGGATTATGCAGAATAGAACTCCCCAAGAGAAATATTTCTAATTGATTGTATTTGTCACAACTTGTTGCTGGGACAAAATCCTCAACACTAGTGGCCTAAAAGAGGAGAATTTTATTTTGCTTGATTGGTGATTTTCGCAAAGAAGTGATACAGTGGAAGGACCTGGGCAGAGGAAAGCTGTTCAGTCATGACAGATAGGAAACAGGGGAAGTCAAGGGAAGGACTGGGAGGAAAGCATACTTTTTTAGGTTGTCCCTCTCTTCTGACTAAACTGCACCTAACAGCAAGTCAGCTATATGCCCCATAATCCAATCACCATTCAGACTCATAACTATTATGCCATATTTCCAACCACCTGCCCCCAGTCCCACCTATAAGTGCATCAGGCTTTGTGGGGTTCATATATATATATATATATATATATATATATATATATATCTCATAATGTAATGTAGGTACCCTTCTCTTCCTGTAGTTTGCTTCCTAGAAGTTGTGAGGTGAACAGCTTCCTCAATCACGTGTTCCTGCCAAGATGTTCTGTCTCACCACAGGCCACAAAGTAATAGTGCCATGAGCCAGTGGGTTGAAACATTTGAAACTGTGTGCCAAGATGAACCTTTTATTCTTACAATTTTATCCACTTCAGGGTATTGTTACAGTTATACAGTGTTGACTAATATGGAAAGGTCTGAGAGATCTTTTCTGACAGTGTGGTCCAAGAGGGCCTATCTTGGGAGGCGACATTTGAAGAAAGACCTTAATAATTCACTTATGTAGTAGCTCCTCCCAACTCCGATTTCACATTAAATGGCACAGAAAAGAAGAAGCAGCATGACAGGTGTCACTTGCCTACCTTTTCTGCTATCACGGTCACCAGAGATGGCCTTAAAATAGGCATGTCTAGTCAGTAGGTGAAGTTAAGTCTCCGTGTTTACAAAATCATTAACAACCAAATTCAAACTACCTCAGTCTCAGTCTCTCCATAGTTTCCAAACCAAGAACAAGTGGTGGATATCTGTTGATCTGAAAATGTTCTGGTTACTCTGGGCTAGAAAAATGGGAAATCTATGATAGATGGACTAGGAAAGTGAGACTTGACCAAAACGTTGTGACTTAGGTCCTTGATAACTGGATCCCACTGTTTCGATTAGGGATTTCTTTGCACAAAACAAAATAGAAAAAGTTTCAAAACCTTAAGTCATGGACTGTGGGGGGAGAAAACAAGGATTCACTAAGAAGCAGGCCTTCCCTGTGAACCAGCGCCATGTGTGGGCCGCTGGTGACAGGGGGAAAGCAAAATCCCAGTGCCTTCTGGAGTGCGGACTGGCAAACAAGAAGAGCCCCCTGCCCCCCCCCCCCCCGCAAGATCCAGAGAAACACAGGCTGCACTAGTAGCCATTAAGGTGAAATGCAACTTGATGCTTGTGATGTTTTGGTGTTTCACTGACCTCGCTGGTCTAGGGCCAGTTTTCCGATCATCTATTCCAAGATCATGGTACGCAGTGTGACAGCTAGGGGCATCTCCTTCTGAAGGTGGTAGCCACTGCTAACTTCCTACTATCTTGTTTTGAAGTCCTGTATCATTTTTGTTGTTTTGTTGGGTTGGGCTTTATTCTATTTTTTTTGTTTGATTTTATTATATCCAATGGTATGGGCAGCTATTTCAACATAGCAAGATATATTGTGGTAGCCATTTTGGATGTGCTATTGTCTTGTTTTTAAGTCCTTTAGTGCATTAATTGTTTTGTTTTTATTGGTTCTATTCTATTCTGTTCAGTCTTTACTATATTTGAAGATACCTATACCTATTTGAAAGACATTAAGAGGTATTTATGGTAAGTATTGGTGATTTTGTATTGAAGTCCTGTATCATTTATGCTGGTTTATTTTGATTGATTGTATTTTTTTTATTTTCCTTGGTTTTATCCTCTTTTTTTTTTCTTTTTTATCAGTACTGGGGATCGAACTCACAACTGCCTGCTTGCAAGGCAGGCGCTTATGCTGCTGAGCTAAATCCCCAGCCCCCGGTTTTATCCTCTTTAAAAAAAAACATAAATATAACAAGCAGTATAGGAGTCATCATGAGAGGAACAGGACTGTGTGGGGCTTCCAGGAGCATCCAGGCCTGGGTTCTTACCTCTCCGCTCCAAACTCAGTGTATTTTCCTTGAGCTTCATACTTTTAAGACATCTATTCCTTCCCCACCATCCCTCCTTGCTCAAGGCAGAAATTGGAAAAGTGGTGTCAATCACTGATTATTATCAGAAAAAAATTCCCCCAGGTAACCCTGCTTATGCTTCACTGGAAAGTGATGTGTCCCATTTCATCTGTAGGTCAAAAGGAGACTGTGAAAAGGGATTTCCACCCTTGGCTCATTCGTGAGGGAGAGAGAAAGAAGGAGGAATAAGGCAGGTACTTCGAGCTCTACAGAGTGGTCGCTGTTTTGGATTATACAAAGCATTTGAATTTTTAAGCTGGTGTGTATGAAGAAGGGAATACTCTCTAACAACTGATTCTTACACATGTGAATGATCATGAGTTTCAATTTCACAAAGCAAAAATTCTTGAGCAAAATGTGGGATCAAGAGGTTCATTAATTTCAAGTTGTCAGTGAGAGTTATTTTGGCCTAAGATAGTATCTCATAAATTTAACATTTTTCAGGGAATGTTGTTTTAGAATGTGATTTGTGAATTGATGTGAAAATGTATAATAAGACATTATAAATCAAAGAAAACAGTAGCAAGGGATCTTATTCAGATCACTGGAGCTAGTTTATTTGGAAATCATTTCAGATACATATTTCTCTACTATCCCTTATGGAAATTCTTTTGGTCTATAGAGGATGTTGAGGACAAAAATATCATGAACACATGCAGTTCATGTTTAGATGAGTTTATATCCATAATCCCATGTACTATTTCCCAAAGTCCTAAGGCTTATTTCTGGGTAGATTTGGGTTATGGAGGAGTTATGGGAGTGTACCAAGGTCACAGGTACTAAATAGAACACTTCAGCTTCTTTCAATCTAGCCTGATTTCTAGCCATATGCTTGACAAAATAACATTTTTACAAGAAATATTTGTTTAGTGATCTTCAGAAAAACCTTTCCAATGTGCAGTGGCCACATGCCATGGATTCTCTGAGATGGATGCTGACATCTATGGATATGAGTGTGAATAGCAGGTCACTATAAGTTTGGAAAGACAGCTGCTTTTTTTTTTTTTTTTTTTTTTTTTTTTAATGTGTGAGGTGAACCTATTCACAGCCCATAATATGTAAAAGCAACCTACTTTTTAAAAGAGTGGGAATTACAGTTTCTGAAAAAGAAAATAAGCAAATCATCAAAATTATTATTTTCTAGGTCTTAAAAATATACACTGCCCAGAAAGTTTCATTCCTTAGAAAAACCTATGTCTGCTCTGTTTTCATGCTGTTGGGTAGTTGATTAGTTTGTTCATGGTGTTGATGTGCCCTATTTCCTTCTTTACAAGGAAGATGCTTTTTTTGTATCTGTCTTCATATAAATAATATAAGAGCATTCCTAAAAGCTCAGCGCCGGCGCTTCTTGGTTGCATGTCTTCTTAAATTTCAGGACGGCGTGGCAGCTTTTTTCTGAGCCTTATCTCATTTGCCAAAAAGAAGAGCAGGCTCACAATAGCGGTTTCTCTTCTCATCTGTGTGAGCACGCTGAGCTGGGAAAGTTCAGCCATCCTGCTTCAAATGGCAGCTTTCAAAGGCATTAAAAAAAAAAGTAAAGGGAATAAAAGGAAACAAATATTGAGCTATTACAAAGAGTTTTAAAGCAAGACATGTTTATTAAGCAGACTTTATTCTTTTCCCACATCCAAAGGCATCTGATTAAACCATGCCAGAGAAATTGACAAAGCTTTTTTTTTGCATCTGTGTGGGACAGATAAACCATTTCTTGGCAGATTTTATCATCTCTTAGGCTCTACATCCAGGGAGAACCTGACAGCGTGTCATGTGGGGCAGGAGTGTCAGGCATGTGGAATCCAGATCACATCATCTTCGCCTCCCCTTTCAAGTTCCACTGTGGGGAGACTGCCCTGCAGATTTAGTGGCATTTGGTGGCCACTGCTGGCACTCAAAAGGGGATGAAATGATCTGGGCTAATGCCAAGGACAAATAAGAGGTATTTATTAGAAATAGAGTAAGGATCAAAACTTTTCAAGTAATCATGTTCTTCGGGCTTGGCTTTGTTACTTTTCACTTATTGCTGAGACAAAATAGCTGACACAAAGTTAAAGGGGAAAAGATTTATCTAGTTCACATTTTTTGTATAGGTTTTTGGTCCATAATCAACTGGTCCAAGGCAGGGTGGCATGGCAGACCGGCATTACAGAGGACAGATTGTTCACAGCAGGCAAAAGGTAGCAAAGTAAGCAAGAGACCCAATGAAACACCTTAGCAGTTTCTTTCTACTCCTTTGCTATTTTACCTATGAAACAAGGATTAAAGTGGCACCAAGTCAATCAATGGGCTGATTTAGTAACCAAATGCCCTATCTCATACTCTGGGATTCAACCATTTTGAAAAAAACCACATGAGGCTTAACCACATGAGGCTTTGGGGGAACATCTAGATGGAAGCTCTAACAGAGATTTTCTAGAAACATAGTTTCATATTGCATGAAAGACACTTTGCCAGGCCTTTGGGAAGATCTGACTCAGTGCAGAGTATTATCCATTTCTGCTTGTATGGTTTTCAGAATCATCACCAGGATCCAATCCAGTATTGCCAGAACTGTGATAAGCAGTTTCCACCATTCAGTCTTTAAGCTGACTAGGCAAATTTTACCTGACACCAAAATAACAAATCACATTTATATAAGACTTCTCTCTTCCTGAAGTCTCAACTGACTTCCACAGATATGATCTTCCAAATTTTGACAGATCCTTTTTCTGACATTGTACAATAGAAGATATTTTGGGGAAAATCAAGTAAAGATAATACTGAGAATAGTTTTTCCTTACTACTGAGCTATTCACTGGTTTCATTTCAATAAAATTACCTCTTCATATTTCAGCATATCTTATTCCTAGCATTGTATCACTCACACTTTATTCTTTTTCATTCTGTTTCATTATGTTCTCAGATTCCTATTTCCTTTATATAGTCCTCTTATTCTTCCTAGTGTTTTAAAAAAATTCTCATTAGCTTGGTTTTATTGAGTCTAACCTACTACTTTTTTCACTGTCTCTGATTTACAAAGCCATGGTGGGACTAGAACTATTCTAGTAACCCAGGCTTATTTCTAATCTCAAGGCCTTTACTTAATCACAGCTATAAAAATCCCTTGTCCATGTAAAGAGACATTTTTACAAGTTCTAGGAATTTTGGGGGACCATTATTCTGTCTACTGTAACCCCCTACAAATGGAGTTAAAATGACAGCAAAGACAGTTCAACTTCAGCGCTGAATAGATTTGCAAATTGAGATGCAGAAGTTCAGTTTAGAAACTGAACCAGTGTTCCAGTGAAGCAAGGCAGGACTGAGGCTTCCATAACAAAAGGAGTGAGGGAAATGCGGAGCTCAGCAGTCTTTGGGTATAAGCAAGAACTGAACAAGTGCATGGTGGGAAATGAGGTGAATCAAGTTGGTTGCAATTTTGCAAGTCCATGACACATTTATGCCAAGGACAGACTGGTCACTCTGAAATCTCTGAGGCCCAGGGAGTTTTGACAAAATACCAAACATTATTTTTGTTTCCTTCATTCAGGTTTGGGTAGTCTCTGTGCAGCAATTTATCCCTGTCAGCACGTCTCCCTGGCCTGTAAAGGGATTTTTATTTTGTCTTTCATTGTTCCATAGCTATTTTTGTTCTTATTTTATTGCATTACAACAAATGGTGGTAAATCATTAATATTTTACATGTGAAGAGCTGGGCACAGAGGGGTGAAGTATATTGCCCAAGTCACCATAGCTTGATTCTTAATGTAGGCATTTGGCATCCATGGTCGATGTATATATTCATTGTTTTACATCATAATGAGAAAAATGATTTATTATGATGGTTAGTGTTGATTATTAACTTGATTTGCTTCAGAGAGGTCTAAGAGACTAGTAAACCACACTTCTGTTTTAGTATAATTGTTGCCAAAGCAAGCACCAAACCATACTTCTGGATGTGTCTTGGGGATTTGAGCTTGAGGGTTATACATAGTTCCTGGTTCCTTTATTTCTGGATTTTCCTTTGTTCTTTGCTTCTTCCTGGGTATAATTTAGTGAGTAGCTTTCCATGCTATGATAGTTCTACTTTGGAGACAGCTGACCATTGACTACAACTTCTGAAATTGGTAGCCAAATAAGCCTTTCTTCCACTAAACTGTGAGACTCAGGTATTTGGTTCCATAAACAGAAAGCTGACTTGTACACTTACATATTGGAAAAAAGAAGTTTGAGTTGCAGCAAATGGGTCTGTGAAATACTAACTCTGTAGGAAAGATTGTAAAACATCCTTTCTCTAACATTCAAAACCTGTGACCCTGTGAAATCTCTCTCTTCCATCTAACCACACATCTTGGTATACATCCAAAGAAACTAAAAATAGTAAATAGGAGAAATATCTACAATCTCATGTTTCATAGTGCCATTATTCATAATAGCCAGTGTACAGTAGTGACCTAAGTATCTATCAATGGGTGAGTCAATAAAAAAAATAGGATATGCATCGTGCAATACTATACAGTCTTTTGAAAAAAGAAATTCTGTCATTTGTCACCCATGGAAGGACATTTAGGACATTAGGTTAAGTGAAATAAACTAGACACAGAATGACAAATATTATACTTATAATATTCTACTTACCATATGGAATCTAAAGCAAAGCAATTTTCAGAGAAACAAAGGATAGAAAAGGAAAATATAATCAGGTGACTCCAAGGCAGGGTGGCATGGCAGAGGGGCACTGCAGAGGAGAAACCATTGAGGGTCTCACTTGCTTTGCTGCTTTTTGCCCTCCATGAACTGTTTCTCCTCAGTGGAAGGCAGCGAAGTAGCAAGCATAAAACAACCAACAGGGACCCTCTTTCTGTCCCTTGTAACCCACCTACACTATCACCCTTAGGGCAAGTAGCACTTACACCCAGGGTAGGACAGCCTTAATCATAGCATTGGACCATGAATCAATTCCAGCATCACAATCTTGATAAAAGCCCCACTTATGACCTCATAGACTTTGGGGGAGAATATCTAGATACAAGTCATAAAAAGATAGGAGTAAGTTTTAGTTTTTTACTGCACTGAAAGGCCATAGTGACTAGCAATGATTTACATATTTCAAAATTGATAAAATAAATTTTTAACATTCTTACCTCAAAAAAGACAAATGGTGAGACTGTAGATAAGTGAGTGTGATTTAATTTTCTAGAATGTATGCATACATCAAAACTTCACATTTTACCCAACAGATATATATGATTACTGTCTATCAATTAAAAATTAAAATTTGAAACTTTACTATTAAAAAGCTCTTTGAGTAGATACGACCATTTGGTTATTTTTTCTTCTCTTCATTTCACATCCATCACTTACTTAACTTATGATTTTGTTTTTCCTTTTTATTTCTTACCCAGATAGAAGGCTTTAGTTGTGAGCTGGAGCTGTTTGCCTGGATGCATGAGGGCATTTATTCAAGGTTCAGTGATGTCAAGTGAATCATTTGACTTTGGTCACTCCAGGAGTATTGGAAATTGACCAATGCTTTAACCTAGAGGTGTTTTTATTTTTATTTTTTTCTTTGGTGAGCTGACTGCTAAACATTCACCAACTTACCAATCTTTCTCTTGTTTTCTCTTATGTCCTACTCTATGCCCAGAGAATATAGTTTCTTTGAATTTGCACCTTGAATAGGGCAGTGTATTTAATGTAGCAGATCGTGACACTCATCCCTCAAAGCACTCAGCCTGTTACAAAATCCAGGAAAAATTATCTGAGTTCAATCAGAGTAGTTTGCAAAGTACAGTGAAAATTGAGTTTTGATGTAGTTTCTTCCACAGTAGAATGCATGAATGAGCGAATGAGCACATGAATTGGAAATCACGCTGCTGAATCGTACACGATTGTTCAGTCACTTTACTGTTTCTTAGTAAGAATCTGTTCTTATAAATTATTTATCTATACACCCTTTTCCCCTGAAATAAAGCCTTCTGTCTGACAGAAATAATACTAGAAGGCAATTATTTCTGTTCCTAAGATGCCTCCAATTTTTGACTTAAGTATGTTGAGATTTATATCCTAATCATATTTGGGCAAATACTCACCGTGTTATTTTAGGGAGCAAAAATATTCTTCACTATCCATTCCATTGTAAGGAAACTAAATTCAGAAAATAGGGAATTTACTATGATGGTTTTTGCTAATGTATGGATATTAAATATGTAGAAATTGAGTTATTTAGACAAATTGCAAGTACTAGATACTGAGATAGGCTGAGTATTATATTTACTGAACTCAATATGAACTATTATACATTTGGGACAAAATAATTTGGGACATTCTTCCTTGACTATTTATAGATGGCCTTGTCTCACAAAATCATTTCAAGAAATTTCACCAATGATTTTCTTTGGAGGTAAATAACAGAAACCTGCCTAAGTTTTAACAGTGGCACTAAACAGAATAAGCTGCCATTTAGAGGATAACAATGGTTCTTATGTAAAGATATTGAGAGCTGGATCAGCTCACTAACCTGATAAATAACATCCAAGTACTATTAACCAGGTTTCAGATGCTTTGTCTGTTAGTGGCACATTGTGCTGTAAAATTTCCAAAAAATATAAATATTTGAACATTGTAAGATATTATCATTATTTAGCAATTTATAGGACACTATTTTTGGTTTCAGCAAAATGTGTAAAAATAACTAAAGTAGAACAACATGGTGCTTAGATCAATAATCTCATCCTTGGAACTTCTGTAGCCTCACAATGTGCTCCTGTCATTTCCTATGTAGCATGTGACCTAATCAAATGGACATGCGAATCTTGGAGGGTGATTAGGTCATGGATGTGGATCCCTCACGAATGGGATCAGCATCCTTATCAAATCAACCCCAGAGAGCTGCCCACTCCTTTCTGCATGTGAGGATACAAGAAGAAAGCAGGGCCTGTGAACAGTAAGGAGCCACCATCCACACCCAGGCATCGGTACCTTTGTCTTGATATTCCAACCTCCAGAATCATAAGAAATAAATATTTGCTGTAAACTGACTGTAGGATGACATTTCTGTTACAGCAGTCAGAATAGCCTCAGACAACGTGCTATTTAGCGATGTTATTTTAGTTTTGGTTTCTATCACGTCTTCTAAATAGATTCTCTATGCCTTTTCCATTGTCAAAGCATGAAATAGATATGATCAGAAAAAATATTAATTTTTGACTTTGTTAGTGCCTTTATCTGTTCTTCCATATGTCCATCAATATACATATACATAGATACAACTACATATCTAAATATATATGTATATTGAATATAAATATACACAATGCATTTATTCAATAGACAACTTTGAAATTATGGTCTTACCAACACTGTGTGAAAGGAGATTGGTTTCATAGTGTGTGTGTGTGTGTGTGTGTGTGTGTGTGTGTACACGTGTACTGTGTCAGGTAGCACTAAAGATTATATTAAGTCCCTTTAGTAAATTTGGGTACAGTGCTACGAGTAAGTGACTCAGTTCTATAGGTGGGAGGAAGTAAATCAGGTCAGGTACCTGGCCCACAGATGCAATTTGTCTGACATGCATAAAGTGAACTCACAGTATTTTAACTTTACCAACATAGTTTTCAGCATTTAAAAATGCTGTGTATTTTAATTTTAAGAATCAGATTGTTAGTGTTTCTGGAGAAATCAAAAGATGTGGCAGTTCTAACTCTAGATGATTCCTGGACAATATTCAACGAGCTTCATGTAGCTGCCACCACCTGTAAACTGAGAGAAAGTACTCGAGCTGGCTATCCTCTCTAGTCCTTTAGCAAGTCTCTAGGCTATTGTGCTTGCTGCAGTGAGGCAAAGAATTAATCAGTCGTCATAATTAAGCATAGGTTGTTTCTCCCAGGTATCATCAGCTCACAAAGATCTGTCCAACCCACGCAGGTTTTTGACTTTTCATCTCCTGTGGAACCATGGAATAGCATAATAAGAGCTGAATTTTAGAGCATCATAGTGGAAGAAATGTTAGAGATGAGGCACAGTGGGAGTGGAAACAGGAAGAGGTTTAGGAGATCTATTTAATAATCAAGGAAGTCTCAGAATAGTGGGATGATATCTTAGTCCATTTTCCATTGCTGTAACAGAACGAATAAAGCTGGGGAGTGTAACAAAGAGAAATTTATTTGACTTACATTTCTAGTGACTGGAACATCTATGATCAGAGGCTACACCTGGTGAAAGTTTTGTTATTGCCTTATAACATGGTGAAAGGCATCACAGGGTAAGCAAGAGAGTGAGAGAAGACAAAAATTAATTTGTTGAACAACCTACTTTTGCCATAAGGACATCGGTCAGCTCATGAAGACAGAACCCTCATTATCTTCCATCTTCCTTTAGGCCCCGCCTCCCAAGGTGGTTGAAATGAAATTTTCAGTACATGAGCTGTGGGGAACATATGCAAATCATAGTGGATGGAGAGGTGGAAAAATCAAGAAACATGATTTATTGTGTCTACTTCCTTTGTTGAGGCCCTGCCAGGCATTGAATTTGCAATACATATGCTCTTCCTGGTCACTCGAGTTGCTTGTACAGGGTTTAGCTAGAAGCTATTCTGTCATCTGTGTGTGTCTGTCTCCCTGTTAACCCCTCACAGCTTGTAATGTATTTTCCCTTTCCTGCCACCCTCACATGTTGTCCAAGGAATTTTATTCACACATAAATAAATTATTGTGAATTATGGATTAGAGGGTGTCCCTGAAGCAAGACTGTAGAGAAAGGACACATCAGTGGGAGGCCTGTGAAACAACAGGAGATTTCCTAGCATGTTCAGTCTCTAGGTTAATTACTATCTTTCAAATGTAAAAGAAGGAGAAGTGGGCAAATGCTGCAAGGTGTGGTTTTTAGTCTGAAGAGATGCATACATAACTATTGTTCTCATAATAGAGTATGTAAATTAAAGTAAAAAAGTATCTCTGGAATTGTCAGGGCTTGGAAGAAGGCTGAAGGGCTTGGCAGAAGACTGAAAGTATTTCTGAGCATGGATAAAAGAAGCAAAGTTGCACTTTTTAAAATAATTGTTCAATAAGAGTGTTTTCTTTTTGTGCCGCCCATAATGAAGAAATTCTACTGTTAGAGAATATTCCAAACCACTGTCCACTCATCAGTCCCTGTCTTGATGATGCAATTAAACTTGTCCTTACTGCACATTTGGTGTCTTTCTTGGGCTTCAGGAAAGTGGGTTCAATAATATCTTCTTTCTAATTTATCTGTGAGAAAAATAAGAAGCTACACATCATAGACCCTCTAATCCAGAAGGTATCCTGCTGATTATTGTGAAGACATTTTTTTATTCCTGTAACAAACATGCACACACTTTGTCTTACAATCCTTGGAGTAGATTCAGGGTATGTTAGCAATATTTTCTTATTGTTTTCCCTGCTTAGTCTAAGTGTACTATAGAAGCAGACAGTATATTTTAGAAAAACTAGGATATCCTCTGGGTTCTTTTCCAACTTTAGAAAGGATAGTAAAACTAAGTCTAGGTATGGAGACAAAGGAAACTAAGAGAGCAATTTGTAAAATCATTGTGACCAGGCTATCAGGCCCTTGATGTTTTGTTACTTTTTATTGTTGTTTATCCAATAAATAATTAAGTTAAAAGTCCTAGTCGGAGTAGCTTGGTTACTGTTTTCAACTGGAGCAGGGCTGGGTAAATCTCAGATTAGATGGTGGGACTCCATAAGGGCCAGGTCATTATCTTGCTTGTTTCCTAGTCATCACTGCTTTGATGCTGGTTACATAACTGAGAGAATAAATGAATATATACTGTACCAGCCCAATCCAGATCTATCTAAGAAAAACTTTAAAAGAAGTAATTAAAGGAGAGAGATGATAAATTATACTAAATCATTAAAGGAGCAGAAACCTTTGTTGTATGTGACTTGTTACTTCTTGCCTGAAAGTATCTTCAAATTTTTTCAAGTCACTAATTAAATCGGTTAAGTAAGGAGTCTTTAGGTGTCTAGCATTCCCTTTCCAACATAGGTAAAGAATCTCTTTTTGGATTGTGTTTGTTGCATTAGAGGCCAGCTGACCCATGAACTTCACCTCCATGTAGTAGAATACCTTAGTTGTTTTAGATTGTGCTGTTCAGATAAATTAACTAGAATTATGCTATGATTTGAGATCTCCCAGGAGAGACTGAGAATTTTCTAGTTTAATTTATGAAGTTCCCAACTTCCTTTTCAACTCTCTTGATAACTGCTGTATTTATGATAAGATGGGTTTTGAAGGTGATGTTTGGTAGGTGGGTTAGAAGAGGGCTGATGAAGAATATCTGATTAGTTCCTTAGCTATACTGTTTGTTATCCTAAATAATCTAATTATTGTACCAGGTACTCCCTAGGAACTAGGCAATGAATGAGTGAAATTAAACCTGTTAGAAAAAAATATGTGATTTATTAGAGGGTAATAAATACTATATGAAAAAATAGCACTGTACCCTGGGGCACAAGACAAGAGTTGTTACGATACTAAAGTTCAGTGTTAAGGCAGGTCATCAAGTTTGGTCTCACGCAGGTTGTCACAGGGAGAAGATCTGAATCTAGTCAGTATGGGATGGGACAAACTTAAGAGGAAAGAGAAGAGAATGATTAGAGGCACCCATCTGAGGCCATCTGAAAGGAAAGCAAAGAAATGGGTGGAGACTGAACAAAGAGTCAGGTGAAGAAAGATTTTCTTGTTTCTTTTCAATACTTTGCCTTTGCACTGAACTACAGCCCCAGCCATTTTTATTTTTTATTTTGAGATAGGGTTTTTCTACTTCACTAAATTTCCCAGGCTGGGTTCCAACATGTGATCTTCGTTCCTCAGCCTTCCAGAGTTCTGAGATTACAGGCATGTGTCACTATACTCAGCAGAGAGATTTTTTTTTTTTGTCTTTTTTGCTTTTATCGGTACCGGGGATCAAACTCATGACCACACACTTGCAAGGAAGGCGCTTATGCTGCTGAGCTAAATCCCCAGCCCCAGAGAGATTTTTTTTTTAAAGACAGGAAAATAAGCTCTTTTCTGCTTTAAAGAACAATTTGATACAGAGGACATTTCTGATGTAGAAAGCAATAGAGTTGTTAAGTGGTATTATGGAGGAAATGAGAGAGATGAGAAGGGTGGTCCTTAGTTTAGAGATGGGAACAGTATTTTGTCAGAGCTGGGGGCATAACTGAGTGGGACAGACCAGGAAACCATGGACAGAATTCTGGAGATTGATCAAGTTCTCTTCTTATGGCTTGAATTTCCCAGTAAAGTAAGGGATTATCTATTATTATACAGTAAAGTGAGGAAAGGGAGAAATGTTTGAAGGAAAAGTTTTGAGGACAAAGGACAGAGCATGACCTGGTCCCAGTGGGGAGCCATGAAGCATTGTGAAGTGAAGAGAGAAATAGCATCAAGAATGTGTAGAGAGAGTTTGTGATTGGGGAAGGGACTAAGAAGTCATTATTTACCCCAAGGTTTTTTGAAGCCAAAATGTGCTCTGTCTTTTATTTTCAGGTTGAAAATTGAGGAGTCATGAGTGTAGATGTGAGATGAAAGAATGGATTCAAAACTGTGACATCACTGTCTTTACCATTTACAAAACAAAACAAAACACTCTCCAAACCCCCAAAACCCAGAAATATCTCCCCCCAACCCCCATCATATTATCATTTCCATTTTGCTAACCTCTTTCATGTGAGCCACTTCAGTCCTTGTAAAATCAGGGCAGAGGCTCAAATGAAGGAAAGAACAGAATGTGAATGAATCCAGACATCTCAGTGGGGTAGAGGACCTTGGTAAGGAAACGTTCTCTGGCGGGAGGACAGTAAGGGACAGGACCTTCATCTCTCACAGTCCAGCCCTGTGCTCCTCTTCCACCAGGCCTGGGCTTCTATGAATCCCCAATAGAGACCTGCCCAATCCTTATTCTCACTTGCATAGCCTCATGAGGCAGAAATCTTAGTGGAAATATTCCAAACATGTCTTTTTCCATGTGTATGGTACACTCTGTACAGACTTGTAAACTCTTTTGATTTAAAGTCATCAAAATGATGACATCACTTAATGAAGTGCCAACAATATATTTGATTGGGGTTAAAAAAGTCTTATTAAAAATCTTTCTCTGCTAAGTATGGTGGCACATGCTTATAATCTCAGAACTGTGGGAGGCTGAGCCAAGAGGATCACAAGTTAGAACTCAGGAGAACAATATGGGAATAGTGGGCCTATTGAGTTTAGAGAAAGATGAAAACATTAAGATGAGTTGAGAGACTGAAGGTCTTGGAGAAGGAAGATGGACAGAAGTTAGGGTAGGGACTCACTAATGTGAAATCAGGAAAGGGAAGTGAGAAATTTACAAGGTGCAGGGAGAAAGGACTTTCCTATGATTGATGCACAAACTTGGAGAAAAGAAATAACTAAGGGAAATGAATCACAGGTAGTTGTTATTTCATCACAGAGAAAGCCTGAAGCTGGATTAGAGATCACAGCGTCTGGGAATTCAGCATAATCCCAACTGCCTGGGATTGATTGCCTTGGGGCAAGTGGGCTATGGAGACATTTTGGTGAGTTTTTTGTAAGATAAGCTAGATAATTTGTACTGGTGGTAACAATATTGGGCTGGTAGTAGTTGTTGATTCAATGAGGACCAACGATGAGAGAGGTGCTTTAAAAAGGTTACTGGAGAGCTTTAGAGAATGAATTGGAAGTGATTAAGCACACTGCTTATGTGGGAAAGATGAATGAGGATCCCGTGTAGTGTCAGTGAGAAGTGAGAAATCCAAGATATGCTGCAAATGCAAAGCTCTTTTGTGGTAGGTAAGGTGTGATGGTAAGAGGGCAGAAAAGATCTCTGAGCAAAGCTGAAATGAGTGTCAGAGTTTTACATCTGAATGTTTGGAAAAGTGGGGTGCTTGAAAATATGTATATATGCACAGTGCAGTACTATTCAGTCATGAAAAATAAAATCATGCCATAAACAAGAAAATGCATGGAATTGGAGCTCATCATTTTAGCAAAATAAGATTCAGGGAGACAAATATTGCGTGTTTCCACTCAAGTGGAATCTAGGGAGAAGTAGGATTCAAAAGTGGGGCAGCTATCAGGGAAAGGGAAAAGGATCAAAGGAGGGAGTAGGAGAAGATAGTTGGGAGGGAGAGCACTGTGGACATGATCAAAGTATGTTATATGCATGCATGAAAATGTCACAACAAACCTGTTGTTTTTACAATTAATGTGGGCTAATATACATAGTAGAAAGTGTTAATAGGCTTAAAAACAAAACTGTATGAAAGATACTAGCTCATGTATGAGAAGAATGTGAGACAATAAAAAGCAGGGTAAACAAAAATAAAGTTCAACTTACTTTCTCCTTATCTTTGATTTCAACTTTGAGTTTTCATCTCTTATTCTCTTCTTCTTTTTAAAAAATTTACTCAGTGGTGATACAATAGTTTCTGCTGTAGAGGTTGCTGCCCCTCATAAAACCAATTTTTTGGTACATAAGTCTGGTTCTTAATAAATTAGAATTTGTTCTCTGCTAACACACTTCTTGAGCCAGGTGCTTACAAAGTCCTGCCAAGATCTAAACTGAAACCGTGTTGTCAGGAGTGCCATCAAGGGCATGGATGTGAGTGGTTTGGAGTCATTCACCATGTTTTAATTAAGGATTCCTTCTCTGGTCTGTCTGACCTGCAGCATTCACCACTGTCAAGGCTGGAGGTCTTTGCTCTCAGGTGTGGTCTTCCCCCGGGGACTCCATCCAAGCCCTGTACCTTCTGGACCTGCTGGACCTGCAGAGGGTTACTTTCTGCATCAGACTCTCACTGTCTCTGAAGCTTCTTGTTCCCTTTTTACTGCTGGCATCATCTATGCCCCATTTAGTTACTTGCCAATCAATTCTCTTAAAATTTGGCATCCCCCAAACTGAATATTTACATATCATCTCCACATGCTTTAGATTATATTTTCTTGATAGCTAAAATGGGATATAATTACTGTAAATGTATGAGAGTCTGTTTCCTGCATGAGTTGAGCAGAAGCAAAGAGCTCCCAGAAAAGTAGAAGTAAAGAGCTCTTGGTACTCATCATATTTTCTAGATTTTGTGTGTTTGATTTAATCTTCACATTCATCATAATTTTTTCATCTTTTAATACAGCAGAAGTGCTTAGCTGGACCGAGATTCTCAGCCATGCCTGAGGCCAACACAGAGCAGGGTGCAAATCTGAGTGAGCATGTGGATTTTCAGGGTCATCATTCAACTTCAGCTCCATTCTACATGCCCATTCTAGAGGTGAGAATGGGTTTGGGGCTCTGGGTTGGATATGCTTTATGAGCTGCACTCTGGGAAACACCAATTTAGACCTTAGTTATTTCTGGTCCCTACTCATTTCCCTGAGCTAAACACAAAACCAATATTCTGGAAAAGTTGATTTATTTCTATTAGAACACATAAAATATTCTAAATAGCTAGTTTATCAGATAGATAGAGACAAAGACAGAGAGAGACAAAGAGAGACAGAGTGACAGAGAGACAGAAAGACAGAGAGAGAGACAGAGAGACAGAGAAGGAGAGAGAGAAACGAAGCCAGAAGTTTAGAAGGAAAATATTTTTTTTTAATAGAAAGTATTCTTAAAATACTTTGGAAAAATACAAGCTTTTTCTGCTGGATAGGAAGGTTAAGTAGAAAATTGAGACAGGATGAAGTATTATTTTCTACTATTACTAGCCCCCAACGTTTTAAGTCCCCCAATGCTTCAAAATTCAGTTTAAAAGACTTTTAAAAAAATTCTCCTCAGCTTATAGCTTGAGCTTTAATTCACACTGATTTTTCCAGCTAAATTATAACGCTCTGACAAAAGGGCTTAATAAAGGCAATGCAGAGAGCCGCGAGGGCAGGCACTTTGAATGGTGATCATTGCGATGGGAGATCTTGCCGAGAGGGCCCAATCAGTCAGTCCCTCGAGCCATTGAGGAGCCGTGATCAGGGGAATATTAGACCCAACCTCATTGTAAGAACCCCTCAATTTATGCAGCTTTTTCAGAGGACAGAGTCCTGAAGCTTCCAAATACCAAAAGGGTTCAATATCTTATGGAAGAGGTATTTAAGGGAAATTGGCCCTCAAATCACTGTGCTATTGTCCTATGTTCTTATTCAGCTCATATGAAGGATGAAGTAGAGACTATTTTTAAAGAGGGGTAAAAAATATTCTCTTAAGTTTCTTCATCTGGAGGTGACTCTTACTACTTTTGTTATTTTTTTAAGGTTGCAGTCATTTGAATTAAATTTGAACTTATTTCTTCTTTTGTGAGATGTGTAGTCAAATTCTCTCATCCTACTTACTTACTGGGGCCAATGCAGAAATAATTAGGGATAAACGTCTTGTAGAGCTGGGAATATAGCTCAGTAGCACAGAGCCTGCCTGGAAAATGTGAGGTTATAAGTTCGATCCCCATTACCAGAAAAACCAAACCAAACCAAACCAAAGCAAAATCAACCAACCAACCAACCAAACAAACAAAAAACCCCCATGCAAACAAAAAAGATCCTTTAGAATGTCTGTGTAATGCCTTGTACCTAGATGTTCCCCTAGTGTCTAATGTACTCCTAGGTGGGGTTGTGGGAGGAGATATGATCACGGGTGTGTGATACCAGGTCATGGGTAAGTCCACTGGTTGGTTTAGTACAGTTCTGTGTGTGAGTGATGGATTTACTAAAGAGAGAAGACCTGTCCTGGGTATGTGTAGCACCAACCAATAGGCTAATAAATGGAATCAGAAAGGAAAGAGGAAGGAAAGTTGCTGTTTGCTGACTGCCTTGTCACAGGCAGTTTGTGCTCTGTTGTGCACCTCTACCATGCTGCCCTGCTTAGAGTCAGACAACCATGGACAGAAACCTTTACACACTGTGAGCTGAGACATATCTTTCCTCCTTTAATTTGTGGGTATCAGGGATTTTGTCCTAGCACTGAGAAGTAACTAAGGCAGTCTGGCTGGTGCAAATACCCTCTTGTATGCAAATACAGAGTCTTGGAAGGGCTTGATCATACTTTGAAATGGTGAGCAAAAGTAAAAAGTGGATACTAGAGGGACAATCTAGGGTGGTACAAGTGATCTTTCTGTTCATGTAGGTTGTCAGCAATAGCAGACAGCATTTTCCAGGCCTGGTCACTCCTGGGGCTTCCCTGAGTCCCCTGGCTGTGGCTCTCATTGCCCTTGGTCAGGTCTGTGCTCTCCTCTGTGCCAATATCTCAGCTTCGCTGGTGCAGAATCCTTCTGTCTCTGGACCTTGGCACTTCCTCTGTGCCAGTATCACATTAACTGAGTTTACTCATCTAATAGTTAACAGGTAAGTGATGACATGATCAAAAAATTATGGTTCACATTTCTAGGATGCTAGGATTTCCTGAACCAAGTGGACTCTGTGGCTATTATTTGTTTTAAAATATACCTTGCATGTCTCTGGGCAATTCTAAAAGGGCTCTGCTTGTGTCTTTGAATGAGAAGCACCTGGTTCCATGGGAAGAGACCTTGGGACTGAGGGGGGCGGATTAGGTCACTGTATTAGTCACTTTTCTCTTGCTTGGAGAGAATACCCAATTTGTGCACCTTAAGGGAGATGACATTTGTTTTGGCTCACAGTTTTAGTGGATTTAGAGCACTTAGATTAACGCCAAGACAGGAGCATCATAGTGGAGGAACCCATTGCAGCCAGGAAAAAATGAGAGAGAGACAGAGAGAGAGAGAGAGAGAGAGAGACAGAGAAAGAGAGAGAGACAGAGAGAAAGACAGACACACAGAGAGATAGACAGAGAGACAGAGACAGAGAGAGACACAGAGAGAGAGAGAGGCAGACACAGAGAGAGACAGACAGAGAGAGACAGAGACAGAGAGACAGACAGAGAGACAGACAGAGAGACAGAGACAGAGAGAGACACAGAGAGAGGCAGACACAGAGAGACAGACAGAGAGAGACAGAGACACACAGAGAGAGACAGACACAGAGAGAGACCAAGAGAGACCGAGACAGAGAGACACAGAGAGAGAGACAGACAGAGACAGACAGAGAGAGAGACAGAGACAGAGAGAGACACAGAGAGAGCGACAGACACAGAGACAGACAGAAAGAGAGAGAGACAGAGACAAAGACAGAGAGAGACAGAGAGAGAAAGAGAGAGAGAGAGAGAGAGAGAGAGAGAGAGAGAGAGAGCCAGGAACAAGGCTATATTCTTTTAGATCACGCTGCCAGCCAGCCCCACTTGCTAACAGTTTATCAGCTACTTAACTCATCAAGGGATAAATCCACTGATGAGCATAGCACTCCCATAATCCAATCACCTAAATGCACTAGACTTTTGGGGGGACATTTGAGTTCTAAACAGTCACCCTAGTGTTTTCTTAATGTCTAATTATGTTAATTATATGACGCCCATAATCTTTGACAACTTGGAATATAGATTTATCCTTGCAGGTGTCTGCTACAGTGCTCCAAGGAAATAGAGGTTTCTGGTGAAGGAAGAATTCAGATTTATTTTCTTTCACAGGAAGCACATGGTGAGGGTAAATTACACAGAGTTTGTATGAAGCACATTGGGATCCTCAGCAGAAGGCAAAGTCCAGGAGCTGTCTCTGCCTTGTGCTGTATCTTCCTCTTAAAAAAAAATTGATTTCATTACTGAAGAAAGAGTGGAGAGAAGGAAGTCTCGGACACGGGTTATATTTTCTGCAGGGGCTTTCAAATGGCATTTGACAAAGTATCATATAGAAGCCTCACATGAAAGTAAGGATTTATGAATTACAGAGAAAAGAAGTCACTTGAAAATGAGGTGGAGAAGAGAGCAGGGAGCTATGATTAGTCACTGTGACAGACAGTCGAAAAATAGGCCTCGGTGTGGCTGGTTTAGGGAGCTGTCCCTCAGCAGCTGGCAGCAGGCTCCGTCCTCCACTGTAAGTCACTAAGGAGGGAGCTGGAACTTTTCTTATGAGCAAGCACTTGTTTTTCTCTAGCATCTTAGCTAGCTGGCAGAGGTTAATGGGGGGTTGTACAGCAGAGGAATGTTTCTAAAAGTCAAGGATTTAGAGTAGGGATAGTGGGTAGTGATATCTAGACCTCCTGTACTAAAGGGCTGTCTTTAGGAACTTGGTACAGTGACTAGTGGCCTCAGCAGTTTGGAGAGCTTGGGGACAGGGCAGTGCACTGACTGGTATTCTGAGCTCTTTTCATTGGGAGTATTTAACCTTTAGGCTTGGGTGCGCTTCTGAAGGTCATAACCGAACAAGAGTCACACATGCAACTTGAAGCATAAGCTGACTATAGAGAGACTAGCTGTATTATATTCCCTTCTGGTTCCACCAACCCCAGGACTATGGGCTTAACTGGTACTTGGCCCTCCATATTCTTAGAGATTGAGCCAGGTAGGTAAATCTCACGCTTCCTCCTCAGTCAGATCCAGGACCTTCTTAGTCCCACAACTGTTACTACTTTATGAAGACACAGTGTACTTCTGTGCATACACTGTTTGTGTTTAGGGGCTAGAAACTGGCTGTGTGTTGAAGTCAGGGTGGACATGTCACACCATACAGTGGCACATGACTCAGCGACATCCACAGTCCAGTTCATAAAAACTTTAATTTGTTGCCATTGGTTTCCGTTTCACTCTCCTTCGTGTCGTTCCCTGCTCTCTGCCAAGCTCTTCCCTTGTTCTTTCACCAAACACACAGTTTAAAAAACAAAAACAAAAAATAGCTCTCAGTGGTGCTGAGTGTGCTGTCAGCACAAAAAATGAACCGAATAGTTATACTGATGACTTTCTCGGACACACAGCATTTTCCCAGTCTGGACAGAGGGTATTCTGAAATATATAAAACCACTAACCAACCACTGAGAACTCCCCTATCTCATGACCATCTCCTTCCTGTTTGTCTATGAGAGGTTATTTTAACTGAGCAATAAATTTTGTGGGAATAAGAAAGATGAATATGTGGGAAAATAGTTTTCGTTCCAATTGGTAACAGTAGCTAATAAAGTTTTCTAGGGAAATTTGTATTTTGTTTGCATCATTTGCCCAAAGAGATTCACAAAAGATTAAAACACAGGTTCTCTTCTTAGTATACTTGAGAGTTAGGAGATTTTGGTAAAATCTAGTCCGTGTAGACTTTGCTTCATTTGAAGGTTTATAGGTAGCAACTTTGTCAATTAATACTGCTTCTTTATTAACTGTCCATAAAGGTTTTGCACCCTAATTGTATTGGATATCACCACAGGACCTCCCAGGTCTCTGGGGCCTTGACCTGTGGACCATGAGAGCGGTTCGCCACAGGATTTAAGACTAGGAGGAAGTTCTAACCCTAAGCAACATAGCAAATTAGAGATTTACAAACTGAGTTAAAGGTATATATTTACAGACTAGAAAGGACTAGGACACACAGAGGCAAAGGAGGACCATGTCAGCCAGCTCCAGCCCAACAGATGAGATTTTCACGTTACCCTTTTGGTTACAGCAGAGTAAAGCCAGCCTTCCCACCGCAAAGCCACTTCTTTCATCCATTGATTTACATTTTCCTTTGACGATGCCATCTCTTCTAGTTATACCAAGGAATTGACATTGTGCTTCTAGTCCCAGAGGACTAGGTTTGTCAGGTAGATAAACCATCCATTAGCACTCAGGAGAAAGTGTTCTCAAAAAGAGTGTAGATTACAACATTAAGAACAAGGATACTAAAAATCATTTTGGTAACATTAATTACCACAGTCTGTATCACCTGAGAAATGGGTATTTTAATGCTATAATATTACTACAATACTGGGAGAAACAGTAGGTAGACAATATATTTTGAAATAGACACATAGTTTTAAAAAGTTGCCAGTATTCAGTATTTACTTGGATCATACGTATTCTGCCAAGAGTGGCTATTTTCCTGCCTAGGGAAAATATTATTGTAGTCATAAACTTTAATATTGGTTTAAAAATCAATAATCCATAAATTTATTTATTTTATCAATTTCATGCTTTTTGAGTTCTTCCTTCCACTGTTTATTATTTTGTACCAGGGATTGAACTCATGACCTCACACTTGCCAGGCAGGTGCTTATGTCACGGAGCTAAATCCCCACTGTTTAAACTCTGAATTGTATTGGATACTTGATAGGTTCAGATATACTTTGGCGAAATATTTTGGTGCCCCCTTTTCTTGCCTGGGCATTGGGTTGCAGAAACTCTTACAACTGCATTATTCTGGATGAAAAGTGGGTAACAGGAATGTCACTGGTTGTATTGACAGACACTGTCTCTCAGCTCTGCCCTCACTTCCTTTGTCCCTGATCTTGGTGACATTTTTGATGTAAGAGACTTGGAACAGTATCAGGGAGCCACCTCCACTCCTCTCCCCAGATAAATCACACAAAGAGAGTTCTGCAGCCTTTTAGATGAGATACTGCAGACATGCAGTGCTGATAGCTCCCATGACAGTCTGATCTTTGAGTTTTTTACTTTTATGGTATAAAAACAGTATGTATTTCTCACAATGAAATGTGAATTTTGATCTTTGAGATGCTGGTCTGGGTCAGGGTCAGGGTCAACCAGCAACATGATAATGAAGGGAAACAATCGTACTCTCCAGTGTACTGGTTGTCAAGCTACATTATTCATAAGTTATGTATTAAATATATTTTATTTTGAAATATTTTGGATTGAACCCAGAGTCTTCACACTGAGATACACCTCTAGCCCTTTTTTCGTCTTCTGAGACAAGGTCCTGCTGAGTTGCTAAATTGCCTGAATGGGGCATCAATTTGGAATCCTCCTGCCTCAGCCTTCCAGAGTGCTGGGATTATAGCCATATCCCTCCATGCCTGGGTTGTTAAATGTATTTTCACTAGCAGTGTTTTCAACTTATGATGGGCTCAGTCAAGGCCCACTGTAAGACGAGGCGGCTCTGTGCTCCATTTGCTGGCACTGGTTGATTCTTCCTTGTGAGGGAAACTATGGTCATCCAGGTGTTGTTTAACAGCATGAGATTGCATCCTCGGTCTGCATCATAAGCTCCTCTCCCCCTCCCAGTGTGTCTCCCTAGGGTAGATCTGACTGTTGACCTCATTATAGCAAGAGGCTTTTCCTCTTCTAATTCCCCATCACGTGGAACTGTTCAGGGTGCACACGTGGAGCTCATCCCAGGAACATTTTCCAAACTCTAGGTGAAACTTGCCACTCAGGAGGCCTAAAGAGAGTAAAACATGCTGTGGTCCCAGTTTGCTTTGCTTGAGAGGAAGCATTAACTTTTACTTCTCTATTTCCATAGAACCGAACCCTTCTCTCAATAGTGATAACTGTGCATCCAATGTCTGTGAAGATTATAGTTCAAACAAGCATCGCTAACTGCTGATTCTTAGTGAGGACTTTCTATGTGCATTCTCAGCACCAGTGCCATAAAAATAGCCCTGAGTGTTCCATCTTGGTAAATTAGCCTGGTGAACTAGATAAATTTAGCAAACTATCAATTTTTCCTTGAAAGTTAGTAAAGTTGGGCGTAAAATCAAGCTCTGTAATAGTGCCTTTGTTTCAAAATGCCAGCTATCGACGGAGATCATGACTTCTTTTCTCTAGTACATGCCTCAGAAGGTTTATCTTGTGCTTTAAGAATGAGAAAACAAAATATATTGACGTTATTCTGGTAATTCTATACATATAACTAAGATAAAAAATCCAGCAATGATTGATTCTGGGTGAGGATAGTTAAGGTAAAATGAATGAGATGAAGAAAATCCCTGATGAAGGTGCACTAGAAAGAAGCTAAATTCAGGGATAAAAGCCATATAGGTAGTGGGGAGAATCAGGAAATTTGTTTGATGGAGACCTTGGACATCAGGATTTTTGCTTCTATGACTGTGACGATGCTATTGACAACAGATAGGCAGAGAATACAGATGGGGCTGGGTGCTTTCCTGAGAGCTTTGACTCTTAAGCCTCACAGCAATCCTGGTAGTAGGTTACCTTTACTTAGACAGAAGCTAACAATGCATATAGCGACCGAGCTCAGCACTTGCTCTTGATCCTCTATGCTTCTGATGTTTCATGTGCATGAACCATCACTCTTTCTTGGCTATATTGATGCAGCATTTTATCTTTCTTTCCCCTCTTTAACCATCTTTATCCTTTTCCTTTGCTTTTCTTTTCAACCTACGACTGACAGTAAGTGTGCCATCCCTGAAACTCTCAGAAATGTCTTTAGATCATGCATTAGCTCTTTGTCACGGTGACAAAATACCTGAAGAAAATAACTTAAAGGAGAAAAGGTTTATTTTGATTCATGCTTTCAGGTGTTGTAGCCTGGGGTCAGTTGTTTTCAATGCTTTAGGCCTGTGGTGAGGCAGGAACAACATGGCAGAAGGGCATGACAGGAAAGCTGCTCATCTCATGGCAACCAGGAAGCAGAGACGAAAAGAGCCAGCACAGACACAAGCCCTATGGTCATAGCTCCACAGCCCACACTCCCTTAAATGAGGTCCCACTTTTTGTTTCCATTACCGCATCCGATTAATGTATCAAATTATAATCTCTCTATTTTTTGGTACCAGGGATTGAACTCATGACTTTGCACTTACTTTCTAGGCCAGTGCTTGAGCCACTGAGCTAAATCCCCAGCTCTCAAATTATGATCTCATCAATGAGTCATCGACTTCTGACCCAGTTACCTCTACACACTGTGCACTGGGGACCATGCCTTCTACCCATGATCCAAACCTTAACAGGCTGAGAACTAATGTCACTCAGCAGCTCCCAGGAGGTGGATTTAAAACCAGTTTTGGGCTCTGACTTATCATTGAATTTTATTTCTGAATCTTCAACACTGGACTGAATATTTTGTCCCATGATTCTGCCATGATTCATTGTCATTTTTCTAGAGCCTCATTGGATTGTCCTTGTTTCTTTCACTGGCATCAAAATTTTCCCATTCTCAGACATTAAATTTATTTCAGGATTGTATTTTTCTTCAAATTCTTCAATTCTAGAGAATTACCTCTTTCTGCCATTTCTGGAATTTCATTGTTTTTGTAATACGGTATATTTTATAGTCCCTTTTGTGAAGCTCAGATTTGAAAATTTAGAGTACATTATGCTTTGCCTTTTAGTATTTTAGTACTCTGTTCCTTTTTGGTAAATATATGGAGTTTAATATAATACAGAAATTTTAATCTCTTTTGATGTGTGTGTATGTGTGTGTGTGTGTGTGTGTGTGTGTGTGTGTGTGTGTGTATGCCCATGTAAGTTGGTGAGGTGTTTAAAAATTCAATGCACAAACTAATGTTTCTTTTTAAAAGTCCTGAATAAGTTTTCTTGAGAAGAATATAATATATCTGGAGATTCAATGCTTCAAAGAAGTTCTTTTCTTGATATTAACAGAAATCATGTGTGAAGTATTAGCTTTTGTAACATGGTAGGCCTACTTGGTATTCAGTGTTGTCATAACAATCTGTAAATATGTTTAAAAGTGAGGATTGAGTAGGAATTATTGAAATTATTATTATTTAAATTTTTGCCTTGTAGCTAAAATATATGAGTTTTTAAAGCCTTGTTCTCAGACATAGTTTTACAAATCTGTCCAGGACCCAATCTGGTTTTGACTTGTGTTTGTAGAAGCCCTCAGGGTTCTTCGTCTCCCGTAGAGAGCTGCTTGATTAAGGTGTCTTGAAGGTGTTTGTCCACTGAGGTTGAACTCAGAGCACAAAGTTTTCACCTCACAACTGTGGCATGTGTTTGAGGTTTTCCTGCTTATGTCTCTTGCTCTGCTTTCAGGAAACGGTGACATTCTGACCATAATCTTCAGTTTTACAATGTATCTTACTTCATTCTTTTCATAAATAATGATAAAATAATAATTATTTTTTTGGAAGTTTTGTGAATTAAACCAGGGCCTTGTGCATGCTAGGCTAGCCCCATACCATGGAGCTATATCCCTGCTTCTTTTTAGGCCTGGGACCTTTGCAATGAGCTCTATCCATAGCCCTTCTCAAAATTTTTTGAGATGAGGTCTTGCTAAGTGAGCTGGCTCGGTTTGAACTTGCCACATTTTAGCCTTAGCCTCCCATAGTAACTAGTTTTTTTTTTAAAATAATGTATCTTTAAAGCATATTTGTAATAATTTCTCTCTTGTGAAAAATCTATTTTTTCCTATGTGAGGAGACTTTGGACACCTGCATGCATGGTTATGTCATTTATGTGTGCAAATATGTGTACACATCCACAGATACACACATGTAAACACATATGAGCATATATGTATATATACGTAAGAGATTTGTCTGATTTTACTTGCCCAAGGCTTTTCTGGCCCTGTTGTGGAGACGGTAGTGAATAGGAGATAAAATACTCTCTTTAATTGCACCATGGAGGCTGCCTTGATGTTCTGAATCAATGAAAAATATTTATGGCAATTTCTGTCAAGGTGGTATGTTCTCAACCACTGTATTTGGCACTGTGTGACTTTTGGCTCTTCTCCAAAGTCAAAATGACCATGAAAGTTCAATGTTTTGAATTGATTCAATATATTGAAGTTGGCAGACAGCACAACTAAAGGTACTCATGAAAGAGTACTTTCAGAACTGCTTCAGAAAGTGTCAGGAATGGCGAATGTGTTTGAAGTGAGGGACACTATTAACATTTTTTTGCAATCAATGCTCATATGTCCTTTATTGTAATAAAATTAAAAAAATTAGACATTCACGATGTTTTCTATTGTATTGTACAGATATTTAAACAACTCATTTGCCTTTAAACTGTAATTTTAAATCCATTTATCTTGTAGCAAAGAGACTATCTTTGGCCCTGAGTTCCCTTTTTTCTTAGGTAGAGGGATTTCATTAACCTGAGGGTCTTTCTTATTTGTTATGAGAAGCAAATGAAATCTAGTATTTGCCTAACCTTGGAGTCAGAAAAACTCAAAGATCTGCCTAAATGCAGCTGTAGCTGGGAGCATGAGAGGAAGGTGCCCACTGAGCTCTGTCCCAAGTCACCCTATGAACTTGCCATGTTCTGGCTAATGCTTGTTCTTGCTCCTTAGTCTGCATTCAGTGCACAGGAAAAATCTTTATATACCAAGGAAGGGTCATCCATGCAAACCTACGGAGCTTTCTGGATGCAGTGGGTGGTCAGAAAAATGCTGGTTTTCAGAGTGTGTGTTTCCAGACTGCCTAGGTCATGGGCTCTGGCTGCCAGGAGCAGTGTGCTGGGACAGGATGCAATCTCTGCACCCCTTCCATACTGTTTTAGGAAATGCATTCCTGCTCAATGTCACTTGGCTGAGAAGGGAAGCCTGGAATTAGCCCTGCATAACAGAAAAGATGTGGGATAAGAATTAAATAATGACACTCAGAAATTCCAGGGAGAACCTGTGGGTAGAATGGGAAAGACATCTTGTGGCCTGCAGCTGTTAGTACTCTGGGTCCAATGCCTTCTCTGAAAAAGACCCTGAAGGTGAGGGCATTTATCAAAGAGGCTGTGAGCCCCTCCTCACTGTGGGAGCTTCTGAGGAACCCCCATTTCTGCCTGGGTGGGTTTGTCTCCTTTATTCCTTGCTCAGAAATGCTGAAGTAGGCTATGAGAATGTCATTCCAATCATAGCCATTTAGATGAACTACTTAAGATTGATGCCTAATTAGCATGCAGCACAGTGACAATTATGTATATCATCAAACATGTGTCAGAGAATCTTTGTTGCTCATTTTATCTGATTAAGACACTAAATGCTATTCACAAATTCTCAGTTTTCCTAATTTGTTGCCCCTGTAGGATGATGCTCTCCACACTTGTGTTTTCTGTATCCCTAAATGACCACCTGGGATCTTTATTTAGATGGTGAACTTAACGGCTGTCTGTGGCGTCCCTCTATGATACTTCTTTTACCTTTTGTTTTGGTCTATTATTTATCAGTCCTTAGGAAATTGGAAGCCACTCTGATGGTCCTGGGAGCAGAGATAAGGAGCCCTTCTTTTCTGCTTCTGAGAACTTTATAATTGTTCAAAATGTAGTGTAAAATCAGATATATATATAAGCTTCAATTTGTTAGAAAAATCATCATGCAGGATGCTACCTAACCAGGGACCACAAAGAATGCAGGAATTTTAGGTGCAACGGGTAATATGGTCTACCTGGCCCAGGCAGCTGTCATAGCTTTAAAGGAAGACTTAAAAATATCACGGTAAGATACACAAATTAAAAAGTCAGATGAGAAGTTTTGAGCCCACATTTGCATTAAACACGTGCTAGTCTCCAGTGAACTTCGGTACCAATGTAAGATTTAATTCCAGCGTTTTTTTTTTTATTACTCCGGTGTAGTCTGGAAGATACCTATCCACCCCTCTTTCTTTTTGGATAGAGGCGACAATAGGGACAAGGGAAGGTAATACTCTTGTGTCTTTACTCACTATCTGTTATCTTTTAAAACTATGGTAAGCATTCTTCTCTACCTATTTTCTCTCCTGATCAATCTTATGGACCTGAAAAGTCAGATGTGTCATCAAAATCAGGATTCCATCACCACAGTCTCTCCAAGAATAAAGTGTATGAGAAAATAAAACTTTTGGGGATCCCCATAGAGGAACTCCACAGACAAACTCTAGGGCCTTAACCTATTACTCATTAAAAACATGATTTCTATTTTCTTTTGAGGAAGTTTGAGACCTGAAAGCTGTTTTTGATACAACAAAACAAAACAAAACAAAACAGAACAGAGCAGAGCAGAGCAGAGCAGAGCAGTGTAGAACAAAATGAAACTCTTTGCTTGGATCTACAAATGCCCAAATGGGTAATTAAAACAGGATAAACTTGGCATCTTTGCCTTCATTTTGTATCTGCCTCCTTTATTACCTTAAAATTTGGGGTCAGGTTGCTCCTCAGACTGTACATAAGCAGGTTAGTCATTTTGGATGTGTGGTAATACAAGTTACAGTGCATAAACCCTAAATTTATCTCATTCTCTTTCAAGAGAAGACACCAAGACAAGAGACAGAGACATTCAAGTCAAGTTTTTATACCCTGAAATGGGAGCCCAAAAGTCTCCGGTCATCACACTAAACCTACTGTCACCTTAGATTCTGAAGCAGGCTCAAAACAGAGACCCCTTTTCTCCCAAGAAGGAGCAATCATTCTCCTGAAAACTGGATTGCTTTTAGGTCACAAGGACTTTTCCTGGAGTTGCCAAGCCAGAACTGACATAGTGATCAACCAAACATTAGCCCCCTTCAGCAATCCCATAAATCTGGTCCCTTCTCTCTGTTAATGTGTGAGCCTAATCTTTCCCCTTCATCTTCTTCTCAAGCTAAGTACTTTCCTCATTTTCTCCTACTTTCCAGTTAAAAGGTTTGCTTGTAAATTCATGCTGTCCCTTCAGTTTTAATTTCCATGATCACTGAAGCAAGGACTCATGCTAACCAGTGGCATTCTCTCACCAACTTGGTTTATGACACAGACTCCGCTGTGTGTGTTTGTGTATTAGCGTGTTTGTCTGTGTGTGGGCAGGTGAGTGTTTTGCACTTTTTAAAAAATGCATGCCAGTGCCTCAGGATGGAAGTGTTTTATACTTTTGTATTCCAAGTTTTTCAGAGTTAATGCAATTTAAAAGGAGCTCAGTTATTTTAATAATAATTTCAGCTGAAGTCTTTGCCTACAGTTGTTCAAAGGTCATGTTTTAAGTAATAGGGCTTATCAATTCTGCCTCTGAGGCAAAAATCTCCTATGTAGTCTACTGCATGCAGGACATCAATTTACCTAAGACAGAGTCTCTTGTTTATATGGCTGCTGTTTTTCTGTCCCCCTTATGCACCCTCCATCTCTCTTGGTCTCAGTTTTCAAGATGGGTTATTATGGTGGAAAGAGGCACTTGCAAATTGATAGTTGAGACAAATGCTTTCTCCTTTTCCTCAGCAATGCCATTTTGTATTTCCTGCCTAATATTAATGATATCAGTGCAAGTGCCCCCTGACTGGCATAGCCAGGGATATTGGTTAAGTACACAGTCATGGCCAGGGGTGAAGATGGGTTCATCAGGTGATACTGCGATTGTGTGTTTGTCTCCCCAGCAGGACAGGAAGTCCATTATTTAGCATGTAGAAGGCCACTGACTCCAAATTTTTAATGAATAAGTAAATAAATAATAAAAAATAATATAGGAATAAATGGTTTTTCATTTGAAAATTATGCTTATCAATAATATTCATATATACTAATGGGATTCCTTCGAATGTATTGGGCTGAATTATGTCTCCCAAGGTTCCAATGTCAAAGTCCTAATCATCAGTGCCTCAACATATGATTGGGGCTTCTGGGAATAGGGCCTTTAAGAGAATTATTACTTTAAAATAAGTCTGTGAGGGAGGGCTCTAATCCAACCTGGCTGTTGTCCTTATGAGGAGAGGGAGGGATACACTCTGAGGCACCAGGGTTTCCCTCCCAGAGGTGGGACTATGTAAGGACACAGGGAACATGGCTGAATGCTAATCAGGCGAGAGGTATCAGGGGAAACTGACCCTACTGGCACCATAATCTTGGGGTTTGGGCTTTTAGTACTATGAGAAAGTATTGTTGATTATTCAAGGCACCTGCTCTGTGATATTTTACTCTGGCAGCCATACAAAATAATAGACAATTTCCTAAGCCATTTATATGTGTTAGTCCATTTAATTCTTACCCTACCTCTGTGATACCATCCTTGTGTCATATAAGAGGAATCTGAGAATGTAGAGTTTAATGATCTTGCCCAAGGTCCCATAGAACATATTTGACAGAAAGGAATTAGAAAGCAAATCTCAATTCAATGCTTGCTCTCCCAGCTGAAAGGGGTTATATTTTTTCTATCATCGTGAGTGTAAACTATCTTCTAGATCTTAAAGATTGAATACATATTGCAACAATAGTATTCTGGATTTGGGAGCCAATGAAAATGCATCATTAAAATTAATTTCACTTCTTTACCTTTTTATGACATAGGAGAATTTAAGTTACAGTGTGGCTCTTGTTATTTTTCTATTGGGCAAAGCTGCAAGAGGTAGATGCACTTGTATTCAATAAAATGTTGCATGTTGTTATGAAGGAATCTGTGCAGCCCACTTCTCTGGGGCCAGTGCTTTGGTTCTGTTGGGCAGAACCGCTGCATGTCAGATGATACCTCTTCTTTTCTGGCTCTGCTCATTTATCTTAGACGCCATAGCATGTGTGCTATGGAAACACAGACACAGGCTCTGAGGGAAATCCAGAATATCTCAAGTACCTGATTTTATAATGATTCTTTATAGGATATTGAAGTTAAACTAATATGTTTGAAGATGCTAAAGAAATCATAAGCAATTTGAGAAATTTGAAATATATCATTTCCATTCCTTCTGAGGAGAATCCAATCACTTCCTTAAGGTGCTACCACCTAGTTTGAGGGTAACAACCAGAACATGATTCTAGAGAAAAATAGACATGCTTTGCGCATCTTAAAATGTCCAACATTTTCCCCTAGAAAATGTGAATTATATCCTGTTGTACAGACAAAGAAACTGTGAGAAATTGTTTTCTAGATCAAGTCTGTGGATAGTAAGTAGTTTAACCAAGAGTTTCACCAGCATCATATATGTTAACAGTACTGAAAATTTTCAGAAAACTTATTTTTTGTATTGTAGTCTTTCTCCTACTATTTATCCAAACAGTAAATACACTCTGCCTTTTATAAAGGGAAGATTGTACCAAATTTATATTATATTCTTTACCCTTTTTAAAATCCTGCCCTAGTAAAACAACAACAACAACAACAATAAACTTGGGTAAGGGTCTGTCTTTGCCTGCGTTTGTGTTCTCTAATTTTTATTACAGTAATGACATCAGCCAGCCTTGGTACCAACATCACTGTTCTTTGGAAGTCTTTGCTCTTCCTCTTAGTCAGATGGGGACACCATCAGCCAGCCTAATCCTCTATCCTTCCCTTTTTTTTGGCCGAAGAACAACTTGTTTTATTATTATTTTCATATTGCCAGAGTATACCAATGGTTTCTGAGAATAAAAGACAGCTGCCTATTTATAGCATTTTGTTTTCGTTGTGGTATTTCCATTTCCAAAATATAGTAAATCTCAACTGCTGAAAATGTCAGATTCTAGAAAATACAGCGTTCCTGTTTGTGATGTTAACATCCTGTCCTTTTAAGCAGTTTATTATAACCAAATATGTACATCTCTGAAATGTATGCTAGCATCTACTTATGTCCAGTTGTACTTCGTTTTTACTTTTTGCTTTGCAAATTTTAATTATATCAACAGCTACAGTTGTGTCTAAGCAGTGGTTTGGGTTTTATTGAACAACAACGTGCCTGTAATATGCTGTTAAAATATGTGGAAATGTGTTGAGTATGGGCTGTATGTGAATATGGACTGTTAAAAATATGTGAAAATGGTTGACTACAAACTGTGCACATAAACATTTCTGCGAGATGATGCTATTGACACTTACTATGGAAAACCTTCTAGTGGATTTTATAATCCTGGTAGCCAGTTCTATGACATGGTGTGTATTATACAGGTAATTACAGAAGTAAGACTGCCTAGTGAATGAATATTTGTTAAATTTTATTATTATCATGGCCAGAGATAATTTCAGAATAAAATTTTAATTTTACTAAAAGGAGCCCAGCCATATTTCTTCATTCAAATTTTCTCCCCTTTTAAGTTCTCTGCAGAGAATTATTTGGCAATAAATATTATGCACTTTAACAGTTTAGGAATGTGTTAATTTATACATGAATTAGAACTATACCTGATTTGGGCATAGAATCAATGTCACTTATTCATAGATTATAGAGATATCATATTCTTCCTAGCATTCAGAGAACAGATTTCATCTTATGTCCTTGGAAAGCATATATTTTTCCCTTTTGATATATATACAATTATTGCTGGTAAATTTTTGAAATGTAAGTTTTTAACTAAATAAGTTTAAATACTGATACCTCCCTGTTAGTTTTATTCAGGACACAATGAACTATACATTTTCCTTCGCAGTTTTCAAATTCTAGAATATCTTCTGCATTTATATGCATAGCATTTCTATTATATTTGTGCTGTCTTTCTTGTTCAGAAACTGCTTCAGTTTGGGGTTTGATTTTTGCTATCTCTGTGTCTTCTGTTTTTAAATATATTCTGGGTAATTGAACATATTTCTTAAAGTAGTTTGTACTGATTCAGTGTATCTGAATAAATCTTTGAATTAAATATCTCTGCTGTTTTTCATGCAAGGAAAATGGTTGTAACTTATTTATTAGTTCCAATATGGTGATAGTAACTTCAAATCATAATATTTTTGGTATCCTAGATGCTTAACTCAGTAATGATATCCTCAGTTTTTAAATTGTATTCTCTTTTAAAGGTTGAAATTTTAGTTTATACAGCAGTATTATCACAGTTTATCTTTTACAGCTTTAAGACTTTTTCCTCTCCAGCTAGATTATAAGCTCTTGCAAATGGGAACCAATGAGTTTATTCTTCTACAGGGTCCATCTTGTATGATTTCCAGGTTTTAGCTTTAAATGCTCACTTTTATCATTCTCTACCTGATATTGGAAGTGTTTCTAAACCTATAATGGTCTCAGTTCCATTATGTGAAAATGGAGATAAAGGAAACCTAATTCACTGTTTCTTTTGAGGACAAAAAGAAGTAACCTATGTAAAGTACTTAAGTCAAGAGCTTAGATTGTATTAAACCCTCAGTGCATATTCAGATTAGTTAAACAAATTATCAAATACAATTGGTTATTGTTAGTTTACATCTGCAGAAATTGTCTTTGTCCCTTTGGGCTACTATAACAAAAAATACTATAAACTGAAGTGCTTATAAATAACAGAAATTTATTTCTAATTCATTTCTGGAGGCTGAAAGTGCAAGATCAATAGGCTTGCAGATTCCATATCTGGATTGGGCCTATTCCTGGTTCATGTGCATGTGATTAAAAAATAAAGTGAATGTTTATAAAACTTTGTTACAGTATAAGTCACGTGATCATTAATTCCTTTCAAAATGCTTCCTCTTACTCTGAACACAGTTCTCTCATAATTCTTGACACTTTCTGCAGCAGTTTTGGAAGTCTACTTTCTTTTTTCTTTTTTTTTTTTTTAATTTTTATTTAAGGAGAAAAGAAAAGAAAGAAAAAAAAACAGTGAAGGGGTACAAGTTATACAGATTTACAGAAGAAAAAAATGCGCAGTAGGAAATCACTAGTTAATGGATTACATATTGCCATCTTAGAAATAATTGTTGAAGTCACAAAATTAAAGCTTGTAGAGTGGACATTCCAACAATGATACTGCAAACAGTTCTGTTCAATGATCCAATAAAACTCTGTGATATCATTTTCTATCTTATACATTTAAATATACATGCAGTTATATAGTTTAGAGCACTTTCTTTTCCTCTCTTTTGTACAGTGACTATTACACATTTTGGGTTTCATTGCTCCCACGGTTCTTATTGCTTTTTTGGAAGAGAGTAAAACCAAATGTGACATAACAGAACAGAATCGGTCAAGTCAAAAGGGTGGACATAATAGATAATATAAAAACATAATACAAGGTGATCAACAATGGTTACCATAATGCCTCCCGCTATTTCTAATAGAATTGCCTATATCATTAGTTGTAATACAATTGAACAAAACAGTAAAGAATAAAACCGACAAAACCAAAACATTGGAGATATTGTAGGTCTTCAAAAGTAGATAAAAGTCAACGAGAATGGGCGTTATAATGAATCTCATTATCTTCTCAGCTGATGCCTAAACTTTTGAACCTGATACTATCCAGCAAAACAGAATAGAGGAACCTCAGTCAAAAACAAGATGGTGAGAGTAATACAGGGCTTCAAATCGAGATAATAGAAAGTCAAAGTGGGTTACTATATTATATCCTGCTATATTTTTCCCTTTAATTAAATGGATAAAAATAAAAAAGTAAATAATGGAGTGGAGATTGAGAAAAAAGAGGGCATAACAGCGAACCAGGGCAGATCAAAACATAACCATTTAAGCAGAATAGTGTTTCACCACCAGATAATCCTGACCTAAAAATAGTTACCATATTGACTCCCTCCCTGAAGTCCTTGAGTACAACTTCATATACTGTAGCATTAAGTATATCAAAACAATGTAAAACCATTTAAGAGAATGACAGCATTATAGAGTATTTAGAATCGACTAACAGAAAATGTACAATAGTCTCTGTATAATCTCCTTGTCTTTAAAAGGTTTTTGCTTATACTATCGTACATAACAAAATCCAATAAGATACAACCTGTTTAGACCATTGGAGACAGAAGAACAAAACCTAGATGAGACTTCAAAACAAGATGGTACTAAATCAGCATTACCTATTAAGATGTCATTTTCTCCAAAAAAAGCTGTTCCTATCATCCAATCTTCTCTGTCTCATTTCTGTTGAGCTCTTTTTCTGTCAGTAGCTGTCAGTTTGTCTTCTTCATTTTGTTCTCTGCTCCATTCGTTGTGGCCTCCCCGCCACTATTTCTGGGTTCTTTGTATTTTTCTTTTTTTAGAATATCCTGCAATACTTTCTGTAGGGTTGAATTGGTGGTTGCAAATTCCCCCAGTTCCTCTTTATCCTGGAAGCACCTCGTTTTTCCATCAATTTCCAGGGACAGTTGTGCAGGATATCTCAATCTTGGCTGGAGATTATTATCTTTCAAAGCTTGAATTATTTCTCCCCATGCTCTTCGTGATTTGATGGTTTGTGAAGAGAAATCTGCTGTAATTCTGATGGGTATTCCCTTGTAAGTGATCTGTTTCTTGTCTCTTACAGCTTTTAATATTCTGTTCTTGTATTGAATTTCTGGAATTTTTATTATTATATGCCTGGGTGTTTCTCTGTTAGGGTTGTAGGTAGCTGGGGTCCTGTATGCCTCATACATCTGAGTATATTTACCTTTTACTAAATTAGGAAAATTCTCCTGGATTATTTCTGTGAGTAGCTTTTGTAGTTCACTTGTTTGTGTCCCTACTTCTTCTTTTATGTTCTTAATCCTTAAGTTATGGCTCCTCTTATCATCTTCTTGTCTTTGTATTATTGCTGTGTGTTTCTTTGTTATTTTTAAGAAGTTTTTCATTTCATTCTCCCATGTTTCAAGTCTGCCCTCCAATTCAGATAGTCTGTCCTTAGTTTCTTTCAAGCTGTTATGCCAGTCTGGGATAGACTTCTTAATTTCTTGATAGTCCCTTTGAACCTGCTTCACATACTCAATGCTTTCTCTGTTTTCTCCATTAAGCAATTCTCCCCTCTTTTTCTGTTCTTCCATTCCACCATCTGCTTTTTCCTGGGTGGTGCTTAGCATTTCTCTAACTATTCTGCATACTTCTAGCTTCAGGTCATTGATAACTTCATTCCTGAATTGGTCTATGAGGCTCTCTAGATGTCGCTTAATGTATATTGGTGCGGTGTCCACTATTTCCTGATTCTCAGGATTGGGGGCCGAGGAGCCTTTTTTGTTGCTTCCCTTCCCCATATTTTCTGTTCCTTATAAAATGCAAGCTTACATAGGAGGCCCGGCTTCCCTGCCTGTCAGCCACAGCCTGATCAAATTGCGCTGGCTAGTTGTTCCCGCCCACCGCTGCGCCCCAGGGAGTTGTGGAGGAGGCTGCCTACGCAGGAGTCGGTCGCTCCTCCGGGCCACCGTCAGGCTCTGGGATCTGGGTTAGGCCAGCCTAGGGAGTCCGCCAGCAGCGTCACTCAGGCCAGGCACTTTTCACGAGAAAGTTCCCATCCCGTCCGAGAGGGGAATGTGTGGCTGGAGTTGCCACCGCGCCCTGCTCTTACAGGACTGCCCGCGCCCAGAAAAACCTCCGCTGGAGTCAAACTGTGGTAGGGAGTCAGTTTCTCTCTCACCTCGCCACCAGTCAGTTTTCGTGTACGCCTCTTTGTCCGTTCTGTTTCCGACTCCGTTCGCAGACTCCCGTTCCCAGAGCTCGGCGCGTCTCTCCTTGCCGAGCCGCTGTGGAGGCAGCCAGCCGCCGGGCGGCGGGAAACCCAAATCGCGGTTTCCAATGGCGCGCGGTCGAGCCTCTACACCGAGACTTTTCTGTTCCTATTTTAGCGCCAGGACTGTATCCTAAGTTGGATTCTCTCAGCCCAGTTCGTTCCTGAGTCAGCAGAGCATATCTCTACTGGTTCGTATCTCCTTAGTCCGCATCATTCCTGGCCTCTGAGCCGAGCCTTTCAGAGAGGCTTCAGTAGTTGCTGTTGTCTGTCCGCCATGTTCTCCGAGAGCTGGAAGTCTACTTTCATGAGTACTTTTAGTAGTGTGGTTGTGGCTGTCTCCATGCCCTGAACAGAATTTAAAACGTTAACCTTTCATGATCATTATGACTTTGGGAAGAATCCGAAGTCACATGGTGCCAGGTTCAGAAAAGATGCATGAGGACAATCTAAAATTTTTATGAACCTTACTTTCTGGGATTAGTTGCAAAATTCACTGTATTTTTGGTCAAAACTTTGATACTCACAAAGAAAGACTTCTAAAACTGCTTCATAAAGTTGGAAAAATGTTAAGATAAATGTGTTTGAAGTGAGGGAGAGTATTTAGAAAAAGATTAATGGCAAGTTGTCTTTTTTATCACAGAGAAAGATCATGTATTTCAAATATAATGATGCTGGTAAGTAGGGAAGATACAGAGACATCTGCAGAGGACTTCTCCAGCAGCTGCTGCCCCAAGTGCTCTCCACTGAGCACTCTCGTGCCAGGGAACAGGGACAGGGCTTGGTCTGGCTTGCCTCCGAGTACTGGGACATCTTAATTGTAGAAAGAATAGGTAATTTACAAAGTGAAGACTCTTTTTTCAAAATGCTACAGGGTGACAAATTTACTTCATTAAGACCAGGATTAGTCATTCCTTTTCCTTTCGGTTTAGTGGACCAGAGTTCAATTAACCCACTCAGATCAGAAGCTATAATTCCTTTCAGTGTTTGGGACTACAGAAGTCAGCCTGGAACTTTCTGTGGAAGTAGGTACAGATTTTCCTCATGGAGCTGGTGGTGATGGTGACCATGCCTGGTGACAACTTTCCATTCTGCCTCCTGGAATGTCTGGGGTGACGGGCTTTCATGGAGATGAGTTCTCAGCCTTCAGTTTGGCAGCCATGGCCAACAACCAGTTCTTATTCTCTGGGGAGCTGTTCTCTTTCTCCACCACTTCTGAGCCTTTGCCACATGGTCTCAGAAGAAGAGGCAGCAGTGTACGGGTTTCTGAAGTGTAAGAACTGATGGGGGAAGGAGGCAGAGGTACTTGTGGTGGTTCTTTATTCTTGCTGGCTTATATAGGCCCTGGGGAGTCTTTTCTAAGGTCTTTCTCATTTCTGGCAAGATAGCATAGATCCAGATCTTCATACAACTTGGCCATAAAGCCCAGTCATACAGCTGCAATGTTTCACACTCAACAGACAGCTCAAGTCTAGTTTTCTCTTCACTGTATTTCTAGACTCAGAGCAAAAAGTCTACTACAGATGACTTCTTGCTCACAGGCATGAGGCTTTTCTTGGAGATGTGATCTTGGTCTCAGATGCAGGCAGAGTGATGGGCAGTGACAAGGAAAGTTTTTGAGTCATCCAGTTTCTAAGTGATATCTTAAAAGATGAGAGTGACTTAGGAGAGACAGAGGAAACCATGCTTCTTCTGCAGATGGAAGAGCATGCCTTGGTGGAAAGGGTTTTGATGGAGACTGTGTGGGTATTTGAAGAGAGAGGGAGGTTTCCAGCTCAGCTCTGTACTCAGGCTTGGGTTGCTCTTTGCCCTTGGGGCTTTGACAGGTGTCTTCTGGGTACTTTTTACTCCTACAGGCTTGATCTTGTCTGTTTTTTTCTTCTGAGAGGAACAGACCCACTATGGAATTCATATCTGCTCCTGGTTTCTCCTCTAAGCCTCTATTCAAGTGCCAGATTTTTAATGTGCTGTCAGCAGAGCAGGTAGCAATTTTGGTGAAGTCAGACGAACACTAGCACACAAAACTGACCTCTTAAGAGTGACCCAGGAGCACGGTAGGTGGATGCGAGGGTGTAGAGACCTTCCATATGTGGGCAGCTTCATTACTCAAACCACTGAGTAAAAACTGGTCATCTGGACTAAGACTTGATTTTAGTAAAAGATAGAGTTCTGGTGTCCACTGAAGACAACAACCAGAGAGGTCTTTAATCCAGTAATACTGAACATATAGATGTTGTCCTCTGTGCAATTAGCAAATAAAGTGGTGCCAGTTGAATACAAAATCAACTGGAGTATCCTAGTTTTTGAGTGCTGCTACCTGGGCACAAGAAAGATTTAGATGTTAAAGATTCTTGTCAATAAGCAGTAAAATTCTTGTGTAAATCCCATATTTTTATTATTCCATCCACAGCTCCTCCTGAAACTATTGTATTCTCATCTTGGAAAAACAGCTATAGTAACACTCTTCTGGAAATTCACAGAAGGAACAAGTTCTTTAGAATTCTGTTTCTTTTTGGACTTTGAAGGTGTTTGCTTGTCTGACAGATTATAAGTTCCATTGATTTAGTTCACTTGCCCCTAGAACCCATCTTTTTTACTGCAACTGGTATCCCAGACCATCATGTTACTGTCTCTTCCACCTGTACAGGATACACTTTCTAAAACTTAGAAAGCGCAACTGACTTGAGACTGCACTGATGACCTTGCATGTTCCAATCAACTCACCAGCTTTTATGTCCCAAAATTTGGCTGTTTGATCACTGGCTGCTGTAACAAGTTTGAGCTTGCCTGGGACCCAGGCCAAGTCAAAGATAGCATTCCAGTGAGCCATCCATTCTTTGAAGCACTTTTTTCTACTAGTTTGTGATTCTATGCTACAAAGCCTTCTTCATTGGTAACTGCTAATATATGTTTCATATATGGGAGCAGCAGAGAAGGTGCATCCAAAAGGAGGAATCTGGATTCCTATTTCTCTGTAAGAAGTGTGCCATTGTAACAGCTGCATTGATGACCAGTAAGAAGGGACTGTAGAGGGCAATGCAAAGACCACTCATTTCTAAGGACATCAAACTGGGGCTGGCAAGAGCACAGAATTGAAGAGTGCCTGGGCCAGGTGGAAAGGCTCAGCTGAGGAAAAAACAGTGAAACTGTCTCCTAAATGCAGCAGAAATCATTAATTTGCACCCCTGACACCACTGTTATTGCCTTCAACTCCTACCATTGAATGGCAAGTTATCTTTTACTGTAATTCAGTCTCTTGAATTTAAACACTTGCTGTATTTTTATAGTGGAAAGGAGAAGGGGGTTCTCTGGGAACTTCTTCGTAAGCTCCCATCACATTGATGAAGACTCCATTCTAGTGAACTAATCACCTCCCAAAAGCCCATCTCCTAAATTATTACCTTGGGCATTAGGATTTAATATATGATTTTTTTTGGGGGGGGCATACATTTTGTCTATAGTCGAAAGTGATGTGGTAAGTTGAGGAAATAAAATTAAACATATCCTCTTTGCTAGTTTTCTATTATTGTGATACATACAATTTTTTAAAAAGCTAGGGTATTGTGTTTGGATTGTGATGTCCTTGAGCTTCCTCCTCTCTCTGGGTGCTTGGCCTTCAGTAGCAGCTCTGTAAAGTCTGTTGAAGCCCACTGCCGAGAAGCTCATTGTGGTGATGCACTCTGACAATGTGCTTGTGTGGGATCCAGTCATGCTGGCTGGGGCCTCTTCTGGGTTAAGAATCAGTTCCTCAAGGAGTGTAGTCAGTGCTCAGGGTAGCAATTCGAACTGTTGACTAATGGTACTGTGTTGCTAGTGAGCCCGGAGGGTAGCTATAGTCCTGGACTCAGGTGGAGAAGATTCTGATGACCTGAATTTTCCAGAAACCTGACTGAAAGATATTCTAGTTTCTATTTGCAAAAGAATAAGACTCTTCAAAATACCAATTTTTGTCTAGGGATGAGATTGTCCTAGTATATTATATAAAATCTACCTTGGGTATTGATGATGGGGGAGGGCTATATAAAGCTGAGAATATGGTAGGATAAGAGGGCCTCCCTGTAAGGGGAAGCAATTGCTCATGGGCTGGAGGTGCAAGGTGGATATGGTGGCACCTAAAGGGGGCTGATGAGATTTGAGTTAGGGTTTTAGCCAGTGTTTGGGAATGTAAAGTGGTCTTTTTTTTCTCTGACGTATATCTCATTAAGTAACTAACTGCCCCATCATTCTTCATTTTTGTCCTCTGGTGCTTGTAATACATTTAGGACATCTCAGAATTTTTCTCTTTTCAAGCCAAAACATTAAATTCCTACATGCTCATTTCTACTCACAAATTCTTTTCTTTATTTTCTTCAGGGTTTCTGAGGAATCTACCAACATACTGCAGTTTAAGGGCTAACAAATAATATGAGTTCCCTCTATCATGTTTATAACAAACGTAGCAATAATGTGGACATCTGACAGACGGAAATGGACAGACCAGTTCTATTCTGTACAAGGCTGGATGGGGGACCTTGCCTTGGATTTGCATGTAGAGTGGATGTCTGAATAAACAATCTCAATTTTGAGCTGCCCCTGCTATCCCCAAACTTCTACAGGGACAGAACAGACTTCAGGACTGTAGTGACTTGGCTGGACATAGATCTGGAGCTTTGTCTTCAGAACATGTAGGGTTAGAAAAAGTATATAGATCTCAGTATAACTGGACAAATCTGCTTTCTTTTGTCAATCTTGGAAGCCATAAGACTAAATTCTCTCTCAGGGTAGCTGGGAAGAAAGATATAGTGTGTGCTCTGCCTTTTTTGCACAGAACCAGAAGCAAATGGGAGAGAGAATTTTCAGCTGTTTACTTTATATGCATAGAAAGAACTATGCTTATATGCATAAGTAGACATAGGATGATCTCCAATTTCTAAATCCATATTTAAAAAATTCCAGAGGGCTCTAATGAAGGCTAAAAGATTTATTTATTTTTAAAATGATTTTCAGTCTATAATTAAATTTAATGTACTTAGAAGCTAGGGAAAAATGTAATGGTTTTTAGAGCCACTTACTGGAAATTCTTAAGTGGTGTTAACTGAAAACATGACAAGAAATGGTCTTTTGGGTTACAGTTTCAGCCATTTGAGTTGATTTAAATAGTTTAAGGTCTTCTTAGATCCATAAGGTGATGTGTAAACATAACTTATCATAACCAGAATTAGTGCTCTCTGTTTGCCATCATTGTTGCTTCCAAATTTTTGGGAATCAGATGAATTGACTACTAGACATTGCCCCTAAGATGTTGCTTGTGTCATCAACCAGTTTAGGCACTTTAGAAACATCTGATGCCAGGTACTGATGTCAGTTTTAGCCCAGTTTTTGCCCTCTTCATTAGAAGTCACAAGACATCTCTGAACTAATGAGGTCTGAGTATACTTTGGACAAGGGGGCAAGTCTGGAAGAACTGGGCTACTCTGATTGTAGGGGAAAGTCTAACCAAGCCAAACCAAACTGTGCCACTTAACAATTTTATTTATTTTTAACTTAGCATATATGTTTGGCAAATACAAATCTTAATTTTGTGTTGAAGAATATTCTCTTATTGATAAATATTAGATGAAAAATGCACTATCATATGGTGTAAGATCGGTAAAACCTAGAGTTATTTTGGTGTAATGAATACTCATTTGAGATCTGAGAGAACAGAAAGAGTAAGGCTAATCTAAGTTGTATTCTAAAGTATGATTAACATGAATATGAAAGTTGGCTCTTTAGCTAGGAAGGTGCTCTGTGGCTCCAATATTGACACATCTTTGTGGCAGTCTTTGGGGAATAGCCAAATTTTCATGAGAAACTCCACCATAGGCTCCTTGTGAATACGCTAAACTGCCAGTGCAGTGGCACATCTTTGACATGTTGGGGAAATGTTCTGCAGTGAATGAAATCTCCTGGGAGGGTCATAAATCCTATGCAACAAATTATACACTAACAGGTTCTTAGGGGAATTCAAATAAATCCTCACAACCGCTTAGCAGGTAATCTCCAGATCAGATTCCCATTTTTCTTAAGAGCAAAATAATATATGGCTTCTTATACTCTCCTAGTGAAATGCTATATATCAAAGATATGAATTTAGTCGAAATATTGATCTTAAGCGAAAGTGAAACTAAGGGAAAGTTGAATGCACTTCACCACAAAAAAGAAGGGTGAGTGGTATGTGCGTAAAACGTGCTTTATAAAGTGAAGCATCTTAGAGGAAAGGAACAGAAAAATTCAGAAGCCTCAATTCTTTTTGACATCTCCAAGTTCAGAAAAAAGAAAAAACCCTGTAGAACAGGCTACATAGCCAAGAGCCTGCTGAGCAAGTTGTCATGGAGATTTGCCCTTGTAATTAAAGGACATAAAATAGATTGCAAAGAAGGGAAATATCTTAATGTTGTGTGAATCATTTTAAATTAGTTTTACTGTACTGTCAGTCACATAATGTAATAATATGGCAGCCCCAAACCCTGTCTTTCAGGGGAGATACTGCCACGGAAGGTGACGATTTGGTGAATTTTGCAGGAAATTCTTGTGTGCACCATAGTTACTGGAGAGTTGAGCAAGTTCCCAAATAATTAGATTAACACAGATTACATCAATGGAATATTTGAGTTTTTCTTTCCTTTCTCTACTCAGGACAAGCATAAAGAAGAAAATTATCTGCCGTTTCTACCTCAGTCTGCCAAGTGAAACACTTTTTTATCAAGTCTCTTTGTAACATCTGTTAACCTCAAGTATTACACGGCAAATACTTGTATAAAAGTTCTTTTAACAAAAAATGTCTTTAGTTTTTCTTAAATAGGCTTTCCTAAGGTCACTTATTATTCAATTATTTGTATGTTGTCTTGAATTTATGAGTGAACTGGACTTCTCACTGAAGCAAAGAAGAAGACCTCATCATAAACGCTGTGCTGTGATATTCACATCAAACTCACCCTCTAGTTGGTGGCTGTAGTTTTTACTTTTAATATCTGAAGCACAACAGGAGATACTGAAATTGCTATTCTTTGGCTTCAGTTGCTAGATGTGACTTATCAGATACCAACAGCCAAAGTCCCCGGTAAACCAAAGTAGCTTTTCTAAATATGCCATTACTTATTTATTTGGGGGATTTATAAAAATGTATAAAAATGCCTTCATGTACAGCCCCCAGGCACATGAATAATGTAAAAGTACAAAACATTAAAAAACAAGAACAAAAAGAAGCCAGACTTTCATTTCTCTCGACACACAGAAACCACTTTTTTGATCAGAACGTTGAATTACAAAGAGGAATTGCTAAAAAATGCAAACAGGAATTTAATAGGACATCAAAGATTTATTCATCAAACAAATGCTTTGCTGCCATCTTGTATGTAAGGGTGGGTGTCTGGGGAGTTTGAATAAGTGACAAGGTAGTTGATGTACAGATTTTTTAATGAAGGAGTCTAAGTGAGAGGGCACTCAGCTTCTGAGTACTACAAGGAGGAATCTCAGATACCTATGCCCCAAGGTAGCGAACAGCAGAGCAGGGACTTATCAAAGAAAGGAATTTGGCTCCATGCATTGTGCTTACATTGTCTTATGACCGTGACTCTCAAGCCCTGATTCCTTCTCTTGCATGGCTGGTCCTCATCTGCTTGCTGTTCTCAAATACAGTTTGTCACTCCTGTCCTTAACTCCATGACTATCCTATTGTTGTCAACTCTGTCCTGAAGACTTGAGTGAGGATTTTGCTCCATTCCTTTTTCCTTGGAATATTAATGTCCAGCCCCTAGTACCTGTTATTTTGATTTGCTTGGCACATTGAATGGCATGTTCTCATTTTTTAAAAAAAATTATAACCTTCCTCATGCAAAGCTAGATTTCTCTTGTTTTGTGGGCCTATAAAGAAGGTCAACATCATGGAGACTTGCACGCTCCAGGAGGGGAGAGTCAGGGGTGTGGGAAAGAAAAAAAGTTAAGTAACAGAAAAATTCTCTGATTTACTGAGAACACTTGTAAGTGATGGAAAAATACGGGAATTCATCGGTTAAGATATAAATATAAAAGAGAAACTTTAAATTCTAGTCACACAAATAGATTCTGTATTCACTACCAAGAAAAACTAATTTCATCAAAATGTAGAAAGTCATACAGAATATTCATTATTTTTTTTGAAGCTATATTTTAGGATGGTTAATGCAGCACCTCTTAAATAGTTGGTTTGTGTACCACACTGACCCAGTGAAGCTGGTACCTGTGCCTTAGGAAGAGAACTGGTATTTACGTATTTTCAGTTCACTCAGACTTTCAGAGAAAGGAGCATAAGCCAGGTTTAAAAGGAAGCTGTAAGTTTTAAGATGATCATGTGAGCCCACTTTCTTCTTATTTTCCTGAAATAATATTGAAATCTGAAAATAAAAAAAATCAAAAAGCCAGATGCTTTAAAAATGTCTGAAGAATATGAGACAAATGATTAAGCAGCTCATGTGAAAAGTCACTAACTACCAATGTGGATGAGAAAGGGTCCACCAAGGCATTTAGTGAATGGATTTTGCTCAGAAAAATTCTTTCAATCACCAACCTCGAGAGCTGCAGGTTAGAGACTGCTGAATTCTGGACAGGAGGTAGCTGGCTACCTATGGCTTCTTGACTTATCCCTGTTTGTGGTTGATCACAGCAAATACAGTTAAGCAAAATTGCAAAGTCATCTGATAACATAAAAGCTTTGATGTGCAGTTCAGGGCATGGCATAGAAATTTAACTAACTTTGTCAAATTTTAAATATTCTATTAGAGAGGATTTTATATTTGAAAGAGTTTTGCCCTAGAATAAATTACTGTACAGTTATGGCGGTGGTCTAACGTGGCAGAAGGCCAAAGTGGTAATGCCTACCACTTCCTGCTTCTTCTTCAGCCTTAATTGCAACTCCCCTTCCTGTTTACATGCACAGAGAATTCCAGCCAGTTCCTCATGTGCAGTGCCCACCTTTAATCAACACTCCTGGTCAAAGGTTACATATGTTCTATACCCTGTAGTCTGGTTGAAGGAGACATCCAGATGTCATGGGTTATGTGCTCCTTTCCACATCCTCACCTCATTAAACCCATTTGTTTTGTACTTTTACTTCTCTAATGTGCCAGAATAATCTAACAGTATTCATGCTGTGAATTCAGCCATGTTGGAACTTAGGGCTTTGAGCAAGAAAGCAACTCGCCTGTGTTCCTGCTAAGCAGCCATGGCTGAGTTGAGTGGCGGGCTGAGAATCAAACATCCCATCTTCCCCCACCCCCATTAGCAACTGGGAGCCAAAGGTCTGAGCATCTCTTGGGAAGATGATCATACACAATATCGCAAATATGGGGGATTTCCTTCTACCATCTCTTTGAAGGCAAATATTGTTTTCACTGTTTTGCTTTGTTCTAATTAATTGTTTGCTCTATTCAATATTCTGTTTTGATAGGTTTTATAATGTTTTGTAATTGGTTTGATTTTGCTATACCTGATTGAATGGACAACTATTGTGAAAATAATGAGTTACATACACTATGATACCTATTACTGTTATCCAGGTGTCCTGCTCTAAAGTTCTGTACCAATTTCACTGCATTGTCTCTATTGGCTTTGTTCTTTCTTGTTTTGTTGTGTTTTACTACCTTCAAGATAAAAAAGTTTAAATTATGTTGTATGTATTAAATTGTTGTTATATGAATGATAGTTCTTATGATTTTATCGTTAGATGTTTACAATCATAACTTATTAATATAACCTCTCTAACTTACCATTACTCAGATTTTCTTTTAATTATCCACAAACTTACTTTGAGCATCAAAATAAAAAGGGTTCTAAGGAATATCTAAATATAACCTGACCAACCAATCACAACAATAAAAATACACAGCCCTCTAAAATTCATATTCTCATCAAAATTTGGAATTACACCAACTCTGTCAAAACAGAAAAATGTGAGTTTAGTAATATTTTTCAGATGTGTATTAGTTACTTTCTTGTGGCTGAGACAATATGACAATATCTGAGACTCATAATTTAAGGAAAGAAGTTTATTTTGGCACACAGTTTCAGAAGCCTTTGGATATTGGCGACATGGTTCAAGGACCTGGTGGAGGAAAGCTGCTCATAGTATGAAAGTCAGGAAGCTGAAAGAGAAAGGAGGAGCCAGGGAGGGAGGTATAGTCTTCTAGGTCACACTCTATGGACTCATCTCTTCTGACCCCCAACAATAAACCAGTTTACATTGCTCTCATGATTCAATTACCTTCCAAAAACCCCACCTCAGGATGAATGAGAGGCCGTTGGGAGACATCCTCTGGCTAAACCATAACAATATATAAAATCTAATTTCTGAGTTAAAACTGTTCATTATTAACTGGAGAAAGAGAAAGTTGTTGTTTGAAGAAATTATTCTCACACCCAAAAGTAACAGACAAGGAAACAAAAACTGTGACCAGAATGAGCTAAATATATTAAAACGGTCACTTGACATATGAATGAGATAAAGAAGGCTGAATAATGTTGTATTTAATCAATGAAGCTGCTAAACTACTCTGAAAAGGATTTGTTAACTTTATGAATTTTAATGAAAATGTAAATATAAAAGTAATTAAAACTTATTTGTTCTAATCTACATTTCATTCATGTAAATATGTGTGAAATGTACAAACCAATTACATGAAAATATAAGTAGTTGTTACAAGGAAAGAAACATGTCATTGAGATATTGATGATCACCTTAATCAATAGCTGAGATTATTTCAACAGAATTTACAAGCATGTAGAAGAGAAAAAAGCAACATAAGAAAATTTTTGCAAATAGAAGTGTTAATGTTGATTCAGAAACCAGAATTTTAAACATAATTTGCATATTTTTAGAATACAAAGAGATTTAATAATTCAAAATAACTGGATCAAAACAAAATAAAATGTATAGAAGAATGGAAAAATGAGTCAGACAATAAAAATAGTATGTGAATTAAAAGCGAGACAGCATTAAACAAACAAACAAACAAAAAAATGCAAACTGAAGGACTTCCAAGATATGCCGACTAAATTAATTTTAAAACACAATTCTCTCATATTGAGTAGGAGCAATGTTTATGAAGAGATAAAAATAAAACAGGGCATAATAAATACAGAAATTAAGGGAATTATAAATGTACTATGAACATGTGAGTAAAATGCACATAATAAATTAAGTAAAGAAATAAAGATTCAAGGCAAAGACAAAATGCATCATCTGAAATGAAGGTACAACATTTATGCATATTTAGGCTCTAAATATAATATCAATGAGAATTGTTAAAAGAAATATTTTAAGCTATAATCACAATTGAAGTTTTCTTTTAATGACTAGCCTACAAAATAAAACATGTAAATCAAGAGTAGAAAACTTAAGTAATATGGTTATTCAATGGATATATGTAAAGTATTATATACAATAAAGAGAGTATACTTTCCAAATGTTTTTTGAATCGAAACAAAGATTAGATTTAAGGAAAACTTGAATAAACTCTCTAGAGTAAGAATTGTATGCAGAAAACATCCCTTAGCTACAATTAAACTAATAATTAACAACCACAACAAAAAAACTGATTTGGAAAACTTTGGAACAATGTACAAGTCATAGTTCAATGAGAAAATAGCATTTAAATTGTATGCAACATGGAAAAAACTGTAATGACATGTTTGAAACATATTACTCAGTAAAAGTTGCACTCCAAATAAAGTTTATTTTTAGAAATATTTTTATGGAACTAGAAATAATAAGTGACAAATATGCAAACATAAAGAATAGAGTTTTTCTTTAGTATAAGAAACAAAAAAGGAGATAGGCCTAGGAGAAATGAATAAGCATGTGTAATATGAGAAACTATTAAAATAGAAAACATTGGATTAACAATTCATTTTTAAAAAGAAAACATCAAAATTGAGAATTTTGATAGATAATTTTTGACAAATAGTAGAAAAGATACACATGCATAGACATAAAGGAAGTCTCTCAAGGTTAATCTAGAATCAGTGAAAGAAAAAGCATATATATGTAATTAGGATTAAAAGGAGGATATAAGCAAATATGAAAACAATGTTAAATCATTGTCAGGAAATTCAATGTAGAACTCTAGATAATAGTTTTATTATCAAGGAAGAACCCTCTAATAGCTGTTCAGTCAGATTTTTCATGGGATAATTCTTTTCTTCTCTTTTAAAAAAAATCAAAATAGTCTTACAGAAAATGTTCATGCAAACAGCCTGAAGTTTTATACTGTCTGAGCTATCTGAGGATAAGTTGCCCTCCAAAACAGGCTCAAAGTTTTATACATAATATATACAAAAATATAATCTACAAGCAAGAACCTGTCTTCCACATCACTATCAAAATCAGGAAATCAACATTAATATAATATCCCGGGTTCAGTTCCCATTCAAAATTTCCCAACTTTTTAGACAATATCTTAAGACTTTTCTTCGGAACAAATAATTTCAAATTCAAATTAGATATTTCTTAAATGAGTCATGGATTCTCTAAGTGAGGAATTCTATTTAGAAGCTAAGATCAGGGCTTTGAGAGCAATTTTGCTACTGAAATGGACAGAGTATACATAACATATATTATGTATGTATTATCTGTATGTATGAATACACAGACATTTTCAACTACATTTCTATCTATGTTTATCATCTTTATAACCATCATCTATCTATCTATCATCTACTATTTAATCTCTTTATAGGATTCATAGCCTGTGTAGGCATCACTGCTGGTTCCTCCATCCCATCCCATCCCATCCCATCCCATCCCATCCCATCCCATCCCACATGTGTGCTGGGCTTCAAAACTCTTCCTTCTGCAGTCCTACTCTTCTCAGGATGATACCCTATACCTGGTGCTCCCGTTCTGAGACACCCTACCCTTCCCCATGGGGGTGAGTGGATCTGATAACCACACTTGATGTTCACCCTTTTACTTTGGTACCCCGACTTGTTTGGGTTCCTGTGCCTCACATCATTTGATTCTGCACTTGCATTCCCTTTGCCTCCGTTGGGCTCAGATCTGAAGTCTCACTCTGATCATCTGATCCTTTTCTCTTCAGTTATAATTAAATCCTCCACTAATGGCTTTTCAGACTAATTGTTTAAAAATAGACTACAGAAAAAAAAGAAGAAAAATGAAAAGATAGTGGAAAGGGAAAGGAGACGAAAAAGGAAGAGAGGGAGCAAACTGCTTGGAGAAAATGAAAACTTTTTTTTTTTTTTTAATTTAAACTCTTCTCCCTTGTGGAGAGAAACATGGAAAATTTCTTAATTCATGTTAAAAGCTAAGATAGCAAGTTAATAATTTCAAAAATATTTTTTAAGTCTTTCTAAAAACTGCCTCTGTATACAGAGAGGATGTGAAGATTTCTGAACATAGGATAGAAGATTGGCAAAAATTCACTCAAGTGTTCATGTGAGTGTGAGGTGTTCTTTTTCTTGTTTCCCTTTACATCAAAGCTCAGAAGCCATGGAATGAGGAGACTGGCAAACCATCAAGAAGGAGGAGTCATAGAATATCTGGAGTCATGGAATAGCTGCTTTGGGATCTTGAGAAGCGATGCTTTCCTGTTCCACAGAAATTATGAAACTGACCCAATCCGAGGGTCTGTATGTCACTGCTGGTTCACTGACTGTCTGTGTGGTATGTCACAGTGGAGGGTCTTCTGACTTCCTCATGAGCTCTTTTGAGGTTAGTGCCCTGAATCACTAAAAAGGACTCAATACAAAGGGAATTTTCAGGAAGGGCTGACTGTCTCAGGATCTTATCATGGCTGATTCATATGGTATTTGCTTTGTCACAGGCATTATCTTGAGTAAAACTAATAAATCACAACCTGTTTAAGTGACAGTGACTGTTGGATTGTAGTTTTACTTGGTGAAAATCTATTATGGAGAAAATCGATTCACATTATATGGGAGAAAGGAATAGGTCAAACACTGGGAGAGGGATGAATTCCTTCAGCAGTCAGTCATTAATATCCTCAGTCTCTCAGTTGCTTTGGTGGACACTTGAATCTTTATTGAGGATGCTCCAGAGTCTTTTACAGTAATAATCATTTTTCCCTCCATGGGTAAGAGGACAAACCATTGCATGAGTTGCTCTGTATGTCCACAAACAGTTTTGGTCTCATCTCTCAGTACTCTGACCTTTTTTAAATCTTATGCCACACTGACCAAGAGGTCAGACACACTCTTGGTCATGGGACTTGGCAATGTTGTTCGCTTTGTCTGTACCACATCTCTTCTCCTATTTTGCAAGTCAAGTCAAGTCAAGGTCCATGTTCTCAGTGAGGATTCTCATTGGTCTAACTCATATGGCAACTTTTCTCTGCCCTTGGCTCCTCATCTTTCTGCCTTGCTCTACATTTTTTGTTAGCCTAATTGACTTTAAACCTAACATATGATTTCTTTGCTTGTCATGTTTTCACTTTATTTTTCTTTTCCTTCAGCTAGAGTGTATGCCCCATACAAGCAAACATCTTTATCTGCCTTATTTACTGCTATATTCCAAGCACCTAAAGAAGTGCCCAGAGCTTGAAGTGCTCAATACTTGTTTGATGCATGAATAAAGAAAAGGTCTCATTTTGCAAGAAGATATCTGTGATCCACCAAAATCACCATTGTTAAGGAAAAAGCAAATGACATATTAGGTTATGGAGTATAGTTTTTGTTTGTATGGAAAAATGCACTTCATATTTATCACCTTTCTTACAGTAATGTGCTCTGTTGATACATTGTGTCAACATGAGAAGTTTAGAAGTTTAACTAAGCAACTCAGCAGGGAAGCAGGGTCCTTACTTTGTAAACAATCTCATCCTGTGCAAGAGTGGGGCAGGGAGATTTTGTGAATGCTACACTCTCTTGGAGGAAGGGTGGCTTGTGTACAATGTAAGTGAGGAAAAGAGGCTTGCAATTTCCCATTTTTGCTTTTGTTGCTTTGCTGTCTCCTGCTGCTTGAAGTATTGCCCCTGTGCCATGCCACTCTACCTTGGAACCATCTGATTATGGACTGAAACCTCCACAAACTGTGAGCTAAATAAACCTTTCCTTCCTTAATTTTGAATGTTGGGTATTTTGTCTCAGCAGCAAGAAAGAAGTAACCAAGACAGAATGTTTGCAAGATGGAAATGTTTAGTGTATTTTTTTCTAGTAGGCTGAAACATGGGCAGCTTTTATTCTTGTTAGTGTTTATTTACTTACGCAGTTGAATAAGGTCAATAATATAGTAATACTTCAGTTGCTGAATGGCGCAAGCATCAACGTTGTCACTACCCAGATAGCAAAGTTTGAAAAAATCTGCACGGTGTTCGTAACTTTGCTGAACTGTCAACTGAAAATCATTCTTGAGAAAATGTATATGAGCAGAGAAGGAGCCCCGTGTTGTGTTTTATCATGGGCACAAAGAAGTGACAGACACTTCAGTCTAAATGCTTTCTTGCCCAGATAAAATGTAGTTGAGAAAAAGTGAAAAAAGACCAACAGAAAAGATTCCTGAAAGTGTACTGCATGTAGTCATATGGAAGGAGACACTTATTCCAAAAAACAAAACAAAACTCCTCCTCCTCCAGTTTCTCTCCAGTTTCCACTATGCCAGTGAGTCTCCAAGTCAAGATAAAGTACTTGTTCAAAATGTATTAAAATATTTATTATACTGTATTTTGATATTAAATGTATTTTATTTGTTGATGTGTTTCTGAGTCAAGGTCTGATTATGCAATTCAGGATGACTCTGAACTCACTACATAGGTGACGCTGGCCTCTAACTCATAGAGATCCTTATGCCTCAGCCTCCTGAGTGCTAAGATTACAGATGAGCATCACCACACTCAGCTACTGTATTTATTGTGGTTAGATGTTTTCAGGAATATTTCCACAACCTATGACTGTTAACTTTGTGTTCAAATCCATGAAAAATTAATTATAAGCATAATTTTTGTACCTCAGAACTAATTATTTTGTTTTACATTATTTCTTGTGGGAAAATATGTTTGGTTCTTGAAATTTGCAATATTTGAACATGAATGTGGGATGAATTGAGTTCAACAATAAAGTATCACCATACTAATTTGACGCCTTCTTAGTGGAGAATGATTATTGATTATTTTTGGCACTCAATCTGAACCGGCACAGAGAAAATGAGAGAGAGAGAGAGAGAGAGAGAGAGAGAGAGAGAGAGAGAGAGAGAGAGAAAGAGAGAGAGAGAGAGAGAGAGAGAGAGAGAGAAGAAGGCCTTTAATGCGGGCATGGGAGAGTTTCATAAGAGTATACTGGCTCTTTTAGCTGGGGGAAGAAGTTTTGGGAAGAAGTTTTGGAAGTGGGAAAAATGACCTATGAACTGCTGATTTGAAGAAGCATCTGCTTATATAAAACAGGAAAGAGAAAGATTTACTGGGGATTGGAGGGTGGAGGCTTGAGTGGTTGTGGAATCTTGGGATTGCAGAGGGCTTGTGATATGGGCAGAAAAAGGATGGACTCCAAAAACTAAAAAGAAATGCTTTATTAGCTGAGCTCAGTGACAACACTGTCCCAGGAAAGCAGCCAGGGAAGTATGTGCCCAAGCCAGGGGCTGCAGGGAGTTATAAAGTAGCAAGCCGGGTCTTAGGACCATTTTGTCCTCATAAAAGGAACGAGGGAGGTGGAACAAGCAGTTACAGGAACCAGGAAGGCAGGGAGGGGGTTACATGGTGGGTATGTTACAAGGTTGCAACTTAATTGACAATTGTACAAGTTTTACAGGAAGAGAACAAGTTATAATAAGTATAGCATATTTTGGGGTTTTTGAGCTTGTAACAGCTTGGTGCACACACAGAAAGAGAGCAGGAGGTTTATCTCTGGAATGAGGAGGAGAACATAGCAGTCACTCTTGGAGAGATAAATTGTTTCTCTGGGTCTGGTACCAAGTGGGGCAGATGTCATGTTTAAGGTAGCTAAGCTCCAAGCTAGCAGAACGTATCAGAGAACCCTAATTCCATACATCCTTCTAGCATGGTAGCTCCTGCACTATACTTTCTATTCCTGGATGAGAACCTCTGGGAAGCTGTTTTTCCTGAAGTATCTCCGTCATGGTTTACGTTGGTGGACCTCAGGCCTCATGCATTTGCATTGTGTATTTGTGATTGTTCGTTGTCTAGCGCTTGGATTGATGGTGCCAGTGCTATGTTCACCTAGGGGTGGAGCCAGCATATAATGTAATGCCAGGAAGAAGGTATGTCACTCTCTCTTGCTGATTTCCACCTTGCTGTTTGCAGCCACCATGAACTGCAACCCCACCATGCCACCCTGCCTTGGAGCCAGTTGACTATGGACTGAAACCACCCAAAACTGTAAGAAATAAACCTTTGCTTTCCCAACTTTGGGCATCAGGTATTTTGTCTCAGCTACGAGTAAGAGGTTACTAAGACAGCCTCTGAGTATATAGATCTGGGAAGCTCTGTTTACTGTTGTAGTAATTTTGAGATAGCCCATAACACAAACATAAACATGCATGTACACACAACATATACACTGTGTGTATTTGCCACTTCCAGGTCAGGGTCCTCTGTGAAGTCCACAGTGCAACCATCCCACAGCATCATCTGCTGCATTCCTCAAAATCCCTTTGGAATTTGTGGTTTATACTGATCGCTTGGCATTCAGTACATCTTGCTATGTTTTCTTTATTATTTAGAAATAGTTTTTATTCTCTTATCTTGCATATACTTGTCTTTATATTTTTCTATTCCAAATACCTAAAGATCCATACACCTGTGATAATGATGAAAACTAGGAGAAAATAGTATCCTAGGAAATACTTTCAGTGTGATCACAGATCAAAACACGACTTGGGATTGAGATGCAGTGCCACATTCATCCTCAATTAATGTCAGTCTGTGCATTTTTCCTTTTAAAGTTGCTGAGTTCTGGAATGTGGAGAGGGAAACTTGTCAGGATGGCAGGTGGGGTGGAGATGGCTGGGTTGTTGGAGAGAAGGAGGCAAGTAATCCACAAGGCTAATTTACAGGAAGACTGAGAATTCGCAGCCTAGTGGATCTTCTGAAATGGAAATGGCAGTGAGATGTACAAATATATATTTGAGACCTCAAAGTGGGAGTTGCTGAAGCTAATGACAACATAACGATCAAAGACACCAGTGTGGTCTGAACAAGCTAACAAGCCTTGTCTCTGTAGTGACAGTCTCTCCTATTGCTCTCTCCTCACTGCTGAGAAATGCAGAAATTAATCTTAAGAAAAAGTTTTGGTAAATAATGATTAAAGTAGAAAATGATGCCTTTCTTAGTCTCTTTTACTTTATTCCAGGTGCCAAGGTGGACAACAACAGCACCAACAGCAACAGCAACAACAAACTTACGTGTATGACCCTGGTTTACACAGAAACTGGTAATATAAGTAATTTCATCATCTCTATGAGTGCATTATTAGGGTTAGCAAGCCTAAAATGGGAACTAAAACGTCAAATTCTTAAATGGGCTTTGTTCCCAGCACAATGTCATATTATATGATCCCATGTTTGGTGTAATATACTTCAGGTTAGGAACTAACATCTGGTTGATTGGTCGTGATACTTAGCAAATATTACTATGGGTAAGCAGATATCATTAGCTTCAAAACTCTTAGAGGACTCACTCTTTGCATCATCCACTTGACAATTAATCATGTACTCTCTGGTGACAGCTCCAGGATTACCATAGTATGTTAACTAGTTTGTTTTTTCTTCTTTTTTCTCTTTAAACAGCAATTTGGGTATTTGTATCTTGCTGCTCCAGACACAAGCTTCTGCAAATCACAGCTATTGATGGAAATTTGTCAGTGTTTCACACTGTGAGTTGTCCTAAGTAACAGGACCCTAGTAGTCCACATGAAACATAAAGTCATCTCCAAACTCCGACACATCATTCATTGAGTTAAACGTAGTTAGTGCTGTAGGGATGCTGTTAGTGCTTTGACAACTTCCGGTGGACTTCCTATGTCTAGGTGTATCCATCTCACTCTGGCGCCTAACACATACATCTTTGGTGAAAAGCTTCCCTGTGTTTGGAAGGTTTACAGTTTGCCCATTGTGCACATCAGATCTAGGGGCTAAAAATTTATAGCTCTTGGTGATATTCCAGAGCTGTAACAGGTAGTTTTGTATATCTGTCTATTAAGTATTCTCATTTCTTGTCCTTTTGTTAGATTTTGTAATATATATCTTACCAAATTTTCCAGCTTCCTTGTAAGGTTGTCCATCAGCTTCCTGCGGCCTTAATCATACATCAATTTCTAGCTGTCTTTCCTGTCCTAAGTAGCTTTCCCTGTCTTCTCTTGGTGTCATTAGACTTCCCAGATATACTCCATGAAGCTAACTTTGATGTCATTGCTTGATTCTGTGGAAAACCAACCAAAACTTTGGTACTAACATGTTCCCAGAAGCTGGTTTTGGGATCGGGGTCCCAGGGTTAGTTCACTTTATGATTGGATGCCATCTTAGGGGAAGATAAGATATGGCTGTCCATAGTTGGTATAATAACAAAATTACTGAGACACTGCCTTAGCTCAGACTTCTGTAATAAAATACAGAATAAAATGGGTGGCTTAAAAAATAGCCATTTACTTTTCACTGGTCTGGAAACTGGAAATTCAAGGTCAAAGCACCAGCAGATTAAATTCCTGGTGAGAGCATTGTTCTTGACTTGTAGTGCTCTCTTGCTGGATCTACATGTGACTTTTTCTTGGTGTCTGTTCATGGAAGATGATCAAGATTTCTTCCTTTTCCTCCCTCTCCCTCTTGCTCCACTCTTCTCTCCTCCTCCTCCTTCATCTACCAACTCCACTGTCATGATTCATCAAAGTTCTTCAAGACTCTACTTCCAACTATCATTACATTGGGGATTAGGCCTTCAAGTCTGAGTAGTTCTGCAGGTCACAACAACCAAGTGGCGGAGACGGACACTACTTCTCTCTGTAGCACTGATGCTTCACCACTAGTCTCCACTGGATTCTTTTAAGAAAAGAATAGAGAGGAAAGACTTTAAACCCTGTTCATAGATGAATTTGTTACATAGAGGATCTAAAAACAGGCTCCAGCTGCCCAGTGGCCACATTCAAGGAGGGCTCTGACAGTAACTATGGGATGAAATTTTTGGAGAATATTATTTCAAGAAGTCAATGCATCATCAGCTTACTGGAACGAAAAGTGGTTGGAGATAAGGACAGAATGCTACGTAGAAGTAAATGGTTTGACCATTAGAACTTAGGAGCAGTAACACTGGCTGCAAAGTGAAGATATCAGGGGGCAATCATGTGATTAGAATTAAGCGTGTCCCAAATTAAGAAATTGAGTTTTAGAATGGGCACTAAGTTTCCTAAGGCATTTTTTTGGCCATTACTCTGACTTCTATGTCTTTTATTATGAAAACACTGTGGCAATGGGGAGACACATGCATATAAGGATTCATGGGTATTATCAAGCCATGCAACATTGGAAAAAGGCAGAAATGCTGGCCAAGGGCCAGGGGGGTCTTAACCAGTCAGAATAGAGAGGTGACTAGCATAAACTTATTGCCTTGGGACCAGTTGCACTGGTGAGGAACTATAGATTTCACTAAAAGTTCTATAAAGCCCTTTTTCCTTTCTTTCTCCCCTCCATCCTTCCTTTCTTTAAATAATTCTTTAAAAAGGTAAAATAATTCATAATTTTCAGGCCATGCAAAACAAGCTCTGGGCAGTTTGGTGGCCCAGTTCTGGATACTCGTTTTCCATAAAGGCAGGACTGTTGTATATTTTGCTTCAAAGCCTTAACCAGTGCCTGGCTCTTACGAGGGAATTTAGAAATGGTTTTGAGTGAATGGGTAATTAATAGAACACTGAACACTATGGGATCTGGTACATAAATGTTATATTAATTTTATCTTGTTAGCTGAAAATGGATGAGGCGTCTGAAGAGATTACTTTTCTGAGAAAAGATCATGTCAGATAAGCAAAATTAAATCATTTTATTGGCTGATGATGTACATATTGATAGAATTAAATAACTAATAATTATTTAGTCCTTTGTGACTTGATTTCTCATATGCATTGAGTCACATTCTCATTTCATTTAAAGAATAGATTCTACACCTTGACCGAAGTCTTTGGTTTGTTCATCAAGGAGTTTCAACCAGGTCATAAAATAGGTCAGTTTTAAAAATGTGTCTTATGGGTCAAATTTATTTTAAAAAAGTTAAATTGAGGTTAGAGATGTGAACCATTGTGTAATTATTTACTTTGGATTCTGTCTCTAAGAATAAGGTGACCTAAATCTAATACTCATTTATTTGTTTGGAGAAATTCAGAATCTTACTGAGTATTTCTTAATTCTCAAATTGTCTATATGCAATTCCAAAGTTAATTCTCTCTTCTTTAATATTTTTCTGTAGGAAATATTGTTACATTATATGTTTGTAACAAAATGTTGCCACATTATGTTTATTTTTCTATATTTTCCATTTATTTGAAGCATAACTGGTATATAACTGCATATATTTAAGTATACAATTTGACGAGTTTTGACCAGCATATACACTTGTGACATCATCATATCAAGACAATGAACATATCTAGAATTTCTCAAAGTTGTTTTTTGGCTCATAACCTTTTCTTCTTTTCTGCTCTCCTCACAACTCTTCTTATCTATAGGCAACTACTGATTTGCTGTCTGTTCTTAAAGATTACTTTGCATTTTCTAGAATTTTGCATAAATGGATTGCAGACTATGTATTTCTTCCTGTCTGGCTTCTTTTATTCCATGTAATTATTTTGAGACTCATTCCTGTTGCTTCATATATCAATATTTCATTTTAAAAATTAATTATATTGGTATACTTCTGATATAGCAATTCATCATAGGTAATTTGTTCCTGTTCATAATATATCTTAACTCTTCTTTTTTTCCTCATTCACTAAACCAATTCCATGTGCTGGGCTGGTCACTGGGTTACCCACTAGTCATACCAGTTGAGTTATTGGAAAGAAACAGAAGACACAAAGTTATATGCAAATGGGGCCTTTGAAAAAGTCTCAGAAAGGCACTATTTACAAAAGGGTAGGAAGGCCGCAGAGAAACAGAGAGACAGTTTGGGACTTATGGGAAAGAAGTAGTAGCTGCTTTATCTGGAGGCTGAGTGGTTATAGTAAGCCAACCTGAGCTGGCCATATGGGGAATGTGATTCGACTAGGAAGGCTGTGGGGTTCCTAGCAAACCACCAGGGAGAGAGAAAAGCTCCAATGTTCTTCCTCTGCATCCTCCATCCTCTGAAGCTTTCCATCCTCCATGCCCAGCTGGGGGACCCTGAGAAGTGGTGCAGATCACTACATGGAGTAGATAGGGAAAGATGTGAGAACATGTAGAGAGGATCAAGAGATTAAATGTATCAGTCAAATGATGAGATACACATACCAATGAAAAGCTAAATGGCATATTTGTTTAGTTAAGGCAGGTCTAAAGAAGATTAGATACGGAAGAGAAAATTTTAACTTCTGCCCACAGAAGTAGGGGAAGCTTTCCATGAGAAGCCTTCTTACACCGAGACTGAATTTCTCTATACACTGTAACACTCAAGTGTGAAAAAGAACTGGAAAAAAGAACAAAGAATACCACTGAAAACTTGGGTCTTATGATTTGTAGGAAAACAGTGTAAATGTAATTTATTGTTCTTTTGCATGGCAATATACGTAGGTATTATTACAAGGAGAAGGATACCAAGAAAGGGAAACTAGTAAGTTCAAATAAAATATGAAAAGACTTTTTTAGCATCAGTGCACACTAACAAAGGGCATTTAGCGTGACTAAAGTGGTAATGGTGTCAGATGATGAATTGACTTGCAGTATATTAGTTAAGATGAGCTCACTGAAATAATTTCCACATAGTTGAAAACTAAACAAAATGTTAGTCAATTCTCAACATTAAGAAGACTCAAATAAACTGTTAAGATTTGCACACCAGTAATAAAATATTTAGTCTAGGCTTCTATCAGTAAAGTAAAATAAAACAAAATTCAGTATTTTGAAGACAGCCTACAGGTTTATATTTTGGCAGAATTCTGAAGATGTAAGTGTCCTGGTGAGGAGAAAATAATTGTAAAAAGAAGAAAATAAAACAAATACTTAGATTTAATTGAGATGGGTTCATAATCAATATAGGAATCCAAGCAACTAAATTGACAAGTTTTGGGGTTTTATTAGCTGAGCTAAGTGACCACCTACATAGACCCCTATTTCAGAGTCAGACAGAATGGCCCTGAACTGGAGGGTTACAGAGTTTTTAAAGCAGAAAACCACAAAACAAGACATCTTATTGGGAACAATGTAGCTAGAATCTTACATTAATTTTGGTTGACAACTGCATCTTGCTTCTTTGTTGAACAGGTTAATTTCTTTCTTGTGGGTACAGCTCATTCTGATTTTTCTCATGGGACTTTTTCACTCTCCTAGGTCAAATACAGAGCATAAGATGGCATCAGTTATGCCACGCTACAACATATTAAAACCAAAGTTACCTAAATTAGTTCATGCTTTAAAATTAATACTCAAAATTATCTTGGCTAAGTTTTGCAAAAGATCTGGAAAACATATTTTCAGCCTGCTCTCCACAAGTTCAAATGAAGTGCATAAAGTCTTCATTATGTTATTCATGTTGTGAATGCTGTCAAGGAATTCACTATTCCACATTTTACAATTTTCTCTGTATGATATCTTTCTTCTTATTGGACTTGAAGACTGTTGAAGGCAAGGCTTTTGATTTGTTCTTCTGCATGGTGACTTGCCAATGCTAGGTCATTCCATAAATATTTATCAAGCCAAATGCCTGTTTTTGAATATTTGCTGAGAGATGAGACTTCATAAAACACCATGGGCTCTTTCTTGAGAGAGTAGATGATTCACAAAGGATCAGGGAATCTTCAAGGATTCTCTATGGTTCTGGCAGTATTCCGAGAAACTATCTTTGGAAGTAGTTTGACAGTGAGGTATGGAAATTGCCATATCAAAGATAGGATCTGATGTTATAGTGTTTTAATGGGTAAATAGGAAGAGACATAACAGAAAAGGAATGGAAACTAGCAAGAGGAGCAGACTGAAATCTATTGTAAAGGTGAATATTGTTCTCAGTATTGTTGAAGCTATTTAAGAATGATGGTTTAAGAAAAGGAACAAGAAAGGGTGGTTTCCTCCTATTGAAGTCTTATGAGGAAAGAAAAAAAAACTATCCAGAAACTATGCACTGAAAAATACATAAAATTTCAAGAAGAATGAAGGTGAATTAAAAGAATTATAAAGATGATGCATTAAATATTTATTATGATTTTTCTAGATAGGGGCTAGAAATTTCATTTTAGCTAAATTAATCTATCATTCTATTGGGTCACTGCAGCAGCCTCAACAGGAGATTTTTAACAAAGAAAAAGAGATATAGTTGTGCACAAAACCAGTCTGGATTCCTTTACATTAATTTAACATATTGTCTTAGTTACTTTTCTCTCTCATTGTTGAGACACCAGATGTCCAAAGTTAGGGAAGGGAAGGTTTATTTCTTACAGGTTGGAGGTTTCAGTCCATAGTCGGTTGGCTCCTAGGCAAAATGATGTGCCTGAGGGGCAGCAGTTCATGGCAGCCGCAAACAGCAAGCGCAAATAGCAAGGAAAACCACCATCTTTCCAAATTCTGTCTTGATTACTTTTCTCTCATTGCTGAGACAAAATTCCTGACATCCAACATGAAGGAAGGTAAGGTTTATTTCTTACAGTTTTTGGAGGTTTCAGTCCTTACTCTCCAAGGCAGGGTGGTGTGGCACAGGGGCAGCTGTTCATGGCAGCCACAACAGCAAGAGCAAACAAGGCAAAAGAGAAAAACACACCTTCTTACCACATTGCAGTGTATGTCAACTCCGCCCCTGGGTGATGCACCTCACCTGCCAATCTCAATGCTAGACAATGAACCAATCACAAACACTAGATTCAGCCACCTTCATGGCTGCATGAGGCTTGGGGGAACACTAAACACAAACCATAACACATGTTGTAGTTTTATAGCACTTTATGGTTAATAAGGTTTGCTTTTTCCAACTCTACATTTAATTCTTGTGATAATCCTACATGAAGGTTATTGTCATTATTTTACAATTTTGTAAATGAAGGCTCTGGGCAGGTAAATGATTCATACACTAGAATTTTTACATCTACTTAATGGTACAACAGGAGTTTAAAGCCAGACACTCTGAATGTAAGTTTAATGTTCATTTCATTACCTTAAAATTTGGTTCTGGTGAATGTCTATTGGTTGGTAAGAACTAGTTATAAAAATAATTAGTGGTCTTGTTTATATTTCTTACATAGGTATAGTACAGAAAACTTGTTTCTTATAGCTGAGTGATGGAAACTAGATATTTAAAACAATTCAACCAGAACTCAAGAATAATTTTGAAGATTTTGTGTAGAAATGTAATGCAGAGAAAAATGGTATCACATAGTAGTTAAAAACATGAAGTTTGTCAGAGTGACCTTAATTTGTCTTCTAGAGGTAGATTTGGGATCTAATTTTCTTAGTTCTTGATTAAAGGGAAGCAGTAGATCAGCCCTTTGCAACTAGCTGGGTAAACATTGTCTCTGCAGACCATTTTCTACCTTCTATATATGAGTACCTTGAGTAAGAATTGCCATAAGAAGCACAGTAGAAGGAAATACACAGAAAGTAATGTGTCCTTATACTAACAAATAATTAGGCAATAAATTAATATGAATACAAAGTACAGAAGACTACATGGATTATTAATCAATTAACAATAACTGCAAGTTATTGAGCAACAACTACATTAAAATTTAAACATATATGGTAGCTTTATTTTTAATTTCTTTTTCAGTTTTTATATTTTATTAGTTCCTGTTTGCATTCCATTCCTCCTGTGGAGTTAATACATGTCCATAACACAACTGAATTATTTTTTCATTCTCTTCCTGTCTCCTCCCTCTGTTTCTTGATCCTCTTCCCATTTGATCAAATCTATCTCACAAGTTTTTATTAACTATCTTTTATCTCACTGTTTACTTGTATTTTGAATTTTTTCATATTGAGAGAAATCATGCAGTATTTAAGCTTGTGTGTCTGATTAATTTCACTCAACATTATGGTCTAAAGGTGCATCCATTTTCCTACAAATGACTTAAGCTTATCCTTTATGGCAGAGTAGTATACTGTTTTCCATAGTGAATGTGCCAATGTATATTCCCATCAATTGTATGCAAGAATTCTCTTTTCTGTGCATCTTTGCCAGCATTTGTTATTTTTTATAATAACAATTGTAATTTGGGTAAAATGTTACCTTGTAGCTTTTGATTTGCATATCCTAGATGGCAAATGACACTGAGTGTGTTTTTTCATGTATTTATTTATTTTTGGTACTGGGGATTTAAACTCACAAACTTGCACTTGCCAGGCAGGTGCTTACACTGCTGAGCTAAATCTCAGCCCCTCATGTATGTATTGACTCTTTGTATTTCTGCTTTGAGAAGTGCATATATGTATACAATGAACTAATTTTTTTTTTGGTACCAGGGATCGAACTCACAACCATGTGCTTGTAAGTTAGGCGCTTATGCCACTGAGCTAAATCCCCAGCCAATGAACTCCTAAATTTTTTTTTTACCTTAAAGAGAATAAAAACAAAACAAAGTGGAACAAAGCAGATCAGAACAAAATAATGCAATCAACATAGGATTTCAAAACAAGACACGAAATCAACAGTGGTTACCATAATGTCTCTTGTTTTCTTCAAAATAGTTATCCATCTCTTCATACACAATGAATTCAAATGAATAGTACAAAGTCATTCAAAACAAAAGAATGAAAGCATTACAGGCCTTCAAAACTAGACAAGAAAATCAACACTGGCTACCATATGTCTCTTATTCCCTTCAAAATAGCTGCCCATACTTTCATAATATTGAAATTAAATAATTACAAAAAAAGAGACTAAAACGAAACATCCAAAGAATAAAGACATTACCATACTTCACAAAAAGATGATAGGAAATCAGCAGTGGCTACCATACTGTCTTGTCTTCTTCAAAATAGCTATTCATACCATCACATGTAATAAAATCAATTCTTGTAAACTCTTTAGGAGAATCTCTAGGCATGTATAAGCCTATACATGTGCATTCCACTGTTTGAAGAGTGTTGTCATTAAGTATTCCTTGAATTTCTTGTAGAATTCAGCAATGAATCCATCAGGACCTGGGCTTTGCTTTGCTAGTAAAGTTTTAATTACATTTTCAAATTCATTAATTGAAATTGGCTTGTTCAGTAGTTTTATGTCTTCTTGACCCAGCTTTGGTAATTTGTATGTTTCTAGGAATCTGTTCATTTCTTCTGTTATCAAATCTATGAGAGTAAAGGGTTTTGCAGTAGATATTGATGATCTTCTATATTTCCACAAGGTCTGTAGTGAATTCACCCTTTTCATTCCTTATTGTATGAATTTGAACTTTTTCTTTTAAAAATAAGATTGTGGGGGTTTTATCAATTTTATTTATTTTATATTTTATTTATAAATTTTAATTATATTTTATTTTATAAATAAAAATAAATAAAATTTCTAAATTTTATTTACCAACTCTTTGATTTGTTACTTCTTTATAATATTTTCTTAGTCGCGATTGTGTTAATTTCTGCTCTGATCTTTATAATATCTTTCCTTCTTTTGGCTTTGGGCTTGACTTGCTCTTCTTTTTCTAGATGTTTGAGGTATAGCATCAGGTTGTTATTTGTGTTTGTTCTATTTTCCTGATGTGGGAATTCAGCACAATAAATATCTCTCTGAGGACTGCTTCCATTGTATCCCACAGGTTCTGGTAAGTTGTATTTGTATTTTCATTTGCTTGTAGATATTGTTTAATTTCTTCTTTAATTTCCTCTGTGGCCCATTGATGGCTCAGGAATGTATTATTTAATTTCCAAGTGTTTATAAAGCTTTTGCAGTTTGTTTCACCATTAATTTCTAGTTTCATGACACTATGATCAGATGACATGCATGGGATAATTTCAATTCTTTTGCATGTTCAATGGGCTAATATATGGTCTATTTTAGAGAATGTACCATGTGAAACTGAGAAGAATGTATATTCTGATATTGTTGGGTGGAACACTCTGGAGATACCTACTAAGTACATTTGTTCAGAAGTTTGGTTCGGTTCTGTTGTTTCTTTGCTGATTTTCTGTCTAGTTGATCTGTCCCTTTGTATTGATTGGATGTTAATGTTTCCCATTATACTTGTGTTATTTGTTTGAGTTTTCATTTCTATTAATATTTGTTTATATAGCTGGGTCTTCCATATTTGGTGCATATATATTTGAGATTGTTATCTCTTCTTGAAAATTTCCCCTAACTAGCATGTAGTGACCTTCTTTATCTCTTTTGATTATTCTTGGTTTGAAGTGCACATTGTCTGCAAACAGAACAGAATCTGATTATTTTTGGGCTCCTATTGCATGAAGTATTGTTTTCCATCCTTTAACTTTCAGTCTATGAATTTCCTTTTGGGTCAGATGGGTTTCTTGTACACAGCATATGGTTGGATGTTGTTTCTTGATCCATTCTGCAAGTCTGTTTCTTTTAATTGGTGAATTAAGGCTATTTACATTAATGGTTATAAATGATATATATTAGCATATTTTTGTCATGTTATCTTTCTGCTGTTGGTTCTTTCCCTTTCCCTTCTGTTTGTTTGCCATTCTCAGTGTTTTTTTTTCCTGTTGGTGTTCTTTAAGTAATAGTTATTTTTACGTCTATCTAGAAAATCTTTCAGTATTCTTTGCAAGGTTGGTTTGGTGGTCGTGAAGTTCCTCAGCTGTTCTTAGTCATGGAAGTATCTTATTTCTCCATCAATTTTGAAGGACAGTGTGGCAAGTACATTAATCTGGGTTGGAAGTCATTTTCCTTTAGGATTTGGGATACTTCACTTGTGCTCTTCTTGACTTCATTGTTTGTGTTGAGAAGTCTTCTGTGATTCTGATGGGCTTTCCTTTGTAGATGATCTCTATCTTTTCTCTAACAGCTTTTACTATTCTGTTCTTAAGTTGAACTTCTGGGATGTTGATTATTATATATCTGGGTGTAGATTTATTTTGGTTATGGCTAATTGGATTTCTATATCCTTCACTTATCTGTATGGCAGTTTCCTTTCCCATGGTTGGGAAATTTTCAGCTATTACTTCTGTAAATTGTCTTTTATATCACTTGTCACCTTTTTTTGTCTACTCTTATCAATCTTATGTTGTTTTCCTTTGCATCATCTTGGAACTGTAGAATTGTTATTTCCTGATTCCTTGATATTTTAAAAAGATCTTTCCTTTCCTGTTCACTATTTGCAATCTGTCTTCAAGGTCTGAAGTTTATGTTTAGATTAAACAAACTAAAGCAGGTTAAAATCATTCTGAACAAAGAATAATAGTATTGCTGGATTTCACATCATGACACCCCATGATCAGCACTGGGTACTGTAGTGTCTTCTTTTTAAAATTGAATTTAAAGAAAGACTAAACAAAACAGAAAATGAGTAGAAATAATACATAATTTCAAAGAAAAAAAATAAACAGTAAGAAATCACTAGTTGATGATTACAGATTATCTTCTTACAAATAGTTATTCAAGATACTAAAGTGCAGCATATAGAGTGGGGATTCAAACTAAACTGTGTCTTCTTTAGATGTGTTCAGCATTTCTTTTATTTTATTATGTTTATCGTTTCTTATTTTACCTGGGAGATAATTTCTGATCTCAGTTCCTTTACAGCTTCCTGGAGTTGTTTCCTTACTTCAGTTGCTATCATTTCAGAAGTTACAGGTGTAAGGCCTTTACTGTCTTTTATGTCCATGTCTCCTACACTTGTTTGAGATGGGCTGGAGGTCTGAGATTGCATTTTGCTCTTTCATTTTGTCATTTTCCTGTAATCCCCTTGGGAAGCCAAATGCAAGGTCTCAGTTGCTTCCTGGGTTGAGGATATCTGTCAGTATTTCAGGGAGTTTCCCCCATTGAGTGGATGTCATTAGTCAGGACTTACCAGGTCTCTAGTGGCACTCAAAGGCTCCTTAAATGTGGAGAAAATGCTGGGTGGGCCTTCAGCACACCCTACATGGTACTTGTAAGCTCCTAGCTGCTTGGGGTTGCTGGACAGGACTCTACCATGTTCTAAGTGGTGTCCCAAGGCTGTAAATTTAGATGGAGTATGTTATATAGGGTTTCAGCTCATGCCAAGTGACACACCAAAGCTCCACAACGGCTTGGGGTTGCTTCGCTCTTACCAGGTTCCAAGTGAGGTACTGAGGTTGCCTGCTCAGATGGGGTTCACTGTGCAGGTCTTCAGCTAGTGCAGTTGAGGGAAGGTGATTCCCTGGCCACTTAGGGTCACTGAGTGGGGCCCAACTAGGCCCTGAGGGATCCTTCTAAATGTCTGCAGCTGATTGCAGTGCTTACCAGGTTCTGAGCCAGGTGCTGATGTATAGCAGGATGAGGTTTGCTGTGCAGGTCTTTGCCTTACGCCGTTTCCAATGAACCTTTTTTTAGCCACAAAGAAAAATGGAATTCCCTTATTTGCAACAAAATAAATGGAACTGGATGATATTATGTTAAGTGAAAGAAGCCAGACAGAAATGCAATTATACCTCCTTGCTCTTATATGTGGAAACTAAAACTAGAAAATCTGAAAGTAGAATAGTGTAATAACTAGGCATTGGGATGCATGTGGCAAGCATGGTAGGAGACAGTGGGAGGAGGAAGACTAGGGGAAAGAAAAGAGGTTGGATATGATCAATGCATGTGTATGCATGCATGTATGGAAATGTCCAGAAACCCTTAATATGTATATGTGTAACTAATTAGTGAATTAGAAAACCTTTAAAAACACTTAGGTTCATTATCTTTTTCCTCAGTCTTCAAAATAGGATTTTACTTTTCCAAAGTGCAGAAAATTAGGAAAGTAGATTTTAAGCCCAGATCAGCTTGTCATTGTTTCTCTCTACCTCAATTTCGTCATCCTACTCTCAACTTTTGAAATCTCAGAAGCAACATTTTAGATGTGGCTCTTCAAAATAACACAAGCAATGCTGCTTTTCTCCATAATAGTAAACACAGAGATAACATAAAATTATTCATCTTTGTGTGCATCATCCAGATTAAATGACCACATGAACACTGAAACAGCACTTTTGTGATTAGGTTGATTGGTATTTATGATCCTTAATGAGACATAATATGGTCATTTGTGCAAACCTCAAGCATATCCACAACTCAAGTTGTCAAGTAGCCAAATAGAAATTATATGGGGCAGAGACAGCATCAGTAGCAGGATTTAAATAACTGCCAGAAGTCTAATGCATTCATTCATATATGCTATTTGTTTACATTTTAGATCTTTGAATCAGTCTAAATGTACTTGAAATATTTTTATCTTATGTTTTGCACTGAGTATAGATTCACATGTGTCTATAAGGAATACTACAAAGATTCCAAGGAGCCTTTACTCAGATTCCCTGAATGACAATAATGAGCACAATCCTACTGAAGTATCACAAGCAGTCAATAGTAACATAATCTTTATTTATTTATTTTTTGTATATATTTGAGATACCTAAAAATACATTCATTTTTGGGAAATTGGCATATACATGAAATAATATCTAAATATTATATCTTTCTCCCCACCTTCTCCATTTCCAAAAAGTCTACCTTCCTATTTCATATGTCCTTTATTATGCTCTTTATTTATATTTTAGGTTTCTTATGTAAGATATATAAACCATGTGACATTTTACCTTCTGTGTGTGACATTTCACTTCTTGTTTCGGTGTGTGTGTGTGTGTGTGTGTTTAGTTCTAGGAAATTTCGTCAGTATAAATTTGTATATTTGACAATGTGTAGGACATTTAATTCTGACAAGCATCCATATATTGGCCATTTTATAAACATAATAGTTTTCTCCCTATACTTCTATTTCTTTTTTTTAAAAACTACTACATGTTTTCATTTGTATAATATTCGCAATTCAAAGATGTTATATGAATGTAGTCAGATAGTATGTAACTTCTTGGAATTGGCTATTTTTCACTCAGCATAATGATCTCAAGATTTATTTAAGCTGTGTAAGTTAAAAGTTATTTTCTCTTTATTGCTGAAAAATAGCCCATGATGTGCATAGACTAGATTTTTGCTTAGCCATGTGTCTTAGTTACTTTTTACTTGTCTCTGAGACAAAATACCTGATGCCCAAAGTTGGGGAAGGAAAAGTTTATTTCTTACAGTTTTAGGAGGTTTCAGTCCATACTCAGTTGACTCCAAGGCAGGGTGGCATGGCGGGGCTGCAGTTCATGGCAGCTGCAAACAGCAAAGCAGAAAGTGGCAAGAGAACAAGACATGCCTTATTCCTGCCATTACATTACATTCTGGCTCCACCCCTATGTGGGTGTAGCACTGACACCATCAATCCAAGCACTATACAATGAACCAATCACAGATGCATAATGTAAATGCATGAGATCCGGGGGCCACTGACATAAACCATGACACCATGTATTCACTGAAAAACATTTGAGTTGTTTCTTGATTTTGCTGTTATGAATAAAGTTGACATAAGTAGTGGTGTATGGGGTTTCTGATAATGTGTGTCTAATTTTATGGAATAAATGCCATAGATTGTAATTGCTGGGTCATGTGTTAATTACATGCATATCTTTATAAGATACTGCTAAAGTCTTTTCTGGATGACTGTACCATTTTGTAAGCCTACCTGTGTTCAAATCATCTCTTTCTCCATACTCATCCAGCATATGGTATTGTCATTGCTTTTTAGAAGCATAGTGTAGTGATATCTCATTTTAATTTCGCTAAGCATTTTCTAATAGCTAATGAAATTGGACTTTTTTTTTTAGTGCTGAGAAACTCATGACCTCACATTTGCTAAATAGGCACTTATGCCACTGAGCTAAATCCCTGGTGAAACTGAAGAGTTTTTTTTGTGATTATTTGCTGTCTCTATAGCCTTCTCAGTGAACTAAGTGCTCATATTTTTTGAATATTTTCCAATCAGATTGCTTCTTATCAGATTTGAGAATTCTTTCTTACTTTGAGGTTTGAGAATTCTTCATTTATTTCAGACACTTGTCTTTTTAAAATGTGGCTGGAAAATATTTTCTCCCCCACTGCAGTTTGTCTTTGCCTGCTAACAGGTTACACTGATGTCATAAAGTTAGTTGTTAAGAGTTCCATCCTCTGTTTTTTGAAAGATAATATGTAAGAGTGGTGTAAATTCTTAGTCTACAGTGAAGCTCTGTTGGTCTGAGATTTATTGGAACTATTTCAGTTACAAAAAATGTCCTTAGCGATTATAGGATCCCACCCTTATCCATTTATCTTGGCTGAGTTTTGGTAGTCTTTTGTTTTCAAGGAATTGATTTGATTTTTAAGATGTCAAATTTTTGTGTAAAGTTTTTAACTTCCCTTATTATCTTTGCAATAATTGGCTGCAAGATCTGTTGTGATGTCATTTTATTCCTGATTTTGAGGATTTGTTTCTTTTCTTTCTGCTTTGCTTTAACTTTATTAATTTTATTTATATTCTCAAACATCAAGGTTTTGGTCCTCTTGTTTTTTTCTTGTTAGTTTCTTGTTTACAAATTCTGCTCTTATGTATATTACCTACCTTCATTTTTTATTATTTCATTATTATCTGCTTACTTTTTATTTCTCTTTTAAAAAATCTTTTTCACTCTCCTTTTTTCAAATCTTTAAATTTGAGTATAGAAGGCATTCTTTTTACAACTATATTAAAATAAATGTAGTACATTCTGAGGGAAGTAAGTAGCAATCACATTTCATATTAGAGATTAATCTACCTTGCAATCAAGTATTTGTTGAATGATAATTGAATTATTCAGCACAGTTCTTGATACAGTACTTGACTTGGTCAACTGAGTCCGAAATTATAGATCAGACACACCCTGTGGTACTATTACTAATATATTTCTAAAATTAACCATTTAAACATAACTTTGAGGAAGTAAGATTTAATTTTATGGCCCCTTGGTTATTCCTCAGCAGGTTAATTAAATTTCATATTTCATACTCAAACTAAAGTGACAGAAAATGTGTAGATTTTGTGACTGACAGGCCACTTTCTCTAGTACAGAAGAAGTCTGAACTGAAACACAATTCAAATATTTTGCTGCCTTCTGTGACTTCTTCTAGATCCCTATTTATTTTGATAACATTGATACGACAATATTGTATATATTAAATTGAAAATAATAAGTCACTTCCTAATAAAAGTGATGTTTTCTCCTTTTTTAAACCCCTTTCCCATTCTATGGATTCTTAAAATAGCCATAGCTACAAATAGCATATTTCAAATCATACAGGATTATTTCTTCCATGAGACATTTCTATTGCTTATCTAAATACTTGGTTCCACTCAAAATTTGATAAAAAATGTGGTATTTAAATAGTTTTGAATGCTTGGACTATTCTGGAATGACATGAAGAAATGGATAGATCAGATCAATTATAATATAAATTAATTCTTCTGATGTAGAAATAACATACTTTAAAAAATGAAAATATGAGCATTTGATCTTTTCTTCAAAAACATTATCTTTTATCAGTTTGCTTAATCATTTAATCTTTTATTTTGAACATATAACTTGCATATTGAAGTTACTATCTTGTGTAATTTTCAAAGAGCAACAGTAGTTAATAAACAGGAAAACAGCACATCTTTTATAAAACTACTTATAACAAGAGCAAACAGTTCCTAAATTCTTGCTATTTACCAAGCAGTATTCTAATTTCCATTACTGTATATACAAATGAGTTAATCCTATAATAACTATAAAAGTTGGTATCACTATTCTCATTTTAAAGATTAGGAAACTGAGTCACACAAAATTTGTAGTACATGTTTAACAGCATTTGGTCATAAATGCTAAAAGTTACAAATTCTTTAAAATGGGGTATTTAAAAATCATTTTTCAATGTGATATGAGGAATGTTTTTGTTCTTAAACATCACTGTCAAATTTTGTGCAACTTCTTTTTCTCTTGAATGTTTTTGGCAAATGTACAAGGAACTTAATGAGTGAACTTTGCCAAACCCGCAGTTTTGTAAGTGCATCAGAAGCAAATTACACCAACTGCTGCTCCAGAGCGAGGGTCCTCAGTGCTTCACTTTATGACTTGAACTGCCTGCTTAATGGGCTGTGCGAGCCTCCCCATTTGTCTTGCACAAAAATGCAAATATGTACATATATGTGTGTGGATATAAATGCACGCACGCCAGGTTTGAAGCCTGTTAAGTTTAATATCAGTCAGATAACAGCAAAATTTATGCTTTCAAAGGAGAAAGAAAAAAGTTAACTGTATAGCTTGTTAAAAGAAAAAAGTTTTACAGGAACAGAGAAAATGATGAAGGAACTACATTATACATATTTATGAATGCCATTATCAGAAGTCCCATAATCTTGATGCAGAATGTAAAGATGCTTGGGGAAGTTTTGTTCTTCATTAAGAAATAATTCTACTATAATTTTTTGCTTAGTCAAGTCGTCTGAGGGAAAATAGATATATGTAATTGATTTTGGAGAATGCTGATGATTCAAGAAATCCAGAAACGCATTTGATTTCATGGTTGGACTGAGAAAAAGGAAAAGATTGTTTTCTAACCCATATGAAGTATTTTTATGCTTAAGAAAATGAAATAGCATTAGAAGACTAATGGTAAAGTTACTAATATGATTTAAAGGACCTCATAAGATACTTGGGAAGTGAGGAAGTTTAATTTAACATTGTGATAATTTACTGATTCTTTCTTAAGTACAAGGCCCTACAAGACAAGATCACATTAAAACAGGAGACAGAATCCATCCACCAAATAAGGCCATGTACTTGAAGAAATTGACTAGTTATTAAATAAATATTTCCAACTTGAAAATGATCAGATAGGTTTTTACACTGTTGCCATTGTTGAAATCTGTTACCACTTCTTTCAATCTGGGGAACTGGGCTGCCGGAGGAGGGAACTGTGCTGCCACAGGAGGTGAGTTCCTGCACACCATCCTGAGCCCAGGAGAGTTTAAGATCATTCCTCCCAGAGCTCAAGGACCCGTCCAGCTCCCAGCTACAGTAGACTAGCCCTGAGAGGTATTGCGGCCTGAGTAGATTACGCCCAGTGACCTTCTTCAATTACAGAGTTGACAGCAGGTGGAGTGAATTCCAGGGCATTGGTCTTTGCCCAGGGAGAGATTTCGTCCATCATCCACAGTGGTTAGGTGCCTGCTCAGCTACCTGGAACACTGAAGGTGGCACGGGAGGGCCTGAGGGCCTGACCGGACCAGGTTCAGCAGCCTCCATTCAGTCCCAGGAGCATAGGACATAGGAGATGATTTCCCACACATCCAGGAGAAGCCTTGGAACAACACTTGAAGCACAGAAATACAGGAAAATGACAAAACAAAAGACCAAAATGCAATCTCAAACTTCCAGCCCATCCCAAGAAAGCCTAGGAGCCGTGTACATAGAAGAAAATATATGCCATACACCTGAAATACCTGAAATAATAGCAACTGAAATAAACAAGCAACTCCGGGACGCTTTAAAGGAAATAATCTCCCAGGTAAAAGAAGAAATGACAAAAGTAATGAAAGAGACACTGAACACATCTAAAGAAGACACAGTTAAAAAAATTAGCGGAATGAAACAAAAAGATAGAATCCCTGGATGAATAATGTAAGAAACAAACAGGATACATGAAACAGATTTAAAGAGATATACATGAAATAAAAAAATTCCATTGAAAGTTGTAAAAACCACCTCAATGAAAGTGAAGATAGAATTTCAGACCTCGAAGACAAGATTGCAGCTAGTGAACAGGAAACGAAAGATCTTTTAAAAATAACAAGGACTCAGGAAATAACAATTCAACAGCTGCAAGATGATGCAAAGAAAAATGTTTTAGTTCAATTCTATTATACCTGATGATATAGGCAATTCTTTTTAAGGTAGCAAGGGGCATTACGGTAACCATTGTTGATTACATTGTATTCTGTTTTTACATCATGCACTATGTCCATCCTTTGTTTTGACTGACTCTGCCTTGTTTTGTCACATTTGGTTTTATTCTCTTCCAAAAAAAGTAATAAGAACTGTGGGAGTAATAAAATCCAAAATGTGTAAATGTTATTGTAAAAAAGAGAGGAAAAGAAAGTGCTCTAAAGGACACAACTGCAAGTGTGTTTAGGTGTGTAAGATAGATGACCATATTACTAAGTTTTTGTTGGATCATTGAACACAACTGTTTGCAGTTTCACTGTTTGAGTGTCCACTTTGTAACTTGATTAACTATTTTTAAGATGACAATATGTAATCTATTTACTAGTGATTCCTTACTGTTCATTTTTTCTGAAATTCTGTATAACTTGTATCCTTTTTCTGCTTTTTTTCTTTTCTCCTTAAATAAAATTTAAAAAAATATAAAAAATAAAAAAAGAACTCATTTGTCTGAGGGACAGTTCACTAAGATTTTTTCCCTTAATTAAAAGGATAAAAATAAAAAAGTAAATAATAAAAAAGGAGATTGAGATAAAAGAGGGCATAACAACAAAACAGCGCAGGTCAAAACATAACCATTTAAGCAAAATAGTGTTTCACCACAAGATAATCCCAACATAAAAGTAGTTACCATAGTGTCTCTTTCCTTGAAATCTTTGAGTATAACTTCGTGTACTGTAGCACCATACATATCAAGACAATGTAAAATCGTTCAAGGGAATGACAGTATTACAGGGTATTTAGAATCAACTAACAGAAAATGAACAATGGTTTCTGTATAATCTCCTTGCCTATAAAAGTTTTTGTTTATATTATCACATATAATAAAATCCAATAAGATACAACATGTTAAGACCGATGGAGACAGAAGAACAAAAGCTTGATGGGACTTCAAAACAAGATGATATTAAATCATCACTAGCTATTATGATGTCTTGTTTTCTCCAAAAAAGCTATTCCTACCATCCAACCTTCTCTGCCTCATTTCTGTTGAGCTCTTTTTTTGTCATTTGTTGTCAGTTTGTCTTCTTCATTTTGCTTTCTGCTCCATTTGTTGTGGCCTCTCTGCCACTGTTTCTGGAATCTTGGTATTTTTCTTTTTTAGAATATCCTGCAGTATTCTCTGTAGAGTTGAATTGGTGGTTGCAAATTCCCCTAGTTCCTCTTTATCCTGGAAGCCCCTTGTTTTTCCATCAATTTCTAGGGACAGTTGTGCAGGATATATCAATCTTAGCTGGAGGTTATTATCTTTCAAAGCTTGAATTATTTCCCCCCATGCTCTTCGTGATTTGATGGTTTGTGCTGAGAAGTCTGCTGTAATTCTGATGGGTGTTCTCTTGTAATTGACCTGTTTCTTTTCTCTGACGGCTTTTAGTATTCTGTTCTTGTATTGGATTTCTGGAATTTGATTATTATGTGCCTGGGTATAGCTCTATTTGGGTTGTAGGTGGCTGGGGTCCTGTATGCCTCGTACATCTGAGTATCTTTACCTTTTGCTAAGTTAGGGAAATTCTCCTGGATTATTTCTGTGAATAGCTTTTGTAGTTCATTTGTTTGTGTTCCTACTTCTTCTTTTATGTTCTTAATTCTTAAGTTATAGATCCTCTTATCATCTTCTAGCCTTTGTATTATTGCTGTTTGTTTCTTTGTTATTTTTAAGAAATTTTTCATTTCATGCTCCCACCTTATAAATCTGTCCTCCAGTTCAGATAATCTATCCTTAGTTTCTTTCAAACTGTTATGCCAGCTTTCAATAGAGTTTTTGGTTTCTTGGTAATCTCTTTGAACCTGCTTCATGCATTCTGTTTTCTCTATTTTCTCCATCAAACAATTTTCCCCTTTTTTTCTGTTCTTCCATTCCACCATCTGGTTTTTTCTTGGGCATTGCTTAGCATTTCTCTAACTATTCTACTTATGTCTTGCTTTAGTTCATTAAATACTTCACTTTTGAACTCATCTATGAAGTCCCGGAGATATTGCTTTATGTCTATTGGTGCCGTGTCTGATATTGCCTGTTTTCTGTCCTCATTCCCCTTTGCATTTACCTTTCCTGGATCAGTGTTCTCAGCATTGGGGATTGAAGACCCTTTCTTGTTGCTCCCTCTTCCCATACTTTTGTCCCTTCCATACAAGTGAATATAGGAAGCCCAGTTTTTTTTCTCTTTGTCTGTTTCAGCTTGCTTGAATTGCGCCTGCTAGGTGTTCCCACCCACTGCAGTGTACTAGGGAGACACAGATCTGGGCAGCCTCTGCTGGGCCCTCCCTTCCAGATCAACCTAGTGAAGCTTCACTGCTAGGGTGCACCGCCAGGCGCTGGGACCTGATTTGGGCTAGCCTACTGGGTCTTAGTCCACAGCATCACCTAGGCCAAGCGCTCCCCACCAGTCCTGCTTGAGAGGGGTATATGCGACTAAAGTCACTGCAGCGTCCTGTTCCGGCTAGTCTGCCCTGTCCCAGAATGTTCTCTGTTGGAGCCTCCTAGTCTATGGATGAGTCCCCGTTCCTCTCACTCACTGCAGGTCGATGCAGGGCTCCCCACCAGTCCCACTCTCAACTCCATTTGGTTTGTCGATTCCCGCTCACAGAGCTTTCGCGCGTCTCTCTCCCTGTTTTGCCAATTTGGACGCAGCAGCAGCGGCAGGAAACTCAAATCACGGCTTCCAGTGGCGCGGGTTCCAGCTTCCACCCTGAGATTTTATCTGTTCCTGTTATAGCACTGGGATTGCATTTCCAGTTGGTTTCTCTCAGCTTAGTTCGTGCTTGGGTCGCAGGGTATATCTCCCCTTGCTTAGGACTCCTCACACAGCACCATTCCTGGATTCTAAGCTGGAAATCTCAGAGAGCCTCTGTCGCTGCTGTTATCTGTCTGCCATGTTCTCCCAGACAAATGAGTTCTGTCTTAAACATACAAAGAATTTTAAAAAATCGAACACAAAATTCAAAGACCCAATCCAAAAATGGGCATCTGAGATGAATACACAGTTCTCAGCTGAAGAAATACAAATGGCAAATAAATACATGAAAAAATGTTCATCATCATTAGTCATTAGAGAAATGCAAATTAAAACAATACTGAGATTCCATCTCACTCCTAAAAGAATGACCAGGATCAAGAAACCCACCAAGAACAAATGCTGCAGAGGCTGTGGGTAAAAAGGAACCTTCCTGCACTGTTGGTGGGAGTATAGACTGTGCAACCACTGTAGACATCATTCTGGAGATTTCTCAAAAGGCTGGCATTGGAAGTCCCATTTATTCCAGCTATTCCACTTCTAGGTATATTCCCAGAAGAACTGAAAGCATCATACCACAGTGATATATGTGCACCCATGTTTATAGCAGCGCAATTGTAATAGCCAGATCTTGGAAACAACCTACGTGTCCATCAACTGAAGAATGGATAAAAAAGCTGTGATATTTTATACAATGGAGAACTACTCAGCTATAAATAATGAACACTTTGAGATATTTATAAATTAATGGATGCAACTTGAGCCCATACTCATAAGCAAAATAAATCCACATGTATAAATACTGTATAGCCTCCCTAGGGTAAGAAATGGTAAGAGTACATGAAAGTTTATGGTAATCATGATTCACCATTGCATTGCTTTGAAGCCTTATAATGTTTCCATTCAATATTTGGAATATTTTTATCCTATGTTGTTTGATTTTATTATGTTTGATGGTATGAACAGCTATTTTGAAGGAAACAAGGCATTATAATAGCCAGTGCTGATTTAATATCATCTTGTTTTGAAGTCCTACCATACTTTTGTTCTGTTTCCATTGCTTCTATCATGTAGTATCTTATTGGATTTTATCATTTGTGGTAGTGTAAACAAATTTTTTATGGACAGTGGGATAATATAGTAACCATTGTTTGTTTTCTCATTTGGTTTTGAATGCCCTGTAATACTCTCATTCTCTTTAATGATTTTATACTATTTTGTTATGTTTGATACTATTGTATATGAAGGTATGCTAAAATATTTCAAGGAAAGAAACATTATCATAGCTAATGTTATATAGGGTTGTCTTGTGGTGAAATACTGTATTGCTTAAATTGTTCTGTTCTGATCTGCTTTGTTACGTCCTCTTTTATCTTAATCTCTTTAAAATAGAAAAATTTAAAAAAGAAATCTATGACCACTATGATGGTGGTAGGAAGGGGACTTCAAGGAGACTATTAGATCATAAACATGGCAGCTTCACGAATGGTATTAGTCCCCTTATTAAAGATGCCCCAGAGAAGACTCTTGCTCTAACTCTATAAGGACTCATCTAGAGGGCATCATCTATCAACCAGAAAGTGGGCTTTATGAAGACACCAAATTTGCCCGTGATTAGATATCCCAGTCACCAGAACTGTGAGAAACACATTTTCTGTAGCACATAAGGCACTCAGTTTATCTTGTTATAGCATTCTGAAAAAGACAAGAGCAATCATCTCCATACAATGACCCTAGTGGACTGTGACCACATGTGGCCTCTCCACCATGACATTCTTATAAGAATCAATATGGACTCTGTTCCCAGAGTACCTTTCATACCTGACCTACATGCAGATGTCTGCCCCATCCTTCCCCACTTCTTTAATTAGCTCACTACTTCATGGCTCACCCATGGAAATTCTTCTGGCAGGCAATTATGACAGCATTGTTTTGTGTACTCTTGACTTGATTTCACTGCTCTTCCCTTCTGCCTGCCATCACTCACCGTAATAGGGGAGTTCTTTATACCTACTGTGTATGTGGCTAGTGTTTGTTAATGCTTAATTGTGATTTTATGGACAAGGAATGTTTAGATTTTCAATAGAGAGCTAATCACATAGCTACAAGTAAAATCATGAAGCAACTCTAGAATCAGTGACAGAAACTCAGGACCCTCTCTTTCTGTTACCTCCCTCTCTCATATGTTTGTCATCTTATTTGCAGAAAGTGTATGAATTCAGATACTTTAAGTTTATGTCCATGGTTATAACTGGCAATGGCAAGGTGACAAACACTCCCAATGTTCTACCAATAGATTTGAAAATCTTAAAAAATAAATAAATCAAATGAACATATTAGATATTAGAATACAAGCTTTAAAACTTCTAAAGCTTGTACCATTAGACTATAAATAGATTAGGTGTTTTTATGAACAGTTTCTTGGAATTTTGCTTAGACTCCTGAAACCACAAATGTTTCATTGACAGCAGTGTTGCAGGCCCTAACGGGCATTAGATGAACAGACAAAATGGACTGACCACTACTGATCATAAAGTTCTGGGATTCCATAGAAATCGAGGCCTTAAATTTAAGTTGGAGCAGAAATATGACTGTACAGAGATTAAGTAATAGAGAAATTCTTCTTGATCTTTTAATTTCAAGTTATTACATGTTAATCTTTCACCTAATATGCAGGTTTTGAGAATGTTAAAAATTTAACATATTCAGTACATTTTTAAAATTAAACTAGCTCATATCATAAAAGCATAAAAATCTCCCTCTTTCCTATCATCTATCTTTTCTTTTGTCCTTTAAATTACTTATACTTTGGGTTTCTCATATAAGAAAAACCATGCAACATTCTATGTCTGATTTATTTCACTTAATATTATGGTCTTATAAATATCCAACTTGCTAAATTTTCACCTAGTAGGTTCACTTGTGAAGCCATAGCCAGAGAGAAAAGAAGAACCTTTCTTTTCCTCTATGCATCCACTGATCACCAGCCACTCAAAGGCCAAAAGACCATAGACTTTTGCAAGTGACTTTTATATTTACGAAATCATTAAGTGTGTATGTAGTTTGTGAGATCCATAGGTGCATCCAGGGCTGGGGGTTTAGCTCAGCAGCATAAGCGCCTGCCTGGCAAGCGTGAGGTCATGAATTCAGTTTCCAGTCCCAGCCCCCAAAGAAAGGACAGATGCTAGAGATGCAGCCATAAGAAATTTATTTATGAAAATGATATTGATTCCACAATAAATATGTAAGTAACTTTTTAGAAGATGATGTATATATTTATGTAACATTTTTGTCATCAGCATCATACTTTTAAAAAACTAATGGTAAAAACAGCAAAAACACCTTGCCTTTCTGTCCCTGCTTCCTGCAGATTGTGAAAAAGAGCATTTTCCTATCAGAAATAATCTCTGGTTCAACAGAGTGTATTCCCCATCTCTGTCTAAGGGGATCAAGTAGAAATAATTTCCATTCTTCTGTAAAATTAGAGGAAATTGTGTTGTTTTTAAAAATGTGATCTCTTCAACAAATTGAAGAATAAATAGGTTTTGATATTTTACACTAATCAAAACATGGTGATTATCTCTTTTATTATTGCCTATAGATTAGTTTACTCTTTTCTTTTGGTAGTTCCTGTTTGGTTAATGTGTTCACAACTAGTATAGATATAATAGCTCACTGAGAAACATCCCAGGTATACACTTTAACCTCTTAATTATTATTTATTTCTAATACTATCCTGTTCAATCTTATAAGCAAGATGATTTCAGTACTTAAACTAGTTGTATTTAATGTGAGGCCATATTTATCTCCAGCATTAACCTTAATCATTTTGACCTGTGGATTTACAGAGTTGCATTTAATCAGATATTTGCTAGCTCTATTCTATATTTTCTCTTTTTGGGGAAGGTTCATGTATTTGGGAAGTCTACTGACTTTATTAGCAGCTGGAGTTCATTTAGTATACTCCTTATATAGCTTAAAATAGTTAATTTTGGTATAGAGATTATCTGTTATGATTCTTAAGTATAAGAGAAAATGAGAAATAAGTTTTAGTTTGGTCCAAATGGTTAGAGGAAGCTTCAGAATACTCACACTGTGTAATTTCATTTTTATTGTTCATAGTCACTGACATAAATCTTCATTCAGTTCATGTTGATTATGCATATTAACTTTAAACTATCAAGTTATTAAAGTATCTCATAATTCTGAGGATGTTTGTAAATCTTTTCTGCAATATTGGCTTAAGACTTCCCAAGTTATTAATTTCATTTCTTAAGCCCAATTCTTATCTGTGCCAATATAGTCTGAGAAGGAACATATACTCAACAATCAAGTATGTCTATGTACTTTTGTCTGTTTATTTCTTAGGCTTAAAAAAGAGGAAGTAATTGTATACTATAGGAAAACACTCAATGTCCTACCCTGAAATCTTTTAGAGAAATGTTTAAAAATCAGAGTTTCTTTATATTTTTGTGACCTACATGGAATTGTATGAATGGTACTGTGCTGTATCTCATCAATTGTCCATTGAGCTCAGAATTATAAATTTTAAAATGTTATCAGTAGTCATCTGGCTGCTGTTCTAGGAGATTGCTAACAACATTTCTTATTGCCCCAATATATATCTATTGCTGGTGAGTAACTTTTTAAAATTTAAGATTAAAAAGACACAGAAAAGAAAAACAAAAGCAATACAAACAAACAACAAGATACCAAATACAATAACAGCATAGGTTTACTAAACAGTATGATAGGAATTTGACAATGGTTATAATATTGCATACTGTTACCTTCAAAAGAGTTGCTTAGATTAACAGATACAGACATGTAAGATTGATCTAAACATATATTAACTGCTTTTCCCAATAACTAATACAATTAGTAGTATAGTCAATTTAGTTATCATCTATCTATCTGAGCTAAATCCCTAGCTCTGGGGGTATGATTTTTTAAAATTCTTTATATGTTCTAGATAGAAGTCCTTCTTCTGAGGGATACTTGACTAAAATTTTTTTCTCAACTTGTGGTTTTCTTTTTCACTCTGTTGAAGATTTCCTTTGACATGCAAAAACTTTTTAATAAGACAAGATCCTAGTTGTTGATCCTGGGAAATGTTTCTGGTGCAGTTTGATTTTTGTTCATGAATTCTCTGCCTACTTCTATGTGGTCAAGATTTCTACCTACTTTGTCTTCCAGTAGACTTAGTGTTTCTGTTTTAATATTTAGATCTTTAATCCAATTTGGCTTTAGTTTAGTGTATAGTGAATAGGCATAGGTCTAACTTTAGTTTTTGGTATATGGAGAACCAGTTTTTCCAGAGCAATTCATTAGAGAGGCTATGTTTCTTCCAGTGTACATGTTTGGCTCCTTTGTCGAGGATGAGGTGGCTGAGAGTGTTTGTAGTTGTGGCCATATCTTCCAATGTATTACACTGATCTTTAGATCTGTTTTTATTCCAGTGACATGCTGATTTTAGCAAAATAGCTTTGTAATATAATTTCAAGTTAGGGATTGTGATGCTTCCTGCCTTAGTTTTGTTGCCAGAGTTGCCTTGGCTACTCTAGGTCTCTTCTGGTGCTGGTGAGTAATTTTAAAATATCCTTGAGCTTATATAAATCTTCATTCTCAAATAACTCTGCTTAAATAATAGACTTTTCTGTATGTAACTAAATGTTATATTAAGCAAATATTATACTGTTACTTCCTGGAAACTCTTTTTTTGGACTCCTAATTCATAATTTGAGTCATAAAGTAGTGATATTTGTTCCTTTCTGTCTCTCTTTCAAGACTACTACAATCAGGGAAATATGATAAGGAATAGAATTTGTTTCAGATCTATGATTTCACTAAAATAAAAACTTTTGTATAGATCTCTAAAACTCTTTCAATAGACTTTCTCCCTGCAATTCATTATATTATAACCTGCTGAAAACTTTATTTTTACTGACCATATTGAACTACTTTCATTCAAATAATATTCATATTTTATTTTGTTAGAGCTTATTTGTTTGGTGGACTGAGGTTGGGATAAAAAGAACCAAGAGGGATCAACTGCGTTTTCAGAGCTGACATGCTTATATTCTTAATCCAATTGTTTATTCATGCATTTTATGAAACACTTACTTGTGCCACGCACAGATCTGAGCTCTTGAAAATATCAGTGTATTCGTCATGTGTAGTAACTCTATGCAGCAGGTGCCCTACTTTTCCAAAGACAAATCAGAGCACAGGATGGTTAAATTACTGCCCAAGGTCATACCACCATCAAATGGTGGAAGAAGATTAGAACTTGATGGTCTGGCTCCAGAGTCTGTGAGTTTCACTACAGTGCAATTACCCCAGCTTATCTTTTCTAATATGGATAGACGTATGTCGGTATGTCTGTAGCTTCTACAAAAAAGCAAGCAAAATCTTGGGAGTATAAATCCTGGGGGTATAAAGTATTACCCACTTGACAGAACATATTTATAAGGCAAGCAAAGAGGCATTGTAAATGCAAAAAATGTTTTATTTTCTGATTTGTAACTGGAAAAGATTTTATACATCTTTAGCCTTTCAAAATGCTTTCAATGCATTTCAGCAGGGACTGAAAGTCAGAAAAATAAAACTGATGAGATTATGCCAATTGTGTTAATGTCACCTACATTTAGACAGAAGGAGCTTAACTTACATGGCCTAGAAGTGATAAAGATGGCAGGTGACTTAAGTTCATTACATAATAGACTGCATCTATCCTCGCCATTCCTTTTCTTTTAAACATTTTGTCTTTTCTTTTGTGATGGACTAATTAGGAAAACTTAATTAAATAGTGATACATATCGTTCCATTCTTGTTATGAGGAAATATTCCACTGAAATTATGGCTATCAAAAAGAATTCTCACCATAGTTTTGGATTAGGGGGAATTTTGGCCAAATTTCACTGACTTATTGGTAAGTGTACATGGATATCTGTCTGTCTGTCTATCTATCTATCTATCTATCTATCTATCTATCTATCTATCTACCATCTGTCTATCATCTATGGTACTGGGAACTTAACCTAGGGCCTAAGGCCTTCTTTGAATGGAGTTATATGTTTATATTGAAATTTTGTGGTTTTTTTCTTTTTAAAAATTACTTGTTGTCCAAAGATATCTCCATATTTTTAATAATGTTGGCTAGGTTTCAAATCAGATATTTGACTTACGTTCTTCTGTTTAAATAGTTTGTTCTTTAAAATTAAACAACATGCCATATGATTCATGTATTAAAATCTTTTGAACTTACCTCTGCTGTGAAGGGGAAAGCTTTTCCATAGACACATGTTAATATATACAAGGGAGGTTTGTAGAAAAAAATCCACTGGAATCATGACCAGAGACTTTGGTTCAGATTTAAAGTCAGCAATGTGACAGCTGGTATTATTTACTCTTGGTCACAGTCACATTATCTACTCTTGGTCAGGGGTTACTCTACATTGTGGGCTTTAAAGTATACCATAGTACACACCCCATTTACCTCATGGGGCTATTGTGTAAATCAAAAGGAACTATGTATGTGATGCTTCTGTACAGCTGTCTACCAAAAACATGCAAATGTAAATGTATACTTCTTGTGTACATGAGTGACTTTTAAATGGTGCAGAGAAGCCCATAAGAATAAAATAATGAAGATGAGAATGACAGGAGCGGGTGTGGGTGCAGGGAAGGTGGAATGAGGAAGAAGACAGAGTGCAGCCTTGGGTTTTATGCCCCTGTGTGGGGGCAGGAGTATAGCAGCTTTTTTTTGTCCGCAGAGCCTAGGTTTTGTTCTATTGTTTCTCCCTTATTACTCAGGCAGAGCAAACGTTGTGCCTGATTTCTCTGAACCAAGAATGGTAACATCCTGTTCTCCCGAGACTGAACAAGGAGATCTAAATAGAAAGTCTACTGAAGGTTTCTGGGAAAATGTTCCTTGGTCTGTAGATGGAATTCCTGGAAAAGACAGACACAGACACCCCTGAAATTTTTTTTTTTCTGGCTTCCATTTTGACACTGACTTAAAGATGCAGCCAACAAATTCAGAAAGAGGAACAGGAAACTCATTGACTATAGTTAGAGAGCCCTAGTCCAGACTCTTTGAGAAAAACGCCCAGATTTTTTGAGCTATATTTTTCTTTTACGTAAACCTAAGAAGACTTACCGATTCAACACTAGTCATCCTGTTTTTGGTTAGGTTGTTTATAATGTTTGAGAAGTAAAAACTAAAGCTAGTTAATTAATATTCTGAAGAAATGCAACATTGGCTAGGTGTATACTTTTCTGGTGGGTCCTCAGAAGCGCTCTGTGTATGATGGCCTGGAAATGCTGGAGACGACATCCTGAGCTGGATGCAGAGGATCGCCCTCTCTCACCCTGAGCCTCTTGTTGACCACCGACAACCACCACCAGCAACAAATGCTAGGAATCACTCAGTGCTCTTTGGACTTGGCATTGTACGTAACGACCCACATTGCTCAATATTCAGCCAAGCCAAAGATATGTCCCTGTCTGCTTTGTGAAAAAAAAAAAAAAGGGAATTTGAAAAAGACATGTACTGGGATGCAAGGCCTAAATCCTGGGAAACAAGGACAGAAAGTGATGCTGAGTCTGCTTTGAACTGAACACAGAAAATACCTAGGTCCAGAGGTATATTTGAGATTCTCCTGTGAGAGTCTTTGTGGCTCGTCCTCAGTGTATAAATGATGCACAGAGCATACTGTGTGAGAATTAAACACGTTATGATATATCATCTATTATATTACCATATTCCCAAAATGTAGATATAAAGAATTAACTAGAGAAATGTTCACCAAAAATTGTCTAGGACTACCTGGATGAATCTCCTTGAATAAAGAGCAGTTATCTCCATCTTGCCTAAACCTGGCTCTCTCTCCACAGACTGATATGTACAGAGCTGGCTAGGTCATTTCTCGCTCCCTTCAAGTGGCTTTAAGTGATGTAAATAGGGCTGGCTGTGGTGCTGACACATAATCTTTGAAGCCAGGTGACAGTTACTGTTTCCTCACCTGTGATTCCCCAAGGACATGGTTGAGCTGGGCAGGATGAAGAGCCGCTGCTCCATGGCTGTCAATTTGGATCAAGCCTTGTGGTAAGAGGCTATGACTTCCTAGGGCAGAGAAGTTTATACATCAAAGCTGAAGCACGGACTCCAAAACATTAAATGTTACCTCAATTGTGTTATATAGATTGGTCTTTTTTCATGTGCTTCTTTCTGCGTATTGCAGAGGTGACTTCAGGCTTCCTACCTAGCCCAGCTCACAGTGCTTCCTGAATTTCCCACCATTCTCACAGTCACTCATCTGCAAGCTGTTCTGTTCTTCACAAATTAATAAAATTTGGGTTGGGACCTGAGTCGAGGCCTTTGTTTTGATGAACCTTCATCCTGGTCAGACTTAGCACCTTTTGGCTCCCCATAACTATAAATATGTCTTAGTATCTTTATTCTTGCCATGGGTTGCACTGGAAGTGGCAACTTGTAATTAACTTATTGAAATTCCAGTCATATTTCCATAGGATTACAAATATAAACTTCCCAGATCAAGGTGAGGACCAGGAAGGGCTCCCTATAAAAATAGTAAGTATCCTTAGCTTTGGAATGGAAAGAGTGGTGATATTTTAAATTATTTTTTCTTCTTGGTATTTTAAAAATATATTTGGATTTTTAAAATGAATGCATGCTACTTTTATAAAACTCATAGTATCCTTTTAAAAATTGAATAATTTATGAAGACTTAATTGTTCGATTTAGCATTCTTACTCCTTTAGAGACTTTTTTTTTGACAATAGATTTGGGAAATAGCCAGTAGGCTGTTCAGAATATTTATAGCTTCAAATACTAAAACTATATAATTTGGGAATATGATAATTTTTGTCTTTTACTTCTTCATCATGGGAGGAGGTACATTGTTCTAATGAAATCCAAAGCAGTATCATATTATTAGGAAAAGCCAGCAGTTATTGATGATCAAGATACAATACAAAATCCATCTCGTTGATCTTAAATATCTAGATGACTGGGAAGAATTCCAATTTATTTGCCAAATTGAGAGATTTATTACCTTAAAGCAATATTTTTTCCTCTGTGCTCAAAGCTTAGCATTTGTGATAATTTATTTTAAAAAATTAACACATAAATATAATGTCAAGCTTTTTTGTTGATAGTCCATTCATCTTGATGTATTTTTGCTTGTGTCATGAACACAGGTGTGCTGTAAATTTAGATGACATCTTTGAAAAATTCTAATCATGATGGGAAATAAAAAACTGGCTCATCTTCTGATCTATTTGCCCCACAATTATCTGTGATCTCTGGATGATGCCACCTCCTATTTCCGTTTCTCCATGCTCACCTGTATTTTGTAGAAGAATAATTATTTTGCAGAGAGGCTGGCCGAGTTTAAGCCTAGCTTGATAACTACCAGTTCTGTAATCATGGGCAACCCACTTAATTTTGTTAGGCCTCCCTGTAAACTCCATCACACTCTTGTGTGACACTATTTTAAGGTTGATGATATACATATTTTACCTGCACCAGTATGTGTGATCAACGAGTAATAGCTATTATTCTTGCCAAAAATATCTAACTAACAGAATATTGTTTTAAAAACCAAGGAACTAAAACTGAGCAAACCGCTTATTTTTAGACAATGAAGAATATATCACATAGGGCACAAATAGCCATCTTATTGAAGCAGGTAGATATCTAGACTAATGTTTTACTTAGAAGAAGAGTATGAGGGCAAACATGAGAAGATGGCAGAGGATGTGATCTCATGTAAGAGTAAATCATCTTTCCATTTTTCACTGAACAGTGCTGTTATAACTTATTTATTGATAAGACTTTGGATTTTACTTTGTTTCAGAGCAAATGAAACCATGACTTAGATCTCACAATTTATGTACTTGATTTTGAGTCATCTTGTGTTTGAGACAATTGTGTCTTTTGTTTCCCCTTTGGGATAGAGTATCTTTACCCCGCAGGCTAGGCTGGGCCTGGTCAATAACTAACCTATGGTAGGAACTCAGGATTAGTCAGCATTCTGTTGCTAGAATATGATACCCAACACCCATAATGTAAAGAAAGAAAGGCTTAATTTAGCTCGTGGTTTGGGGGATTCAGACTATAGTTCTCTGTCTCCAAAGCAGAAGCACTGGGGCAGAAGGACAGGGCAGAGCAAAGTGGCTTAGCTCATGGTGGCTGGGGAGGGGAGCAGGCGAGCAGCACCTGAGAGGAATGGGTGAGAGACCCACACAGTGTCCAAAGCCACACCTCTGTGACCCACCCAGACACTTCTAGGAGTGTGCTTACTAATCTGCTTGGCATTTCTAAATCCAATGCAGTAAACATTCCAAGATTAATGGTCTTAAAACCCCTTTCTGGTACTTATTTGATACACACATCAGAGTCTTAGAAACCCCTCTACCTGCCCAACCTTTGTACGATATTGACTCATTTTTCTTCAGTTTTTTCCAGCACCAACCATCATTCTTTTCAACATGATATTCCATGAGTTTCTTCTGTAGTTTCCATCAAGCCTCAAACTGGGCAACCACTCAATTCAAGTTACTGTCTAGAAATTAAAGGGTGAGAAGTAGCTCCAGCAGCATTTGAAAGTCAAAAGACAGCTCTCCCCCACTTCCACGAGCTTCACTGTGTCCTAAGACTTCCTCTCAGGAGACCCCTCCTCTGAGAGATCTTCCCTGTCTTTCTTGCCTCATCCCTTATTTGCTTCTCCCTTTCTATATTCCCACATCACTCCACGCCTCGCTTCACCACACCTAGTATGATGCTCTATAACGTATTTACAGAACCACTGGATCACGAGTTCCTTGAGGATAAAGACTGAGTGTGCCTTTTTGGTATTTGTGTTTTCAATAACTAGAAGATAGCCCTGCACACTGAGTAAGACAATAATGCTACAGCAACTCAATTAACGTGGAGTCATTCTTATCTGCACTTCTCAGTGCTGCCCTCGTGTGGTCGAGACTGCAGACAGTTATTGAAAGGAAGCGGATGACTTCTTTTTAAATTTTGTTTTTTATTGGTACATTTAAAAAAAATTTTATTTAAGGAGAAAAAGAAAGAAAGCAGAAAAAGGGTACAAGTTATACAGAATTTCAGAAAAAAAAATAAACAGTAGGAAATCACTAGTTAATGGATTACATATTGTCATCTTAGAAATATTTGTTCAAGTTACAAAATTAAAGCTTATATAGTGGACGTTCAAACAGTGAGACCAAACAGTTCTGTTCAATGATCCAACAAATCTCAGTAATATCATTGTCTATCTTATACACTTAAATATACATGCAGTTATATCGTTTAGACCACTTTCTTTTCCTTTCTTTTGTAACAATGACTATTACACATTTTGGGTTTTATTGCTCCCATAGTTCTTATTACTTTTTTTGGAAGAGAGTAAAACCAAATGTGACATAACAGAACAGAGTCGGTCAAATCAAAAGGGTGGACATAATAGATAATGTAGAAACATAATACAAGGTGATCAACAATGGTTACCATAATGCCTTCCGCTATCTCTAATAGAATTGCCTATATCATCAGTTATAATAAAATTGAACAAAACAGTAAAGAATGAAACCAACAAAACCAAAACATTGGAGACATTACAGGTCTTCAAAAGTAGATAATAGTCAACCAGAATGGGCGTCATAGTGAATCTCACTATCTTCACAGCTGTTGCCTAAACTTTCGAACCTGATACTATCACACAAAACAGAATAGAGGAACATCAGTCAAAACAAGATGGTGAGAGAAATACAGGGCTTCAAATCAAGTTAATAGTAAATCACAGTGGGTTACTATAATATATCCTGCTTTTTAAAAATTATTTTTCCCTTAATTAAAAGGATAAAAATAAAAAAGTAAATAATAAAATGGAGATTGAGATAAAAGAGGGCACAACAACAAAACAGCGCAGATCAAAACATAACAATTTAAGCAAAATAGTGTTTCACCACAAGATAATCCCAACATAAAAGTAGTTACCATATTTTCTCTTTCCTTGAAATCTTTGAGTATAACTTCGTATACTGTAGCATCAAATATATCAAAACAATATAAAACCATTCAAGAGAATGACAGTATGACAGGATTTAGAATCAACTAACAGAAAATGAACAATGGTTTCTGTATAATCTCCTTGTTTATAAAAGTTTTTGTTTATACTATCACATATATTAAAATCCAGTAAGATACAACATGTTAAGACCAATGGAGACAGAAGAACAAAAGCTTGATGAGACTTCAAAACAAGATGATACTAAATCAGCATTACCTATTATGACATCATTTTCTCCAAAATAGCTGTTCCTGTCATCCAATCTTTTCTGCCTCATTTCTGTTGAGCTCTTTTTCTGTCATTAGTTGTCAGTTTGTCTTCTTCACTTTGTTTTCTGCTCCATTCATTGTGGCCTCTCTGCCACTATTTCTGGATTCTTTGTATTTTTCTCTTTTAGAATATCCTGCAGTATTCTCTGTAGAGTTGAATTGGTGGTTGCATATTCCCCTCGTTCCTCTTTATGCTGGAAGTACCTTGTTTTTCCATCAATTTCTAGGGATAGTTGTGCAGGATATATCAATCTTGGCTGGAGATTATTATCTTTCAAAGCTTGAATTATTTCCCCCCATGCTCTTCGTGATTTGATGGTTTGTGCCGAGAAATCTGCTGTAATTCTGATGAGTGTTCCCTTGTAAGTGATCTGTTTCTTGTCTCTGACGGCTTTTAATATTCTGTTCTTATATTGGATTTCTGGAATTTGATTATTATATGCCAGGGTGTAGCTCTGTTTGGGTTGTAGGTGGCTGGGGTCCTGAATGCTTCATACATCTGAGTATCTTTACCTTTTGCTAAATTAGGAAAATTCTCCTGGATTATTTCTGCGAGTAGCTTTTGTAGTTCATTTGTTTGTGTCCCTACCTCTTCTTTTATATTCTTAATTCTTAAGTTATAGATTGTTTTATCATCTTCTAGTCTTTGTATTATTGCTGTTTGTTTCTTTGTTATTTTTAGGAAGTTTTTCATTTCATGCTCCCATATTACAAATCTGTCCTCCAGTTCAGATAATCTATCCTTAGTTTCTTTCAAGCTCTTATGCCAGCTTTCGATAGAGTTTTTAGTTTCCTGGTAATCTCTTTGAACCTGCTTTACGTATTCTATGCTTTCTCTATTTTCTCCATCAAACAATTCTCCCCTCTTTTTCTGTTCTTCCATTCTACCATCTGTTTTTTCTTGCATGGTGTTTAGCATTTCTCTAACTATTCTGCTTATTTCTAGCTTCAGGTCCTTAATAACTTCATTCCTGAACTCGTCTATGAGGCTCTGGAGATAGCGCTTTATGTCTATTGGTGCCGTGTCTGCTATTGCCTGTTTCTCAGGATTGGGGGCTGAGAGGCCTTTCTTGTTGCTCCCTCTTCCCATATTCTTTGTTCCTTATATATGCAAGCGTATATACGAGGCCCAGCTTCCTTCCCTGTTGGCCACAGTCTGATTGAATTGTGCCGGCTAGGTGTTCCCGCCCAATGCAGTGCACCAGGGAGTTATGGACCAGGCAGCCACTGTGGGGCCTGCCCCTCCAGGTCACCTTCAGGTGCTGGGACCTGGGTTGTGCTAGCCTACTGGGTCTCAGCCAGCAGTGTCACGTAAGCTAGGCACTGCTCACCAATCCCGCTTGAGAGGGGGATATGTGACTGAAGTCACTACAGTGCCCTGTTCCGGCAAGTCTGCCTGGTCCCAGAATGTCCTCTGTTGGAGCCTCCTATACTATAGAAGAGTCCCAGTTTCTCTCACTCACCGCAGGTTGATGCTCGGCTCCCTGCCCATCCCACTCTCAACTCTGTTCTCTGTTCTCAGAGCTTCCGCGCATCTCTCTCCCTGCCAAGCCTACTCAGACACAGCCGTGGTGGCAGGAAACCCAAATTGTGGCTTCCAATGGCATGGGCTCCAGCTTCCATGCTGAGGCTTTATCTGTTCCTGTTATAGCACCAGGATTGCATTCCCAGTTGGTTTCTCTCAGCTCAGTTCATTTTTGGGTCAGCAGGGCATATCTCCTCTTGCTTAGGATTCCTCATTCCGCACCATTCCCAGATTCTAAGCTGGGTCTTTCAGAGAGCCTCTGTAGCTGATGCTATCTGTCCGCCATGTTCTCCTGGAAGTCTATTGGTACATGTTTGCAATACATACTGATTACATTTCCCAAAGGAAGTCGGTACATGTGCATACACATTTTAATTATTTTTGTCTTCCTTTGTCTCCCTTCTCCTCACTCCATCTCTAGATCTCATTTGCAAGTGATCTGTTTCTCTGATTCCCATTATCCATACTTTATTTTACTCTTCAAATTACTTATATTTTGCGTTTGTTTTACAAGGAAAACTATACGTACAGTGTTTAAGTTTGTGTGTATGTGATTTACTTTACTTAATACTATGGTCTCAAGGTGGATCAGTTTCCTAATTTATGATTAAAATTTATCCTTCATCATGGTTGACAGTAGTCTTTATTTATCTGTTGATGGACATATAGACCTCTTGTAGGATTTAGCTGTTATGTGCTGTGCTGCTATAAACATGATTATGCATCTGTAATTGTGATATGAGATTTTTAACATTTTTTTGGGAAAGATGCTTAGAAGGAAAGCGGCTGGGTGAATAGAGTTTCTGGTTTTAGTTTTTGAGGAATCTCCATAAGGATACCCACAGTGGCTGTACTACTTTATATTCCCACCAACAATGTATAAGGATTTGTTTGCTCCATAGCATTTGTTAGTTTGATTTCTGGATAGTTATTTCTGGAATACAATGGAATCTCAATGTTGTTTTAATCTGTGTTTCTCTAATGGTCAGAGATTTTCAACATCTCATCATGTATTTATTGGCCATTTGTACTTCTTTAGAGAAGTGTTTATTTCAGTTGCTCATATTTTTTTTTGAGCCTTTTCACTCAAGGAGATTGATTTTTTTTAGTTCCTTGTATTTTGTTTATTAATTCTTTGTTCAAGGAGTAGCTGTCAAATTTCTCTCCTTTGCTGTGATTTGTCTCTTCACTCTATTGGGTTGTTTCCTTTGCCATGTAGAAGCTTCTAAGCCTGATGATGCAGTCCCATTTGTTGATTCTTGATTGATATTATTTCTTGTACAAATGGAATTATGTTCAAAAAGTCTTTACTTATGTCTATGTTTTCAGGAGTTTTACTTATTTTATCTTCTAGTAGATAAATGTTTCTGTTTAAATGACTCAGTCATTGATCCATTTTGATGTTATCATGGTACATAATGATGGATACGGATTCAGGTTCAGCCTTCTGCATGTATAACCAGTTTTTCCAGCACTGTTTGTTAGAAAGGCTATCTTTCCTCCAGCAGGTGAAGGGAGAATTTATTGTCACACCTGAGACGCTTTCTAGACAAATCATAAACCAGAACAAGTGCTTCTAGGCCCTATTCCAGGTAAACTATACTTGGTCACCATAATCACAGCACATAATGAAGATAGTGGCAGCGATTAACCAATGAATTATTCCAGCTCAAACAATAATTTCCAGTAAGGGAGGCACTGGGGAAGAACAGGGATAATCCAGCTAAGGTTTACTGGTTGAATATACCAGAACCAAGTCTGGATACTTGGACCAAAGGAGATCAGTAGATAGTAAGATAGATGGAAGATAGTAGGAGTTCACAGAATGGAGAATGAGGTAGAAGACCTAGATGTGGACAGGGTAGAAGCCTTCGGGATGATGCAGCAGTATAGGCTCATCCAGTTGTGGAATGACAGATAAACTCCTCTGTTTTGGGGCTCAGTTCTCAATTTACAGAGAGAAAATATCCCCCTGTCTTACTTGAATCAGTATATTTGTTTGACAGCCCACTAGACTTTATGCAAGAGAGAGAAGAGATTTCTTCAAAGGGAAATCAACATGTTGTAAACTCATTTCCTTCCTTTGTTTGTCTCTCTGGAAATACCCTTAGCACTCTAGTTGTGAGCAACCCTAACAATGAAACACCAACTTAAACCCATTTTGCTTATTTACTATTTCTTAATACTTTTGTCTGTCAAACTTCTTGAAATTTCATGAACTTTATTTCCCAGTCATTTTCAAGGTGCTTCAATACTACTTCTATTGTCACAAATCAAACAACTTCTTTTTGTTGAAACAGTCAGTAATATCTTGGCTCAATCATTTATTTGGATATTAGTTGATTCTTAGTTTACCAAATATAGTGAATCTTAGTAACAACTGGTGCTGTTAATCACTTGGTTCATAATGATAAATGATATCATCATAAATAATAATGATATAAAAAACCCAATAGTATAAAGTTTTGAGTATGACCTTAAGCAAAAGGACAAGTGCTTTCCTCTGAGGAGCAGCTTATAGTGTTACCAAATTGAGCATATTGTTGAACAATTAAAATCAACAATGTATCTTTTTGCTCCATAAATGATTATGGTTTGTGTGTGTATCATCAGATGATTATATTTCAGAATAAATACAGTTGATTAAGTTAAAATACACAAATGGAAAGTGAAAATTATGCAAATTTCCTTTGTTATGCTTGTGCTTTTATTTTTGTAAGAAGAAAATATTCTTCATGGAAATGTATGAGTTGACATTATAGTCTAATCATACTTTATCATGTAAATGTATATTTACAATATTTTTAAAAGGCAGGTTATGTAACTAATTTTAGGGATATACAAAATTGTAGATTATTTACCAGCCTGAAAAGTATACATTTAGGAACAAATTGAAAAGCTGTCTTCAAATGAGAGACCCTAAATGCTCATCCTACTTGAAAGTGTTGATCACACCAGTGTATGCTTTATTTAGACAAAATATTCAGTGGAATTTCTTATACCATAGAATCTAAATGTGCAAAACAGCTGCAAACTTTTAGTGTTAAATTTAATCATTATTTGAAATTTCTTATGTGATATTTCTTTAAAATAATCAGTCTTTTTCTTGGACACGTTTCTCGGATTTCTTTTGTTTATTATAGAGAAAATATTTACTCATTATGGGAAGAACATATAGAGAGTCAAATTCTACTGAACTTTACCTATCCAGAGTCTCACCTATAGGTTTAATTTTTCTTTTTTATAATTAAGATTATTGGTAAAATTTAGATATGCATAATGACCACATTCATCATAGAGAATTTTTGCCTGTACATGATATACTTAATTCCTCTTTTTTCTTCATTCCCCTACCATCTTCAACCACTCTTCGCTTCCTTATTCACAAGTTTTGTTTCCATTTATCTTTTTAAATCTTTTTTTCTTTTCCCTTCCACCCCCATTCTTCTTTCCCTTTGAACAATTAGTTTCTATTTCACAATATTTATTACATATTTGATTCTTGTTTACACTTTGAACTTCTCACACCAGAGAGACAATGATATATTTACACATATGTGTCCAATTTATTTCATTAATACCTGTACACTTCCTGTACTCCTGATGACTCTATCTCCAGAGATACTTGGAAGGCTGGACAAACAGGAGAGTAGCAAGTTGTGCAAACCTAGGCTTCCACTTTTCTCCCCAAGATATTGGATCCCTTTGCAGAATGGCTGAGTTCCCTTCAAAATTAATTTGCATTAGCTGATGGTTGTGAGATAGAAGAGGCCTAGTATTCATAGCCGGCCAGTCTGTAGGACTCTTTAAAGGAAGTGAGGAGCAATGATAGATAAAGAATCCCCAACTTTGTCCTAGGAAGAAAATTTCTAACGAACATTCCAAGAATTGTCCAAAAGGTTTTCAAGAAAATCTATTGTTATTGTCAGGGAGAGCTATAAACAATTTCATTATCTGCTATGAAATGAGACAGGACTGCAACCTCACTTCATGGTTGTTGTACTTAGGACTTTGGGTGTGATTATGAGAAGCTATGGAACAGAAGTTTTGGCTAGAGGTGGGCAAAGAGCTGGTTGAGGTGTTTTCTCATGAAGTCTAAAGGGGTATGGTTTACAATACCCTTCTTGTCTTTACCCAAATTTAAACACCAACTAAGAGACAGATGAAGGAGGCAGATACAGAAGAAGGTAGTTTCTTAGATAATCATCATCTTCCTATTTTACCTGCACACTAAAACAAACAAACACTTAACCACAAAGTCATGATAGGTTGGTTGCAGTGACTAATTGCTTGATCTTCTTGGTGGGGTTTGCCCTTAAGAATCATAACACACAGAGCTAATACATGCTTTGCAAAAGCAACTGGTTTCCACTGCTAAAGAGAAGGGACAGAGCTGATTTCTCCAACCTTTTCCTGGAATTCCATGGGAGGAAAAAACGCAGAAGATTCAGAGTTGTTCTATTTTTTTTTTGGTACTGAAGATTGAACTCATGGCCTCACTTTTGCCACATAGGCACTTATGATGCTGAGCTAAATCCCAGGCCCAAAGAGTTTTCATTATGGAAGGTCTCTTTTTGAGAAAGAGGAGAAAAAGAAAGTTCTCTTTAGCAAGACTTGCATCACTGACAGTGGAGAAACGCATGACCATAGACCATTAGTCTTTGTTCATTTCCATGCTAAATACAAAGGACTATGAGACTGAAAAGAAATGCAACACAGGGTTTCCAACCTCAGAGGATTACAACCCAGCTTGAGTAACAGCATATGTGGAAGTTTAGGTAACAACGTTAGCGTATCATATTATTAACTGCTCGGATGAAAGAAACGGGGAGAGGCTGAACAACTCAGAGATGGCAAAGGGCATGCCCTATATCAGTGAAATTGGGTATTTTGGAGCAGGGAACTCTGAAGAAGATGGGTGGAACTTGTAAATGAAGAAGTACAAATTTGAAGGGACTCCATGGACCTCTGAATACAAGCACACATATGTGAGTGTGTACTTGTGCAAGAGATGGAAGGAACAGTGCATGGACTGTCCTGGCTGTATTGGAAGGTTATGGTGGTGGACATAAGTAATCTGGGCTGCCTTACACACTGTCATACCATTTATGGTGGACAATCACTAGTGATGGAGTGGTTGCCTATGTCCTTCTTTTTGCTATCCTTGCAGGTTGATGTTATAGTTTATATCCAGGTGTCCTCTCAGTCTCATACAATTATAGTGGAGCTGACTTTATGTACATGAAGAATGAAAGAGTTGTGGGGTAAGGGAGGCTTCCAGCCAGCTTTCTACATGTCTGGGAGGCCAGGCAAAGTGCTCTTGAGAGTACAGTGAATGAAACCCAAAGTGTAGTGGAGATCCCAAAAGTTGAAGTCAGAATGTGGAACATCTGAGGAAGGCAGCAAGCAATGAGCAAAATCAGCCCAAGAGAAGTCACGAGGGTTACAAACACTGGTAGTATCCTAGGATTGGGACTTCCCGAGTCATCTGGTGCTTACATCTCATCATGTCTTGCTCCTGGGTGCTGGACAGGCACTACATGACTTAATATTTGCACTACTGAGTTTTTATCTTGTTTTGGCCCTGTTCCTGTCTAACCCCCTATTTCTCCCTTTTGGAATGGAAATGTTTACCCTATGCTTTTGTATGTTGTTAGTGTTTAACTTTTTTTTTTTTGAGTTTTATAAGGGTCACAGCTAAGAGTTTGCCTTAAATCTCAGAGGAGACTTTGAACTGGAGTTTTTCAGAAATGCTGAAACTGTTAAGACTTTGGCAATTCTTAGAGATGGACTAAATGCTTTTTCAATGAAGATATGCACATGAGTCTTTTGGGGGGCAGAGGTTTGATGTTACAGTTTATATCTAGATGTTCCCCCAGTCTCATGGAATCATAGGTGAAGCTTTTGGGAACTGATTGGATTATGGAGCTTGATACTCATCTGTGGATTAGACCTTTGATGAGTTTATAGTTAAATGTGATGTTTGGAGGTAAAGCCTGGTTAGAGAAGGTGGGGGGAGGATGGCCTAGCAGGGTATATCTCTCTTCTTTCTTTCTTGATGCCTGTTTCATGAGAGAAGCAGAGATGAAAGAAAGTGAATGCATATGAAGCAGCACATGAGTCAGAAAAAGAAAGGAAGAGAGAAAGGAAATAACATTAGGGAGAGCAACCATGTCATGAGCAATTCTTTGCCATGGCCAACTGCTCTGCTGCCCTACATTGGAGTCAGCCAACTATAGACTAAAACCTCTATAAACTATGAGCCTCCTTTAAATTGCAAGTGTCAGGTATTGTGTCCCAGTGATTTAAAGTATATTCTAGAGTATATTCTGCAACTTTGGTTATGTCAATTGCTAAGTCTTTCCATTTTTATAATAGCTTTAATGGAAGACCAACCCAGATACAGCAAAGCATCACCGACCACTGAAGTTTGGGAAAGAAAAGCAAAGCAAGCCATGTCTGGCTATTGTAAGAAGCACTGGTAAAGGCCAGGAGTGTCACAGTATCACAGGGCTGATGGGAAGTCTGATAGGGAAAAGGGAAGGGCCACAGTTGACAAGAAATGGAAAAGATTCTGCTGGGATGGATGAATATTTGGAAAATCCAGGATATTAAAAGACATCTAATAAAGGATGACATTTGGTGGAATTTTCTTGTGTATACCTCCCACTTACTTCTAAGCTTTCTATAATCTCATGTTGATTGCCTATGTAATAACATTCTTCAAAAATAAAAAAAACATTACATATACAGCACATTATGCAAGCATTATATATGAAGTATGTCATGTAAGTCTGATCATTTTAAAATATTCTTTCAAAAAATTGAGTCATTTGTAGGAAATGAATGCACCTTACAATACAATGTTAAATGAAGCAAATTAGATACAAAATCTTAAATATCCCACTGTTTCTCTTATATGAGAACCCAAATTATAAGTAAATTAAAGAAGAAAATGAAAGATAGATAATGGAACACAAGGAGCTAGATCTTTTGTGAAAAGAAAGGGACCAAAAGATGGTAGGAGGAGGAGGAGGGGATGAAGAAAAGAATTCAGATGTGTTATTCCAAGATGAATGTAACCTTCATGTACTACAAACACACTCTAATAAAAATAAAAATTAAAAACATTTTGCCTGTGTTAAATAAAGATGTGAAAGAGACTTTACTTCTTAATTTAAAATATTTTTTCAAATTCCTTTAAGAAAGAACAATATCAACTTAAATGAGCTTCTGACCTATAGTCGAGGCTACCAGAAATCAAGCAAATTATTAGTTATTTAAGTCAGCTGATACACTGGGTATAGGCCTTTTATTGAAGGTTTGCCTCAACATGAGGATTTGCAGGTCTGTTTTTCATTTTCTTTATTCTTATTCCTGATGAGAGAGAGAAAAAAGAAAGACAGAGAGAGAGAGAGAGACAGACAGACAGACAGAGAGAGAGAGAGAGACAGACAGAGAGAGAGAGACAGAGAGAGAGAGAGAGAGAGAGAGAGAGAGAGAGAGAGAGAGAGAGAGAGAGAGACCTATTTGTATCACATAGAGGCTGATTTAAGCACAATTTTGTCGTACTTGGTCTCCCTTGGATTCAGACAGACTGGCTGGGCTCCAGGGTCTTGCCCTTGGCAACTCTCCTGAGAAATATAGATTACAGAAGATGTAGATACTATTGTTTGAGGCCACATTTGTTCCCAAGAAGGGGCCAATGCTTAGGATTTAAAAAATTATAACATTAGATGTAGCATATTTTTCTGTAGTGTCTAAAACTTTTTTTTGTTCTCACATTCCTGTAATTCTCAGTATGAAGGCAATAAATCACCTGGAAAACTTTTGAGGAGAGTTGAATTGTCCTGAGGTCAGTTTGGACATCTAATGGATGCAATTTTTAGTGTGTTTTAGAAGTTTTATTGGTGCATTTTAGAATACACAATGATAACATCTATCTTAGGGATTTGTATCTGCACATGATGTATCTTGCTTCTTTTCTTCCCACTCCTTACCTTCCTTTTACCCCTCCTATTGGAGGTAGTTTGATAAGGTCTGAAGTGGAACAATAGCAGAATGACACAGGAGAGACAAAAGGACGTTTCTGCCACTTTTGAGGTGATAGTTTAGGATTTTTGAAGATTTAAGTATATCACAATTGATGCTGCTTGTGTTGAATAACCTTCAGTGTCAGGGAATATAAAAATAACAAAACTATAAAATGAAATTTTCTGGTAACTGAAATTATATGGTTGATATGTATTTATAAACTTTATCTTACATAAGAAGAGATTATCATTAATAAACAAAATTTTATTGAAAATTTATGATGCTCTCCACATTATTCTGAACCCACACACTCAGGGCAAATAGGTCAATCTAAATCCTTTCTTTCAACAAATTCAATTTTTAGTGGCAAGAGACAGATAATAAATAATTATAAAAGTAAGCAATGAGATATCAGAAGTTTATTTTCTAGAATATGACTGTGGGGGCTTTGTAGATTGGTTGTTCAGTAAATTCCTCTACAATAAAATAACATGTAAGGGAAGAGACAAGTGAGAAAGTCAGTAATGCAGAGATCAGAGACTGGAATTTTCTAGCCGGATGCAATAGTTCTGACTGAAAAGCCACTGGACAAGAATAAGTATGAGATGTTTAATAATTGTGCTGGATGCAAAGGGAGAATCGTTGGCATTGCCACTAGAGAGTTGGAGAAGGATATGGTGGTGAAGTGTGGGACAGAGCAAAGGTTTGGAGTTTTATTCTGAGAGCAATGGTAGATTTTTTTAAATTTTTATTTAAAAGGAAAAAGAGAAAAAACAAAACAAAACAAAGCAGTGTAAGGGTACAATTAATACAGAACTACAAAAAAAAAAACAGTAAGAAATCACCAGTTAATAGATTACAATTATCATCCTAGAGACAGTTGCTCAAGTCACAGTATCAAAGCATACAAAGTGGACATTCAAACAGTGAGACTGCAAACAGTTGTGTTCAATGATCCAACCAAAAACATTAATATGGTCAGCTATTTAACACCCCTAAACACACTTGCAGTTATATACTTTAGAGCACTTTTTTCCCTCTCTTTTTTACAACAAAATTTACACATTTTGGGTTTTATTACTCCTTAGTTCTTATTACTTTTTTTTTTTTGGAAGAGAATAAAGTCAAATATGGCGAAACAAAGCTGTCAGTCAAAACCAAGGATAGACATAGCACATGATGTAAAAACAGAGTACAAGGTTATCAACAATGGTTACCATAATTCCTCTTGCTTCCTTAAAAAGAATTGTCTATCTCATTAGGTATTATAAAGTTGAACAAAACAGTAGAGAACAAGACCAATAAAACCTAAACCTTGTAAACACTACAGGACTTCCAAAGAAGATAATAGTCAAACCAGAATGGGCATCATAGTGAATCTTAAGCAATGGTAGATTTTAAGCAGGAGAGTAATTGGGTATAGCTCTGATTTAGGATATCATTATGGCTTCTTTGTAAAAAAAAAAAAATAAGCTGCCAGGAAGACCAGACTGGAACAGAGGATCCAGCTAGGGGTTCTCTTGTTTTAGTGTGATGTAAAGTCAGACTCTGGCTGTGTTCTAAGGTAAAGGCAATAAGATGCTCTAATAAAGCGCACAGTACATGTGAAAACAAAGGAATTCATGACAACATCTGGTTTTTGATCTTACATGAGTTGCTGTTTCATTGAGAAGGGTTGACTGTTGGTGAATCAGGAGTGCATTTGTTTATGGCAAACTTGAGGCAACTATTACCTGGGCTAGTGAAAAGATCAAGTTGGTGTACATTTTAGGAGAAAGGTCAGGGCTGGGTTAGAGATATAAATTGGAGAGTCAGCGGCATAGAATTAATATCTGGATGTGATTCATAATTCCTGGGGCTCGGTGCAAAATGAAAACTATCTTTAGTCCTATCTTTATTTGGGCTTCTCTTAGAATACTATACACTGGGTGACTTATACACAATGTTACTTTATTTCTCAAAATTTTGGAGGGTGAAAATCCAAGATGAAGTGACTTTACACTCAGTGACTGTTGAGGGCTGGCTTTCAGGCTTTATTGGTGGCTCATTTTTTGTGGCTTCAAGTGGTAGAAAGCTTTCTTATGTTCCTTTTTTTAATCTTTTTTCATTTTTATCAGTACCGGGGATTGAACTCACGACTGCCAGCTTGCAAGGCAGGCGGTTATGCCGCTGAGCTAAATCCCCAGCCCCTCTTATGTTCCTTTTATAAAGGCACTGCTGTCTTTCATGAAGTCTCTATTTCTGTGACTAGATCACCTCCGCTAGCTTCTAATACCATCACCCTAGGAGTTAAGATTTCAACATACTAATTTGGATGGGTACAACTACTCAAACAGTAGATGCCTTTCTGATGCTTATTAAAAATTCCAAGTGGACAGTAAGAGAGCATTGAAACAAATATGGGACATGTGTTACACATACTCATAAAGCTGCTAGAGGTGGTACAGAGATCCACGCTGCTGCTGATTGAATAGAATATGAATAGTTGGAACTCTCAGGTGTCTGAGTTAACGCGCGAATAATTTCCTCTAAAAAGAAACTTAACTGAGCAATTTATATTCAAGGCAGAGAAACTTCTTTTAATAGAAAGGGTTTGCATAAAGAAAGTGAGCTACAGTTGGTCGGCAGCCACGTACTCCCATCCCTGGGTGACTATAGATTTTTCCTCTCAGCCTTGTGCTTCAGTCTTCCGGGCTCAAAGCCTCATTCACCATGAAAAAGCTTTCTTTCTGCAGCCTCTATTTAGTAGCTGGTGTTCTCTTTGACTATGCTGAATGCTTTACTTCTTTAATGTTGGTGAGAATCACTGGTGTGAACTCACAGAGACTATATCATCTGCAGCCTGGAACTTGGACCCAGCCTCTCTCTCCTCCTCTGCTATTGGCTATTGGCTACTTAAAAGTGATATTGTTTTCCAAAGTCTGAGAAATATAATTCCTACTCCATATATGTCAAGGAAACTGAATGAGAGGTATGGATCATAAAAGAGCTTTTATGTAAGCAGCAGTAACCATGACACGCAAAAGTGCTAACACCCTCCTTTTTCACCTCAGGTATTGTTAGGGTGCAAATGCTGCCATAACCATGAGGCAAGAGCAGGTACATCAGTGTCACTGTCACTGTTGCCATGGAGAAGCAGAATTTACAGTGGCATTGTGTACAAGAAGGCCACTCTTATATTTAGAAACTTTCCCCCCTACATTAAAGAAACAGGGATGATTCTTAGATACATAATGATAAGTCTTATATCCTTCCCTCCTGCCATTCTTCTTGGTTCATTTACCACATTGTCTATGGCAGTTTGGCTTTTACCCATTAGAGTTTTGCATAGTTATTGACATGTTCAAAATCAAAGTTTTTATTTTATATACTATTGATAGTCATGTTGCACTTCCTAAATAAAAGGAAAAGTATGCATTTAGTAAATTAGGCAAATGTATATGCACCGATATGCTTGTGTATACATATGTACATATGCATTGCTATATCTATATGTACATACACACACACGCACACACATATAGTACTTTTATTTGTGAACTCACATAACAACTAAATTCGATTTATTCCTTCATGGATATAGGACTGAATCTTAGCTGATCATATTAACTATTAAAGATTATTCAGGAAAGTAGAAGTATACTTAATATATATTTAAAATTTCAAATGATAAAATTATTTCAATTAATTTAATTCACTATATTTTTCTAACTGCCATAATAGCTAGAATTAATAAAATTAATCAAAAAGAAAAATTTTATAAATATTCTCTAAATTATTCTATAATCTCAAGTATTAAAGAGGTTCCAACATTTTAAATTTATAGGAGGATATCAATTAATCAACAATCTATCTATCTGAAGTATATGATCTTAAAGATGCTTGAAAGATAAATATACAAAGGCACACTTTATTCCTTTCAGATATATGGTATTATATTTTAGTTTTCAAATAAACATTTATTTATTTATTTATTTTGAAGGTAGTAAAATACAACAGAACATGACAGAATAAAACCAACTTGAGACTGTGTAGTGAAATCAGTACAGAACTTCACAGCAAGTTATTGGGATAACAGTAATAGTATCACAGTATATTTTGTTATCTTTACAATTGTTCTTTCAATCACATATATCAAAATAAAATGAAATATAGAACATTATAGATCTTATCAAAACAATATTGAATATAGCAGTATCACTAATCAGAATAAAGCAAAACAGTAATAAAAATATTTGCCTTCAAAGAGATGGTAGAAAGAAATCCCTCTTATTTGCTATGGTCAACCTCCCAAGAGATGCTCAGATTTCTGGTTCCCATTTGCCAACCAGGGGACAGGGGAAGAGGAATAGGGGAAGAGGGATGTTTGACTCTAGGCCGTGCACCAGTAGGTTCACTATTGCTTAGCAGGGAGGGGAGCTGCTTGCTTGGTTTCCCATGGTCCTAAGTTCCAACATGGCACGGATCTCAGGAGACACTGGTGATTCTCCCCCTGGAAGGGCCACAGCCGGCAAATGAACATTTATTACATATGTTTCTATTGATATTTTTAACTTGAAAATATTCACACATATATTGATGAAATAAACCTATTTGAAAGAAAAATGAACCCTTTTATATATATCTTATGTTTCATATATTTTATCATATGTATATATATTACAAATTTTTTTCTTCTTTTTATAGACATTGATTAATTACTGAGAGCGCAGGTATCCAAATGCTGGACTGATCCAGGTTTTCCCTAGTTCTGCCACCAGGCTTTGTCATGTCACTTCTCGTTAGCACTGTTCTCTAGGGAGAGCCAGAGGAGAGACAGGAAGTACAACTCCAATCAACCAATTTGTTACTCATTAGGTGCGCTGATAAAAGATCTGATAGAAAGGGAAGTTGTAGCTATTAAGTTAGGCAAGATTTGCATGGAGTCTGTTGATTTTACTTATCTGTGCTTTGTTTGTATCCCATTAGCAGAAGAAAATCAGAGTTTGCTTTGGTAAATGTTTTACAATTCATTGTTAAATCAGAGCCTATGATAACAATATGCAGTAGAAATTTACTTTCAGATATTTTATAAAAGTTTTACTAATAATAAAATACAAATAATTATAAGACTATTTGTCATTAATTAAACACACACATATATATAAACATTTATATATATATAGCAACAATATGCTGAATACATTAATTATACTATATCATTACATGGATAATACAGGGACTTTGGCCAGCTAAGTGTCTATTACAGTCTCATTTGTACTTCCAAACTCATTTGGTGACAGCATTTGATCTAACTGGAAATAAATTAATATTAAAACCTGACCTATACCAATTATGAGGCTGTTTAAAATCTTTATCTCTTCAATTGTGTGAATATTTGTACTTTTCTCAAAAAAGTTTAGGTGTGCTTCTGATTTTTAGTGTAATTATGTTCTGTAAAGTTGCCAGAAGTACTGAATTCTTGTGTGAGTACTGAACCACTACTCCTAGGAGAAATACCAGGTTAGGCTCTGGAAAACTGCTGTTCACATTTTTATCAGTATACAACCTTGTTTTTTCTGTGTTTCTGTTTAAACACATCTTATTTAATAAGTATTTTGGATCCATAAGTGTTTTGGATCCATATTGGACTTACACAGCAAACAGCACTGTAACTCATATCTGAACAAAGCCTATCTAACACATGTTTCTAACAAGAGAAGATTTCCACTGTCAGGACCCTTTGGGAGGTCCATGGGTCCTGCAAGGATACTTTTTATGTGTCATAAATGGCAGAGAGAAGGCACAGTGTTATATTCCACCTCCCCGCCTCCCACTTCTCACTGTTTCCCTAATGATTCATTATTTACTGACTGTCTTCCAACTCAAGTTAAAACTCAGAGACTCTTTTTACTGCTTGGGAAATCTGTATTGTTAAACCGAGCTAAAATACACTGCATTGGACTTCACTACTGTTTTTAATTTTTGATCCTTACCTTGGATCACCTATAATCCTTGCCCTGCTGCTTATAAAAGGATATCTTTACCCTTTACCCTACTCCAGAGATAGGCAATGTTGTGTGATTTGCTTTGAGAATCGAAAGGTATGCCCACATGAGCAGGAGTTTTAAATGTTATTGCAAGGCCAGTTAAATATCTTGTGCTTGGGAAGACACTACATCCTCACTGTGAGTCTTAGGATGAGGTGTGTGATTAAACCAATCTACTTTAGATGCATAGCCTGGAACAGTGCCTTAACAAACCTGTATCCCTTAATGTAAGAAGCAATACTGGTTGTTGTGAGTCTCTGAAATGTGGGAGTTGTTACACAGCAAATATATAACTGATACATGCACTGAAAGGAAGATGAAAGAATATCACATTAGGTAAAATTCTAAACAGAAGGAAATGTAACTAGACAACCAAACCAAGCATCTCAGTTCTCTATTGCCACAACAATGCTATAAAACAAACCATACTAAATTCAGTTCTTAAAACTAAAGGCCTTCAAGTCTGTACAGCTGGCTGTTAGGTAATTTTTTGGTCTCACCTTGGTCTCACTTATGTTATTGGTGTTTAGATGAATATTGGTAGGTTATTGAAGACCACCAGGGCCTCATCTTCCCAAAGGCTGGTCTGTGTAGGTTCTGATGTCTATGCCAGAGCATGGGAGCAGCAGTGGAAATTCACAAGGGCTTTGCCAAATCTGGGCTAGAGTTGCATGTGCTAACTTCATGTCGAAGCCAGTCACAGGGCTAAGCTTTGCCTTAAAGGACTTGTAGAATATCCTGACCAGATGGGGAGACAGAATACAGCTCCAAGGGGAAGCATGACAATATGAGGAAGAGCAAATACTTGGGAAATTTGGAAGATAGCCACACGGAGGTTAGATACATAAAACGGGATGTGAGTGACACTTAGGTGAAGGAAAGAAAGCACAGTGGGTGGCACATAAGAGAATATCTGAGAGTTAAACTACTGGAATGTAGCTGAAGGCTTATCTAACTCTAATATTTTGTTTTGGACATGTTGGTGATAATTCTTCTTCATAAGATCTAATCAAAATGCACATTCTAGTTCATGCTCAAGCTAGCCTCAGGCAGGGCCAAAGGCTGATTTTTCCAGGTATGGTTTTGTCCATGTAGGGCTAAGCACACAAGGTCAGAGGCTCCAGTAAAAGTGAGATAAAACATCTCAGGCCTAGCTAACTCTAACCATAGTCTGTGGTACAGGTTGGAAATACAAAAGTGACATGTCTGGGTTTGCTTTTGGATAAGGTAATTTTTCACGGGATGAGAGTATAAAAGCAAAACTATCAAAAATGCATCACTTCTTGTGATAGGTAACAATTACCTAATAGTTGAGAGGCAATGATCAAAATCTAAGCATGCTCCTCAGAATTAAGGAATATAACTATAGAACTCTAATATAAACTTTTTGAGGTAATAGCTGGCTGATATTACATGTCAGTGATCCAAAATTGAATAGAATCTTTTTGAATCTGTCCTACATAATTCAGGAATAAAATTTTGCACATTTTCCCCAATAAATTAATGATTTAGTTCTAGTAGAGGAATGGTGGAAGTTTTTAGGAGAAAATTTCTAGTTGTCTTTTATTTATTTTTATTTTTTGTGATACTGGGGATTGAACCAGAGCCTTGCACAGGCAAGGCAAGTGGTCTGCCATTAAGCTAAATCCTTAACTCAAATTCTTAATTGAGACATGTTTGCTACTTATAAAAGTATTTCTTTGAATTTCTTACTATTGAAATCAGATTTGTCATTTTTCTGGAGTTATTGAGTTATCCTAATATATATATATATATATATTGAATCAAGTGACAGTGTGTAAAAATACTTTTCAATCTTCAGAAAGAGTTAAATCCTTGGCAATAACCAATTGCTAGGAATCTCTTTCTTAGCTGGACACTCAGGTTACTTTGCAACATGGAGGGCTTTCATAGGAACTCAGTCTTCTTTTCAGGCCACTAGAAAGTCATTAGAAAATCTCCAGAGCTTCTAAGCAACTACAGGGAAGAGAATCTACAGATTTTCCATGTGGTCATTCTTTTCCTGAGCTATGTCCATTCCATTGATGAGCTCAACAAAAACGGCCTTCATTTCTGTTGTGGCATTCTAGAGTTTAGCATTTCTTTTTGGTTCTTATTGTTTCCATGTTTCTTTTTGTAGTAACCATTTCTTTCTCACATGCTGTTCATTTTTTCTAGTAGAGTCCTTAACATATGAATCATAGCCTTTTTCCATCCCCTGTACTGATGATACCAGCATCTCTGCCATGTCCGTATAATGACTCTACTCATGAATAAGTTGGGACTTTCCATATCTACCTGTATATCTCTTCTTTGGGAGGCAGCAGTTTGTGCTGTGATACAAGTTATTTCTAACTATTATAAGGCACTTGATTTTGTGTTTTTCGACCCATACACGCCACACACCATGAACTAAAATCAGTATAGTCATCCTCTACCCAGGAAGTCTTGCTTATTCCTTAACTGGGGTATAAAAAGCAACTTCTATGAGAAGAAAGCAGCCAATAAAGACATATTTTGGGAGACAAATTGAATAAAGCGTATACATATAAATGTGTGAGCTGATTCATTTTGTCCATCTTTCTATCATTATCCTCATACACTTTCTAAATAAAGCTTCTGTTGTCATAGAATTAGAGAAAGAAAAGAAATTATATGACCATATGTAAGGAGAGCTTCATTTCTAAGCTAATTTCTTTTTGTTTGCTCTCACAGTCTTCAAGAGAATGAAGAAACAGAGATAAGCAAGCACCCAGAGCACTAAGTGAAATAAGCCTAGTACCTAAAGACACATACTAAGACAGATGCTTCAAGATTTTCCTTACAGTGGAGTCTAAAAACTTGATCTTATAAAAACAGAGCAGGAAGTTGGTTTTCAGAGCCTCAAGAGGCAGCAGGAAAGGAAAAATTAGAGGTTGGGTATAGTGTATCAAGTCTCAGATTGCAGGAATAAGTTTAGTGATCTACTGTACAGCATGATGACTGTAGTTAATAAGAAAGTATATTTCAAAATTGCTAAAATAATAGATTTTAAACATTTCCATCACAAAAAATCGATAAGGTGATGAAAATATTCATTAGCTTAAGTTAATCTTTCTACAGTGTATACATAGATCAGAACATCATATTGCAGTACACACACATAGTTTTTACTTATTAATTAAAATAAATTTTAAAACTTGAAGAACCCAATCTTAGAGAAATAGTGAAAATGTTGGTATTGTTCAGTCTGGAAAATATAAGATGCATTTTCTATGATTATATTTACTATTCTATGATTACATTATATTTACTAGATTAGGAACTGTGTGCATAGGTCTGTGTGTGGTATATATGTTGTCTGTAATAGCTGCTAGCAATTAAGGTAAATATTTAGCCTGTTCTCATCACTTGGCATGATACTGATATGCAATGGTTTGTTGAAGGAAAAGAAAGAAAAGGAAGAAAAGAGTGGCTTTATTGTGTACAGCATACTGGCCAGGCATTGTTTCTTCCTTCCAGAAAATACAACTTGACTTGAGAATACAGACTTGCATTTGTACAGTTACTTGAAGTTAATTATAAGAAATAACCTTTTTGATATTTGTTTGATATTTGTTTGCTGAGTTTGCTGGGAAAAATCAAGCACATTCTTTCCCATCAAATATTTAAGATTGGGAAGATTTAATTTTAATGCTACTTGATAGTGCTCAGGTCAGCTATAAAATTATAATATTTAAAAATCACTTCAGATGGTTTTTCTATTATGAAAATTATCCTGCGAGGCTTAAGAAAGAAACAGCATTATTTGAGGGATCATTCTATTGTTTCATCCACTTCATAGCTTTGCTAAAGACCATGAACCTTGTCCCAGAGATAATCCACTTGTAATATTCACTGTTTCCTTTGGATCTCAGGGCAAGGGAGGAACAAGTTGTTTCTTCGTTCTTTTTTTGGTAATGATTTCTTTTTTAAAAACAGAAAACTTACATGTGGAAATGGAAATGTCTTTTCTATTAATTTGGGGGTGAAGGTCTTGCTAATAATGGGACCTTAAAGCAAAAGTCAGGTGCTGGAATTCATCCAGAACATCTGATCACGTGGCTCTTAAGCAGCTGAGTAACACAGTTTTACAATTAACCAGTAGATTTCCAGGTCTGGCTTGTACTCAGGTTCAAATCCAAAGTTAATCAAGTGCAAAATGACTTAAATTAGTGCATTTACATTCCAGTAACAGACCGACTACCAGAGCCCCTGGCTGACGACATTGTCCTGTCCCCACACCTGCCTCCCTTTGAGCTCCGGTGTGAGCTGTTAGGAAGTAAATTGCTACTGCCAGTCTGTCTCCTCTTGAGGGGCTTCATGCTTCAGTACCTCCTACCCATGCATACTGAGCTGCTAATGGCAGAGCTCTGGCCATCAGAGAATGCAATTCCGCACAGACATTTCACCAAAATGGATTATTTCAGCCTCGTTGGTCACAGATTCTGTAGTTTTCTAGTGATTCATCTTACTATTAATAATGTCAGAGAATTTTAGGCCCTTGAATTAAATAATGATAAATAGGAGCCACAGAGTGCGCTAGGCTGAGGCAGTGCTGTTTATTTCAGCGTGTGGCACTGTCAGCCCTGATAAATCGGATCCCTGAAATAGTTTATAAAGTCCTGAATTGATGTGGCCGTTGGTGAGGGAGAAAATTAATGTTACAAAATAGGCCTGCAACCTGGATTTCATGAGAGCTAGGGAAAGCCTTTTTGTATAAATGCTGCGTCTGAGTAGGAAATGGTGGCCACACTGAGGATAATGTGCTTTTGTAATCTGGGGGCGGTGGTCAGATCAAGGGCTTTGGCGGGGGTGGCCTGGACAAGAGCTGCCGCGCTCAGGGAAGGCGGGCAGCAGCTACTCATTTAGATTCCGAGACAGAAAGGACCAAGGACGCAGGCCATGGGAGGGGAATGAAAGCCTGGTTTAACAGGGTCCAGAGCCTCCTAAGTTCTGCATGACTGTGTTTACAAGCTCCTGTCACAGAGGAGCCACAGCACACTTGGACCCCCTTCTGCTCTCCAGCCCGGGCGGGCCTCAGCACAGCCCACATCAGCAGATGCCTGCAAATCCATAGTTACCCGCTGATGCAAACTATTTGTACTTACTGTCTCATTAAGTATTACAGAGAGAATAAAAAAAGACTGTGTGTGTGTGTGTGTGTGTGTGTGTGTGTGTGTGTGTGTGTGTTGTATTGAAGATTAAACCCAGGGCCTTGGCACTTATCTACCTCCTCAGCTCTTTTTAAAAATTTTTAAATTTTGATGCAGGGTCTGACAAAGTTCCTAAATTGCCCAAGCTGGGCTTGAAATTGCTACCTGACTGTCTCAGCCTTCCAGAATGCTAAAATAGGCATGTTCCATCCTGTCCTGTTAAAGCCGATTTTTAAAAATTTTATTTTGCTTCACTTTAGCCAGTGATATATTTGTACTGCTTATATCACATGAGGAGCACAGGGCTTTGACAACATACTAATTTATAAGTATGATTAAAGTAGTGTGGCTAGTAGTATCATCCTCAAATGTAAGCTTGGATTTCAACTTGTTGGATGTGGGAAACAATCAGCGTTTGAATGTGTCCTAGCGAATCCCCTGTGGACTCAGGATGTGGCAATACTGGCTTACTGTAATGTCCCCTCTTTGCCCTCACTCATTTAAGAGACTTTTCAAATATTTCCTCTTGAGAAAATTAAGGCAATAAATTAACAAACTAAACCCTCTACAATTTTGCAGTTTCTCATGTCTCCATGATATTAAAAGAAAAAAAAAAAAGAACAGCATTATATTTTTATCAAAATGGGTTGATCCAAAGCCTGTATCAACTAGGAGTCTTCTGCAGTGACAAACTTCATTCTTTGAGTCTTTCTCCTAAGAGGGCTGTTATTACACTTGTGGAGAAAAACAGAAGTCAGGGCTCTGATGTGTAAGCCTGTTGTAAAAGTGCATGTTAGAAATATCCTGGACAAAATAGCCAGAAAACATTTAAAGACTACATGTAAGCTAGCATTAGTGTAAACATTATGAGCTAGTAGTGGGGAGAATTTTAGGAAAAAGATGATCTGACAAAGCTATTACCTCATTTCTCTTAGTTAATGGCAAATACTAAATAGGAGATTGCTACATAGATAACCAGAGATCATCTCCTTAAAGTATGCCATGCCTTACTGTGGCAACTATAATCTTTGTGTGTGTGTGTGTGTGTGTGTGTGTGTGTGTGTGTGTGTGCGTGTGCGTGCGTATGTGTGTGTGTTTGTGAAGAAACCAGAATACAGGGATATTATGAGGGCAAAGAATTTCTGATGCAAGGATCAACTTATAGGAGGTTGGAAGTCCACCACAATTGAACTTTGATTAAAATAAGAGGCTGAGAAAGGATTTCAAGACTCTGAGGAAGAACATGAGCACAAAGATAACAAGAACTTAGTTCCGTTATAGTTTTGCAATGGCGAGGGAACATCTAACGACTGATCTAACTTTCTCACCTTCAAAGTGACCAAATCTTAGCTTCAGCAAGGGACCATCTTTTTCCATGCCTCCTCCACCAGGCTGCAGGAGGGATGAGTCTGTCCAGACAAGTGTTTTGTGTCTGAACCAGTGTCCTCTTTAACATCATCTTCTCTTCCTATGACCACACTCTGAGAACTAAAAGATGTTTTCCTTCATGGACCACATCACCTGTTTGAATTAAAGGTCAAAGCAGAGCTCCTTTTCTCTTAGTAGATATGAATTATGCAAACCCAGTTTATGCATCTTGGTGCTTTTCCAGCAATAATGAATTGTCCCCTCCTATAGTTTGTTTTTATCACAATAAGTAGGACAACTTTGTTCTATAACAGACAGCCTTTACCTTCCCGGAACTTTCCCCGTCTGGACAAAGTAGGATGTCTGCTCACCTTACAAAATTGCCCTTTAGCTTTGCATTGAATTGGAGCACCAATACAGGCAATTCCATCCACCCTTTGCATTTTTTCTGTAGAATTTATCTTTTTAAATCATGCTGTGAAAAATAAGGTGCAAAGTGCTCACTTAAAATGATGGAGTCAAATGTAATCGAGCTTTTCCATGATGAGAGAAGATTAGTATAAACAACATAAATGGTGGCATGAGGTTAATTGAGAAATCTTGTCCCTGTGAAATTGAGAACTTTCATTCCAAAGCTGCAGACCTGTTGGCCTCTCTGATTCTCTCCTCTGGTTTGTTTGGCTCCTCAGTGACCTATCTCAGGCGTTCCTCTTTTTGCTGTTCCTGTCCTCAGCTGCTAATTTTCTGCCTTACTGAATGACCAATTTTAATTGAATGGGACTAAAGTAGGGATGTCAGCTTTTCCATGGGGAAAAGGTGCCAGTTTGTGGCAGGTCTTTGGTTTCTTAGTTTCATTTGCATTCAAACTGATGGCTCTGTTCAAAGTGATTGTGCTGCTGGGAGTCTGATTTTCAAATTGGCTTAATGCTCCTCAACAGTGATTGACTGAAGAGAGGTGAACAGGATGATTGGGGGTTTAAAAATCTTAGAAAGATACAGGCTGTGAGCAATTTTTCTGACCAGAGCTAATTTGTCTTGGCTGGTTTAGGTCACTGTTGAGTCAGCATTTCTTAGTCAAATATAGTAGTCTCTTTGTTAAGCTCATGATTTATGTTGTAAACCAGAAAAAAAAAGAACAAAAAGATTAAATCAAATGTATTCTTTTCTTACCTAGATATGTTATTTTTGATAGAAATGCAGGGGAGTGTGACCCTTCTACTTGTCAATCATGTAGGCTTCCTTGATCACTAAGAGCAAGCACTGATTTCAAGTGCCATCATGGGGTGAAGTTTGGAACAGTCTAGATGAACTCGCTCTGTCTACATTGATTGCTCTTATAGGGCACCCAACCTGATTTGTGTTTTGCATATTCAATATAAAGCACAGGGTGAGGTTAACTGGAAGGGTCGCCCCATGTATAAGAATGCAGAACTCCTGCTTCTTTGTACTTTAAAAAAAGTGTTTACCCTATTGCCAAGGTCTGTAAATTGGGATTAATCTTGCATAGCCTGTAGGCTTCTTTAGGTGGCCCAGCAAGGATAAAATGTGGCAGCCAGTGAGGGGTTGTTAAATGTAATGGACATGCCATGTCAAGAGCAATAAAGCAGCGAGTGCACAGGCTTCCCAGGGTGCTTTTATGAACATGTCCAGAGCCTTATCCGATACCAGTCTCAGGCTCACTTGTACAGGGCAGAAGGGACAGCGGCTTGTGAGACCTGAGGAGGGAGCATTTGGTGCAATAGACAAAGCACCAGATACGGCTCCAGCATAGTGAGGTGCATTTCAAAGAAGTATGAGACACACCTTTTGCTGGTGAGGGTGACAGTTTAGAGAGAAATCAAGACTCATATCTCTTAAATGATCAAAAAACCAGAAATAGACATTTAAAAATGGGTTAAAATGGGTAGAATGTGTCGTACAGGGGAGTTAGGAAGCTCAAGAGGAGTCCTCTGGTCCCAAAATATATCTTCTGTGCTAAATAAGAATGAAAGCCAGACAGTGTGTCCTAACTCAAAAGCCCCCACACGACTGTAGGCACTGTGTTTCACACGCCCCGTGCTGCCACTCATTATGCTGCAGCCTCTTCAAGCTTCTCTCTGTTACTCAGCTACGCTGTTTCCTACCCCAGAATCTTTGCACATGTACTTTTAGCATTCTTTGCCCCTTCTTATTAAAGCTGACTTCTTTATCTTAAATATTGTATCCCAAAGAAGCTATCTCCATTCTTATTTATACTCATATTATGCTGACAACATATGGTGACTGATAACTTATTATTATATTACCTGTTTTTTATTTTTTTTGAGATGAAGTTTCTCTGTGTTTTCCAGGTTAATCTAGAACTCCTTCCTCTTGTTTCAGCCTCTCAAGTACTGCATGCTAGCCTGTCTGGCTTATTTGCTTTTTGTTTTTAGTTACAGTTTAATATTTGTGAAGAAATCCCTATTTTGTTTTATTTTTCATCTCTGAAAAACTACTGAGCACAGTGCCTGAAACACAGGTGTCATTTATAGTAAGCATCTGCCCAGTGACTGAAATTGTTAGTTTTATTCCATTTTTTTTTGCATAATATGACACCACTTAAGATATTTAATTGGCTGCTGAAATATGATTTGAAAATGCCATGGGAATTGTCAGATACATTTAGTGTTTTATTGTGGTTTGGGCTTTGGGCTAGTCATAATTGTTTTCTAGTGAATGTATATGGAACAATAAAGTTAATACACACAGAGAAAACTAGAATTGGAATGGAAAACAGTGAGGCAGCTGCGGAGAGCCAGAGATCTCAAAGTGCAAGGTGAGAACAGAATTGAAGATGGAAGATGCCAGAGATGAGCAGGGTTTTCCTTAAAACTCTGCCTGGGCATTTTATTCCTTTTCTATTCTGTTTTTTTGTTTTCCTTAGTTCCTTCTCCTCCTCCACGTTCTGCTTTTCCTCCTCTTTGCCTCTTTTTTTTCCCAATGTGGATGACATATTATCCCTTATGTGTTTGTTTTAACTTTTAAAACAAATAAATATGTTTTGTTATAAAAATGAAAATTAAACACATACGTATATATCCTGTGAAGTAAAATGTTCTCATTTTGTGTCCACCCCACACCCTGACCTCAGTTTCACTCTTCTTCCTTCGGAGAGCCTTCTGCTGTTAACAGTTTGGAATACACACTCTCAAATGATTTTCTGCCCATTTATAGTTTCTATTGTATCTCCGAACTATCTATTTTATTGATTTTTGCACTCTTTTTTATTGCTTCCTACTTTCTTTTGTTTGGTTTTATTCTCTTGCTGTCTGAAGTTGAAAGCTCACTTTGTCAACTTTTTCCTCTCTTTTTCTTTTAAAATAATTACTTGAGGCTAAGTTTTCTTCAAGTTATGCTTACATAAGATGAAACAATTTTATATAACTATAGTCCAATATGGAGAATTTCTGAGTTTCCATATGGGTTGTTTTTTAAGTAATGAAATATTTAAATATGTTTTAAAATAATGACTTGTTCTGGTTTATTTTTGGATGTCTTATAATTCATTTATTTAGTTACACAGACATTGAAATCTACTAGTACTTACTATGTGTCCACTTTTATGTGTGCTTAAAAGATCTTATTCCTATCCTGAAGGTGGGCTTTTCAACTTTATAGTTTTGTGAGATTTTGCTTAATGTATTCTGATAATTCTAATTCTATACAAGTTAGATTTACTATAACAGATGACTTAACCTTTTGGTACATAGTGTGTTCATTGTATTCAGCATTTCATTATTTATAGTAAAATGGGGCAAAATAGAATTTTAAAACAGACTGATCTAGCTGTGTAACCTTAAGTTATCCTCAGTGTCTCTACTGCTTTATCTATAAAATAATAAAAAAGCAGCATGATAGCTTTGTGAAAATAAAATCAGCTAACGTGTTAATCACTTAGGGCTTGGTCAGGGGTAGGGATTATGAGTGCAGTTACTAAAAGTATGATTACAGCTGCTGCTGCTGTTGGTGTTAATTACTACTGCTGGGACGTCTGTATTGCCCCATGACTTTATTCTTTTCAGGCTCTTCTGTCTTTATATGTTTTATCAAATCAACATAATCATATTAGTTAGTTTACTTTTGAGCAGAATTTACTCAGTGTATGTATGTATTAATTTCTTGGGCTCAGACTCTAAACTTGTTAATACTCTTTACTTGGAATAACATGTTTGTCTTCCAGTGGTGGAATTTACCATGGTTTACTAAGCCAATTTAATGAAACAACCTCTGTTTCTTTTGAAAAGTTTAGCCCACTGAGGGTCATTTGGATGGTTGACAACATTATTTTGACTAATATCCAGTTTTTCTCTCAGTGAGGGATTATAATTCCCCATGTTACTGAATTTGGATGTGTCATGAATAATTCATTAATAATAATTAATAAAAATTTATTAATAATAATTCACATTCTGAAGAATGTGAATGAGACCGAAGTTTGTAGATCAGGGTGGAAGCTGGATGGGCTAGTGAGGTCGCTCATCTTTTTTTCATTCCTGGATCTGGGTAACTTGAAAGCAAAAATGTGCCTTATTTGTCTACACAGTGGATGTTAAACCCATGTTTGTGAAATCAAGTTCTTGGTGGCTCAGTGGAGTGGAAAGCACAAACCTGGAGATGAAGCAGAGGGGAAAGTGATCTTGAATTGAAGAAAAGGAGAAGAACCAAAGGAAACACTCATTGTAAAAAACACTAATTGCCACTGTTCCTTTTGATGTTCTGTGCTATTTTGTCTGTTACCTAAACATACTAAACTTTTAGAAGGAAACATTTAGTGATATGCCACCTTCTTAGAAAATTTTAGGGTAAGGTAAAAATTTAAAATAAAAATATGCTTTGATAGTGGAAGAGATGTGGCTAGTATATACCTAAAAATGATTTACATTTATGTATTGGTTTTCCTGAAACTTTTATGACTGTCTAGATATTTCAAAAATAATTTAAAACATAATATTGTGCCTTTTCCCCCAGAAAGTAATATTTCAGATATATTTTAAATTTATTTTTCCAGGAATAAATGGTTCTCAAAATGTCTTGTATAATTGTGTTTGAGCTCTAATATAATGGCTATGGAGAGCCTTACAACTTCAGACTATTTTTCCTGAATCTCTTGTTTGAATGAAAAGTTTAATCAGTGTCTTACTTGAGGTTGTTGTCCTATATATCACGTAAACTAGAGGTGAAGTTAAAAAGATTTGAGAAAAATCTTGCTAAAAAAGGCTTTTTATTTAAAAAGTGGTGAATATTAAATAAAAAAGAAACTAATAACTGCTAAAATTTGGGAATAAAGCTTGCCAGCAAGCAACTCTCAACAAAAAGCTTTCATAAGGAATCAATAAAGTTGGCAGTTTGTGATTTGCAAATCACTGTTTAACCTTCAGAGCCATCACTCACCCTCTTCATTAGAATAGTAAATTAAAGGGTTCACAGGAGCAGCTTAGTTTGGCTTACTTTAAGTCCTTTCTCAGAAAATGTGAAGATTAATATGATATAGAAATCAATATTTTTCAGCTACAGAGTCTCTAATGGTTGGCACATTTCCTTCCACTTTCTGTTTTTGTGTGTTGGCTGTCCAGACTCCATCCTCGAAATCCTTAAATCCCCGGCTTATTCCCATCACCATAGAAACACCCGCTGCTGTGATCAGTTTTGATCAGGTGCAGGCTCACCCCTCGTGACTTCTGCCAGCCTAGCTCTTCTCAGCGTCAGTCCCAGCCCAGCAGGGCCATAAAGGGCACAGGTGGACCTGGCTGCACAGAGCTGTCCCCACTGCCAGAGTTGACTTTCTCCTTAGAGCAGGTGCACCCTTACCTGTTCTTCATTAATGAATCAGCAAGTGCTGACGCACTCAGGACATAGCTGTTATTAGAATAAAACTCAAGCAGATCAGAATATTAACCTTCTACTTCTCTTTTTTTCTTTTTCAAATTGGAGTTTTCACCCTTTTTTTTGAAAAAACTTTAAGATAGTAAAATAAACATAAAATAGAAATTGTCACCTTAACTATGTTTAATATTCAGCAGTGCTAAGTATATCCATGTGGTTCTGAAAACAGAGCTCCCGAATTTCTTCACTGTGCAAAACTGAAACTCTGTGTGCATCAAACAAGAGCTCCCTTTCCTCCACTCAGCCTGCAGTAACTGTGATTCTTGACTATTATCATTACTCTAAGAAGTTCATGTAAGTGGAATCAGAAAGTATTTGCTTTTTTGTAACTGGTTTAATTAACGTAATGTCTTTAACATTTATCTGCAGTATGTATCAACATTTCTTTTCTCCCATTTATTTATCTATTTATTTATTTGTTTACTTATTTTATTTTGGTGCCTGGAATCAAATCTAGGTTCATGTGTACTAAGCAAGGACTCTACTACTGAGTCACACTCTCATTCAGAATTTCTTTCTTTCCCTCATGCTGAGTAACACTTTTTTTTTTTTTTTTTTTTTTTTGGTACTGAGAATTGAACTCAGAACCTTGTGCTTGCCACGTGGGTGCTAATGCCACTGAGCTACATCCCAGCCCCATAAACATCATATTGTATGTATATACATAGTAAATTTTGTTTGTCCATTCATCTATAGATTGATACTTGAATATAATCTTCCAATTTTCATGAAGCCCAGTTCAGCTATTCTTTTCTTTTGTTGCGTCTACCTTTGGTGCCCTGTCTAAAACACAACAATGTCATGGAGCTTTTGCCCTGTTTTTTCTTCTAAGAATTTCATGGCCTGACTCTGCAGCCCATTTTGAGTTAATTTTTGTTTATGGTGCTAGATAAGGGGCCAAATTCTTTTTGTTTGTTTGTTTTTGTGTGATAGCCAGTTTCCTTAACACCATTTCTTGAAAACTAACTACCCTTTCTCAATTGAAGGGTCCTGGTGTCTTTGTCAAAAATCATCAGATCACATATGTAAGGATTCTTTTATTGTATTTCATTGACCAACGTATTTGTCTTTATCTAAGGACCATGCCTTTGGATTTTCATAACTTTGAAATTAGGTAGTGTGAGTTATCCTCCAGCTGTATTTTTCTTTATCAAAATTATTTTGGTAACTCACAGTCCCTTGATTTCATAAGAATTTTAGGCTGAGTCTTTTCTATTTGTACATAGAAAGTCTTTGTTCCTTGCTTTGGTTTATATTGTCATTGTGACATTAAATCCTCCAATCCTTGAACATGGATTTTGTTACCACTTAGTTATACCGTTTAAAATTTCTTCCATCAATAATCTGTAGTTTTTATTGTCCAAATCTTTATTTTTTAGTTAACTCCTAAAAATTTGATTGTTTTTGGTGTTATTTTAAGCAAAATATTTTCACAATTTCCTTTTCAGATTCTTTGTTATTATGTAGACTCAAGTAATTTTTGCATGCTGACTTTGAATCTTGCTAATTTGCTGAATTAATTTATGACTTTTTGTTTTGTTAATCTTAATGATTTTCTATGTGTTAAGATCATGTCATCTGCAAATAAAGATTATTTTCATTATTTCTAATTTGGGTGCCCTTTTTTCCTTTCTCCTGATTAAGTGCTCTGGCTAGAATTTCTAGAGCTTTGTGAAAAATAAAAGATGGCAGCAGTGGCTATCTGTTCTGGCAAAGCTTAATTGTGGCACCTTGATTGGTTTGGGAGCTTCTTAGGAGATTATTTCTATGCGTTTACAGGTGGATCATGAAGAAATGACTTCGGGTGGTGCACGTGGTCCTTGGTTCCTTCATCTCTGGGATTGTTCCCTTCCTTTGTTTCCCAGCCACTATGAACTGAACATCTTTCCTCCACCAGACCCATTGGCATGATGATTCTGCCAGGGAATCAGCTAGCTGTGGACAGAAACCCTGAAACTGTGCGATTCAAATTAAACCTCGCTTTCAAGTTATAAGTGTTGCATATTGTGTCTCAGAGACAGGAAAGCTAACTCTTCCAGTATCCTTGTCTTAGTTTTGATTTGAGAGGAAAAGTTTTCTGTCTTTCATCATTATGTATAATGTTTGCTATGAATTTTTCCTATTTGGCTTTTAATAATCCAAGGTAGTGTTCTTCTATTCCTAGTTTGTTGATTTTTTTTTTTTTGGCCATGTAAATATGTTGAAATTTTTAAGATGCTTTTTCTTTATCAATTGAGTTGATCATGGGGGATTCCCCTCTTTATTCTGTTATCATTTTATATCATTTTGATTGATTTTGGTAACAATTCTTGTGTTCCATGAATAAACCCCATTTGAGAATCCTTAGAAAATGCTTCTGAAAAGCAGCATCCCTGCTGGCCTGGGAGAACTAGGAAGCAAGTTATGCAGCCCTTCGTGTGCCAGTGGTGGCCATGCTGGCAAGGGAGACCCAAGAACTACCATGAGCCAAACAGTGAAGAGCTCCTTTTCCCCCATAAGCAACCGGCTGACTTGGAAAAACACAGGCCGAGATGATAACAACTAAAGTAAAGAAATGATCTATAAAAATGCTTCTGAATTTGATTAGTTAGCATTTTGTTAAGATTTTGCATAGATATTTATTTATTTTTGTAGTGGCTTTGTATGGCTTTTGTATGAATGCAATGGTGGCCTCACAGATGAATTAATAGGTGTTCCTTTTCTTCAGTTTTTTTTTTTTGAAATGTCTGTAAGTACTAATATTAATTGTTTTTTAAATGTTCAGTTCAATTTATCTGAGAAGGCATCAGAACTTTGTATATTTTCAACTATTAATTCTATATACTTATTGGTTATAACTATTCAGATTTTCTGTTTCTTTGGGATTTAGTCATGGTTATTTTTGTGTTTCTAGAAATTTGTAATTTTGGCTAAGTTAACTAATTTTTTGGTATGTAATTGTTCCTAGTGTTCTCCTATAATCCTCTTTATTTCTGTAGAAATAGTAGTGATGTTCTCATTTGTATTTATGATGTAATTTGAATCTTTTTAGTTCACAAAGTGAAAGGCTTGTCAATTTTCATTTTTTAAAAAAATTCTATTTTATTAATGTCATCTATTATTTTTCTATTATTTCTTTTATCTTTATTCTAGTCATCACCATTTGATTTCTTTCTGTTAACTCTGGATTTAGTTATTTTTCTAATGCCTTAGTAGTGAAGTAGATTGTAGATTTCACAATTTTTTTAAAATGTAAGCATTGTAATTGTAAATTCCCTTCATGTTACTGTTTTCTTAAATGTGGCACATTGGTGTGGTTCTTTAGGTTTTAGTAAGTTGCATTTTGTTTCCACCTATCTGTCAATGTCTTTTAAATTACCTTTTAATTTTTAACCCATTTTTATAAATTGAATTAATTCTCACAAATTTGTGAATTTTCATTTTAGTTCTCTTTTTTTCTTTTAGCTTTATCTTCTTGTGGCCAGATAAGATATTTTGATATTTACCTTTTTAAAATCTGTTGAGACTTACTTGTGGCCTAATGCATAGTGTATTCTGGGAAATGTATCTTGTGAAGTTGAAAGGAATGTGCATGCTGCTTTTGTTGTGTACTATCTTCTGTATGTGACTGCTAGGTGGATAAGTCCTCTACTTCTTTACTTTTATTCAGTCTTTTTCAATTATTATTTTATGGAATAGTCTCTTATTCTAGAATTTTCTATTTTTCCCTTCAGTGTGTCAGTTTCTGTATCATATTTTGTCTTCTTCTCTTATTATAGCTTGTTAATATATAATGTCCATTGTCTTTTGTAAATTTTCTTGATTGAAAGTTTATTTTTCTAATTTTATATGGTATCTTCTGCTTTTTTTTCCTGTTACTGGTTGTGTGGTTTATTTTTCTTGTTCTTTCATTTTCAATCTATTTGAAAAATCATTAGTTTAAAAGCTAATACTATTTTAAGTTTGGTCCATAACTCCACATTTTTCACATAATTTAAGTGACTAGTGTTTTTTCATTTCATACTGCAAAACTTCTTTAGTATTTCTTGAAGGGCAAATTTAGAATCAACAGATTTCCTCAGATTTTGTTTAGGAGTATATCTTTATTTCCCCCTCATTTTTAGAGAACAATTGAACAATCTTGAGACAATTTTAGAGAACAATTTTGCTGGATGTAAGATTCTTGGTTAATCTTTTTTCTTTTAAACTTTATATATGTTGGTTCAATGCCTCCTGGACTGCAAATTTTCTAATAAGAAATCTGTTAATAATCTTACTGAGGATTCTTTATATGTGGTGAATCACTTTTCTCTTGCTCCTTTCAAGATTTTCTTTGTCTTTGATTATAATGTGTCTCCTTGTGGAACCCTGAGTTCATTTTACCTGAGGCTTATTGAGATCTTTTGATATTTATATTTAGGTCTTTCATTAAATTTAGGAAGTTTTCAGACATCATTTCACTGAATATTCGCTATTATCTTTCTCTCTTTTTTTTCTGGGACTCTCATAATGCATATGTTGGTGCTCCTCAGGTCTTTTTAAAATCTGTTTGTCAGATATAGTAATTTCAACTTTCCTGTTGACACTGAGTCTTTTGTATAGTTACTGAAATTTGTCTTTGAATCTCTCAATTGTAGTTTTTGTTTCAGTTATTGTACTTTATAGCTCCACTATTCCTGTTCTTGGTTTCTATCAATTTATACTTACATTTTATTTACATATTGATTTCTTAGTTTTCTTCACATTGTTCTCCAGTTCTCTGTGCAGGTATAAGACAGCTCTTTTTTAAATTTATTTTTCATTTAAAAAAAATTATTTAAAGAAAGACTAAACAAAACAGAAAACAGGTAGAAATAATACATAACTTCAAAGAAAAAAAACAGTAAGAAATCACCTACTTGATGTTTACATATTGTCATTTTACAAATAGTTGCTCAAGACACGAAAGTGGAAATTCAAACAGCGAGATTGCAAACAGTTCTGTTCAAGTGTCCAACAAAAACTTAGTAACATGCTTGTCAATCCTATACACTTAAACATACATGCAGCTTTCCATATCTTCATTTATGTTTAGATTAAACAAACTAAAGCAGGTTAAAATCATTCTGAACAAACAATAATATTATTGTTGGATTTGACATCATGGCACTCCATGATCAGCACTGGATACTGTAGTGTCTTTTTTAAAAGTTTAATTTAAAGAAAGACTAAACAAAACAGAAAATGGATAGGAATAATACATACTTTCAAAGAAAAAAATAAACAGTAAGAAATCACTGGTTGATGATTACAGATTGTCTCCTTATAAATAGTTATTCAAGATACGAAGCATATAAAGTGGAGCATATAAAGTGGAGATTCAAACAGTAAGATTGCAACCAGTTCTGTTCAACTATCCAACAAAAACTTAGAAATATACAATCCTATACATTTAAACATACATACAGTTATCCATGTCTTCAATTATGTTGAGATTGAATAAACCCAAGCAGGCTAATATCACTCTGAACAAAGAACAACACTATTGCTGGGTTTCACATTATGACACTCGAGGATCAGGACTGGGTATGTTAGTGTGTCTCTTTTTCTTCAAAGTGTCTGTTCATTTCATCATGTGTCATAAGATCAGTTCTCATAAACTGTGCATGAGTCTTAACATGAGCCTTAACATGTATTTCTATCCTTTCTATATTAGAGGGAGAAACAAAACAAAGCAAGGCAAAACAAAACATATTCCTACAAACACATGAAATGAAAAAAACATATAAGATGGTTGTACAAAGTGCTCTACCATGGTTCCTGTGTTGTCTCTTATTATCTTCAATAGAATTGGCTATATCATCAGACATAGTATAATTGAATCTATCAGTACAGAACCGTATTAATAAAAACACAACTTTGTATATAGTATAGAACTTCAAAAACCAGCAGTTATCAAACCAGAATGTGTATCGTAGAGTCTTGTCATCTTCAGTGTAGTTGCCTATACATATCTCAGACTTGATATTATCAATCATATCAGTTTTGAATAAAATCTGTCAATATCAAACAGTAATCAAACAAACCAGATTTAACCAAGATCAGTCATGATAAAACAGTATAAGTCATACAGGGCTCCAGATTAAGATAATAAGAAATTAAGATGATTACTGTGCTATATCCTGATGTTTTTGGGATAGCTGTCTTTGCCCTCAAATCTAATGTAGGTAGACAAACTAGGACAGAATAAAATCTATCTAAGCAGAGTGGTGTGAGTAATGTGGTTTTTAAATCCTGATACACTATTAACATCTTCTTCTACCATCTTTTTTAAGACTCTATCTCCCCTTTCACAGGGTAAACTGCATTTTTGGATCTGACCAAGACCCTTGGTTTTAAATTGGGGGGGGGAGCAACCTACTATTTACATAAGTGGTTTTCTAATTGTATTCCTTTACCTATTAAAGCCTGTCTTTGTAACCTATCCACAAATACTGGTCTAGTTGCCCCTATTACTTTCTGGTTCTCTGTCATATAGAGCACTGTTTTCTCATATTTGATTTTCAGTCCCTGTACTCTTTTTCATGTTAATTATATTTCCTATAAATAGTATTTCGGTGGACCCTACCTCCTGCTTGAGGGGTGCTTAGTATCTCTTTTATTAATCTTCTTATATCATGCTGTATTTGGCTAAATATTTCACTTTTGAACTCATCTATGAGATCCCGAATATATCTCTTTATAGCCACTGGTGCTGTGTCTGATACTGTATGTTTGCTCTTCTCATTCTCCTTTGTATTTACCTGTCCTGGGTCGATGCTCTTAGGGTTGGGACCTGAGGACTATTTGTTGTTGCTTCGTCTTCCCATCCTTTTTGCTTCTTCCAGGAGGCCCCAGTTTCTTTCTTTGTTGGTTATAGTTCTTCTGAAGTGCGCTGGCTAGATGACCCTTCCCACTGCTGTGTGCTAGTGAGTTGCAGACAGGGGGAGCCTATGCTGGCTCATCCCCACAGGATCAGTCAAGCTGCTGTGGCCTGCACTGTATTACTTTGTGCTGCCTCTTCTCTGGGTCAGTCAAGCTGCTGTGGCCTGGCCTGCATTGTATTACTTTGCACTGCCTCCCCTCCGGGTCAGTCAAACTTCTGAGGCCACCACTTATAGGGACTTGATTTCCAATAACCTATTGGGTCTCAGCCAGGTCACATGACCCAGGCCTACCTCACTCCACCAATCCTGTTCTGGAAGGGAACAACTGACTGAAGTCACTGCTGCCCCTTGTACTTGCCAGGGCTGCCAGGTCCCCTCTTTCTGGGCACAGGCCAATGTAAGCACCTTGCCAACTCAGCTCTGCATTCGGCTCGTGGACCCCTGATCTCAATGTAACTGCATCTCCAGGGTGTGGAAGCGGCGGGACCTCTGATGGATGGGCAAGTGGTGTCAGGTCCTCGGATGGCTCGGCAAGTTGCCCGCTGCAGTGGGAATACTGAACCTTTAGCTGTTCCAATAATAGCATGGGGACTATATGTTTGGTTAGTTCTTTTCAACCTTAATTTCTTCTTGGGACAAGAGAATTCATCTCCCTCTGTTTGGGACTCCCCACTCTGTATTATGTTGAATTCTAAGTTGACTATCTCAGGGAATCTCTGTAGCCAGCTGTTATCTATCAACCATCTTTGCTCCTCCCCCAAGACAACTCTTTTAAAGTCTTTGTTATATGTATGTACCATCTGGTCTTTTTTTTTTCCAGAGATAATTTATGTTTTTTTTTTTTTTTTTTTCCTGTGAATGAACTATACTTTCGGGTTTCTTTATATGTCCTGAAATGTTTTTCAGTTTCAAAAATTGGTAAGTTGAATGTAATAATGTGGTAACTAGGAATCAGATTTCCTTTCTGCATAATTTACTGATTTTAGTTATTGTTTGTGTTTCTTTAAAAAATAATTATTTCAGCCTACATCTATACCAAGGATAAGCTGAAGTTGCAAGTTTAAAGTATTCTCTTGTTTTTTCTGAACCTTTCTCTGACATAGATATGTAATTTTTTTTTTCTACATAAATACATTTGTTTTGAATGTCTTAGTTCTTCATGTTTAGCTTCCAAAATGAGAAAAAGGAAACATAAAAGGGGGCACTATTGATTTAAATTTCTCTGCAGCTACTTCAGGAACAGGGGAGGGGCTTGAAAAATGGGGGGAGGCACAACATCAATAGTCTCTCACACTCTGCTCAATGATTAATCAGAGGCTGGATTCCTGATATTTATAGAAACTGTCCTTGTTTCTCACACTGGCTTTTATAAGTTATGTGTATGTTGATCTATGAACACATGCTCAATTTTCTGCAAAAAGTAGTGGGTAGGGAATGGAAAGTTTCTTTTGTGTTAAGACCTGAACTTGGTTAAAATTAACTGTAATTTAATGTCTAACTTTTCCCTTGAAAATTGTAGGCTTTCAATAGGCTTGATTAGATGGATTTTGCTAGTGTAGTAATGGGAATATTTGTGTGTGGAAGCATTTAGAGTTGTTATAGGGGGTAGAGATAGGTGTAGCCTATGGCCAGGGTATTTAAATTAAACTTGAGTTTCTAGTACAACACATAGGACATCTTTTTTTAATGTCTAAAATGTATGCAAGACTGAAACATGTAACAAATTAAGCATAGATATTTTATTTTTTTGTTGTTTGTTTGTTTTTGTCTTTTTGAGACAGGATCTTGCTATGCAGCCTTGAACTCACTTTGTAGCACAGGCTGGTCTTGAACTTGCAAAAGTCCTCCTGCCTCAGGTTTACAAGTGCTGGGATTATACATGTGTATCACCACACCTGGCTAACACAAATATTTCAAAAAGAAAGGAGAACTTCAGTGCAATAATTACATCAAATCATTAAATCGATTTGGTCATTTCAGCTACCATAAAGATTGATGAGGATTGTACCAGGACTGACTCAGCTGTAGCAAATGGTATTGATCTAAAGTTAAGACAGTAGCAGAAATGAGATACTGTGTCACAGTGCAGAATGAAGTTGAGACTTTTCAGTCATTCTCTTAATGTGATCCAGGTGCAGTTGTCATTGTTTCTCTTCATGTCAGCTTTGTCTACTTCACTTTTGGATTAAAACTTTTCAGTGATTTTTAAAAAATGCTTATAAACTCATTGCGATCTCTCTTGTGAAATTTATCTCAAACTTTGAGGACACTTTCCACTAATTTGAACTAGACAAAGTGAAGCCAAGTTAATAACATAGCTTATTACCAGAGACAGGAAAAAAATTAAAATGAGACAAAGCCCAAGACAACCCAGAAAATCAGCAGAATATGGTGATTCACGCTTGTAGTCCTAGCTACTTAGAAGGCGAAGGCAGGAGAATTGAAAGTTTGAGGCCAGATTGAACTACTTAGTAGGACTCTATCTCAAAATAAAAAATGAAAAGGAACAAGAGTTGTAGTTTAGTGGTAGAGTGAGTGCCTCTGTTTCCTAGTACTGGAAAGAAAGGAAGAAAATCTCGATAAGTGAAACTCCAGAAAACTGTTTAAAAGGATATAAAATGAAAATTCATGGCAATTGAAAGTGTGTATTCACAATATCCTTTTTCTGAAAAACTATGGTGTTTCCATTAAAAGGAAAAGTAATTTGTATTAATTAACTTGATTGGATATCTACTAATAATCCATAATAAATGATAAAGAAGGGAGCGGTATGGTTACTTTAGCCTTGTTTCAGTTAGTTCTGTGTAGCTGACATTAGCTGTTAACATACCAGCTCAATATTTCTGCCTAGTGTTTTCTTTTCTCTACTGAACCTATGCTAATTTAACTATATAAAAGTATCCCTGAAAAGAATTTCCAAGGAACAAGTGATATTAAAGTGTATACACTGCATTTTTATTTTTTGATGTATTTTAAATATCATAGCTCAAGCTATTTAAGGAGAGTATCATCCTCAGTAAACTATTTCATCCCGTAGTTCTATTCATACATTCTTAACAAAAATAAAAGCAAGACAAACAAATCCTAATATAAAAATCTCTGAGATGATACTAGTGTCAACACTTGTTGGGTAGGGGTTGGGTAGGGGAGTGTTAAGAACTTTTGACTAAAGCACTTTGATTAATTTAGGAAATAAATATTATTTCTTGTAAAGCACTTTTAAAGATGAACCTATTTATGTTCTAGTTTGCACTTATTTGTGCAACCTAGTAAGCAAAATTCTTTTGTTCACATTTACATCTCTCTATCCAGATTCCCTAAAATTTCTACCCGTATTAATGTGATAGATGACAATAATTTATATCATTGATAGAAGTATTCAAATTTAAATATTACTCAAGGTGAAAAAAAATTCATCTACTGGTCGTGAGAAGCTTGATTCGCTTACCAGATTAGAGACTGGTGAGCAAAACCCAAAGAGATGGGGAAATCCTCTGCTTCTTAGAGAGAAAGACAGAGGAGAAGGTCCAGTTGAGGTGCCTGTGAAGCACTGGAGAAGCTGCAGCAAGTGGGTGAGACAAGTTGGGTTGTGAGCACGTGTGTGCAACCACAGAAGGGTTTGGCACAGAATCTGCATTCAGTAGTCTTTCATTTTTTCTTAAGAGCCAGCCCTTTCTATTTCTTCCACTCCTTGGGTAGGTATAGATTCTAATCCTAGTAATATGATGTGTTGCAACCTCAGTGCTTACATTCAGGTTCTTCTTAGAGCAAGGAAACTTCTCAAATGGTCCTGAAGAAACTAAGGTCTGTGACAAGTTCTATCAGTATCTCAGGGAACTTCATATATTGGTAACCACTCAAAATTCTGAAGGGTGTAGCTGGACTACGAGTATGCTCTTTTGCAGGGGTGACAATGCAGCTTCTTTCAGAGGGATCAGTCGCAAAATCAATCTAGAGGTTACCAAAGCAATATATATTGGAGTTTCTTATTGATGCAGATTGAGACAAAGCCCTATATTGACTGTGTAGGATTATTTGTATCTTGTTCTGCTAATAGAAATTGATGAATGCATGCTCTTGAGATGTCCTAGAAGTTCTGTTGCTTCTCAAATACTGTCCCCTCCCAAGCCCATTGGGCAAATTGGTGCTAAGTGAAAAGGCTGATGTTTGAAGCTAAAACTACAAACTGAATTTCAAACACCTAATAAGATACTGAAAATTACCTCAAGCTTTCAAATGTCACATACTGTAAAAATATGAATTAGGCTGTAAATGCAGCCTAGTCATAATTAACACTATGATATGTTCAAATAATCAAGCTCTCCACTGTGGAGTCTATTGAAGAAGATTATTAGGAGTGATCGTTCTCTAATCATTATGTGACAACTATTTCTGTTGCATTGATCTCCTCTGCCTTGTCTGTGTTGTCAGGTGCTGCTCACATGTCCTAAAAAGATGATATTTTTCCCCATACAGAGACAGCTTTTCCTGGAGCTCCAATTGATGTCAACCTTTGCTCATAACTATCATCTGCACACAGCCAGGCTTCACTGTAAATCAGAGGTGCGTGGAAAAATAAAACTGGATGGCTTTCAGTTCCAATCACGTCTTGTTTTACTTCGCTCTGGCCAATACGTTATCAGGAAATAATGGATTTTTATCTGTGAAAATGAGAGGAGCAGGTTTAAGATTTTCAAATTTAAAAATGTTCTTCTGCATTTTGTGTGGGAAATGGAAGACTTTCTTTGATGAGAAGAGGAAAGTTTCATTTTATTCTAATGTAAAAGAGTTCTTTCAAGATAGAAAATCCACTTAGTTTTTATCGTGGGAAGGTGTCACTTGGGAGGAGTGTTTTATGGAAAAAGTTAGATATTGTTTCTAAATGCAAGGTGTTTGATGGAAGATGGTCAGTGCAGCCCTTCCTATGCAGAGTACTTGGGATGCACTTGTGCAGACTCCCAAGAACTACTCTGTGGGTGGCCCCAAAGATCTGCCTGTGTATCAGGATGCTGGACTGCCCGGTCTCATGGGGGCTTATGTAGGTGAACACAAGCATCTTTAAGTGGATGCCCTATCCCTTTACCCCTACAACAAATATCCCCCAAGAGCACCACCTGGTCTCATTTCTGTTGGTGTGATTGCTTGCTAGTTGGGTAGCACCTCGTATTTCTCACTAGTAGCAGATATCAGCATGCCATACTTCGTTATAGGAATTCGACTCATCTCCCAAAGATGTCCTTCACTGTACCCACACTCAAAACTAATCAAATTACACTTGCTAATTTGGTATTAAAAATTTTCCAGGCTTAAGCTCAAGACACTCATCAGAACTTGCCTCCATGCCGACCATTATGAGCCACCTTTTTGGCCTTCCCATTGCTCAAATTGTAAGCTTCTCATAGGAAACCAGGGTATAGACAGCACTCACATATCCTCATTGAGCTGGCACTCAAGGCATAACTAGACGTGTAAGATCCCCAGCAATACTATGAGTTTTCTCATTTGCATACTATACCTTATCTATAAAAGTAGGTGCTTATGTATATATCTTCTTGATGGCATGACTTGAGTAACTTTGTCTCCTCCAGGATTTGTGAGTAGTAAATGCCAAATGTTATTTCAAATATGACTTTGTTATTCAAAATTTGGGTAATGCAAAAAAAAAAAAAAAAAAAAAAAAAACCTCACACTTTCCCTCACAAATATACTGTTACCAGTTGTCCCAGAAGCTGCATATATATTCAAGGAAGTCACTACTAATTGGCTTATAATCTTTTTGCTCTTTTGATGAACACATATGAATACAATTTTACACATAAATAAATTTGAGATAACTAAGTACAATTTATACTTTCTTTAAGGATCTATTATCCTTATGCTGACTTCCAATAATTTGAAAAATACATTAAAACTTACAAGAAAGAATTCTAACCAGAATTATACTTCTCAAAAAATTCAACATTTTAATATAATCTTTTTACACATACTCAATATCATATGACATAAATACCAACATAGAGCTTAATTCAGAAAAAGGATGTACAGAAATGACAGAGATAAAAAAGTAGACTTGTAATCCATCCTGGGAGGTTGAGGCAGGAGAATTGCAAGTTCTCTTTTGAGAGACCAGATTGTCTCAAAATAAAAAAAAGGAACTTGGATGTAGCTCAAGAAGAAGGTCCTGGGTTCAATCCTCAGTACTGCAGAGGTAAAAATGAAAAGTAAAACTTGGTGACGTGAACAATTATTTCTAAGATGACAATATGTAATCCATTAACTAGTGATTTCCTACTGTTTATTTCTTTCTGTAAATCTGTATAACTTGTACCCTTACTCTGCTTTTTTTTCTCCTTAAATAAAATTTAAAAAAAAGAAAAGTAAAACCAATGCTAAGAATTATCTTTTACCATAAGATTATTAGGTTTTCCCTATTGAAAATATGTCAGCTGGTAGAATATAAATAGAACCATAGAGTTATCCCTCAATTTCTTTATCAGTGGCCCAGCCAGTAGATGTTCTTTGCATATCCATGATGGTGGGGAGAGACATTTTGCACCAATCTAAGCTTCTTTTCCTTTACTATTTTTCCCAGAAAAATCAAATTGGTCAGTAATTTGACCTTGGGTACCAAATTTTGGAGTAAAACAGCATGGGTTCATTTTTATTGCAGCAAAGTTCCCTTTCTGATAGGCTTATCCTGTGAGATATTAATTTTTTGTTTCCAAATTCTTCCTGTTGCTGACCATTTGAATCCAAAGGCATGAAAACAAATAAGCCACAAAACATTACATGTAATTTTAACTCTGAGAAAGAACGAGACAGAGGGAGGTTGGACTCAGCAAGTGCAGTTCTAATAAAGGGGTTAATGTACCCTATGAGTCCTGAATTTCATGCTGACCTGAGACTGTGTCTTTAGGAAGGGACCTGTTCTGTGTCCCTCTTGCTCTCAGCCCTTGGTTGGAGGCAGCCAGTTAGAAGCAGCACACAGCCGCAGCTCACAGCGAGTGATGGATTTCTAAGAGCAGGAGCTGGGGCTTGTCACTGAGTACTCTCCTGAGATCCAAGACAGAAGAGAGGCAATCCAAGACAGGAGAGGGATTTTTCTGAGCAAAAGAGCTTTATTATTGTACTATTTATTGTTTAATTACCTGAAATATCACTCATAGAGGAAAAGCCAACCAATACTTGATTCTGTAGCCACTTCCAAAAGTACCCTGTAGATTTTTGTACTTTTTTGAAGGGAGAATATGAACTTCTAGTTTTGAGTCTGGTAGGGTATTCTAATGCACTGCTACTTTTTTTTGATGTGCAAATTATTTCATTTCTATCCCATTGGACATGCTTCAGTTGGGTTCTCTACTCTTTGGGAAAGGCTTCTTTCATATTTGATAGGCTCTGGCTTGAAGAATCACAATGCGTGTTTGCCCCATCTTGGCTTCAACATGAAAACGTGTGTTTTCCATGGAACTCCAGTTTTCTGACAATGGGAATAGCGTCATCAACCACCATCCAGACATTAAAAAGTTTATTGCTCATATGGTCATTTGTAGTTGTCAAAATGCGACATATGCATCAATTCATACAGCTAGAACATCAATTCATACAACTAGAACCTGCTCAAAAATTAGAAGGCTTTCTTCTAACTTCTTTAACTTTGGATTGTAACCTTATTCTCCCAACCCGAAGAGGTGCTTCCTAATTGTGTTAATGTGACTACTCACTTGCTCATTCTACCAATTCTAAGGAACACTCAAATAACTTTAATATTGTTACTACCAGCTAGGGTGCTGAATGCAAGGATGATTTCTTAGTGTTTATTTTCATACCTTTATCACACTAGGAATCATGCAGACAAACTTTTGCACTAGAAAGTCAGTAATTGTCAGTTTAGGGTTGAGTTTTCTACTTGTAATACATCAGTAATTTATTTTAATCTCTACTCAATATTTAAAGACGCTATTAAGGCATGCTATTAATTAAATTTGTTATTTTAAAATTAGCACACAATTGTGATGCATAATAAATACATTTACTGTGAAGAGCTGATAAATATATGTATATTGAATCTGAATACTCTTTACTTCTCCTTCTCCTTTTTCCCCCTTTCCCTCCATTGCTCCAGCCCCTTCCTATGTACAAAAGGTCTACCTCCATGTTGCCTATTATTGGTCTTTTATTTTTTTCTTTAAATCATTTATATTTTGGATTCTTATATAAAAAGAAACTATGTGACACTTAACCTTCAATATCTGAACTATTTCACTTAGAATTATGGTCTTAAGGTACTTTCATTTTTTTGCAAATGACTTAAATTTATGCTTCTTTATGGCCTGGTAGTACTCCGTTTTGTATGTGTACCACTTGTCTTTACTCGTTCTTCTGCTGATGGACATATAGGCCACTTCAAAGATTTAGTTATTATCAATCATGCTGCTACAAAAATGAGTATGCATGTATTATCATAATGTCTTTAACTCTTTCAGGAATATACCTAGATGGGGAAGAACTGAGATGAATAGAATTTCTACTTTTAGTTTTTTGAGGAATCTCCATACTGATTTTTATAGGAATTGTATGTACTAGCTTACATTCTTCTCGCAATGTAGTAGCGTTGGTTTCTTCCCACAGCCTGGGTAGCGTTTGTTGTCTTTTGAGTTCTTGATGAGAACCATTCTTTCTGGAGTAAGATGGAATCTCTGTGTTGTTTTGATTTGCATTTCTCTTACAGCCTAAGATGTGGGTATTTTTTAATGTAGTTATTACATACATCTCTTTCTGAGATGTATCTATTTCAATTGCCTATTTTTAAAATTTATTTATGTCAGTAATCTATTTTTTAATCTTTTACTTTGAGGGATCTAATTTTTTGAAGGCTTTATATATGTGAGACATCAATGCTCTGAGAAATAGCTGGCAGAACTTTTTTTTTCCCAGTCTGTGGGCTGTTTCTTTCTTTACTCTATAGGTGATTTCATTTGCTGTAGTGAAGCTTTGTAATTTGATATACTCTCCTTTGTTGATTCTTGGTGTTATTTATAGTGTAACTTGTATTCTGTTTAGAACGATCTTTGCCTAAGCTTGTGTCTTAAATAATTTTACCTAGTTTATCTTTCCACTGATTGTTTCTATTTCAATATCTTTTTCTTTGATCCATTTTGATTTGATTTTAACACAAGGCAAAATATGAGTCTAGTTACAAAATCAGAACAATATGGAATTTATCAACTAGTGATTATACTATTATTTTTTTGAAATTCCATATTATTTCTACCCTTTTTGGTTTTGCTTCTCTCTCTCTCTATATATATTTTTTCCTCTAAATATATATATGTCTATATATATGTCTAAATATATATGTCTCTCTCGCTCTGTCTCTTGCTCTGTCTCTCTCTCTCTCTCTCTCTCTATATATATATATATATATATATATATATATTTATAACCTTCTGTGTATGGATACCCAGTTTCCCCTGCACCATTTGTTAAAGAGGCTGTCTTTCTCCTGCATATGTTTTGGACTCTTGTCAAAGATCAGATAGCTGAATGTGCCTGGGGTTGTTTCTCTCTCCTTTATTCTATTCCATTGATCCACGTGTCGCTTTTTGTGCCTGTACCATGCTGTTTTGTTTCTCACTCTTTCTTTTTTAATCACTACAGCTTTGTAATGTAACTTGATCTGGGATTGTAATCCTCCTGCTTTGCTTTTATTGCCCAGGATTGTTGCCATTCTGGATCTCTCTGATTCCATACGAATTTTAGGACTGTTTTTATAGTTCTATGAAGAATGTTATTGATATTTTGATTGGGGTTGCATTAAATGTATATTGATGTTGATAATGTGGTCACTTTACCAATATCAGTTTTTCCTATCAAGATGCGAGGATGTCTTAACATTTTCTGATTTCTTCTTTGATCTCCTTTTTCTGAGAACTATAGTTTACTTTACATAGATTTTTCACTTCCTTGGTTAGGTTAATACTTAAATATTTAATTTTTTCAAGTTATTTTTAGTAGGATTGTTTTCCTAATTTCTTTTTCGGTGGGTCCTGTTTCATTATTGGTATGCAGAAATGCTATTGATTTTTCTGTGTTAATTTTGTGTCCTACCAATTTGCTGAATTTATTTGTTGGTTCTAAGAGTTTTTTGGATCTTCTATGTAAATGATATGTCATCTATGAAAAGAGTGGTTTGACTTCTTCCTTTTCTAGACATATCACTTTTATTTTTCTCTTTGCTGATTGTTTTGGCTGAAGTTTTGAGTACTCTGTTGACAGGAGTAGTGAGAGTAGATATCCTCGTCTTATTCCTGAATTTAGAGTACAATCTTTCAATGTTCTTCATTTAATATGACACTGGCAGTTAAGTTTTTTCATAAATGGGTTTTGTTGGGTTGAAATAAGGTCCTTCCATACCTATTTTATTCAGTTTTTTTTTAAAACCATGAATGGATGTTGGCTTTCATCAAATGCCTTCTCTATGTCTATTGAGAAGATCATGCAGTTTTCTCTGTTGGAGAGATTCCAGATCTAGTCTATGATGTTTGCTATATTTTATACTGCTGTCTTCTAGACTCCTTTCAATTTGATTTTTAAAAATTAGCTAACATTTTCACTTGTTTCCATATCACAGTCGTAAGATATGCACAGAGAATTTGAAATTTTTGGTTTTTTCCTCTTCCCACCTCCTTCTCTTTTCCTCCTATAGGCAACTCTTTTTTTTGTTGCTGTTGTTGTTTTTTTTTATCCCCACATCACCCCTCATGCTGAAGTTAAACCCGATGTCTTCACACTGAAGCACATTCTTACCCCCTTCGTATGTTTTTATTTTGAAGTAGTCTCTTAGTACCACACTACGATGCCCAGACTAGGTTAAAATTTATAATTCTCCTTCTGCATCCTCTCATAGTTCTGGGATTATAGGTGTGTACTGCCATATCTAGCCACATATTCCTCTTAAATTACTTTTTTCAGTGTTCTTTTCTTTCTATTTCTTTTGGTAAGCAGTTAAAAAATTTGGGGCCAATATCTGAAGATAACAGTAGTCACTGTTGTCAACCTCTTATGTGATACACAGATGAGTCAATAGGCAGGGAGGTTGAGTAACTTTCCCGGACACCATTATGATCTGGACACACTGTCTGAATGAGTCCTGTCTTTGATTCCAGCCTCTCTGAGTGTGCAGATCTCCGGTCCCCAAACATGCCAGTCCTGTAGACTCTTGCTCATTGTGCAAAACGGTCACAGCATGCGAAGCATGTTCTCATCCTCCTTCCTCCTCTTCTTGTCCCAGTACTGCAGTACGGGCTCTTCCACTCTTAATGCCACACTTCTTTCCTTCTACACTGAGTTCGTCCTAAGACAAGCCACTTAGCAGCTTCCTAAGTTATTCTAACAACTTCCATTCTTATCCTTTCCATGACATTCTTTCCATGTTAGTCAGCAGATTCTTCTAAATGTAACATGGAGCACCTTTTCTTTTAGCTTAAAATTGTTTAGTCTCCTACTGTCCCAAGGATCAAGTCCAATTCTTAAAAGTAGCTTCCAAGATTCTTTTTGATCCTTGCATTACTGGCATCTCTAGAGCCATGTCTCACCTCTCCCTGCTAGCTCATGAAATATTCTATGTCTTTGCCTGATAAAATCCTTTCAGTTCTGTAAAGGCCCCATACTTCAGCCTTCCAAGCCCTTGCCCATTCTGCTCTTATTGTCTGGAAAAAATTTCATCATATAGAATCTCTCTTATTCTTCTGTTAGCTGCTACTTCTTTAGAATGATTTATCTGAGCAGATGACAATCTTTCTTACATGTCCCCAGTTCCTCTGATACTGAATTTAGCATGTTAAATGGTGACAACTTGTTGATTTATTTGACATATTAGAGAAGCTGCGTGTAGAATAGTGTGTTTCTATCTTTTTCTTTGCATCTAACACCAGGTTTTAATAAGCATGTGCTATGCAATTGATGATATGCAGAGTAGCAACAGGTGAGCTTAAGTAGCTAAGCGGAGGCCAGACATAGAGGTCTCATGCTACATATTTTTAGATTTTTCTCCATAGATACCACCAAGAGACTTCAAGAGAGAAAATAACATGTGGGTAGACTTTCACATTGTATCTTTCTAGCAATCTTGTAAAGAAATGAGAACAAGACTGTAGGCCTAAGCTAACAGACTATTGTAATAATGTTTGCAAGATGGAAGAGGCTTTGAAATATGGAAATAATGATGAAAGCACTGGATTTGAAAGACATTTAAGAAGTTGAATTCAGCATGCTGGATGGTCAACAGGTGGTAGAGATTAACAGTGGTGTTTTGCTTTTTGGCTTAGGTGACTGCATGGGTGAGATATCATATATTGAGATGGGGAAGGAGGGTGGGAAGGTAGATTTAGAGATACTTGTGGTCTCAGACTGACACAGAACAATACAAGCTCAGTATAAGGAGAGAGCTCTAAGCAGAAAGAAAGTACATAGAGGAGGTGTTAGGAAGAAAGAGACAGATGGCTATAGTATGGGTTTGAGTTTTTGACTCTATCTCTTATGGCTATGTGACCTTGACATGATGATTAGCCATTATAAGCATCAGTCTTTTTTACATAAGGGACACTTAATATCCACATGAATGATTACAGATGAAAAGAGATGATATGCACAAAGGTTTTAGCACAGTGTCTGGCAATAGTAAGCATTCAGAATAGTTAATTGCTATAAACTACACTAAAGACAGATATTTTAATGTCATTGGTTTACAGGGAGCAGTTTCAGTAATGGGAGGTGAATGAGAAAACTTGGACAGACTATATAAAATAAGAGGGTTGATTAATTAAAATCTATGAGGAAGAGACTACTTAAGGGCCAGGTGACATAAGAGAGGCCCCAAGGCAACAGACAATCCAGACTGCCCATGGCAAGGTAGGGCAGAGCAACCAGAGAGCAAGGACTTGGAGACCAAGTGATGCTCTTGGTGTCTAGAAAGGAGAAGAAGGAAATGAATATAGGTCAGGTTCAGGGCTTCATAGCTTGGAGACAAATTTATTAAGAGCAGGAAAACACAAGAAACGGATGAATCAGAGATTATATAGGTAATGGAAAACAGAGGGTATATTTATCAGATAGAGACTTGCGAAAATTTCAAAGATCTAGATTTCTGAACTGCTGGTGAAGTAGCTTGGGGTCACTGGATAATTTGGTGAGACTCCGAGAGGCCTTTCACAGCAAATATACATTTGAACTTATTGTCCCGTCTTCCTACAGTGACGAAACTTCCATCTGGAAACAGTAGCCTTGAGGTCTATAATGTCCTTACAAACCAGCATGAGCATGTTCCTGCTATTCATACAGTGGAAATGGGCTTTCTCATTATGTTTCTGTCTTCTCTGTAATGTACACCGATGCTGTCTGAGGAGCTGGCTAAGGGAAAAAGCAAACACAAATGAGACAGAGCTTGCTGGAAAGGTCTATTAGTGCTCACTTGGGGATTTTTTAAAATCCTCAAATCAATGTTTAATAACCAACTTAATAACAGTCATATTGATGTTTTAAATGTGTTATCTTGTATTTATGTTCTTCATGACTTTAAGGGAGCTAATGTGTCTTCCTTAGTCTGTAACTATACTCTAAAATATTGGCCTTTCAAATAAAATCAATAGGTTAGACAAATTAAAAACTGTCATTTTTACTTGAAAACTTAAATGTCTCCCTTATTCTAATCATCTCCACTTGGGAAATAGGCTTAGATTTTTAAAGAATAAAGTCCTAGAAAAATATGGTTGGAGTTCAACGTAATTAAAGATATGAAGGATGGTACTCTGCTTTATCAGGGAAAAAGTAATACACTCAAATCTGGAATCTATCAATAATCAGCTGTTAGATTAAAATTGTCATTTAACTTCTCTGAGTCTTTTTTATTTTTTTATGAAATAAGTTATATAGCATTTGAGATCCTTTCTAGTGTCTCGCTGCATTTTTAGGAAAATAAACAGTGTGCTCTGAATTTATAAGACTAGCTCACTAAATTTTAGGTTGTTAAACTGATGATACCTTATTAAATGTGAAAGATGTAGTTTTACACCAAGAAAAAATGATAGTACTATTTTATAAAGTGAGTAACAACATTTTGGTACTCATTAATTCTACCTGTGATCATATTTTCTCTTTTTCTCTGAGAAATCCACTAAAGTGATAATAAAATTTAAAAAGCTCAAACTAAAAAAAAAAAAAAGCCAAAAGCAGGAAGAGGAGCTGCGGCAAAAGCTTTCAGCTAATCTGGTGGAGAGAAGACAAGTATCTGAAACAGAGGAAAGGCTAAATTCAGAGCTCCAGCAGAGTGGGGTGTTGAAGGAAATTGAGGAAACTTGCGCAAACAATCCTGAGTTGTCCAGGAGGAGGCTGAAATAAACAGAGATGGCAAGATCATACTTTTAAGGAAGTTGAAAGAAAAATTTTCTGTGCTCAGATTCACTAGAAATGTGAAGGAGGAGTTAACTGAAATTTTGAAATGAGTAATAGGACCCAAAGCTCCTTTCCCCTTATCTAATTCGGGAATCCAGCGGCTAAGCACATGTTCCTCAAGGAGATGATTATAAAGTTTCTTTCCAGTAGAAAAAAACTAAATGGTCCCAGAGAGAATTTCAAGTATTATCTTGTGAGATACTCTCAACCTGCTCACACTCATCAACCTCTCTGTAAACCCAGGGTTTTAAAGAATTAACCTATTGGGGCTAGGGATTTAGCTCAGCGGCCTAAGTGCCTACTAGGCAAGCATGAGGTCTTGGTTACTGGCACAGAGAGAGAGAGAGAGAGAGAGAGAGAGAGAGAGAGAGAGAGACAGAGAGAAGAGAGAGAGAGAGAGAGAGAGAGAGAGAGAGAGAGAGAGAGACAGAGAGAGAGACACAGAGAGAGACAGACAGAGAGACAGAGAGAGACAGAGACAGAGAGAGAGAGACAGAGAGAGAGAGACAGACAGACAGACAGAGAGACAGAGAGACAGAAAGAGAGAATGAATTAACCTGTTGTCTAATACATCTGAATATTTGGGAAAATATTGATAACTATGGGCTACTCTGACAGAAAAGATGCAAAAAATAAATATGTGGAAGACTCAGCAAGTAAAAGAGTAGGAAGTGATTGATTTCTAGTTGCAAGAAACACAAATGTAAAATTCAAATATAATCCTAGGCTACTACTTGTGCAACAGTGATCAATTAAAATTTTGTGACTACTGACTACTGATTTAAGTCAAAGTTTTTAAAACTTTGGGAGACCTAGAAAAAGAGATGATAGGTACAAAAGATATACATTTTCATGTATCATTATTAAAATTCATTGGAAATCATTAAAATTTAACAAGTCAAGAAGTAAGTATATAATCAGTGTGAAAAATACTAGCAGGTAAAATAGTATTGTTTGTAATATTGTCTACAACAATAGAATGTCCAGTTCTGTGTATAGTGATATGTTTTAATGGTGGTCAGGTTAGATTTAATAGTTAACCTTGAACGCTGAAGAGATTTTTCACATTGGAGTTCATTTATCACATCTATCCTCTGTAGGTTATGGCAGTTTTATGGGGCAGCCCCTTTGGGTGTGGGGACTCTGAGATCATCATCAAACTCTAGCCCCCCAATCAGGAACTTTCAAGGAGTGGCATGCTACCTTGGCTTCCACAGAGGAAGAAAAAGCTGAAGAGCTCTTTGGGCGGCTTTTAAATATCTCAGACTAAAAGTGACTTGTCAGATCATTGATTAGAAATTATAGCACAACCCTCTCTTCATCACAAGGCAGTGAATCAGAGGAAATACCTGGATGTGAGTATTTTTGGTAATCTTTTATTTTTAAAAAATTTTTAAAATTTTTAAATAAAATAAAAATAAAGATTTGATTTTTTAAAAAACCGATCCAAATGTGGAAATTTAATGAAAATAAGTGCATTGTAATAAAAATAAGTGCACAGTGAAAAATTCATAATATTTTGTTAAAGAGCACCAAATGTTGAAATAGATGCAAAATAGTGGTCACAACTTTCCCTTGATGCTGTTGTACTTGCCAGAGCAGATTGGACTAAGGACTTCAGTCAGTTTGTCAATATTAATATCTGTATAAAATTAGAATTATGTCAGTCAGAGAAGAAAAGTCCTCTTTCATATGTTTTTGACAAGAAGAAGCCACAAAGGAATATGAAATAACAGCAATAGATCCTTTTTGTCATTGTCAGTATTCAAAATACTAATGATGATTGCAACGGTGCCACCTCGTAAATTCACATGGCTCGCCCTAAAAATGACGCGATCAACAGCTCCATCAAAATTGAATCACTTTCTGCCCTTCAGGTCGGGCAATTTTTGATCGGTGTACATTTGCTCTCATCATGCTGCCCTCTGGAATTACTGCGCCCGCTTTATGAAAGGGTTTGAATCACATCCCCCCCCCCCCAAACTTTCCTTGCTGTCTCAGGAGCTAGTCTCCATATTCACACGGAAATTCTTATCTGTGTAATTAAATCGGCATTTTGGAAGCTCAGTATCAAGCGATGGTTCTGATGTTGCCATGTAGAATTATTTAAATCTTTTACCTGCTTTGTATTTTCTTGTGTTGATCTATTATCTGTCTGTCTTGTGAGCTCCATAGGGTGGGACCATACCATGCACTTCCTCCTGCCTCCTTCCCAGTGTGCACTTTCTCCACAGGTTTCCCCAGCGTTAGTACATGCCTGCCACAAAGATACTAAATAACTGTTCTGAGGACCAAAGTGGGCTGCAGGCGGGGATGTGGACAGTGGACATTCCAGAAGATGCCACCACCTGCTCCATGCCTGATAGCTTCTTCAGTTTTTTTTTTTTTTTTTTTGGTTCACTTAAGCTCTCACTGGTTTAAATGTAAAGTATTAAAGGATCATTTGAGTGTGTCATTCCATTGCTCTTTCTTGCTTTTCCCTGATTATTAGTGTAGTTCTACCTTAATGGGTTTACGAGGACAAACAGGGCTTGATACAATATTTAAACCTTTACTTTGAGATGCTCCAAGTGGCCTCAGTTTTTTGTATTCTGATTCTTGCCCCCTTTCTCCATTCTCTCCCCATCCTAACTCTGGGATCATCGAGAGCTCCCTACACTGAGAAATATTGATCAAGCAGGGATTTCTTTCCAAGATACTAGAAAGTTGGATTCCTAACCTTAAAAAGCTCAGGGCCTCATAAGAGTAATTGTCTATTACTGCCAAGACTTTGGCCAAAACTTTTCTGAAACCCATGGTCTAGGAGAGAGGATAGAAAGGAATAGAGTGTTACAGTTAGGGAGAGAGGGGGAATGAAAATGAGAGAAATTGAAGGAGTATAAGGAAGAGGAAACAAAGAGAACTGAGAATACCATGTAAAATCCTAAAAGCAACCCTGAGTGTATTCAGAGCCCACAATTTTCTTCGTGGGATAGTTTTGCTCCCTAAATGTTACTATAAGATATGTAGAGGGTGGAGAAAGACCTAAGCCACATTTGAGTAAGGAAGAGATTTGCTCCATTCTGACACAACTCATTGCTGATTTCTCTGTGTTAGGGTCAGTAAAACTATACTACAGATTTTAATGGCTTTTCATAATTTAGTATTGCCATAATTTAGCATTTTTAGCTTTAGTTTGCAAACATGTTGGCAGCATGGCTCCCAAAGAATGCAGTAAAAAAGATGCCAGATATAGTTGTGTAAGGTGTCTTGCCACAGAAGACAACAAGACAGGATGTTAAGGCATCCATTGAAAGGGCTTCTGAACCGCCACTGTGTGGGTGCATGCTGAGTGCGGGCGGGCACAGTGGGGGTGCTGGGAAGGCCAGGTACGTCAGCGACTCAAAGTCATGAAAAACGCTTCTGAAACCATGACATTTATCCCATATTGGCAGAATTTTTCTTTATTGTGGAAAAGTTACACCCAAAGAACCAGAACTGTATATTGATCTTCTGCACACCCAGAGCACTGCTTGAGCAATTGCTTTCTGTCCTTCTTTACATTCTATTACCTATTCCACCTCTACTCCATATCTTTATTGCTTATTGATTTTATTACATTTCCATGTGTGCACTTATTTTGGAAATTAAGTAAAATTTGCATGCACGGCGATTTCGAGGAAATTTCCACTCATTCCTTTGAACTAGTAGCAGCTACTTTTGTACTGCTCTCCCACTCCCAAGAACTCCTGAGTGTGAGAAGTTTAGTAATCACCCAGGCACTTGCAAGGAATGTTTATGTGGTGTTCCCTGGGCTTACCTTTCTTTTCCCTCCGAAATCTTTCTTGACTTTCTGGCTACTGAACTCTACGCTTTCACCCCTCAGGCTGACCAGACGTGTGTTGCCTTGAGCAGCAGGTAGACAGAGAATACACTGAAGTGCTGAATCTCACAAATCTGTTTCTGCCTGATTCTTTCATATATCCGCAACTAAACTGCAAATAAAAACATCTGCTACTTGTTATGTTTACTATCCACTGGAAGGTCAATCTGTCCAAGTTACTTGCTGTTTCTGTTTTTGAACCTGAGTTTACCTAGTAAACTTCTGAAACTTTAAATATTTCATCTCAGATTTAAGAAGAGAAATTTTCCAAACTCATTTGTCTTTCTCATTAGGTCCTGGTCCATGAAAACAGAGTTTATTTCCATTGTAGAAATGTGCTGTTGGAAATACAAATTTTTAGTGGATTGTATTTGTTTCCTTTTCTGCTGTATCACCAGTTTTAGTGGCTCAAACAATGTCAATGCATTAGCTTGTACTTCTACAAATTAGATGTCCAACACGGCTCTCACCAGGTTAAAGCCAAAGTGTAACATGACTGATTCCATTTTCAGGCTCTTGGGAGCGGACTACTTCTTCGTCTTTCCAGCTTCTAGAGGCTCTTGCTTTCTTGACTCAAGTCTCTATTGTTTCATCTTCAAAGACCTTCACGGTGCTTCACTCTGGCCTTCTCTGTCTCTCTTTCTTACTTTGAAAAATTCCCTGTGATTACATTGAGCCACTTGGACAAGCCAAAATAAGTTACTTAAAGGTTTCAATTCTCCTTGACTGTGTAACTTAGCATAATCACAGGGTCTAAGGATTGGGATGTCTTTTGAGGGCCATTTTTCTGTTTGTGAACACATTCTATCTGAGTTGTTTTAATCTAACAGATTTCTTGAATTGTTCTTATTTCCCTGGCACTGTTTTCCATATTCCCTTCTTTGGTTAACAAGGAAGCTGTTACGGTTTAGAGTTAGACTACTCCCTTCCCCTAAAATTTCATGTGCTCACCATGTGACATATAACTATGCGTGTTTTCCATACATACATATGGATTTGTAACATTGCATACATGTAATAAAGTACCTTGGATATGAGACCAGTATCTCCACACAAAATTCATTCATATTTCATGTATGTCTGATATACATTGCCTAAAGGTAGTTTTATAAAATATTTTTAATAATTGTATGAGAAAAGTTTCATAGTATAGATTTTTCCACTTGTGGTATTATATCAGAGCTCAAAATATTTTAAAATTTGGATCTTATGCATTTAAGATTTAGGATTTTTGAAATGGAGATGCTAAATCATATACACTCACGCAAGTGAAATCATATCTCATACATATTTTTGTAATAAATTTTTGGATTTTTCAGGACATGTCTACAAATGACTTATAACTATTAATTTTTCATTTAATTATGATTAAATTAGAATGGCAAAGGGCAGATTTAAGTGCATTATGATTGTATTGGAAGACACTCTAACAGGAAATGCAAAAGAATGCATTTTAAAAAAACTCTCCTTCCAGCCCATGCATTTTCCTCTCCATTGGGGGCGCAGACCCCTCAGCAAGCTAGGTCACCCCTATTAACCTTAATGCATTGCATGTCAACTGCATTATGCACAGGGCAATTTTTGAAGCAAGCTATGTACTATAGTGGATTTTCAATTCAGTGCTTTCTTTATTTCTCTGTATGATCACGTTCACTGTTTTTTGCAAAGCAGCAGAGTAAAATGAAGAGACAGTAAAATATTGATTATACCTTAGTGACTTAATTGGAAAGTTTGTCTTAAAGAAGCATCTTAATAGCTAGTTAAAACTCTGACATTGGTTTGTATGAGAATTTCCATTGTTGAGATATTTCAAATACAGAGTCATTTTTCCAGATAACTTAAAAAAGTTTATTTTGCATTGGAGATACTGATAAATTGTTAAAGTATATGTCAAATTTCTATCATGTAAAATATACATAAAAGCCTCCATATTTTCATGCTTATTAAAAATGAACTGTCATCAAATACATACCTTATCTCTTGTTATTGAATTGTTTACTTTAGATACACATATATCAGAAAGATGGAACCTATTAGTTAATTCTGGTCCATTTTGAGAAATCATCTTTAAAAACTGAGAATAAAATCCTAAGAAATTTTTGGAGATGATTAGGGGAAAGTTTGAGTCCACTCTGATCTACTTCTCCTTTGGCAGTGATTGTCACAGCAGCTTTAAGGGTAGGAGCTTGGCTGTTTGTATTATGCTAACCCTCCACTAGCATTTAGTACATTGTTGGGATTCCCTTTAATGTGCTCACAAATGCCTTGCTTCTCTCTTGTTTTAAATTTTTTTCAAAAAGAAAAAGGTGTGAAAAACTCCTCTAATGGCTCTGATTTGTTAATAATGGGTTTTGTTCAAAACAGAAATTGGTCCTGCAGAGGAGATGACCCTTTAATTCTCCTCACTGAGCTCTGCGTTGTAGTAGGTGGCTTCATTTGTTACTCTAGCTCACTTGACTGGGAAAGGTAATTACAGTTAGAATTAAACTCTATGGACTGTGTCCCACTGCTTTTCTCCTGCATGATGCCGCTGAGAGGATGATTCCTGCATGTTCACCTCTTGTTTAGAAGATTCATGTTTATCTAATGCAAAGTCAATATTATTGTCCAGTAAGGAGTTAGGGGATTGCTAACGATCTATCAGGGAGTGAGCGCTCTTTCACAGTCTGACCCCACGCTTCAGTGGCTTGGAAACCACTTAGCACTACTCCGAGTCCCATCTCCCTTCACACGCCAGCCACAGCCCATCATTTATCTCATCTGAAAATGTTCCATAGTGAAATACTGCCCGGTGCTTTAATGATGGGCAAAGCTGAGACACTGTTAAGACAGGACTGTAGTGACAAGAAGTAGCTTGAACAACAAGTGTAATTGTCCTGTGCCCATGTCCATATTTCACCCTCTGTTTAAACAAAACAGGAAACCTGCCTGGTGAAGAATGGAGGAGAAGGAGTCAATGCTTAAATTCCTGCCATCGCCAAATGAGGCCAGCATGCAATACCATGAATCCTCAGTATTAGAACATTCGGGGTCACTTTCCTCTAAACATATTAAGATAGAAAATATAACATAACCTGTATTTTATACTCAAGTAGCAATGAAGAATGTCCCTATCCCAGCTCTGCTGTGTGAGGTGTGAGAACAGCCTCTTTATCCACTTTGAAAGGAAGCAGAGAAAGCAAGATTCTCACTGTTCTCAACCTCTGTCTCTCTATTTGAATGATGGCCTGTCATAACCTTATCTGGAGATTCACTGTAGAGTTAAGCTGAAGGACATATAGAACAGAATTACAAAGAGCTGGGCTTTTAGCAGACTACCTGGTTGCATCTGCAACTAGAAGTCTGTCTCTTCTAGGTTGTTTTCCTTAAAAATGCACTCGTCCTGATTCATGACTAACTCTCTTCTTCCTCACCTCACACTTTGGATTTCTGTCATATCTGTAACTTCAGGGTGAGTAGTTTCTGTCTTCCAAGTTGTATGAACTTATTAGCTGCTGTTTTTGAGGAACAAGGATCTCATATTATAGATGATTGGCAATTGGAGTTCCGAGGCTCCCATGTGCTAGGCAAATTATCTGAAATTAATTCCTCTAGATGGCTAACTGATCTCATTCTATCCTTTGGGGATCTAGTTTTTCCCTAACAACTGTTTCTAATGAATATTTGGAGAAATAATGATTCTTTATCTCACATAATGTTCCCTTTTGTGAGACGCTAGCATGACCAATCTTGGGAGAACTGCTGGACACACAAAACCTTATCAATGGGAAGCGTCTTGGGGAATGGGATGGTATAGATTTTGCATGTGTCCATTTCCACCATGGATCATGGGCTGGTGAGTGGACAGTGGTAGAAGGTGACAAGAAACTGAGACTCATGAGAGTAATGGCCCAGAAGATACTCTTGGACCCAACGGGCATCTTACAAGCCAGAGGCCCCTGCTGCTTGCAATACATTAAAAAGACAAAAGAAGAGGTAACTTATGGACAGATCACAAATAATATTCATGAAAGAACAATAAGAACTAACTTTCTTTCTCATAGATAACTAGTTAGGAACTCCAAGGTTTTTAAACTCTTAAAGAACAAGGGAAAAATGATGTGGCAGCAGAAAATACCAGGAAAAGATAAAAATTCACAGAGAACTTAAGAAATAAAAATAATAAAATACTAGTCTTCAGGAGCAGTGTATTCCATAGGGCTGACATCAGCGGAACCATCCTGATGGCCTGTGCCCTGAGCGGATCAGCCCTAGCTCCTATTCCTGGATTCTGCTGCTGCTGTTCATGCAGTGATCAGCGGGCTCATGCATCCCACAGGGAATATTGCAGCTCGTTCCTGGGCCAACCTCCCCAGTGCCTATCTGCACAGTTTGCATTAATCATACACGCATGGCACTTCCTGTTTAATCACTTGGCAATTATCTGGTTTATATCTTCTGTTTTCATCTCCTAAACAAGATTTGCCTCATCAGATCTTAAAATTGCATTTGACATGGTAACGAATAGTTGAAGTATTTGTTCCCTACAAATGTAATTATTTACCATGTAATTTTCAGGAAGACATAGCTTCTGAGTGTTCATATAGAATTTACTATGTAATTATCAGACTTGCCACCATTCTACTTCACAGTTGAAATGGCCTGTGAGGGCAGCTGTCAAGAGCAGAGATACTGAGGAGTTCCAGTCCCATGTAGAAAGTGGCCTTATGCATCTGGGTGGTTTCCTGTGAGTTATGGTTCTGCTTTATGAGCATCTGGGGAAATCACTTAATCTCTCTTTGTGTCAGTCTTTTTTTCTAGACCATAAAGGAACAAGAGAGAAGAAAAGTTTCAGTGAATAATTAGAAAGAATTAGAAAACAAAGATGCAGATGTCTTTGTAAAAGATTTTCACTGATATTTGCCATCACAACACTATGAGAGTTTGAGGCAAGAGGATTGCAAGTTTGAGCCCAGCCTGGTTAACTTTAGTGAGATTTTTGTCTCAAAATGAGAAAGAAAAAAAGGTTTGGGGATGTAGCTCAGTGGAAAAGGGCCTATGCTTAACCCCAAATTCTGCAAAAACAGAAAACAAAAACCAAATAAAACCACAAAACAAAAAAAGATTTTTACAAGTTGATGCACTGGTCCCTCAGTTTAAGGGAGGGAAGAGATGAAACATGAGCAGTTTTAGTTTAAACTTATGTGAAATAAGGTGGGCAGTGGTGACTATTGAAATGACTACTTGCAGTGATGTCATTTAACCCATTACCAACAGAGAGATTATATTACAGTCTGCAATTTCTTCGTTGACTTTATCTTTTACTTGCCTTTTATTTGATTGCTTGGGAATCCTTTTAGTAGTCTGTCTGTGGCATGCATGGTATAACACAGTATCCCAGAACTTGGGTATTTGCAACATAGTTGCCTGGGTTCCCCACCTGATTTTATCATTTTCTTATTTCCACACCTTGGGACAACTACTTAGTTTCTTGAAAGGCTTACATGTTTCTTTAAAGAATTCTTTTGTAGTAAATAGATTATTACTTGTAGAGCTAATCACAGTGTCTAGCACAGCAAATATTCCAAGCTTATTACATTTACTTTGTAACATTTTGTAGGAAGATTTCACAATGTTTCTGGCATTCAACAGGCAAAACAGATGCTGTGTCTCTTCTGACTTGGACTTTAATTTTTTTTCTTCAAATAGCTAAGGAACAACTTGCAAACATCTGTTTGATTAAATGGCTTTCTCTTCTGAATATAAACACCTTTACCACCTCCGTGTGTGTGTGTGTGTGTGTGTGTGTGTGTGTGTGTGTGTTCTATTCAAGTCTCATCATTTTTTGCTTTATCCACAAGAAATGCCTGTTACTGGTCTCCCAGCCTGCACTCCTCCACCATCTCTATATACTCTACTTCTATTTCTTGACTACAAATTTCTAAAACAGGGCCGAGGGTTTAGCTTACCAGCACAAGCACCTGCCTGCATGTGCAAGGTTGTGAGTTCAATCCTCCGGTATCAAAACAACAACAACAAATAAACAAAGCAGAAAAACAAACAAACAGACAAAACCCCCAAAAGCAAAAAACAAAACACAACCCAAATTTCTAAAACATAACTATGACCTACCATCAACTATTTCACTATCTTCTAATATCTTAGGTCTGAACTACTTCCTTAGGATTTGTGATAGACACTTTTGTTTGATTCATCCAGTACTCATTCATATCCCTCACTCCTTCTTCTACCTTATAGAAGCTGAGAAACCAATCTAGCAGTCTCCTTTGCACTGAGAACCTTTACCCAGACCTTGTATCACTGGCCAGTGAGTTCAGCCTGGTGACAGAATTAGTGGAAAGCTTTTTCCTTACTAAAAATTAGAACTCTGCCTATTTTACCTCTATCTTCTGATCATCTATCTGGTAAGTGGACATAACACCTGGGACGTTGCAACTACCTTGAGAATACAAAATGGTAATATCAAGAAAGAAAAGTTTACATTCAATAACCAGTAGATGGGACAGATCAAAATAACCTGGGTCCTGGATCCCAGGTAGCATTATCAAGTAGATGAATTAGTAGTAGAAATTATTTGCCCAGAAACTTTTGTTTTTCTTTCAGAAAATATATTCTTTTTTAAAAATTTGGTTTGGGCATCTCTTGGCTAAGACTTTTTGTTGCTATTTTTGTCCTAGATAGTCTTGAATATTGACTGTCCAGATGGATGAAAAAGTGAATGAAATGAAGTGTAATAGAGTACAATAGGATTAAATTAAATGAAAAATGATGATTTTCACAAGTTTTTATAAGATCTATAAAATAAAGATTTCAAGATGTAATTTATTCTGCAGGTAATGGGTACATGATTATTGTGATTTCTTATAGTTCTTGTTTCTGTGTAAGTTTGATTGTCGTTTTTGTTGTTTTCTTTTTTCACTGCCTGAATCTTGGATGTACTTGAATAGATAATAAGACTTTACTATCTTGAAACTTTTCCTAGAAAAAAAAAAGAAACTAATTGCATGTCTAACAGATACACCATTTGATGAGCCCATTTGTCTCCATTACACCTACGATTGACTCACAGATCTTCTGCCTTGCAACCAAACAGAGCACTACAGCAAGATATGGGCTCATGTTCGCATATTTCTGTTCATCCTGCACCTAGCAACTGGAATTTCCCCTAACCTCATCTCTGTCAGAATTCAGAGTATCCTTCAAAGCATAGCTCTGATGCCACTTTTGTTGGGAAGTATTTTAGACTTATCCTTGATGACTATGCTTCCATCATGCTAAAAATATCATAGTATGTTATTCTAGTAATATTGGTCCTGTGGTGTGTTACAAATTGGGTGTATTTGCTCCTTTTCTATTACCAGATGCAAGTGACACGAGCCAAGGAATGTACATGTTTTTGATGATATCTTCTTTCATCTTTGCAACTTGCACATGCAAAACAATTTAGAGGTAGGCCTTTGAGAATGACATTTTTACTGAGACCTCTGCATTTCCATCAGAAATGGCCAAGTAAGACCTTTAAATATTAAAGTAAGACTTCCAGGCCTGTATCAGCAAAGAGGAGAGGGAGACACATATACTGAATATCTTACTGACCTCCAATATTGGCAGCTGTATTGTAGACAACTGTTCTGATCTCAGTGAGACACTTATTGATATATCCCTTGCTTTTTAATTGTATAATAGTTCAAGAAAAACCAGACTCTGAAGTCACTCACCAGAACGTCTGTTTCAACCCCTTGGGGCTCTGAATCTCCCTAAGGCTTGTGATATACCCCCTGGGACAACAGTGCCTCCCTACATTTCTTCCCTTTTCTACCAATGTTCCTTTTTCACTATTTTTAAGTGAATTCTGGATCTCTTTGTAGGGCATTGAAATCACCAGACCTTATCATTATCAATAACCACACCACTATGCTCTCAGGTTTAAGGCACTCCCTCCTGGAACAACTCCTCTACTCTCAGCTCACTCTCTCTAACAATCCTATTTCCTTTGGAACTAAAAATATTGATTCTGCTCTCCTCCCATGGTTACTTATGTCAACCACTTTCTCTTACCCTGCTCTCATTTTATCTGCTCTGATAAGTGATACTTTAAAAAACCATATGCATAATTAAATCTGGTTCCACTTACTCTATACCTGTACCTTGAAAGCAATTGTAGAATGAGAAAAAAAAAATCTGCTTTGCCTGATATAACTCTGGGTTCATAACTACAAGTGTTAGAACAAGACATTTCTCTAGCACATGCACATAGTATCTTTGGAGGTGCATCCATTTCTTCACTCTTTCTAAAATCTGATTTTCCACTTCACTCTCAGCTTCCCAGTTTGCTCAGGTAATTGAAAGAATTATAAGACAATTTCTGAAAGATGTTAGCTTCTCTTGAGCTGCTTAACCACCAAGCTACCAAAGTATTCGTCCTCTATTTTTGTTAAAGATTAATGCTTCTCACGTGGACTGAAAATTAGAAACACTTGACATCTTTTAAATAACATTAGCATTAAGCCACACTGCAAGTCAAATAAATCAGATTTGTTTTTTTAGGTGTGGGCTCCACCCCTTAGAATGTTTTTACAACTAGAAAAATCCCAGTGTTCAGCCAACATTGAGAAACTTGTCATACACCAGTGGTTGTCAAAGAACAGTCCCCAGACAAGGAAAATGTCATTATCTCTTAGAAACTGGTTAGAAATGCAAATTTTTGCTGCCACAAAACAAGCAAACAAACCAAAAACAACCCTCCCAAACAAAACAAAACAACCTGCTTTTAAGAATTGTCCATTTTTCAAGTTAATATAAAGTACAATGGTGGGCCTGACAGGGCCTGACATGAGGGAAACATGAAGTCACTGTTTAATAGGTACAGAGTTTCAGTGTTACAGGATGGAAATATTCTGAAGTTGTTTCAGAAAAACATGGTTATAGTGAACACTACTGAGCCTTAAAATGGTTGTGAGGGTAAATTTTATGTGGTGTCTTTTAGCCACAACTAGAAAAATACTTTAAAATGATAGCTAAGTGTATAATTTCTTGCTTGTGTTGTCTCCAGTAATTTTAATCTCATTCTTTAAGTCATGCTTCCCTCTAGATGCCCACTAGAATGACTCTGTTCATGTCCTCTGCTTTGTAAAATTTACCAACGATCTCTTTGCGCCCAGTTCCAAGTCCAGTCCCAGGTCTCAGTCTGAAATGGCCAATTGCATAGTTGGCATAGTTGATTCCTGCCTTCTCTGCTTTGCCTCTCCCTGAATGGTTTCACTCTCAGTTTTCTCTGGTGCTGTTACCTCTAGATTTTGGATCGTCCAGTTTAAGTCACTGAACTTTTCTCATCTGGACTGATTCCTTTAGTTGTCTCATCCTGGCTTTGAAGTTTAATCACTAAGTGCAAATATATGAAGAACTCTGCAGAATCTTTCTGGCTCAACTTCTCTCCTGAACCCTCCTTTTCCCAATTGTGTCTCAAGCTCAACATTTCCTAAATGGGTTTTTTGACCTTTGCTCAACATCATCACTCCCCTACCAAAAAAAAAAAAAAAAAAAAAAAAAAAAAAAAAAAAAAGAAGACAAAGAGAAGGAGGAGAAGGAGAAGGAGGAGAAGGAGAAGGAGGAAAATAACTAGTTTCTTCAGGTAAGAGTTTATAGAATCATCTTCAGCTTTTCTTGAATTTATAATGTAGTCTGTTATTTGGGCCTTGTGGATACCTGTAGTCTCCATCTATGGAACATTACCAGTCTGATCCAAACCACCATCATCTCTCCCTGAGTTACTGCATGGTGCATAAAGCTGTCAGCTTGATTCTTCCCCAAAACTCGCTGTTCCTACATCATTCAGATGCCTTCGGTTGGAGAATTTCCTGATCAGCTTGTGGACACCATTTCTTTCTGCCTGCATCCTTTTTCTCACTTCACTTCAAACATACCCATCCCTCCTGCTTTGTAGTCTTGATAACCAGTCCCTCTGTGGAAATGCCTTCTCTAATTATTTTCATGGCTTGCTGCTCTTTTTCAAGTCTTTGCTCAATTGTTAATTGTCTGATGAGGCTCAATTGTTAATGTCTGATTGCAGCACCAACTCCTACATTCCCTATCTCTTTCTCTTGCTATGTCTTTTTCATAGTACTTACCATCTCACAAAGTACTATTTGAGTTTTCTTTTACTCTGGGACACATCATTTGAGGGTTTTGTTTATTGCTGTATTCTGGTGAGTAGAACAGCACCAGGTTCAATTCAAGAACTCAACGTCTGTTTTTCCAATGAGTAAGTTGAAAGTAAAGTAAATTTAAAAAGTAAAAGCTGAATGAATCATCCTGCAAATCCAAGTTAATGTTGTTTTGGAGTGTAGGAAGCTAGAGAACTGGACCTCAGCTTGTAGGAAGCAATTAAAATGCTGACCTCTTGGCACTGGTGAGGACGACTGTGTGCTCCTTAATTAGTTTGTTAAATGGCTATCCTTAGCCTGAGTGAAACAAATTCTTTCACTGATATTACTGTCATGAGATTTACTAAAACATTACTAGTAGTGTGATGGGCAAATTAAGAGAAAAAGCCTGAGAGAAACACGTTCTCTTTTTGTTGTGCTTACCGAACAAATAGCTGTAGATCCCTGATATTTTCATGTCAAGTCTTCTGTGCACACACACACACACACACACACACACACACACACACACATTTCCTCTATGTAGAAATACTTGAACAGGAGACCTTAGATGAGAAAACAGTTTCTTATTAGTGTTCATCAAGATGTAACATCTAGCCTAGTTGAGAAAAAAATAAATACATATAATCAATTTTTAAAGCCCAAAATAGTAAAGAAGGAATCAGCACTCTTTATGTGCATGTATATAATTTTATACATCACTTTTTAAGAAATACATTCTTTATTCCAACAGCAGCTGTAACTGTTGAACACATTTGATTTTTAACAATGTCACATTCGGGAAGACAAAGTCTTCAAACATATTATATTTGGTTAGCAAACATAAGAAGCTGTGAGATAGCATATAATGCAAACTATTTCCAAATTGGGTTTAGGAGTTAGAGTGACAGAGGGAATGGATTCCAGATTTGAAGAGCAAACATTAAATGTAGCACATTCATTGTCGACCAACTTGATTAGATTAAATACTGTATTTTTATGCACAGTTTAAATATTGAGCCTCAGCTTTATTCTTCTGATTAAAGTTGTTTGCTTGACTGTGATGATTAAATAGGGTTAATAAATATAACCTTTGTTTAATCTATTGTAAGCAAATTTTCTGTCTTGTACTGAAGAAATAACAGCTAAGGGTGGTTCTGGGAGTCAAGACTATCAGGAATGTAATTTTGTAACTTGAGGCTAGCAAGCAAGCACCTTTCTACGAAGTGTTGTTTAGCACAAAAAATATGAAGTCTAACATCAGGTCCCCAACAATTGTATGATCATAAGAAAATACTAAATTTACCATTTGTGTGTTTGTTATAATCATATAAAAATCACCATCATTTATTAAGTTAAATAAACTAGTTAAATTTTTATTTTTTAAAAATAAATTTAAGGTGTGCACTTGCAATAATTTAGTGAATTAAAGAAGTAATACAATCTTAAACTTTTTTATGAGCTAAATAGACAAGCCAGTATCTTAATCAGTTAAGAATCCTAATGAAACTTCTAAGTGCCTTACAATGAAATTAAAAGCTAAAAAACTTGACAATATGATAATATCTTTAAAGCATAACTAGACTATATTTTCTTCAGTTTGAAGGAAGGAAAATAGCATTAGTTAAGATTACATTTTGTACTGAAATAAGAATTACCTAGATGCAGCACAATTTTTTGAAAACTGCATTCAGAATTTATCTTGCTGGATCTTCCTTACATGTTAATCGACAAGAAAAGTCCAAGTGTTTGAGTGACTTATGAGTTTATTCTGACAATTTTGTTCCTATAATTTTACATGGAAGAATAAGAAGTCATAAAAGGTCAAATGTAGAGTTTCAATGTTAGCTTTTTGTCTCTTTGAGTTTAGTTAGGACAAATGACTTCTAAAGCAATCTTCCAAGATTCCCTCTGGGTCTCTCACTTATGTAATTTCCTCCCCATGACTGTGGGCTGGGCTAGTAATTTGCTCTGAGGAATAAAATACAGCAAGAAAAAATGGCTTGATGCCTGAGACTGATTTCTATCTTGAGTTTTCTCTCTGTTACCTGCTTTCATTTTAAGGAAGCACAATTCCTAGTCATGAACTGACCACCTGGTTGTGACATAATTAAACTCATAGTAGAGGATGTCATGACTGAATGATTATCTCACTGGATTTTTAAAACATAACAAAGTTTTAACACTATGACGTATTTTGGTAGAAAGAAATCAGAAAACATAAACCAGTGATGTTTGGAGCAAAGATCTAGTCAATATAATCAGTGACTCTTGTTATTCATTATATTACAATTAAATATTCACATTCCTTTGTTAGCTGAACCCCTAAATTAAAAATATACATAAATATGTATAATATTAAATGTTTTCTGCTTAAGATTTTTCTTGGAAAATTATAAAATGAAAACAGTTACATATCAATAGTCAACTTTAATTATGAGTTGGAGGACAACCTGTTTTAAGAATATAATAACATTTCAGAAAATGTTACACATCCGGAACAGCACTGCTGCATGGAAACAAAGTTTTGGAACCAAGTTTGCCTTAAAAAGGGTAAAAATTCTCCATATGAACATGCGGTGAACATGCAGGCTTGTTTCTGGGAGGGAGGGAGAGAAAGTGATGGAGGGCAGGGTGGGGAGACAGAGGTGCCACCTAAAGCAGAGCTGTGGACAGGGCATGAGAACCAGGTCTCAAGCTGGGCCCCGTGAGATGTAGCTAGAAGCTTTCAGTCACTCCCTTGGTCAAGTCCATGTCGTAAAAAGTTAAAATTCATACCAAATTCTCAGAAGATTCTACCTGACCCAAATTAGGTGTATGAATGCAGCCAATCACATGCAAATAGCATTCATTTCTTTATTTTTAATTTTTTATTTTTTATTTAAGGAGAAAAGAAAAAAAAACAGTGAAGGGGTACAAGTTATACAGATTTACAGAAGAAAAAAATGCTCAGTAGGAAATCACTAGTTAATGGATTACATATTGCCATCTTAGAAATAATTGTTGAAGTCACAAAATTAAAGCTTGTAGAGTGGACATTCCAACAATGATACTGCAAACAGTTCTGTTCAATGATCCAATAAAACTCTGTGATATCATTTTCTATCTTATACACTTAAATATACATGCAGTTATATAGTTTAGAGCACTTTCTTTTCCTCTCTTTTGTACAATGACTATTACACATTTTGGGTTTCATTGCTCCCACGGTTCTTACTGCTTTTTTGGAAGAGAGTAAAACCAAATGTGACATAACAGAACAGAATCGGTCAAGTCAAAAGGGTGGACATAATAGATAATATAAAAACATAATACAAGGTGATCAACAATGGTTACCGTAATGCCTCCCGCTATCTCTAATAGAATTGCCTGTATCATTAGTTGTAATACAATTGAACAAAACAGTAAAGAACAAAACCGACAAAACCAAAACATTGGAGACATTGTAGGTCTTCAAAAGTAGATAAAAGTCGAGAATGGGCGTTATAATGAATCTCATTATCTTCTCAGCTGATGCCTAAACTTTCGAACCTGATACTATCCAGTAAAACAGAATAGAGGAACCTCAGTCAAAAACAAGATGGTGAGAGTAATACAGGGCTTCAAATCGAGATAATAGAAAGTCAAAGTGGGTTACTATATTATATCCTGCTATTTTTTCCCTTTAATTAAACGGATAAAAATGGAAAAGTAAATAATGGAGTGGAGATTGAGAAAAAAAGAGGGTATAACAGCGAAACAGGGCAGATCAAAACATAACCATTTAAGCAGAATAGTGTTTCACCACCAGATAATTCCGACCCAAAAGTAGTTACCATATTGACTCTTTCCTTGAAGTCCTTGAGTACAACTTCGTATACTGTAGCATTAAGTATATCAAAACAATGTAAAACCATTTAAGAGAATGACAGTATTACAGGGTATTTAGAATCGACTAACAGAAAATGAACAATGGTTTCTGTATAATCTCCTTGTCTTTAAAAGGTTTTTGCTTATACTGTCGTACATAATAAAATCCAATAAGATACAACCTGTTTAGACCATTGGAGACAGAAGAACAAAAGCTAGATGAGACTTCAAAACAAGATGGTACTAAATCAGTATTACCTATTAAGATGTCATTTTCTCCAAAATAGCTGTTCCTATCATCCAATCTTCTCTGTCTCATTTCTGTTGAGCTCTTTTTCTGTCAGTAGCTGTCAGTTTGTCTTCTTCATTTTGTTCTCTGCTCCATTTGTTGTGGCCTCCTCGCCACTATTTCTGGGTTCTTTGTATTTTTCTTTTTTTAGAATATCCTGCAATACTTTCTGTAGGGTTGAATTGGTTGGTTGCAAATTCCCCCAGTTCCTCTTTATCCTGGAAGCACCTCGTTTTTCCATCAATTTCCAGGGACAGTTGTGCAGGATATCTCAATCTTGGCTGGAGATTATTATCTTTCAAAGCTTGAATTATTTCCCCCCATGCTCTTCGTGATTTGATGGTTTGTGCAGAGAAATCTGCTGTAATTCTGATGGGTGTTCCCTTGTAAGTGATCTGTTTCTTGTCTCTTACAGCTTTTAATATTCTGTTCTTGTATTGAATTTCTGGAATTTTTATTATTATATGCCTGGGTGTTTCTCTGTTAGGGTTGTAGGTAGCTGGGGTCCTGTATGCCTCATACATCTGAGTATCTTTACCTTTTGCTAAATTAGGAAAATTCTCCTGGATTATTTCTGTAAGTAGCTTTTGTAGTTCACTTGTTTGTGTCTCTACTTCTTCTTTTATGTTCTTAATCCTTAAGTTATGGCTCCTCTTATCTTCTTGTCTTTGTATTATTGCTGTTTGTTTCTTTGTTATTTTTAAGAAGTTTTTCATTTCATTCTCCCATAATACAAGTCTGCCCTCCAGTTCAGATAGTCTGTCCTTTGTTTCTTTCAAGCTGTTATGCCAGTCTTGGATGGACTTCTTAATTTCTTGATAGTCCCTTTGAACCTGCTTCACATACTCAATGCTTTCTCTGTTTTCTCCATCAAGCAATTCTCCCCTCTTTTTCTGTTCTTCCATTCCACCATCTGTTTTTTCCTGGGTGGTGCTTAGCATTTCTCTAACTATTCTGCATACTTCTAGCTTCAGGTCGTTGATAACTTCATTCCTGAATTGGTCTATGAGGCTCTCTATATGGCGCTTAATGTATATTGGTGCGGTGTCCACTATTGCCTGTTTCTCAGAATTGGGGGCCGAGGAGCCTTTTTTGTTGCTTCCCTTCCCCATATTTTCTGTTCCTTATAAAATGCAAGCTTACATAGGAGGCCCGGCTTCCCTGCCTGTCAGCCACAGCCTGATCAAATTGCGCTGGCTAGTTGTTCCCGCCCACCGCTGCGCCCCAGGGAGTTGCGGGGGAGGCAGCCTACGCGGGAGTCAGTCACTCCTCCGGGCCACCGTCAGGCTCTGGGATCTGGGTTAGGCCAGCCTAGGGAGTCCGCCAGCAGCGTCACACAGGCCAGGCACTTTTCACCAATCCCGTCCAAGAGGGGAATGTGTGGCTGGAGTCGCCACTGCGCCCTGCTCTTACAGGACTGCCCGAGCCCAGAAAGTCCTCCGCTGGAGTCAAACTGTGGTAGGGGGTCAGTTTCTCACTCACCTCGCCACCAGTCAGTTTTCGTGTACGCCTCCTTGTCGGTCCTGTTTTCGACTCCGTTCGCAGACTCCCGTTCCCAGAGCTCTTCGCGTCTCTCCTTGCTGAGCCGCTTGTGGAGGCAGCCAGCCGCCGGGCGGCGGGAAACCCAAATCGCGGTTTCCAATGGCGCGGAGTCAAGCCTCCACACCGAGTCTTTTCTGTTCCTATTTTAGCACCAGGACTGTATTCTAAGTTGGTTTCTCTCAGCCCAGTTCGTTCCTGAGTCAGCAGAGCATATCTCTATCGGTTCGTGTCTCCTTAGTCCGCATCATTCCTGGCCTCTGAGCCGAGCCTTTCAGAGAGCCTCCGGTAGTTGCTGTTGTCTGTCCACCATGTTCTCCCGGAAGCCTCAAATAGCATTCATTTCTGCCATGAGTTTTTCTCTCTCTTTTTCTGCTTCCATTCCTCTGTACAATTGATTCTAAACAATACAATGATTTGATTCCATTTCACAGACTTGACACTTGTGTCTGGAATCTAATTTGCTTAGTAAATAGTATATTGTTACAGAGCAGAGAAAGCTGGCAATTTAATGACATTCTTCCAATTTATTAGAAGAGGGGCAGCTTGCTTATGTGTCTTGAAGTAGATTTAAATAAGAATGGCTAATTGGAACATGGCAATCCTTGAATGAACTTCTTTCAAAGGTTCTATAATGCTTTTCACAAGCCAAAGTATATGTGTATGTTACACAAAATTTTAGTGAAAAATCTGTGAGTCATTGCACAAGGAATCAGGAGAATATTATATTATCATAAATACAAAAACTATTGTCATTTTGTCAGCTCCACTTCATGACTCCCACCATTGGAATTTTAAAGTGACTTCTGTGACTTCTGTCCTTCCTAAAGTTCATATGTTCAACTTCCAACACCCAGTATCATTATAAAATATAAAATATATAGTGTTCTTACTGCACTATATATTATGCTTTATGTAACACCATTACATACTAACTATAATACATATATGTCAAATGTTATACTTAGAATATATAATTTATATATTTACAAATAAAATTTAATTCTCAATTTTAGAATGATTTTAGTGGAGAATTTTTCTTAGATGATATAAGAACTTTTGACTGTGTCTTTGAATAACAACCAATTAGATTTTACATGTTTTTTAAAAAAATTTGTAGAACAGAGTATTTTTATGAAGGGATCTTCATCCCCAGGTATAAGTATTCCAGTCATTGACCATTACATTTAGTATAAAGTCCACAATTCTTATCATAAGTTCCACAAAGCTCCTCATGAGTAGTGCCTACTTCCTGCAGTCATCTTTGGCTCATTTTGCATAAACCTCAGGGCGTTTACTTTTTGCAGAGCCCATTCATCCTGAAAGGCTTTTGTGGTTATGGTCACCCAGGTATAGCTGCATTTTCTAATTTTTTTATACTTGATATGTTCAAGGCTCCACGGCTGTTTCTTAGAGGAGGCTTTGTTAGCTATCTATAAAGGAAATCCTCTTCAATCCCTGTAAACAAATCTCCCTTTAATTTCTATGTAACATCTGCAGCATCAACATCTAACTTGCCCAGGGTATCTACATCTGCGATTGTCATTCTCCGTCCAAACACAGTAGCACATAAGAATGGTGAGCCTAAAGGTCTCTTGGAGGTACTTCCTGCTGAGTATCCAGAGCCAAGGATAATGCACAATCTATGGTCTGTGTCGAAGGAATCTTCTGAATGAATAGAATAAGGATATAAATGAGGGAACATTCATCCTTACATCCCGTCCATCAGCCTGTGTTTAAAGACTTAATGTGAGGAAAGCTGATAGATTCTGTTTAGTTACTATACTAACATTAAGTAGTGCTAACATTGAAATTTTGTAAAATACTCAGCACAGAATATTGTTCGATAGCATTTTATTTGTTCTCCATATTTTTAAGATAAAATAGACTTTTTTTTGTAAATGAGAAATTGTCTCAAAAGGCTTCATAAATTTCTTTTCTCATTTGGTTGGTATAAAAAGAAAAACAAAAGACTAGATTTGATGTTTCTGGCATCAAATCTAAGAATTATTATCCACACTGCTCTGGTGTTTAAGCAACTCATACAGAAGTTTTCTGACTCCATAGAATAAAGTTATTGATTTTTAAAAAATGAGATAAAATGGGAAAATAATGGAAGTTGAAACAAAAGTACCCACCTAGAGAAATCCAATGCTCCCTCATATTTTAGCTATTATTTCTTCCATCCTCTGTTTGGTGGCTGTGATTGGGTGATTGATGATGGCAGAGGGAAGAAGATAAATGAGGAGTTCATGCAAAAACTTTTTTCTCCACCCAGTGCCAAAAAACCACATGCTGTGTGTCAGATAGTGGGTGGGAAAGAGAAAGGAGGCAGTGTGACCTTGTGAAATTCAAGGGCAGGGCTGCAGGCTGATGGAGGCCAAACAGTGCTTGTTCTGGCTGACTGTACCTTGACTGGTTCTGTAGGCAAGTGGCATGTGAAACTGTGGATCCACTGCAGAGGCCATGCTTGCGGATGTGCAAAATGTCTTGCCATTATAGAGAATACTGCAGGTGCATATGTGTGTGAGTGTATGTGTGTGACATTCAGATTTTTTCCAAGAGAAAGACTACAACTTCTATCAAATCTACATGGATTCATAAATAAATATTAATTTCCACATGATTTTGATTTTTTTTTAAATTCTTGAGAGGGGTTAGTATAATATATAGCAACTAAAAAATACAGTGTGCAAGGAAATGAACATCATAGATTGAAGTCTGGATGGAGAAGTTGAGAGAAGGCTGAAAATAAGGAAAAACTACATAAAGAGATTGGCTGGGAAAAAGCAGTGAGAGTCTATCTATCTCTATCCATCTGTCTATCTATCATCTCCAGTTCCCTTGGCTGCCTGCTAAGATAATGCCTTGATTTTGTTGGCAACAAGGGAACAATGATATTTTTGGAGGTACAAATTTATGAAAAGCACTTAGCAATATAATGAGAATGATGAAAAGATGTAGGAAAAAATTAAATTATATTCTCGTAGAATGTGAGGGAAGTCACAGTTTACTGATGTAGTTTAACAGAATTCATTCGTAAATTCAGCAAGCACTTTTGACCCTCTTCTTTTTGTGAGACACCAGATTAGATTGTATAGAAACAAAGAAAAAAAGATGTGGCTATGAGCTGTTCACAGGAAGTGGGGGGACAATTCAGAAACAGAGGCAGCCAGGGCACTTGGGTCCAGATAACCCTTCTAATGTGATAGATGGTGCAGTATCTTTGGCTCGTACTTGGTTACCTGGAGGCTTCAAAGAAAAAGTCTTAATTTTTCTCTACCTTAAAATGAGGCTGTCAAAGATCTGACAACAGTCTGATTTCCTTTCTCTTTTGAATAAACTTATTTTCTTTTGCATGGAATTCCAAAATATTTTTTCCTTTAAATTTTAGTATTTTTACTAGATTTTATGTTATTGTTAATTCTAAACTTGTTTCAGATATTCATTGTGACCCTGAATCATATACTTTCATATTTTAAAATCAGTTTCAGGAAAACCATTTGAATTGTAAATTTTGCCTCTGGTACTACTTCTTTGTTTGATTATGGATTCTGGAGAGTACTAGTACAGATTCCTGTAAAATTGCCCTTCTGTTAAGTGTTTTATATGCTCTTTATCTTTTCTCTTACTTTAATTTATCCTATTTTATCCTATTATTTCCATCCTCTTTATCATTTTGACACTATCTGTTGTATTTATTTTTCCTGATGCTTCTTGTAGTAAGTCAAAAATTCTGAAATAATTTCTTATTTTCTATTTTTTCTTAGTCACTTGTCTTATTACTGAATATTTGTGGCTCTGATTTAAGCTATTATTTCATATTTTAGTCTATGTTTATTATTTTGTTTGGAAATGATAGTTTCTTTACATTTTATTTGTTTTGCAGGCCTGGTTTTCTGGTGTGTTTTTATTGATAGAAGAACATTTATTTGGCTTTTACTTTTATTCTTTTCTTCCAGGGACATTCTATTGGATAGTACCTCACCATTTTTTGTTGCTTTATGCTAGAAGATTTTTTTCTGAACTTTTACAAGAAGTGAAGCATCAGAATGTCTTTTCTAATGTAATGGCTTTAACATCCCACCTTCTGTGTCTTTTATAGTCTTTGTATGGCCCCACGGTTATGTGGCTAGGCATGGGCTGTGTTTATTATTAGCTATAGTCAGAGGTGCCAGAAGTAACATTTTCCTCCAGTCCTTCCTTCATCTCCCCTCTTGATCTTGGCCTTCCCGGATTCTTCGAGAAACAGTCTGCAGAGGTTGCTGACTGGAGAGCTCTGTCCTGATGCTTCCTCTCTGTTGGTGTGGTAGTAAGTTTTCAAGAAGGGAAATTAGCACATAATTTTTGATTAAATCTTAGTGTAGTCACACATCTGTGATCTAGACAGGTGTTTTTCCGTGGCAGATATTTCTTTCCTGTGTTGTCTACTTCCTTTCCTGGTTGCTCTGCTCCCAATCAGGGCAATGAAGCCCTGTCTTCCCCGTCCCCCATGATTTCTTCTCCCGTAGAGAAAGAAACACAAGAAAGTGCATGAGAAAATTGAGAAAGAAATATAAAGTGCGGAGGTGTGAGTATAGTGATGTCCTTTCCCAGATGGGATGAGGATCTGGCTGGGTCTTTATTGTGGAGTCATGGCTTCTGGTTTGAGAAGGCTCTGGGAGCCTTTCAAGGTGAGGATCTTTCTGCAGTCTTCACCATGAGAAACTCCTGGGGTTTCTGGAAGGGAATCCTAAGAAAATGTGGCCTCTCTAAGAGAGAATTCCCTCAGAATTTCTCACTCCCATGCCAGTTCACACTTAGACTTCCACAAATCATCAGAATGACCACTTGGGTGCTTATACCTGCCTGCGGCTCCAGCATCTTCTGCTCAGTGAGTGGGCAGGGACTGTGTCTCTCTCCATTTCCAAGTGGAGTTTGCTCTGAGACCTTAGGTTTCCAGTGAGTCCATGAAGATCTTTTTAAAGTTCAGATTTTCTTGTTGTAAACAGTACGTGATGATATCCATGTGCTCAGTACTCTGGAGCCCAAACTGGAGTATCCAGTTGTAAGATTCCTTGAGATCCTGACTGCTGCAATCCTGGAATGTCTTACTTAGATATTTTATGTGTAGCTTTACAGAATTTGAAACCTTGCTTTCTGTTCAGCATTTGTTCTGCATTGGCTGCCGGGTGTTGGGAATCTCAGGTCTGTTGCTGTACTCTGCTGTTTCTGAATAGTGGATAAATCACACAGAGCTTGATGCCAATGCTTTTCCCCTCCTGCTTGGATGTGGGGGTTCATGTGGAAAATCTGACACTGATATCCATTGAAGCTGTCCTTCACAGATGTAAGGGTCTGATGTCCCAGTTCCTTACTTGCTTTCTAGAAGGGGAGCTAAAAAAGCTAAATCACTACTGCTGTTCCTTATTTCCTGCTCTTCCCTATTTTCCTGGGTATTTATATTTTAATAAGTATCTTTGAATATAAAGAGTCCGTCAAGACTCAAAGGAATTGTTTGCATCCTACATAACTGATGGCTAGAGAAAAATGGAAGCCTATGGAGTATTTCAGATGGTGGTCTGTCATTCTTTCTGTACTCAGTATGATGCCCACCTCCTGGGCCCTATAGGGCAAGGTCAGAGCCCTAGGAATGACATCTGTTCTCTTCTTTTCTGTGTAAATGATGTTAGGTCATTCTGGATGAGTTCAAGTACTGGCATCTCTTCTAACAGGACTCTAATTTGTATTGCTCATGTTGTTCTAAGCTGGGAGTAAATATTCCCCAGAGATGGAAGATACAATGCTTGTCAAAAAATGTGTGCCTGATTCGTTGACTGACTTTACAATCCTTTGTGCAGTGCTGTACACCCTATGAGTTCTCAATAAATATTAATTGAATTGAATTTACACTTTAGTCATTGCATGAACAGGTTAAGTGAAGATTAACAGCTTCACAGTAGTATCAGCAGACTGAATTAAAGAATATCTGTGTATATGTGCGATGTCTTGAATTGGAATAATGCGAGTATATTACTTTGAAAAAATCTATAGTTAAGGGGAATGTTCTTTAGATGTTATCTATCTTTAGAAACAGATGTGAGCATTTGTAAATGATTCTTCATTATTTAATAGCAAATCATCACAAGAAAAATTCCTTAAAACCCTAATGATATTACTATATTAATCCTTATTAATTTTTTATAAAACATGGTAAAAACAGGGATGGCAAAACTACAAATTAGAAATGTTAAGGCTCTGCCATAAACAACCTACTGAATGCTATGTTAAATCAGGGATTTTTATATAAAATGTACACCTTGAGATGTCTGGTTTCCTCTCTTTTTCTTACTGTGATTTATCCCTTCCTACAAATCATGAAGCCCAGGCTCTCTCTAACTTATGCACATCTAAATTTTATAAAGACATTTTTCAATACAGAGCTACTAGAACTTATACCTTTGAAAAGAAACTGACTGGACTTAAAAATGTATAATACATGACATTACAAAAGTGTAGTACCAAGAACATTTTTATAATTTCATACTACTTCCTAATGTATCATTATTAAATTTTCTACATTTGATTTTCTTTTATATTTAAAAAATTCAAATTTCTTATGAATTGAACTTCAGAGATTTCACCAAGGCTTACATTTTTCCTCATTTAGTGTGCTTGCCTAATGAAAGAATTTTGTGATAAAGTAAGAATTGGAAAAAAGGAATCATATATAATCATAACATACTGCATCACAGGTTTATATTATATATTAACAATTATAGCCTGAAAAGTTTGGCAAAAGAGACATGAAATTACTTCTTTTACTTCTTTGAATAGAAGATGTTTTATCAGAAAATATATGTTGCTATTTGTAAAGTGATATGCTACTATTTGTAAAGCTGTCACCTGCCAATTTGAAAAATGTTTTCTAAGTTCAAAAGACTCTTTCTTCTATAAAAGTACTAATTCTAAATGAATCACTGAGCAGTAATTGCTGCATGATTTTTACTTGAAAAATTAATACCTTAAAATTTTATGGGTGCAGTAATTTTGCTTAGCAAAAGACTATCTTTTATTTTATGTTATTTTTGATTAACATGTATGTACTGTGCACAGTAATAATGTTCAGTATATTGAACACGTGTATGTTAAATCCAGACTCCCTCTGTCCTCTCAACACCCAGGTCCCAAACTTGAGCACTTATTCTTTTTCACAGTTTCGCCTCCACATGTGAAACAGAACATGGATCCTTTTACATTCAGTTTAGGTTCCTTTACTACTCCACACAAAAGAGATGGCTAGAAAAAATGTTCTTCTACTCTCTAAACTGTTTTAAACATAAGCAGTCACTTTTCAGAGAGTATATTTCAAAAAGAATGTTGAAATCACACAAAAATGTCTTGATAATTAGGATTTGCATCTTGTTTACATACTCTTACATACAACAGAATTCTTACCTAGAGAAATAGTGATTTAGTTTCTTGTAAAATGAGATTTGAGTTTGGCTGCTTCTGATGCTGTTCAAAAGAAAGTTGACAGCCAAATCCTCCATAGATTTCTTGATAAGTAAAATTAACCGAAAAGTACCATACTCTAGGCAAATGCAAAAATCTTGTCCTGATGGCACTAGAGCTAAGTGTATATAGTGTATTTACAGGTCTCTCCCTCTCTCTCTTTCTGTCTCTATATATGTATATATGTATATGTATATGTATATATATATGAAATGTTCAGAAACAGAGAAGAATATATAGTTCATTTCTTTGCCAGAAGCCTCATAGAAATATAAAAAAAATACAGTGAACATAATTATTTTAATATTAAATTATGATGAAATTATGGTTGGAAATGCATATGATTGGTGCTCTATAAACTTTCTTCTCACATCTGGCCCTGGAAAGATTTAGAATATTCAAAGACATATATATTGTGTAATGTGGCTTTAATTCTTTATAGCATCATTTTTAAGCATGAGACATAGCAAAATGATCTTTATGGATATTTTTGAGCTAATCTTCAGGCTGCATTTAATGCTATTTTGGTTCTAATAATTCAACATTACTTCAGGCTAGTGTTTTAGATCTGTGCCTATTAATTCTCACCACAGGTCTTGGGGTTCACTTAACGATAGAAACCTGGCCTCTAACCTGCTTGTTTGAGTGATCTCTAAGTATCAAGAGGGTTGTTTCTCTTCAAATTGGTGTTTTGTTGTTCAAAAGATATTTATGGAATCTTCTTAATTATGTCAAGTGCAAGGAATAAAAGATGTGAAAAAGAATCTTTGCCTTCAATGAAATATTGGCCTATTAAGGGAGAAAAGCCATTCTAGTAGAAATAAACACAGCTTGCTACAATAATAGGGTACAGTTATCTTGCCCAGATTGGGAGGGGGTCAGGAAAGACTTCAGAGGAGATGATAATTATCTAAATGGTTACCAATATTTGATCCAGATAAAGAAGAAAAGCAAGGAGTCCAAGTGAAAAAGAAAATAAATTTAAAGACTTGGAGCCAAGGGAGAGTGTCACTCCTCCCTCCCACTGAGAATACTTATAAACACACATTATACTTAAAAGTATGTAAATAAAAATAAATGAATAAATATATATGTATATGATTAGTCCAGAAAAAGAGAAGAATATACAGTTCATGTACTATATTTATTTACCAGAAGCCTCGTAGAAATACAAAAAGTACAGTGAACAATTATTTTAGTATTAAACTATGATGAAAATACAATTGGAAATGCATACGCCTGGTTCTCTATATACTTTCTTCTTACATGAGATTGGAAAGATTTCAAATAGTTTTCTGGTGTGACCCTACTGGTAGCGCAGGAGATTCATGAAGAGGGTGAGGGAGGAGACTGGAGGGTCGTGTGGGCACTAATGGACCAAACTCAGGCTAAGCTTATGCTCATACCTACATTTCAGCAAGGTAAGGCCTGAGTTTCTGAATTTTAAGACAGTAAAAAGCAAGTTTAAAACAAGAAAAGATGATTACATTGAGAAGAGATTTTGAGAGGGGGAGGTGGAAAAAGAGAGAAAGAAATACAGAGAGAGCCAATACTTTAGGAAATTTTCTCATCCAAATGAAATGGGAGTAATCGTTGCATAAGCTCATATCTTTAAGGAGTCACCTATCATGATCTAAGAACAGAGACTAAGTTTTTCCATGGAAATGTGAGGAGGACTATGTTACAGATTATCCCTTTTTTCTGGATCCAAGTTTTGCAATAGGAGAACTGTAACTGATACCTAGAAGTAGCAAACAGGGAGCTTCTCATCCATTCAGCCTTGGGTCAGCAGACGGATCATCAGTTCACCTGTTTCCTGGGAACCAGCCTGATTCTGTGGATGAGTAGCAGAAGCCTGAGTCTGAGTATGAAACAGAAGACTTAGGGTATCAGTCATAGGTTGGTTTATCTAAGTGTGAGACATGAATGGTTATATCATGCACCTTGGAGAATAATTCTGACAAGCTACTTCATTAGTATTATCACTCTGAGAAATTGATAAAATAGGAAGCAAATAGCCTCATGTGAATTTTGTAAGTATTTTATCTTAGAATCACAATCAATTGAAGCAAATGAATTTTTCCATTGTTCTATTGTTATTAGCTGAGCAATCTTTTTTTTTTTTTTTTTTTTTTTTTGTCTTTTTCCTTTTTATCGGTACCGGGGATCGAACTCAAGACTGCCTGCTTGCAAGGCAGGTGCTTATGCCGCTGAGCTAAACTCCAGCCCCCAGCTGAGCAATCTTTAGGTCTGACATTTTTAATATAATTCAATAACATCAGAAAAAGTTTTCAACACAGAAGATGGAAGGGAACACATTAAAAAAAGAATAGGAAAGATCAGCTATTAATGGGAGGCAACATTTTTCCTGTCAAGAATAAAGAGTCCAGGGAGTTAAATCTCTGCCTTACGAAGTTTATTAAAATTCTCAATGAGATTGTAGTGTCCTAAACAATTTCAAATAACTGTGAAAATCATCAGGCAGCTGCTTGTGATGCTAGAGTCTGGCCAAGCTGAGCCAACTTCACTGCCTCTTCAGGAACACATTAAGAGCGAGCTGTCATCTTTAAGGCAAAAGTATTCTACGTGATGTTATAAAAGTGTTAATGATTTTGTTGCTGCTTTTATAGAGTGGATATCAGAAAAACAAGCCAGGTACAGGTCTTCATTTAAAATTCTTGATCCCATTGATTGCAGAACATGCTGCAAACTTATAAATGAGAGATTCATGTTGAACATTACGGCTTAAGTCTTCTTGAAGAAATAAAACCAGCACATTTCAAACTGGGATTTTCTGACAGAGTCAGTAAGAAAAGACAATATCAATAAAGGAACTACAATCCAGGTATGGAAGGTTATTTTAAAAAATTATGATTTTTCAATTGCTCTACATTTCCTCAGTAGAACATGTTGAAATAAGATATTTCCATGTGTTTTGCACACATCTGATGAATTAAAACCACTAGCCATGTGCAGAATCCTGGAGGAACTGCAGTCTTGATTGCTCTGTGCCAGAGTTGCTTTCTGAGTATTGTTGTGTCTTGTCTTTGGAGAAAGATTTTTATTTCCAGAGGCTTCTGGTCTTGTGGAACAAAATGTCTTTGGTGCTGTTCTATGACCTTGACAAACAACAATGGTGAAACAGACCTTTGTAATCATTCTACAGTGAATCAATACTTACTTAACTGTCTATTCTAGGTTAGACACATATTTTCTGACCAACAAGTAATTAAAAAAATAAAATTAATAAGATTCGTAATACATTATACATTGTACTCCATTTACCATGTTTTATGAAACTTTAGAGAGTCTTGTTTGCAAGGCTGATTTCATGACTTGCTTTTAGATATCAAACATAGGCAAAACATGTATCGGAATTATCTGGTGTGAATGTAAGATTTATTAATTAGGCTTAAGCAATTATTTCTGGCACTGGTGACTACACAGGATGGAAATATCAAAATCTATAAATCATAAACTTTCAAAAAACTAATTAGAGCTGTGATAAGTAGGTCCAAATAATGTCTTAAAATTTTGGAAAATTGAAAGTAGCACAGTTTCAATGAAAAATGTGATAGGGCCTTTAATGGTTTGGTGATTTGTCTCTTAAGTTTGGTGAGCTTTGAGACAGAGTTATAGGCCTCAGAAAATTCCCTGTGATCTACCAACCTGATTGTAGTCTGTGATTAAATCATATTGCTAAAAAGCCTTCAAAAATGCCTTTTGATGAGAAACTATTCAAATAATACTCTGGAAGATGGTTCCCACCTTCATGAAAGTATTTTGTCAAAATCTTCATCATCCCAAAGTAGACATAAATTCCCACAATGTCCTTCCTTTCTTATCCAAAATTATAGATAATGTATCAATTTTTCCACATGTTAAGTTAGCTTTATTCTTAATAATGGTCACCGTCTTGTCAAATATCCAACATAAAACAAGGAAGATTTACTAAAAGTTTTCCTATTCTGTGTAATATTTACATTCTTCTTGGGAGTCTAGCTGCAAATTTTAAAAAACGATTTGTAGTATTTATTCTCCTAACAATTTTTGTATGTCAGAGAAAAGGTTTTAACAGGCTACAAACTAAATAGACAAAGTTCTCAGATTTTAATATTCTTTGAGAGACATTAGAATACCAGATTAAGAATAAGAATGTCTGATTAGATCTCGGTGAACCATTTTTCAATCCTAGCATATTAAGGCAAAGCTGTTCTTGTACTGCATTACTTTTTTATACTTGAATCCGACTCAGGCACACAAAACTCCTGCTTTGCTGGCCTCAACTTCAGGAAGGTAAATCTCCTTTCCATAAACACCTAGTCTCTTTCAAAGGGATACTAGTCAGGAAGCCAGACTGATGCCTGTTGTGACCCTATTTCCAATGACCACTGAATTGGGTAGACATAAAGACACGTCACTTAACAAAAGCAAAACTGGACCATGCATCTTTTTTTTTTTTTAGAACTACAACTTTAAAACACATATTTAAATACTGGAGTTACAGAAACTAAGAGTCCTATGCATTGAGATTGGTACGCTTGTATTGGATACTGTAAGGTTTTGAGTAACTAGAGAGAGGAAGATTGGATTTATGTGCAGAAAACCAGAGGTAAGGGACTGCACTGAGAGGTCAAGACTGAGAGCAGCCACTAAACCCTACACTTTGTCGCCTTCCCACAAGATGTCCTCGTAGTGCCTCCGTCAGCCCATACCTAAGCCCTACTAGTGATTACTGTGCTGTTCTTTTAGTCTTCAAAAAAATGAAAGAAACTTCGAAAAAATGTCTTTTTAAATATTGTCTTATTTCTGGTTTTCAGATGGTGCCTAAGAAATATTTGAGCTTATTGAGCAAATATTATTAGAAAGACATGTAACATGCACTGTTGTATGGTGGAGTTACTGTATTTCTTAGCACCTGGAGAGACTATGAGTGGGGAGAGAGGTGGTTCACCCCACGGTTTTAGTCAAGGATTTGTCTAGGAATATATTTTGCAGTTTGTTTATCCCCTGAAGTCTATGTGTATGAAGTTCTATCAACAGTAAAATTACATAGAGACCATATTTAAAAATTTTTTTTTTAAAAAAAGGAGATTAAGGTAAAAGACGTAACAACACAGGTCAGAACAGAACAATTTAAGCAACATAGTGTTTCACCACAAGATAACCCAACATAACAGTAGTTACCATAGTGTCTCTTCCCTTGAAATATTTCAGTATACCTTCGTATACTATAGCATCAAACATAACAAGAGAGTGTTAAACCATTCAAGAGAATGAAAGTATTACAAGGTATTTACAACCAATTAACAGAAATGGTTTCTATATTATCTTCCTGTCTATAAAAAATAGAGACCATATTTTGTAAAGTCATAACCAAGCGGAATTTGTGGTTTTGGGAGAAGGAAAACGTATCTATTTTATAAGGAATTTTCAATATGGATAGAAGTTCAGTAAAATAGGCACTAAATGTTTTTGGGTGGGGCAACAGAAATTGCTTGTTTTTTGGTTTTTTTTTTTTGCTTTGAAAAATTTTGCAAATGTATAATAGCCTCATAATTTGCAAGATGATCTGACTCAGAAATTTTACCTATATGATTTAATGCTATGTTTTCAAATTTGGAACACAAATTATGTACCAAGATGATCACTGTGAAATCATTTGAAAAAAGGAAAGTAAATCCACAAATGTTGACATTCTGAAATTACATAAGTGATTGCATGTTATGCAATTTGGACAACTATTTGGAAACATTTTATTGGATAATATGATGCTTATAATTATAAAAATACAATTTTTAAGAATAATAGCCTCATTTGCAACATTTTAAATAACGGAAGTTTCTCAGAAAGATAACGCTAGTTATCTCTGAATTGTGGGATTATAAGATAAATTTATTTTCATACACACATGTGAACACAGATACACATATACAAAAACATACATATATTCAAAGTTTTGTAAAATGAACATATATTTTATGACTGCAAGTATATATATATATATGTGTGTGTGTGTGTGTGTGTGTGTGTGTGTAGACATACATCTACATTTCTCTATCTCTCTGTCATCTAGGTATGTATTCAATCCATCTTCTTTTTTTCTGTCAGATTAGGATCATCATTACCATGCACAGTACTTGGAACTCCAGCACCATTTATTAAAGAGACTATCTTTCTTCCAGTGAACATATTTGGCTCATTTGTCAAAGGTAAGTTGACTGAGTGTGTTTGGGAATGCTTCTGCATCCTCAATTATGTCCATTGAGCCTTAAGTCTGTTTTTTTTCCCAATACCATGCTGATCTTATCATAGTAGCTTTGTAGCATAATTTCATGTATGAGATTGCAAAGACCTCCTGAGTTGTCTTTGCTTTCCAGAATTGCTTTTGCTATTTAGATCTCTTCTGGTTCCAAATGAGTTTTAGGAATGTACTCCCTAGATTTCCAAAGTATGCTAATAGTATTTTGATTAAGATTGTATTAAATCTGTGTAGCAGTTTTGGGAGTATGGCCATTTTCACTATGTTAGTACTTCCTATCAAAGAGTAAGATATATCTTTTCATTTTCTGATATCCTCTTCAGCTTAATATTTACTTACATAAAAATAGAAGTAGTACTTCTCATGAATAGCTTTGTCTTGCAGGTTTTCCTGAAGCCAATGTCTATACAAAGACAGCTCAAATCATTATTTGAGCAAAGGTGTAGGTCTGACTTGTCTTTAGTGATCACAAATAACTGTTGACTAGAAATACTGAGTAGTTCTGATACACAATTTTTCAGGAGTTCCAGTTTATTTTTTCTAATCAGCTTCTTTGAAGATCTCGATAAAGACTTTGAATCTTTGAGAGGGATGATAAGGAATATGATCATTGCCCATTTCTTCAGATCCTCTAAGTTGTAAATGACGTTACTGTCTCACATCAGATCACTGAGAAGTTGGATATATTAATTTATCTTCTTGAATAAATACTTTTTCTCCAAATTGTTAGTCCACATAGTTTATATTTTACTAAGTGCTGTATGGTAAATGATTTTAGAAATGTCATTCTGACTTTTTTGTCTAAACATTGCATTTTATTTTTTAGTGTGCTTTCATTTGAATGTGGTGGTCTTCTTTTGGAGCAGTTAGCATGACCATTTCCAGGAGCAAACTAGATGCTTTCGTTTAGTAAACAAAGAGATAATGTGAACTCTTTCCTTTGCACTTTCCCCTCAAAAACAAATAAAAAACAAAATGTTACTGCTTTGAAAAATGTTTCAGGTAATGGATTGCAGAAGAAAGTGGTGTATCTGTAAATTTTACATATGTGTATAGGTCAAGGCCATTTCCTATTTCTGGCTGTCATGATTATAAGAAATTTATAGATCCATGGGTGATCATCCATATAAAATCCTAGTTGATGACATTCACAAAAGAAGTTTTATTTTATATTTATTAACTGCCATTCTTTTTTTTCTAGGCTATTTAAAAGAATATTATTTGTAGAAATAACAATAACATTTACAGAATTAACTTGAAAAGTTAGGATGGCTTTGAATCAATAGCTAAAAAATTCCTGTCATCTTGTGGTGTGCTAAAGGGTATTCCACGTATTATGCTCAATTTTTCTTGTACCTCACGTCTAATAAATGCTGCTATCAAAGACAGTATGCTAAGCTTCCTTTGTATTCATTTTCAGAAACATTTCTCTGTAATGACTGGCTACTTAAATAATGATTGAGCATCACAAATATTCCTCCTTGTTCACTTTACAAACATTTCCTGACAAATGTATGAATTCAGAAACAAGATTATAAGTTATTTTCATTATTTTCTTAATTTGTGATCTATCTCTCCAGGAGAGAGTAGACTGTTAAACCCTAATTGTTGCTTGAACTTGTTTCTTCCTTTAAAAATAAGTTTACAGATATTCTCTTGTCCTTTCTTACATACCGTATACATATGAACAGAGAATGATGAAGTTTTGTTTTTATAGGAAACTACACAATCATATTTCTCATTTCTGAGGTTTAAAAAGCACACACAAGCTAGAAAAAAATTGAATTAAAAACCCTGGGAGTATGTTAGTTGGTTATTATAACTCAGAAGCTTCTAAGACATGTGTTCTTACTGAAAGCTGAGAAACTATCCTAAGAATTCACATAGATCTTTCAGACAGAATTCTTATTTTGCCTGAAGACTTAAATTGCAAATTGTATTGACATGTATGTCATCTACTGAATATTACTTCATGAGAATACTTTGGAAATATCACTAAAAATCCCAGGAGGCTGTGAGCTCTGACTAAATTACAGTTGTAATCTTGCCCTGATCTTTGAGGAACTTGTACTGTTTTATTAAGTAGCCACTCAAATATGCACTAGGCTAATATGGACCTTCTAGTCTCATTATCCACATTCAGAAGATGACAAATTAAAAGTATGTTGATATTATTTAATGTAGCTAATTGTGCATGTAAAAAGATAGTATAGAAACTATTTTTTTTTGAGACATAGACACAGTGTGAAAAGCACATTTAAATATCTGAGAATCATTTTGTATTCTGCAGTGCTCTCTGCCTCAGGTACCTGCAGCAGCTGCCAAATAACATGGGAAGAAATTATGTATGACATCAGCTGATACATGTCCTGGGTGAAGTGTGAGGCCAGGACGCGAGGCAGGCGTCTGGACAGTTAATCAACTGTGTAGACTTCTGTCATGGAAGGATGGGGCTCCCTGTGGTCAGGTCTAATTTTTAAAGGCAGAAATTTAAATTTTCCCACTCAAATTGGAAATTTACGGCTTTCTTTTGATATGTCTTTCTGTCTGTCTGTCTGTCTGTCTGTCTGTCTCTCTCTCTCTCTCTCTCTCTCTCTCTCTATATATATATATATATATATATATATATATATATATATACATACATACATTTGAGTTACATCTCAAATATATCTTCAAGTTTTTTTAAAATTCTGATTTGTAGTTTGTGGTCTTTAAATAAATCTGAATAGAAGTCCTAGGATGATAACAATTCTGAAGGTTTTATTTATTTTTTCATTAATTATTCTTGCAATTTTAACTTCATTAGAACCATGAATTTAGGTAGGAGGAAAAGGCCAAAGCTTACTATAATGATAATTTTTAAATCATTTTCTACTTCTTTGATGTGGTCAAGTTTTTATACTTCCAAAATATGTCTCCATATTCTGTCAGTAATAAAGCACACAGTTTTTACTATTTGTTTTACAAAAGTGAGGATATACAATATATTCTTGAACAATCAGTAAGTCCCAGAGGAAATTAAAAAATAAATTAAACAATACCTACAAGCAAATGAAAATACAAGTACAACATACTGGAACCTGTGGGATACAATGAAAGAAGTCCTCAGAGGGAAATTTATTGCAGTGAATTCCCACATAAGGAAAAACAGAATGAACACAAATAAATAGCCTGATGTTACACCTCAAACATCTAGGAAAAGAAGAGCAAGTCAAGCTCAAAGCCCAAAAAATGAAGGAAATTATAAAGATCAGAACAGAAATCAATGCAATACAGACTAAGAAAACAATAAAAAGAAATAGTGGATCAAAGAGTTGGTTCTCTGAAAGAATAAATAAAGTTGATAAAGCCTTAGCCAACTTTAATAAAAAATGGAAAGAAAAAGCTTAAGTTCGTGCAATAAGGATTGAAAAATGCCAAATCACTATAGACCTGTGGAAATACAGAAGATCATCAATACTTACCTTTAAAATCTTTACTCTCATAGGTTTGATAACACAGAAGAAATGGACAGATTCCTAAGTTCATATAAATTACCAAAGCTGGGTCAAGAAGATGTAAAACTACTGAATAACCCAATTTCAGTGAATGAAATTGAAAATGTAATTAAGACCTTACCAACAAAGAAGAGTCCAGGCCTAGATGGATTCACTGTGGAATTCTACAAGAAATTTAAGGAAAACTTAGTTCTAACACTCCTCAAACTCTTCTTCAGTGAAATTGAAAGGGAAGCAATTCTCCCTGACTCATTCTTTTAAGTATCACTCTAATAGCAAAACCAGAGAAAGTCTGAGCCAAAAAAGAGAACTATAGGCCAGTCTCCCTACTGAACATAGGTGCAAAAAACCTCAATAAAATGCTGGCAAACAGAATGCAGCAAGTCATCAAGAAGATTATACATCATAACCAAATAGGATTCATCCCAGGAATGCAAGGATGGTTCAATATACATAAATCAATAAACATAATACAGCATATGTGATCATTACAATGGATGCAGAAAAGCTTTTGGTAAGATCCAAAACTCATTTATAAGAACCCTACAGAAAATCAGAATATATAGTCTCTACCTCAATCTGATAAAAGCCATCTATGACAAACCAACAGCCAGAATCATACTAAATGGTCAAAAACTGAAAGCTTTCACTCTAAATTCAGGAATAAGACAAGGATGTCCATTATCACCACTCATATTCAGTGTAGTTTTGGAAACATTAGCTAAAGTAACTAGACAAGAGAAAGAAATAAAAGGAGTAGGAATAGCAAAGGAAGAATTTAAATTATCATTATTTGCAGATAACATATACTTTACCTAGGAGACCCCAAAAACTCCATCAAAAGACTATTAGAGTTAATAAGTGAATTTAGCCATATAGCTGGATACAAGGTCAACACTCAAAAAACAATAGCATTCTTTTTTTTGTCTTTTTCCTTTTTATTGGTACTGGGGATCGAATCGTTTAAATTTCTTTTTTTTTTTGTCTTAACAATAGCATTCTTGTACATAAACAACAAACTCACTGAGAGAGAAATAAGAGAAGCTACATCCTTCAGAATAGTATCCAAACAAACAAAGAAACAAACAAAAAAACCTTAGGAATCATTATAATAAAGGAAGTAAAAGATCTATTTAGGAAAATTATAGTACTTTGAAAAAAGAAATCGAAGAGGATCTCAGAAAATGGAAAGAAATTCATGGATAGGAAGAACAAACACTGTGAAAATGACCATTCGCCCAAAATTGTTATACAGATTTAATACAATCCTGATCAAAATACCACTAAAATTTCTCACAGAACAGGAAAAAAACATTCTTAAAATAAATCTGGAACCAGAAAAGAAGTAAAATAGCGAAGACAATTCTGGACAACAAAGGCAAAGCAGGAGGCATCACAATTCCTGACTTGAAGTTATACTACAAAGTTACTATGATAAAATCAGCATTTTATTGGAATAAAGATCAGTGGAATAGATTAGAGGATAGATTAGAGGAATAGATTACAGCCACAGCTACAAACACATTCAGCCATCTTATCTTTGACAAAGGGGCTAAACATGCTCACTGGAAGAAAAATAGCCTCTTTAATGAGTAGTACTTGAAAAACTGGCTTTTCATATGCAGAAAACTAAAAATAGTGATATATGTGCCCCCATGTTTATAGCAGCACAATTTGTAAAAGCCAGATCTTGGAAACAACCTAAATGTCCATCAACTGAGGAATGGATAAAAAAGATGTAGTATTTTTATACAATGGAGTATACTCAGCTATAAAGAAGGATCATATTGAGGCTTTTATAAGTAAATCGATGTGGGGGCTGGAGATTTAGCTCAGCGGCATAAGCACCTGCCTTGCAAGCAGGCAGTCGTGAGTTCGATCCCCGGTACCAATGAAAAGGAAAAAGACAAAAAAAAAAAAAAAAAAAAAAAGAAAACAAAATAAGTGAATGGATGTGACTTGAGACCATACAAATCAGACTCACATATGTAAATACTGTATTGTCATCCCAGTGTAAGAAACTGAAAGAGTAAGTAAGATATGCAATATTCAATAAACAATGTGAAAGGTTAAGAAATTGTTCAAAAGAGAAAAATAATTCAGATAGGGAAAAGGAAAAGAGGAGGGGAAAAGAAAAAAATTGTAAATATATATATACTTAAGATAGGTAAGATGATTGAACTACTAGTTCTATTACTTCTTGGAACAAAACAGTTAGCATTCATAGGATTAGCTCAATTTTGAATAATTACATCTGGTAATCTGAGCAACTCTTTTTAAGATAACTATGCAAAAGAACAACATTAGTTATGTTCCTACCACCTTGTTTTGAAAGATTATATTGTTATTGTTTTGGTCTCTGTGTTACTGTTTTTTGTTCGCCTCTTTTGTTTCTTACTTTTCTTGTATTTTGTTTTTTTCCCCTGTAATACAGAAAGGATGGGTGTGCATGTGTAGCCTTATATATGCCTAGAACTTTGCCTAAAGAATTTACAATAGATGATTCCATTATGTGTGATAGTATGAACAGCTACTTTGAAGAAAATGAGACATTATCGTAGCCATTGTAAATTTTCTATCATCTCATTTTGAAATCCAACAATGCTTTTATTGTTTGTTTTGACTGGTTTTAATCTGTTTTCTGTTATTTAATTTCAATATTTGTGAAGGTATGGACAGCTATTCTGAGGAGAACAAGAGACATTATGGTAGCCATTGTCCATTTTTCCATTGTCTGATTTTAAAGACCTGCAATGCTTTCATTATTTGTTTTCATTAGTTTTATACTATTTTGTTTTGTTTGATTCATTGTCTGTGAAGATATGGACAACTATTTGGAAGAAAACTATTTGGAAGAGATATTATTGTGGTAGCCACTGTTGATTACCTGTTATTTTGTTTTGAAATCCTGTGTTGCTTACATTGTTTTGTTCTGATCTGCTTTGTTCTGTTCTGTTTGTTTTGTTTTATTCTCTTTAAAAGTAGGAATTCCTATATCTCCTTTATAATATATAATTGTTTCTATTCAGGGCTCTTGGTTTAACTTATTGTGATTGCTATGTTTATTACAAGTTCTAAATTATAGTTATCAACTTAATGTATAACTATGCATCAAAAGATATGTTACTGATCATAGTTTCAGTCTTCTACTTCAAATTACATTTGTGCAGAATCCTCATCCCCTCATGTGCCTCTCACCAGTCAGCTGCAGATCGGAGCTGGAGCATCTACTCTAGTGGGTTATGGGGAGCAGTCCCACAGCCCCTGCCACTTCTGCCAGGTCTCCATGGGCAGGTGCAACCTGCTTAACTGTACATGTACCTCTCTAAGGGCAGGAAATTTCCTGAATCCTTGAATCACTATGCAGCTAAAAATATAGAGCCCTTGACTTATGAATGTCATTCTGGAATAGGACTTTGGAATTAAAACCTTTTCCTCATTTAGCTTTCATGCTTTTCTTGGTGTATTTTTCTCAAGAGGAAATAAGAGAGGAGTTAGAGATCTGCAGTCACACTACCATTTCTGTTTGGTTCCCATCTGGCACAAGAGACTTTGTGTAAATAGGAGGGAGAATGAACTCTGTATACAGCCTGAAACCACATTTATGAGGACCACCATGGCTTACAGCTTTTTTGAAAACAAAATAATAGGTAGAACAAAATTCTCTTATGTATGGCCAGCTCTGCTGTCTGCACATTATGCATATTTGTCGTGGTGAACCATTCCATCTTCAAAATAACTCCACAAAATTGAGTACTGTGATTATCTCCAATTTATAAATGACGAATTGAGGCCCATGCTGTTATTTTTTCCAAAGCAAAGTAGGGTAGTGGAATTGAGATTTGAGCACAACTCATCTGGATCCAGAGTCTGTGTCTTGGGTAAGGAAACCATGCTGATTCACATGTCTGGTACACAGTCTAGAGTGGATTACAAATGTTAGGGGCCAAATAGGTAATTTATTGCACTTGTTATATGCAATCAATTAGTCTGTTTTACTACACAGAGCTGAGGATCTCAGCAGAATATCTAGTTAAATTGATTGTCATAAACATTGCCGGTAATGATGATTTTACAAATGCAACATAAAAATGAATACATTTTTACCTAATCAGATGATTTAAGATAATAGGTAACAATCTCAAGCACTGAGGATTTATCTGAACTAAGGTATTGTTCTGACTGTTCCATAGGCATTCTTTTTAATCTTCAGAATATACTACAAAGAAAATATAAATGTTCTCATGGAGAGGGAACAGGAGTACTGATGATCATTTAAAACAATGACTTTCAGTGTTACTTGTAGTTACACATGGGACAAGTTGAAGAATATTGAGGCTGTCTTCTAGAAAGGAGAAGGGCAAAAATTCTAAAGGATGGCACTGTCCTAAGGTTGACCCCAAACTGAGATTCCACTCAGGGGCATTTGTAAAAGGGTCCAGGAAAAATAACAATGAAAGGCAAAAAGGAAAGGAGCAGAGGAGGGAGAGAGGGGAGGGGAAAAGGAGAGAAACAAGGAAGGAAGGAAAAAAGGAAGGGAGGAGGAAAAGCAAGGGTAAAAAATGTCACCATTTTGAATGCAGCCCGTGGTAGGGAAAGGCAACATCTGCTATTTTTCGCCACCGTTACGAACAATGAGGGATTGAAGAACGTCTAAGAATGTCTGGAGGCTGCCTCCACTAATCAGCGGTTCTGAGTGGAGATAAGATAGCTCGCAGTGAGGAACAAATGAACAGCATGTCACGCAAGTGTCCTGAGTAATTAATATCACAGGGACGTGAGCGCTGGCATAATCATTTGCCCTGCTTCCTTTATTTCCTGACTACATTATTAAAAAATGAATCATGTACACCTACATTGCATTTTGTCAGGATAATGATAAACCTTTTTTAAAATTGCTCATTGTGACTGTGGGTCAGCTACATGGACTGTCCTCAGTACCATGGAGGAGCAAAAATGTCCTTGTGACACCATTATTGTGCTGAAAGGCAGATAGGGTGGAGAAGGTCTACTTTTTGCAAAATGTAGCTGTTTCCAGAAAGCAAGAACTGTACCAAATGTGCTAATACCTTTTATTGCATTTCGGATTCAACATTTCTCTAATTTATTTGTTGATTAAGTAATACAGCCCACTATACATGTTATTTAATGTTTTTTTTGGGGGGGAGGAGTAAGCAGTAAGTCATGAGGATTTGCCTAGATCATATAGTTAAAAATATTTTACAAAATATTTCTGGAGTAAAAAAAATGGATACATTAAAGAAAAATTGTGGACAATATTTAGATTATATTCATACAATAATAACATGCAGGATTTTTCAGTATTTGAGTTTCAAATATAAATTTGCCATTCTTATTTTAAATTCACAATAGGATTCACAAATATATATTTTTGCACTTGTAAAATGAATAGCATGAGGGAGATAATTCTATTTGCAGAACTCTGATCTAATTGGAAAATTACTTTCTTACTCATTGAAACTCTGAACCTAAACATCAATCACTGTTACACCCTTGGGGTTTCCCAGGCACTGCTGGAAGGATACATACCATCAAAACAAATGGGCAGCAAAATCATTTACACTTATAAATTATATATATAAGAGGTGTATACATGAGTGCATAAAATATTCTCTCAGGGTAATTTCTAAATGGTTCCCTATACCTAAACATTATAGATAGGTGTCTTTAACCTAAGAGGTCAGGTTTTGAAAATGTCATCATGGTGATGACTCTTTCTGATCTCAGGAGAGTCACTCTGTCAAACATGCTCCTTGAACTTCATTTCTCAGTGGTCCCTGCTGGAAGGCCTGAGCTAGGTGGTGCAGGAGGAAAACAGGCAGTAGAAATAACAGATCGAGTTACAATATGCTGTTAGCATTGGGTGTATGAAAACCAACCATAATTCCAGGGAAATGAGATAAATACTAGCATGCAGATACTAGCATACAGCTGTGAAAGGAGAGCAGATGTAATTAAATCTGACTAGACAGCACAAAAAACCTCAAAGAAGTGGAAATTGAACTGTGTCTTTTTTCATTTTTTAATTAGTTCCTCCCTCTATCTAATTGCCCAGGAAAAAAATCCTAGGCTTTTTCTTGCAGCCTTATTTTCTGACTTTGATCCTTTGAACACACACCTAAGGATACACCCTTGGGGTCTACTTTGGGCAGTGCCTAATTCTCCTGTTTTTTTGCATCCTTCTTCCATTGTATTCAGTCTAGCCTTTATCCTATCTGCTGGGGTTAGAATCACAGATTTTGTTTTAATTTAAAATTTTTTAATTAGTACATGTTTGCCTCCATACATAGTGAGTACATCTATTATGGGGAGTGGATACATGTACATAACACATTTTAGTTCTTTTTATGTCCCTTTTCCTTTCATCTCTTGGTCCTTTTTTCTATTGCAAAAGATCTAGCTTCCTATTGTCTTCTTTTATTTTTCACTTTAATTTACTTATATTTCTAGTTTCTCATATAAGAGAGACCTTGAGATATTTAACCTCACATGTCTGATTTCACTTAACCTTCACAGATCTTACACATGCCTGATACCACTGTCCATCAAAATGTAGCATTCCATGCCAGATTGAGACTATCACTTCCCTGGCTGAAGCTTTCAGTGCCTCCTCATATTTGCAGAATCAGGCTCAAGCACCTTCCCTGCTGGTCACCCCACTTCCAGGTGTAACTGATATTCCCATGGGGGCCATCCCCGGTGTCCTATCACCTTTCATTACCCTCTGTAGGTTCCTCTGCCTTTCTCTACTGCATTGTGGGGTGGCATAACATCAAAAAGACTTCAGTAAACCCTGGGTTCCCAAAAAGCAAGAGAGGGCAGGAGATAAAGGGGTAAAATGGGGAAAGAAAGACGGATTTAAAAAGGGCAGGTGCTGAAATTGAAACTTTCTTCCAGTTAGTCTGGTCCAAGAAAATTGCCATTTTCCCAGTGGTCTCAGAATAAAGACTAATAGATGGTACTCAAGTATGGGAGAAATGTGTATGAAAAGCACAAGATACATCCATTCTGTTCTTAAAAGATAGTATTTCCTCTTTTATGATCCCTAAACTTAAAATACGCTTTCATGTAACAGAATTGCTTGGAGATTAGCTGCATCTTTTCTGAGTCTTTGATAACTAAGATGCTTTTGCTCAGTACCCTCTTGAAAGGATTAGGAATTGCATTCCTCTTCTACCGAAGGCCCTAATTTCACGCTGCCTGGGCTTTTGCTGAATGCTTTCCTCCTCCTGCACATTAATTGCATAGCTCCTAATAATTGATATCTTATAGAGGTGCTGGATAAACTAATTGGTTAATGTTCATGAAAGGATGTGATCCTCAGATATAAGGTAGTATGAAATGAGATTTTCATTTGGTATTTGCATCATAACTTGATTTGTGTTTCTTTGTTGCCTTTATATTTTACCATATTAATTGTCTCACATATCCATAAGTGGGCAATTTACAAGCAGGCATGAGATGCAGTTGATGCTGGATAGTATGTTTTAAGGGGAAGCTTTTTGGTCCCACAATTTGCAAAGTCCTTATCCTGTCATTCCTCCATTGAGGAATCTTGTTTTTCTGCAGGAAAAAATGACTTTTAATTAAATTTTTAAAAATCACAAACCCTTTATTTTATCATGCAAATAACTTCTAAGAAGGCTTGCACTTAAACTGCCAAAGCATTCTTCTCCTAATGCTTCATTCCTCGGCAGTGGATAAATGGCAGCTAGCTGAAAACTACAAGAGGCCGCAATTGGAGGAGGTGTCTAGTGCTCCTTGAATGTGTTCTCTGATACTTATTCCTCATTCATCTTGACATAGGCAGGATTCTGTGGATAATTCTGTGTGGGGCACAGTGGGCAGAGGAGTAGAGAAACTCTTCTGGGACCCTCTGCTCTTTCCCTCTTTCAAGAGTAGCTGATCAGGGAAGTCTCAGTCACCATGAGCGCTGAGACAGCATGTAGAGCAGAATGCTCCCCACTGATGGCAAGTAACCGTAACTTTAACTTTGCAAAGGAACTATGCCTTTGCTCTGAATCCCTAATAATTCAGGGGTTTGTTACCTCTGATACAACAGGCATAACCTGGTATATCATGAATGATAATGGGGTTGTGGGGGACAGGATGTAGCTGCAAAGCAAATCCACAGAAAGCTGATGATTTGTCTATATTATTTACTGTTTATTTAGGACAGCTCTATGGACTGTGTTCCCCCTTCCTTTTCTCTCCCCCTTCTTTCCCTCCTTTCTCTTTCTCCCCCACCCCCATTTAGGATCCATGGATATTTGTTCTCTCCTTGTCTTTATCCTTGTCTTATACCTACTTTTCTAACCAATACTTACTTACAAAATGCTTGACATGTAGTGGACAGAGATTAAAGTGCAGAGGGTACTAAACATTTTTCCTGTCTTTAGGATGCCCTTTGTGTAATAAACAAAGCAGAAGGATATGAGAATAATTAAAACAATGTGAAGAGTACTAACGAGATGTGCATAAAATTCTGTCAATACCAAAATGAGAAGAAAAATGGCCCCAACATTTATGTGCTCTTTCTAAAGCAAATGAGTTTTGTTGGAGGAGAAAAATTTTCTGGGTTAGGGAAAACCAAGGAAGCTTTCCAGATGCCCGGCTCTCATCCTTCACAAATTCATATCTTTTCTTTATTCTTCTCTTAGTAAACGTGGAATGATTCTTTGTGGCAATTGTGCTCTGAACATCTTTCACCATCTGCAGGTCCCTGGTTTTACCTCCTTTCTCTGGATGGGATTCAACATTGACTCCTGATGTGGCTGATGATGCTAGGATGGAACATTTACCCAGGCAAACAGGTTGCATTCAAATTCAGCAACGGTAACCTCAAAAGATTCTCATCTTCCGAAAGGTACACAGAAAAATCACGCATTTCCCAGTCCCATGTTATTTTCTGTTTTCCCAGGACGCTCTTCCTTTCCTTCTGTCTAGGCCTCTAGGCTCTGCTCCTGAGCTCAGTGAAGCTTTCCTCTGTAGCTTCACTTCCTGTTTCATTGGGAAAATAGAAACAAGAGAATGTGTCATTTCTCAAACATCACCCAGACAGACAGGTTGTATTTCAACCCCTTTCTCCTGATGCTTCTCCTAAAACTGGATAAATCATGTCTGCTCCCAGCCTCTCCGCTTGTACAAAGGGTCTCATTCCTCTTGTCTACCCACGTACAACATGCAGGCTTCTCCATTTTGGCACATCTCTCCAGATTTCCATGCTTTAGGTACCTGTCTGCTCCTGTTTATGTCCTACCTCTCCCCAATCTTAGTGCTGCTTCAGTTTTGTTCATAGATAGTATTTAGTTTTGAGTTAGGAAAAGCACTTGAAACTGAGGTTTGAGCCATTTTATCTATGGCTTGTAGACATTGTATTACCTCTAGATTTCCTTGGTTATGTAACAGTGCCTCCACAAAAATATCTTTGAACAGAGGTACATTGCCCATTAGTAGAGAATTTAATGGTAAAATTGTGTAACTAAAAATGTTAATAAATATTGCTAAGTTGCCTTTCATAAAGACTGTAGCCATATACCTTTCTCCTGATTTTTGTTTTTTTACCATATTATGTTAGTCTTCAGAATATTTGAGAATATGATAAGCAAAAGATCTCTATTTTATTTTATTTTGTAAAAATTATTCATCTTTTAAGTGTCATCCACTATTTATATTTCTTCTAATTACTAGTTAGTAGCTTTGACTATTGTCTTTTCTGCCCCTTTTCCTTTTATGTGAGTGCTCTTTAAATATTTTAATTATTAATTCTCTTTATATGAGCTTGCTCTGAATAACCCCATATAAATCTGTGTTGCTTATCTCTCAATTTGATCACTGTTATTTTAATAAAATAAGAGGATCTCCCCTGAATTTTCAATTGGTAGACACACACATAATACACACACACACACACACTGTCACAAGCCTGGAATCCTGAAAGCAGCGCACTTGGACTTTCAGTCGGGGCAGGAGGAGAAGTGGTATCTGCTTGAGATGTTTCAGTTTTTGGTATTGGGAACTGAACCAGGGGTCTTTGTACAGAGCTCATGCCAGCTCCTTGCAACTCCCATGTTTATTTTTTTCATTTTTCATTTTCGAGAGTTACTCAGCCTATGATCCCCTTGCAATCCCTTCCTGAAGAATGTAGTTGCCAGTGAGTACAGAAAAAAAAAATCTAATCTTCTTTTATAGCCCTTTTCAACTGTTTAATAGCAGGCCTGTATCTTACAAAATGAAAGTTATCTTAAATTTTGTCTTCTGGTATATGTGCAGGAGGCCAAGGTAGTAAGTAAAAATCTCATGTCTTATAATCTACCAGCTGGGGAGTTCATAGTCTCATGAGAAAAAAATAACTAGATATTACTGTAAAATTTGGGGTTTGAGAGGTCTATACTACAGCAATAGCTGACAAAGGGAGCCACCTCATTGGAGGCATGAGGGATTGATGAGGAGATCAAAGGAGTCTGTAGAGTACAGGCATCAGTGAAGATTCTTTATATTGGGAACACCAGGAGAATCCTGGGATAGTCCAGACTCTAGGACATGAGTGCCTGCCCTACAGGAAAGGAAAATTCTAGAACTGTCTTTACTTTTTGGTTTCACATGGGGTTAGATTTAGTTTGCAATGTCTTTTGAGAAAGAACATACTGTTTAGTAAAGATATAATCATTTTACTGCTGGCTTTTAATGTTATTCTGAAATATCTCCTCAGATATTACAGATAACTTATCAGGTTTCTTTTTTTGCCCTCAGACTTAACCTGCAGTAATCATCTTTTCTTAACTGCTTTGGACAGAACAAAACCTGAAATGTAATTTATTTTAAGAATATAATCACTTATTGATTGCTCTTTTTCTCAAGGAGATGGAATCAGTGTATAAGCTTTCATGAAGAAAGTCCAGGATGGTTTTTATATTTTGTATTTAGTTCAAATCTATTCAAACTCTCTTCATAAAACTACCATTTCAGGCATTGTGTTGCAGATAATCATTACTTTTAAATAGGATTCATCATAGTGCTTATGTGAAAAATTCACAGTAGGCAGACAATATTTAATAAGTAAATCAATAATGTTCATTTCAGGGAAAAATTAGGTATAGAATATAGTTGGGGAAGTTAATAAAGCAAGATCAAATACTAGATCTCAGAACTGATGAACCATTAGGAATAAAGCAATTCACTGTGGTGCCAGACTGCAGTGTTATTAGGAAGCTTACATCATAAAATGCTGTGTAAATGCAAATTCAACCTAATTTGTCATATGATTAAAATACAAGGGAAAAGCAGCTTTGCTGTAATTGAATGTAACATTTACTACTTTAGTGAACAAGTCTGGGGAGGAGAATTTCTTTAGCTAGGGAAAGTTTTGCTGATATGATAAAGCCAGTTTCAGAAAAGTTAACTTGATGGAAGACAACACATACTATCCATGAGTTCCTCTGAATATTTATGATAAAATGCAATTAAACATGTTATAATGGGGAGGAACTCTCCATATCTTCTAACTCCATCTCTCCTCTGTTCCTGTTCAGACCCCATCCAATGCTGCTGGGAGAACACCTTGTGTCTTAAACAGGGGCCCTCATCCAAGGTTTCAAAGCTGGTATTGTCCAAATAGTGTGTGATTTTATGGATCAGATCAAAATTCTCAGAGCATAATCAATAACTCTCACTTATTGATACTGGTAGTAGCATCCTCTGACACTACTCAGAGTATATGTGATTCTTTTTCTATATCACACACATTTGAATATTTGAAGGCGACTATCTTGCCTTTCTGTGATGTTTCCTCCTAGATTGTCTTCTTCACTTAATGTGATTTCCATATCTGTCATGTTCTTATATTAAGCTTTTATTTCCCGGGCACTGTTATCGACCAGTGAATGTATTCCCAGTTGTCAAATATCATTCTAGAAGGCTGCGTCCCTAAGTGATCCAAAAGTTCCCTCTATTCTGTCCAGTTCTCACTTGCTTTTTATCTGTACATTTGAGATCAGCAATACTGTACAGCTTTTAAAAAATATTTGGCTTTATAATGTGGAGGATTAATTAGAAGAAGAAAGGAAACAAACATCAGGAGGACTTCAGCAGCCATGAAGGAGGTCATGAGGCTCTCCATCAAGGTAATTTCCATGGAAGTAAAATGAAGGAAGCATACGAATCACACAAATAGCTTGGTGACTGAATACTGGGAACTAGGGAAGACTACTAAAATGATTCCGATAGTTCTAGCTTTGTAATAAGGTTGATTGTTCTGCTGAACTTGGAAACAATGTAGTGAATGCTTTATGCTAACTAGCCTGTCAAAAATTGAACTAATTGAAGGATCACATATGTGTAAGATCCTTACAAAGAGACTAGGGTAAGGGTATAGATTTGTGCAGTACTGAGAAGAATTGGAACTATAAAAATATACAAGTAGGGGATGGGGTTTAATTCAGTGGCACGAGTGCCTGCCTGGCAAGCGCAAGGTCATAAGTTTGATCCCAGTACAAAAAAACAAAACAAAAAAAAAAACAAAAACAAAAAACCAAAACCAAAAACCAAAACAATGAAAGCAACATGTAAGGAGGTGTAAGGTGAAAAACAGAAAAAGTTTGAATCACAGCTGCACTTCAGAGAATCCCGCAGAAAGGAGGGCCAGGCAGACTGAAGCTGTTTGCTAATGGCTGTGCTACTATGGCAATTCACTTCACTTCTCCTTAGCTTTCTCAATCAATAAAGTACAAAGTGGGAACTGGACAGGTGACCATGTTAATACTGCACAGATTGCAAACTTTCTTGAATAGCACTCCAGTTATCTCAAAGTAAGTTTTATAATTTTGTATCCACGTTCTAGTCAAATCTTGGCCTTATAGTCTTCTGGTTCTGTCTAGAATATAGTTAACACTGATGAAAATTGTAAGCAGATTTATTTTAAAAAATGTGTTTATATTGTCTGAGTTTTCTTTCCTTTTCTCTGTAATACTAAGACCTCCAGTTTGGGCGTCATTGTCAAAGCCATGCTGTCTAAGTGACTAAGAACAGAGGATGTTAGACAGACTTCTACTTTCTCTTGATCTGATCTCCAAATTCCTGAGAGCAAGCACTCCAATTAGATTTTTTTTGCTTCAAATTACAAACAGGTATTACTGCCTCCACTGGTCGACTGATTTAACTTTGCACCATATCTAGCAGGTAATAGTCAATCACAAGCTTTTTTGGATGACAGAAAAGGATGAAAGTTCTTGTATTCTTGATTAAAAAAATCTTTATCTCAGCTCACAGTCTTCAAAAAACTATCTCAAAATTCTTTGTGGTTCATTCATCTTAACAAAGATATCTAGGTATAGGGAGCATGCTTTCTCACCAAAAATCAAGACACTGGTTTCTGAACTAAAAATCAAGACACTGGTTTGACCAGAACAGAACTTTTGTGGCTGGTTTTCCTATATAATAATAATGTAGAGGGAAAAATAGTTAATGGTGGGTATGTGGTAGATCTAGAATGTTGCCAAAACACCTGTGTGTCCACAGGGGGGACTTTTGGAAGATGATTGGACCATGGAAGTGCTATATCCCCATTGGATTAATTCCAGGCTGAATGTACTGTTAGGAGACAGGATCTGGTTGGAAGAGTGGTTCCCTGGGCTCTTGACCTGGAAGAGTACATTTCCCTCCCCAGCTTCTCCCTCTGTTGCATGCTTTCTGGCTGCCGTGACACTAGCAGTTCTCCTCTGCTATGTCTCTCTATGAGGTCATTTCTGCTTTAGATCCAGTCAACCATGACTGAAACTAAGCAAAAATAGACTTTTCTTTCTTTAAATTGTTGTGTCAGGCATTATGTTTCAATGACAGAAAAGTGACTAAAACAATGTTTTTTTTTTTTTTTTTATTTAAGAGGAAAAAGAGAAAAACACAAAACAAACCAAAGCGGCGTAAGGGTACACGCAATACAGAACTACAAAACAAAACAAAACAAAACATTGTGAAAATGGCCATTCTCCCAAAACTGTTATACAGATTCAATGCAATCCCAATAGAAATACCATCAACATACCTTATAGATCTAGAGAAATCACTCCTAAATTTCATCTGGAACCAGAAGAGACCTAGAATCGCAAAGGCAATTCTAAGCAGCAAAGACAAAGCAGGAGGCATCACAATCCCTGACTTGAAGTTATACTACAAAGCAACAGTAGTAAAATCAACATGGTATTGGAATCAAAACAGAGCTGAAGATCAGTGGAATAGATTAGAAGATACAACCACAACTACGAACACACTCAACCACCTTATTTTTGATAAAGGAGCCAAGCAGGTTCACTGGAAGAACGACAGTCTCTTTAATAAAACAATGGTTTTAAGGGACAAAGGAGAATATTATTTAAAATTGAAGCTATCTTAGAATAAAAGGCATATATAGTGTACATATACTTTACATGAACACAAAACATTTGCATTCACATGTACGCATACATACAAGTATATGGACATAGAATATATGTGGACTTTAGTCTGGGGTAACCAAGTTTACTAAAGATTCTCTTGTGTCTCTTTGCGCTTTTGGCTAAGATCAAGTTTAGTAAGATGTTCTCTTCTGGTTAGTCCAGTGATTTTCTTTCTCAGAAGATAGGTACTTCTGCGGAATATGAACAGAATGTCCTTAAATGCAAGGACATAATAGATAAATCTGAATTATTTGCCTATTTTTTGGTCAATGCCGAGGGTTTTCTATGCCTTTGAACAGTTATTTCTTAGTGCAAGACAGTAGAAAGCGTTTCTCAACCTTGAATGAAAGTTAGAATCCACTGAAACATAAAGATATTTCTGAACCAGAATCTTTGGGGTCAAATCTAGCTGCCTGACAATTTTTTAACTTTGCAAATGAGTACTGTGTATATCTGAGGTTTAGAGTCTTCATTCTATTAAGTAATCTCTCTCTCTCTCTCTCTGTCTCTCTCTCTCACAAACACACACACACACACACACACATACACACACTCACAATCTCTTAGCAATACTCATTATTTCCCTAATACAGCACCATAAAAATCTAAGAAAATTGGAGAGAGAATTGATTTACCTAAAGCTACTGATACCCACAGCAGGGTTTCTGGATAACTTCTGGTTTTTACTTTTTGAGGCTATAGACATTTGCCATGTTTTATGGATGACTTGCCTGCCACACTGTGCTATGGAAATGTTTGGTTACTTCTGGATAATTTAACTTTCCATAAGAATTTTAATTGCTCAACTTTTTCTGTATCCTGTGAAAGGCTTCCTTTTTTGGCCTGTTCAAGTGGAAACAGAAACATGTCAATTAAGTGGTTGGCCTGATTGCAGAGGGTTTTATAGGAAATAAGCACTTCATGCTGATGAATATTTTAATGATGGGCATATATTAACTGATTCAGAGCTGTGACTACATAAAAATAAAATATACATGCATTTCTTCTCACAGAATCTAAAAATCTTAAGAAATAAGTAGCTTAGATTGATTTAAGACTTTGAATTTTATGTCAACTCTGTAGTGCACATATATTTAAAATACAGAAAAATTCCCTGTAGTAGAGTTCCACTTGTCAAATGCTCATGTTATTGAATTAGGTGAAATATTTAACATAATTGTGTATACACATATATATATATATGTACATATATGTGCATATGTATGTATGTTTATATACACATTTGTATATTCACATGAATATACTACATAGTTAAGGGAAAGCTACAAATCACTATAGAAACTCTATCATCTCACTGTTGATTGTTTCCATTTGTTTTCTTTAGCATGTACCAAACTTTTTTTGCTACATTTATTACTTATCTTAATGATCTTCCACTGTGCCCATAAGGATATGAGCTCTATTAGGGGAAGGGTTTTGTCTGCTCATCACTATACCCTCAGGCTGTATTTACTATTACCACATCATCAGTTATTAACAAAGAAAATGCCTTCAATAATGCCATTGTAGATTGAACCTTAAGGAATTGGAAAAGCAATTTCTGGAAAGTATTTGAATGCCATGCATGTCAGTCTAGCCTCATAATATTTGTTCACAAGAAGGTATGGCTGAATTGATGTGGGACTGTAGAATCTGCAAACTTGATTTTAAGTTCTAGTGCTGTCACATACTGGGAAGATTTGTGCAATAAATCTTATCCAGGAGGGATTGTGGGATAAGCATAACAATAATACTTTTTCCTACTTCATGGGACAGTGTTATGGGGAAAATGAACTAATTTATTGGAAAATACTTTGCTCTTGATTGAGGACCGTATTAGAGTAATTTGTTTGCTGCTATTGCTGTGGCAATACTATGCTTTGAGGATAACAGTAAGCCAGCACAAATGGCAATCTTCATGGGAGGAAAAAGAGCAAGTGTCATTACAAGTTTAATCTGCTGTGTTCCATGTCCCACTTCCTCTGCTCTTCACCAGGCCTGCTTTCTCTCAGAACCCTTCACCTGCTGCACCTGTAACTCTGCTGCACATGGACAGCAAACGTGCAGCATAGCACTTACTTACTGCACTGAGGGTGTCTGTTACTTTCAGGTCCATTGTACTCTAAGGATTTTTGAAATAAGAAATGTGCTAGTTTCTGTATACACATCTCATACAATGCCTGTGTTTAACAGTTCAGCTGCTTGATCCATATCTGTTGAACCAAATCAAGTTATTCTCCATTTTCCATTTTTATATCACTAAAAAAACATTTATTTTGTGCCCAGTTTCTCTTGAACTTTTTTCAGACAATAAAATCATCCCGTGAAATTGGTAACTTAACCTAACAGCTATGTCTTGAGAACTTGCATAGTACAGAATAGATTTTAATGCAGTAAGATGTTCTAAATGGTGTGATAGAGTCCACTCTTTACTATGGATCTTACTTTCTCTGTAACCTCAATGTGCCTGACTATCAGAAGCAATGCAATTAGAGAAGGTGAACCTTCTTTTTTGTCTACAGAAGAGTGGTTCATGGAGCAAGCAGTGGGGAAATAAGACAGCAAGAGCTTACTACGTATTAATTATATAAACAGACTTCCTGGCTGAAAAAAATCATCCAACATAAAAAATTCTTTAATATTCCATTTTCACTGAGAACTATAATTTCTCAACAGATTTTTAGAAAATTGTTGATTGATTGACTTCAGTTGAAAATTGAGTGAGATGCAGGCACAAACTATAAAAATGTTTTTATTAAATTATCCATTTATTTATCCATGCAACTAATTTCAGTGTAGTTTTCATGAGTTTCTATTTTTAGGTGTGAATAGCAAAAATCATGTGTTATAAAATTAGAAAGAGTTAGACTTGAGTCCTGTTTATAACATTCACTAAATCTTAGGTTACCTACTCACTTCTCTGAGTTTCTATTCATTTATGACATAAAACAGATATTATTGGCTATCCAAAAATTGATATATCCAATGAATTTGCTGAAGAAAACCTTCCAATGTTCAATGGCACACAATGATAATTTTCCCATATTACATGCAGGATGGAGGTACCCTGTTTTTCTGGTCCATACTCTAGATTTCCCATTTCTTTATCTTTGGAAACTAAGGCTAAGAAAGCAGCTCCAATTTAGTGCATATCAACTTTCTCAACAATGGAAGGCAGGAAGAACTGGTGGAGTCATAATTGATGCCCTCTCACTTTCCCTTTGTGAAGAAGGTAACAAGATTCACAATCAGAGTTCATGGGAAGATATGCAAGCCAGCTCTCGGGGGGGAAGTTAAGTCACTAAGTCAGATTTGGATGCATAATAAACCTAAAGCAAAAATAATGTATACAGTTCACTGTTGTTCTGGTTGTCACCCTAGGTGAGCTAGGTAGCTCTTTCCTGAGTGAAACCACAGTGAAACTGAGTGAGCCAGTCTCTGTGTGTTCATATTCAGCTGGCTGTTCCCATGTGGCCTCATTGATGCATCTGGTGCTTGGCTGGTTGTCAGCTAGGGGAAGGGAGTTGCTACACCATGACTTTGTCATCAGTCATTAGGATAGCCCAGAGTTGCTCATCTGAGGACAGAGTTTAAAGAGCAGGAAGAGGCTAGCCCCAGAGTTTAGGACCCTATTACATCTCGGCTTGTGTCACACTGGTTATTACTCTATTGAACGGAGGAGGTTATGAAGCCCAGTCCAGCGAAAGTCTGGGGACATAGCTTAATAGCAAGAGCTGTCAGTTCCATAGTTTATGATTATGAATAAAAGGTCAAAAATAGTTTGCAGCACCATTTATAATCTCTCCATGGTAGTACAATGTAAAATCCTCTTAAAGAACTATGAATTGAAAATTTGTGGAACGTAGTATGACTTGCCATTGCCTTCTCTCTTAATCACAAATATTTACTTGTCTTCCAATTACAAATTAAACTCATTCTTTCAAAGGAGAAAACTATAAAAAGCTGCTTGTGACTTGAAATGTAAATTTGACTAATATGTCTATATTGGGTTCAGATGTTACGCCACTCGATCTGGGGATCTATGAACTAAAAAAACCAAGTTATCTGTATATCTATAACTGTGTCTTGCTCACCACCCTGAAGGAAAAAAGGCAGAATAATCACAATAAATGCTTCTGCACCCAGAAGGAAAGGAAGAATGGGAATCACCAGAACACTGGTTGATAGGAAATTCACTAAGTTTTGATGGGAAATGTTGAAAGTTTTCCTCCCTCTGAAGCCAAGTGGTCATCACTGTGGTTGGTCCCAACTGAAATGGGTTATTCAGGGATATGTCTTCATTGGGTGCTGAGAAATTTAATTAGCTTGTTCTCACAGGAAGTTGACAAACCATAGGTTGCTTGGGATCTCTTGTGGTAGCAGTTTGGCTTAATTAAGGCTAACCTTGGCTTAATTAATTCTCCATCCTCCCCTCTTGTCCCCTCTCTCCCACTTCTCACATTCTCCTTTCCTCTCCTTAATTGTCATTTTGTGAATTTATCAGGCTTCTATAAGACAATGCCATACTTCATTTTCCTCAATTTACCTTTTCCCAGTGAAATACATTTCTGATAGTCACTTAAAATAAAGGCACTTAAGGAAAGATATAAGCACCATACCCCTGAATTGCTGTTTGCTTAACCTCATATCCTAATTTGAATGCTAATTCTTTTTGTTTCTAAGACTTTTTTATTTTCGTATTTTCCCAGTCTTGAAATTCTCTGGACTTTTAAAACAATTTTATTTTTCCTTTATTTATTTTTGTAAGCAGGTTTATTTTTATCTGAGTTCATATTTCTTGTGGTATTTTATTTACAACTATTATAACTAACATCTCCAATCCTGCTAATAGCATTTTATTGCAAAAATGTCCTCCAATCAAAGCTGTGAGTTAATTGAGTATATTATTTATTTCTTTCTAATTATCACAGAGAGAGTTTTACCAAATGTTTCACTATTGCTTAGTTGTCAGATCTTCTTAGGCCTAACAATAGATTTTATTTTCCACTTTTTGTCTGACCCTGAAGCCAATCTTGAATCTTTAGCTTCTTGTTTTATTGGCATCCTATTTCCAGTACCAAGTTTTGTATTAGTTTGCTTCTCTGGGCTACCTAACAATACTCAGATAGTAGTGGCACTCAACAATATATGTTTTCTTCATTTTACATGAAGACCATGTATTGGCTATGGGTCTGTTTCAGGCTGAAGCTCTTCCCAGATAAAAAGGATCTGAGTCCAAACTGTGTATCTTCCCAGCTCTCAATGTGTCCTTTTATTCTGGGACTCAGACTGAAGGAATAGCCCTGATCTGAGACACATGGGTCTTGTGGCAGGAGAGGAGAAGAGGAAAAAGGTCAAGTAGATTCACAAGATCGTATTGATGCCTTCTGCATGAATAGGAATTGTAAATCATTTGCACCTTTTTCAGCACCCAAACTACTCATGTGGTCAAGTGCAGCAGCAACATGGCGGCAGGTATTTTACCACAAAGAGTGGAAACATCACAGGCTACCAGCTGGGGACAAGTGACTGGAGGGCATGATCATAATAGAAAGTACCACAAGCAGTATGAGAAATGATTATGAGGATTCAGTGCCATGACGTGTTAGTGTACTGCTCAATGAGCTTTCACAAAAGAAACATAGTTTTGCAACCAGCCAAAAGAGACCATTGTCTGTTGTCAGTCCTTTTCTGGACTAGGCCACTATTACCTGTTAACCCACTATTACCTGATTCTAACAATGTGTATTAGGTCATTTTCTTTTCTTTATTAATGGAATCTTGCATGCACTCTCTACTCCTTGGTGACTTCCTTCACTTCATGTGAGATGTGTGTTTGCCCCATTATTTATGCAGTTGCAAACTCTTAGTGCCCATCACTTCTTTGTATTTTACTGTGAATATACACCACAATTTCTGAATTTACATTATTATTGGTGGACATTTAGGGGTTAAAATTTAAGAGTTACCTGGCATGTATGTGAAAACTTCATAGTACCTTTTGGTCTTTTTATGCCCTTTACTCTCTTGCATTAGCTTTTGTGCCTAAAATGAATAACCTAATGCATTAGGTGAGTGATGGTGAATTTTTTAAACCTTTTGATGATAACAAATGGCCTACTGTAGCATGCATGCCATAGGTTTGCCACCATTGCCTTTGATCAATGCCAGGCTCTAGAGAATACATAAGTCTATATTATGCTGCAAATAAAGTAGTACAGTTAAAGTAACCTAATTAATCAATGAGTCCAACGTAGGCTCTTCCTGGAAACATATGCTATATAGGTAGAGTGTAGAGCTACATTCACCTGGATGCTTGCTTGTAATCAGTGTGCATAAGCTAAATGTCGCATTCATTGGTTTCCTCTTGGAGTTGGAGAAAAATACATAGCATACTTGGAAGATAAAACCATAAGTTATTGTTAATATTCTTTTTTAAAGCTTTATAGCTAGTTAGTATCTTTTTTTCAGGTAAGCTTGGCATCCTCAAGTGCTGCTTGTTCACCTTTATTTTTATTTTTTATTTTAGTTTTAGTTTTTAAGCCTAATGCCTTTACACTAAGCACTAACTTTTTTTTTAGAGATAGGGTCTTGCTAAATTATTGCATTGGTCAGGCTGGTCTCAAACTTGCAGTCTTGCTGTGTTGTCCTCCCAGAGACCTGGGATGAGAGGCATGTGCCACCACACCCAGTTTCATCTTTCTGTTTTCAATTGAAATAAACTTACAGATAGATTTATACTGACTTTTTATAGTATATAAAAGGTTTCTGTCTATTCTTTGTGAATGCAGTATATATCTGGTGTTATAAATTATTTTGTTACATAGTACCTAGAATTAAATTTCCAAATGAAGGAGGTCATAGTTACTATTTTAAATTCAGTGTGTTCTACCTGGAATATTTTATTTTAGGTAATAAAAATTTTTTTTAACATTGCACCTTTATTTCCTTGGTGAATGAAAACATGTATCTGGAATTATTTTTAATTCCTGACTTAATAATTTTCACAGTGCACAGCTTCTCACTATGACTTAGGGAAGTGCTAGGCCAAATATGTATTACACTCTCTGGTCACAACCTTAGCTTTCTTGGCCAGCTATGTCAGCTCTAATCAAAATAGACATGAAAGAGAATCTTTTGCTTACAATTGCCTCTTCAGAAAACTTGAAAGCTTTTGTACTGTTTTGCTTTCAAGATAAGCATGGGAGCATATTCCTTTTCTTTTGTTTTAAAGGAAACTAAAACTATGTGTTTGTTTCTAAATAATTCTTTACCTGAAATGTGAAATTATTTCAAAAATAGATCTTGACTGCAACAAGCACTGTATTGTGGTGTAGGATAATAATGATGATTAAAGCAAGTGATCATTATAAGAGCAATTAGTATTGATTGAGTGATGGCAATATACCAGGCAGCAAAGTGATAGAATGGTGTCTTTCTCTGACTCAGACTTTGAGCATATAAAACAAATACAGATCAACATGGCAAGTGCAATAATAAAAGACATTTTGGCTAAAGAAGTAGACACAGAGGCTCCAGACAGTCCACTGGAACATCACTGAAGAAAATACTTGTATAATAGTAAAACTTTGAGAAAAATATTAAAGCATTTGAAATAACTGTCTTTATGAAATCATGCTATGGTCTTTTGTGGTGGGACACTATCAAAAATTGTCTTCTTCTAAGTTAGGACGTAGGAAAAAAGAAAAACTGAGTTTCAAGGAAAAGCTAGGTTTATGTTTTCTGCATGACAGCACATGCTTTACTCAGTCTTTGGCTGTACAACCCAATCTTTCCAAATTCATGCTTACTGTGCTTATTATAAATTGGCTTCCTGTTTCCATTGTTAATAGATTGTTACATCAAAATTGACTTATGTGTATAGTATGACTTCCACATCTCTTGTGTTAGGATATAACTGAATTGTCCATTTTCTAAGAACTCTAAATACACGTATTACGAACCACTAATCTTACACAAAAGGTATTTAAACATAGACACACAACTGTTTTCATATTTGTGTTCAATTCTTTATTCTTAAGCAGACAAGCAGTATTGTTCAGTAATGAGTCAGATGATAAACATTGTAGGGTTCAAGGACCAAGAGGTAAAACTCAAGTTATTACATACAAACATACAGAACTTTTTTTAGAGTTGTAGGGCAAAAGCCAGGTCTCCAAGAGTCCCAAAAAACCAGGCTTGGCCACCTTCCCAAATCAAGGAGTGAAGCAGTCATAAAGGACAGGATATGAGATCTGATTATTTGGTCACACTGGGAAGGACACTCTTCCAGGAGCTGACATAAGCCTCGGGGTTGTATAGAACAGGAGAACTGGACCATTTCAGACTAGTTCTGGAGAGAGCTCTGCAGAAGTTCTTATGACTTGAGAGAGCAATGGGTTCCCTTGAGATAACTGCTTCTACTTGGCAGGGAATGGTGGATGTTTCATCACGGAATGGTCTGTCTTTGAGGCTTTGGTGTTCGTGGAAGGTTTAGGACAGTGACTTGAAACTTCTAGGCAGCACTCCAGGGGTCTGGGACAGAAACCATAAAAATTGGCAATTGATTCTCCAGGCAAATCTTTCAATGCTTTAGAACTATTAGTCTTGAAGTAGGATGAGATAGTGTTGACAAGTTTAGGACTAATAAACCTTGTCTTTCTGGTTTTCAGACAGATACTTCTTAAGTGATTCATGTGTCTATGTGGGAAGCTAAGCAGCACACTGACCTCCAGTTTTAAGACATGTAAAATGAAGGCAGAGATGCCGAGCTTTGTCCTGCTTTTATTTACCCACAGAACATCTGCAGGATCAGAAATTTTGATACAATATTTTTGCATGTATCAGCTTTAACATACAAAAAAGATTTTAAATAATGAGTTATATTTATTACAAATACTTTTAGAAACTATTCAAGAATTATATTCTTGGCAGAAAATACATTTTAAATCACTTTAAATCATATAATGCATTGTTATAAAATATTTATAATATAGGTAAAACTATGAAGACTGTGCTGTTTTACTGCTATGTTGCTCAGTATTACTTATGACAGGGCTTGGTATTATGCACAGAGAGTATTTGAAATTAAGAAACTGAACCATGGGTGTTTGTTATATTCAACAAAGTGGCAAAATCAATTAACAATTTTAACCCTGCTGAATGTCTCTGACATCTCAGCAGCAAAGCGAGTCACTGACCAGCTGAATTAGCTAGAAGCTTAAAAATTTTGCATCTCCAATTGCCAGTATCTTTTAAAAGATTTAACATTGTATATACTAGAACAGATATATCTTCTCTCCTTTAGAGAGAGATGCCTGTATTTTATTTTACTTTTGTCCACATTTGTGCATGTACGTGTGTGTGTGTGTGTGTGTGTGTGTGTGTGTGTGTGTGAAATCATCCAACCAGGCAGAGGAAAACACTCAAATTAAAGAAGGAAGGTCACAGAATATAACTGATTTGAGACTGTCATAATCTCTGTTGAAATTCTTTGCTTTTTCTTTTATGCAAATGATCTCCATTCTTTCAGCTGTTTGTCAGCCTGGGAAGCCGTCATTGTTATGGAGATGTTCTTTTCCCTACCTGCCTCTCCATCAGTGTAGCTGAAGTTAATTCAGTGCATTGATGTAAGATTTTTATCAGGTTGAGCACTTATCTGAGAAAATTTATGGTGATGAATCTAGTACACACTGGATATGCCAATGCTCCTTGATCATGAGTTTTTATGACATTCCCATTAGGTGGTGACAGCTGTCAAAAATGCAGTTGTTATCGTTTTATTTACTCCTGACATTTGAAGGTCACTTATAGTTTTAATTAAATTTTCCCTTTGTCAACTCAGAAATACCACTCAATTTAGCTCTCTATTGGTCTTGAAGCTGAAATGGCATTCCAGAAGCCAGTTATTTCAGGATTGCAATGCTAAGCTAGTCATTGCGACGATAATGATTATTGAATGCCACAACTATATCCGTGACTATATTCGCAGAGAGATAGATTAAAGGCCTGTTATGTGGGTCTCCTCTCTGAGCGGGAGACACACCCTCCTCCCACCCCCCTGCTCCTATAGTGGAGGACTTGATGAACTCACGTTGGCTCCCTTCAGGTCTTAAGTGTGACCTGTTCTCTGTTGCTCTCCAGTGTGCCCTTCAGGCTTATGGCCCATGTGAGGTCCTGCGTTAGGAAGGGATGATTTCCTCCACACCTTTGATATTTTCTTCCTTATTCTTTCACTGAGGATGTTGAGAAATACAATATTCTCAGTGAAGCAAATTAAAATCTGGAAAATAAGGTTTTATTGAGTTGAAGACTATTTTGAGCTTGTGCTTTAGATTGAGCAGCATTGTGCAAGTAACTGATTCACATTTGTGCTGCTGGTTCACAGGGCTGCTCAGTAAGAATTTTTCACTCTGGACAGTGTTATAGTTAGTGGTAACGTCAAACATGTATGAGTGATTCCTAGTAATCTTGAGGTCAAAATGGAGTTGGTGCTGGTTAGAGTATTGATTTCAGTCTATAAAACCTTATCTTTTCTTAAACAGAGCAACTGAGAAAAGGGTTTGATCATACCTAAGAAATAAGGCTTTCCAGCTGTAAGATGTTTAGATTTCAGGGATAAAGCAGTATTTGCTAACCTATGAAGTAGTTGCCATTTCTTTGGTTTTGTCAGTGCTAATGAATTTTGTTTTCAATGATGCAAGCCAGGTCTGGCTGCACAGGCTGTATGAGCTATCCCAAATTCTACCCTACATTCAGAGCCTAAGAAGGAAGATATAGCATTGATCTCTTATACTTGAGAGTCATTCACCAACATTTATCCCTTAACTCAAGATTAATTTGTTGCTAACAAATGAAGGAAAATTCTGACCCAGGATGTGGGTCTCCCAGTCCTAAGAAATTCCTTGAGAGAAGGGTAGAAGCCATCATAGCACAAAACTGAAAATGCTTGCTTCTAAGGAGTGAGGGCCCTATGTCAGTAGGCTGATCTTACTATCAGTCAAATGTGTATTCCTCTGCCAGATATGGTAGCGTGGTATCCAAGGTGTTGATAGACCATTTCCAATTTATTTTGTGACAACATTTCATAAACTTCATACTAATTGCATTCCATGTAGCTCAAATCAAGGTGTTTGCTCTATGCATCATATAGCCAAGTGAAATGAATTAAGTGAACGGACAGGAGTGATAGAAAGGTGCTCTCTTCTTTACTAGTAGTTCTTCTTATGCCCTTTATGTCAGTAGTCTAGGCTAGTGATGGTGAACCTTTTAGAGCTTTTGATGATAATAAACAGCCTACTGCAGCATATATGCCATAGGTTTTCTACCATTGCTCTAGGTTTTCTTCACTGCATGTCTTATTTCTTCTTTGTTTGTTAGGCACCTGCTGCAAAGGAAAGAATATGAAGGTTGAGGCAGTTTCTTTCCTTTCTACTGGAATGAGGTACCTCCAGCTTTTGACTCTTTTTCTCAAAGCCATTAACTTTCTAGAACTTCGTGCCATGGTCCAGAAGGGCCTCAGGTGGACTGGATAAATCTGACTCATTCCAGATTTCAGCATTAAGAAGTAAATTCTACCAAAAGATTTGAGTTTGGTTTGTGTCTTATGGTTTGTGCCTAATGTCCCTTCAAAGCCTCATGCAGTCTTAGATAGGTTTTTTTTCAGAGGTGCCTGGATTTAGTGTGTGTGATAATGGGATTAAGTATGAGTGATTACTAAATCGGTCCTCTGATTGGTTTGGCCACACCTAAATTCTGGTACCTTAGATAGAGTATAAAAAGGGCAGAAAGGTGCTGCTAAAGTCCCTTATTTCTTTTACTACTTTGTGGGCACCATGAACTGTGCTCTGTGATAACCCTATGCAAAGGCCTTTGGTCCGGAACCAGTCAATTATGGACTAAAACCTCTATAAATCGTGAACTAAATAAATTTTTCCCCCTGTAAATTTGAGTGGTGACTATTTTTTCTCAACAAACAGAAATAACTAAGATAGGAATCCTTTCTATATAGATTTTATTAGTGTATAACTCTCATTTATTGATTCTATTATTGGCCAATGGGCTCTAATTGTAGATAGAAGACAGTTTTGGGTTCTATTGAGTATTGTGTTTCATGGTAACACAGGAATTGCTTTTTCTTTTCATTGAAATTGTTAGGTTAATGTCTATAGTCTACCTTCATGAGGCTTGTGAGGGCAGAAACTTTGTTTTAATAAGAATGACAATATTTATTGACTGGTACTCTAAGGCAGGTATTCTGCTAATAAGTTCATCTGGGCTTTTCATGTAATGATTCTCCAAACTTTGGGCAGGTAGCACTGTTATAATTTCAATTTACTGATACAGCAGTGAATAGAATGAGGCTTGACAATGTGCCCAACTCAGGGAAAGTGCCAAGTCCTTGGAGGCAGACTATGCTCACTTGGGTGTAGAACACCACTTTCTTTTTCTGCTTTTCTCCTCATTTTCTGCTCTACTTATTGTTGGCACACAGCTGGAAGGCTTCTGCTAAAACAATACAAGTAGGTTGGAGAAAGGAGGTTTTGAAGTGACACATGCAAATTGGAGAAAAAGCTAATTTAATATTTTACAGAAGAAATTACCCTGACTGACTTCAACCCATAGCGTGATGAAGAGGAAGTCCATAAAATGCACTGTTGTATTAAAAATAATTTTAATTGAAAAAAATAAACAGTAAAGATGATACGTGAGAAATTTCTTAAACCAGGCCCTTGGGCAAGTTTTACAGGGAGTACATATATAAGGCTGACAGTCATAGCAGTTCAGTGCCAGAGTGCAGTGGTCCTCTTAGGTATTACCATACCTTGGAATAGTTTTTAGTACAAGAGTAATTATTAGTGATGACTAACATCTTGGAGCTGGATAGCATATTGCATTAGATAGCATTTGAGCCCCGTGGACTACAGAGACCATGCCGTTCACATCACTAGATGGAGGGAGAGTCCTGGTCTCAGTTGAATTGACATTACATTGCAGTGTAAGAGCTACCATCATCAACCTCTTTCCATGCTCATTAAGGAAATAGAAAATCTCAAAAAATATTTTGTTTGTCGTAAGGCTAGTCATCCTATTATCTATTGGTACCTAGAAAATTATCACAACACTAGTGGTTTAAAAAAAGCAACCATTTCAAAAATTCACAGCAGAAAGAGGGTGATAGAAAGATTTTGATTTTCATTATGCAAGGAAGCATCACAACAGCTGTGGATTGACTGAATAACTTTAGAGATGCTCTAGGAACAAGTTGAAGTCTTTAAGCAACCAAATGAGTGCTCATTGAAGGAAATGACATTTTCGAAGAGGAGGAAACTTTGTAGTCTTTTCATTTGCCCTTGGCTCACTTGCACACTCAGAAGGAAAAGGACCATTTCTTGTTCAAGATGAAAATAGGAAGATAAATTTGTTTGAAATATTCTGGACTATTTATGTGATGTAGAGTATATTTCTCAGTTTTCTTCACACAAGGATACTATACTTGATACCCAGAAATGGAAGAAGAAGAGGTATATTTTGCCTGATAGTATCAGAGGTTTTTGCCTATGGCCAGCTCACATAGCAGAAAGCTGCTCAACTCATGGCATCTGGAAAGCAGAGAGCAAGGAAAGAGCTGGAAAAAAAAAGCCAGAGATCAGATATAGCTCCCAAAGTGATGCTCCAATGACTCATTTCCTTTACCTAGACTCCGCCTTCTAATACAGCACATCCAGCTATGAACTTACAATACAGTCACCTCTCCAGGACTCTCATTTGCCAGTTAAGTTGCCAATCAAATTTAATGGGCACAAAAAAATTTACCTCCTTGACTTTGAGATCATATAAGAGTTTTAAGATAATGAAGACGAGAGAAATCAGTGGCAACAGCTGGGGTGAATACCAAGTAACCAAGAGCTGCATGTTCACAAGTGTTTCCAAATAAAAGATTTCAAACAGAGGAATAAAATGGAAAATCCAAATCTTCGAGAAGAAGAAACAGTAAGATGTTTGTGAAAGTAAGACTTTTAGAAGAAGTTGCATCTGAAAGAATTTGGGGAAAAACAAATAAATAAAAAATACCCAAATAAAACAAAACAAAAGAAAACACCCCAACAACAACAAAATAGACCCAGAAAGACACATGCCCCAAAAAGGTCAGAGAAATATTTGGCCTTCATCCCAGGCTGTTTCAAGGTTCATATACCTGGTATTTAATGACAGACTGGCTTATCTATTGTACAAAAACAAGGAGAGGTGACTTCCTCCTACCAAGCATGCATTTATTTTTTCTTCAAAAAATTACAGGCAGTTAAAGAAACAGGGTAACATGGCTTATTCCGAGGAATAAGACATTTCTCCAGAAACTGACCCTAAAGAAGCATAAGCTTCAAATGTATTAATTAAAGATTTGGAACAATAATCTTAAACGCGTCCCTGAAGCTGAAAGAAGACATCGAAATCAAAACAAATCAAGAAAATTGCATATGAATCACATGAGGATATCAATAAAAGAAAATTATAACAATGAGTAAACTAGAACTAGTGGAGCTGAAAAATACAACCCAAGAGGAAATTGCAATGGACGGTTTCAACACGATATTTAAGTGTGCAGAAGACTCAGTGAACTTGAAATGATAAAATTTGATTAAAAAAAGAATGAAGAAAAGTGAACAGCTCCTAAGTGATTTATAAGATATCAACAAGTAAACAAGATTTTGAAGTTTTGGATTTATGGGAAAAGGAGTGATAGAAGAAGAGAGAATATTTAAAGAAATAAAGCCTGGAAATTTCCTCAACTTGAAGATAGTGCTATATAAATCCAAGAAGCTCAATAAACACCAACAAGATGAGCCAAAGTGGAGACATAATGAGACACATTATAATTAGACTATGAAAAGCCAAAACTAGAGAATCTTGACAATAGGAAGAATTGATTTCTTAGATTTAAGGGGTTCCCAATATGGGATTTAAGGGGTTCCCGATCTTTGGATTTCTCAGCCAAAGTCTTTCAGAAGGCAATAGCATTTTAGGGTGCTGAAAGAATAAATAAAAGCAAAAGCAGTCAACTGAGAATTTTATATCTGGAAAAATGGTTCTTCAAAAATGAGAAAGACATTCCCTGAGAAACAAATGTCTTTATCACTACATCACCAAAATTGTAAGAAGTTCAAGTAGAAAAATAAAAACAATAAGTAGAAACATCAAACCATATAAAAATTTGAACTTCTCCAGTATAAGTAAACACAGAAAAAATAAAAAAGAAAATAGTCTTATCATTGGTTTGTAGTGCCATTTTTAATATTCTGAAAAATCCAAAAGAAAATGCATAAAAATAATTATAAATCTATATTAATAAGTGTACAATGTAAATGAATGTGACATCAATAACAAAGTGAGTAACTGAGGTTTACATAGTATCTGTTTAAATTAGATTGTTATAACATTTGGACATTATATGCAGTCCTAATTTTATCCACAACTAAAATATCTATAGAATATACACAAAAAGAGGTTAAAAGGGACTTTATAAGAAATACAGAAAATTAACAACAAATGGTAAAGTAAGTTTTCTATCAGTAATCACTTTATATGTGAATGGATTAAACTCTCAAAAGATAGAAATTGGCAGAAGACCTATAAAAACAGGTTGTCATAAAGAGACTTACTGTAGATCTAAAGATGCATGCTGAAAGTGATAGGAATATGTATTTTATACAATTATATTAGAAAATCAGCAGCTATTGCAATACTAACATCACACAAAATAGACTTTAGAACAAAACTCTTACAAAAGACAAAGATACCTATTAATAGACATTTTAATACAATATTGATCTCAGTGAAGGTAAATAGAAATCAACAATACAAGAAAAACTGGAATGAAATGTGGAAATTAAAGAATGTGCTCATAAAAAACAGTGGCTCCTCAAATAAGTAACAAAAAAATTTTTTTTTGTCTTTTTCCTTTTTATCGGTACCGGGGATCGACCCCACAACTGCCTGTTTGCAAGGCAGGCCCTGATGCTGCTGAGCTAAATTCCAAGCCCCTAAAAAAATTATTTTCTTGAGACAAATGAAAATAAAAATGCAATGTTCCAAAATATAAGCAATTCCATAAAAGCAGGCTAAGAGAGAAGTTTACAGTGGCAAAAACCATATTAAAAAAGAAAAGTATAAATCATCAACCTAACATCATATATTAAAAACATAGAAAGATAAGAACATCAAAAATTGAAATCTAGCTGAGAACAGGAAATAAGAAGAGTGGGACAGAGATATTAAAATAGCATGACTTAGTTATTTTTCTTGTTGCTAGTACAAAATACCCAACATCCAAAAGTTAAAGAGGAAACATTTTTTTTTTATTTAAGGAGAAAAAGAAAAAAACAGAAAAAAGGTACAAGTAATACAAAATTTAAAAATAAACAGTAAGAAATCAATAGTTAATAGATTACATATTCTCATCTTAGAAATAGTTCAAGTTACAAAATTAAAGCATATAAAGTGGATTTTTCAAACAGTGAGAGTGCAAAGAGTTTTGTTCAATGATCCAAAAAAACTCAGTAATATGGTTATCTATCTTATACACTTAAACATATATGCAGTTATAACCTTTAGAGCACTTTCTTTTCTTTTCTTTTGTACAATGAGAAATGTGTACATTTTGGGTCTTATTACTCCCACAGTTCTTATTACTTTTTTTTTGGAGAGAGTAAAATCAAATGTGACATAACAGAACTGAGTCAGTCAAATCAAAAGGATGGACCTAATAGATAATGTAAAAGCAAAATACAAGGTGATCAACAATGGTTACCATACTGCCTCTTGCTATTTTAAGAAGAATTGCCAGTTATAATAAAATGGAACAAAACAGTAAAGAATAAAACCAAAGCATTGGAGACATTACAGGACTTTAAAAGAAGATAATAGTCAACCGGAATGGGTGTCATAATGAATATTATTGTCTTCACGGTTGTTGCCTATACTTTCGAACTTGGTACTATCAAGCAAAGCAGAATAGGGGAAAATCAGTCAAAACAAGATGGTGAGGGCAATACAGGATTTCAAATCAAGTTAATAGGAAATCAAAGTAGGTTACTATAATGTATCCTGCTATTTTTTATTTTCCCTTAATTAAAAAGATAAAAATAAAAAAGTAAATAATTAAAAAAAAGGGGGGAGATTAAGATAAGAGAGGGCATAACAACAGAACAGCACAGGTCAAAACATAACCATTTAAGCAAAATAGTGTTTCACCACAAGATATCCTGACATAAAAATAGTTACCATAGTGTCTCTTTCCTTGAAATCTTTGAGTATAACTTCATATACTGTAGCACCACACATATCAAGACACTATAAAACCATTCAAGTGAATGATAGTATTACAAGGTATTTAGAACCAATTAACAGAAAATGAACAATGGTTTCTGTATAATCTCCTGTTTATAAAAGTTTTTACTTATATTATCATATATAATAAAATCCAATAAGATACACTCTTTAAAGACTGATGGAGGCAGAAGAATACAGTTTGATAGGACTTCAAAACAAGATGATACTAAATCAGCTCTAGCTATTATGATGTCTTGTTTTCTCCAAAATAGCTGCTCCTACCATCCGATCTTCTCTGCCTCATTTCCGTTGAGCTCTTTTTCTGTCATTTGTTGTCAGTTTGTCTTCTTCATTTCACTTTCTGCTTCATTCATTGTGGCCTCTCTGCCCCTATTTCTGGAATTTTGGTATTTTCCTTTTTTTAGAATATCCTGCAGTACTCTCTGTAGAGTTGAATTGGTGTTTGCAAATTCCCCTAGTTCCTCTTTATCCTGGAAGCATCTTGCTTTTCCATCAATTTCTAGGGACACTTGTGCAGGATATATCAATCTTAGCTGGAGGTTATTATCTTTCAAAGCTTGAATTATTTCCCCCCACATTCTTCGTGATTTGATGGTTTGTGTCGAGAAATCTGCTGTAATTCTGATGGGTGTTCCCTTGTAAGTGATCTGTTTCTTATCTCTGATGGCTTTTAATATTCTGTTCTTATATTGGATTTCTGGAAGTTTGATTATTATATGCCTGGGTGTAGCTCTATTTGGGTTGTAGGTGGCTGGGGTCCTGTATGCCTCATACATCTGAGTATCTTTACCATATGCTAAGTTAGGGAAATTCTCTTGGATTATTTCTGTGAATAGCTTTTGTAGTCCATTTGTTTGTATCCCTACTTCTTCTTTTATGTTTTTAATTCTTAAGTTATAGGTTCTCTTATCATCTTCTAGCCTTTGCATTGTTGGTGTTTGTTTTTTTGTTATTTTTAAGAAGTTTTTCATTTCATGATCCCATATTACATATCTACCCTCCAGTTCAGATAATCTATCCTTAGTTTATTTCAAGCTGTTATGCCAGCTTTCAATAGAGTTTTTAGTTTCCTGGTAATCACTTTGAACCTGCTTCATGTACTCTATGTTTTCTCTATTTTCTCCATCAAAGAATTCTCCCCTTTTTTTCTGCTCTTCCATTCCACCATCTGTTTTTTATTGGGTGGTGCTTAGCATTTATCTATTATACTTATATCTTGCTTCAGGTCATTAATAACTCCATTCCTGAACTTGTCTATGAGGCTCTGGAGATAGCGCTTTATGTCTATTGGTGCCGTGTCTGCTATTGCATGTTTCTCAGGATTGGGGGCCGAGGGGCCTTTCTTGTTACTCACTCTTCCCATATTTTTTGTTCCTTTTATACAAGCATATATAGGAGGCCCAGTTTCTTTCTTTGTTGGTTATAGTTTGTTTGAATTGCGCCAGCTCGGTGTTCCCGCCCACTGCAGTGTACTAGGGATGCACAGACCTGGGCAGCCTATGCTGGGCCCACCCCTCCAGGTCAACCTACCGAAGGCTTCACTGCTAGGTGCACCTCCAGGCACTGAGACATGGTTTGGGCTAGCTTACTGGGTCTTAGTCAGCAGTGTCACCCAAACCAGACACTCCCCACCAATCCTGCTTGAGAGGGGAATATGTGAATGAAGTCACTACAACAACCTGTTCTGGCTAGTCTGCCCAGTCCCAGTATGTCCTTTGCTGAAGCCTCCTACTCTATGGAAGGGTCCCTGATCCGTTCACTTACCACAGGTCGATGCACGGCTCCCGGCCAGTTCTGCTCTCAACAGGAGGAAAGATTTTATTTATCTCACAGTTTGTAGAGGTTTCAATCCATAATCCGCTGGCTCCAATGCAGCGTGGCACATGGCAGAGAGGAACAATTCAGGGAGGCAAGAAGAAAGTTAGGAAAATTATTTTATTTATAATAACATGAAAAGTAACGACATTTAGAAATCAAAGAGGTGAATGCCTTGCACAATGAAAACTACAAAATATTGCAGAAGTTGAAACCAGAAAGAAATGGAAAGGCATTCTGTATTCATGAACTGGACAGCAGTACAATCAAAGTGATCTATATTTTAATGTCAACTCTGTCAAAATTTCCACAAGGTTTTCTGAAAATGTTGAAAACATCACTCTAAAATTCATATGAAACTCATTGGGATCTACAATGGTCCTGAAAACGAAAAATTTGAAGGTCTCACATTTCCTGATTTTAAAACTTACTACAAAGCCATGGTAATCAAAATGAGATAGCACTGCCACAAAAGCAGACATATAGACCAACTGGATAGAGTGAAAGATCAAAGAATAAACACTCTGTTGTGATGAAATGACTTTGAACAATGGGCTAAGATCTAATGGTAAAGGGTCAGTCTTTTCAGCACAGTCTTAGAAAAGTTCGATATTCACATGCAAAATAATGATGTTAGGCTTTTATTTGATGTCAATATACAAAAATTAACTCAAAATGGATTATCCCAAAATGTAAGATCTGAAACTATAAAACTTTTAGGAGAAAGTATAGGAGAATCTTGATGAAATAGATTTGGTAGTGATTTCTATGATATAATACCCTACTCAGATGATGATGGAAAAAATAGATGAGTTAAGCTTTCTGAAAACTATTTTATTCATCCAAAACTGGGGCCAAGAGAGTAAAAATTTGGTGTATGTAAAGAAAAGAGATTATTTGGAAATAGTATGTGTGATACGGCATTAATATGCAGTATATGAAAAGAACAACAATTTAATAATAAACTCAATTTTAAAATTGAAAAAAGACATTTCTTTAAAGAAGGCATACAAATGGCCAACAAACATGAAAAGCTGATCAGTACCAAGAGGCAAATACAAATCAAAACCAGACAAACCTCTTTCTGCACATTAGGCTGGTTACTATTTAAAAAACAAACAAACAAAATAATGCTGGCGATGATGTGACAAAATTAAAGCATTTGCTCATTAGTGGTAGTAATGTAGAATGCAGGAGTTTCTGTGGAAAACAGTATTGAAGAGCATCATCAAAAGTAAACCTGGTAATACCATATAGAAGCATACTTCAAAGGATTAGCATCAGGGGCTCAAGAAATACTATATGCTTGTGCATAATAGTATTGTTCACAGAGCCATAGTGTTGAAGAAATCCAAGCGCCCATGCACAGACAAAGAGATAAAAAGAAGAAATATGGTGTGTTGGGGATCAGGAAACTAGCCCAGTGGTAGAATATTTGCCTACCATGCACAAACCCTGTATTTGATTCACAGAAGAAAAAATGGTATACAAATATTAAAGAACATAATTCAGTCTTAAAACTAAAGTCTATTTTGATGCAGTCTATAAAATGTATGAACCTTGAGAATGTTATGCTAAGTCAAATACATCAGTCAAATACTGTGTAGCTTGACTTCTATGAGGTATATGATTAATGAAATACATAAACATATGCTTTCATTTTGCAAAGAGTTTCATATTTGCACTGGGTCACTACTAGTGTGTGTCCCACTCACAGGTGGCAGTCAGTGTCTGTGAGCAGGAGTAATAAGCTGAAGTTATCACTCTCATCACCTACAATTCAAACCCACACTTAGTCATAGTATGGGTGCTGAGTTTAGGAGTAAGAATATGCGGTGGGAGAAAGAGATCCTTACTCTACCCTGGGTAAATGTACTGGGGAAGAAGTTGTTTACTGTTCTAGAGGCAGAGCCTATGCCCAGGCTCTTTAAGACAGTGTGGAATGCTCCTGCATTCAGGAGAAACTGCAAGAGGGATGACTTCTTTATAAAGAGATGGATACTCACTGGCCTGCGCTGTGGTAGATGCTCTGTATTCTAGGCTACTTCGTTTCTCCTAGATTCATATTTTCCTCTGGTCACTTAAAAATCCTTAAATCTTGTTTATTTGAAACATCTTAAGAAACTTTCCCTTTTATGAAATTTTCCGAATGAGAACAGAGATCTATTTTATCTCTCTTATTGTTCTTATGTTTAGTGAAAGACTTTTAAACTGTTTTCTTTTTGTTATCATTTACTGTGTATGTATCGCCTTTTTGGGTCATTGAGTCTGAAATTAAATGATACTGGAGTGTTAATCTTTAAAAGTATAGTCTGATAGTGTTTATTCTAAATTAGGGAAAACAGAAACAAAAACAAAAACAAAACTTTTGTTAACAAGAAAATCAGGAAGAAAAGTGCTTACAGGAGAGCCTGGTCTACACACTGGCAAGACTTCTAACCTCCGGTGTCACTGGCTACTGAGCTTTGGTGTATATTGGTGAAATCATCTTCCCTTGATTATTTTTTGAGAGAATTCTGCAAACAAATGAGCCACAGTCTGTGGGAGTCTCCGAGATGTGTTTGCCTCACACTCTCCAATGAGCGTCTTGCTCCGGTAACCTGTAGTCAGTTACATTGATGCTGGCCCATTTGTTTTTCCTCCTAAATGCCATATTATGCTTCAGTGCTTAATGCAATCTTTCCAATATTGCTTACATTTAAATATTTGTTTATCTGACAGAAATTCAAGCAGATAAAATCTTCTCTCTGAATATGCAAGTCCTTTAGGAGTTCAGACTTGAATGAAAGCCACCCAAATCTGTTTCTTTAATATGGGAATATGCACGGATGAGATGTGTGGACATACACACACCTGTGAGTGTGCACACGTAGAGACTAAATGCACTGGAAAACAGTGACATCTTTTGCAAAGTACTATAGATATGTTCTGGTAATTTCTATAAGTGCTAATTATCATAATAAATATTCACCTGGCAAAGTTAGAGGGTGATGGACAACCCATAGTTATATTGTACTGTGTAGACAGGGAAAGTGTGAAGGGATTAATTAAACCATGTTAGGCAGGCAGTGACATCTCAATCTAGTTGAAACTCCTAGTACTTAGAGGTGGAACTTTTCATTTTGCTTTTAATATTCATGATTTCTAAAAGTGGATTCTAAAGAGCAGAGATTCCCCCATTTTTATTAGAAACAGGAAAATCTATACTAGATCCTAAACTATAAATGTCACAAGTAAATTGTGAAGTTTTTGAATGTGCCATTGTGCATATTGCACCTCAAATCAGTTAATTTTTTAAAAAACATTTAAGTGCTTTTCTAAAAAAATGGATTATGGCTTTTTTTAGAAAATAATTTCATTTTTTTCCATGGACAGGCTATCACTTTCTTATCTGGGAACCCACTAATGAGTATCTTCACTGTCTTGTACAAATGTGGCTTCTCCTTTAAGACATTCTTTTATTAACCTAGAATCACTATTTTAACATGGTCCATAAGAATTCAGAGTAACCTAGGCAGGACAATGTTATTTTGAAGGGTAATAATACTAGTGAGAGAGGATAAATAGGGAAAAATGTGAGAAGATATGCCTATTATCTACTCTGCAAAAAGATAAAATCTGAATTAATCAATATGATATAGATTAAAGTTTTGGTTTCTCCTGATTTCAAATACCCAAATGGATCTTATTCTCTCTTACCATTGGAAATTGCAAATTTTCTTTATAATATTTGACTGTTCACATTTAAAATGAGGTCCAAATACTTCCAAGTTCTCCTATAGGAGCAGATCTCTGAAAAATTATGACACATGTAAAATGGCCTTAATTTACCATACCAAAATCCTTTTTTACTCTTTGGTCATCCATCAGGGATTAGTTTACAATGGTCTCCTTATCCTCTTGACATCCTGACCTATTGTCAGAGAATTAATTTGATAAATTAACTTAAAGCACAGTTGAGTTACTAATCAGTCTTAAAGTTTTAATCCCACTACCAGGGAGTTAAAAAGATCCTAAATAATAGGGCATCAATATCAGCAAGTCAGAAAAGGGCCAGGATTGCATTTTTGAAATCAGATTAAGTAATACTCTTCTGTTATTTTTAAGCACTTTTTTCTGTTCATAAAGTCAACAAGATCCTTTTGTGGAATAATCAAAATATTTCCCAGAATTAGTTTTGAGAGCAAGTTTGTTTTAAAATCAGGAGCTACACAAGCACTTTTCTTTTCAGAGGAACATTTAGTGGGAACATGGGGTCTCTGGGAAGTTGGGAAATCTCTGAGTGAGTGGGCGTAGGAAGTTCAGTCAGCTTCTATGGTTTAATTGTATTGACTGGGACAAACAAACAGAGGGCTTCTGTGAAGATAATCGGTACAATTGAGGGTGGGCTTTGCATAGAGAATACAAGAATCTCATTTAGCTGTACATTCATGAAAACAGAGGAAGGCAGGGTTTTGAGAGGAGGTACATCTGTTTTTGAAATAATCACCCTTGACTCCAAGGATCACAAACAAGGAGGTATCCATGTCTGAGGTTGAACAGAGAGCTGCACAGATGTCCTAGCAGAAATAACTTTTTGTACAAGTTTGCATTAGCCTTTGTGTAAAGTTGTGGTTCTGAAAAAGTTTCTTGTGATAGTTCTTGGTATCAACACTGGATACCCCTACCCCTACTTCATCATCTTCTGGGTTTATTTATTTGTTTTTGGTTATAGCTTAATGGAGGTGACTCTAATATTATTGCAATGAATTTCACCATTTATAAATCTCATGAGGAAGACCAAGGAGGTGACTGCTCATGGATTAAACAACTCTTTCCTCTTCAAAGAGCTGCCTGCAGTAGTAGTCTCTGTCTATACAACTGTGAATACTTGGTAAGATTGTGAATAGTAGCTGGCAATTCTTCCACTTGTCTCATCAGTTTAAAACTTCTAAAGCTCTAATCACAGCACAGAGAATCAATTTTCTTATTTGGAGCCATGTTAGACCTTGAAGTACTCAGTTTTGAAACAGAGTGCAGTGCATGGCTATTCTATGAGACCCTCCTCTGCTTTGGTAGCTCTTGACATCAAGTGTAATTGAGTAGATAAATCATCCATACTTCCCTATGAGTAGTTACTGCACCTTTTATCTTCCTGTAGAACGTGTTGTAAAAAAATCTGACAAATGTGTGCTCGCCTTGGCTACAGTTCACAGAAATTTTGTCTCCAATTTTTCTTTTGACAATGTGGAGAGACTTTTTTTTCTTACAACACATGCTGATGCAAAGAGAATTTGAGAACTTCTCTCTTTTTCTTTTGCCCTCAGTTTAATTTGTGATCATCTTTCCCTCCACCCTGAAAGATGACTAGAAATTGGTCTTCTGAACATTGATGTTTGCTGACATTTTAAAAAGAATAACTGTCAAGACTGGTGGAATTTCCCCCTATATTTAAGATATTCTTTAGACTGAATGATTCTGAACTTGCCTTTCATGTTTGGTATTTTTAAAGCTACTGTAGTGCTAGAGGCCGGCTGAAGTTCATTTTAAAGTGACAGGTGGTCTCTAAATTAAGAGCTCTTAACAATATTTTTTGCTTTTTTTCATTTTGATAACAGTTGTTACTAAATATCTATTATAGAAGATTTTTAGGAATAGGTGATAATTTTCTTAGCACCTATTTGGAGGTTTTAGAGATGGGTTTATTTTTAAACACAAGTAAGTTACCATTCTTTCTGTTTTCTGGATATTTCCGCCTCAGGGATGAGTTGGGTGCATATTATACTCATGGTCTTTGACAATTGTACAACTTTGAAAAACAGGGTACATAAAAGCCTCCCCCAAACCACAAAGAAAAAGTAATAATGAGACATAGACTGAGGTATACTGGAATTCAAGATGATAGAAATAGGAGGTAAAATAATCAGGAACCAAGTTTATTACCTTTTTCCCCGCCACTAGGGGAAAAAGAACGGATTATTTATTCTTTGTAGTTAGCTCAAGGTCAAATAAACCACTCCTATCTAGGAGTGCTTGTTGCTGGGCACCCCCAAGTTTAGGATTTGTTGGATTGATGGGTCTCAACTCATAATGGGAAGGGCCTATGATCATTTTACACTACATTTCAATAAAAGAAGGCAACATTCCATGCATTATTTTGCAAAAAGGTGTGATTCTTTGATTAAGACAGAATTCTAAGGACTTGTGTTGTGATCCTGTTTTTGAGATCTGCAATGAACCCTATGGGCTGTCTCTCTCCTCTCCATTAGGGTACTATGGGATCCTTGGTCATATGGACCAAGGAGGGGTTTTATTTTTACTATTGTTTACAACGTGCAGCTCCTTTTTCTGCTGAGCCTCACTCAAAGATGACAATGGCCTCTGTAGTCTCACAGCGTGTGGCTTAAGCAGTACTGTGGGATATGGAATACTGCTGCCTCTGAATCCAGAAAGAACTACCAGATACCATGCTTCCTTCTGGACAATGGGAAGCGTAAAATGCAGTGGTTTACACTTTATTCAGATTGGGAATCCCATGTGCTCTGGCACACAGGATCTTGATATACCTTACTAGACAGCAGCTTCCTGGATCTTCATAAGATTCTCTTGTCACCCTTGGAAATACATAACTCTTGTTAAGGATAGTTTACCCCTTCTTGATCATCCTGCCCAGTTTGCAGGATGATATTATTATTGTAACTGGACGCCTTGTGCTGAAGGATTACCAGGTGACCCATGTCTCTTTGGAGTCTATTATGAAAGAGGATAAGGGTATTACCATGGCCCTGGACAAACTTGTACATAGGGGTGTCATCATAGAATATGGCCAATGTTTAAATTTACAAAAATTTTATAGAAGATACATTACCATTAATCCTTCTGAAAACAATCCCTCTTGTTTCAGACATACTTGTTTCATCATTCTTGCCACTTTCTGAAGCAGTTCTAGAAGTCCTCTTTTGTGAGCATCTTTAGTAGTGCTATGTTGTCTTCCTCAATATCCTGAACAGATTCAAAATAATTACCTTTCCTGATTATTTTGCCTTTTGGGAAGAGCCAGAAGTCACTCAGTCCTAGATCTAGTGAGTAAGGTGAATGAAGACACATCGTAAAGTTTTTATTTGACAGAAATTGCGATAAAGATTTTGAATCAACTTTTCTGTCTCCATCCAGATCTATGAGATTTCATGGTTCTGACACTTCCTGTATCAGTGAGTTCTAGATCTCAAAAATCTTCAGGAATTAGATCGCATTAGGGTGGCAACTTCATTGTTTGTCAAATTGTTCATTTTAATTTCTTTTATCGGTACAGTTTGAGTGGTACCTTTGTGGGATGCTCATGTATTTCACCCCTGGAAGTGCCATATTCAATAAAGCAGCCTCAGAACTCCCTGGGGAATCAACCACCCACTCCCAACTTTGCCATCATTATGCTAATTACATGCACCTGGCTTCTGACTTTTAAGTGTCACCATCTGGCCATTTCATGCTTTTATTGGCAGAAAGTTTTTTTCCTGTCAATAATAATATACTTTAGTTTCTCTGAAATATAGAAGATATGCTTTTCTTTTTCCAGTAATCTCAGGAAGCAAATTTTATTTGTCATCATGGACCCTTAGGATGTTGCTCCCATCCCTTTGTTGTGTTCAAGGGTTGCATTGAAGGGAAAGTATTCTCTTTGATATAGGCATTGGGAGTTCTCGATAATGTTTTATATATAGCTTTATGTAAAATACTTTTTATAGGTATTATGAGTATATTATGGGTAACACCATAAGTTTATTTCCTGATTCATTTGTTATTTTATAATATTTTGAAAATTTTTCCTGATGTCCAATGCAATAATAATAATTTTAATGTCATTAATGTTAATGGTAGGCAGTATTTATTTGTGTCAGATAATCTTTTACCATAATCATTTTCTGTTTTTAAGACCCTCCTCTATAAATCCAGCTATCTACTCTCCATCTTGGTAGGAGATACACAGGGGTTACAGAAACACTGTAACCTACCTAAAGATTCTACAAATTATATGTGTTTTTAGTTATATCCTGACTTAAGGACTGGTGTCCTAAATGGTCATATGTGTTGTATATATTATTAAGAAAGTCTCTAGTTTGAAATTTTCTTCTGTTGAAGCTATTATAAAAAAGCAGGATCAAAGTGCCAGTCAAATAATTGGCCCTATATTAAGTATCCTTCAGTGTTATTCTTTCCAGACGCAGTCTTTTCACAGCTCATTACATCCTATCTTTTTTTTCTCTTTTTAAATTAATATCTTTCTGAGCTCAGTGCTGAACTCACTCAAGTCAGAAGTTATGAAAAAGTGTAATGGGGTTTTCATTAGAAGACATGTTCCCGGCAAGTCATTTAAATGAAGGAGTTGATCATTTAAAACCCAGAAAAGAATAGATCATTTTGAATAAAAAAGTTAAATTTAAATGTTTTCCGTGATCTTTATAGTCCTTCAAACTTATGCAAAAAGCTATTGGTTTAAAATCAAGGGCTGTCACATTATAAGTGACATAGCCAGAACTAGAGTTGGTCATCCTTTCTGGCTTCCTTTAAAATTAGCATTGTTTCTACTTTATAGAGAAGTGTTTCCTGTTTATTTTATTATAAAAATATTTCATGTTAATCAAGGAACACTTTGCAAAACTAAGAAAGTCAAAATTACTGTTTTTTCTGACATTCTATGGTAAATATTTAACAATTTGAGTTTTTTCTATCTCTGAATGTCTTCACACTCGAATCAAAACTTAAATCATCAGTCTTGTGATTGTAAGTAGAAAAGGAGGCCCAGCATTTCAAGCTAGTATCCAAATTCATAAATACAGAGAACCTCTTTTCTCTCACTTTCTTCTTTTTCTAGAGCTGTTGAACATATAGATTCCTATATGTGTGTACACAAACATCACATGCACATGCCCCATAGCTATACACATGCACACATTTAAACACACATGCACGTATATCTTAACATGCAGGTGTGTAAGTGTATGAAGGCACACATGCCTACACGCAACACACAATACACACATGAATGTGCCCACACACATAGGACAACCTCTGTAGAACACATCATTGCTACAGGATTCTGGGTCTCACCTCTAAATCCTCTCTTTGTAAGGACTTGTATAGAGCATCCTGAAGGGTTCCTCTTGTTCCCACTTTGGGTCTAACTAATCCCTTTCCATTTCTTATTCAGGAAAAATCCAGGATCTGAAATACTATGAAGATTCCGGAGGAAGAACCAAGCAAATATCTGCAGTTTACAGGAGTCAGCTCTTCAGATATTTAAATTTACATATGTCTTTTGCTCTAATCTGCTCTAATCTTTTTTTTTGTTTTATTTCTTTAAAATTTTTACATCTAAGGCCATTCTTGATTTAAAGAAAAGTTGAGAAAATACTATAGAATTCTCAAACACCTAATACACTTTATCTTATTATTGATGTCATTCATCGGTATAGTGCATTTGTTAAAATTAATGAACACTTATTCTACATAGAGAAAATGCATAGTTTATTCAGGTTTCCTTAGATGCTGCCTAAGATGATACCTGCTCTGGTATCCCATATGAGATATACCCTAAGATCTAGAAACTCAGAGGTTTCTCTTTGATGTGACTGTCTCTTATACTGTAAAACCTTGGATTGCGAGTAACTTGTTCTGTGAGTGTTCTGCAAGATGAGCAAAGATTTCTAATAAATTTTAACTTGATAAACCAGTGATGTCTTGCAGTACTAATAGTCCATTATGCTGAGGACCACATGATCACAACTGAGCTAATCGTTCTCTCTTTCACTGTGAGATTGTGGGTGATGCCTCCCAAGAGCAAGAGATTATAAAAGAGATCTTGTCTTCAGGGGAGAAGAAAACAGGGAAGGAATCCCTCATTTCAAATGAGAGTAGGGAGAGGTATAAAATGTGGGAAACTGCAAAATTTTGTAGAAACACCATTGGAAAAAGACTGTAGCAGCTCAAGGGATGAATCTGTTTAAGACAATTCAATGGTACATTTCAACAAAGTCCTCAAAAGAAGGTTAAAGCGAGTATCATTGGCTAGGTTCCTTGTTAAAGCTGCATGAAAAGAAAGATTCCTTTGAGCCAATAGATGACTGTGATTCCGTTAATGAGGGTGAAAGTCCTGTTACACAATAACCCTCCTCTCTCTCGTCTCACACCAGCCATCGAGGTTTTTGAAGGTAGTTGCAAGTTAACTATTTCTCTTTTTATTTGGATTTTATTTATTATTTTATATTCTATTGCCATATTATAATCATTTTATATGAATATTTTTGGGTTGTCAAACAAATCATCTGAGTTTTCATTGTTTTTATAGGGAAATTTGCTTTGATATACATGTGCTTTGTATTACAAGCAAGTTTCCAGAAAAAAATTATGCTTACAAACCAAGATTTTACTGTACTTATTTTTTCCCTTTATTTCCATCACTATGGGCTCATGGATATCTATTCGGTTTTGAGTGATAGTCTAGTACTGCTTTGTTTATTTATTTTTATTCAGTGTTCACTTAATAACTATTCAGTTATTTCAAGTTTGTGTCTTTGACTTCCTGATATCAACATTTTTTTTTAAAAAATGAGGTCATTCTTACTTTCTGGTTCTGCCAGATGCTCCAGCCTCAACTTATGCATTTCCTGCCTTAGTCCTCACTGCCATTTCTCTAGTGAGCCTTAATTTAACAAATAGCATCAGAAAGCAAAATGTGGGTGCTGGGGAGTATTGCTTCTGGGTGTTTTTACCTGATATGCGTGTGTGCATAATAACCAAGGTTTAAATACATGGTATAATATTTCTATATGCAATCTTGTCTATGTGAAGCTAAACAGGAATCTTATATTGATGCTGTCTGTCTAATCTATCACCATATGTATCATCTGTTTTAGCTTCCTTCTTTTGTTGTCTTATTAGCTGCTTTTATGGATGTGAAACCTGTCTGTCATTGCACAACATGGGAACATGATGACTCTATTTAGTACCAATGTGTTCTATTCTTGATAATCAATGAGAGTAGCTTTTAAGTGTTTGCAACACAAAAATTAAGTGTTTGAGGTATTGCAAATGTTGTTTTGACCTAGCTGTTTCACATTATATATGCATTTCAAAACATCACGTTGCTCATGACAAATATAAGTAATTTTTATTCACTGATCCAGTAATTAATGGATGTAATCTTGCTACTACCATCCCTTTATTTAAGTTCTTGTATACTTGTAGAACACCTCATATTATTATGGGTTAAAAACTGGTGGTCAACTTAACACCAGGTGAATTAAATCAGCATGGTGCTGAGCATAGATGGCCCACCTGAGGAAAGTTGCTGACATAAAAAGAGACATGGAAAAGAGTGAGGCATTGTGGATTTCTCTAAATGCTACTGTTTTGTGCCATTGGTTCCCCTGGAGGAGCCTGTCATGCCTAGCATCCCCAGTGTGAGTTCCACCATTGTCATCAGAGGAGCTTGGGACCTTGCTGGTGAGAGTGGCTGTGGGTCACTTTGGGGGAACTCTGGTCCTTACTTCGAGTATCCCTTCCTGGCTCTGGAGGGGAAGATGTGTGCTGTTTAATCTCCAGGACAAACTTGTCATGCTGGCTTTCTGTCATGTACTCAACTGTTCTTATCGTTGGAGGAGCTCTGGATCTTTATGTCACTGAGGTGCTTTTCAGGACAGCCCTGGTCTTTATTTTGAGTATGACTTTTCAGCTCCAGTGTAGAACACTCAACCTAGCAGCACAGCTCCTTCACTCTGCTGACATAGACGTTAAAGCTTCCATCGCTGACCTCTGGGCCTTCCCAGTGCGGATCCGTAACACAGAGGCATGAGTCCTTTTTGTGGGCTCTAGACCTCCAATTGGACTCATTGAGGCATTGTCATGGGCTCTAGGTCTTCATCTGGACTCAGGTAGGGCATTGCTGTGGAATCCAGGCTACTGGCTGAATATTCTGGGTCTTTGGTGTTGTGGATAGATTTCCTGCACTTTCTTGTATTAAACTCTGGGTGACCATCATAAAATAATATTATAAATTCTGTGTTCTGATTCTAATTGTTCTCCTCACAACCCTGACTACAGCATATATGTTAATTTATATTTGAGGAATATGCAATTTCTTTTGCCTTTAGTCTTATGAACTCTACTCCCTTCCATAGTGACTTGGACTGGTGCCTCTTGCCAACTCTGTTCAGTAAGGCCGTAATATAATTAGTCTGTTGGTCTGTATTCCTTCTTGGGATTCTTTGAGTAGATTTTTCATTTCACATACAATATTAGTTTAGGAGACTTACCATATGTTATCAACTTTATTCAGATGAGAAAACTCATAAATTACTGTTTTATTTGTAATTTATGAATTATGTATCAGTTGTAGACTTTTCCCACATTATTTCTATTTCTTTGTTTCTTTGTGTACTTTGCTGATTTAAAAAGATGTTATTCTTTTTCTTTATTGTGAGAGTCATTTGAAGTTATTATGGTTTTACTTTTTAGATATATTGCAAATAATTGTCCTATGTTTGTTATTCTTTAAACTTTGGTAGTTTTATAGTTTTATACAATATCAATTAAATGACACTAATTTTCTGTAACTATATAGTTTCACTGAAAAAATATAAGTGATAATGGTCACTCAACTCCAGAATTTTAAATTTTTGCATAAAAATTCCCAGAGAAAATTTTCTGCAAGCTATGACTCTTTCCAGAAGAAAATATCCATTTAGTTCACATATACAAAGTTGTCTATAAAATTTTCTAAATCTATTGACTTAGATTAAGAACCCAAATCTAGTTCATCCCTTTATTTCATTGTTAAGAAATACTTTGACACTCAGCAATTGATTGACCTTCTCAAAATTCTGCAGCAAGTTAGTGCGAGTTAATGCTACAACCTAGCTCCCCTGAGTTCTAGTCAAGGGTTTTACCTCTACAACATGTTACTTTCTTAATTATTTGAACAACATGGTGATTCAGAAAATTAACTGATTATAGCTTAGTAATGGTTTTTGTTATTTTGCTTAATCACAGATGACTGTATTTGAAACATTACAACCATCACACAAAAAGACAATTACTACATTTTAGTCCTAAGGTGAATTGCAAAGGTGAATGAAAAAATGTATACATATGTCAATTCTTTCTTGCCAATGAAATGATACCTCTAATTTCTCTGTTATCAGTTTGTTCTATTAGAATCAACTTCTTATTGTTTACAGGGAATTTTAAAAAGGTATTTTGTTTTGTTTTGAGGCAGGAATAATGTTTGGCAGAATGTAGCTCTGTATACTCACGTGTTCAGTAGATGAATGATGCGTGTATTTATACTGTGTACATGTCATGTGTGCATCTTTGAAGGTATGATGCACCATCTTAACAAATGATGGAGAAATACACTGCAAAGTGGAAAGCAATAGAAAATAATTAAGGCATATATTATTATTAATTTTTATTTAAAGTATAAAGAGTCAAAATGTTTTATTAAAGTTACTTAATAACTCATGCTCCCACATGTAATAAGATTTTGTTCCTCCAATAATGTTATGTTTGTGCTACTATAGTGAAGTTTTTATTATATTCTTGTAAGGTGCATAGGAAATTATAGATTTGATTTACAAATTTTTATATGTTCTCTTTCATGATAAAACATAATTTTTAATAAATGTGGATTTATCCTTCAAAAAGATAAAAAACATTTTTATTTTTGATGTTTAGAGTAATTGAATAAGCCAAATCTCATTATAATTTAGTATGTGAAGTAATCTTATGCATCATAAGCAAAATATTTACAGTTTCAGAAAAGAATGCAGCCATAGGGAAAATATGCATTAAGGAGTGTGAATTGAAGTTAAAGATCAATGTATGTTTTTTTCCTAATTATTATGTCTAAGATGCAATTAATCCTGATTAGTTCCTCTTGCAGATTCAGAGTAGCCTATACCCTTCGGTGTCAGTGTAATAGTTCAGACACCTGGATTGGAGCAGCTGTTAAGCAGCTTTGGTTGTGATCTTGCACAGGGGGACGTGACTGCCCCCTGGAGGAGCAGAGTGGTACTCATATTCCCTCTTTAAAGATTCTATTTCTGTGTCAAGGGTCCATATTTATTTATTAGTATGTGTGGAAACACAACCACATCGTGGTATAAACTGTGAACCTCTGCACAGCAGGTCTCAGGGTTTAGGGGTTGGTAAAGGTGAATTCAGGTTAAATGTGAATTTGAAAGTGAGAAAGTGAAATGATATCAACCTTTCAGAGGCGAGTAGACCAGCAACAACATTATAGCCAAACTATGTATTGGAGATCATTTAATCTTCGCAGAACATTCTACCGAAAAATAAACTGATTTGCAGAGAATGAAGTGATATGAACAGTAATACGTGATTTGTTAAAGTCAAAGTTAGGATTCAACACTGTAACTTGCATGTCTGATTAAAAAATTGACTCATCGAACAAGTGTTGAATTTAATAAGCAGTTTAACGTTTTTAATTTTTATTTTTCAGATAATTGTACCTATTTTGGGTAAACACACTGATGTTTCAGTGCATTTTTACAATGATCAATTTGGGATATTTAGGTTGTCTGTCAATTGAAACGTTCATCATTTCTATGTAATAAGATCATTCAAGTTTCTCTCTTCTATTTTGAAAAATATATGATGCAACATTGTTGTCCCTAATTCCCTTCTATGTAATACAACACCAGAATTATTCCTATCTGCTATGACTTTGTACTTGTTAAATAGTTACCAACCTCTGGTAACCGTTATTTCATTTTCTACTACAGTGAGTTCAGTTTTTTAAAATTTCATGTATTAGTGATATCATGTGATACTTATCTTTCTGTGCTTGGTTTATTTTACTTATGATCTCCAGATCCATTCATGTCATCAAATTTACAGAATATCATCTTCTTAACTTTCAATAGTATTTGATTTATATATGACCATTACATTTTATTTATTTGCTCACTGATGACAGGATGATTCTCTATCTCGGCTGTTATGAATGGGGATGCAATGAATATGGCAGAGTACCCATCTTGTCAGCATACTCCTTCCATAGTCTTTGGAGGTGAATATGGATCATCTAGTAATGGGAATCATGATAGTTCTATGCTTAACTTCCACTGTTTTCTGTAATAGCTATACTAATATACATTTCTAGTAACAGTGTGTAAGGGCTACCTTTTCTTCACATTTTCATTAGCAAATGCTATATACTTTTTTGATCATAGCCATCCTATCAGCAGTGAGGTGATATACCTTCATAGGTTTAAATTTCATCTTCTGGTTGATTAGTGATGTTAAAGATTTTTCCTATACCTTTTGTTTATTTGTATATTTTTATTTTGAGATATATCTAGAGTATTCTTTAGTCCATTTTCAAGTACCTTTTTTTCCCTGTTGAGTTGAATTCCTTGTATATTCTAGGTATTAACCTCTTATCCCAAGTAAGATTTGCAAATTTTTTCTCCCCTAATGAGTATGTTCTAATCATCTTCCTCTGTACTGGTAATAAAAAGGTGGATATTAGTGTTTGATTGAGAAAGGTTGCATTCTTGATTATTATATCATATCTTAGATGTCATGCTTGGTATTCTTTTATGTGAAAGAAAATTAACTGCTTTTTAAAAATAATTTTTCCAGTTTCTTTTTGTCATACCCAAACCTAATTCTGATCAGAAATGTTACTATGAGTTTGAGTAGGAACCACTTGTGGAGAGACTGTTGTCGGCAGCAATGGACCACAGTTCATTCGGGTTTACCTAGATGTCTAGCTGGTTTCCATCTCAATCTTACTATGAATTATAAGTCAGAACCTTAAAGAGACACAAAGTCTCCTGGAACATGATGCGCCTGCCATTTCCAGCAACATGCCTGGCTCATTCCCTAGTAGACATCTGGAGAAAGCCCACTGTCCACCTGGTTTCAAGACTCTCCCATACCCTTCAGTTGGAGTCCTCTGCTTATCTATCATGATACAGAGAGCATAATGAACCCTAGTTTGCAAATTCTGAAACATTTGGATCATATTATTAACAGAAAAAACAGAAAGCAAAACCCATAAACCCATTTATGTTTGTCTCAATTAAAATTTTTAAATGCCATAATTTGTTATATGTTCATGATTTGGAAAATATCAAGTTTTGGAGTAAAAAAGTCTTCAAAGAATTTGAAGTTAACCTTTTCCCTTTACCATTAATGTATTTATTTATAAACTATATAATTTGATTTTTAAAAATTAATATTATATGCAAACATTAGAACAATATTTTGTTTTTATGTATTTGAAAAACAATTTGATGGTTTCAGTAGTAGCAATTTTAAGGCACTAGATGAAAAGTTGAGTTCTGTGCCATGAGACAGTAAAATTATGCATATGTTGATGATTAGTATACTTGAGATTTACTGAACTTCATATGACATTTTTATTTTTTTCATTTTAAAGATAATAAAACCAAGCAAAATAAAACAAACCAATCAAACAAACCAGTTTAAGTGACACAGGACTTCAAAACAATACAAAGTCAGCAATGGTTACCTATAATGCTCTTGTTGTCTTCAAATAGCTTTCCATACCTTCAGACATAGTAAAAATCAAACAAAACAGAACAGAATAAAACCCAACCCAACAAAACAGTGAAAATGATACAAGACTTCAAAACAAGATGACAGGAATTAATAATGGCTACTACCTTCAGAAGGAGATCCTCATAGATGCTACATTGAGCATTGATATCTTCAGAATAGATGATCAGACTACCAGCTGTATACTTGCAAAGTCAGTGAAACACTAAATGCTACAAGCATTAAATTGTATTTTACCTCAGTAGCTGTCATCACAGCCTGTGTTTTCCAGATCAGCCAGTCACTTAGGGGAGTAGATGGTGGTTGGCTCTTCTTGTTTCCCAGCCTGTGTGCTGGGAAGGGGCAGGTGTTTGACTGTCCCCCCAGAGGCCCACGCATGGTGTTGATTTGCAAGGAAGGCTCGGCTTCTTGGTGACTTCTTGTTCTCTTCCCCCATAGTCTGCAGTGACATTCTTATTTTGATAACCAGTCACTGGTAATACCTGCAAATGGAGCTGTATTTTTGTTCCAAAAATGACCCAAGTGAGCCCAAGACAAATGCAAATCAGCAAAAGAATCACTGTGCATGTGCAAAAGAAAAACTCAGAAAAGATGGAAACTAATATAATCTTTTTAAAGTCAGCATTCTGAAACACAGATGTAAAAGGAGTAATACACGTTTTTACTGAAGCTAATATACTTATTTTACAATGATTATTTCCAAGAAAAATTTCAGGTATTTTCACTAATTCTAAACCATGAGATGATCATCAAATGATCAATTCAATTACAGCTAATTCAATCATAGCTAATTCAATTATAGTTATGCACAATTCTCTATATAAATTTGTTTTCTCCATTTACTCCACTCCAAAATCTTAGCTTAGCCACCATAAAGAACATATGTTGCTTCTAGCATGTACTAAATTGCTTTGTATATAATGGGCTTTTTTGTTTATATAAAATTGTGTGGTATAATAAAACATTCAATTCTCACACATATTTAAAAACCCACATGTAAATAAGTGACAAAAACACTGACTAATTGTAAGTTCAAAATCAATCAAACTTTTCAAATTTAAAAGTCACAGTGCTTTCTATAAACAAAGGTCACCCATCAAGTAGTAAGAAAGAAACTGGGAGAAACCAGTTGTAAAATGTAGTGCAGAGATATTTGGAGTCATCCTAAAAAAGTACAATTATATTTGCATAGTGTAGGAACAAATGCCTTACTTTATGATCTGTTAGCAAGCTATGTGTTAACTTCTTCAATAAGATATGTTGCTAAATAGTCTTAATTAAGATAAAATGAAATGATCTTTATTTTCTCTGAAAAAAATAAATCATCTTTAAGTTCATGTAATTTATTTTTGCTTAGAACAAGACATTTAAAACATTTTCAAGGACATTATGTCTTCAGGCTTTAAAATATCAAGTAATTATCAAATCAATGATCATTTGGGGGAAAGTAATGAAGTATGGAAAATAATCACTCCAAATTATATAAATCATTAAAACTGCTGCCATTAGGAAACACTCAAGATTGAAGGTATTAAATGCCCTCAGAGCTTGGTAAAAATGGAAATTATATTCTAAATAATTTTTAAGAAAGTACCTTTTAAAGTTTTTATCCTTAATCTATTATTGATTTAATTTTATCTTTATAGAAATTATTTCCTTAAATCAATAAGCCTTATCAAGTACACATAACAGATTCCACCTCTCCCATTTTGTTTTGTAAATATATGTTTTGAGTATTATGAGAGACAAATTCTTTTTCCAACAGATGATTATGGAAGAGATTTTAAAGCAAAAATTTTGTTTTCATTTCTCATTTCTCTTAGACCTCGTGGGAAGGATCACTGACATTACTTAATAAAGAAAAACCACTCTTTCTGGAAACTTTTCCTATTAACCTGGCACAATTTTGCATGTTTAACAGGTTTTTTTTTTTTAAACTCAAATATTTTCATGTTTGGCCTGTGTTCTTCTTTGTGGTATCTTTTTACAACTTTCTTAAGTAGTTTTCCTGTCTCATTTACCTGTGTACATAAGGCCAGGTATTTTCCATTATTTCATGGCTCTTCCTTTCCTAATATTTTTTGTGGTTATTTACTTCTGTGTTCCAAATCAATTCAAAATATTTACAGCAATTTCTGTTAAATAAAAGCAGCATGGTATGCCCTTGCTTACCTTATTCACCAGATCTGGCACTGGACAACTTGTAGCACTTCCTTTTTCCTCTGAAAAGGCCTCCTTCTCCCAGCCTCACGACTAACTGAGGCTTTCGGTGAGCATATAGACACAAGCCATAACATAATTCTTCAAATAAATAAGCTTTATTGTAAAATTTAGGATTTCATCTACTACTTCATAATTATAAGTAAGATTATTCCATCAACTATGGCATGTTTACCCAATCCAAAAGATCCATCTTTACTCATATTAAAACATTAATTTGTGCAACATAATTACTGTTTTCTTTTAATTTGGTGATTTTTGTATTTTTCTGTCATTAATAACTTTGGTCCTGGAAAAAATTTATTAATTTCATCAGAAAGCAACATAAGCTAATTGTTTTAAGTAAACCAAAAACATCTGTAGAACAATGATTTAGATAAATATGCATCTCAAATTCTAGTCTACGTACGATAGCTTTATAAGCAGAAAGATGTGTATTGCATTGTGTAGCTACTGTTACACTGCATGCATAGTGGGATGGATGGTGGACTGTACTCTTACGTCTTTCTGTATCAGATAGCATAGGTGGAGGCAGGTCCAGAATCCTGGCCAGGAAATCATGGTGCAGATGAGGAACGTCCCTGCTCCTGGGAAGAATCCTGCACAAAATCATTTTTCAACAGATATCACCTAGTCATGACCACATTCTCCAAGTTTCAAAGACTATGATAAGCAGCAAAATGATAAGTAGCAAAAGAAGCTAATAGAGTTTTACCTGCTTATGTACTAGAAGTGAGCATCAGGACCTTTGGGACATGGAAAAAAGATGCCTTTCATGGATTTGTTATTTTCTCATTGCTAGGACAAAATACCTGACACCCATAAGATAAAGAAGGAGAAAGTGATTTTGGTTTACAGTTTGTAGGGGTTTCAGTCCATAGATGGCTGGCTCCAAGGCAGGAGAGTATGGCAAAGAGGCATGGCAGAGGAGACTTGCTCATGGCATGAAAGGCAGGAACCAGAGAGATCAGGAAGAAGAGTGATGGAGACGGATCCTCCCAAGCCTCCCCTTCCATTCTCCTCATTTCAGGCTTTTCATCTCAAATCACGTTAGCTCTAAACTCATTAGTGGACTAATCCACTATCAGTATCACACACCCATGATGAAATCCCCTCTCTAGGACCCCACCTATGAATACATGAGGCGTTAGGGGACATCCACATATAAAACATAACAGCTTCCTTAGCCATGTATATACACCGTTGAGCTACTGAGGCTGCACTCATTCGGACTCAAAGCACACCTGCAGAAAGGCTGTGAGAAAAACAATTTGGAAACTCCTTTTCTGAGGCTTCTCTGAGTTATTCTCACTCATCTAGATGACATGGTTTATATTCTGACTCTGGGTTCAGCTCTGTTTTTTCCCTGGTTTCATTCAAGGGAGGTTTCCCTGGCCCTGCTGAGTCACTGTTTCCAGTCACCTCTGTTTCCTGTGAGTCCCTTATTGAACTAATTATCTTCCTTTCTTTTTTTTTCCTCACCGGGGGTTGAACTCAAGACCTAGTGCTTGCCAAGCAAGGGCTTATACCGCTAAGCTAAATCCTTGGCTCATTGTCTTCTTTGAAGCTATGTTTCCCTTGCTCACCAAGAAATGCCTTATGTTACCTGCTCATGAGCATGCAGTGGCTAGAACCCAAGTCTTTGCCTAAACAAAAGTTGAAAAGTATATTTGGATTCTTGCCACACACAAGTAAACAGAAGAATGACTGGCAGAGTTAGAGAACAGATGTCACATGGTAGCTGCAATGCTGAGCTACACCATTCCTTGTTACTGTTAATGTTATGACTGTCTGAAAACTTGATAGAAGTTTGTTTTCCTTTTGATTGTAAGTAGTGACTCTGAAGCTCCTAGTGGTTGAATATCAGGCCTGTATACCCTCCTCAGAGTTTCCTTCTTTCCTCACACCTCAGTCTACTTTCTTTCCTAGGAAATTAAAGTATTCAATATGTGTGTGTGTGTGTGTGTGTGTGTGTGTGTGTGTGTGCGTGTGTGTGTGCTTTGTACTGGGTATTGAACTCAGGACATTGCATTTGCCGGGTAAGCACTTATGCCACTGAGCTATATTCCTGACCCTCCAAGTGTTAGTTTTAAACATAACTTATGGCACTCCCTTTTCCTGCAGCCTTTTTACTGACTTCTCGTTGTGCTTGGAAGAATGGGGCTTATACATGGGTGACCATGTAAATGATCATCTGAACTTCAACAGTTCTTAGAATGAAAGTATTAAGAATGTTATCTTGGCAGTCTGTGTTACCTTGGTATGCCAGTAAGTTTTCCATTCATGTAATAAAATACCTGTAACTAATAAATGTATAGAGAGTATAAGAGTTGTGACTCATAGTTTCAAACGTTTTTTTAGTCCATGTTAAGTTATCCCTATAGTTTTTGGACCTGTGATGAGGCAGTACGTTATGGCTTGAGTCTGTAGGGGAGCAAAGCTCTTTGTTTTATGAATAAATGCAATAGAGAGGAGAAGGAAGAGACAAGTGTCCTTCAGTCCCATTTGAGGGAATGGCCCCAATGACTGAATGATCTTGCCAAGGTTCTAATTACTAGGCCTCACCTCTTCCTAAGGGTCTACCTAGTACTTCCTAATAACATTATTGGAAAGAGACCAAGACTTTAGCACGTAAGTGTATAGAGGACATTTATGACCCAAACTCTATAACTTGGGTTTCCTGAGCCATACCAGGAGGGATGATTTCTCATCACCTTGTGGTCAGGACTTCAAGTGGCCTTTGTTGATTAAGTTCTATTCTTATGGGCCTTTTTTCTACTCCCTGAACATGACAGCTTTTTCTTCTGCAGTGTTTGCACACACCTAACATCACACAGTTACTCTTATCACAGTGTTTTCCTTAATCCCTGCTCAGTCTTCCATCATATTACTCTCAACATTCTCAGACACCCAAGACCTGGCCACTCCTACCTTCCAAGGAAATTTCTAGCTATTAATCTAACTTACTCTCATGATCTACTGGTTACTGTCATCTTTCATTCCTACTAATCCACACAACTCAAGTCTTTGATTTTCTTGTGTGGACCACAGTGCTCTGCACCTCTCACTCACACAAGTCCCCGTCCTGCAGCAGAGTGGATAGCAGTATGCCCCTTGCACATTTCAACCTGCCCAACCAGCCTTGTTCTGAAACTTCTCCCTGAGGCCAGGCAGTATTGATATTACCTTCTACGGTACCATGTCTCTACCCTGAACTTCCAATAACATCCTCGTACTACATTTCACATTGATTTTAAAGGTTGCCCTAACTTACCCATTGTGAACTCTTGAGACAGGGATCTGAGCTTGGAAACCTTTGGATTTCTCTTTTAGGTATCAACCATAACTTGAAATTGATTAGAAATGCACAGGTTAAGGGGTTGGGTTCTGGACACTCACATGTTTAGGTTCAGAACTGGCCCATTGCTCCCTCATTGCACAACTGTAGCCCAGGCATTTATTCTCAAAACTTCAGTTTCCTCACATGTAAAATACAATATTAATGAGAATGGCTTGTCATAAAAATAAAATGATATTTATGAATCACTTGGCATAAGGACAGGTATAAAATATGTGATCATATCTGTTGGATGGACAAACATAAGATCAGATACCTCTTGGATGAGTTTCAACTGGTAGATTTGTCTGAGCTTTGCACACAATTAAAAATTGACAAATTTGGGGTACCAATACTTCATGGTTTGAAGAAAGTAAGACAGTGGTTGGTGAGAGGTTCTTTAGTGGGAACTTGTTTATAAGTGCATTGGAATAGAATCATTCATCAATGGCCAAATAAGAAATCTCCTCCACATTTTCTCCAGGAAAATACTTCTAATTTAAATTCACATCTCTCTAAAATTCACTTTCAATAGAAATAATTAATTACATTGTTCATGATGCATACACAATAAAATTTGGTCTGGTAGTAGATAAATATGTTGATACCCATTTGTTGTTGTTGTTGTTCTAATGTTTTTAGGCTAAGGATAGCTTTGCTGCTGTTGTCAAACTACCCTGAATTTGATTAAAATAATAGGAAAATAAAAATTATAAACTTTATTGTCTCTGTCAGTGACTTAGTGGCAAGGATCTTGCTGGGATGGGTAGAAGGATGGATGGATGGGTAGCTGGATACATGGATGGGTGGTTGGATGGGTAGGTGGTTCTGTGTGTGGGATGAATGGGAATCTGACTCAGGTCCTGCCTGTAGTAACTGTCCATGATCATTTAATATTTCCTATTCACGATTTCATCATGATTTTCCTAATTTTAGAACTCACATTTATAGAAAACCTTGAGAAGCAGGCAAACAATGGAAATGTACAAGTACATTGGGAAGTTAAAAGTGAGGTAAGGAATAGTGAGACCTTTCATTGCTAAATTATAAAATTTCAGAAGGAAAAACAGAGTCATTTTATATGTGCTGGTGTGCAGCTAAGTTATTTTTCTGACTAAAAATTCTCAAACTCAGTCGTGCAAACTATGCTTCCTGCAGTTGTGAAGTTTGGGTGTTTCTTTATCTATTTTCATACACTCTAGCCTGGCAGGTAGTTGTTAAGCTGGTAATGGAAAGGTAGGTAGTTTATTGTGGGCAGCAGTTAGCAAGCAGTCAGATAGCTTGAAGCTTATCCTCACAACAGAACATGAGTAGTGACCCTGTGGACGTCCTAAAGGATTTCGGAGGAGCCATTTCAGGGATCAATGGCAGTTCCATTACTGTTTTCATGGTTAATCAATGGAGCACACACTGTGACAGACCACGGTTCCCAGACACAAGGCTGCTTCTCTTGACTGCGGAAGGGTATGCCCTGGAGGGAAGGTGGGTCTGAAAACAGACTGTAAAAGGAGCAGCACTGCTTAGGAAATTTTTTCCTGCCACATAGAGGAAGTCACAGCTCAGCATGTTTTACTTCAGTACCCACGGAAGATTAAAGCAGAATTGATGATATGGTTGACAACAAATTGTACTATTCTTTGGTGTGGCTGAACAATGCACATGTCATATTTGAAAATAAAAAATCCTTGTTTTAAAGAATAAAAATCAATGAAACAAAAAACACAGTACATTTTAAACATCACTGAAAGAGTTTTTAAAAAATGTTCTTTGTCTCCTTTTCCTCTTTTATTGCTTTGAACTGTAAATCCTCAGTGTTTATTTCAACAAGGAAAAAAGACACTACTTTAGCAAGTATCATCATGCAGAATCTTATATCCTGACTCTTTCCGTTTCAGTTACCATGTAATTTGCTGTGGAGATTATTATTCAATTGTCCATTAGGTAGAGGATGCTAGGTTACTATCAGACAATGAGATTTTCCGTAGAATTTGCTATCTGAGATTCTTAACTGTTTTTTTAGAATCTAATGTAAAATAGTAACAATAATATTTCTGCCCAGTTTTTGTACATATTTGTTCACAGAGATTTGAGTTTTATGTATTCTGTGTTTGTAATTTTTGATTTCTGTTAAACTGAAGCTAACTTGACTTGTAGCAGACATTTTGATAAGAAACTAGAACATCCTATTCCTGAGACTCTCACCAAAAAGAGTGTAAATTTTTATTTTGATAATGTCATAATCATATACATTCAGATTATTTACTTTTCATTTAAATAAGTGATATGTGTATATTTGTACTAAGATATACAAAATATAATGTTTTTAAAAATTTACTATGCACCAAGCTTTATCTAAAGTAGAAATCTTTCTGAAATGGTTATGAAAATAATGCCCATTTTACAGGTTAGTCCACTGAAACACAGCTAGGAATCTAAAACTGTTAGCTGGGCCTCAGGATCTCATACTTACTCTTGTGGAAAATCACTGAATTCCAGACCTTGGATTTCAGAATGAGGGTTTTAAATTCTCAAGCAACAGAAATCAATTTAAAATTGCTGCATGACTTACAGACAAAACAAAATTAAACAATAATGAGGTTATTTAAAGCAGAAGTTGGCATTCCTTTTGTAAAAGGCCAGACCATTAATTGCTTAGAATTTATTGCTAATAATTTCCTATTTTATTGTGAAACCCTCTGTGTTAACAATATCTGATTAAGTTTTACACCAACAGTAACTAGCAAAGAAGTTCCTTCAAACTGGGTCATGTGTTCCAGTTTGGACATTTTCTAGTGAAAGTTACCTTTCATGCAATTCCATAGAAAAGCAAAACAAAACAAAACAAACCCTATATTTCTGACTGCCAAGTATCCCCTAATTCCAAACTAGAGAAAAACCTGAATTTTTTCTGGTTTAATTGCCTGCTCTAAGCTTTCCTGTCTTTGAGCATGATGATAGAGGTACATGATGTTTCTCTTTGAACAAGAAACTACCACTACCACATAACAAAAGGATCAACATTGTTATCAGAAGCTGTACTCCTACTTTGTGAAGAGAAGCTTCTTAACCACTTCACTGTTTTTCTATATATTGGAGATTCAAAGAGTTTCTACAAGGTTAACTACTGAAACTGAGGGAGAGGAGACTGACTGACTGTAAATAAGATTCCATATAGTGCACATGCAGTTTATTTATGGAGCTGGGCCGGTTTGGGTTAAAGTATAGCATGTGTAAGTATTTTTTACCATGTCAACTAATGGGAGTGATCTCATGTCAAGAATAGTTAATGTAAATTAAAAATATTATTTGTAAAAAAATATTGTGTTTGTATTCGATCATTTTTTTCAAGGCTATTTTTGGTTAACATGCTGAATACATAAAAATCAAAAATCAAGGATTTTGATCTTTATGTAACAACAAAATTACAAATTGATGCTATTATTCCTTGAACCATAGATCAAAAAATTTGAATATGTTAAATCAGTTGCAGGTAGATGGACTGGGAAAGTTGAAATCATTTTGTTCCATCCAGAAAACTCCTTTTAAAGTGAAAAGTCATGCTGCTAAGAAAATACTTGCTTTTGATATAGTTGTGTCTGTATTTCTCCTATCCCTTCATGAGGGGATGTCTTTCATATCTTTGTCGAGATCTTTCCACATAGCCATTCCAAAGTGCTTTTGTGGACCACAAATCCAACAAACACAGCTTACTGAAAGTATATAAGCCCATACACTCATGTATATTACTTTTTAAAAATGTAAAACACATAAAACAGAAAAAAAAACATTTTGAAAATCTGTGATTCAATTACACATGGATAACTGCTACCAATAAAATGTTATGTGTGTGTTCATATACTCTTTATGTAAGAACAAGACTAGACTATGCTAAGGGGCTGCATGTCCCTCAGACCTCCAGGGATATCATACCTGCCTGAATTAGTGGTTGGCTCTTCCGTAGTGTCCTGTGATTCTCTAGTGGCTGTTGTGAATTCAAATGACCAGTGCTCTTGATAATTATTTTTCTTAAAATTTTTAGTTATTTCTAATGCGTTTTAAGCCCCTATTCTCAGAGTAGTTTTACTAAAGTGAAAATACTTGAATGGACAGTAGATTCCTCCAGAAACTTCCAAGCACAGAGAGTCTGACCCTGACTGTTTTATTTTTCCAAACTGTGGTTTTTGGCTTCTCATTCTTTCTTTAGCCAGATTTCTTCCCCAATTAGTTCCCTATCATAGCACATCCTTAGGAGCAATACCATGGCAAACCTGCCCCTGCTCATGTGGTTAGATCTTATGTTCAGACCCTCAAGGCCAGCCTCAGAGCTTTATTGAGTCTCTTGAACTTTATATTCTTGCTGCTGCATTCTTTTCCTTCAGCCAGTACCACTGTTTTGTGCTGCAAACCATGAAGTGTCCTCTGACTATCCTGACAGGAGACAGTAAAGCAGGTTTACTGTAAAGAAGGGGCACAGGCGGCCAACCTATCAGTGGTGGAGACTTAGCTTGTGGTCTCCTCATCTTAATCTCAGAATGATCTTCTGCAAACTCTGGGGCTAACCCCATAGTCTACAAAAATTTCATACAAAACTTCTGGGGCTACTTAATCATTTACATTCTCTTCCTATGACATTTGTATTCCAAAGTGGAAGTTGTCTTATTAAAAGTAGTCCTGAGAATGTAATGCTAAATGAAATAAGTTCACATAAAAGGTTAAACATCTATGGTTTCTCTAATATAAGAGACTCAGAATATAATTTAAAGAACAAAGTAAGAACCATTTTTAGAAATAGGTGGTAGATTGTAGACTTGGAAAGATTTGGGGAAAGAGGGAGACAAGAGATTGGGGGAATAGGGAGTAAAAATGATCAAAATCAGCTCTGTGTGTGTATTGAACACCAAAACTCAATATGATCATTATGTGTCACAAACACAAATGGATAACAAAAGAAAAATTAAAAATATTGTAATGGAGCCTAAATTCTGAAATCATACCTTGTAGAATTTCATTGTATTAGCATTTTGGATAGGGGATTGAGTACTACATCTCAATACAAATAAAAGTGTTTTTCTGGGTTACTTCTATGATTATTTTGATACTAGATTTTTAAAAATTGTATGTTTAATGGGTAATACACAGGATTGATATACTTAAGAGGAACTTCTAGTAGCATACCTTTATCTGTAAAATAAGCCTATGATATTAGAAAACTTAATTATATTATTTAAAATATAGTTAAGTATTTTAGAATTTATGAAAGTTGTATTTCCAATTTTCTGCTGAAAATATGAACAGAAGAAAACAAATTGATATGTTTGCCCTAATGATTTGAATACAAGTTATTGAAACAGAAAATTCATTTTAAGGAAAAATAGGAATCATTTTTCCTTTTCTGCTAGATTGTACATATTTTGCTGAAGGCTATGTTGTATGGTTCCACACACTTGCTGAAATCAGCAAAATAAAAATTCTAATAATTAATTTTACATGCATGATTAAAGAAATTGAGTTGCTCAGACCTATAGATTCTAAAAATTAATGAACTGCAGTAAAAGTATGTTTTGCAAGAATGAATAATTTAAAATAGAGAAGTAGTATAACATAAGTAGGCTTTTTCTAACAAGGTTGTTTTTTAAGAATTCCTAGAGGCCTTTAAGATGCTATTTAATAATTCTATGAAAAAATGAGTTACATTTTTTGTCGACGTTCAATTATAGTGTCTCATCTAATGTTATTAATGCAAAAAATATTTTATAACTTTTTTCATTATTTTACCATTACTATTGAAAATAAAGTAAATGCATTTTATTTTAAAATATTTACTTAAGTGCAATTAATTATTAATAATGTATTCTTATAGAAAATACAGGTTTTCTCTTTTTAATAATCAAATTACCAAAGCCACTTTTACTTACATGTCTCGAGTGATTAAAAACCAATAAAAGGAATTTATTGGTAAAGCCAAGTGGAATCTTTTTAGAGCTTATTTTTGTGTTCTTTCAGTATCAATTCTGGATCCCTATCATCATGGATCTCAACTTTTAGATGACATTGGCAAAAAATTTTTAAAGATTATGTCTTTTTAAAATCTCAAATTATCTGGGGGTGATTTGATTGGCTTGTTTACATTAAGCATCAACACTGTGACTGCTAATGTAGAAGAAGAACAAATATCCTCCTAAAGGGTGCCCCAACAGTGGAATCTTGTTTTTTATCTATCTGAAGGGCTCGCTTCAAGAAAAAATATTTCGTATTCTCAATTGTTTAATAGACAATTAGTATAAATTCAAATGCTTCTCATAATCTTATTTTTAAACCTAAATTTCAAAACAATTGCTTATTCCCAGCTAATGCTATTCCTTCTTACCTTGCTGAACAGACTTTCTGCTCCTTTATAGGATGCATACAGTATCAAATTTCCAGTGACATCTATTATTTCATGTTTTCTGTGAGAATCTTCTTTTGATATTATGAAATGTATAAACCTAATTACTATCAACATACTCTACATGAAATGGCAAGCAAAATGTAGAAACAAATACAGTATAGCAAATTTTAAGATATACCCCTATAACATTGCATGAAAGTGATACACAGATGTTAAAAATTTCAATTTTAATAACGCCTCATAAGGCCATGATCTTTATAATATTCCTTTTCCAATATGAATCTACATTCTGTTTGCACCTGGTTTCAGGTGGCATTTCAGAAAATCAGTTAGTTTTTCCAGAAAAGTGACTTGCATTTCTGAGGGTTCAGAGATTTAGTATTCTACTTATTCAAAGTTATTGAGGTATTTTATTCATCTTTAAACACTGGGCATGATCATATAAGAATATTTCCAGAAAGTTTCTTAGGCTTTATCTTGTTTCTCTTTCTTGCGTAGTACCATCCTGCTCCCCAATGGTTGCACATGCCTCATTGGTAGGATACACTCTGTGTTATATAGCACAAGATGAGCTTAGAGTCCTCCCATGTCTGTATGTGTGCCCCTTTGCAGGGTGATGTTGTTGCTTTTTCTGATTAATAGAGTCTATTTATTCATATTCTTGAGTCTAGCCTGGTCTTATGACCAGCTTTGAAAAATAGTGTGGCAGAAACTATTGATTAACTATTTGAGCATGAAGAAAGAGTGTGACATTAGATGGAAATGCAGAGCAAAACCTAGGGAGCTCATCTCAGGTTAACTCTTTCTTTTGGGAACAAACTGTAAAGAGCAGAACTACTTGTCAGCTGAACCATCCTGCAGCTTTCACTGGCTGAGTGTTCACAGTGCCAGTTCGAGTACCCACAGAAGTATGGGGTAGAGAAGACTGCAGAAAGTTCACCCTGGAACTCTCATCTCAGATCTGTCACACCACGCTGCTGGCTTGAACCTGGCCTGTACTGATGAAGGTATTGATGATATCTCGGTCTGTATTTAAATACTTTTACTGCTCAAGTCATCCTGAACCCAGATAAGAGCATTTTTAACATATTGGAATTCATTCAAATCCCTACTCCAAGCTAGATGCTGAATAACAACAGCAAATCATGGTAACAGCCTAGTCCCATTGTGTGACATTGGCACAGGATTGGAAACTCCTGCAGAAGCTGTGCCTCTTCTTCGCCTTCAGAGATGTGGCCATGGGCCAATTGTGGCCTATAGCTCAGAGAGCAGAAAGAAGGAAGCAATTGTCTATGGGCCCTGAATAACTATCAATCATCCCAGTGGCAGGAAAATAGGTGGACAGACATTGCCTTGGGATTTGTGATAAGAAGAACAAGTTTGGGGAGTCTAGAGACTTACGTAGTTATGGGAAAATGGCCTCAAGTCCTTCAGGGAGGCCAGGGAGGAGAACTTCACTGCACCTTTAGTTTCCTCCACTTCCTTTATCACTGATAGTCACAGCAATAGTCCCAGACCTGAACTCTGAACTCATCCAGAGTGGCAGGATGATCCAAGGAAAAGTATGACTTAGTTCTGGGTACAAGGAGAGAAATGGCCCTGTTTGTAGCAAGCGAACCATCAGTATGAAACAGGGATGTGTGTGTTTATGTGTGTGTGTTTGTGTGTGTGTGTATGTGTGTGTGAATGCTATGATATGTGGACATATGTGCAGTTTAAAGATACGTGAAGTCAGTGCCTCATTTCTATAGATTCTGCATCTAAAGATCCAATCAATTGTGGACTAAAATATTTGAAAAATAATTTCAACTTGTACAGAACATATATTGATTCCATATTCCTTATTGCCATTCCCTACACAATATAATAGAACAACTATTTACATGGCATTTACATTGTATAATGAGTAAACTAGAGATGATTAAAGTTACAGGGGTATATGTAAAAGTTATCTACAAACACTATACCATTTAATATAGAGGCCTTGAGCATTCATAAAATTTTGTGTCTGCAGGGATCCTAAAGATTAAATCTGAGGGGCTAGGGATTTAGCTCAGCAGCATAAGCGCCTGCCTTACAAGCAGGCAGTTGTGAGTTCAATCCCTGGTACTGATAAAAACAAAAAAGACAAAAAAAAAAAAAGATTAAATCTGAAAGATACGAAGACACGGCTATATCTTGGAGAGCCAGGCCTAGAGACCCTGTGTTAGAGAAATGTATGTAATTACCTGTTCTTTCCTTTGTGATATCTGCTTGGTCACCACAACAGATGGAGATAGTGTTTGTGTGATCACAGTGTAGCAGAAGATGTGGCAATGGATATGTTAAGACACCATAGGATATGTTAAGGAAAAATGTGAATTTCTTCCAGGGATTATAAATACTTTCAGATGAACAATCTCCAAAAAAAAAAAAAAAATGTATACCTTTCATGGATAGGCAAACAAGTACAGGGAATTCTTTAATTTAATGTTAAATTTTATTTGACCTCACCTGAAAAAATTCAAATTATTGAAATAGAGCATATTTATTTGGATCAATCTGAAGAGACCCATATTGATGTGACATATAGACTCTAGGAATATGGGAACAGATGTGGGCCAAGTTTGTAATTATAATGCTTAATCATCAAGAACCAAGAACTTACCCTAAGTCTGAAGAGGGCAAACAAAGATTCTTCACAGTTTTTCCTTCTCATGTGTGAAAAATTGAAAAGACAAAGTTAATAACACTTTTCCTCACGTACCGTGTAACCCCTGTTCTGGATGCTAAAAGTGAAATTTCGCCAATTTCCCTCAGGTTCGCTGGAGAATGACTTCAATCACATGCATATGCATTCCTACTATGCAATGATAATGCATTTGTTTCCTTATTTGTTTTTAAACAGTGAGAAATGCATTAATTTGAGCCTTGAGAGTGCTTGGCATGCATATGTATTTGGTTCAGGCCTTTCTCTTTATTTGTGACTATGATTATACAGTTATCAAGAGTGAAAGAAATAGGCAGTGGGAATGTAACTGAAGGTCTTGGAACACTTCTGTCAGCAAGTCAATGAATATTATCGAATGAGCAGAATTATCCGAACATGGTTAAAGGATTGGTGGAGCAAAGTAGAAAATATTTTACAAAATCTCTTTTTCTTGTTCCTCTGAAGCGTTCAGATGTCATCCTTTTCTCCCTACACAAAATATTACATATTCACCCTGAAAAATCATTTCTTTTGCACTTGTAATTCAAGGATGACTCAGTTTGAGCCTCACTTTCTTTCAGTAGTGTGACACCAAGATCCACAGATGTCTGCAGATGTCTTAACAGTAGCACGGTTTTACTTTGCAAGACCAGTAGTTCACTGTGTTGTGGGGGGTAGTTTCATCAGTTCCAGGTTTACGATGTTTTCCTCCAGAAGAATATCGACGAAGTGAAAATGGTAACTGAAAAACTTAGGCAACCAGGGTTTACATTTCTTGCTATTATTTTGTTGTTATTGTTGTTTGTGGGTTTTGTTGGTTTTTACACCAAAACTTTGCCCTTGACTATTATCATTATTTTTCGCTCAGTTGAGGAAAAACAAGGATTTATGGAATTTAGCAATGAAGAGAGAGAAGGAAAGCAAAAGAGGAATTTATTGGTATGAGTATCAACAGGCTGAATTCTGCTTTCCTCAATTCTTTTTTGGATATAGTTTTCCTTCTGGAGTGATGAAACTATGACTGAAATAAAATGTAAACATCAGTTCAAGAGTCACTGACTTTCTGTAGAGTAATGCTGATTCTTCATATTTGTTTGCCTATAATATGTATATATTATATATATATTATATAATAACAGGTTTCACAATGGGAAATAAAGTTGTACTTACTTTTCTTTTTACACAAAGCATACAGGAAGTATTGTTCTGGATTACACTTCAGAATTTCAGAATTGGCTGATCCCAGGATGTTACGCAGTGTTTATCATGTCCTCGAGTGGAAAATAGGAGTTAGAATCATGTGCAGCTCAGTTCCTTCTGATGGAAGGCTGAGCTGGTTCTGAGGAGTAAAGTCCTTTTCCAGGCCTTGTCAGTTACCTGCCTGCACAGCGGGTCAAGGCATGCACACATACTGCTCCTTACCATCTCTGTTCATCTCTTCACTAAAGTGAAGGTTTCTGGGATGGCGCATTGTTGGAATGAGGAATGACTTTGGGGAAAAAAAGACTCTATCAGTCTACACTTATAATATTATATTATATTATATTATATTATATACCTTTAAGAAATCTTAGATTGAAGATAGCATTATGCCCTTAAATAGGCCATATGACCTATTCGCTGGAATTGCCACAAATACTAAGTACCCAGCAATAAACAGACAGTCTTTTCTTTCAATGAGGAATGATTTTATGATCTACAAGAAAGAAAGACTGACAGCAATTCAGTGAAAAGGTGGCAGAGTCATAGGGGTGACTAAAGGTATAGCAGTGCCTAAAATAGACATTCTTTTAAACAGAAAATTTAAATTAAAATGTACTGGTGAAAACAATGTGTTCATATATGAATGCAAGAACTTAAAAGTATTTTTTCAGACTTTGGAAAAAAATAAGATTAAGATACACTTAAATTCAAAATTTCCTGTAACTTCTACTGAGATTCAGACAGATTTTGATGGAGGAGATTTATATTTACTATTCAGTTTATCCGTGTATTAACAAAGCAGACAAAGATTCTTTGTAATTCTTTTTTCTCTAGCTTTGTTGAGGAATAACTGATGAATATAAATTGTATATATTTAAGGTGTAGAACACCGTAATTTGATAAATGTATATTGTATTCTTAATCTCAGATTGGAATTAAATAAGTAAACAGACTTACAAATAACAATATGAATGTGAAATATTCCTATAATTTAAATTATATAAAAACTTCATAAGTTCATTGTTGTTTTATAAAGTAGTCAATGTCTCATGCAGGTAAGATTGAAGGAGTAGGGTAAATTGAAGGAAGAGATATTTTATTTTTGTCATTTCTTATATGAGTTGATAATGGAAACAAATCTACATGTTGACTAATTTAATAACAATGATTTATAGTCTGCTTGCTGTTGGGAGATATAATCTAGTACTATTTTTCATAGACTTGCTTATTTTCTAAATGAAAATCATACTGTAAATTTGGATTATATTCTTTTTGATCATCTTGCTTTTCTATTTTACTTTACTTTCAAAAAGTGGTGCATAAAAAACAAACTTTAAAAATAAAACAAAATCACAGAGGTTTTTGGCAATATAGTAATAAATTAATGAAATAATAGTGACAAAAATAATGAAATATAGAGACAAAAATTCTAAAACGTAATGTAATGTGTCTTGTTTATAGCAGCTTTTAGTGACTGTTGCCCAATTGTTTTTTCCAAGACATATTTGGAATAGGAAGAGTGAAAATAAAAGTACATGCAAATCATATTAATAATTTTAAATCAAGACTAAGAAAAACATTTATTTTACACATTCTGGATAAGTAAATGGTTTTATATTGTTAAGTGAAAAAACTCAATTTTCAAATTAGCAGTGGAATAAAATCCTTCTTTTTGCTTATCAATTATTTTACATGTGCCAATGTCTTATTCTATATCTTACACAGAACAGTTCCCAGATATTTATTATTCCATAAAAGTAGAGGATTAGGATCTTATTCATATGTTCACCAAGCCTATGATTATCATTTTATGACATTCTTCAGAATTTACTTCTATGTTACATAATTATTATGCTTTGATGAAATGTAACTGACATAAGTAAAAATGATACAAATCAGATGAAATGAGCACCTGCTAAAGGTTACTGAGAAATAAAATCTTAAAGGTGACTCAAATCAGTTACTCTGCCCACGCAAAGATTTTTATTAGTTCCCATATATTAGCAAAGGTGTAAATAATTATATGGTAAATATTGGCTCATCAGGGGTAACAGTAGACTAATAAAGTGCTTCAATAATTCATGTGCCTTTTCAAAATGTTCATGTCATGGGAATAACTTCAGAAATTCTGAAGTGCAAGCTCCAATATGCAGTTAACAAATAAGTAGTTTAAGATAATTTGATGGGATTTTTCAAATATTTTCATTATTTTTCTTTGAGGACTAAGCTAATAAAAATCTATTGCTTTCTTATACTGAGTTGTTGGAAAATAGAGCTGGAGACATGAACTTACCTCTAACACTTTAATGGAGGAGTGAGGAACATAGGAGTTAGGAGATAAAGGAAGACAGCTCAGAGAGCAGGGGACAACCCCAGAGATGGCTGGCCAGGCTGGTCATGGCTTTGTACCTGAAGCAGTGACTGAGCAGTCTCCCTGGACATCTTCAGGGGGTAACACAAACTGCTATATATTGGAATAGTTAATGTAGGGAAGAAAAAACAGAACAATTTACCCTTGAGCTTTCTTCTCTTCCTTAGCCCCACTGGTCTGCCCTAAAGAATGTTAACGTCTTCACATTTCCAGGGTGTGTCAATCAGACTTTCCAAACAGCCTGTAGGAAGTGTTGACTTTGATGGGACCAGACTTGCCAGCCCCAGTGAAGAGCAGGGGGCACATGGTACTCAGCAGAAAGTGTGTTGTCTTTAGTTTTCACAGACAGCTGTGATGGTTGGCCTCCTTCAGGAGCAACTCTTGGGGCCCAGGGGACTGGGTTAGGGGAGACTCAACCGTGCAGTCTATTCAGCTGCGTAACTTAGCCCTCGATCTTTCCTATTTACATCATCCCAAATCTTGCCTATGTTTAAATTTCTTCTCCAAAGAATAATTCATTTTTAAAAAATAGCTAAGACAATTGTTTCAAAACCACAGGGAGTTATATAATTTAAAAATATGCCCCATCAGTTAATCATTAGTTTTCAAGACCTTCAAGAAAGGAAATTGCATGGGTTTTCCCCTCAGAGTAAGAAATTAAAATTAATGACTTAAAGGAAGTGTAGTGACCTAGGCCAGTCAGTATCCATTAATAATGGTGTATCCCAAAGAGAATTCTGACAACCCTGACAGTACAGCCAGATGTCTGCATGTGGGGATTGGAAAGTTAGTAGGTGAAGGTCTATCAGGATGGGGTGCTAGATGGGGCAGTTGGTTCTCCCGTTGAATTACTCTTTGCAAAAATTTGATCCTTTGTGCAAAAGAAGTGATAAACATAAACATAAACATACACATGTGTGAGTACTTTTCAGTAACTGTTTTGTATACTTATTTGTGAGCTGATACTTAGATTTCATTGTTATTTCTGGTCTGTAGCTACTCTTTGGAATATCTCTCCTTTAAGAAGACATGTCAGGTGGCTCTGGGCCACTAGGGGGTCACTGGGCGGGACCCAACTTGGCCAGGAGAGACCTTCCCAGGGATTCTCCAGTGATGGGTGGGGGCAGTGCTAGAAAGGATCTTATGAGGTTCTGAGCTACATGCTGATGCCCCACTGTGGGATGGAACTTGCTGTGTGCAATTTCAGCTCAGAGGGTAGTCTAGAGGTTTCTCAAAATGCTGGGATTGAAAGTCCTATTTGACCTAAGTATTCCACTTCTGGGTATATTCCCAGAAGAACTGAAAATATCATATCATGGTGATACATGTGCATCCATGTTTATAGCAGCACAATTTGTAATAGCCAGATTTTGAAAACAACCTAAATGCCCATCAGCTGAGGAATAAGTAAAAAAGATGTGGTACTTTTAAACAATAGAGTACTACTCAGCTATAAAGAATGACATTGAGATTTTTACAGTTAATTGGTGCAACTTGAAACCATACTTATAAGTGACATAAACTCATATATGAAAATACCATATTGTCTCCCTAGTATAAGAAATGGTAAGAGTACATAAGATACAAAATCCTCAATAAATATTGTGAAAGGGTAAGAATCTGCTCAAAGGGGAAAAATTAATATCTCAGGGTAAAGGAGGGAAAAAATAAGGAAAAAGAAAAATATCTAAATTGGTATAAACACACTTAAGATAGTTAAGATGACTGTATTGCAAATTCTATTAGTTCTTGGAAAAAAACAGTTAACATGAATAGGATTGGCTTAATTTTGTATGTCTGTGTCTGGTGATCTGAGGAACTCTTCCGAAGATCACTATGTAAAATAACAATCTTATTTATAGTTCTACCATCTTGTTTTGAAGGCCTATACTGTTATTGTTTTGGGCTCTTTGCTATTGTTACTTAATTTGTCTGTTTTGTTTGTTTACCTAGTAATTGGTTTTGTTTTGTTTTTCCTTCTAATGCAGAAAGGATAGATGTACATGTAGAGGCTTATACATGCCTGGAACTTCTAAATAGTTTAAGAGAATCAATTATGTTATGCATGATGAAATATAACAGCTACATTAAAGAAAAAGAGACATTATAGTATCCATTGCTGATTTCCTATCATCATGCTGTGAAATCCAGTAATGTTTTTATTTTTTGTTTAGAGTGGTTTTAGTCTGTTTTGTATTATTTAATTTCAACATACATGAAGGTATGGACAGCTATTTTGAAGAGGATAAGAGACACTATGATAGTCATTGTTGATTTTCCTACTGTCTGGTTTTGAAGGCCTGTAATGCCTTCATTATTACGTTTTTATCAGTTTTATACTATTTTGTTTTGTGTGAATTCACAGTGTGTGAAGACATAGACAAGTACTTAGAGAAAAAAAAAGACATTATGGTAGCCACTGTTAATCTCCTGTTGTCTTACTTTGAAATTCATGTCACTTACGTTGTTTTCTTTTGATCTGCTTTGTTTTATTTTGTTTTACCCTCTTTAAAATAAAAAAAAAAAGAAATGTCAAATACCTATGAGCACCTTTTTTTCTACAAAGAGAAAGATCTCAACTATCCAGGAGACTGTTTTTAACATGAAAAAAAAAAAAAAGACAATGTTCCCCTGTGTTGGTGCAGGTGGTATGGGAGGAAAGCAATGCAAACAAACAAACAAACAAACAAACAAATAAATAAATAAATAAAAGCAAAGCAAATGATATACCCAGAAATGGAGAATACTCTTTGGGACTAGACCATAGTTTTTATAGGATCAAATGTATACACCACAGCAGCCGTATTATCTTTATCTGTTTACTTTTCATGATTTCCATTTGCTAATTTTGTACAAGTTCTATATCTAACTGGAGAGTATTTCATGTAAAAAAAGAAACAAGAAATGGGTTTATATATACCTAATGAAAACTGGTGCAAATAGGAAGATTTATAGAAGTAAGTTAATGTTACCAAAAATATCTAGAAATGCATTTTCATTCACTTTTCTCCACAAATTGGTTATTTTATCATAACAAGGCACGCAGTTCTGCTAGAATGAAACATCTATCAAGATGTTGCGATATGTGGCGATACTTGTCTGTAGTCCTAGTTATTAGGAGGGCTGAGTCGGGAGCCTAGTTAAAGCCAGCCTGGGAAAGTTAGTGAGAGATCCTTTCATAAAAATAAATGGCCAAACAAACTAAGAAAATCTATGGCTAGAAGTAGATTTGAAAGAAACATTCTGTTTATACATCCCCAAAGATTATAAACCCCAAGATTATGGTTTGCCATGATTATGCCATCTCTTAGTCTAAATTTAGAAGCAAGTGAAAGAGACCAAGGAAAGGCAGTGGAAATGAGCTATTATTGCTCATATTAGCGGTTACTAATGGAGAGAGAAATGAATTTGGCCTGTTAATTTTACGGTTTGCTTTTGCACACAAGTGAGGAAGATGTGTTCTCCCAGTCACAGGTAGAGCTAAAAAAATCTACAGTTATCACTGCAGGTTGTGACTCTAATCTAGTGTAGCAGTACACATACTCTCTGTAATAAATCTGGCTCCAAATGGATAGAAGGAAGTTCACCTTGGGTTAGCCTACTCCCTTCTTTCTCTCCAGTCACGGACAATTGAGTATGTTTCCTGCTCAGAAGTGAGTTAAGGAAGAGAGAATCTGAGGACCTTAGGCTAACTGATGTCTCTGATGGCTGGTCACAGAAAAGTGGGAATGTATGGGGGTATATTTTAAGAATGATAAGTGAGTCTTTTAAAGTCCTCATTACTGAAATGTACACAAATTAATTTAAGCATTTTATGTTAATATACTAAGACACAAAACTGAAAGGTTCCTTCAGCCTCAGGGTTCCATTTGAGGTCTCTTCTTTTGTGTAGATCTTTATAAATCTCAGACATATCCTGGATGGTGCTGCTCTGGTACAGGTTAATAAGAAAGTATAACTCTCCAAACTATTAAAACTGAGAACATTTATCAGAATTTGTTTAGAAAACTGTTCAGGAAACTAACTTAATTACTAATTAAGCATAATGATAAGACAGATATTCATTCACCTCTAGGTCAAGGTCATACAATCTGGTGGTGACAGTAGCTGAGGTTGCCAAAAATATCTTCTCAGATTTCAAAAGGAAAACAATCCTTGTCTATGAAGTTACATGGAACAGCAGCTTGTTTGAAATCACTGAAAAGGGCTTAATTTATAGAACACCTATGTTTTAGTTTTCTCCTTTAATGTCAAAAGCAAAATACAATTTAGAGAGATTAAAAAAAACCAAGAATTTGTTTTGTCTGTTTTCAAATATTCATGGAGTTGACTATATACCAATACATTCTTGTTCTCTGTCAAGACAGAGGTTGATATTCAAATATTGAGGAACTTATACACTTTCTAATAAGCATGAAAGGGATATTAAGACCTGGTCTCTTTGTCTTCCTGTCCTTCATTTCCAAGCCCTGGGGTAGCAGGTTTCATTGTGCTGTACACTCCTGTCATACTACGCTGACTCATTATAGACCCAAAGCACCACAACCAGCAGATCATGCCCTAAAACCCCCTAAATTATGGGCCAAAATGAAACTTTTATAAGTTCATTATCTCAGATGTTTTGTTACAGTAACAGAAAACTAGTTAACAGAGTTGGTACAGAAAGTTTTTTTTTTTATGATGTTATATTTATTTACCATACAAATCTGCTGAAGAGATAGAATTGGCAGCAACCTTAGTATACCACTCTTCTTGGCTTTTTGTAATCAGCATGTACATTTGTTCTCATCTGTGGCTGAATCTCTTAAACTCCTGCATTTTAAATGTTTGGAAACTTGATTTGTGTTTTACTTTCTTCTGTTCAAAGTGCCATCAGGAATGATGGGTGTAGATTTGCCAGATTAATTTAACTTTGCTCTTACTGCTACCACCTCGGTCCTTGCACCAGCCTCTGAGTCCTGTAAGCCTCTGGGGCTGCGTCCACAATCCTGGCTCCACGTCACGCTTCTAGCTTGCGATGCATCCTTATTTTTGCATTTCTCAGTCTTTCTCTCTGTGATACAACCAGGATCTACAAAAGCATAATTTGAATATTTACAATATGAGTGTTTTTTTTGTATGTGAAGATGCAAAGCAATTGCTCCTTTTTCATGCAAACGTTTTTGACAAATATAAGTTTATTAGTCAGACACTTCTTATTTCAGGTTGCAATAAAGCAGGAGGAGTTTTTCCCCTCTGTCTGAAAAGTTTAAGAAGAGTTTGGCCTTCGCATTTGTGACCAGAAGAACCAGTGAGAAATTACTAAGGGACTTGGAATGCACAAGAATATAATCAGATAATTATTTCAGTAAGTATAAAATAATGCATACATACAAGTTTAGGCTATGATTGTCAAACTAACCATTATGGGAAATTAGGTTTTTTTTGCTATAATTTTCTAAAATTATCTTTTGTCAATTTCCTTTTTTTTCAAATTGCCTTTGAAACATCATTTTGAAGAGAATCTATGCTTGAAAATATATACAATGGGTTAAAATACTTATGTTAAAGTTTGGGGAAGAAAACATCATAGTAGTTTTGCTAGTAATGATGACTCACATTTATCATAAGCTTGATGTGTGTCAAATACTGTTTTAAGCAACATGTGTGTATTAACAGATGTGATTTTCATCACAATTCTATGATCTACTTGCTATTGTTATTACTATTTTATAAAATAAGGCATGGAGAGTTTAAAGACCTTGAACAGAGTTAAGCTAGTCCAGACAGAGTACTTAGATCTAGAGAGTCTGATTTTTCTGTACTTTTGACGTTAGGATATATTATTTCTCTAATGAAGATAAGACTTGTACTGAAGAACTGAGTTGAATTTCCTCATGTTGTTAAAAAAATTGACTCATGTTTATTGATGAAGATGCTATCCAGAGAAGATATAAACAATGTACAAATCTATGCTTATAAATATAATTTCTATGAAATGTATGCTTTTTAGTAGAAGATCCTAAGATGCAGAAATTTTTCAAGAAGTAAAAACTTGGAAAAATAAGTTGTAGAAAATTGGAAGAAAAATGTCAAACATATCTATGAATGGCTCTTTATTTCACTTTTCTTTCATGTTCCTGCAACAGGTTTTTTTTTTAGTCTTCTAAAGAAATTGCAATTTATGCATGATGGAAAATGCAACAGATTATTAAAAAATAGAGAAGAGTTTCAATTTATTTTGTGGAATTAATTTAATTCTAATATCACAATCTTTCAGAGAGCAAACAGAAAATACATCAAAATTTTAATTACATAGATGGATAGGTAATTTGTAAATAAAATAACAAGTTATGAAATCCTCCAACATATTGAGGATTGCATTTACAAGCATACTCTGTAAAGTGTCATGTATGAAATGATAATGTAAGAAAAAGACAAAACTGAAAAAAGTGAGTTTATTACCTTGTAATATGTAACAGGATATTATTAACTGTCAAAAGAGTTTTAAACAGTAGTTCTAAAGTTCAGCAGCAAAGCTTGTTTTTTCCAAAGTTATTCTAAGAGTCTAGTCTGTGGAGTTGATAGATAACTAGGTGAACTTTCTGCCTTGTCCCTCATTATAAGACCCAGAGAGTAGCAGAGAAGCAAAACTAGAAAATAAATATTAAAAGTGATGGAAAAACATTGCATAATGTTGTTAAATGAATAGAGGTGACTCCAAAAGGTAGTATATTATGATCACAAGTCCTGTGAAAGAAAGCTTGTATTTCATAAGTACTGTTTCAACTATACAGTAGTAAATACATGCATTTTCGTAGCTGTTTTTCTTCTTTTCTCTGTTTACTACTTTATTTAGTAATGAGCATAGATACTTTTAAAATCACAGTCAACGCATTTTTAAAGAAGCATTTGGAAAAATTATACATGTGGACCTTGCTTACCTTCCTTTGCCTGCCTTTGACCTGTTTTGCCCCTCATTCTCTCAACCTCCTTCTCACCCATATTTTTATTTTCAAGGTCACAAATAAGAGTTGTGGATGTTAAATCCAACACACTTTCCCACTGTACTTTGTTTTGACCTACTTATGGCAATTGTTCTGGCCTCTAGCTCTTCTGTTTAAGTGACATTTTGCTGTTGTAATGATACTGTTGATCAAATTTTCTCTCTTCTTTCTATTCTTCCCAGAAAGATTTCATAGTCCAGTAACTTCAGTTGCTATTTACAGGCATATAATTTCTAAATTAGTATCCTCAACCCAAATCTCTCTCTAGTCTTTTGGTCACATAAACTGGACTTGATATCATTTTTTGAGGTTTTTAGAATGAAGAATTTCAAATATATTTATTTTCTTTATAAATTTACTCCTATCTTTTTAATCTCCTATATATTTCAAAGAAATCATTATTTACCTATTTTTTTAGGCCAGGACTTACTCAAAGCTACTGATAGCTTAAATTATATCTATTATGAGTTACATATTTTTGAATTATTATTTTTAATTTACTATAAAATTTAGCAAGTAAAAGAGGGATGAGGACACCCACAAAAAAAAATAATAAACTAAACATATATAATACAATTTTCTCAGAAAGTAAAAATGTAAAATTACTGGTCACTATAATTTTCAGAACTTATTTTGAGCTTTTAATTCAATGCTTTTGTTGCATTCATTTGAACTCATGTCTTATTAGATTTCCATGAAATAAACAGTTTTAGCTTTTTTACTGTCAAGACTGGATCAGTTATAACAGGAAGTTAGGAAGATAATGGGTGTTTGAAGGATGAACAAATAAAGAAGCATAAAAAGATAAACATCCTGGATTTTTCAGGGTGATGAGACAGTAAGAATAGGGCATTGAGGCTACCATAGTAAAGAAGGTTGCCTTTATGCGAATCACTATCATAAATAATAAAAACAAAGAAGGATGACAGAATGCTGAATTTGGTAACTGTCAGAGCAGTTTCTAAAAAATTCATATGATGAAGAAAAATGATGACACCCAGCCCGGGGACCCTGGCTAGAGATGGTGGCATGCCACGTCTTGTTTCTTCCGGCAGTTCTCAAACACAGTTATGTTCATGATGCTACTCTGAAATGAAATTTTTACCAAATATAGGGATAAAAATGAACGTCCTAATTTTATGTCCCATTTATATAGAGACAATCATCAAGATCAGAAGTTCCAGACTGATTGTGAAACCAGCCTCTGCCTCAAAAAAGGCCAAGCATTCTAATATAGGAAAGAAAATCCACTGAGGTCACATTCAAGTGTACAGAAATAGGTGGTTTCCATGACCGTGCTCACTAATGCCACTTTCACTTTAAGTTGCATCAAAAATAAAGGTGAACAGATATTTAGTACTGTATCCCTCCAGGATTATTTGTCATATATAAGGCTGAGAAAGAATAATTGTTTGTTCTATCATATAAAATCTGTGCTGAGTGAATCTAAATTTGCTTTCTCTGATTGTGTGATCAGGTTTCTTTAGTTAATTTTATGATCCGTATCCAAATCATACTCTTTGACCTCATTAATTGGTTTTTTATACATGACTTCTTTGGCTAGGCATTCAAGAGCAACAAATCTATCTGGGAGAAGAGAATTTCAAGAACTCTGCAACAGGGCACATAACTTTTAAAAGATCTGAGTGAAAAAAAAAAAAGGCAGAATGATTTCCTTTAAGTGTCCAAATGGCTGGATGTTCCTCATACTTCAAGTGCGTGAGAATTGGGTCTCTCCAATTTGGACCTTCTGATTTTAGCAATTACTTGTGTGCAAATGATACATAGATTTAGGATATACACTTTTATTTTATTTTTATTTTGGGTTTTTTGAGACAAAGCTTCACTATGCAGTTCAGGCTGGCCTTAAACTCACCGTGTGGTCCTGGCTGGCCTTGAACTCATGATGATTCTCCTGCCTTAGTCTCTTGAATGCTGGGATTACAGTGCACCATCATGCCTGGTGATGTAATTTATTTTAATCTTTTCTTAATAAGAATTTAAAATTTTCAACTCTCAAGTTCTATAACATCATGAACATAATTATGTTTTAGAATTAGAAAATGAATAAACAGGGGAGCTTATCATTTTCCAAGTTAGAGTCTCCTGCCTGGTGTTATGATTTCTTTCCATTATGACTTTTCAGCATTTTCAACATTGTACTATCATACTTTGTTTCTGTTATTTAGGATAATAATTCACATAAACACTACTTCTCTTCTTCTCTCTGGAAACCTCAAATAGCCTCATAGCTCAGTCACATGAGCTGTCCAACGCTCTGTTAATTTATACTACGAGGACTATGAAATAGTTAAAAGCATCATAAAACAGTGATACATGCACACTTGGGTCTATGGCAGCACAGTTGGTTATAGCTAAGTCTTGGAAACAGCTCACATGGCCATCAATGGATGAATAAATAAGGAAAATGTGATTAGTACAATAGAGTACTAATGTGCCATAATTTAAACACACATGTTTAAATTTTGCATTTCTTCTCTGTTAGAAACCTAAAGGACATATAAGGACCAAATGGGAAGATGTTGGGAGGTAGTAAGGAAACATTCCAATGGGAAGGGGAAAAAGGGAAGTGGGAGAGGAAATGGAAGGATGGGAACAGAGATAAAAAGGAATAAGAATGGAAGGAAAACAATAGAAACAGAAGAAGAAGGATTGAAGGGAAGAAGGTAATGGGGAAAAAAGAATTAAGATATATTATGTACAGGTACAAATTTTCTATGACAAATTTGATCATTATGCATATCAAAAGTTTATCAATAAAATTAGTAAAAAAAACTACTGGGGCTAATGTAAGTTGAAGAGTCTTTAAAAAATATGTCTCCCTGAAAGTATGAGGTTTTATAAATTACTGTCTTTTTTACATTTATTACCATAATAATAAATCCTGGAAGAAACTAACGTTCACATACAGTTAAAAGAATTATTTGTTATTCTGAAAGTATCCCCTCACCTCAGTAACTGCATATCATTTCTTCCTTGTGCTAGTCAGCTTTTTGGTGCTATGACAAAATACCTGAAAAAAGCAACACAAAGGAGGAAATACTCATTTTGGCTCACAGTTTCAGGTTGTAGCCCATGCTTACTTGATTGGCTCTGTTGCTTTGAGGTTTTTTGCAGGGCAGAAACATCATGGTGGGAGAATGTGATGGGAGAAATCTGCTCACTTCATCGTGGCCAGGAAGCAGAAAGGGGGAAAGAGCTAGAGCCAGAGAGAAAGGGACCAAGGGTGGGGTATAGTCCCAAAGGCCACACTCCTATGACCCACTCACTTCACCTATGTCATAATTACTAAGTTTCTATTATCTCTCAATAATGAAATTAGGAATCTACCCCTGTATTAATCCACTGGTAAAATTAGAATCTTTGTGATCCAATCATCTTTCAAAAACCTATCACCTGGCAAACAAGTCCTAAGCACATAGCCTTTAGGTTACATTTTAATTCCAACTTATAACCTTTTTCTCACCATACGATGTCATGTGAATTCTACTATCTATTTTGTTCACATTCACAGGGAAATGGAACTTACATAAGTTCCAAGTCTGAAATTGCTGTGAAATCCTTGTAGAAAGGCAAGCCTTAATTTTACCTTGTTTTGCTGTAAAAACTCAGCAGTATGCTGCTCCTCCCTGCCTCTTTGTGTGCCAAATATGCACACATTGACAATGTGCAGGCAAAATTAGCAGGACTGTAAGGGCTAAGAATGAAAACCTCAAAACATTGGCAAAGGGAATGTTCCCCTAGGGAGCCTTGGGATACCTGAGCGTGAAACTTCCATGTGGGGCATGCTTGGTATCTGCCACTATAAGCAGGCATCTTCACATCTTCCCATATTCTTTTACTTGGTACCAGGAATCGAACTCAGAACCTTGTGCTTGCCAAACAGGTTCTATGCTGCTGAGATATATTCCTGACCCTCTTTCCCATATTATTTGATATAAAGGAACTTCAAATCTTCTAAGGTTGGCTCCTTCTGTCAATTTCAGTGCTTAAGATTTTGGGCAAGAAGTTAGGCCTTAAGTACATGGGATGGTTTATAAAAATTTATTTCAAGGTAGTATCTGCTATTAAAATCATACTGCATTTGAAAGCAAATTATTGTACCAAGAAGTAAATGGCTCAAATAAATATTTTTATTGAGGTGACATACGATTGAATATGGTGTCATTCATAGAACATAGCTTCATAATTTGCTGCTTCAGAGAATAATGTAACTGCCTTGAAAAAATCAAGATGGCAGAAAAGGGGAGCAAATGTATTTATAGAAAACAAAGAAGATGCCAGGTTTGCAGGGTTTTCCTACTACCAGTAAATGTTGCTGTTTAACTACAAATTTGATCACTGGGGGTTAACCTGGTTGTATCCCTGTTGATTTTCCAAACAGTCCTCTTTCATATTTTTCTCTTCAAATATCTTGTCAGTTATTGCCCACCAATTGCGCTCATTTCAGAGCCGACTGCAGGTAATGAGATGCTGATTGGGGATTCTAGAATTCACTTGCCGATGATTATGTGTTATTTTAACAGGAGAATGACAATAATTTCCTGTAATGCCACTTGTTAAGATAATTATGCTATAATTGCCTTATCAAGGTGTCATAGAGGAGAGGGGAGAAATTCCAGGATTCACAGCTGCTGTCATGTTCCTTAAGTGTTATCTTTAAACTGCATTGTCAGCCATTGGGATAAATCCGTTCTAATTGTTTTAACCTGAGTAAGTTTGGTGACCTTAAAATGAGATTTTTCAAGAATTGATTTTTGTCTTACTATTATAGTTAAGTGGTGAATTAAATGCATACGAATTTATAGTTGTACAAATTTATAAGCATAAATATATAATGTACATTACTATGTATGTATATATATTGAATTTAGCTATGTGGTACAATAAAATGTTTAATGGCAACAGCATCTTAAAAGTTGGTTTGTGGATGATGTGAACTTAACAATAAGTTCATTATTAATAAACACAATCACATGTATTTGAGGGCATGTATACAAGTTTAAAAGTATTTTTCAGTTAAAGCCAAAATGAAGATGATGTCTACAGAAAACATATTAACAGTATCTTTCTATTAACTTTAAAGTTCTACAGTGAAGACTGTTTGTTCATTTATAAAAGATTTTATGTCTTTTTTGCAGCTACAACTAAAAAATTGTTTGATGAATAATGGACCTTGTTGTAAAGTATTAAATATTAACATTTCTAAATTTAGATGATTCAAATATGTTTCCTCTGTACGCATTAAACTTGCACTATGAAGGAGTTCTCTGTATGCATTAAGCTTGTACTCTGAAGGAGCAGGCAATAAGACAAACTTCAAGGGCAGTATTTTAGATAATTATAAGCAGAATAAGGTAGAGAGGTCATGCTGAAAATCAGGGAATAAGGGGAGGGTGATGTTTTATATAATACAGCAGGAAAATAAGACAACTGAGTCAAGGCTGCAGGAAATTGAAGGGATTCTCCATGTTACAACCTGGGGAAAGCTTTAACAGGAAAAACAGCATATAGTTGATATCACTGAGGAATAACAAAAGGGAATTGTGAATGGATGGGGAGAGTCATTCAGAGAGGAGATGGGCCCCAGAATATAGAAAGTTTTGTGGATCTCTGTGGAGGAGTTGGTTTCTACTGTGAGTAGATTTGAAGCAGGTGAGATAGAGTCTACAGTTTTCTACAATAAATCTGACTGTTGTGTTGAGAACAGAATACAGGACAAACAAGGCAGAAATGAGGAAACCACACAGTGCACTATTGAACCACATGATTGGAGAATTTATGGTAGCTTGAATCAAGGAAGTGACACAAGAAGGGATGAGAAATGACTTTACATGATGTCCCAACAGTCTGAGTGTGGCTAAGTCTAGGGGGAAAAATCAGTGGGTGAAGTGAAGGATTTTAGCTCATTTTCCTAGAAAAATTGAACTGACTGTTTCTGAGGGGAGGAAATGAAAAGAATATGTAATATTTGAACAAAATAGAAGCCAAATTTAGATACATTTAGTTTAGGATGTTATTAAGAAATACAATAATGTAAAGGGGGCCAACTGCCTTTTTAAATATGATTTTTAGGTATAGAGTTGTGTAGTTTTATTTAGAAAACAATATTTTAAAGCATATATATGCTAATATAAATAAGTTAATGGTATGTATATTGTAGGGAAGATGGATAAGTCAAATAATGTTCTTGAGGAGAGCAATGGGATAGGAGCAAAGATGTACTTTTATTTTACTGAAGAAAGTTTCTTCCTCTTTTAATAAAATAAATGAGATGTGGCCCAGAATAGATGGGTGTAGTGGCACAGGTATTCTCTGATTAAAATATTGAAGGTTAGTATTCTGGAAAAAAAATCTAACGCACACACACACACACACACACACACACACACACACATGCACACACGCTTCTTAGGTTCTTAGGTATAGTTCAATGGACAATAATTGTATGAAAATCCAGATTTGTTAATGGATCCTGGGAAGTAGAGGATGGAGGGTTATGCTACCTGAAACAATGGTGTTAAAATCCTAGAGAAACCATTTAATCCCTGTGTAGTCTGAAGAGATCAAAGGAGTATCAGAAAGATCCTTGAAGCTCGTGAGAGATCCAGTGGTTGAACAGGAAGTCCAAGAGCCAAGCTCAAAATGATATGAGCAAGTACAACTGAAGTTCAGCTTCAGTAAATACTAATGAAGAAGAAAACATGGATGTATTAGTTAAAATTTTGTTGCTATAACAAAATACCTAAGGCTGGATATTATATAGAAAAAAGAGGATCACAGTTCTGGAGGCTGAAAGTGTAATGCCCACAGGCTGATTTATGTTGATTGTCTACTTGACTGGATCAAGGAACTCCTAAAAAGATGATTAGATTGTGAGAGCATTGACATCAGCAATGTTCAGTTTATAGCTGAGTGGGCTCTTAGGGGGTGAGGCTTAGTTGGCAGAAGTAGATTATGGTGTGACTTTGGGGAGTGAATCTGGTATCTGGCCTCTTACCCTCAGGCACTTATTTTGCTCTCTTTTCCCCAGGTATCATGAGTTGAGTGAATTTTTTTCCCGCCACACCTTCTCCACTATGCCTCTGACTTGGAACCAGCTGACCATGGACTGAACTGTCTGAAACCCTGAGTCAAATGAAACCTCTTTTCTTTTAAATTGGAGGTATCAGATATTTTGTTCAAGAAACAGGAAAAGTAATCTGTACAGTCAGGCTGTCTCATTTATTCAGTCTCTGGCTAGAACCTGATGGAAACATGGAAGAGGTCACATGGAAAGAAAAAAAGCTCAGATAATTCAGCAACCAGTCTTACTCTTTCTGTAATGTATTACTTTCACGGGAAATAATTGGAGTCCTGCCTCAATAGCTCCTAAGGGTGGGCCATAAGTAACCTATTTCCTTGCTTTGGGCTCTAATTAGTCTACCACCGCTTCACCATTACAACAGGGAACAAAATTCCAGCATATGAACTCCAAAATGAACATATTTCTTTTAAAAATTTGGAATTAAATTTATTTATTTTGTTTTATTAATTTATATGTGTTGTACATAATGTTTGCATTTCTCATGTGGAGTTAGTGCACATACATAGCACATTACAATTCCTTTTATCCCTCTTTTCCTCTCTCCTATCTCCATCTCTTGATTTCCTTCCCCTTTGAGAATTATCTATATGGTTACTATAATATCTCATTTTCTTTAAAACAGCTATCCATACTGTCTACACACAATTCACAAGTAGAACACAATAGAATAGAACCAATCAAAACAAAGAATAACAGCATTATCGGACTTCAAAACAAGATCTTAGGAAATCATCAATGGCTACCATAATGTTTCATTTTCTTCAAAACAGGTATTAATACCATTGCACATAATAAAATCATACAAAATAGAATAAAACTAATTAAACAAACAAATGAAAACATTATAAGACTTCAAGACAAAATAAAACAAAACCAACCATGATTACCATAATACAGCCCATTATGTTCAAAATAGCTGCCCATGCCATGGGACAAAGTAAGATCTAACAAAGCAAGACAGAACAGAACCAAACTTAACAAAACCGTGAAAACATTACAAGAATTCAAGACAAGACAATAAGAAGTTAACAGTACCACCTTAACCTCCCAGGTGTTTCTTCCCCTATCATTTTTACAGTGTCTGTTGTCCTTTTTGGATCCCATTAACTCCTGTTTTATATGATAGGGTTCACTAATATGAGTTCAAACTGTTTTGCCAATGAACATGACCTCCAGTTGCATCCATTTACCTACAAGAGCCTCAAGATTTTTCTACTTTATAGCTGGGTTGCTTTCCATTGTATGAAAATACTATATCTTTTTTAATTCATTCTGTGGTTGATAGGTAAGTTACCCTTGCTTTTTTTCTGGTCTCCTGTCACATGGAACAATCGTTTTCTCTCCTTTGATTTTCTTTTTGTCTTGTTCTTTTTTTTCCGGTACCAGGGATCTAACTCATGACCTTGTGCTTGCCAGGCAGGTGCTTATGCCACTGAGCTAAATCTCCAGCCATCTCCTTTGAGATTTCAGTCTCTGAATTTCCTTTCAAGTTAGATGTGTTTCTTGTATGCAGTATATTATGGATCTTGCTTCTTGGTCCACTCTCCCTGTGTTTCATTTTATTGCTGACCTGAGGCCACCTCCACTTTCCTCCTTCATTCAACTGCCTGTCTTGTTTGGCAACGCTCTTTTGCTGCTGTTCCTGGAACCATGGTCATCTTCATCTCTCTCTAGAATATCCTTTAGCACTCTGTAGGAGATTGGTTTGGTGGTCATGAATTCCTTCAATTGTTCTTTATCATGAAAGTACCTTATTTTTCCATTAACTTTGAATGATAGTTTTGCAGGGTGTATCAATCTGGGTTGGAAGTTGTTTTCTTTCAGGATTTGAAACACTTTTCTCCAAACTCTTCTTGAGGTTTGTGTTGATAAGTCTGCCTGATTCTGAATAGTTTTCCTTTGGAGAATTTCCATGCTGATTTCCACAGAGGTTGTACTAGTCTACACTCCTATCAACAGTAGTGTTCCTTTTTCTTCCATAGCCCTTTCAGCATTTATTTTTGATTGGTTTCTTGATGATAGTCATTCTTTTCTCTAACAGCTTTTAATATATTTTGTTATTGTGCTGAATTTCTTGGATCTTGATTATGTCTGGGTGTAGATTTGCTTTGGTTATGCTAGTTGGAGTCCTATATGCCTCACTTATCTGAATGTCAGATCCTTCCCCCATGTTTGGGAAGTTTTTTGCTATTCTGTAAATAGCCTATTAATTTCATTTGTGTTGACCCCTGCTTCTTCACTGATACTTACCACTCTTAAATTATGCTTCCTTGCATTGTCTTGCAGCCATTGAATTGTTATTTCCTGATTCCTTGTTATTTTTAAGAGATCTTTCCTTTCGTGATTGCTAGCTGAAATCCTGTCTTCAGGGTTTGAAGGCCTATCTTTAGTCTCAAGTGTTTTTGTCAGCTTTCAATTGACAATTTCCTGGATATCTCTTTAAATCTGTTTCATGTATTGTAATTCCTTTATATATTGTTCAAGATTTCATCATTTTCCTGTGCTCCTCTTTTTTTTTTTCTATGTCTTCTTTAGACCTGCTGAACAATTCTTTAAATATGTTTGTGATTTTTTCTTTTACTTGAGACATTATTTATGATCTGGTTGCTTTTAAAATCTCATAAAGTTGTTTCCTTACTTCAGTTGCTATCCTTTAGGAGATTTCAGGTGTGTGACTTCTATTTTCTTCCGTGACTGTATCTCCAGATTTGTTATGTGTGGGCTTGTTGTGTGTGGGCTGCATTTTGTTTCTTCTTCTTGCTATTCTCCTGGGCTCCTCCCAACAAACTGGTTGTGGGTCCTCAGGCACTTTCCACTTTGAGAGCCCCTCAGTGGTATAGGGGAATGGGACAGGCCCTGGGTTCCTCTGACCTCAGAATTATAGGGAGTAGCAGGGCATAGGGTGGGCTTCTCCACACCTGTGCAGCTACACGAGGGCTTCTCCAATCATCAAGGGTGCATGGAGGTGGGGATGCTTCTCTCAGCCTGTGTTTACACCAATACTCCCAGAATGGTGGCAGGCACACAGGAATTGTGTTTGTCTGATTCTCCTGGTGGGCGATTGCTGCCTGAAGGAGCCAAGAGCCCCTATTGCTGTTCTAGAGGTTCACAGGGCTTACCTGGCTGTGTGCTCCTTCTGCTGCTCCTGCTCCTGCTGGCTGCCCACAAGAAGCAGCCTCCTGATGGTGGGGCCAGAAGATGGAGCAGCTGGCTCTCTGCCTGTGCTGGCTGCCCTAGATTTTTGAGGGAATTTCCATGATGATTTCCACAGTGGTTGTCTATACTCCCACCAATAGTAGAGAAGGGTTCCTTTTTCTTCAAAAACTCTTTCATATTTGTTATTAGTTGCTTTCTTGATGATAGCCATTCTTTCTGGAGTGAGACCCAATTGGTGTTGTTTTAATTTGCATTTTTCAAATGACTAGTGATGTTAAACAGTTTTTCTTTCATTTATTTGCCATTTGTATTTCTTCATCTGAGAAGTGTGTGCTCATCTCAGATGCCCATTTTTGCTTTGGGTCTTGAATTTGGAAATCCACTTTTTTCCCAGTTCTTTGCATGTTCTAGATAAGAGTCCTTTGCCTGAGGGACAGTTGGCTAAACTTTTCCCCATTCTCTGGCTTGTCTTTTGACTCGATTTCTGATTTCCTTTGCTGTGCAAAAACTTTTTAATAAGATAAGATCCCAGATGTTGACTCTTTGAGTATTTCCCACGCAGTCTTTGTTTTATTCCTGAACTTTCTACTTACACATATGTCTTGTTTTCTATCTACTTTGTTTTCCAGTAAATTTAGGTTTCTGTTTTAACAGTTAGATCTTTGATTCACTTGGTCTTTAGTTTAGTTCATGATGATAGGCATGGGTCTAGTTTAAATCTTCATCATGTGGAAAACATCACTTATTAAAGAGGCTATCTTTCTTCCAGCAAACATGTTTGAACATTTTGTCAAAGATAAGGTGGCTGAGTGTCTTTGTAGTTGTGTCTGCATCTTGTAATATATTCCACTGATCCTCAGATTTTTTTTTCCCAACACCATGCCGGTTTTCTCACCATAGCTTTGTAGTATGATTTCAAGTTAGTGATTATGAGGCCTCTGGCCTTGCCCTCTCTCTCTGTCTCTCTGTCTCTCTCTGTTTCTATTTAAAAAAAATAGAAAAAACAAACAAAAAACATATAGCAACAACAATAAAACCCCCAAACAGTGGCAAAATAGAATTTTAGGACACAATAATAATAATTTAACAATGTTATTATATTGTATATTGTTATCAAAAGAGTTGCTCGGATTACCAGACAGGCATGTAAAATTGATCAAGCAATATGATCACTAAGTGTTCCTTTCTTTGAACTAGATTACTAATTGTGCTGTTATAAAGATGGTGTATGTATATTGCTATGCTATGATGTTTTTAATTCTTCTTGGAAAATACACAGGGAAAAACTAGACATTGGGAACTTCAAATGTAGGTTTTTTTTTTTTTTTCTTTTTTTTTAAACCAGGGCTCAAACTCAGGACCTTGGGTTGGCCAAGCAGGCACTTGTGCCATTGAGCTAAACCCTTAGTTCTTCAAATCTAGTTTTTTAAAGGGATCTCCATACTGTTTTCCGCAATGGTTGTAGCACTCTACATTTTCACCAATATTGGAGAAGGGTTTCTTTCTCCCCATAGTCCTCCCAGTAGTTGTTATTGGTAGATTTCTTGATGATAACCATTCTGTCTGGGGTGAGATAGAATCTCAGCATTATTTTAATTTACATTTCTCAGATGACTAGTGATGTTGAACATTTTTGCCATATGTTTATTTTCCACTTGTATTTCTTTATGTGAGAATGGTGTATTCATCTCAGATGCCTATTTTTTGATTGGAGTCTTTGAATTTGGAGGCCCTGATTTTTTCAATTCTTTATATTTTCTAGATAGAAGTCATTATTCTGAGGGACAGTGACTAAATTTTTTTCTCATTCTGTGGGTTGTCTTTTCATCATGTTAGTAATTTCTTCTAATGTGAAAAAACTTTTTAATAAGATGAGTTCCCAGTTGTTGATTCTTAAAAGTACTTCTCATGCAGTTTGGGTTTTATTCATGAATTTCTTTTTGAGTTAAATGTGCTTCTTGTATAACTTTGGGTCTTGTTTCTTGACCTATTCTTTCAGTTTCTTTCTTTTGATTGATGAGTTGAAGCCATTTGCCTTGATGGTTATAACTGATATGTATTAGCTTATCTTTGTCATGTTATCTTCTTGCTGTTGGTTCCTTGCTTTTATCCTCTATTTTTTTCTCAAATCTATTTTATTGAAACATAAAAAGAAAAAAAAAAGAAGAAGAAGCAGCAGAAAAAAACTGTAACAAAATTTCAAAACACATTGATCAGGGTGCAACAATGGTACCTACACTGCTCATTGTCATTTCCAAATTCCCCCCTGTTTAATTGCTGCCCTGCTTAGTGGTTTCTTTGTTTTTGTTCTTGGAATTGTGGTCATTTTATCTGTCTAGAATACCTTTCAGTAGCCTTTGTAATGTTAATTTGATAGTCATGAATTTCTTCTGATGTTCTTTGTCATAAAAGTACTTTATTTCTCCTTCATTTTGAAAGATAGTTTTTCAGGGTACATCAATCTGGGTTGGAAGTTGTTCTCTTTCAGGACCTGAAATACTTCTCTTCTTGACTTAATGGTTAGAGTTAAGAAGTCAGCTATGATTCTGCTTAACCTTCTTTTATTGTTTATCTGTTTCTTCTAGCAGTTTTTAATATTCTGTTCTTGTACTGAATTTCTGTATCTTGATTATTGTATGTCTGGGGATAGATTTATGTTGATTATGGCTAATTGGATTACTATGTGCCTCACTTATCTGTATGTTGGATTCTTTTCCCATGCTTAGGAAATTTTCTGCTCTTATTTCTATAAATAGCTTTTTTAGGTCATTTGTGTTGACTCCTATTTTTTCATTGACACTAATCAATCTTATATTACTTCTCTTTGCATTGTCTGCAGTTGTTGAATTGTTATTTCCTGGTCCTTTGTTATTTTAAAGAGATCATTCAGGGATCTTCAGGTATGTCTTCCATGTGTAGGAGGTTCTTGGTTTGTGTCTCTCCCAGGATTCTTCCTTTTTAATTTGTTAAGAGTGAGATATTGGTATCTGTTTGGTTCAGTCCCCAGTCCTTTGAGGCATGATGTTGTTATCATTCTAACACTTCCCAGTATTATTACAGAAGTGAGAACAACTGATTAAAACAGATATGGCATCCAGTTAAAGTAATATAATTAGCAATAGCATCAAGCACCATTTAGAAACTGACAAACTATAGTAACTATTAATTTTGTACCTTTAACCATAGGAGTAAAATCTATAGTAATATAACGGGACTGATTATAAATTGGGAACACAAAATTCAAAGTGTTTCCTCTTAGTAGAATTGTTGTACCTTGTGGTAAAGAGATTTAAGAAGGGTAATATGCAACAGCAGGAGCACAGGAGCAGGCCATATACAGAATCCCACCCTGCAACAAATGGCCTGAGAGGCCAGAACCTTACCAGTGGGAGAGGAGCACAGAAGGCTGAGCAAGGATCAGTAGGACAAAGATAACTAAAAAGAAATAAAGTAGAAGTCAGGATGAAGTAGAAGTCAGGATGAAGGATAAAGAATGATCAAGAAAGCTTTGAGAAACTAAAGCAGAGGCAGCAAGGAGAGAATGAAGAAGCAAGCAAGTGATTATTGAAGTTGACCAGAAAAATTAGAAATTCTATTCACTCATATGAAAATATAATTAAGTCTAGAGAGGTAAATTGAGGAAAAGGAGAAAGAAGATGAATAGGTTAGGATAAAATATAGGTAAAAGACAAAAGTAAAAGAAAGAAAAACAAGCAAAAAAAAAAGAAGAAAAATAAAAATTAAGATAATTCCTCTGGTGTTCACTGAGAATCCAAAACTACCAAATAACACTGCCAAATCTGCAACAGAATTTGTGCTGGATTTGAAACGATATTGGGCTCCAGAGGTGGGACCTACAGCCAGTCTTCAGCCAGTACTTTCTGTATGTCCCTTAGGGGCCTCCCACTCTTTACTCTGTTTCTCATGGTGTCTCTCTCACAGTTGCTGTGCTGTTTTTGGAAAGACACCAGTCTGTTCCCAGTCCGTTGGTCCTCCTGTTCCTTGCTCGCCTTCTGTGTTCCTCTTCCACTGGTAAGTTTCTGGCCTCTCAGGTCATTTGCTGCAGGATGGGGTGGGATGCTATAATGTGGCCTGTGCCTGTGCTCCTGCTGTTGCAGTCCAACTCTGCTCAGTCCAAATTATTACTCCTCTCACAAGGTAGGGTGCTCACTTTCCATGTGTGGCTTTACAAGTTTTGCTGCCATCATCACCCACCTTTGCTTCAGTCTGTAACTTCCTCAGGTGAGGGGGGCGTGCTGTGGGATGACTTTCTGCTCCCACCCCTGGCAGCATGGGGACAATCTGGTGCCGCACAGACCTGAGGTGCAAGGCTATTTAATTCCTTATGCATGTCACAGTTGAGGGTTAGCTGTTCCATTTAGTATGCACCCTTGTAATCTTTAATCGTCTTCCTGGTGGTTCTGGTTAGCACTCTGGTACAGAGAAGAATGGTACAGAGAGAAGGTAACAGAAGAAAGAAAAAAGTAAAGAAAAAGAAGGAAAGAAAAAAATGAAAAAATGAAAACTGATGATCATCAGAGATGGAGAAGTTCATGTCAGCAGAATTTACTGCTGGACTGTAACATCTCTCATTTGGAGGAAGGCAGAAGAGGCAGGGAACCTTATACCCCAAGTCTATCATGTATGGCTTGATTTAGCAACATTATTTTAGTATAGCCTTCTCCCTTCTTTTAAGAATCCAAGTATGGAAAGCAGTCATCCTGATCTGCTGACCCATCAGCAGCTAGATGAATTGACTGGCCTTTTTTAAAATTGTTAAATCCTTTATGATTTTCTTGATCTTTTAGTCTCTTGTGTCAGTTAGATTGACTTTAATTTCAGGGTGTATGTCCCTCCTCTTTCTTCTAATTAGTTGTGTTTTAGTTGAATTTCTCTGAATAGCCCTGAAGGAAGTTCCTCCTCTGTTCAGCCCTGTTGTTTGTCCTTGTTTTCTGTCTCATAAGGTTATGCAAATTTGTGAACATCATCTATGGGATACATAAAACAAAAGAGAGGTAGTCTGAAGGAAAGAGAAGGAGAGAGAGGAAGAAGAAGAAAAAAGTGTGGCAGGATGAGGAAGAAGAAAAGGAGGAGGAGAATGAGGAAGTAGAAGGAAGGACAGAGAGAGAGAGAGAGAGAGAGACAGAGAGACAGAGAGACAGAGACAGAGAGACAGAGAGACAGAGAGACAAAGAGACAGACAGGAAGGCAAGGAAGAAGAGCAGGAAGAAAAAAGAGAAGGGAGGTATTTTTTTCTCCCATCCAGTAAAGAAAAAAATGTTTGTTTTTTTTTCAAGTTTTAGGATGAAAACTTTGTTGTTTACTCCCTTTCTATCTTAATATTCACTGCTTCGAGTTACATTAAAAAATGGAGTGAAATTGTTAACGAAGTTCTTTGCATTCTTTTTTTTTTTCAATCCTTGAATCTTTCCCACTGAACTATGTTCTTGGTCTTTTTAAAAATTGGTTTTATTTCGAATCAGTCTTTCTAAGCCTCTAAGTCAAACCTGTGATTTCCTCTTCTCAGCCTCTCAGAATGCTGGAATTACATGAGGGCACCACAAACTCGGACTTATCTGAATTTTTGAACCAGGGCCAATTTTACTTATACCTGCCTAATTCTTCACAATCTGAAGAGTTCAGTTTTGTAGTCCAGTGCTCTAGACTGAAAATTGTGGGTAAAAATCTTTGGTAGATATACTTATATAAATGGGAAGAGGACCCAGAGATGGAGCCACAGGGATAGAAGGATGAAGAGGACATAAAAAATATTAGGATGTGTTATGTACATGTACCCACCCCCCATGATGAATGCAATCACTGTGAACTGCAAACACGTGCAAAAAATTAAAAAACAATATTATAATGCTATATTTTTGGTTTATTTTATGCTTACATATTACTTTAAAATGATGACTTGAAAACTGTAAGAAACATGCATGGTAATGAAAGCTATGATGTTTATAGATGACATAGCCATGCCACAGTGAGAAGGCCAGATTAAAAGATGATGCCAGGAAATTGGCCACTTTCTGCTTTCTCTTCATAACTTTTCTGCTAAATAAATAACACCCCTTCAACTGACATATGGCTTCCTTCTTGAATTTTTCTCTAAAAATGAATTTTCTTATATAGTTGAGACATATGGATTTTATAAAAGTAGATAGTAAAAGGTCATGTGTGAGATAAAAGAAAAATCAAATAGAGTTGCTCTCAGTAAGCATGAAAACTAACTATAGTTTTTGACCCTTTTAATGAATGCAAAGGCAGCACTTTTAGTTATATAAAAATTTGTAATCATGTTATAAATGTTCAAATTTTTTCCAGGGACTAGGATGCTGCTAGTGGTTCTTATCAGTCCACTGCCTTTTCACTAATCATTTTACTTTTAAAAAGAAACATTTTTTCTTTATATATGAAGTTTATAAGTTGTATAGAAAAGCAACACAAATCAGAAGATGTAATTACACTTTTTGTGGTTAATTTTACCTTACATATCCACTGTACTTTAATACTCAGAGTCTCTAGTTGGAAACTAAAACTTCACTTTCATTCACCAGATAAGTAAAGGAGGATTAATATATTTTTAAAATTAAAACACTATCTCCAGAACATTCTATTTTGACGTGATATGCTTTTAAATAACACAAATGAAGAGAAGATAAACAGGTACTGAGAAAGGAGTATTATAATTCATATGAATATTTCTAAGCAGTTCTACACACAATTAGAGATTGCTGAGGCGATGGTTATTAAAACACAAAGGTACTTGATTGTGGCACAGTTTCCCAGTGAATGAAGGAAAATTAATTTATCAGCATAACATTTAGCAATAACTATTTAGTAAGATATTCTTTTCAAATGCATGTAATCCACATACTTTTTCAAGTTTTTTCTTGTCACTTGCCAACATTAACATTTCATGTATCACCCTTTGGGTATCCTTTTTCCTTGCTAAGGTCGGCCTGAATAAAGATACTTCCTGCTGATAACAACTCATTTTTCATTTAAATTTTAAGTGTATATCACTTTACTATTTTTTATTTTGAGCTGACACAATTGAAATAACAGGGGAGAAAATTATATATCTATTTTAAAACACAATTTTTTTTACATTGTCTTGACAAATATTTTTATTTTATTTTTTAAATTTTATTTTAAAGAGAATAAAACAAAACAAAACAGAACAAAGCTGAACAGAACCAAACAATGTAAGCAACACAGGACTTCAAAACAAGATAACAAGAAATCAACAGTGGCTACTGAAAGGTTCTTGCTCTAGTATTAAATTACTGTACAATTATGGCGGTGTTCTAGCATAGTGAAGGCCAAAGTGGGAATGCTACCACTTCCTGCTTCTTCTTCAGCCCTACTTGCAACTCCCCTTCCTGTTTGCATGCATAGACAATTCCAATTAGCTCCAGTCGTCATCAATTTATCTGCCCGGTGTCACTTCTGATCAGAGGTCATATAGCCCTCTGCCTTTCTGTATCTGGTTGAAGGAGACAGCCCAACCACCATGGGTTTGTGCTCCTTTCCATGTCCTCAAGTCAACAAACCTGTTCATTTTGTACTTTTTGCCTCTCTATTGTACCAGAATACTCTAACAGCTACCATAATGTCTTTTGTTTTCTTTGAAATAGCTGCTCTTCATAACACAATGAATTCAAACAAAACATAATAGTATAAAACCAATCAAAAGAATGAAAGCATTATGGGCTTCAAAACCAGACAATAGGAAATCAACAATAGCTATCATAATGTCTGTTGTTTTCTTCAAAATAGTGCCAATACCTATTGGGGACCTGGCCAAGATCCACAATCTCCCAAATGAGTGAACAGCAAAAGCTAAAATCAATGAGACAAATAGAATGATTTTAGGGCTCCAAGAGAATCAAAACCCTCTAACAGAGTTTGAGATGCTGGGGTTGAGACAAGGAATGCCTCTGGGCAGCCTGTATTCATTTAGTTTTTCAAACAAGGAAGGGGTTAGAGACTCTAAAGAGACCAAAGGAGGGGAAAGTTACCATTCTGGCAATTTGTCCGTGGGGAAGATTCATGCCTAGGATTAAGTACTGCTGCGTACTGTTATTTCTGAAGGCCAGGGTGATAGAGAAGTGAAGAAGAGTGACTGCAAGTATGGTACAACATCCAAATCCTAGCCATTCAGGTGCAAAAAGACAAGTAAAACTGAGAATCTTCCCAGGCTGAATCTATAATCCTTAGCAAACAGAAGTTATGATTGATTGTCAAACAGAAAATCAAATCAATAATCAAAGAATCTGAATGGCTGCTTTTAACTCTGTGAAAGAGAGTGAAAGAAAATGAAAGAGTTCCAATTCCATCCTTTAGGGCGTAATTTCTCATAAAGTGACTGCACCAAAAGTTCCAATATACTAGCCTGAAAAGAGATCTATCACCTCTGGGGACATATTGAGGCAGGTAATAGTCCAGAAGAATTAGCTGTGGGAAAGAGTATAATCTGAGCAATTAGATCACCAGGTTCAGTCACCCAAATGTTGGTGAAAGACATCACAACTAATATTTCTTGATGAAAATCACTATTTATTCTAACAGGAATCCAAGTTGAGAATGTCTTAGGGGAAATAATTTTTCTTGTGCTATGTGTCTTTCTAACATTCTTTCCAACTCTTTCTCGATTATCAATATCTATAGTGCTTGTCTGAGGAAACCATGTATTATATTTGGTTACATTTTGCACCATTTTTACTAGGTCTTTCTTTGGCACACAAGCCCCTGAACATTTGACTAGGCTTAGCATCAGCCATATGGACCTTTGCTCCTCAGGTGAAAACATTTACCTCAATTTACCCCAGATAAAATGGCTTGTTCACAAAGGGAAGACTCACCTTTGTTCTTCCCTCTTTTCTACAGACATCCCAGCAAAGTTCTCATCCTGTGAAGGCCTTCTCCATTTCCTCACTTTCCAGGTTACATAGACTTACTAGTTCAGGCTAAAGTTCCTAGTGCTAGGATTTCAGGTCCCTGTTCTAGGCACCCATTTTATCAGGGACCTGGCCAAGATTTCCTCCCTAATGAGTGTATGACTAAGGCTTAAATAAATGAGATAAGTGGTATGATTTTAGGGCTCCAGGAGAATCAAAACCCTGTAACACAGTTTGAGACTCTGGGGCTTGAGACAAAGGATGTTTCCGGGCAGCCCATATTTATTTAGTTTTTCAATCAAAGAAGGAGTTAGGGTGAAAAATGCAGGAAACTGAGCAGGCTCTTGGGAGTGGTTCAAGGACTTTTCCAAGTAACCAATTATGTTAATTTAGAAGAACTATCTTATGTTTATTTAGGAGAAGTATCTTAGGAGGAAGTGTCCAGGTTGACTTTCACTACAGGAGTGAAATGCCTGCAGCTGAAATCTCTATCTTATTAATTGGGGTTGGAGCCAGGTGTCTTCAGCCATGGCCTTATCATGCCTTTTAAAGCCTCTCTTTGTTCTAGGTTGACCATGCCCAGCCATGCTGCAGTCTTTTGTGTGTATTAAATTTCTAGCTATAATGGCTCCCCATGCATACCTTAATACCTACTGAAATCAAATAAAAGAAAACAGACTAAAACCAATCAAAACAAAGAAAAAAGCATTATTGGACTTCAAAACAAGATGATAAGAAATCAGCAATGGCTATGATAGTGTCTCATTTTCTTCACAGTAGCTGTTCATACCACCACACACAATAGTCAATTCTTATAAACACTTTAGGAGGAGCTCTAGGTCAATCCTTTCTGTTTTAGAGGCAAAAACAAAACAAAACAAAATACAAAAGAGACAAATAACAATAACAAAAAGCCCAAAACAATAACAATATAAGCTTTCAAAACAAGGTGGTAGGAATATAGCAAAGGTTGGTATTCTGCATAGTTATCTTCAAAAGAGTTACTCAGATTACCATATGTAGACCTGCAAAATTGATCTAATCCTGTGAATTGATCTAATCCTGTTTTGTTCCAAGAACTAATAGAATTAGTAGTACAATCATCTTAACTGAAAGGGTTTTGGCCCAGGCCTGACACTGTAGCCCGTTAAAGCCAAGGAGCTCCTATCTCCCCCATCCCTAGGAATCTACCTCTGGTGCCAAACTAAGACTAATGGTAATGCCCCCTTAGGTTCCACCCCAAGCCGAGGCTACTTATATGCCTCACTCCACGTGTTCCACGGAGAGATCACCAACCCCGGGGTGCAGATGCCACGCCCCAGGGGATCGGGGGTGTCTCTCCCTGCATTCCCAAAATAAAGGTCATTTATATTTCATATTTCTTATCTTTTCAGCAGCCGCCGCCGGTCTCCCACAGTTCTATCATTAACTATCTTAAGTGTATATATACAAATTTATAACTTTTTTCTTTTCCCTTCCTTCTTTTTCCTTTTTCCTATCCCAGTTGTTTTTTTACCTTTGAGCAATTTCTTACTCTTTCACAATGTTTATTGAATATTATGTATCTTATTTACTCTTTCAGTTTCTTATACTAGGGAGTCAGTACAGTATTTCTACATGTGATTTGATTGATTTCACTTATGTGTATGATCTCAAATAGCAATGTGCATTGCTATAATAGTCTTAATGTGATCCTTCTTTATATCTGAGTAGTATCCCATTGTACAAAAATACCACATATTTTTAATCCATTCATCAACTGATGGGCATTTAAGTTGTTCCTAAGATTTGGTTATTATAATCTGTGCTGCTATAAACATGGGTACACACTGTGAAATGATGTTTTCAGTTCTTCTGAAATAGCTGGGTGGGGACAATTTATTTTCTTTATATGAAAGAAACCTATGGCATTGGGATTTGAACCATTTTCTTATATGCAAAAAGCATATTAATAACAATTGAGATAGGATTCTAATTTATATTCTTTGCATATGCTATAATACTGGTAATGCTTCTAGAAAATGTTAATTGGCTAATAGCTTTCAATATCTGTATTTTACTGACTCTAATAATAAAATGCTCATCATTTATATCATAACTAATTAAATGATCACCTAGAATTTTAAATTACCAGAAAAAACTTGTAGCTATATATTTTGAAAAATAATTTTATATATTTCTCTTTTTGTACACAAAATAGCATAAGTGAAATAAATTGTGATTTTATATTACATTCTGATTTTGCTGAGTGCATATTTCATTAACCTGTTAAATCTATGCATATCTTAGTCAATCTCTCATCACTAAAATACAATACCCAACATTCATAATTTAAAGAAAGAAAGGTTTATTTTTCCTCATGGTATATATATATATATATATATATATATATATATATATTTTTTTTTTTTTTTTTTTTTTAATACTGGGAATTGAACTCATGACCTTGTGCTTGACAGGCAGGCACTTATGTCACTGAGCTAATCCCCAGTCCCTTCCTCATGGCTTATAGAGGTCTCATACCAGAGTTGGCTGACTCCAATGTAGGGCAGTATGGAGGGGAAAGGGCATGCATAGCAGAAGAGGGTTGCTCATGGCATGAGAAATAGGAAGAAGAGAGGGAGATAGAAACAGGGATGGAGAGAGAGAGAGAGAGAGAGAGAGAGAGAGAGAGAGAGAGAGAGAGAGCACGCTCAAAGCAGGAGCAAGGAGCTGGACTGACCCTTCCATGCCACACTCCCAGTGAGGCACCTCCTCTGACCAGGTTCCACCTCCCATCACATTTAGCTGTACACATCAGCTGACTAATTCACTTAGGTGGAGGGCAGCATTATCCAATCACCTCCCAAAAGCTCCATTGTTAGTACAGGTGGCTTTAGAGGTACCTTGAGATTTAAACAACAGGTCATTAAAGGTCATTTATATTTCATACTTCTTATCTTTTCAGCAGCCGCTGCCGGTCTCCCATAGTTCTATCATTAACTATCTTAAGTGTATATATACAAATTTATAATTTTTCTAAAATGGCACTAATGTTTTCCTTTGCACTATTAGCAGCACTGATGATGGATCATTCATCTTTGTGCTCAATTATTTTCTCAGAATTTTCATGCAATGCACATTGGATGGCTTGAGGCACATGTGCAGAAAACAATAACCATCTCCATAGGATAGTGATGCTTCAGTTGGTGAGTGGGTCCAAGCTTGAACTTTCCACTATTTGAACAGCAGAGTTCAAAAAAATTTGCTTGATAGTTAACCCAAAATCTGATTTGAAAAAACGTTTACTGGCCAAAAATGAGCATGTGTCACATCTTGCTGTGGACACAAAGAGGTGATGTTAAGCACCACTCATTCCCAGACTGAGTTTTAGTAAGAAAGGGTGGAAATAAGACCAAGAGAAAAGACCTAGAAAAATATTCTGCCAGCAGTCATTGTGAAAAGAGATCCTCTTCCAAAAATAATAAATTCTCTTTCTTCTTCAATTTATTTCTAGTATGCCATAAAGTCTCCTAATCAAGATAAAGTCCCTGTAAAAAATGTAAAAAAAAATTTAAATTTACTATATTGTTTTTTGATATTTAATAAAATCTACTGCATTTATTGTTTAGATGTTTTGTGAGGTATTTCCACAACCGAGGGGTGTTGTGTGTTAAAAATTCTGGAAAAATGAATATATAAGTGTAGTTTTTGGGCCTCAGGACCAATTGTTTGCCTATCCATTATTTTTTAATGGGAAAAATATGTTCAGTTTTTGAACTTTTTGTAATTTGAACACAAATTTGAAGTGAACTGAGTTTGATACCTGAGTTTTCACTGTAATTGTGAGCTGTGTGTCCTTAAATCTGATGTAAGGCCATATGAATTTTTTTGTTGTTTGTTTATTTTTTTGAGACAGGGTTTTGCTATGTAATTCAGATTGGCTTTGAACTCATTGTGTAACCCAGGCTGGCCTCAAAGTCATGATCCTCTTGCCTCAGTCTTCTGAGTGCTGGGATTATAGGTGTGTGCTAACCGTTCCTGGCTCCAATTTTCTCAATGTTATACCTCCATGAGGTGCCAATCCATGTAAAAGAAAGGAAGGAAGAAGTGAAGGAAAAAGATCAAGAGAAAAGACCTAGAAAATGTTCTGCCAGCAGTCACTGTGGAAAGAGATCCTCTTCCACAAATAACAAATTTTCCTTCTCCTTCAAGTTATTTCCAGCATCTAGTATGCCATAAAGCTTCCTAATCAAGGTAAATTCCCTGTAAAAATTTAATTGATATTGCTACTTTTGAGGTAAGTGATTAGGACCAAGGGCAAATTAGAATATTCACTGGGCAAAACGTGCTAGAAGTCATAAAAAGTCTTCTTTTTTGACACACACAAAATATGGGATTCAAATGAGCCCAAGTTTACATCTTTTTGGGTTCTGCTTAAAAAGGACAATGAGAAAACTCTAGAACTATTCCTTCATTTGAGTCTAGTGCTATTCAGGAGATTAATCTGAGGGCACTACTCCTAATCCTTCCTATACATCTGGGCAGGACCAGTCAAAATTCACTCTTCTAGATACTTCATTTATATCTGGTGTGAGGCCAAATGAGGCTTTTGACAGGCATTGTTCCAATGCCATATTTATATAAGGATGGGGACAATCTAGGTACTTTGGATTGGGGCCCTGTTGTCTCTATCCTTAGGGCCACTGTAAGCCTTCTTCACGCACCTGTTACTTTTCTGTGGGGTGTACCATTTTCATTTCCAAAAAGTCTGTGCTTTTGCTGTGTTTTCCATGTATCTTGCCCAAATTATTTGTTTAGGACACCAAAGACCTAAAAAGAAGCCTGGAGGGCCCCCATCTGATAACACTTTCATTATTTGTTTGAAACAGGAAGAGGAACATGTAGGTCACTCTTTCTTTCTTTCTTTCTTTCTTTCTTTCTTTCTTTCTTTCTTCTCTGTCTTCAAAGTTCATAATGATCAAGTGAATGTTTAATTTATAAAATTAAAAATTTCAATCCCTCCTTACAATGAGTGCTCCTTTCTCTGTGTCACTGTAATTCAGAAACTCATTGTTCCAGGATACTCACCAAAGTCGGTGAATGGGGACTTGGTTAGTAGAGAGCTCAGCCACAGGAATGCAGTTTAAATGGGCCAGTGAGCCAAAGAAATGGAGAAAGGGAAAGTGGGGATAGGAAACAACAGCACCCCAATTTGGATGCTGCTCCTAGGACAAAGGTATAGGGGGGGTACCACATGTACACATCCAGGCACCATCACTATCAGTGTTAGGTTACCTGAGTGGTTCTCAAACTGGATAACAGTTTGGAATAACAGAGACAGTGCAGTAGTGGAAATTAAACGTTTGTAGAGAGGCCAGACTGGCAAACACTGCAAGCGGAGTGAGACTAGATGTCTGGTCTATTCTCTGGCCCCTAAGGGAACAACAGGCCAGAGAGCGCCTCGGGAGACTAGGTCAGGGCTTAAATCAGTGAACAATTGATCAGACAATACTGGTGCAGGCTTCCGTACCAGAGGGAGAAAAGGTGCCAGAGACAAATGGGGAATGGGGCAGAGGAATGGGGCAGTGGGAACCTATAGCAACTGAGAAGGGGAGGAGCAGCCCGCATTAGCTGAGAAAACCTCCTATGGGAACCTGAGTACCACTGAAATCACAGCAATCAGGCTGAGCTCAGTCACGGGAACTGGGAGTTTTAGAGACAGAGAGAGGGCAGGATGGAATATCCATAAGGTGGTGTGTGTGTCTGGCACCTCAGGCAGAAACTTGCTAAAAGGAGCAGGGTTAAGGCTTCACCACTGACCTGGTGAACACTGGAAGATCCTGAACATGGTGTGCTAAAGGCAGCAGTGGTGAGAAACTACAGGGACATTTATTCCAACCAACAAAATAAGACCAGGCACACACTTTGTTCTTTGTAGTCTTTCTTTTTGTCTCTTTCTCCTCTTATTTTTTCTTTTCATTAATAATTTGTTTTTCTATGTGTGTGCGTAAGTCTTGTTTACTTATATTTTTGCATTATAGTAAGTAAATTTAACATGATAGCTGCTTATTATACTTAGATGTTTTTATTAGTACCTAATGTTTATATTTATTTTAGGGAACAGGTATGTGAACCTAACATATCTTGATTCTTTTCCATCCCCTTCCTGACTCATCTCCTGTCACCAGACCTTCCATTTTTGTTGTTACTGTTGTTAGTTCATGTTTGTGACATAGTGAATACATTCATTTTAGGGAGTTGGTATATGTACATGACACAGCTTAAATCTTTCCACATATCCTTCCCTTTCCCCACTCCTGTTCTGGGTGGTCTCTTAGTCTCCTTCCTATTTGTAAAAGATTTACTTCTTTGTTTCCTTTTATAAATCTTTTATTTTGCTCTACTTTATTTGTACTTTGGATTTCACATATGAGAGAGAAATTTAAGCTCATTTGTTTTATTTATTTCACTTATAATATTTTTAAGGTGCTTCTATTTTACAAATGTCTTGAATTTATCCTTCTTTATAGTTGAATAGTATCCCTTAATATATAGATACTGCTTTTTCTTTATCCATTTAACTGTTGAAGGACATACAGGCTGCATCTAATATTTAACTATTATAAATTATGCTGCTATAAATATTTGTGTGCATTTATAAATGAAATATGATGTTTTTAAATTTTTTTGTAAAGATCCCTAGAAAGGGAATAGCGGGATTGAATAGAATTTCTATTTTTAGCTTCTTGAGAACTCTTTATATTGATTTCTATAATGGTTGCATTTGTTCACATTCCATGAGAAATGTAGAAGAGTTTTTTTTTTTTCACTGCAATGTTTTATTATTTGAGTTTTTGATGATTGCCATTCTTTCTAGAGTAACAGGAAATCTCAGTGTTGTTTCAATTTGCATTTCTCTAATGGTCATGAAGTTGAACATTTTTTCGGTATTTATTGGTCATCTATATTTCTCTTTCTGAGAAGTGTATATTCATGTTAGTTGCCAAGTTTTGGCTGGGTCTTTCATTTGTTGGGGAGGGGGCTCTAGTTTTTTGAGCTTTGTATATATTCTAGATGTTTTGTATGACAAGGGTTGTTCTTTTTATATATGTATATGTGGCTAATATTAGTTTTCAGCGTGTGTTCAGTAACTTTTTAACTTGTTTTGTTATATAGTCCCACACCGGTGGGTGATCCTTGGGAATATATAAATTTTTGACTGATCAGTACTTCCTTAGTCTCTCACCTCTCATTTATATTGCCTTACTTTGTCACCTCTTTCCTTCCCCCTACATAATTGCTTCTTTCTCTCTGTTCCCCCTTTCTTTTTCATTTTTGTATTATATTATTATTTTAAATCCTTTGTTATCTTTTTCTTTCAATTATTTTTCCTTCTTTTTCTGTCTTTTATCTATACACTAATTGAAACATTCTGAATATCATTAATGCCTAATTTTTTCTACTCTTTTATATCACATTTATTTCTGTGACTTTCCTTGCTTTAGTGAAATAGTAGAGACCTTTTCTATCAAGTTTTTAAATATCAAATAATCTATGATTAGTTGCTCAATTTTTGATGATACTGGTAGTTACTCCCTCCTCTCAAAGAAGTATGAGAGGCCAGACCTAGCTCCCAAAGCAGACTGAATGGAAGCTATCACACGGAGATGTCCACACAATCCAGGAATATCACAATGAGAGAGCCACTTACAAAAACTAACCTTACATCACAGTGGAAGAGACTTTGCACCTATTTCTTTTTCAAATCTTACTAGAGAAACATAACTAAAATGAGAAAAAAGGTATCTCCAAAAATACATAAATCCCCAAAATCTGATCCCACAAATACTGAAGTGGATGAACTTGCAAAGAATTTTAAAAACCGATAGATGAAATGATCCATGAGGCAAAACAGGATACAAATAAGTTGCTGAATAACTCAAAGGAAGCAAATACAAGATGTGAAAGACCACTTCAGCAAAGAGATAAAAGTTCTAGAAAAAAGAACCAAGCTGAAATTTTGGAAACCCAATAAACTGGAGACTAGAATAAATGGATGGATTCCTAGACTATAACATCTACCTAGATTGAACCAAGAAGATGTACGAAAGTCTAAATTGATGAATAGCAAGCAGTGAGATTGAAGCAATAATTAAAACTACCAACCAGGAGAAACCCACTCACAAGAATTTATGACTGAATTCGATCAGACTTTTAGAGCATGACTAACATCAATGCTCTGTAATAAGGACTTAGTGTAAAAGGAAAACTATAGAGCAATATTCTTGATGAACATAGATGCAGAAATCCTCAACAAGATCTTCACAAACAGAATTGAACATCTTATCCACAAGATTATACACAATGACCGTATTGACTTTAACTTATGGAGGTAGGATGATTCGAAGTATGTAAATCAATACCTATAATAACCCCATAATAGAATCAAAGATAAATATCACATAATTATGTCAACATCCCAAAATAAACCCCATTACTATATAATATGAACATACAATAATAACATATAGTAAAATAAAAATCTGCTGTAATTATTTATAGTCTATAGTTAGTCTGCCGAAGTGAAACACAAAGACCCTAACAGTAGGGTTCTTTGTTATATTTGAGGGGATTAGCATATTGTGAGAGTTTTTTTTAATGGTGCATGTTACCATATGTTTTCACTTAGATGAAAATCTAAAGAGATAATTTATCAATTTTTAAAAAAATAATATTATCCCAAAATCCCAAAATTTGGTGAAAGACATTAGCTTATAGATTAAATAACCTCAGTAAAATATAGAGGACAATTTGAAGAAAGGGATCACTAACCATATTATAGTAAACTACTATAAAGCAAAGATAATGGTAATTTTCTCAATATTCAGTTTTATCTTTCTCAATATCCTTTTCCATGAATGAAATGATGTTTTTTAAAGATTTTGGTTCACTATCTTTTTTCTTTCCTCACTTTAAATTTATCATTTCATTATCTTTGGACTTTTGTGGTTTTTCTGAGAAATAAGGTGTTAGTCTTGTTGAAATTTCTTTGTATGTGATACCTGTAAAGCACTGATTTTTTTGTTTCTCATTGGTTTTGACAATTTGATTATGATATATTTACCTGGGAATTTCTTTGTGTTTATCTTGGAGATTATTCAGCTCCCTGTATATGTAGGTAATGCTTCTTTTTCTTAAAAAAATTGAGATTTGTGATTATTGCTTCTTTAAATACTTCTCTACCTTGTTCTCTTTTCTCATCTTAGAATTCTGATTATGCATGAGCAATTGTGCTGGATGGTGATGCAGAGTTCTCTGAAGTTCTGTTCAGTTTTCTTTATTACTTTTTATTTCTGCTTTTCAGTCTGTATTATCTCAATTGACATATTTTCAAGCTCACTGAAGATTGTTGTGTCAACTTAAAATTTATATACTGTTTTCTAGTAATTTTTATTTCAGAAATTGTCTCTAGTATTTCTATTTGTTTCCTTTTTATGAATTCTGTCTCTTTACTGAAATTCTTTGTTGGTTATATATTATTCATTCAATTTCCTACATTTCTACCAACATGGTTACATCCAGTTCTTTGGGCACATTTAAAATAGCTCATTCATAGTATTTGACTTGTAAGTCCAATGTATCTGGGACTCCTTATGGAGATTCACAACTGAATGCTTCTTATCTGGAATATAGGCTACACATTCTTTTTCTTTAGTGTGTATCGTTCCATTGTTGTTAGAAACTCTAAACCTTAAATAATTTTGGATGCAAAATCTTATTTTAGGCTTATTGTTGTTATTTATTCAATAAAATTTAAAATTTTGAAATTTTAAAATTTTTGGAAAGACTGATTACTGTCTGGTACTGAGAAAAATCTCTAATCAGTTACCTTATTTCTTAAGTGCCTGGAGAAATCAGTCTCCCAGTATTCTCTAAATTTGTGTGCCTGTGTATGTTAGGTCACCCCTTCAGAACTCAAATAGAGGTTCAAATTTATCTCACCTTCACTTTCTGCTTTTTGCATAACCTGAAATTCATTAGAGATGAGAGTTTAAAGCTTTCATAGTCTTTGATGGATACATACACAACTTTAAGGATGTGTGTGGACTTCTAGATTCTCAGAATTATAACAGAAATGTCAACACTTTATTTACATCCCACAGATTTCATTTAAGCCTTTGGTCAACTTCCAACCTCTGTTACTGTCTCAAAAATTGCTGTATTAAAACATTGCATCATCTTAGGTCTGTCTGTACTGAGCAATGTCTGATATAGCTATAATAATCACAAATCCTGCAAGTGGGGAGTGTTAGCAAACTGTGAGAATGGATGCCTCCCCCAAAAAATAATTTTGGTATTTGTATGTATCTTTTTTTCTTTATTTTAAAAACAAAACAAAGCAAAAGATAGAAATGACACAGAATTTTAAAAATAGTAGGAAATTAACACTAGTTAATATATCATATATTGTTATTTCAGAAGTAGTTTTGAGAACGGTTCTGGTTCTCATTTTGATCTCAGCTTTGCTGGATTTAAGGCTACCACAAAACTGGTGAGAAGAAGATGTACATATGGCAGGTTAATATGCACAAAGCTCTCTGTTCTAAGTAAGATTCTGCCTCTTTTGCTTTTGTGTCTGAATAAACACTCCAGGTTTTGGATTTTTTCCTTCTGAAATTTCTAAAACTCTTTTGATAGTTTTTTTCCTATATTCTCATTAGTTATGTTGAACCATGGCTTTTGGATGCTGTTACTCTTCACTCCCCTTGGTATCACTACTAGACACTTATTCTGATTAAAAAAAAAGTATGCTTGATGAAAGAGTGTTACAAAAATTTCCAACATGCTTTTTTATTCAGGATAAAACCTGAAAAAAACCATGAAAATTGCTCAACTTTCTGTGGAACAGTCAACATGACTATCTCTCAAAAATAAAATTTTGACTCAATCAGTAACTTAATATTAGTGCAATATTATTCTTCATTTAATGAATTTTTAAAATTATTTCTTGTGTTGATTCTGAGACCCAAAAATTATGCTTTCACATTGATTTTTCCAGGACTTAACAAATTTCACAATGATCTTTTCCTTTAACTCTACCATGGTTCTCACAGTTTTCCTCTTAGCTTTTCTGTAGTTATCACTTTTTTGGAGCCATAGTTATGATACTTTATACAAATAAAGTAAAAAAAAAACACAGTGATGATTGTTGTAATGTACTAACACAAATACTAAATTCCTGCTGAGACTGGTGCTTAGACTGAAGTGTTACCCTTCTGGGTCTGCAGTGAGACATGACGTACGACTCACTCTTGGCTCCTAGAGGTTTTCTCAAGTCAGATTTTCATTTTCACTATGGAGCAACGTTATGAGCATCAAGCAGATATTTTTTCAAACTTTGCTGTTCAAGTAGTGGAAAGTTTGAACCTGGAGCCATTTAACAACTGAGGTATCATTGTATTCACTGAGAAAATAACAGGATAAAAATCTAGAGTTCCAAGTACTGAACTACTGAGCAGTCCAAATACATAACTAAAGATTCATTCACATCTACTCTTAATTTGTCAGCATTTCCAATGTATACTCTTGCAAAGCCTACATGAACAATGGATGGAAGAAGAATGTTTTAGCATATTTTTAAAAAATAAGGTCATCTTTAAAAAATACATACAAATCATTGCTCAAAGTTATCTAAAATAAATAAATATTTTTGATATTTACTGACCTAAACATACCTGCTTGGAAATAGATGAGGAAGCGTAACAAACTGTGATGCTAGGGTCATTGAATCAGCAATGAACATGTTAGAGACCTTTATATTTAATAATCTTGTAACCAGGAGACTGAAAGCTAGTAATTTTAAAAGCAATAATGATATCATGTAATGTATCTATTTTATCTCTTTTCAAGTGAAGTTGATTTAAAAATAATACTTTCAGGTGATAATTTTCCTTTCAGAACGAGCAATTAGAAGGCTTAATGAAGTAAAATGGAAGCTTGAGAACTTTATTGCTAAAGAAAACAGACTGAATATTTGAGTTTTTAAACCACATTTTATGGTTTCTTAATACTATATTTTTAGATGAAGTATTTATCCTTTATAGCCAGCAAATCATAAAAACTTGTCCAAGTTTATCTTACACACATTTTATTTCAGATGTCACCTGAAGATTATCATAGCAATATGATGTTAATTATAGTATAAAATTTTTCAGTTTAAATATGTCCAACTTTTGCATGAATCTGGCAGTATAAGAAGATTGTCATAATCTGTTTGTCAAAGAAGTTTACCTGTGCCATGTCTACTGAGGCCCTTGAGACCCCAGAGAAAGGACAGCAGGGGATGAAGAAGACAGAATCAACGTACAAAAGCTGAGGTCAGGTTGAGCCCCTTCTCCTGATGGGGGAAAGCACCTACCTAGCACCTGCAGCACACATGAATAAGTTCATGGAGAGTTTAAGGGGAGAGAGAGTAGAATCTGGGACATGAAGAATATCTAATCTTTAGCAGAACAGCATGCCTGCATGGGTGCCTGGGGAACAAGAGGAAACTGTATTATCTCAAGTAGAGGTCAAGTCACTATGTGTGTCAGCTCCCTGATCTGTGCACACTTATCATGAAGCCCTGCCAAACCTGTGAGAAGCAGTGGGTTTGTCCTGGATGTCTGAGGTATGGAAAGCTTCAGTCCCAATATACCTGCTGTATTTTTTGTTTTTGCTTGTTTTAAATCAAATTAGTATGATATTACACAAAATAGGTGTTCACTGTTGTCTTTGTGAGTTTTAGGTGCTATAACAAATTATCATAATTGGTTTACTCACACAACGAAAATTTATTTATCACAGTTTGGAGGCCAAAAGTTCAAGATCAAAGTATAAACAGATTTAGGACCTGGAGAGTGCTCTATTTCTCTCACTTTATGAGAGAGAGACAGACAGAGAGAGAGAGAGAGAGAGAGAGAGAGAGAGAGAGACTCTAATATCTCTTTTTAGAAAAGCACTAATGCCTTCATGAAAGCTCCATCCTCACCACCTATGAATCATCACACTGAAAGTTATGGTTTCAATATATAATTTTTGGGAGGACACAAATATTCAGTCCATAGCAACAATAATTTTGATTTTATTGTCCTGGTTTGGTAGGGGTAGTAACGTTATTTTTGGTGTTCATACATCTGGAATAGACTGTTGAGTTTCTATGAGTTGCTAGGTCATGGACTCCACACAAAGTAGTGCACTACTTTAACCCATCTTTACTCTCCAAACCCCCTTGTGCATCATGCTTAGCAGATGATCTTGCTTCCTTTTTCATGGGAAAAAAAAAAGATTTGTAAAGCATTACAAGTCTTTCTTATATCATATATATGTTATTTGCCTTCTTGCATATTAAAAGATTACGTTGGCCTTCCTCCTGTTACAGGATCATCTACTTAGTAACCTTAATTTTGGGGGAGATTTAAGGTAAAATATTTTCAAGGATTAGGATGTAGACATCTTTGAGTGGGAGGGTACTATGTGAACTGCCACCTGGTTCATGCTCTGTTATTATTTTCACCACTATTTCCTGAAGGAGTAATATGCATGTTTTAGAATATAATTTCCACAAAATGTTTGCACATAGTATAAATACACATTTATGTTTCCCTTGCAAAATTCTTTTCTGGGATCTGAAACTTCTTACTACCCACTTTATCTATCCTTTTAAGTAATTTAGGCGTCTTAAACTTCACCCAAACTTCTTTTCTTGGTCTTTATCGTTATTTCCATTGTGCCATTTCAGATCTGCAGTGAACTCAGTGGACACTCAGTCACTTTTGATTTTGCGTCCTTCCTGATGTCCAATTCCAGTGCATCATCAAATCCTTTCACTGACTTCAACAGGTGTATTTGACTGAGTCTACCTTCCCTCCTCTGTTTCCTTTTCCCCAGGACTGCTGTAGAACTCCCTTCATTGGCCCCTCTACATTTTATTTGATCTATCAATTTCCTGTCTATTCTCTGTGAGGAGCCACAAGGGAAATTTCAGAATGCAAATCCAATCATGTAATTTGCTGTCTAGTTTCTCCCATCCATAAAGCACTTTAATGGCTGTTCATTTTCAGAGTAATAGGAAAATTCTGAGGGGGACCTAAAATCCTTAGATTGATGCCACCCACCATTCTCTTCTCACCTAAGTGGTCTCCTCTTCAGCCATTCAGCCACAGTGGCCTTCTTCCTGTGCTTCATTCTCAGGTTTCCCTTTTTCAAGACTACGTTTATTCTGACCAGATTTCAGTTTTCTTACTCAGGCTCCAAACTCGTAATTTAATGTTCCCTGGCTGTCCCCATGAGCCATTCTTCCTCTATATATTCTGGCACCAATATATTTCCCCCTATATTCTAATACAATGATATATATCTCCAATATATTTCCCATATATTTCCAATATATAGTGTCACTCTTCCCCAAAACTGGAATTTATTTTTATATTTCAGTTTAACATATAAACTTTTCTGACCATTGATAGTTAAGCCACTCCAGGGCAAGGAGCTGATGTTTTTATTTATAATTATGTTCCCAAACTTTATATTCTGCATAGTATGTTTAGATATGCAAAACAATAAAATAAATGAATCATGTAAACAGCAAAGTGTATCACTTTAGTGATTATATATATTTGTGTATGAAGTATATTTCTGTACCATATATATATATATGTATACAAAGTATATTATTTATTCATTCAACAAAATATTTATTGCTTATCTATTGTATGTACAACCTTATTACAGGTTGTAGGGGAATAGCAATAGAAAAAAATCCTTAACAAAAAATCTCTTATTATAGAAGATGACATGGTTATCAAAAATAAAGTTACGCATTTCCTGGAAAACGTAGTGCTGGGAATAAGTAGACAGAATTCAAGGTCAACATAAAATGTCAAAAAGGTAAAAAAAGAAGTCCTCAGTGGAAAGCTGACCTTTAAATAAGAATTCTCAGGGTGGAGTGGACTGCATCTCAGAGGATGCAGGGGGTTTGACCTCATGAAGACCTGTGAGAGGCTTCTGAGGGGAAGCCTCTGCATCAGCTGGGGTGCGGGGTGGGAGGGAGCCTCTTTTCCTCACCTTCCCTGATCACTAGCTGGTCTTTGCCCAAGATTGGACAGTGTCAAGTTCTCTTATTCAAAGCAACTTATACAGAGCCTTTTTACAATGTGCCTTCAATACATTAAGACACTCATGACATACTTCTCTGATCTTGAAGCTTTACTCTAACTTCCCCAATGATAACTGATCTGAAGAGAGAAATTTGCTAAAGTATATTGCTGTTTTATTATTCTCACTCTCACACTTAAAATTTGGTGACTCTTTCAATCCATGAATTTTTAGAACTAGTTTTTTGCTTAAAATTTTCTTTCTGTAAATTTGAACTACAGAGGTGGTGATTTGTGTAAACAAATGCTGCCCCATAAATATTATATAAGACCTTTTTGTGTTTTTATAGGGACTAAAAGAGAAGAAACTTGTATAATATTTAAATTGTGAGTAAAATTAACTTCTACATGAATTTACTTCTCTCAACTGAAGAGAAAATTTTCTCATATTCACTGTGTTTCTTAGAAAGGTGATATAGAGCTGACCAGATTAGGCTGATATTTACCCACTGTTTCCTAGATGCTTTCAAATGAAAGATTTAGTCAGTGTGAGCTTTGTAACAGTGGTTACTATTAAATGTGAGGATATTTATGATTTAAAATATAAATGTATAGGACCATGCATTTATTTTCTAGTTTTGCAATATTTTTAGCCCCTGGATTTTCTGAGAAACAGATTATTATGCCTGCATATTCACTTATAAAGTACAATTTTAAAAGTATGGAGTGTTATCATAGACTGAAGACATTAGAAAAAGATGTTTTGTGTGGAACTTGTGCTTGATTAAATATATGACCTTTTTATGCTATTGAATCTTTAGGGATCCTCATTTACGATCGATAAACAAAAGACTGGTGAATTCTAGATGCTGCTGTCTAAAATACTATAACTCTTCCACCTCTGACACATCAGCCTGAATGATGCAGTTATCATTTTATCTGCCGTTCAGCAGTTTCCTATTCAGGAATTTAAGTGACCTGGGTCACGTGTAAATGGCAGTCACTTCAAAAATCAAGTATGCCCAGAGGTCCAGGAGCTTTCAGCAGTGTATTTGCATGGTGTACCTTCTAAGAACGGGATATAATGTGGGATCCAAAACAACGTGTTTGGGGGCTATTAACAATTTCTCCACAATCAGAAGAGTGGCCTAAGGTTAGAGCAAAGTCACTTAAAGTACTTTTCAAATTAGTGCCATGATTTATTTCTGAATGGTACTCACTGAAAAAAAATCATGTAACTGGAATTAACATCAAGCACATCCTGGGAATTCCCTGTTTTGCATTATTCGTTTATCTGTTAGGTATACTGTCCTGTCATGGAGACATACCCTTGTCTACCTTTGCAGTTTTACTGGTTAAGAGCTTTACTGGCAGCATGCCAATACTGTTCTCTCCTTCTGAGGCTTTGAGAGCACATGAAGTCCCACTCCACTAAGCCAAGATAAAGACTTTCTGGAATGTATATGTGTGAAAAATGCTACTCAGTCACAAACTCAACAAGGAAGAGTTGATTAGCAATGGAGTGACAGTAACATGAACCAGAGGCACACTGATGATTGCATCTATACTTTGGTTTCTATTCGTAGGCAACTATAAGCTGAGAAACATGTATTATCTACCACCAAGCAGAACTGAGCTTAGAAACACAGTCTCAGAAATACAATTAATTCAGTATACTGAAATATTTATACTTTTGCATTGAAGTCCTAAAATCTTTAGAGAAAACATGTAGCTCAAAAATTTGGTGTTCAAGTTAAGTTAGAGGCATGGTAACCATTCACTAAACTAGATTCCCTAATATTGTTTCCAAGGTAAGAGACTGCTAAAGAGCCATACTAAAATAGTACTTTCTATTGTGCCAAATAAAATAAACTGTGAATATAGGATCCAGGCAACAAACTCTTACTACAAAACTCATTACTGTACTCACTGTTCTCTTTTTGTTGATTTCAGTAACATACACTGTTACGTCAGTGAATATATTTAGTTATCTATATTTTCTGATTTCCCATACTTAGTCTACTAATATTTAGGGAGTGTCTATTGTTTCTCAGACTGTCTAGTCTGTGTTGCTGATAACACACTGCCACAAACTGGGTAAGGTTTTTTTTTTTTTTTTTTTTTTTTTTTTTTTTTTTGAGACAGTATTTCATTATGCAGTTTGAGAAGAATTTAAACTCACAAGAATCCTCCTGCCTCAGCCTCCTAAATGCTGGCATTATAGGTGTGTGCTACTCTGTACCAGGTATTGAACTCATGACCTTGTGCTTGCCAATAAGGAGCTTATGTCACTGAGCTGAATCCCTAGCTGAAACCGGGTAAGTTATAAAGGGAAAAGTTAATAAAAGGGAAAAGCTCACAGTTCTAATTCAAGGTTGAGGATATTGTGTGGTGATAAGCTTCTTCATGCTGGCAGAATTCTAGTGTGGTGAGGGGCCTTGCATAGTGAGAGATAAGGAGAACAAAGACAAATTGCTTTTTATAGCAGACCATTCTTGAGATAACCTATTAGCCCATTAAGTCATGTGAATAGATTTGATTCATTGATGACAGAGAGCCCTAATCACTTTTCAAAATTACTGCCTAGTCTCATCTCTTACACTATCTTATGATGAAGGTTAAATTTCTGCACCAGTTTTGTAGGGAATGAACTATGTAAACCACAGCAAACTGCCCTACATCTTGCTTTGTATGTGGAAAAGAAAGATTAATATAGCAGATTGCCCATATGAACTTTCTTGCAGAAAAGTTGTAGCTTTCATTGAAAACTGTGTAACAATTGATGTTTTTATGTTTTTCTGGATTACCAGGAAACAGATGCCAATTTGTCCTTTGTAGAAAAAATCAAATTACAGATTCCAAGTATCTTTTGTTTTCTTTGCCTGTTTCCTGATTTTTCTCACTTTAACTTCAATTATTTCATTATATATAGTATTATAAATTGTAGAAGTTTTTGAAGGCTGAGAGAGTATGAACTACCCCCCCCCCAAAAAAAATCTCTGAATCCTACCTAATACAGTACTTGTCCTATTAAGAAACTGGTGATTTTGAACAATTGTTATCTGATCCAAGTGCCAATTTTACTAAGCCAGGAGAATGTCCTCCATTCTCATCCTTACAGCCTCTTGATTGATTCAAACCAGCAGTGACTCTGGATATCAAACATGAAATGCTCTCTCAAATCACTTTCTAAGTACATATGTTTGCAGGTTTTGAAATGTCAGTCAAATCCTGTTGAATACATAAGACTTCATAAAAACCTTTTTATGTCACTTTTGTTATATTAAATTTGGCTGCCTGAAAATTAGTCTTTCTGTGAAAGAGGAAAATACTTTACTTTTAAAAATTTTAATATTTTCTTGAAGATCATGCTAACACTTGTTCTTTTAAAGGTTTCTATTAAATAAATACATTTGGAAGATATTACTGTGTGTGTATTTACTCACCAATCTAAGATGCAGCACAAACTATTCAGTGTACAGTGCCTAAAAAGTAAACTATCCAATAGCTATTATAATTATTACAACTTCAAGGTTTAAAAAACACTTAATTTTTGTTCAAAAAAAGCTAAAAGAACAAAGGCAATGATTAGCAAATATAAGAGTAAATGAATGTAACCTCATGATTCTATTCTTTTTTAAAAGTAGTACTTGTATTTTACGCTAAAAGCCATAAATAGCTTTATTTCTCATTAATGGAGTAATTTATATAGTACCTAGTATCTTCATTGACAGCACTTTTTATCCAGTAGCAAATGTGCAGCATTTACTGAATCAATTACTTGAGTTATGAAGAGGACGATGGAGCTTCATCGTGCTCCATTCTTCTCAATAACAAAGGAGAAAACACATTAAAAACTAGCATTGATGGGTTGTTGTGAGATTCGGTCAATGCGCTCTCCCAGAGTTGAAATTAAAAGGCAGTTAGGAGAAAATTGTTTTCTCTGGTCATCAGTCACAATGTGAAAAGCCTTTTTCACAATGATTAATTAAAAGCCAAAAAGAGAGAGCGAGAGGGAGTGAACTTTAATAAAGTAGCTGGCTGGTTCCAGGTACCATCTTGAGTTAATAGATGGTGGTTTGCCTTGACTAAGTGTTATTGCTCCAGTCCATAATTTCATCTTGAAAATGGGTAAGGGAGTGAATCTTCCTTTTCGTAATTGAGTATTGATTTGAAAATAAATGGCAGTGAAACTCCCACTGAACTGTCAGGATATATTCCAGACAGCACTGACAATAAATGATTTCTGGTTCTTGTGAAAGTTATGGATCAGCTTGATACTTAAACACATAGAGGACCAGGGCAATCTGTCTTCCATTTTATCAAGTCTCCGAGGGTCAATAGTGACACAACATGGGACATGGCATTCACGGCCCTGAAGCCCGGCTCAGACTCCATTATGAACCTCCTTTGTAAAATGTTTCCTTGAATTTGGAAAGCAATTTTAAAACAGCAGGTTCAGACATTTGCCTCCTCTCCCAAATAATAGCTTCTTTCTAAATACTGCACTTACAGAATACTTTTCAATGCATTTTCAATGGAAGAGAGTTAAAATGTCATTATCAATGTTTCAACGGGCTTGATAGATTTCCTTTACAAGTGGTAAGTAGCAAAAATTGGGTGTGATCTAACCAGGCACAAAAATTACAAAGGACACTTTTCAACCCGTAGTTTAGTCTCATTCAAAGTGTTTATGGATTGCCCAGCTTCATCAATGGGAGCCTGTAGTCTGTAGTAAGTGGTGATTTCTGGGGAACAAAATATCGAAGGAGACTTAAAGGGATATAATGAGATTCTAAAACAAGAATTTTTTTTTTTTTTAACAAAACACATTTGATTGTTAAACCCCTGGAAAAATACATCAGTGTTCAGTATAGATTTAAAAAGCTGTTAGCTTTGTTTCTCATGATAGTTAAGGCTTATAAAATCAAACCTTACCATTTTTCATTTATGTATGCAAGGTTCTTGAGTTGATATTTACCATTTTCACATTAGCAATGACAAGTAAGTCTTAATGCATTTTCTGATTTTATTTTAAAAACTGTTCTTAGGTTATTTTCCTAATTAATGTGGAGCCATTCCTTGTGTCTTTGATTTCCTTTTTTGCTTTTTTCTGGAGGGTAGTGGTATTTTGGAAGATCTAGATTCTTAGAACCACAGTGTTCTGAAGGTCTTTCTGTAATTTATATGATTTCTTCTTTCTTTTCCTCCATCAATATATAGGATTCATTAGACAATGTTCATATCTGATGAGTGTCAGTTGAAATATTTAAATGGAATTTCATAAATTCTGTTGAATTAATGTGAGCAAGTTTAGATCACTATTAGATAACTCTGCTGTAGTTTCCATATTTTTTCACTCTCACTGAGAATCACCTAGTAAAAATAGAAATACCAACATCCCTTCTCTACAAATATATCACCTTCAGATACTCTTTTAGTACAGAGCCACATTCTTTGAGAAAGTGTCAAAAGTTACTAATGATTTTACAAAATAACTTTACTGCCACATGCAATACATGGAGTTTGAATGAAACTTTGCTGCAAGAGGTTACGAGGAATTTTACATTCCAAATATATATCTGCAAAGGTATATTTAATCCATAAATGAAAAATAATTTTTTTTATCAAAAATACAGTTAAATACTTATAAAAATGTTTTTGTTTTTTGTTTTTGGTCTTTTTGAGACAGGGTCTCTCTATGCAGTTCAGACTGGGCTTGAGCTCACTTTGTAGCCCAGGCTGGTCTCAAACTCACAAAGATCCTCCCACCTCAGCCTCCCGAGTGCTGGGATTACAGGCAAGAGCCACCACGCCCAGCTCTATAAAACTGTTTTGAGGAATGAATGCCAGAAAAGAATTTTGCATGGCTTATCAATATTTTGCATTTTTAGAGTACAGTATAGGTTGCATTTTTGTATCATATATACTTTATAAGTACTTCAGAAAATTACTCACATATAGTAACATTTGGGATATTTATGAAAGCGGGTTCTTAAATTTAGTGTGCTCTTTGATGAAGATTAACAGTGAACTATTTTTGTATTTTAAGTTATAAGAGTAGTTGATAGTAAGCAGATGTAACTACAATTACCAAATGAACACTGTTGAATTTTTATGATGTGCATTGGAATCTGATAGGCTTTTAACTTTCATCTTCAGAAAACACCAGAAGGTACATATTGTTATTGTCTCTGCTATATTCAAGAGAAAACTGATACACAGACACACAGCCAATATTTAGTACATAAGAGACTTAAACTCCGAATTAAAAGTGGAATGCTGGACAGCATTCTATACTGCAAATACAAATAATTTGACTCTGTCTTCTATATGAGGCCAGTATTTTTAGTTATTCTCACCTGAACTTCATCTCAAATGACACACTTGCAGCTATCATCCTATTGTGAGAGATCAGAGTTTCTTAGGCTGTGACTTTGGAAATACAGTTTAGATTAGCTTCTCCATCTTGTTGACTATTTCATTGATTGTTTGCTCACTGTAAAGACTAATTCAGGTGGGAAATTCTCACGTAATTAATAAAGTATCAGTTACTCTATCTTCAAAATAGAATGACTCAACAGCTATTTAAATTTGGGGCAGGGTAACACTAATGTTTTTTTTAAATTTTACCTAGGAAATAGCAAGAATAGTTAATCTTTAATTAATTGAAATGATTTCCTTTAACAAAAATGACATAAAAACACAGTATAAAAATGTAAGGCGAGAAAAGGTGAAATGCATACAGAAGTTACGGACCTCTACGTGCCTATGAATTGCAATAAAAAAATCACTGAAGCTAAAAACTGTAGTTATGTGCTAAAATAGCTTGCTATTTCAGTTTTTAAATTTTTTTTTTTTTACAGTGAGCAGAGGTCTTCATTTTTTGAATGCTGGAGTGAAAGCTATGAAATATCACTCAGCAGTGTCAGCTGTCTGTTCTACTTCCTAAAGAGTCCAGGAGAAATTTTGTGGCAATGGCGGCAACTGAGTCTCTGCATGGCAGTCTGATTGACTGGTAGTTGTGGCCTGCACAGTGGAGGAGAGGTTCTTGAGGTCACTTCTTCCCTCAGTAGAAAACTGTGCTATGTGAGATTAATGGAATCTGCAATAGGCTTCAGAGAGAGTGAATAACAGCATACTCATTTTGTTTAGTGTTTGGGTCCTTGGCTGATGATGGAGCACACCTAAAGTGGGAATATTAATACGCCAGTGTCATCCCATCCTTCTTATCTTTTAGTTACATTAATTTATGTTCTGTTTTCTCTGTACTTCAACTCAGGTTCATCTAAATGAATCATTAAGTTATTCAGTTAAAGATTTGAATCCTTCTCTTCAAATTGCTAGCTCTCTGTTACATACCTCCTCAAATGCATTAATCTTTAAACTGGGAATCTATGAATACTTAGATAAAATATTTGAAATATTTTAATTTAAGGTCTCTTACTTTGAGGCACTGAGATCTTCACAGTCAAATCCTACATTTTAATTTATAATTTCTTTAACTTAATGCTCCTCTTTTTTCCCCATACTGTTAGTTTTTAAGTCTACAATATCCAAAACAAAGAAACAAAGAAACAAACAAACAAACAGGAAAAAAACCAATCAACCGTCCAGTCATTCTAGTGACCTAATTGGCATGTTCAGAAGAGGAATGTGTTCCCAAGAATGAGAAGTCCAGTGACAAAGTCATATCCTTTTCCCCTTCTCTGCAGTTTCACAGGTGTAGACATTATAGTCAAAAGAATCATTCTGACAGACAAAGATTATAGTACATATTGGGTTTTGCAAAACTTCAAGTAGTAAATGATTTCTAATATGATGTTACCTTTGCTGACTGCTTTTAAGCATGTGCTTCATTCTATTGTTTTCATGACTATAAATCTGAAGATTGGCTTATATACTTAAAGATGATCAATAATTGAATAAATAGATTAGTAAAATTTCCCAAAGTCTCAAAATGTGGAAATACCTCCTTAGTCCTAATTTAAAACATGCCTTTGTTAAACTCAATGCTTATTGTTTAACATTTTGCAAAGAAAAGTGTATCTTTCTAGAATCTTTTATAGGTTTAGAAAGCAATTGTGTTTTATTTTTCATTGGAATGAACCAATCCTTTTTTTAAAACTTGGTTTGTCCTATTTCAAAATACAAGGTGTTTGAGGCAAAGCTATCTATATATTTAGACAAGGAAAATAAAGGAAAAAGAGAGAGGAAGAGAGGGAATGAAAGAGGGAAGGAAGGGAGAGGAGAGAGGCCTGCCCATATATGCAACTGAGATTTAACAAAACAGTTCTAAAGATAGTAAGGACTGCTTATCTTTCCTTTTCCTTTGATAATTTGGCAATTTTAAGGAAAATTTCCCAAGAAAAAGACTTATGAACTGTTGTTTGAAAGGAAGCTGGAGAGAGTGGAGAAAACTGTTTTTAATAGGCTGGTGATTGAAAAGGACTCCCTGATAATGGATGTAACTACATTACAAATATTCCACAGAACTCTACTAGATGAATTCAGTTGTGATGGTCTAAAATGGTCAACCTTTTTAAGGCCTGTGACTTGGTGGTTGCTAATTCTTTTAGCAGTTATGATGTTTCACTTTGAGGTTGAATTCTGTCTTTTCATAAGAACAAAATTTAAATTACAAGAAAAAACTGAGGCCTTGGCTCACATACGCTGTGGGTTTCTTTTACCCTTTCTGTCTCTGGTTGACCCCCTCCCTATTTTTTTCCACACTCATGTGGCTTGTTTTGTCATACCTTTGAAATTCTACTTTTGACTTTATTTCTCCACATGTTCTGTGACAAGGTAGTAAAACTCAAAGATATGAGTAGGGGGCAGAAAGAGAGACCCAACCTAGTTTACCAGGCTGTGAAAAGCAGTTGGCAGACAGTGCATGGTTGGCACACAAGAGTTAGTTATTAAAAATAAATCTACAGCCTGCTCCAAGAAGTGATGGCCAAAAATGATGTTTAGAATTCACAATTACATTGTCACATTTGCATAGGCTTAAAAGTAATTGGGCAGACTCCGAATGTTCGTTCTTGGAATTAATTTTGTTGACAGGAGGGAACCCAAGACTCTACTGTGAATATCAGTTCATATGATTCTGAGGCTTGAGGTAGAAGAACAGTGCCACAGAGTGGTCTCCAAGGCAGAACTCTCGCTCTTAGTGTGCAGGAAAGCCACCATAGCTGTTAAGACTCAGCAGGAGTGACCCAGGATAGAGAATAAAGGATAAGTCTGTGCCAGGCACCAGCTTCCCCTAACCACTCATATTTCAGGGGGTCAACAGCACTTTTGGGAATCTTATTCTGTTCATTTTCCAAGCAGATTTTATGGTTTATTTTAGTGACCTTTCCACTAATAAAATTGTTGAGTAGTGGGGACATTAAGGAACTTACACTCCTAACACAAATCTGTCATAGATGATCCTGGGAATGCATGGGGAAACCTGAGGGAGAGCAGGAAGATGAAACAGTGGGCTGGAAAACATTCCCAGGGGCATTCCCTATGTAGTTATTATAAGCTTGCTTGTAGATTTTTGAGTTACCTGATTTATTATTTCAATATTTATAATTGAAAGAAATTATCACATTGTTTAAAAGGACTTTAACCAGAAGTTACTCATTTGTTCTTATTGACCATTTCATGAATGAACAGAAAGGTAAATAATAATTTTATATCTTTTTGTAGTTTTAGATGTTTTCCCAGATTTCAGAAGTGCTTTTAAAATAAATATCAGAATTCATTTAGCGTATTTTGTTAATCTGCTTTCACTAGTACTTTATTAAATCCATATCATATAGTAATGACTTAGTTATGATTCTACTTAAGAAAAGCAAAGTCTAATTGGTTAAATAAGCATGCATTTTAAAATACTGTGTAGAAGTGTTTTAACAGGGTTTGGAGCGCAGCCATAATAATAATGATGTAAGCCTTTGTTCATAATTTGATTTGCTTCTCTGAAACACTGTATCTTAGGAAGCCAATGTTAACTCTATTTTAACTTAAAACTAAAATTCGCAGTCTAAATTATCTACCCTAGATCCTGCACAGATAAGTGATGAGTCTGGAGTTGCCTCTGGCCTTGGCCTCCAAAGATAATGTGTGTCCCACTGGTATTTAAGGAACGTGAAGGCATCATGCACTTCGCAGCAATTTTGGGTCTGACCTTCTCTCCATACTGGCAGAAGTTCTGGTTGGCAGCTCTTTGCTGAGGCTGTCTCTCTCCAAGCTGGCAGGCCTATTTAGGGCATTGGTATTTATGCAAAGATAATACAGAACTGCAATTACCTGCTCATCTGTTCTCCAGTCTCATTGTCAATCACAGCGAAGCAGTTGTTTAAAAGCCTTGTCAATCAGAGAGTTCATCTCATGTAAAGGTCTGCCTTCCTGCCTCATCAAGCATTCTGCTCCATCCATGTCTCTTAAACAAAATGCCTAATTCTGGACACTTCATTGTTCCACGGCGACCTGCACTCTCAAATTATCTTTATTCCTTGTTTTAAAAGTGGAAACAGTGTGATTTATCCATTTACTAGGCATAGGATCGTAATATCTAGACACGGAAAAGTGTGTGTGAAATGAAAGCGGTCTCTCCCGTAATGTGCCTCTCTGCATAACTAACTCGGAAGGAAACAAGTACATTTTATTCCTCACTTGCTTTCTCAAGGAAGCAAAATTCACCACCATCTCTGTGCATATCTAGTTTCTGTGCCTGTGCAACTGATCTCAGCTCTATCATTATCCAAAAATTTAAAAAAAAAATCTCTTTTACATCTCACACTGCTTTCTGCTTAACAATGAAACTAGTGCATTGCAGTCCAGATATCAGGTCAACGGTTAAATCATTCTTGCTTCCTAAGATACGTTTTCATGTGTGGAATAATATCTGTGAGATTAGCACCATTTGAACCTGTAATAAAGATACAGGTGGAACAAGGGAATGGAGCCAGGGGAGAAAATGTTCAAATTCTCTGTTTTCTGCCTAGAATTCACTGCTGTAAATTATCTCATTTTAACTTATTTGGAGACTTGTACTATCAGGAATGATTTAAAATTTTCTGATATGTTTTCCTTTAAGATGAACAGAAGATTGCCGCTTGGCTCAAAGGCACCCACGGCACCAGAGTGAGGTTCAGAAAAGACCCTGGGAATGGGACTCTCCGTCTTTGCTGAGTCCAGCACCAGGGACTCAGCCACATCATTTGTAAAGTACATGGTCACACAATATGCTTCTTGGATGCCCTACTTTCCTTAAAACAGTGATTTCTTCACTAATTATGGAGGGACAGAATACATGAGTGTTTAAACATAACTCTAAAATAATTAAATGTAGGGAACTGTAGTTTTTACTAAGAGACAGGACTGCCTCTTAGCTACTCCTGGCTTTAAACCCAACAAAAAGAAAAGTAACTAAGGAAAATTTTGTTGAGAAAAGGCCCAAACTAAAAGTTGAAGAAAACAAAAAGAAAGAAAGAAAATTGGAGGCGATCCCTGAGTTGAGAATGCTCCAGGAAGGAGAAGATGATGTTTTGCAGTGGGCAGTGCAGGAGTTGTGGGAGAATGACAGCCCCCACACCTGGCTGCCATTTGTGGAAATGTGCTTATCCTCCATATGTGTGTAGACAGAGCCTAGGTGAGGATAGATTATATAACTCATACTTTTGTGAATCTGGCCAAAATAGTAGTGACCACTAGGTTTAGACAGGTGCTTTTCTTGATATGTAATGCTCAACAGTGGTGCATTTCCAGGCAAGGATTTTCTGCATGTTCCAACTATAACAAGCCCCAAACCAAATGCTCATTCTCTGCCCACTCAAAATCTTACCCTAGGCTTCCTCATTCCAATATTTGCCCTCTTGTACAATCCAGCGACTTAGGCATCATCTTTGATTCTCCTCTTCCTGCTATGTTCTGTATCTGTAGTCTATGTATTCTGTCGTACTTCAAATGTAAGTACTGTTTGGGCTCTCTTAGCATCTAGAATCCAAATCACTGGTCCTCCCTGTCCAATCACCCTGACCTCTTGCCTGGGCTGCTGAAACTCTTTTCTAGCTTATCATGTTGTTTTCAGTATGTCTCAAATATCAGCACATAACAGTCCAGCTTTCATTTTGTTTTATTTTGTTTGGCAACTCTATGACTTATGATAAATTACATACATATTAAATTATCTATATGTCTGTTTTGCACAGTAATTTTCATCAAGGATTGAACTTTGTTATGCGGTGGCCATGGAAATGCATTGCACAGACCTTCTTTGTGAAAATTTGCTCTGGGGGTGGTTATCTGATGACTTTGTATAGAGAGAGGGTGAAATGACATCTCAGGGTGAGGAGGGTGTTAATACAAAATCAGAGTGTGGAGGGAAGCTAGCTGAAAGCCAGGGAAGGAGGTACCTGACAATGTGGGTGTGGGGAATGTGTTATCTAAATCCAGGTATTATTAGGTCAGTTACCTGACAGTGCAAAATGGGGGCGGGGTTACTTTATAAGGTAGTGGTTGTGAGTAGGGGGTTTGCCTGCTAGTTTGAATGTGGGAAAGGGGTTATCCACTAACCTATCTGTGGTTAGGAGGTTTACTGACAGTCCGGTCAGAGACAGGAAGGTTTTCCTGATAACCAAAGTATGGGGAGGCAGCCTGACAAGCTAGGATGTGGAGAGGAGCTTGTTTGACAAGCTACATGTTGGGAGAGGTCACTTGATGACCTGGCAACTTGGTGCCTCTCCTCTGTAATTATCCCTGTTTTCACTCCAAGGCTGTATTTCCTCAGATTATTCCAGTCCATGACTCAGCAATGTGGTGGTAGAGAGTTTAACACTTCCTGCAGCCATGGGCTTCTCATAAAGGATGACTTAGCTGAGAACTTCTCAGTCAAGCCTACCTTTTCTCAAAATGTGCCACAGTCAGAGATTCTTCTTATGCTGTCCCCTTCTTTCTCACTTTTTAGGTGATTAGACTTGCAATGTGGACTGAAAGGGTTTTGTTTGTTTGTTTTTACAGATTCTTTTTACTCCTTTTTGTTCTTCACAGGCATTTTTTCCGCTAAGCCTCTTGCTTATTAGTTTTTCTTTGGTACCTGATCCTTAGCTGAGCTGAGGTGACTCAGGCAGTACCCATTCTGAGAAACATGTGCTGAATTGGGACTTAGGGACTGACTCACTAATCTCCTAGCATGAAATCAGGTGATGTTTTGTACATGTTCATTAGGTTCATGTCATTCATCATTGTATTGCATGTATGTCCATGTATAGAACATGGTCCAGGGATTTGAATAAATATTTACTGAAAAGAGGAGTAACACTAATCAACTTGAAAGACATGAACTAAACAAAGCTGTGTGGTCTGTATCTGATTTGTCATCTAAACTTTCATGTGTTGGAGATGTGGTCTCAGTGTAATGGTGTTGATGTTGTAGGAAACTCAAAAAATGGAAGTCTAGTAGGAGATAATGAAATCATTGGAGATGCTGCATTTGAAAGGAGGTAATGCTGGTCTCTTGGAGGTAAGTTAGTCCTTTCAATAGTCAATTGTAATAACAAACTGAAACTTACCTACCCTTGGCCTATGGCTTCCTCTGACACCATATGATATCTTTCATTTGTGTTCCTGCCATTGTAATATTACCTGCCATGAGGCCCTTCCCAGAGGTCAAATCTGTAACCCAAATAAGCCTCTTTCCTTTGTATATACCATTTTTCAGGTATAACGTGGTATCAATAGAAAATGGACTAAGAGAAGAGTCAAACCAACCTACTCCAAAAGAAATTACGGAAACCTGGGGAGCGCGGTATGTCTCCAGGTTGACTTTCATTGGGCTTTGGGTTTTTAGGGTCTACATTTGGGGTCCAGAAACATAATGATCACAAATATGGGTGTGATTTGAAGCCCTGATCCTGTTTATCTAAAAGATATTCTGATTGTGCACTTATGCACTTTCTCATATCTGGGACACCGTACTGGGCATCTACAACTTGAAGAATGAAATGTTGCTTTGGCTTACAGTTTGGACGTGTGTCAGTCTGTAGTCTGTAGGATCAGAGGCAGGGTATCAGGGGAGGCAGAGGTAGTCAGGAAGCAGAGAGATCAAGGAAGGAGGAAGGAGATATGCCTTTCCAAGCCATGCCTACGGTGATCCATCTCTTTCCATCAGGCTTCACACCAAGCTATAAATTCTGCGAGGAACTAATCTGATTGGTCCAACTGAGTTTTGTCTAAACTAGTTATTTTTCTGTGGAGCTGAAAATGGTGACTTTTCTAATTGTATTTTGTCACTTATTACTTCATAGATGTCATTCTTCTGGAAAGAAGTTTTCCACCTCAAAATGTAGAGTAAATGCTTACCTTTTTATGCTCTCAGTACTAATTTATTTTTCTCAATTTTGGTTCTTTAGTAATACATGTTTAGTACATAATTATCACATTCCTCATGGGAAGTGGGTACATGAACATAACTCATCTTAATTGTTTTTTCATCCCTTTGTCTCTACTCTCTCCCCACTTTATGCATCTCCTTCTCATCTGTTAGTTCCTCGCAGAATTTATAGCTTGGTGTGAAGCCTGATGGAAAGAGATGGATCACCGTAGGTATGGCTTGGAAAGGCATATCTCCCTCCTCCTTCCTTGATCTCTGTCTGCTTCCTGACTACCTCTGCCTCCCCTGATACCCTGCCTCTGATCCTGCAGACTACAGACTGAAACCCGTCCAAACTGTAGGGCATCTATCTCCTCACTTCCTATGCTATCATCTTAAAATATTAATAAAAGAAAATTCAGGATACTGGTGAAAAGAGACTAGTCTTTACAATATGAGTTGTGAAGTAATTCCTAGATTGCCTCATATTGCATCCATGCAATGCTTGAGGATGAAGTTTTTAAAGTCATCCTACTTGTCTTGGCTTCAGGGTTAAGGTTAGGTTAGGGTTAGCGTGCTTGGACTACATTTTTTTTTTCTTGGAAACTGACAATAGAAAGAGGTCCCAGTGCTTGTAAATTCTTCCATCAGTAAAGAGGGATGGTGCATTTTAGCCTCCTCTAACTTATGTTTTATTCAGGGCAGAAGTTGAGTGCATAAAAATATATCCAACTATAACATTTTTTTTTGTCTTGGGCCAGAGAATGTTAAATAAATATCTGTTAAAGGAGAAAATAGATAAATCACTTTTATGCACAGAAGAGATTTAACCTTAATTTATTTTACATACTTAAAAGGAGAATGAGTAGAGTGTCAATCAAAGATTGAAGTTAACAAAGAATTTAAAAGTGTTCTTTATCTCTGGAAAAGCCCTCATCCTTTGTGTGACTTGTTTAATGAAAATACAACAAAGTGAAGTTTTTTTTTTTTAAATAGGAGAAAAATTGTTGCATTATATCATTGAGCTAAATTCTCCAGTCTGTACATTCTCTCTCTCTCTCTCTCTCTCTCTCTCTCTCTCATTCTCTCTCTCTCTCTTTGTGTGTGTGTGTGTGTGTGTCTGTGTCTCTCTCTTGACAGGGTTTTGCTAAGTCACTAAATTGCCCAAGCTAGGCTCAAATTCCTGATTTTTCTGACTCACCCTCCTGGAGTCCTGGGATTACAACCATGTCTGGATGTATTGATCTTTCTTAGAGTTCCAAAAATAGTAAAATTCTTAAGAATGGAATTGAAGTATCAAAGAAAATGTGATTTTAATGTTGAAAGATATTTTCAGATTAACCTTAAATGATGGTATCATTTATGCTTTCTGATACATTTCTTGCAATAGGGAAGGCAGGTTGAGAACAATCTCCTTGCACTGCTATCTAATCACTACTGTGACAGTTGACCAACCTGTTGATATTTAACACCAAACTCAGAGTGAGTACCAGTGCAAAAATCTAAGTGGTAGTTGATTGATTAAAAAGCTGTTAATCACACTCCTTTAGAAAGTTGCTTTTTCACGCTCTGATGGAAGACAACTGTACAATTTCAGTTGTCTTCAATACTTGCAAACTTCTATATTTTGTAGGAAAATGGATGCACTTTGAAAGCATTGTTAGCTGAAAAAAATTAGAACCACAAGCTTAAATACAGTATGGTTTCTCACACATGAGAAATCAAAATTAGAAATAAAAGACTGATAAAAGAAAACAGAGACAGAGACAGATCTTTTGCAAATGGGCAGGGAATCAAGTCACTGAGGTTATGGAGAGAGGTAAGGAAGAAAGCAATGTAAAAAAAAGATTTAGGATACGGTATATCATGTTTCAAATACCTACAATAAAAAGAATCAAGATATGTGAAGTACATGCATGAACTCTCTAAGCTGAAAGTAAGCATCATGTGCTACAAACATGTATTAATAAAAACATGAAAAATTAAAAAAATAAAAATTTAAAATGAAGTAACCAGAAAATCTACTTTAGTGTATTTCATGAAGGTTCTTAGCAATGATTTAAACCAAATATTTGTTCCAAATTTGGCTGCAAAGTGTAGTATTATATGGAGATACATTAATTAAATTAATTAAATTTCAATCTGAAAAATTTTCTGTTTATTTTATGAAGTTTATATGAAAACAATAGAAAATATAGGATGCTGTTACATTACTCAAAATTATGATAATGCTGTACTATATTAATATTTTACAAATCAACTCAAAAATGAAATTTTCTCAATGTTTTTTTCTGACACACAGCACCACTTTGTTACACAACATGATAATCTACGGGCTCTGCCAAATTCTATTACTTGAATTGAGACATTATTTTTAACAAATGCATGCTAATTGCTTTTGGCATCACTCAGCTCTTACAGTGAAGAGCTGTTGCACACAATGTTACTCTATGACAGAGTGACACCAAGCAGTTATTCTAAGGAAGGAACAGGTGAGACATCCAGCTATTTCATTCATTAGTCAAGACAATGATACGCAACTGTACCTGCTTGTTCACACAGCAATATTTCCACTGTGATTCAGTAATTCAACTCGTGTACTCCACGATGATATGCACCGAGCCCCCACCGCTTACACACATATGACAGTACATGACCACAACCTTGATGGCTTAAAATAACAGAAATTTTTTCTCTTACTCTTCTGGGGACCAGAAGTTCCAAGTCAAGATGTCAGTAGCATGGATACTTTATGGAGACTCAGAAGAGGAATGTAACTGACCGTCTCTTCCAGCTGTTGGTAGCTTCTGGAAACCTATTGCTTTCCTCTGCTGCTTCAATCTCTGCCTTGTTTTCATCTTTTCTTCCTCTGTTTTCTTGTGTTGCCTACTCTTCTCTTATAAGAACACTCATCGTAAGATTTTTGGTTCAACCTAGCCCAGTAGGGTCTTGTTTTAAGATCCTTACTTTAATAACACCCAAAAAGACAAACATTACAAATGGTATCTTGTGCTGTAGTTTTGGTCAGACATACTTTTGGAGGGAACGACATTCAATATACTGCCTACAGTCGGTGATCATGAACCCCCTCGGACTCCATTTTAGATTATACAGAAAGAAAGTTAAATGCCTTTTTATTGCACTTGAGTTATCAATAAAACGTTCTTTTTAATAACATTTTATAAGTTTCTTTCTCTCCTCTAGCAATATTTTCTCAGCTTGTCTCCCATACTCCCTGTAAAACTTCATCATAATTTAAAATGTCAATGCATGAAACATTTAATTAGTTATCTAAAGTCTTTCAAAAGAGTGGTCTATCTCACATGGGGAAGATCTATTGGTAATATTCCCATAGTCTCACACTTTGATGAGATTTTACAAGCAAGACACTAAATTTCCTTTGTTAAGGACTATGTTTTTCAGGATATCTGTACAGTGAATAGTTAGGTAAGGGTATCTTTCTGTGGGGTAGCGGGAGGATTTAAACTTATTTCCCCTAATAAAATATTTGGGTTCCTGCTGTGGGTGAGTGTCCTGCAGGCCTGTTTGTGCTGTTCTTGTAAGCATGGAGAGCAGATGCAAATGCACTGATGCTCCTGCTGTGCTATGATCCCTAAAGTGCTTTATGACATGGGACTTTGCCATCTGAAGGCATCTTGGAGTTGAGACAGTAATTCATTGGTTTCTTTTTTTTTTTATTTAAAGAAAAGAAAAGAAATGAAAACAAAACAAAACAGTAAAAAGGTACAAGTAACACAGAACTTCAAAAAAATAAACAGTAAGAAATCACTATTTAATAGATTACATATTGTCATCTTAGAAATAGTTGATCAAGTTACAAAATTAAGGATACAAAGTGGACATTCAAACAGTGAGACTGCAAACAGTTGTGTTCAATGATCCAACAAAAACTTAGTAATATGGTCATCTATCTTACACACCTAAACACACTTGCAGTTGTATCTTTAGAACACTTTCTTTTCCTCTCTTTTTTATGATATCATTTACACATTTTGGGTTTAATTATTCCCACCGTTCTTATTACTTTAGTTTTTGGAAGAGAATAAAACCAAATGTGACAAAACAAAGCAGAGTCAGTCAAAACAAAGGATGGACCTAGTACACGATGTAAAAACAGAATACAAGGTAATAAACAATGGTTACCATAATGCCTCTTGCTACCTTAAAGAAAATTGGTATAATAAAATTGAACACAACAGTACAGAACAAAACCAATAAAACCTAAACATTGGAGACATTACTGAACCTCAAAAGAAGATAATAGTCAAACCAGAATGGGCATCATAATGAATCTTATTGCCTTCAAAGTAGTTGCCTATACCCTCAAAATTGATAATATCAAACAGAACAGAATAGAGTAAAATCAGTCAAAACAAGATGGTGAAAGCAATACAGGGCTTCAAATCGAGTTAATAGGAAATCAAAAAAGTTACTAATATATCCTGCTAATTTTTAAAAAATTTTCCCTTAATAAAAACTAAATAAATAAATAAATACATAAATAAATAAATAAATTTTAAAAAAGGTGGGGGGAGATTGAGATAAAAGAGGACATAACAACATAACAATACAGGTCAGAACAGAACGATTTAAGCAGCATAGTGCTTTACCACAAGATAAGCCGAGTTAATAGTAGTTACCATAGTGTCTCTTTCCTTGAAATCTCTGAGTATAACTTAGTATACTATAGCATCAAACATATCAAGACAGTGTGAAACCATTCAAGAGGATGAAAGTATTACAAGGTATATAGAACCAGCTAACAGAAAATGAACAATGGTTTCTATATTATCTCTTTGCCTATAAAAATTTTTTATACTATCACATATAATAAAATCCAATAAGATACAACATGACAAAAACAATGGAAACAGAAGAACAATAGTTTGGTGGCACTTCAATACAAGCCAATATTAAATAAGCACTAGCTGTTATGATGTCTTGTTTTCTTCAAAATAGCTGTTCATATCATCACAGACAATAAAATCAAACAGCCCAGAATAAAACCATTCCAATTAATAAGTGAAAACTTTATAAGGCCTCAAAGCCATATAATGGTGAATCATGATTACCACATACTTTTATGTATTTGTATCATTTCTTACACTAGGGAAACTATTCGGTATTCATACATGTGAGTTTGATTTATTTCACTTATGAGTATGAGTCCCATGTCATAAAGCACTTTAGGGATCATAGCACAGCAGGAGCATCAGTGCATTTGCATCTGCTCTCTATGCTTACAAGAACAGCACAAACAGGCCTGCAGGACAATGCCACCCACAGCAGGAACCCAAATATTTTATTAGGGGAAATAAGTTTGATTTATTTCACTTATGAGTATGGACTCAAGCTGTGTCCATTTATTTATAAATATCTCAATGTGATCCTTCTTTATAGCTGAGTAGTACTCCATTGTATAAAAATACAACTTTTTTTCTCATTCCTCAGTTGATGGACACTTAGGTTGTTTCCAAGGTCTGGCCATTACAAATTGTGATGCTATAAACATGGGTGCACTTGTATCACTGTGGTATGATGTTTTCAGTTCTTCTGGGAATATGCCTAGAAGTGGAATAGCTGGAACAAATGGGACTTCCAATTCCAGCTTTTTGAGAAATCTCCAGACTGACCTCTACACTCCCATCAACAGTGCAGAAGAGTTCCTTTTTCCCCACAGTCTCTCCAGCATTTGTTGTTGGTGGTTTTCTTGATCCTGGCCATTCAGGAGTGAGATGGAATCTCAGTGTGATTTTAATTTGCATTTCTCTAATGAGTAATGAGTAATGAGTAATTCATTAGTTTCAAAGTAATGACTTTTCGTAGTTTTCAACAAGCTATAGCATTCCTGTCTTTCCTCTCTGTAGTAGGGATTTAAAATGGAGTGGGGAGAACGAGACCGAGGGAGCATCCTGAAGTCATTCAGGGGAAAATTTAAAATACCTACTTTATTTTTACTTGAAGGGTATTCTTGTATCTACTTGATGGTATGTTTTAGTGAGCAGACTGGGCAAAACTGTTTAATAAGCCACTTACTGACACTTGATACATGTTTTTCACTGTTTTTCTACAAGAGCCCTAAACATTTTTTTCTAGACCAGACTATATTTCTAGAAATATCCTCTTCTCAGGACTAGACTTTCTGTTTGGCATTCACTTCTGTTTCAAAGTGTCCTTTGTATTCTTTGAGCCCAACATCATAATTATGGATTTAACCTCCTTCCCCCCACATTCCCTCATTTCCCAAATAATTTTCGTTAGGTTTCTCAACCCCTTTCATTAGCACCTCTGTTAGTTTTGCTTTGTTTAAAGCTTTTAGATTTACAATTAAACCTTTTTAATGGCAATTTTTATTTTAATTTATTAAAAAATAAAACAAAATTTCATAACAAAATAATAAAAGAATAACAATTCAGTATTAATGCCTGGAGTGTAGCCATAAATCCATTCATTGATCATTGAGTCTAACACTCCCATTGTACAGGTGAATAACTGAAGATCAGAGGTAAAGTTACTTACATAGAAATCACCAGGAGAGTGTTTTTTAAGTTCAACACAGCACTTTTAATTTAATGTTTTTCTCGTTGAAACTCATTTTTTGCTTGCTTTCATGTGTCCTAAGACAATGAGGTGATTCTATTTTTATGAATTTTATGAATCCTCTTAAATTTAGCTTTCTCCTTATGTTTATATTTTTTTACCAAGCAATATCATTCATCATTCATTATTAATAGATTTCTTTGTATTTAACTTTCACAAGAAATTTAGAACACTAATTTTTAAGGACAATCCAATTTGTGACAGAGAATCAAGAACACTGGTTGCTCATAAGCTGTGACACAGTTTAGGCATAAAATGAAACCAGAATTTTCTGATCTGTTTTGCAATCCTGTGAAATATATTTCTCTTTCTCTGAATAGAATAACTCACCTATACATTGTGATAGAAATTACATAACTTCTTTCTCGTAATAGAAATTATGGAGAGGTTTTGGGAAACTTCACATTCTTAGGATTGAGGTTGCCTTGACTCTGTTTCATATCTGGTTGGTCTTGGCAGAGGCATTTTTTGGAGTCAAGAAAGCTACAAGGCATACTTACTACCTAGTTCTCCCAAGTGACAGACTCCTTGCACCACCATCCACAGTAGCTAAGGGGACCTTCAAGTGGTGTCTACCTGTGCTTTCTTCCTTTCTTGACTGAAGATGTATTACTCATATGATTTTCAAAGCACATGGTTAGTGCATTTATTTATGAATTTTTATCAGCACTTACCAAAGTTGTGATTGTATCACGAGTAGTTACCACTGTATTACCTCTGTCTTTATGTCTCTTTCTAGGTCTGCTGAATTTTTGTCTCATTTCTTGAATTTACTGCTGTGACCACTGTGCAATGGATTAAGAATGGCTGCCAATATCCGTCTCTGATGCCAGGACCTGACTTTAGAACTTAATGCAATATAATTTACTGTTTTTGTGTTATGTAATTTCATACTAAGTATACACTCATACTTATATAATAAACAATTTTGAGATGAAAGATGCTTGGTGTGTGGAACATTTCTATGACCAAGGGTACCTAGCTTAGATGATGTGCTTCAGGAAACAGTCCTTGAATATGACTGTAGCAACCAAAATGTCCTACTTACATCATAGCAACTGACATCCTACTCATCAACACTGACTCCAGGCTGTCACTTTATTCTGCACACCAGCTCAAAGTTATTGTCATAAACTCTCTGAAACCTGAATAGGTTCTTTATCTCCTATAATTTACTTTTAAATTGCATAGCGTAGACCCTTACTGATGCCTTTCCATGATATTCCCCATAAGAGACACTGCTAAGACACCAAGTTTCCCTCATAGTAGTATATCTAATAAATTTTGACTTAGATCAATAGTCTTTTATGGTGGTTTTAGTGAGGAATTCAATGGCAAATATCTTTCCTAGGCTTTGGCATCTTTGGGCGTCATTTTTTATGTTCTTGTCACTGGAATTAATATTTTGGGCTTCAGTTTCTTGATATCAGTGCTTTTTCACTTATTGTTTAGACAAATGAATGAATTTATTTACCTTTGACCACCTGAACCAATCCTGATGGAGCCATGAGGCTACTCTGTTGGACAGATAGAATCACTTTCTATGTTTCTTGGACTCTAGCTTCTCTTAGGAATCACCATTATGTTTATATTATTCTAAGTGCTAAGAAACTAGGTTATCTGCTTAGATAACTAGGTTATCTTGTTTGCCACAGTGTCTGGGGCATAAAAATATTAGTAAATGAGTGTTATAATAATAAATTATTTTAAGTCTATCTCAAATCTATGCTAGTAGATCCTTTCCAGAATTCCCTAGCTTTTCCTTTCTCATAGTGTCTTCTCTGTGCATTTGCAGTAGCTGGTTGAATGCTCTTTATAGTGCAATAACATGTATCTGTCTCATTCTTCTGTTTTTTGGCACTGGGAATTGAGCTTAGGACCTCGTGCTTGCCAGAAAGATGCTGTGCTGCTGAGCAGTATCTGGAGCCCTCTGACTCATTCCTCAGGCCAACTTTTGCCTTTTAGTAGCCTGAGGTGAAACAGGCTATATTCCTCAATATCTCTTACAAAAACCCATTCCAGTAGAGCTTCCAAGAAGAAAAGTAGAAATTACTGTTGAAAGCACACACAAACAAAAAAGTAGGAAGGGCTATAAAATGTAGAATTTTTTTTCCATAACAAAGCCTTATTTCCAGTATTTCTAATTAACTGATAACATTTAGTGGTTAATCTAATGGCAGATGTTTCAGTCCATTTAAAAATACTTTCAATTTATGCATCAATTGTCCTATTAACAAATTTCATATTTTAAATTTCATGTTTTATTCCTAAAACATATCATTCAATTATTTGTTAAATGAAAAAAGTCAAATTATTTAATGTTTTAATGACTGGTTTTAAAATTAGTTATTAAAAACTTACTAAATTTTGGTCTTATTGATGCTTAAAATTTCAGAAGTGTAATTTTCCACCAACATTGTTTTAGAAATCTCATATTTTTCAAATATAATGACAAACTGTAAGTAAATGCCAATTTTAATCAGCTATAATCAAAGATATTGGGATATTTCATAATCAAAGAAATGGATGGTTTTGTTGTGCTGTAGTGTTGCAGAAGGTTACAGATACAAAAACGTGTATTTTATCATTGAGCCATCACAAAAACGTGTATTTTATCATTGAGCCATCAGAGCTGTGAATGCTGATCTCACCATACTTTTTCTCTTGAGTTACTAATAACAAGATTGATGTGCAGAAGATATAATAAGTTAACTTATCCTCTAACCCTGCAAATGAAATATATGCTTACTAAACAAATCTACCTGTATCCACACATGTCATTTGAGCATGGAGTGTGAATTGAAGGAATGGTTTAAGTAGTCTCAGGTTACATTTTACATTAGGATTATGTCATTACAATTAGGGTTTATTGGATGCAATCTTTGAGATCTACCTGTTAAAATACAGGCGAGCAGTGCCACAGGGATTGAGAGGTGTTATTTTTAAAAAGATGTAATTCGGAAGAATTACATGTTTACAATGCCCCAACATCATTTTGCCTTTCCTTATGTATTCAGTGCTTGAGGAATAGCTATCATCAAAAGTTAAAATAGTTACAAGATGCAAATATTCATTGTTGGGGGTTTTTAACATTCATTGTTAATTTTATCTCAAGTATATACATGATACATTCTGTATCAGGGGCAATATTTTTATTAATACCTTGTAGTAAAAAGTGCATCCTAGGCTTCCTCTTCCCCAGACCTTGTTTCTGACAGTACAACTAAAGACAGATGGAGTGTCCCTAAAGACACGACAAAAAACCCCAAAGGTAAAAAACAACGGAGAAAGACAGGTACCCCCATACTTCTGGAAAGGATAAAAAAGTTTAAAACATTTTGTCCTTTAAAAGAAGGAGTAAAAAATCTTGTTCTCTTAGCCTTATTTTTTGGACTACAAACATATATATTCATGTATTTTGCATACTTACATAATCATATATTTTATAAATGTATATTTATCCAATGGCTGGATTCTCGCTGTATGCCAGCCACCCAATGATGACCTCGTGTCATGCTTCACTGATTTGATTTTGGAATGTGAATGTCTAGGGAAAAAGTGCTCCAGTTGTCCTGAGACCTCAGGAATTAGTTGGAGACATAACTAGATTATACCAGATGAATCACCTGGAATTTAACCACTGATACATAATATTGGAGAGGTTGTGAAGTTCTGGTGGCCTGCCCTTCCTGGTGGGATGAAAGTGCCCTCCTGATAGCTCAGCAGGAAGGCAGCCTTATCTCACCAGTCCCGCTCAGGATGATGAATGGACCATCTCTCAAACTGAATTGAGCGGGGCACTTAGGGAGTAAGTCATGGCCTAATAGTCGGACTCTTGTTGATTTTACTGAGCTTTAGTAGATTTTTTGCCCCTCAAATAAATGTTTCCTTATTTGCTGTGTGCCCTTAAAGCAATTCAAAATACTTTAAATATCTGGGTTTTTAAAAAGTAGTTCTCATCAGTTTTGATTATTCACTTGACAAGGTTCCTCAGGACTCCTCATGTTCTTCTTCCATAAGTATGGCATCCTCTTACCCTTTTGAAACATAAATACTTGGGCTTCAGTGAAGTCTGATGGAAGTTCTGATAGAAGCCATTCTCACCTTCAGAATGAAGCAGTAGTGTCTTCAACTTAAGTCCTCAAAGAAATATCAAACTTAGGGAATTGAGCTGAGCTTGTTTTTAAAGTCAGTAAGAATAAAAACACATCGCTATTTTGTAGTTGTCAAGCACCATGAAGTGCCTATTTTAATACATCAGGGTTAACGATGACATAATATACCCCAGGGAACTATAGAAGCACAGAAACAATTAACTTACCGTTTAGTGCCTTCAATGTGCCTGCAGTGCAGGACTAATGAAACAGGGAGTAGCAGCCTTTTCTGTGTGCCTTGTTCTGCTTCTGTGGCTGATTATCAACTTACAATGGCTGAAAATAATAGCAGAGTAGACTACTTAGGTGAAGCAGGTATGAGAATAGCTCCAAGTGCTCAGGAGCCATCTGCTAGCATTAAAACCTCCTCATTAATTTGTATCAGAATTTTTCCAGTTCATAAAATAGTTAGACTAGGGAGAGATCAGGTAGGCTACAGTGAAACTTTATCTGAGCGGAGCCGCATGTCAGTATTCGGAATACAACCCTGGGATTCTCTCATACTTCAGTCCTACAAAAGTGGAGGGATCAGGTAAAGGGTCCCTACAAGGCCATCCCATTTCAGAATCGACGATGTTGGAACCAGGAGGGGCTGACATAAGTGTTTTGTTGCTTTAATTATCATTTTATTTTGTTAATTTCCTATTGACTGGGCCACTTAAAAACTATGATATTCATTTATCTATTTTGGTTTTATAAAATTTATTTCAATATAAGTATTTCACAAACCATTTAATTACAGGTTAGTTCACTTTTGGGTACACACAAATCCCTAATGTTTTAAACTTCCTCTTTTGTTTAGATATCCAATTCTTATTTTTAAGTACTTTTCCTTTTGCTTAAAAATAAATGTAAAAGAATTTTTTTGAGACAGTGTCTCACTGTGAAGTTGTGGCTTGCCTTTAACTCGACAGCAGTCCTGCCTCAGTCTCTTGAGTGTTGAGGTTAGAGACACATGCCAGTACCTGGCAAAAAATAACTATTTTTTATAATGTAAGAATTTTACTATTCTAAATTTTTCAGTCAGTTGTTCCTGAATTGTATTATAAAGTTTGTGTCAATGTTACTCAATGTATCAATGCATAAAATTCATGCCTGCTACGTCTTTATTTGCAGTTTATGTAGGTCACATAGAACGAGTCATGTTCTTCCCTCTTTTACTATTTCATTTTTTAAACTTTCATTCACATAATATAATTATTACTATAAATTTAAAATTTTGTGTTTAATTTTAATATTTTATACTTAAGACAGTTTGATATTGTTATGTTTGACTTTTCTCTGACAAATACCATTAATACAATCTAAGTTTTTCTGCATTTTCAGCTACTTTGTTTATTTTAGATATTTGGCTGAGTTAAGACATACTTGTCATCTTCCTCTACCATGGAATTGTTTTAAATCACTTATTTGTATGTTTTGTTTTCATGTACTATAACAGAGTGAAATTGGATTCTAGATTCTTCTTTCCTTCTCTACATCCTGAGAAATAACTAAAGAAATAAATATAAATAAATTTAAGGACAAATATAATAAAGGCATGGAGTAAACCCCAGGCCTGATGCCATACTTTTTAAGAAGTCATGGCAAAGGAAAACATCAAATAAGATCCCCAGCTTCAAACATGACTCCTGATATTCTATCACCCGACAACAAGATCCTTAATGAAATGGGTATTAACAATTCTTGTGGATGTCCTGATCCTGTGCCTGCTGTAACTGGTGTAACAGAAAAATTTGCTAAGGAAAATTCAGTATAAAGGATTAGGAACAATTTGTTGACAAGGAACATATCAACAGGTGACATTTGCCTTGGTTTTAGAGAATTCAGCAAAGTCATAAAGAATAAAAAATATTATTTTTAGTTTATCAAGGTTTATAACATGCTTTTCTACAGCTAACTATAATTTTGACTTTTTTGGGTCTTAAATCTGTTCTAATGGACTAAATGCCCACCATTGTCTATGACTTTTCCTCCCTACAGTGCTTCTGATCTTGAAATGCAGTAAAATATTCACAGAGAAATATAATGTTCAATTATAAAGAACTTGACTCTGCACTAACCTATATTTACATAGTTAAGTGGTATAATGCATTCTAAAGCTTTAGAAATAAACACTGTACAAATACAATGAATATAAAAGTGAATAGGGAAGCGAATATTTTGGCAATGTAAGGGCAATGTGACAACTGGAAAAAAATAGGGGGTGGCCAAAATAACTAAATTGATAAGTAACTCAAACTGAGAGAAAAGGGCTAAGAAAATTTTACAATTGAATTTAAATCTTATATTGTATAACAGAATAACTATACATATTCTCGTAAATTGACATATTTAAAGTAGTGTTATATGTTCATTATTTACTATTGGAGGATTAGTTACTAGTAGAATAACCTCCTAAAGAACCAAGTAAAAAGTATAAAGCGTTTGTGTCAGTAAAGCAGAAATAGAGAGAGAAAGACCAAGGCAACAATCTGTTGTCTTCAAATGATTTCTTCTGTATTAATTTTTTATCACAGTAACAAAAATAAGAAAGAAATGAAAAGCTGTCAGTATAGTCCATTATGTAGTCTGGTTATCTCCAAACTATGTTCTGTATTAATCTTTGCTCTTTGAATGAAGCACTGTCACACATGGGGAGATAGGAAGAGAGACTTCCAGGCACTTGGTACTGGGGACACTCCCTGCACTGCTCCAAGTAGGTTAAGATTGTGTTCATCATTTTCCTTAGCCTGACTTATAAAGTATACAATTGGAAGGAGTTGAAAGAGATTTATGATTGCCAAACTGTTGCTACATTCAGAAAATTTATTCAAAAGGAATCATTTACTATGACCACTTACAATGGTGATCAGTGAAAAATTTATAATCAAAGGTAATACAAATTTTATTTAGTGTATGGTTTGTTTGTTAAACAAACATTACATCCAGATTTACATGGAAGTCATTTTTACTTGAAAATAATAAATAATAAAATATGGAAATTCTGTTCAGACATAGCTGTTTTTACTTCAAAGAATGATTCTGCTTCTGGAAAAATTTGCCCCAGTGAGATTTGTCACAAAAACATTCTTAAAGAGTATCGTGTAGAAGTCACGATGGATCTCAGACTTGCAAATTATTACTTATAATTGTCTTTCATATGTACATTTTCTAAATAGTTTACATTTTTAAAATTTATATTATTAACTCTATCTGTATAGGTCATTTGACTTACATGGCTAAATATACTTTAATTTTACTTTCTACGGTTATACTGAGTTTCATTATTAGCAGGTTAATGAGAATGTGAAAATTCTATTAGAAACAGCTTAATGAGAAAGTCTGAAATTTCTTTTACAAAATACTCTGAGTGGTTAGAAGGGTTGAATAGTAGCAAGTGTTCTTTTTATTTTCAATGTTAAATTTTATAAAATTATTTCTAATGCATTCAGTGTTTTTTCCTTAATCAATAAATATAGGTTGATAATTTTTATGTTACATTGTATATCAGTTTATCACATACAAGAAATATTTTGAAGCATTATGTTGGTTACTTTTGTAGTGTATCTTAGAAAAACTACATATGATTAATAATGTTAAGCAGACATGTTTTCCAGTGCAGTTTATTGAGTCCTCTTGATTCAAATCATACATGACTTTTTGAGACAGGATCTCACAATGTAGTCCAGGCTGGCCTTGAACTTGTTCATGTAGCCCAGTGAACTCAGCCCTTGAACTCACAGTGGTCCTTGCCTCAGCTTCCTGAGTACTTATTAATATTCCTTAATTTCTGTCTTAATATCATCTGCGCAGTGTGATCACACGAGGTTTGCCTCTGTCATTATTTCTTTGTTGTCATTTGGTCCCAGGATTGACTCTTTTGCCATCTCTTTAGGGCATATCTAAATGTTAATTTTATTCTTGTAATGTTATGATATTGTTGTAAGAACTAGATGAATTTCCTGATTGTGTAATATTTATCTCTCAGATAATCAACAGTAATTCTGAATTGTAGGAAGTAGATGACTTTACAAAAGCCTAGAAAATCAACTTCTGAAAGTTAGGGACATCATGAAGATGAAAAGAACCTCTTTTTTTCTAATCTGTGTCTAATACAGGTGGAAATCTGGAAAGCAAATTAAGCTTTCTTTTATAAGCTGATTATCTCAGGTATTTTCTAGAGCAGGAGAAAGATAACTAACAGAGTAGGTTCATGTGATATTTTGCTTTAGAAGCCTGTCTTATTTCAAATATAAAATGTGCTTCAGGTTCAACTATATGTTTACCATTTGCAGGATTTCACTCTTTTCTACTGCTGAATAATGTTCTATTGTGTTTATATATCACATTTTCTTCATCTGTGAATCCATTCGTGGGCATTTGGGTAAAGGAAAAATCTACAGAATGCAAATTACCCTGCTGATGAAGATTTAACATCTAGAGTCCTTAAGCAACTCAACGGGAAGTAAATTAATATTCCAGTTTGAAAATGACCAAAATATTGGAACAGATGTTTCTACAGAGATGGCACACAGATGACTAACATGCATATGAAAAATGTCAAGCATCACTAACTATCAGGGAAATGCTAATCAAACTAGAATAAAGTCATCTCACTTCTGTTAGAAAGTCTATTATCAGAAAGACAAATAGAAACACTGGAGGAGACATGGACAAAGGGGAACTCTTATACAATGTTGAAAGGAGTGTAAAATAGTACAGTCATGATGGAAGACAGTACGGAGTTCCTACACAACTATGAAAGGAACTATAGCATCATCTACAGTTTCATCAGTCTTGTTCCCATTGAGAACCGTACTAGATTCACTGACACTCCTTTACACTTGCTTGGAACATTTCCAGTCAGAACACCAGTATGAAGTGCTTCCTACATGATACTGTCCTCTAATGATCTCTTTTAGTCATTTCTGGCCGGTCACATTCTTACCTCTCCCCCACAACAAGCCCAACTCCCATAGCTTGCTTCTTGGCTTTTGTCTTGGCAGGAATAAATTCCATCAAGGTATATCATTTGCTTACTAAATTTTTTCCCATATCTTACCTCTAGAATATGGATTCTGTGATGGATCAGGTAGTAAATATTTTAGACTTTGTGAGTCACATAATGTCTTTATTTAATATCTGTCTTGTCCCTTTTTTTTCTTCCATTATTCCTGTATCCTTTTTCCTCCTAACTCCTTTCTTTTCTCGCTTCCTTGCCCTTCTCTTCCCTCCTTCCTTCTTTCCTTTCTTTCTTTCCTTCTTTTCTACTTTCCTTTCTTCCTTCCTTCTTTCTTTCCTTCCTTCCTCTCTACTTCCTTATCTTTTATCTTTTGTCTCTCCTTTCATCTCTCTCTTTTCTTTCTTTCAGTCATTTCTGTCTGACCTCCCTCCCTCCTTCCCTCTCTCCCTCCTGATCTTCCTTTCTTCTTCTTTTTACAATCCCTTAAAACTAAAATAATATGCCATGCAAAGTAAGCTATAGGCAGGATTTAGTGAGCCATCTATAGTTTCCTGTCCCAGTTCTGGAAAATACATTTTCCACAAATGCAGCTTTCATACAGAGCCTTAAACAGTGCTTAGAACTGAAGAAGCACAGTGAAAAAACATCTTTTGAATGGGTAAAGTAATACTCCTTGAGCAACAAGAGTAACAATTACACACTATTTAATTAATTTTGGAGTTTCCGTCAATATTTAGTCATGGTTGTTTTGCTCAGTTATGAGTCTTAGTTTCATATTCATTAGTCCCTTTGATAACATCTAGAATGATTCTTAGAATCTGGTTCCCTGGTGTGCTTCTCTATACTTTGGAGAAATGGTTACCATCAAATGACACAGACTGGTGAAAACTTTTGAAAAATCTTGCCTTTTTATTATATAATGATTGGTTTCCTTTACAGGCATTATAATGGTGTTGTTGCTGCATGAGATAGGTGACTTAAGAAATTTCCACCCGTGCCACTCTTTTTTTTTATTTTAAAGAGAATAAAGCCAAGCAAAATGAAACAGAACAAAGCCAATCAAAACAAACCAGTGCGTTACTTTGACACAGAACTTCCAAACAATATGAAATCAACAATGGTTACCATAATACCTCTTGTCTTCAAAATAGCTGCCTATACCATCAGACACAGTAAAAAATCAAACATAGCAGAACAAAATAGAACCAATAAAAATGAAGCAATGAAAGCCATAAAGGACTTCAAAACAAGACAGTAAATCCAAAATGGTTGCCATAAGATACCTTGCTATCTTTGAAATAGCTGTCTATGCCATCAGATACAACAAAATCAAACAAAACAAAACAGAATAAAATCCAACCCAACAAACCAATGAAAACGATACAGGACTTTGAAACAAGATAAAAGGGAATGCTACCACCTTTAGAAGGAGATTCCCCCATACATGGCACACTGCATACCATGATCCTGTGAATAGATGATCAGACCACCAGCCTTAGACCTGTAAAGACAGCGAAACACCAAAACCACAAGCACCAAACTGCATTTTACCTGAATAGCTATCATCACAGTCTGTATTTCTCCACATCAGCAAATTATTTGTGGGCTCAGGGTGGGGGCTGCCCTTTTTCGTTTCCCAGCCAGTGTGCCAGAAGGGGCTGGGGTCTTGCTGTCCCCTGCAACAGCGGCCTATGCACGGTACTGGTTCATAAAGAGGGCTTGCTTTTTGTTGCTATCTTGTTCTCTTCTCCTGCAATTTGCAAATGTTGCTGACTCAAGGGAAAAGGTTAGATCTGGCTGTTCTCCTAGTGATGGCAGCCTGCAAATGGTGCTGGTTCATAGGAAGGACCTGTGCCATTCCTATCGACAAAAAAGGGTAGAGTTCAAGACCAAGTGTTTTACAGGCATTTCAATTTTCTCTGATGTCCAAGAGCTTTCACTGTAGTCCAAAGGGATTTACTTCAGGCACTGATTAAAAGAAAAGTCTCACACACAGATGTCTATTGGTCTATCTCTATCTATCTACCTATAATCTATCATCTATCTATCTGTCCATATTACATTCTTTTGATAATGTTTTTAGAGAGCACCTACAAAAACCATGTAAAACTGTCCATTTTTCTAGACAAAAGAAGCTTAATTTCAGTCAGTTCCCTGTCTTCCCTTACAGACACCACCAGTACAGGCTCTCCATACACTTTCATTTGCTATCTTAGGAAAAAGCAGTCTACGCAAACATCTCCTTTGTGACCTCCTTTTTCACTCAAAATGTTTGTCTTGATATACATCGTCTGGTGGGCATCTTCCTGGCTCACAGAATATTTATAATTTTGTGATGTGATGTAGTATTATTTTAATGTGCTTTTGAAGATAAAATTTGTTGTTTGGAAAGAAAATGTATTAAAGATGACAGCTACGATCTCCCCTGAGAAGAACTGATTTTCTCAGAAATGTTTATTCTGAAAGGAAGACACTAGATTCTGAAACTGGAAACTCTGCTGTGTGACTGAGCCTCTGACCAGGTGGAAGAAGAGCTTCTTATTGTCTTGCCTCAGTTCTTTTCCTGGGCTCAGAGGTTGCAAGTGGTGCCTGGTTCCTGGAGAAGTGAGTGAAAAGTGGAGCCCCGTGGCAGGGGCATTGTTGGTGTTTAGGAGGATGGCTGGATTCCCTAGAACCTGGTCTCCCTGGTCAGTTGTCAGGCTCTTGGCTTCCCTTTGCTTCTCTGTTCCACAGAGTAAAGGCTGCATTGTGGATAGAATCTGTCTTTAAGTAAGCTTCCAATGCTGGGTTGTGGGTGTGAAGCCCACAGTTGAAGAAGAAACTTTGGGCCAGGGAATGTGAGGTAATCTTTCTTCTGAAGTTTCTTTTCCACTGTAGCATGCCATACTTACAGGTTCCAAATTCACTTTTTCTCTTATAGGAGCCAACACTTTCCTAAGTAGATTCTTGAATATTTGGGACATGTGGGGGATGAGGTGTCACTTTGTAGGCCCAACCCCCTCTAACCTGCAATTTACAATAGCCGCCCTGGTATGCGAGAAGGAGGTAGAACGGGAATGCCTGTTCTCAGTGAGCCCTCACCCTCTGGAATCCATACTGTGAGCTGGCTTTGTTTTGCAGAAGTCTTGAGGAAGTGGCTGGCCACCCTTTGTGACACTAACAGCAGACAAATTAACAACATTCTTGAGCTAATGAATTTCTTCCTGGGCTAGAGAAGTTGTGAGAACTGGTTGTGATTATTTACCTCACTTAGATAGCTTTAAAATAAACATTATAGTCTGTCACGTTGTAGCTTGCCACAAAGAATGCCTTTTCACTACTTAATTATCTGGGCTCTGTGAACTGATCGGGTTTACTATATATAAATCCTAAAATAAAGATTGTGCGTACAGTGCAGTGCAGTGCAGTGTAACGCGGTGCAGACAGCAAAGGTGTCTCTCCTGTCTTTCTTTTCCAAGCGCTGTACCCCCCGTGTCCCGACTAGGCGTGCGTGTTTACCTTGCCCGGAGTTCAGAGTGCTCTAGACACTCACGACAAGTGGCGCCCGAATTCAGGGACTCCGAAGGTCGCTTAGGAAGGTAAGTATAATTTTATTACGGGGAAATGGGACAATCTGCTTCCTCTCCTTTCTTAAAAATTCTTAAACATTTATTATCTATATATGGCATATCGCTCAGGTCAGCTGACTTGGATATGTGTATTGATACAATTAAAGAATATAATCCTTGGTTTCCAGATGAAGGAACTTTGGATGTAGAAGTATGGAGGAAGGCAAGGGTTAGTATAGAAAGGGCTATGCAACAGGAGGAGAAGATTCCTTTACGTTTTTGGGCTATTTGGTCGGTTGTGTACTCTTTATTAAAAGCTATGGAAGATGAACATATTGTAGAAAATCTTCAACTAGAAATTAAGCCAGTTATTCAGGAATTGCCCCTCACAGAGGAGGAGCAGAATGTAGTTCAAAATGACGCTATCGCTTTAAGTAGTGAAAAGGCGTCCAAACTAAAAGTAAAATCCACTACAGCCGACTCAGCTTTAGCTGCCGCAGCAATATCAAATTATGACAATCGCCCAATTTTACAGGCTATACAGCATTTAACACAAGAGGTGAAACAACTCTCCGTTAAGCAGAACCCGCCTGTAGTTCCCTCTGCACCTCCTCCATCTAACCCTAATTGGAGTAAAGCCAAGCTAGCTTTGGCTGATCTACCAAAATTAGGGGATTCTGATGAGGAAAAGCCTGCCTTTGCTTTCCCTGTAATCAGGCCTCAGCCAATAGATGGAGAGGCAGTTCCCCCTAGATGGGAAGCATTTAATATGGATGATTTAGCAAAATTAAAAAAGGCTGTAACCCTTTATGGCCCTCAGGCTCATTACACTAGAGAATTAATAACATCGGTAACAGATCAGTATGGTAATCTTGCTCCTTATGATTGGAAAGCCTTGGCCAAAATTCTTTTAAAAGAGCCAGAATATTTACAGTGGCACATGTGGTTTATGGAAGGTTGTGCGAAAAAGGCAAGACAAAAATGCTGATATAGTGATAGAAATGTTTTAAAAGATATTTTAAAAACTTTACCTCAATATTTTTCTCCGTTTGGACTTGTAATAGCACAGGATAAAATTCAAAAGGAAGAAGTTAGTCATTATTTGGGATATATTCTTACTAGACAAAAGGTGATTCCACAAAAAATGTCTATTAGGAGAGATAAGTTATCCACTTTAAATGATTTTCAAAAATTATTAGGGGATATTAATTGGCTTCGTCCCACACTAGGTATCCCTACCCATGCATTACAACATTTGTTTGCTACTCTACAGGGCTCTTCAGATCCATCCAGCCCTCGTTCTTTAACAGCAAAAGCAGAGCAAGAATTACAGTTTGTAGAACAACGAATTAAGGATGCATTTTTAATTAGGATTGATCCTAAATTGCCTCTAACTTTATATATTATTAATACTTTTCAATATCCCTCTACAGTTTTAGGTCAAAATGCTATGCCAGTAGAATGGGTATTCACTAAAACTAAGCAATCTAAAAATGTTATGCCTTATATTGACATGGTTGCAGCTTTAATTATAAATGGTAGAGCTCGTTCTATAACTTTGATAGGAGAAGATATAAACAATATAGTTATCCCTTTAACTAAGGAACAATGGGAATATTTGTTGTCAATTACTGAAACCTTACAAATTGCTTTAGCAGATTTCATGGGAACTTTTTCATATCATTTTCCTAAAAGTAAATTATGGGATTTTTTTAGACGTCAACAATTTGTGGTTAATACCTTATTAGCTGTACAGCCAATTCCACAAGCTTTGACTATATTTACAGATGGATCTAAAAATAAAGCTACATATTAGACTCAAAAATCTTACTGGGTACGTCAGACAAATTTTAACTCTGTACAACAAAATGAACTTTTTGCTATATTACAAGTGTTTTTAGATTTTCATAACCAACCTATTAACATTATAGCCGATTCAGCCTATTCTGTTGGAGTAGTGACAAATATCTATTCAGCTGTGTTATATTCTAATAAGCCTGCTTTATTGTCTTTATTTCAAAATTTACAAATACATGTTCAAAAAAGAAATCATTCTTATTTTATTACTCATTTACGTTCTCATTCTCAGTTACCCGGACCATTAGTATCAGGTAACAATGCAGTGGATTCCTTAGTTATGTTCACCACACCCGTTAAAGAACATCAATTTAATCATGCAAATGCAGGACATTTGCATCTTAAATATAAGATACCTTTTACAAAAGCTAAACAGATTGTAAAAGCTTGCCCTATTTGTAGACCATTACATTTAAGAATTATTCCCGCAGGTGTCAACCCTCGAGGAATTCAACCTAATGAGTTATGGCAAATGGATATTACACATGTACCTTCTTTTGGTCGGCTTTCTTATGTACATGTAGTTATTGATACCTATTCTTCATTTCTATGGGCTACTGCTCAACAGGGAGAATCCACTAAAAATGTTATTGTACATTTATTGGAGACTTTTGCAGTTATGGGAATTCCTTCTAAAATCAAAACAGATAATGGACCTGCTTATACTAGCAAAACATTTAAACAATTTTGCGATCTCCATAATATTATTCATATTACAGGGATTGAATATAACCCCCAGGGTCAAGCTATTGTTAAAAGAGCACATGGCACTCTTAAGTTGCAAATTAAAAAATTAAAAAGGAGGAGTCAGGAGGATATTCAGATACCAATACTGTTTAAATTGCAAAACAGTCCAAAAACATTACTGCATCAAGCATTGTTTATTTTAAATTTTCTCAATTTACCACAAGGTGAAATATTAACTAGAGCTGAAAAACATTTTGAACAGCAACAACAGCCCTTTGTGATTAATGAACCTATTTGGACTAAAACAGCTCCAGAGGCTGAATGGGAGAGGGGCACATTGCTCTATAAGGGGAAAGGTTTTGGTTATATCTCCACAGAAAATGAAATTCAGCAGTGGGTCCCTGGACGATAGATCAGGATCCGCGCCTCCAGACCCTGTTCGCCAGCCCCGGAGACAACTCCCCAAGGAACCGGAACCGTGCCTTCAGAAGCGAGCGCGAAACCAGCTAGAGGCTGAGGATGCTGAGCTTGTTCCTATCGCAGCCATGGCCAGATTAAAGCTAAGAAAATCCCGCCGCTCACAGCGACCAAATTTAAATCCCCTCCCTACATGGGGACAATTAAAGAAATTGACCATAGAAGGGCAACGGCTTGTCCTTCAAGCAGGAAAGCCTTTAAACCCTGAAAACTTGTTTTTAGCTTTATGTGCCTTGCTCACTGTTGCGTCAGGGACTGAGGTACCTCCGCATTCGTACTGGGCATATATTCCAAACCCCCCTTTATTAGAACCTGTAAAATGGGGAACTAGTGATATTTTACTTTATACCACACCTAGAGAAATTTTGTCAGCACCGTGGGCTGATTTAACCCCCCACAATCAAGATGATGGGACATTATTCAATTTTACTTATTATGGTAATCAAAGGCCTATTTGCATTGGGGAACCGCCTTGCATCCCTCTGGGATGGCAGTATTGGATTCAACATGGAATAAAAGCAGGCAACAAAAGAACAAGGCTTCAAGCCTTGGCTGCTCAAACCTTTAATGTTACCTGGAAAAATTTAACAGCACCTGATACAAATACATTTCCTGTATGCCCTGAATTCACTTATAAAAATATTTCTTATAATCCCATAATTTGGCAACTATGTATGGGAAAATTTGCTAAAAATATTGATGGGTATATTATTTGGGGACCATTTGGAAAATTCGTTAATGGATGTGCTGAATGGAATGAGACAAGATGTAATCTCTCTGTTGTGTATAGTCTTCCAGATCCAAAGAAAATAACTGACGGAGCTCCTATATTTCAACAAAAGACGGCTCTCTTGTGGTGGGGAGATGGTGGAATCGCTAACCCTGCTGTTGCAGCCGAAGAATACCCTCATCACCTTCAAAATCATATTTGGAAGATCCCAGCCGCTATGCAACCTGTAACCTTGTACAATGTTTCATATTCAGGGACTAGTCGATCTGTATCTACTACTTATAATTTTACTAGGTTTAAAATGTATAATATTACTGTTTGTGCACCTCTACCTTATGTCTTTTTAGTGGGAACTTTTAATTTTACACATTTTTCTTGTACTTGTTTAAATTGTCAATTGTTTACATGCTTAAATAGCACACTAAATTTCACTAAGCCTTATACAGTTATGCTGTTACAACAAAAAACTCATATTTGGTTGCCTGTAAATTTAACTCGACCTTGGTCTCAAGACCCGGTAATTTCTGTTACTACTGAATTTTTTAAACATCTGTTAAAACGTACAAAAAGATTTATTGGAATAGTGGTTGCTGTACTGTTAAGTCTGATAACTGTAGCCTCCCTAGCAGCAGTCTCAGGAATAGCTTTACAAACCTCTTTGCAAGAAAAACATGTTGTAGAATTATGGCATGAAAATTCTCATGAACTTTGGTTAACTCAGTGGCAAATAAACGCCAAACTACAACAACAAATAGACCTCCTTAAACAAACAGTTGAATGGATGGGTAGAAAAATATTGGCTCTTCAGCATCAAGTGTTTTTAAAATGTGATTGGAATTCAACTACTTTCTGTATAACCCAACGACCTTATAATCAGACAGAACATGAATGGGAAATGATTAGAATGTATTTAAATGGAAACACCTCTGCCCAGGAGGAAATAGAATCTTTGCATAATCAAATTGACAAGGATTTTGCAAAGCAAAATGATGATGAATCTCTAGCACAATTCGCGCAATTGCTTGCTCAATCTTTGAAAGGATTAGATTCCAAAGGAATCTGGCAGAGCATTACCCACACTTTTAGTGGCATGGGACTTAGTTTAATTATAGTTCTCATTGCCATAGTTCTTGTGTATTTTTACTGCATAAGACGAAATGCTATTAATAACCTGATCTTATGGAAATTGTTGTTAAAAAATAAAAAGGAAGGAAGTGTGGGGGATGAGGTGTCACTTTGTAGGCCCAACCCCCTCTAACCTGCAATTTACAATAGCCGCCCTGGTATGCGAGAAGGAGGTAGAACGGGAATGCCTGTTCTCAGTGAGCCCTCACCCTCTGGAATCCATACTGTGAGCTGGCTTTGTTTTGCAGAAGTCTTGAGGAAGTGGCTGGCCACCCTTTGTGACACTAACAGCAGACAAATTAACAACATTCTTGAGCTAATGAATTTCTTCCTGGGCTAGAGAAGTTGTGAGAACTGGTTGTGATTATTTACCTCACTTAGATAGCTTTAAAATAAACATTATAGTCTGTCACGTTGTAGCTTGCCACAAAGAATGCCTTTTCACTACTTAATTATCTGGGCTCTGTGAACTGATCGGGTTTACTATATATAAATCCTAAAATAAAGATTGTGCGTACAGTGCAGTGCAGTGCAGTGTAACGCGGTGCAGACAGCAAAGGTGTCTCTCCTGTCTTTCTTTTCCAAGCGCTGTACCCCCCGTGTCCCGACTAGGCGTGCGTGTTTACCTTGCCCGGAGTTCAGAGTGCTCTAGACACTCACGACAGGGACAAACACTGGGAAGTGCTGCAGAGCTGCAGTTCACAGGGCCTTAGGTTGTTGGTGCAAAGAGGAACTGTGGTAAAGGAATTAGACCTAACAAACAAGGGATTCCCTTAAAGTAGGAAATACAAAACATAGCACTGATTTTGCCTTCTGGTCTTTCATTTTCTTTTGCAGCTTTATATTGTTCTGAGTACATGGACCTGGGAATGGAGGAATATTTGGGGGAGAGTGAGTACAACTAATTTTTGTTGATTAAATTAATTAATTATTTTGGTTCCAGAAATCAAACTCAGAACCTCATGCTTGCCAGGCGGGCTTTGTGCTGCTGAACTATATCCCTAGCCCAAACAGTTTTTATAATAGTGATCATGGCTAAAAATATTTGTGCAAGCAATTAGAATTATATTTCTGCACAATAATAATTGTGCTTTCTAGTTTTTCCAGATTCTTCTTGCTGCACCAAGTCCATCTTTATGAGACACAATTAGTACATCTCTGTTCTCTGGAAATATGGGCAATGATCAGGGACATGTTCACTACCATGTCAGTAATCAGATATAAATCGAAACAGGAGATGGAGTGGTGATGCCATTTTTGTTAAAAACGTGTGGACACATATAAGGAGGAAAAAAAAGACAAGCAGGAGGCTCTTTAATAGGAAGTCTTTGTGATTTTGGTACCTTAGGAAGCAAATATGAATTATCTTTATGATTAGAAAATAAATAGTAAACATAGTAAACATAACATAGATAACATAACATAAATAGTAATATAGTAAAAAGTTTACTCATGTTTAACCTCAGTGAAATTAATAAATGACAAGTAAACATTTATCTATTATACCCTTCCCAGGAAAATGTTTGTATTTTAAAAGGAAATTACTGCTTTCTCTCTTCTGAACCTAAAACAAGGGTTGAAATTTCAATATGAGAAGCATTTGGAGCCATTTTTAAATTTTGTTTTTTCATAGTACTTCTTCAAAGAGTAGTAGTTACTTATTCACTCTGTGTGGTGATTGTAGGTTTGAAAATACAAAGAATAGAAGAGTCACTGAACATGAGGTTCAGGTTTTCAACTTTTAGACTGTGCCAACTCATGAGAGGTTTATTCCTCATCAATTTTGTTATGAGTTAAGAATCACAGAGCAATCTGTCTGTTCCTTTCCTGCATGCATAATCCCACATGCCTCTCATTTTTCTTTGTCATTAGCTTTTCCCATAAAGATGTAGACACTGTAATTGTTTTCTACTTAACATAGCCATCAACAGAGCAGAGTGCTGAAAGTGGTTACTTTTTAATCTGTTCGCTAGGTGTGAGCATGACTCATCATTCTTTCAGGAGCTCTGTAGCTCTGGATACAGAAATACACAGATAAAGAATTTGGAAGAAAGTGAGAACATGCATTATTAATTGCTACTTCCCTCTCTCCTATATCAACATTTTAGAAAAAACTCTGAGCTGAACTTTAGCTCATTCTTAGGGCAGAATTCCCAGAATTACAAAAGCAGTGTTGAGAGGTAATTGAATATACTTAGATTTAGGTCTTAATTACCTTTTTGATTGGAGGTTTATCTTTAGCATGGTATTTTGATAATGTAACAGGACCAATTATTTTGTGTGATTTCCCACTGTGTTAAGGAAATGCAGACTGTAATTTTGAGATAAGTAAGTTCAGTGGGAATAATGTTCTAAAAGTGTATCAATTATGGCAAGCTTTTTGTTATATTTTTACCATTATTTAAGCATTCCCAAGTGAGTGGATTTTAACAATGTTTTGCACATCTTTTACTTCTGCATCTTTTAGGCCAGTTGTATGATTTAGGATTAGAGAAGGCTTTAGAACTGAAAATTATGGAGAATTTGTTTTTTTTTTTTTATTTAAAGAACAGGGAGTAGAACTAATATGGTCACTCATTTTTAGTTCGTACATATAGCATGAAAGTGGAAATAGAATGGATATAAAAGATACAGATATAGCAAGATACAGGGATCAAGTATGAACAGTAATGCAAAAAGCTGCAAAAACAAAGATGGCATGGTTTCTGAGCTTTTTCCTCTCTGCTGATGATTGGAAATATCCATACAGCACAGCAGCTCAGCGCATCAGGCAGTCAGATTCTTCAGGTGGCCAACAACTGTGTCTCAGGGTGAAAAGACAATAAAAGAGAGAGAGATGCCAGGCCTTAGAAAGCCCCCTTCCCTGATCACAGTTTACATCATAGGATAAATGCAAGAGACTCATCATATTTCAGATGAAAATAGAAAAAATTATCATTTTAGCCTGATAATTTTAAATGAGTTGCTAATCCACTGAGCTGAGGAACTCTAGGTCATTCTTATTTGCAGACTTATTTCCTGCCCTATTTCTTATCTGTCTTCTTTTATCCTCCTTCCTCAGTACTGCTGACATGTGGGTTGCTGAGACTTAGGATTCTATAGTATACACTATCCTATCAACTAAGAAGTGCTTGGCATAGTAGGAACTCAGCAGTAAACAGTGGTCTCATCATCAGTGTCTGGCATGAAGGTGACTATAAATCTCATAGTCTTTTATTTACAAAGAGTCATTTTCTTTTGTTTTTAAAAATGTAGGTTTTTCTACCTCAGCAATGTATAAAACAAAGGTCTGTGTTTGTGGTGTTTTAATGATATAGTTTATATAATGGATAGAGTTCAGGTTCTTAATCCATGGTGATCTTGGAAATTATACTTGTAAATTAAAACCAGGAAAATGATGTTGGGGAAAATACAAAAAACATATACAACAACAAAATAGTCACAGATATAATAACAAAATATGATTTAAAAAAAGCTGCTCTCAGGAAAATATTTAATGCATTTATCAGTTTTTTTGTCCTGAGTGTCTATATTATTTTTCACTTAATAAAAGTTGATTTATTATGTTGTATTAAGAAGATTTAGCTTTTAAAATTGCCAGTGTGAATAGTATTTTCAGTATGAGGTCGTTTTCCTGATATTTCCTTTCAGTGTTTCAGAACATCATTTGATTTAAAAATGATTTTAAGAAAAAGCCATATAAGAAATTTTGCACTTTCTCTTGAACTTGCAAAGAGAGTGTTCACTTAAAAACATACTATGCTATTTTGTGATTTAAAAAAATCATTTTGTTCTGGTGATTTTAACGAAACATGCTGAAAAAATGTAGGCATTTGGAGAGGAAATTGGTGTATTTTTCTGAGTCTATAATGAGCTTTAAAATTCTTTTATATAACTAGAATTCATATTGGATAAAAAATATGATTTTACTAGACCAATCAGTTCTATATTTCATTTAATATCAAAAGTATATTTTCTTTAAAGATAAAATTGTATATCTTCTCGCTCACTTATTGAACCTCAAATCATCAAAGGAGATATAATAACAAAACTCAAATTGATGTTACTGTAGGTATAATCTTGGTGCACTACTCAGACCAATAAGTCTTTCATGGATAATGTTTACACACACAAACACACATAGAATATGTAAAATAGGTTTTAGACAAAACTCTGAAACTATTTAGATTTTAAAATTTGTCATGACCACTAAGATTTTTTGAAATAGAATATTTGGGAATTCTACATCAAGACAAGTGACGGCAAGATGATGAAAATAATGGGTTTTAAACCTCCTAATCTCAATTTCCTAATCTTTTGAATGGGAAAGTTTGAGGTCATAACTTATTCTGGGGAGCAAATTTTATAATTGTGTAAAGAAATAATACTAACATTAATCATATCTGATAGAGGCTCACATTTATGGAGCACATATGATGAGCTGAATATTCCAAATGTCTCCTAAGGCAAACATTTGATACACATTTCATTGAATTTGCTTGAGGAAAAAGAGACTAGAGATCTAAAACAGGCAAATCATTTTCTTTATTAATTACTAAGTGGTGAATCTGAGGTTCCAACCTTGGTATAGTTAACTATAAATTCCATTTTTCTTTCTTGCTGATGAAAACACTCTCCTGGATGCAAAGTGGAAGGACAATAAAAGTCTGAAGCCAAAGCAAATATGTTTCCTTGCTTCATCCTTGCTAAATCACGTGCATGTAATTCTACATTCACAAACATGTATCAATCATGATCATCGCTTGAAATTTTCGCTTGTCTGTGCATATTAATAAATTCATTCACAATAGTTTTGGAAGTTTATTAATAATTTAGTTGTCAGAATTTGCTTTTGAAAACACAATGATAGCAACAGTAACAAATGCCGTAAAAATCCTGGGGTTGGCCATTTGACTGGGAGACAGATGGTGGCAGCTGTTACTCTGACCCTGTTCTACTTATTATTTGACAACAGATAAATCTCCATAAGCATTTCACTGCAAGGAAATCTGTTGCATAGTACAGGAAGATGCATGCAAAAGACAGCTTGGTGCTTGGCATAGAGGAAGCATTCAATAAAGGTTAGCTGCATAGAAACACTTCCAAATGTGACAAGTTAACAAGTCACCTGTCATTTCAGAGACTGCAGTGCCTAGCCTCAGCCAATTCCTTTGCTTTGGACATTAAGTATTTATTAAGGCATCTCTAAAGTTGTATCACTTTAAATTTTAACAGTAATAATTTGATTTATTATTCATATCCATACCTTTAGAAATTTTTTACATGTAGTTTACTATTTCCTTGTTTAGCAATTGTTTTAGGCTCCAATCTATAGTCTGGATTTTATTTTATTTGTTAAATTTTAACTGAAAAATTTATGCAACAAACCACATGTTCCTGGCTTTATCCTTCTTGAAACAAAATGTTCTATTAGCTTCCCCACAGTCCCCTAAACTTACCTGAAAGACCGCTCATGTTGGTCACCTCTTCCTTTCCATTTCCTTCTCAGACTTGGTGTTTTCTGAGTCTTTTAAAGACATCAATGAAGACATATCTATACTTATAGAGAATTTCTGGAGATATTTCTTTAACATAAAACATAGTACTCTTGTTTTGTTCTTTAGATATAATATTTTAATTAGCAGTTACTCAGAGTACAAGATACGGGCATAAAAAATTCTCCAAATGATATTAACACTAAACTTTCTTTAAGTGAACTAAGAGAAACTGGTAGTACAAATAACTTGTATTTGTGTTTTCATTCTTTTCCCCTCCCCCTTTCTAGTTCTTGTTCACTTTTGAACAATTTCTTCTCCTTTCACAACATTTATTGCACACTTTGGACCTTATTTATGCTCTTAGTTCTCGCACCATGGAGACAATGTGCTGTTTACATATGTGAGTCTAATTTATATCACCTATGGGTATGGTCACAAGTTTCATCCATTTCCTATGAATGTATCAGGTTTATCCTTCTTTATGGCTGAGTAGCAGTCCATTGTATAAAAAAGACCACATTTTTAAAATCCAATCCTTATGGGCATTTAGGTTATTTCCAAGATTTAGCTGTTACTAATTGTGCTGTTATAAACATGGGTACACATATGTCACTGTGGTATGATGTTTTTAATTCTCCTGGGAAGATATACAGAAGGGGAAGAAGGGAACTTTTAATTTTTGTTTTTTGAGGAATTTTTACACTGTCTTCCATAGTGGTTAACTAGTCTCCACCCCACCAACAGTGGAGAAGCATTCTTTTTTTTCCCCACAGCCACTCCGGCATTCACTGTTGTTTGATTTCTTGATGACAGAAATTCCTTCTCAGTGTTTTAATTTGTATCTCTTGGACGACCAATGATGTTAAATATTTTTTCATATATTTATTTGATGTCTGTATTTCTTCATCTGAGAAGTATGTATGCATCTCAGTTGTCCATTTTTTGGTGGGCCTATGAATTTGGTGAATTCTTTTTTGCTTTCCAGTTCTTTATATGTTCTAGATATAAGACTTTGTCCAAGGGACAACTGGCTGAAAATTTTTTTTTCTGTTCTGTGGATTGTATTTACACTTTGTTAGTGATGTTTTTGTTGTGCAAAAGTTTTTAAATAAAATATGCTCTTTTTCTGAGTTACTTTTCTCAATGCCAAAGAAACCCATGACACCCTAAGTTAAAGGAAGTAAGGTTTATTTCAGTTCACAGTCTTTAGAGGTTTCAGTCCAAATCTGGCTGGTCGTATGGCAGAGTGGCATGGCAGAGGGTCATCACGGAGAAACTGTCCATGGTAGAACGAGAAGGAGAGAGCAAGCAGCCTTCCTTTTCCTTTGTTCCCATCTAGGCTGCAGGTCTTTTGGTGGTGCCACCTACAGCCAGTGTGGGCCTCCCATTATCTATATCCAGAGTTATGGTAACCAATCAGTAGAAAAATGCAATACCACACACTCTTAATCCCAGGATCACACACCCTAGAACCAGCCATGTCTGTAAAACCTCACTTTTTTATTTTAAAGAGGATAAAATAGAATAAAACTAACCCAAACAAACCAGTGTAAGAGACGCAGGACTACAAAACATTATAGAACCAACAATAGTTACCATAATGCCTTTTGATACCTTCAAAATAGCTACAGATAACATCAGACGTAGTAAAAATCAAACAGAACTGAATAGAATAGAAGCAATAAGAACAAAACAATGAATGCAATAGAGGAATTCAAAACAAGCCAATAGTAAATTCAAAGTTGCTACCATATCTTGCTATCTTTGATATAGCTGCTCCTACCATTAGGTTTGACATAATCAAACAAAACAAAAAAAGAATAAAACCCAACCCCCCAAAAAACAATGGAGATGATGTAGGACTTCCAAAGCAAGACGATAGGGAATCAACAATGGCTGCAACCCTCAGAAGGAGATCCCCGCTAGATACCACACTGTGCACCGTTGTCCTCTGAACCTATGATCAGACCTTTGGCCCTAGACCTGCAATGTTAGTGAAACACCGAAGTACCACGGACATCCAAATGCATTTTTTCTCCATAGCTATCATTACAGCCTGTGTTTCTCCAGATAAGATAGTTGCTTATGATGGAGAGGGTCATTGTTGGTCAGCCCACGCGCCTAAAGGGGCTGGGATTTGACTGTTCCAGTTTGGTGGTGACCTGTGTGTGGCAGTGGTTCCCAAACTGGGCTTGCTTGCTGGTGTAACCTTATTCTCTCTATTCAGTGAATAGCGCTGACTCATGGGGAGAGGCTAGAGTCTGGCTATTCCAGTCTGGCAGGAGGGCACACATAGCACTGGTTCCCAGACTGGTAAAGCCCTACTTTTGAGGAGGACATCTGAAGACTTTGAGAGAGACATCAAATATAAGCCATAGTACTTTTTATGTATTGAACTGGAATCTAGAAGTTTTATACGTGCTTTTTATCACTCACAAAGGATTCAGGTATCATTTTATATGACCATGTATTTTAGTCAGTGGCTAGTAATCCATAATACCCCTGAATCATCTTGTCTTTAGTCACTTTCTTGGTAATCTATTTTGAAACTCTCAGTGTTTTATAATTACTAACAAAAGTACAATTCTTTTTTGTGTGATTCACATTTGAGAATATTAACACACTTCTTGTGATAAGTGAGGAACAAATATCTCAAAAAGTAGATACTTAGTGATATAGTAAGAAGGTTTTTTAACTTCTATGTATTTAATAAGTATAGTTTTCCAAGACTTATTTTTTAATTTTTAACCAATACTAAAAAATTTGTCATTTTTTATGTGTAATGACTAATAAAATGAGATATCAGATCCTATTTAATCTCAAAGTTGTTGTTTCAATTTAGAATTCTTAATAATTTGTAAAAGTTTTCACTTTACCATGTTATACCTCAGGCTTAATATTTTAAAGTTTTATATTTTTCATTGTTTTGCTTGAGGAATATTATTAATTGTATAAACTTATTTATAGAAATCATTTGTGTACTTTAGTATCTCTGCATTTGTTTACTAATCATTACAAAATTCAGCTTTCAATTTAGTAGCTTGTCTTGACTTGCTTGAATTCTATATGTTGTATACAAATTATTATATTATTACATTCACTACATATATACTATACTGTATTTTAACTTTAACCATGGTATCCTTTTAACATTTTTGATTTAGTTTTTCTAGTATGTTGTTAAATAAAGCTTTCCCCATAAAATGTCTTGAGTATTATTTTGTATTTTTGCAACTTAGATCTTTACATTTGGTTATTTATCTTGAGAATGAGCTGTATTTATATTTGTGTATACAGTTGGGCTTATACAAGTGTTTATAAGTGTATACTTGACTTTCTAAAAGATAAAAATCATCTAACACATTTGCTTTATTAGATGTTCTAAAAAGTCATGAGATGATAGTGATACAAATCTATACTTTTTCAGAATCATATTTCAAAGATTAACTGATTAATTATGTATTATAAAAGCCAAACTTTGACCTTTATCATTACTCATTTAACTGTACACATTTTTTGCTGGAGATGATCCCTCAGAAAGTTTTTTAGAGAAGGTATGTTCATTTATATGTCTTTGTCATGTTACTTCTCTAGAAACCTACACTCAGTTGCAAATATTAAGACTCTGGCCAACTTTTTTCCTATCACTCAATAATTTGCTGATATGTAGCCAACTATTTTTCATTTCCTATTTTCCAATAAAAATGAAATAGAGGAAAATAAGATGTACAATGTCTTCTCAATTTTCTTGTTCTTTAGTTTAAGCATTTTACTAAAAAGCAAGGTGACTTTAGTTTGTGGTGATCAGGTATCAAAAATCTAACAATAATGGCTTATAGCTTTCTTCTCCATGTTTCAAAATGAAATGTTCTAGAACTATTTTGAGAGCATCTGTTAGATTGTGTGGAATGTTAAACATTTAAGTTTAAAAATAAGAATCAGTATTTTTTGTGCTCTTCCTTCTTTATATGTTTATAAATGATGATGATGATTATTTTTCTAGCAACATTTAGAATTTTTAGTGTTTTAGAAAAAATTTGATATACATATAAATTTGAATTAATCTAAATAAATGACTTCCCTCTGTTTTTTTCATGGAACTTAGAGGATTCTCCTTTTAGTAGTGAAGCATCTGTTGTTCAGAACCTGAGGATTTCTGATTAATGAAAGTGAAAACAGGAAAGCATACTGATAATCTCAGTTCATTTTTAGCAAGATTTGATTATTTTTTACAACAACCTCATGGAATGGCCATGAAAGAAATAATGATACAACATAAATACATTTCTAATTATAAAATATTTTACATAAATATAATATATAATTATATAGATTGCTCTAGACTGGATGATCTTCATATGCATGTCATATATCATCTAATGAGGTAAATAAGCTAAATAAATTGATTCATAAAATGTAAAAACTAAAATAGTATAACAAGGACTTAAATCCAAGTTATCTTGCACTCTTTGAGCAATTTAATAATTATTTAAAGAAAATGATAAATGAATTTCGTATTCTGCCGTCTCAAACGATTTTGCCCTTATTTCCATTGAATCTGCTCCAAAAGATGGTATCATTTCTCTTCCTTTTTCCTTTTTAAAAAGCTTTAATTTCTTTTTTAAAAGTCACACGTTGGTCATTATTAATGCTTTTGCAAGCATCAGCTCTTTTAAGTCTTTAATATAATTAATTAGTCTTCCTGACACATCTTACAGGTTTGTGCTACTCTTTGGAATTGCCCTTGATTAACCTTCTTTTCCAACTCTTTTTGACTTATTCTTCTAAAATCTGAATTCTCTATTAATATAAAGCATTCGTTTTCATTGGTGACTAAAGATTTATTCTTAAATTCTTTGGAATAATTTCTGGTTATAAAAACAAATCTCATTGTGAGTCTTATGGTCTTCTTTAATCAGAGGGCCTTTTACAATATTTTAAGAGCAAAACTGAAGTAAAGAATAAAACATGTTTTTTTCATGGGACATTTTCTTTTGGTCATTTTACTACAATTGAAAAGGAAAAAATAAAAAGAAAAATGAATCACAAGGAAATTAGCTTATAAACCCTAAATGTAATCAACAAATATGGATATATTATGTCCCTAATTAAATTGTGTTATATATAGATGCTTACATTTTGATTTTTCATATTTGCAATTAAAATAGACCAAAATATGCTATGTATAATTTTCCCCAATGTGGTTAAAAGTTAACTATATATATAGTTAATTTTTTGGATATTAGGATACAGTGATATGCTTGATTGTAAACATATTTGACATGCTTATAATACAAAGCACTTATATATCAAAGCACATTTCCTCATGAAAAATAATGGAAACTCAGATGAATCATATCATAATCCGAAAACATTCATATAAATGATTGCAATATTGTAATACAATACAAAACAATAACAAATATACAAAATATAAAAAAACCCAAACAAATTAACCTGTACTTACCTTTGAAAACTTTTGTGTCTGATGTGAGGGAGATAAGAAAGGAGGATTGTTGTTTAGGACAAGTTTGACTGTCACTAATGAAATTATTACTATCTTTTGGATCAATGGAATTTTCATGGAATTTTAATAAAAAACTTACCTAATGATGTTTGATTTTGTCTTCTTTTGAGGATGTTGCAGAAATGTGACATTAGTTGTTAACCAGGTTCATCACTCACACTGCTACGTCTTTTGCGGTGGTGCAGGATTCCTCTGCCTTTTTACCTTTTCCCTCTGCCTGCAAAATGTCCTCCACAACTTCTTGCAACATTGGAGGATTCTGCAGAAAGGAGAGATAGAGATGACTTAGAGATAGAGATAGAGATAGAGATAGAGATAGAGATAGAGATAGAGATAGAGATAGAGATAGAGATAGAGATAAAGATAGAGATGAGAGAGATAGAAATAAAGGTGAGATAGAGAGACAACCATTGGCTCAGTTGTGATCATATAACATTTGTTGTCATGTACTACTTGTGTTGCAAGACATTGCTTGTTTACCAAGTTAAAATTTATTAGAACTATTTGCTCATCTTGTGGCATACATGCAAAACAACTTATTTTCAAGCCAGTATTTTACTGTACTAGACTTAAGTTGCACCAATGTGAGACTGTAGAAGGGTGCTAAGTTTTAGCAAACAGAATTGAAGGGCAGGTCACTTGCTTTCATTATGACTGCACAGGAAGTTGGAAGGCCCAAGTGATAGTGATGATGATGATGATGATGATGATGATGATGGACTGTATTAAGCTTCTCATGTCAAGGTACCCGAAAACTAATTTTGGTTGGAATAGTATATAATCAACAGATGTTGCAGCATTATGTTTTGTTTCGGGCTTACCAGAATATGCATTGAAATTGGAATCAATGAATTAAATTAATAAATTAGAATCTGCTTTTTACCCCCTAGTTCTTCCTCAGTTAGTAACTATTCAATTTCCTATATTCATTGCCTTCCTGCTTAAAATCTTAATTTCTATTTTCAGTTCTAAGTACTGACAGTCAATGAGCTTTAAAATCAACAATTATGTTTCAACCTTTTCAAAATATTCTGTTCATTTGAGGAATTTCTAAAATTTACTTTTAATTGGTACACTATGTTGTGTGTACTTATAAAGTACAATATGGTGATTGATACATGGGCATAATGTATAATGATCAAACTGAATAATGAGCATGTTTATTACCTTAAGCATTTATAATTCTTTGTTATAAGCACATTCAAAATCCTTCATTGTAGCTGTTTTACAGTCAAAAAATTCCTGTTAAATATAGCCAACATACCTTGTCATAGAATGCTAGCATTTATTCTTAATATATGAGGCCTTGTACCTGCTTCCCAAGTTTTCCATTCTCCTCCCTGCCCAATCTTTCCTGGTTTCTGGCAACTGCCATTTATATTACTTCTATGATTTGGGCTTCCTAAAGATGCCAAAAAAGAGTGAATTTATGGTGTTTATCTTTCTGTGCCCAGTTTGTTTCATTTAATATAGTGCCCTTCAAGTTTGTCTATTTTGTCACAAATGAAAGGAGGCTGAATAGTATATCTAATATATGTATATATAATATCACATCTCCTTTATTCATTCATCACTATAGTCAAGGTATATCAACTTCATATCTTGACTATTGTGGTGTAATAAATTGAAAACATGTACACCTCTTAAACATGATGACTTCATTTCCTTCAGATATATACCTTATAGTGGGGTTGCCACATAATATGGTAATTCTCTTTTGTGTTTTTGCTAAAAGCTCCAAACTGTTTTTGATAGTGGCTGTACTAATTTATCTTCTGACCAACAATGTGTACAACTTAGAAAATCTTTATGTCAATTTGTGAAATAATTTTAAAAATTTATAGAAATATCATCTAAATTAGTTTTGCTACTTTATAGATAGTATGCTTTTTCATTAGTGCTTTCTTACTTTTCACATTACTTTTTATGGCGTGTTGAGGTAGAAAAATGTGAGCCAGGTGAGAGTAAATTTTTCCTCCTACTTATCTAGCTTTTACATAGTAATGCCCAAGTCCTTTATTGATGGTGTGTCTTTTGGCAGTTGATCAAACACCAGTCTATTTATAATGCATGGTTGAGTCCCAGGATACCCTTGGGAAGCGCTCTCATTGTAGAATTCCCCAAAGGTTAATATATTCTATTTTCTTTAACTCTATTCTGTGATTAAAGCCCCACTCATCAGAGGCCTCACATTTGGTATGCTGGTTCTGGTAACATGTCTCTTGATTCAAGTGGAGCACAAAACAGCATTTTTCAGTCAAATGTTAAATCACACTGTGACTGCTCCATTTCTATCCTGCAGTCTTGCTCCAAACCTCTTATATGTCTGCCCACTTGGGAATATGGAATGAAAGGACCAAACTATGAGGTGAGCATGTGCTTATAACAACATGAAATTCTAGATTTCTCATTTTGCAGGCTCAGTGATTTCCTATTTTGCAGATTTCAGCTCACATGATTTGGAAAAGAGGGCAAGAACAAAGCACCTTTGTACCACTTCAGAAGAAGTGCAAGAGAAGATATAGCATTGTCTAATTAGTCCAGTATCCTCAGTTCTATTGATCTTCTTGACTCAGTCTGTTTTGCTAACATAAATAAACTCCACAGCTTTGAGTAGGAGTGGGGTGGTGTTCAGTCTACTTACTAAATGCTTTCACATGTTTTGTCTTTTTTTTTTTTGCATCTTAGTGTATAATTCTGGGAATACAGGTGCTATCAACACCTCAACCTTCTGCATCTGATTATTGTTCTAATGTCTGAAAACCTTGACTTCAACTTTCTTTGAGTTTCTTAACTCTAATTCTTGTGCAGGAAAGATCATTGTACACATTATAATTGTTTTAACTAGGTCAATCTTTACAAGTTCTTATTTTTTTCCATGTAAATCATATGAGAATAAATATTCATTCACCTACAGAAATGTTCCCTAGAAAAGATTGTTAGTACAGCAAACACTCCTAACTTTTATATTAATATCTTCCATTGTTTGGTGTGTGAATGTCTTTCTAAAATATTGCATGTTAAAGATTTATTTGCAGGCTGTGGTGTTACTGGAAGCTGTTAGAACATTTCTGGTGTGGGGCCTAGACAGAGGAAGTGTCCTTGAAGGGAATATTGGGATGTTGACCCTTCCTATCTCTCTGTTGCCTGGGAGGTATGAGGTGAACAGATTGTCTCTCACATATATTTGTCCGTAATGTACCGTGCTGCTGCAAGTTCAAAGCAAGAAGATCCATGAATCAAAGTCCACAGCCTCTGAAAGTGTGAGCCAAAATAAGCAATTTCTCCTTTCTAAATTGATTTAATTAAGGTATTTTGTTACAGTAATAGAATTCTGACTAGCATAATTGTTCAAACTGGGATCTTATCTCATACTGAAAGCATAAGTTTAGATTCTCCCTTTGTCTGAAGCTCAAGAATCTGATTTCTCAAGGCAAGTGTATTAGACATTTATTTTCATTCTAAACTTAAACAGTCAAATGTATTTCCCTGATAACTACAAGACTGATATAGAAGTTTGTTTCCATTCACTCACAGTTTTACTACAAATATAACCTTTTACTACAAATATAACCTTTCACAGTCCTGAATTAATATGGAACTGTGGGCTCCAATTTCAATTCTCCACATCAAATATTCACAAGTATTTACTGACTGGATATTTGTATTAGATCCACTTCTTGATGAAGTCTCAAGAGTTCCATTGTTTTTATCTCTTTGAAATTAAAATACCAGTCCTTGAATTTGTGTTCTTAGCACTCTGTCCAGTTCCATTCAGAAACCCTTCTATTCCTTCAGAACTTTGGCTCAAATATTTAAATCTCTGGTTTAAGTATTATCTTTATTCCTGAAATGTTCTGAATACACTTTCTTGTTTTTGGAACTCACCTGTACATTAAAACATTTTATTGGGCAAGCATTTAATACTTGCAGTTTCAGATTAAATTAACTACCACTTTTAAGATCTTGAAACCATTCATTTTTGCAATCATACTCTCCTGTTATAGCCTAGTTCTAACCATTGCACCTCATTTCTGTTCTGTATGTGCCGCTCAGCCCCCTCTTCCCTTCCTATCTTTCTAGGTTAAGTTTCAATTTCCTGAGAAAGCTGTAAAAGCCTTAGGTATCAGTTTCCTGTAACCCCTCCCTACCCCTCATCTGGCTATCTGTAATAAAATGTGCTGTTCTTTAAGGAATGCTTAACTTCAAGGAAATTACAGGAAGTTCTGTAAAGCCAAGATGCTACCTGTGTCAGCAATTACAACATTCCTGTGGTTTTCAGCTTTAAAAGCCCAATTCCCCAGCTGTGAGGGGCATAGTCTCCAAATTGGCTCCCGGGGAATGCGTCGCCAGGCCTGGCCTAAAATAAAGCCTTTGCTCCCAAATTTTAATTTCTTGCTTCCTTGGGTTTTATTCTGGGGTACGAGCTACACACTAACTACATTTTAAATCAATTATAGATGTAATTAATAAATATTAATGCAAGAATGGTTCTTAATCTGGACTTTATAAATCAATTAGATAGTCCAGAGATCTAAATATAGATGACATTGTCTGTCTTCTAAATGTCCATTAAAAATATACTTAATTGAATGAAAAATAACAAGTCTTTTAAAACCATTGAGAATGATCCATTCACATAAAATAGTACTGTGCTAATTACCAATCATTTTGATCTCTTCAATACACTTTAAGAGAATTAGGAGACTATTTCATTTTATCCTAATTCTTAATTTTTTGCATAATAATACTACAGATCTTTGAGAAATAAGCTAACTATAACTTTTCAATGTTTCTCTTTATTCTCTCCCCCAATTAGTCTAGATTTATAGATGATTATTCTGAGAAAATTAAATGCAGAATTTAAAATAATATATTAAAATGTTGGAAAGTCTTTTCCTTCTATCTCAATCATAAAAGAGATAATTAAAATCAAAAGTTCATTCTCCTTGAGGTATCCTTCCTTCTCTCAGCTATGTCTACAGACTTCCTATCCTTTTCACCCCCTTATCTTCCTAAATTCAGTTGGGGACATTTCAAAAAGCCATTAACTAACTTTTTAAACTTTGATATTACATAATATTGATTGAGTTAAATAAGACTTATGCAGACATTTCTATAGGAGTCCAGATCCCTGACCCCAGCATTAATTTGAAGTTTCTTATCATTAAAAGAGGCTGAGTATTGATATGGAAATAGAAATGCCAAGTTCTGATGAGTGCCTGCTTCCTGCAATCATTCTTTAAAAGGATCTTCCAGAACTGCAGTTCTGCTTCGCAAGCAAAGAGACAGTTTGCCCAAGGTCAGCTCAGAGTGTGGCCTTGTTTGCACCTTACAGCTGCAACTTATCAGTCATTAATAAAAATGAAATATGTTATTTGTAAAATAAAAACCACGACCAGTTCTACCTCTCCCACAACAGAAATATTTGATTGGCTTTAGTTCTTATTTGTCAAAAAATTTAAAATTTTGATTGTACAAAGTAGTATTTTAACATTTCCACTTTGAGAAAGAGAAAATAAACTTTGTAGCTTTTTCTTTTCCTTTCAGTTAAGATGGTCATACAGCTAGTTTCTCTTAGTTCATTGAAAAGAAAGGTTTGTGATAATACTGTTTGGACAATATCTCATGCTCATATCTTGTAGTCTGAATAACTACTATGAAGAAAACATATCACAATGTATTAATTATTGAACTTCCTACTAATCTGTTTTGAAAATATTTCATTATTATTTTTATCTTTTTCTCTTTAAAATTAAAAAAATAGTTAAACAGCCACTTGGAAAAATATAGTGACTTTTCAATTAAAAGATATGTTTTTATATTAAAAAAGACAGTAAATTTTGTGATATTAAGTAATTCAGTAATTTATAGTGATACTATTTTTGTAATTTAGACTTGAAAAATATTCAGTCCTATTACACTGGTTTAATAAATATGTTCAGTCATTTACTGTGCTCAAGGTATAAACACACACACATATACATGAAAGAGACAGAGAGAGAGAGAGCGAGACAGAGACAGAGAGACAGAGACAGACAGAGAGAGGAGAGAGAGAGATCACGTGAAGTAGTTAAATTCTATTTCTAATTAAACAATATGCACTTACATATATTATGATCTATGGGACTAAATATGATTATTGAAGATTCCAGAAAAATAGGAGAACTGATGTCTTTATTTCACCAAAATGAGAGAGAGAAGAGGAATGAGGTTGGAAATATGTAAGTGGCAAACAGTAGTGTCAATTCTTTAGCTACCATGTAATTGTTCAGAGTCTTGTGTTACCATTGGTACAGATTCCAAATATTTAGTCTTTTGTTCCTGGATATAGAAAAGACTTTCAGTTCATTATTTCATATCTGTTTACTGTTACTTTACACATCTTTCTTTGTCATAGTTTTCTGAAATCAAGCATTTTGTAATTGCTAATTGATATATGTTACTTTTATTGAGATAAATTTGCTTTTTAAAATATCCTAACCACATAAATAAAAGAAGGCACAAACACACACACACACATACACACACACAAACGTGTATACAAATGGACAATGAATTCTGGTTCTAGATAGCAGACTGAACTAATATATTTAAGTACAAACCTAGTATAAGAAAAAAAGGTAACATGAATCTGTGACATAAACCAATTTCTGGAAAATTCAGAAACTGGTAAAGGATTATAGTTTAGAGCAATACTTCTCAAAATGTTCATGGGGAAAGACCAGTTTTGTTTTGTTATTTTTTACTTTCCAATCTTTTGCAGATCAATAGTTTTGTACTATGTAATAAAAAGAAAATAGTACAAAGATAAAAAGACATAAAAGTTTAGGAGTAACATTTTTATTATTACATGCAATAGACATAAAATTACCCTGTCAAGTTGCTATAAAAAGTTCTCAGTGGTGACTCTGAGTATGTTCCCTCATGCCACTGAAGACAGATGACTTGTGTTTTGGGAATCCAGAAACCTCACTGCTAGAGTGCCTGGGGCAGGGGTTGTGAAAATAAGAGAAACCAGTTAAAGAGACCTGCTAGGGTCTAGAATAAAGCCTTGCCAGTGAGAACACAGGTGAGTGCATGATGTCAGAACTGAGCATCCCTTCCCGCTCTTATTTTCACAGTTCTTTCCCTATCAACAGACCAGAAAACCTTGAATTATAACCACCACAGTTGTTTAGGAAGGCAAGGAAACTGCTCATGCATGTTAATAAAGGTTTCCCTTAAGATCATTAGCACAAGGGTAAGGCATGGGGAAAAAATCCAACATCCAGAATAGCCCAAGTGCTAAATAGTTGAGATTTCTTAGTTTTATGAATAAGGATTTTGTTTTGCTTACCAGTAGTTAATGATTGTTTCATGCAACATAGACATTTAATGAACATATTTTTTAATTTATGAGGATATTAAAAATATTTAAATCCTCTTTAAACCTGCTACTTGCTATAGTCTGTAGTAGTTCAAAGCCAGCCATTCTCTCTAGATTCTTTTACGTCTATAAATCAACAATTTAAAAATGCATAGGCAGAAGATGTCTAGGAAATAAAAGTCAAACCAGTTCAGTCTGGAGTCAAGGCACTTAAAATGGACTGGTAGGACTATTATTAAGAAACTGTCAGACAATAAGGCAGCAGAAACTTTGAACTGGGCCGAACAGCAATTCACTGTGTAGCTTTCTTTTTTAATTTTATTTTTATTAGTACATATTTGCAGTACATAATGATTATATATAAATACCAGCTCATAATATAAAAGAGAATGGATGCTCAAACCTACAACCTCAAATCAAAAACAATAACAACAACAACAAACCAAAGCAGAAAAAAACAAAACTAGCTTCATCCCTAATCTTAAAAAGTATTTAAATCCTGAATTAACCAGTTTAAAGCTGGGCTTGTCAAGTCCTGAGCAGAGAATTCAGCTTGGGCCTCTTAGGTTTTTGATCTCTTTGAATTTATAAATGGGTGCTATATCAAGTTGCTACTTGCTGTTTGTGTTTGTAGTAAAAGAAAAATCAGCATTTTTCTTCTTCTTCTTTTTTTTTTTTTGGTACCTGGGATTGAACTCACACCCTTGTACTTGCCAGGCAGGTACTTATGCCACTGAGCTAAATCTCTAGCCCAATCACACACTTTATTTAAATCCTGTTCTTCTTACTGTTTCTAATTGTATCATGGCAGTCTGCACCATGGTTGATAACTCTTGCAAATTTGTAATTTTTAATAATTGATCATCCAATGCATACATTTTTGGAAGTTTTAAAACACGTTGATGATAGCTGAAATTTTATTCAAGGAATTTAATAATGCACAAACACTGTATTTTCTGTTTCCATATTTAAGGTTAGTGTAAATTATAATCAAATCATATTTCATATGATTTAAGTTCATAAATCAGATAGGAGATAAGTTTATTTTTCTACTTATTGTCTGCAAGAATTTACATTTAAAAACTAAATTTAATGTTTACTAATTAAATGAAATGTGATAAAAATGACTAATGATTTAAGGGAAAGAACTTATTTCTGGGTATCCTAACTTCTTAAGAATCATTTATTTGTGTCACAATTCTTATGACAATTAAACTTTGTAATTTACCTGTCACTGCAATTTGCAAATGTGTTGATAAATGGCACTACTAAAATGTAGTTTAAATTGTAAGAAAACTTTAAACAATGAATTTTTGTTTTTAAACAACCGTTAGTTAAGTGTATTGGCTAATTAAACATGAAACAGTCCTAGTGAACAAAAATTGGGCAGCACATTAGATAGTCATGCAAAGGAAGGCTAAGACTATTAGGTGGTACATTTTATGTTCTCTTAATACTGTAAATGATTGCAGGGAAATGATTCAATCTATCTTATGCTTCCAACATAATTATTTCTTAAGGCTACAAAAACATCATTATAAATAATTTAATCACTCACCTTGATTAAAAATATTTTTAAAATTTTCTTATTGTTACAAAGTCACCCTTAAGTTTCAACTACAAAATTAATTATATTTATAATGTGAAGTCTTTTTTGCATTCAATGACATTTGGAAATTCACTGTCGCCATTTTAAATTGTGTTAGGAATGATGTAAATTTTATTAACTAATGTTGATTTCCTACAGTTTTATTTTGAAATTCTGTATTTTTATTGTTTTGCTTTTAAAATAAAAAATAAACTTTAAACAGAGCTAATATTGTGTATGATTAGCTATAAATTAGATCTCTACAAGCCATCCTCCTCAGAGTAACTTAGAAAAATCTTGTAATATATTGATGTAAGGCCAGATCTTTTACGCACTGTGACATTGGAAGAATTGTAGCAACTATTGGAAAACATACAGAGTTGGTTATTTGGTGTTAATAGGATTCTACTTTTGTGGAACATGCAGGGAGATTTAGAATAGGCCACAAAGAAAGACAGATTGACACAAATTGGATTTAGCTACCGGTTACATATGAATTTATGGGAACAATAAAATAGTTTAAGTTATTCTTGACAGGTTTAGAGGATTGAAACAAGAGCAATCCAAGGCAAAAGCTATATATAAAACACAAACTTAGAAGCATGGGATCACAAACAACAACGGGAAAAATGGTAACTTTGTAAAGAAATTTGCAGTCATTTTAGAGATAGTATTTTTTCTGAAAGACATGAGTGTGGAATTTGTCAAACTTACATGTCAGCAAAATTAACATTTTACATAAAGGAACTTGACATACATTTTTACATACAGTAATTATATTTATTTCACTTTCATATTTATTATTCGTTAAATAACTGATAATATATTTGATAGCATATATGATTTTGCCACCATGTTGGCAAAACTAAATCTTTCTAGAGATTGAAGAATTAATAAATACCAAATAAGGGAAACACATTAATTGAAGGCCTACTGTGCTTTTCTCTGTTTGCATAAATTATTTTACTTGAAGAGCAAAACTTATACATAGTACTTATTTTATAGATGCAGAAACTGAAGATCAGAGGGAATCTGTAATTTGTACAACTACTAATTTTCAGAAACAGGATTCAAATCTGTTGAGTCTGCTCATGTCTCAGAATAATAATGATAATCGTTTTTCTATTATACTCTTTGTTTCATGCCATTTCCTGACTTAGTTTTGTAAATTGTTTACAGAAAGATAAAATTAGAATCTACATACACAGCTAAGAAATCTCTTTTTAATCACTAAAGACAAAGCCATCAAAGAACCAACCCAATTAATTTAAGAGGGCAGAGAGCTCACACCAACAATCAAGGAATAACCACGGAATAACTTTTTATGAGTTTGTTCCCTTGTTTTACTATCTTTGCTTGTCTCTCTCTCTCCTTCCCTCCCTCGCTTTTTCCTTCCCTTCTTCCTTCTTTGATTCCTTGCTTTTCTCCTTTCTTCCTTTGTTCCTTCCCTTCCCTCCTTCCTTCCTTCCTCCTTCCTTTCTTTTTTTGTAGTATGGAAGCCTTAACCCAGGAGCTTCTCAATGAGCTACAATACTCCCACGCACTCATTGTAACATTTTGAGATAGTGTCTTTCTAAATTGTGCAAATAAGCCTAGAAATGGCAGTTGTCCAGCTTCAATCTTCTAAGTACTGGGATTACAGGACTGTACCACTGCATCCAGTTAATTTTTATTCCTTTCAGAGATTTCCAGCAGAGGTAGAAAAGTCTGTCAGTACATTTGGCAGTTAATTTATATAAGGTAAATATATGTTCTGGAGTTGAACTCAGATGATGTGTAAATTCATCAGAGAGAATAATTTGAGATATTGGTTGGACTATATTTAATTAGAAATAATTGATGTGAAATTTGGTATTGTGTCTTCTCTACTGTATCATACCAATTCTTAAATATCGTACCAATTCTGTAAATAAACATCATATTTTTTTATGGGTTAGAAATTTGGGGTTCAGAATTTAAGTAAATTTTCCAAAGTTCACGTATTTACTCTGAAATGTTGGGCATTATAACTTGATCTTTCTCATTTCCAAACAGATTTTCTAGTGTACCATCCTGTCTTTTAAAGGTCATCATGGTAAGTGCTCAATCACATGTTTCATTTTGGAGCCATCCAAACAAATGTTGAAAGGTTCTTTAGATTCAAATCCACTTCCTGGTATATTTCTAATTATCACGATGCTCTTCAATTTTCATTAGATAATTAATCAGTGCTCATCTTCAACTTCTACAACACAGTTTAATGATTGCACTTAGAAAATACAGACTTCTAGTAACTAAATGCACGCGCTATTAGTCAATAATTAACAACCACATCCACAGCTTTACTTTACTTCTTAGAGTCATTTACATAAAGTGTATATTGTTTGAACACTTGGAACACCAGAGGCTTTTATATTTTATATTTTATCTTCACGGCCATATGTAAGAAAATAATGCTCTCAATTTTGAAAGCTATGAGTAATAGAAATAGCCTATAACTTGAAAAGATTAAAAATGTAAGAGCATGCCAACTCTAATTTTCATAACAGATTTTATGAAGAAAAAATCTGCATAGAGTTTAGCCACAACCATAGCCATATTTTTGTGATTAGTGAAACTTGTTAAAACATGTTCAAAAACAATTGAGGTTTCCTTTATTACTAAATTTTCATAATACAAATTCTGACTTGATCAGAGTGCTGTGGCTTGTTTGTGGTTATATTACTTTAACAAAATATTCTAGAGAAACATATTTATGATTGCTGTTGTTTCTTAGAAAAATATCTTTTAATTCATTCAGTGATATCAAGCTGCTACACTAACATGTTTGTGTTTTAGAAATGTCTTGACCTATTCAGTGTGCAAATAAAAATAAGTAACTTCGTTTTCAAACCACAAAATATTTAATGTACATGGCATTTTCTTCAACAGTATTTAGAATGTTCTCTTCCTTTCCCCATTTATCCAAAACATTGACCAACTAAAGAGGTTGATTTCTCTGATAGATTTCCCATAGATACTTGCATTGAAATATTAGGTGTTAATTCGTAAATTTTGAGGGCACAATGGAAAGTCTGATTTTAGCACATCTGACTTAGAATGGCACGAGGAAATAAAAATCATGTTTTTCTTCCCACAAATCTCTATATAACAATAATAACTCAGATTTTTCAGTCACGGTCCCATCTGCTCAGTCTGGCTCTGGCCCAGACAAGTGACATTTTATCCAATGAGTTGTTAGCAGGTGTGAAGGAAATAGAAGCTTCAAAAACACTTGTGGATGTCAGCTCATCCTTCTTGGCCTGACCTGTGACCCTAATCACGTGCCCAGGTGAGACTATCAGAGAATAAAGTCTGTGTTATAGAATCAGTCTTCCACATTCGTCCCCACCAAGGCAATTGTGGATGGGGTCACAGCCAGCTGCCTCTTAACAAGCAGAGGCCCAGAGAAGAGCAACAGAACCCTATTCTAGCTAGACCCCAGAGAGATGAACAAGAGATCCCAACTATTGTACTAGCACAGCTCAGAGAAGCAGTATCCCATATCCATTGAGCTTGAGATCAATCTTTATTTTAGAAAGACTACTGTAATTTGTTAGGTAGAATTATTGTATGGTGAAGTAATATACAATAAACTCTGCAGTTTCTACTGTAGTACATAAAACCAGCATATTTTTTTCAAACCATAAATTTAGTGGGTATCAACACGTTTTACAAAGTAAAAGAGAGTAAAGGTGAAGGCTGAATCAGAAATGTCATAGCTAATAAAACAAAATCATGTTTTAAAACTGTGTGCCATTTCTTCATCCCTGAGTAAAACGTGCTTCCTTCCATGGGGTCATGGTCAAATGTTAGAAACTAAACTAGCATGACTGTAAAGATGGATTTATTAACCTAGTGATGTGTGTCAAATGCATGTCTTTTGTTGGGGAAAAAGATAACACAGTCAGATGTAGGCAGATGAGTTGATTTCTTCTAGAACTAAGACATGCGTTCTACCATCCTCAGGTCAGAGTGTCATCTGGGAGCGTGAAGGACAGCAAAACCTTCAGGAATAATGATTCTATAAATTTAAAGCTATATAGTTTATAGTTTTTTCTAATCAGAAAAGACAACTAGGAAATTGGAATGAAAGTGTTCACAAAATGACCTTACTGCTTTTGACAAATAAATCTAAGGTCAGTCTTTTTGCACAAAATAATTAAAAGGCCATGACACACAAAAGTGAAAATGCTGAAAATGTATCTCCTGTTTTAGACTACGCACAGAGAATTAATTTTACATTCACTCGTAGAATATATGTCCAGGGATTGCAGAGAGAAGGCAAGCGACTATGAGAAATTGGCCTAAGCTGTTATAGGCTCTAAAATATTAGATAAAGATAGTTCTGAGAGTGTAAGTAGATCAGAAATCTGCTTCTTATAGGTGATCATTGCCAGGCAACTCTCCAAGCTGCCAAACTGGGCAGCACTATTTCTTTCCTACAGGCTTCTTGCTGATGCTGGCACACAGCCAGGAGCTTCCACCCACTCCATCCCAGTGTCCCTGAAGGGTGAACCTCTATCCATGGTCAGCAGTCTAGGGGTCTGAGAAAATGAAAAAGAGCTATTGATATCTATCCCATAATTAAATATACAGTGTTAAGCCACATAAACGGAGAGCAAATGATGGTGAAAAAAATCAGTGAGATAGACAGAAGGCAATGGATGCTTGGAATATTTGACAATGTACAACTGTTACACATTATGTTAAAGCAGAACTTTAAAGTTTAGAAAACACTATGTGTAAAATAAACATATGTAAATGTTTGTATATATAAAATAGTTGTATATAAAATAAAAGACATGACTTCTTTGATGTATGAGTTCATTTAAGCCTAATTTTATGGGCAGATGAATGAAGCTTAGATTGTTTTATTAACTCAAGTACAGATTAACTAATGAGCTGGATCCCAAGTAAAATATTAACCCCTACTGAGACTATTTCCTTTGACACACAAGCCGTTATACACTGTATATTGCTAAAACATTTTCCTTTTCAAAAGTATTGGGAACTTGTGTTTAAACTGTCAGTGTTACAGGCATTTTTTTTTAGAAAATCAATTTTTAAAAATCCACAAAACATATAAACATAAATATCACATGATTACTCTTAAAATATAAAGAGCAAAATAAAAGGTATAGCAAGATATACAGAGATAAATATTTTGCAAATGGGGAAGGGGCCAAGAGATGGATGGAGAGGGGGAAGAGATGAAGTGAATGTGATTAAAAAGGAGTTGAAATGTGTTATATACATGTGCCACACTGTCTACAAGAAATATAGTCATTATGTACTGCAAGTATGTACTAATTTAAATAAAAATTGAAACAAAACCCCACATATAGAATATGACTATATATTGACACATTTCACAGATGATCATGTTGTAAAGGAAAAACTATATACACATTCACAAAATTTAGGTACATATACACAGAAAAGATCCATCTGATTTCTAATAACATACTAATTCTAAAATTGGCTTCTGAATGTGGATTCTGAGCATTTGAAAGTGGTATAAAGCTTTCCCTTACGCCAAAATTTGCTTATTATGCATTTCAAAGTCTATATCTCCTAATATTAACCTATCACAGTAAGAATTATGCTTGTGTTTGGAAACAAAAATAACTATACTTTGATTTCTCATCAACCAGAATACCAGTTGATGATAAGGATGCTCTTTTTTGGACACAGAGGGATGTCAGTTGACAAGGTTAAGAGACTTTTGCAAGTGTAATTACGTAGGTGGGTGTGTCAGTGTGGTCGTGTTTTGGAAGGTGTAAATGTCACTGGCCCTCTTCCCGTGTGCCCTGTTCCAGCTGTCCTGAGATGAACAGCATTCCTCTACAAAGTCCTTCTACTGTAATGTTTCTTTTTGAAGACAAAACATTATTGACTGAATCTTTTCTAATCTTGGGTCAAATAAATCTTTCCTTCATTAGTATTTGGGAGTCAGGTATTTTTTTTCCAGTCATGAGAAAGTGGTATATGAGCAAGAATCATGCTTTTCATCCTTCAAGGACCAAATGTTTTCCTACAGTGACGGCAGTGTAAGAGAAAGCAAGCAAAATACAGAAGGCCCTTGACTAAAGTCTTGCTTCTATTCTCTGCCACTTATTCCATTCTGTTAGTCAAAGAAAGGCACAAGTAATCTCAATTTAAGGAGTGGAAAAAAAGAAACCATAGGAAACACACTGTTGTCATTGTGGATACTGCGAAGGGTGGAAGATTGAGCCTTCAGTGAAATAAATTCACCGTCTTTGATATTTGAGTTATCAGATCATTCTCTTTGCACTCTGGCATATACAAGCCTAAGCATTGTTTTTGAACATAAAATAAAAATACAAATGAAAATAAATTTATGCAAGTTAAATACTACTCAAATTTCATTTAAAATTTTACAATCTATTTTTTTCTGGTTAGTAAAATTAAGAACCTTTATTATGGGACATTTTGAAAAATTTTTGCAAAAGTATTTCTCAGTACTTTAAATCTTGGGTTTGATCATAAACAATATTCTCAAAAATTGTTCTATCTGTGATTAAAAGTAATATGAATTTTAAATTACATTGTGCATTAAAACTAACAGTTTAAAGAAAAGAGAAAAATTATTTGTTTAAATCCTGGCAAACACTCCTTAACATTTATGAGTATATAATTGAATGGTTCATTTGCTATAATAAGCCTGAATGTAAGTATAAGCCACAGCTAAAAATTCTCTCAAGAAATTAAATCATGGAATTATGTGGAAGTTGAAACTGCTTCCTACAATTAACTGGGCTGCCACACGTGTGTTGGACTCTGGGATGGAGATCATGATTGTGTAATTTAGTAATACAGTTAGTAATGCTAATTTTTATAATTTACTTATGGAAATGAATAGTTATCTCCTTTATGCAAACAAAAAATAATCTCATATTATACTTGGCACAATATTTTAAACTTTATTAGAAAAACAACAAGAAATAAACATATAATACAGGGCAAAGAAACACTTGGCTTCTTGATGTATTTTTTAAAGTTTGATAAAATGATAGTTAATAACATGTATGATAATTATCAATAAAATAATTAATTTAATTATTAATTAATTATAATTAAAGATTTGATAATCTTTGATGAATGTATAGCATTTTAAATCTGTCTTATGTATTGTTTCTTCATTTAATGGGAAAACGTGTAAGAATATTTTGCACGCTGCCAAAAGACAGACAGAAAAATGAAATGCAGTTGTGTTTCTTGCACCTCATTCTGCAATTTATTTTAATCTTTACAGTCAAAGTAATTAATATTTTTATTTTACATTTTTCTACTTAAACCTTAACTAGAAAAAAGAAATCTTAATTGTTAACTGAGTTTACAGAAAAAAGTAAATGAACTGATGTCTTTTGTAGGACATATTTAGCAGACAAACTGAGTAAATGAAAATTTATATATCATTAAATAACATTGAATTTTTATTTATGACATAACTTGTGATCAAGACGAAGAAGGTAGAGGTGATGCTTAATGTGGAAAAAAACAGCGTAGATAGATAATAGTGGCGTGTTGTGAAGATTAATGCAGTCAGTATGCTGACATACCTGAGATAAAGTATGCTATATGGTAAATTTGATGTAAGCAACTGTAATTACAAATTAGCATATATTGGAAAATTTTTAATAAATATATTTAGCCTCAGAGTTTCAAGTTATTGTGTTTTTGCTTCTATGCTGTACTGGGGGTTTTGTTGTTACAAAATGGTGTATTTTTCCTTTTAGTAATTTACTGATCTATTTTGTTCCATTAAAATCCTGAAATACTAGCTGAGTTAGATTGGTTGCTTCAAAGGTGTAATTACTTGCTGCATCCTTTGTCAACTACCTTTGCTTTCCTCCATGTGGAACCATCAATCTCTCCCTTTTCTTGAGTTTTCCTTGTCTGGTGATAGCTTTGACCAACACCACCCCATAAGGTGAATATGTGTCAGGAGCAGTTGGAGTCCTTGAGATGCCTTCTGTGTTTGCCTAAGATCTCTCTTCTGGCATTGTCCAGTAATCTTGGCAGGCTATTTATATTGGAGGAGATAGAAGAATGGAGCCGAATTTTGTTTACAGTCAAGGTTAGGCTAGGGCAATACACAGCTAAATCTCATTATGTGAGTCCAGCCCAGACTGGAAGAACTGACCAGCCTTGCCTAAGCTATATTACTGATTTCCAACTCACAGATCAAAGAAATGCATACTGTTTAAGGTTTTGGGATCCTGGAATGGTTTGGAATGCACCATAATTGAGGCAAGTGTATAAGCAAAACAGTAGTACAGTGAAGAGTAAATATATTTATAGTAAATACATTTATATCAACCAATAAGATATTTATTAGCATTATTTAGTTAATGAGCATAAGGACAAGAAAATATATTAGGAATGTACTGTGTTAAAAGCAGATAAGTGAAAGAAAGTAAGTATAGATGGTTGTATAAGCATTAGTGAAGTCAAACCTGACTTCATGTGTATGATTAGCTAAAAAGATTTAACACATGATCAAGCAGCAAAATGTGCATGGGTAGGAACTTGTGAAGCACATTAAACCATTATGCCCTTTTTTGATACTTTGCAGCATCATATTCTTGGGAGAAAAGTGACAAATTACTTTTTTTGGAAGACATATTAGGTATGTTTTGGCAAGGCTCAGACTGAAAAAAAGTTAAAAAATATAAAGAATTATGCTCAATTTTTCTAAATTTGTTCATAGTTCTTTTTATTCATTCTAGGAAGTGGACAAAATGGAAAGAAAAATGAAAATGACTAATATCGTCTTAGTCCCACAGTTTTCACTTGATTGATGAACTAAATTTCCCATTTGAGTTAATTCTGTAAAATGTCAACTAAGCAGCACGAGGGGCTGATTTAGATAAGACTCATCACTCACTGGAAGTCAGCCCTACTCACCATGTGTATCTTCTGATGACTCTCATCATTCCTATTATAATTTATAAGTAACCCTTCTGCTTCTTGTGAGCCAGCCAACCAGTGAGAATGGAATACTATGGTTTTTCATTTTGTTTTGATTTGTTTTTTAACTAGGGGAGAATTTCTCACCTGTAAGTCCCACAACTGACAGGTAGCACTGTTTTGACAAGGAAAACCAATTAAAAGTTGACCAACTAACTGCAGTACAGAATAAAACATAAAATAGTTTATTTCTTCAATAAAAATTCAGAATGATTTTCTTATCGTGAAGCTCTCTGCAGACGAGTTTCATGTAGCTTGTAGAGCCCTCATCCTAGCACAAACCTCTGGCACTAATAAAATGTGGAGGAACATGCATTTGTCCTGTTAGCTTTCAATGTTATGTGAAACTGTGTGTACTTGTAATTATTTTCAGTTGTACATTAAGTAACACCCTTAAAGTTTCACATCTCATGTTATGACAATTTTCATATTTCAAGTTTATTTATGGAGTCATTCTCTTCAATAAAAGCTCAGATTTGGTATCTAAAACAAATCCAACTTCAGGTGGGGATTTAAAAAAAAAGGTACCATTTTCTCCGATACAAGAACCAAGAAAGTTGAATCCTCAAATGCAAACAATAACAGAGGGTTTTTTTTTTTTTTTTTGGTGCCAGAGATTGATCTCACACCCTCACGTTTGCCAAACAGGCACTTATGCCACTGAGCTAAGCCCCTAGCCCCTAATAACAGTCTCAATAATTCATATTTTCATAAAAAGCTATCTACTAAACTTCTATCTATGGTTTTAGTACTAAGGTTCAGGAAACAAGAAAAGGAACTCTAAACACCCTGCAAGTCTCTGAGGTGTTAGCTAATGTTTTGGCAACTGATTTGTTTTTTTTTCTGTTATTCTCAAATGGAATAAACAGTGCCCAGTTTCTGGGCAACTTCTTTTTCAAATTTGCCAAGAAACAGTCTAGATTCTTAAAGACCAAATCCTTCATCTTTGTGATGAGCTTGTCAGCAGTCTCCTGGGTCTGAAAGTAGACAAATGCATAATCCCTGAACCAATTTCATGGTACAGTCTCTTCCACATCAAAGTGTTCCCCAGAGTAGAAAATGTATCACAAAATACCTTGATGTCAGTGCGTTTGTGCAGTTTATGGACTAAGACGTTTCTAACTACAGCACTTTCCCCAGATGGAGCCTTACTATCACATTATATGTAATGACTTTCATTTTGCAAGAAACATTTAATTTTAAAATGATAAAAATTTGTTGTCATTTCTTTGCTTGCTAAATAATCAACTTTTAAAGACTGAATAAAAAGGACACATTTCAGATAAACACTGGGTCTCAAAACTAATCTCATATTTTTATACAATCATAATTTAAATTCATACATAAAACTGAAGTTTTCGTTTTTCTTATTTAGGCAAGCTATTACCAAATTTAATAGGAAAAAGTAAAATGTAAATTTCTGGTAAATAAGAATAATCAAAGTATTGTGATTGTATGATGGATAAAACTATGTTTTATAGAGACTATAATTTAAATAATTTGGTCATATAAAAGGAATAGATACATACTATTCACAACAAATATAAATCTGTTATAAGATGAAAATGGCACTTATAAGGAGATGACTGATTATTTGAACAATGATATTTCTATAATTATCCAGTTACACAAAATAATAAGTAAGGATATTAACTGAATTCCTTTGATCAAAACTTAAGAATCTAAGTGAAAGGTTAAATGCATAGTTAAAACAATCTGGTAACATATGAAAATGTAGATGCATTTTAAACAACATGAAACCTAGAAGAAGTAAATTACATACCGCTCTTTTTAAATCGTTATTTTATGTGAGTGACTATTTATGTGACCATAGCATGTAGGTCCTGATATGCATCTATATAACATTAAAAATCATTGTTATTTGTTGGATGGATTGGAGTAGGATGTACCATTTCAGAAATATAAATTACAGTTATTAAATTACAGTTTTGTGTCTATTTAAATGCTCAACCATGTGTATACTTTAATGTGAGTAAGTAAATAAAAGTCAGCTTTAAAATCAAGAAAAAAGACTTTGGTTTCCAGTTAATCATGTAAGGAATTTGGAAGTTGTCACTCGAGACTATACAATAAGAAAAAAAGCTGATCAAAATGATCAATCCACCACTTTTTTTTAGATTCTCTCTAAGAGTACTGAGATCAAACTGCTGATCCTAAATTTGGAGACAGATGAGTCATAAACCATCACTGGAGTGTGCAGTGGAAACCTTTGTGGAATCAGTGTTGTATGAAGATAACTTAAGCTGTAGTTGTCTAATTCATGGAGGTTCTGGATGGACAAGTCTGAGAATTGTAGCTCTAGGGACTCCGTATGTGGGTAGGGATTCCTCATTTTTGTGAATTTTACCTGCAGAAATTTGAGCAAGTTCTCTAGGTGAGTAAAGGAGAAAAATACTCTCCTACTTCTGGTAGAAGAAAGGATAAAAGGAACTACTTTTAAATTGCCATAGTTTTCTCTTCTAAACACTTGTCCTCTACAGAAGATAGTTAACTAGAGTCTCACCTGATGGGACATTATCAGGCCTAATAAACCCTCAGCCTACCCAGCCAGCCTGTCCCAAAAACAGTGTTGAAGAGGCACTTGAGAAACAAAAGAAAAGGCTGCTAAAGACTACGACCTAATCGTAAGCAGTAGAGCTCTTTTTATTCCCCGCACTCTACCATCTCATTAGGATCTCTTTTTGCTAGAACTACTTCCACTTATTTTTTTCCCTTTGCAACTAATTTATTGATGGAACTGGTTGAAAAATGGTCCTTTTGTCCAGTTTCACTCATAAAATTTGGCTGAATGCTGCCTTAATAGTGTTTTTTCATTTGTGCATTTTCTAATAACTCATATTCAGGGGTAATGGTTTGGTTAGAGTTAGCAGTGCTTTTTTTGTATTTTATTTAAAGAAAGAGTAAACAAAACAGAAAATGGATAGAAATAATACATAATTTCAAAGAAAAAATAAACAGTAAAAAATCACTAGTTGATGATTACAGATTGTCTTCTTACAAATAGTTATTCAAGATACTAAAGTGGAGCATATAAAGTGGGGATTCAAACAGTGAGATTGCAACCAGTTCTGTTCAACTATCCAACAAAAACTTAGAAATATGGTTATCAATTCTATATACTTAAATATACACACAGTTATCCATATCTTCAACTACGTTGAGATTGAGCAAACCAAAACAGGCTAATATCACTCTGAACAAAGAATAATACTATTGCTTGGTGTCACATTGACACTCCAGGATCAGCACTGGGTATTTTAGTGTCTGTTTTTCTTCAAAGTGTCTGTTCATTTCATCGTGTGTCATAAGATCAGTTCTCATAAGCTGTTTATAGATTCTACATATGCATGAGTCTTAACATGTTTTTCTGTGTTTTCTATATTAGAGGGAGAAACAAAATAAAACATGGCAAAACAAAACATATTCCTATAAACACATTAAATGAAATAAACATGTAAGACCATTGCTGAAGCGGCAGGACCTCGGATGGCTCAGCAATTCGTGGTGGGACCTCGGCAAGTTGTGGCAGGACCTCGGTCGGCAAGTCATCAAAATTTCTTTTTGGGATGAGAGAATTCATCTCCCTCTGTTTGGGGCTCCACACTCTGTATTATGTTGAATTCTAAGTTGACTATCTCAGGGAGCCTCTGTAGCCAGTTGTTATCTATCTGACATCTTTGCGCCCCCCCCCCCCCGTTAGCAATACTTTGACATAAAATGATTCATAGCTGATACTATGAACTTTCCATTTTAAAACCACGTGACCCAGAGTTCATGATTTTCCCATTTTAGTGATGCCAAATTTAGTCAGTGTGTTTACCCTGAGATTTTAGCACTTACTGATAAATTTTTAAAATTAATTAGAGACTGTAAAATTGTAATGACTTAATTTTATTGTCCTTCTGTAATTATTAACTGAAATTTATCTACACAGAAGGATTTTTTCCTCACTAGCTGTTTGCCTACACTGAAATAAACACAAAAAGGCAAGATAAATAATTTGTTACTCTAAGGCCCCATCATCTCATGTCCTATTTTATATAAACTGAATGCTTATACAAAATTATATGAGGGACTCGGGATTTAGCTTAGTGGCATAAATGCTTACCTGACAAGTGCAAGGTCATGAGTTCAATCCTTGATACCTCCCCAGAAAATTATATGAAAAATTTGTTGTGTAATTAAATTATTTTTTTATTTTTTGAGACATTTTCAGTTTAGTCCTAGAACTGTATATTCTGGTATCATTCTTGAATGCTGAGTGATACTTCTTCTTCAGCTTCCCAAGATCTAGGCACATATGACCATACCAGTTCTATAATTGGATTTTAATACCATTTTCTCTGGTACTAGGAATTGAACTCATGACCTCATGCTTGCCATCAGGCACTGTGCTGCAGAGCTGTATCCCTGGCTTTATAATTGAATTTTAATTACCATATTTGCTTTATTTTATTTCTATTTATTGATTTTGTTTCTATATGTACTTATGTGCTTCTTGTATGTGCCAATGTTTTTATGATTGCATTATATAAAAATGTGACCTATTTTAATACATTTCTTACCATTTTAATTTTATGTTTTCTCTTTTATTTATTCTTTGCTTCTCCTTAGCTATTTCCTTGTTTTTACATATGACAATTTTACATAAACTTTTTTACAATCTTAGAAAAATTCTGTTTTTTAAAGATTGTAATTTTCTAATTGCACCAGAGTTTCCATATACCCCACACCCCCACTGTTAATGCCCTTCACTAGTACAATTTTAATACAATTAATGAGTTAATATTTAAACCTAATTATTGACCATGACACAATTTACTTCCACTGTTCTAAGATGTCATGGGAAATATTGCATTATGCTTAACCTGTTTTGCTCTCTTACAGTCCTCTTGTCTATGACAATTTCTCAAACTCTGAATTTTTGATAAATTTAACTTGTTTGGGGCATATCATTAAGGTATTTCTTATAGAATGTTCCTTAGCAGATATTAGTGTGGTGTTTTTCTCATTATTAAACTTGGGTTATGCTTTTTGGAGAAGAAGATCACAGACTTAAATACTTTTTCCTTACATTGTGTCAGGAGGATATACTATTAGTATGATTTATGATTGTTAGTGACCTTGAGGGTTAGGGGATTCTGGTCTACATTCCTCTTTGTAAATTTACTTTATTTCCATGTTGTTTTCTGTGCAAGTGAGTCACATAGCCCATATTTAAGAAAGTGGGACTTGTGCTCAATTTTCTTTCTTTCTTTTTTTTTTTACTTTATTTGTTAATATTAAGAAGAAAAGGTAAAACAAATTTTCACAACAAAATAATGAAAAAGTAACAATTGTTGATAAATTACACATCATTATCTTTAGTCACTCAAGTACAAAATATGGGCATAACAATTTCTTCAATCAATATTAACACAACCTTTCTTATTCAGTGAACTAAGTGACACTAATGGTATAACTAACTTGCGTTTTTTTCTTTTCCCTTCTATCCTTTCTCTTTTCCCCTATCTTAGTTTCTTCTTTTTATTGAAAAGTTTCCTCCCATTTCACAGTGACTATTGTATATTTTGAACCTTATGGTTTCACATGTGTCACTGTGGTGTGATGTTTTTCAATCCTTCGGGAAGATACACAAAAGGGGAATACCTGGGTTGAATGGGACCTCTAATCCTAATTTTTTGAGGAATCTCCACACTGATTTCCACACTGTTTGTACTAGCCTACTCTCTAACCAACAGTTGTAAATGGTTTCTTTTTCCCTACAGATCCAGCAGCATTTTTTTTGGTTGATTTTTTTAAAAAAAATTAAATAATTTTTTAATGAATAAGGGAGAGGATGAGATAAAAGGTAGCGTAACAACATAACAATACAGGTTAAAGCATGACACTTTCAGCAACCTAGTGCTTCACCGCCAAATAACCCGACTTAATAGAAGTTACCATAGTGTCTTTTTCTTTGAAATATTTGAATATAACTTCATATGCTATAGCATCAAACATATCAAGACTGTGTAACACCATTCAAGTGGATGAAAGCATTGTAGAGTGTTTAGAACCAGCTAACAGAAAAAATGATCAATGGTTTCAATATTATCTCTTTGCCTATGACAATTTTTATTTATACTAGCACATATGATAAAATCCAGCAAGTTACAACATGATAAAATCAATGGAGACAGAAGAACCATAGTTTGGTGCAGCTTTAAGACAAGATGGTATTAAATCGGCACTAGCTGTTATTATGTCTTATTTTCTTCAAAGTAGCTGTTCATTGCATCACCGGCCATAATATCAAACAGCCCAGAATAAAGCCATTCCAATTAATGAGTGAAAATTTTATAAAGCTTCAAGGCCATATAATGGGGAATCATGGTTATCATGTACTTTTATATATTTGATTCATTTCCTACACTAGGGAAACTATTCGGAATTCACAGATGCAACTTTCATTTAGCTCACTTATGACTATGGTTTCAAGCTGCGCCCATTTATTGATAAATACCTCAATGTGATCCTTCTTTATAGCTGAGTAGTACTCCATTGTATAGAAGTACCACAGCTTTTTTATCCATTCTTTGGTTGATGGACATTTGGGTTGTTTCCATGATCTGGCAATTACAAATTGTGCTGCTATAAACATAGGTGCGCATATATCACTTTGGTATGATGCTTTCAGTTCTTCTGGGAAGATGCCTAGTAGTGGAATAGCTGGAACAAATGGGACTTCCAATCCCAGCTTTTTGAGAAATCTCCAGACTGACCTCCACAAAGGTTGTACCAGTCTACACTCCCACAAACAGTGTAGGAGGGTTCCTTTTTCACCCACAGCCTCTCCAGCACTTGTTGTTGTTGGTTTTCTTGATCCTGGCCATCCTTTCAGGAGTGAGATGGAATCTCAGTGTGGTTTTAATTTGCATTTCCCTAATAACCAATGATGATGAACATTTTTTCATGTATTTATTTGCCATTTGTATTTCATCCTCTGAGAAGTGTGTATTCATCTCAGATGCCCATTGTTGGATTGGGTCTTTGAATTTTGGGGGTCTGATTTTTTTAAATTCTTTATATATTTTAGACAAAAGTCCTCTGTCTGAGGGGGAATTCACTAAGATCTTTTCCAAATTTGTGGGTTTTCTTTTCACTATGCTGGAGATTTTTTTTTTGACTTACAGAAACTTATTAATAAGAGGTAGTCCCAGTTATTGATTCTGGGAAGTATTTCCCATGCAGTTTGAGTCCTGTTCATGAATTCTCTACCTACCCCTATGTCTTCAACGTTTCTACCTAATTTGTCTTCCAATAGATTTAGTGTTTCTGTTTTAATATTCAGATCTTTAATCCATTTAGATTTTAATTTAGTACATGGTGATAGGCTTGGGTCTAGCTTTAGTTTTTGGCAAATGTAGAGCCAGTTTTTCCAACACCATTTGTTAAAAAGACTCGTTCTTCCAGTGAACCTGCTTGGCTCCTTTATCGAAGATAAGGTGGTTGAGTGTGTTTGTAGTTGTGGTTGTGTCTTCTAATCTATTCCATTGATCCTCTGCTCTGTTTTGATTCCAGTACCATGCTGATTTTACTACTGTTGCTTTGTAGTATAACTTCAAGCCAGGGATTGTGATGCCTCCTGCCTTGCCTTTGTTGCTTAAAATTGCCTTTGATATTCTAGGTCTCTTCTGGTTCCAGAAGAACCTTAGGAGTGATTTCTCTAGATCTATAAGGTATGTTGATGGTATTTTTATTGGGATTGCATTGAATCTGTATAAGAGTTTTGGAAGAATGGCCATTTTGACAATGTTTATTCTTCCTATCCATGAACATGGGATGTCTTTTCATTTTCTGAGATCATCTTCAATTTCTTCCTTCAGTGTATTATAATTTTCCCTGTATAGGTCTTTCACTTCTTTCATAAGAGTAATTCCTAAATATTTCATTTTTTTGGTTGCTAGTGTGAAGAGTGTGGCTTCTTTTATTTCTCTCTCTGTGATTTTGTTGTTAGTGTATAAGAATGCTATTTATTTCTGAGTATTGATTTTGTACCCAGCTACATTACTGAATTTATTTATTATACCTAATAGTCTTTCAATGGAGTTTAGGGGGTCTTCTATATAGAGTATCATGTCATCTGCAAATAATGACAATTTAACTTCTTCTTTTCCTATCTTTACCCCTTTTATTTTTCTCTCTTGTCTAATTGCTCTGGCTAGTACTTCCAGTACTATATTAAATAGGAGAGGTGATAAAGGACATCCTTATCTTGTGCCTGATTTTAAAGTAAAGACTTTCAATTTTTGGCCATTTAGTATGATACTGGCTGTTGGTTTGTTGTAGACAGCCTTTATTATATTGAGGTAAAGACCATCTATTCCAATTTTCTGTAGAATTCTTATCGTGAATGAATGTTGGACCTTATCGAAGGCTTTTTCTGCATCTATGGAAATGATCGTGTGATTCTTACTTTTGGCTTTATTGATATGGTGGATTACATTTATTGATTTACGTATGTTGAACCATCTCTGCATGCCTGGGATGAATCCCACTTGGTCATGGTGTATAATCTTCTTAATGATTTGCTGCGTCCTATTTGCCAATATTTTATTGAGGATTTTTGCATCTGTGTTCATTAGGGAGATTGGTCTGTAGTTCTCTTTTTCGGTTGGGTCTTTCCCAGGTTTTGGTCCTAGAGTAATATTTGCTTCCAGGAATGACTTGGGAAGAATTGCTTCCCTTTCAATTTCATTGAAGAGTTTGAGGAGTGTTGGTATTAGGTCTTGTTTATATTTCTTGTAGAATTCTGCAGTAAATCCATCTGGGCCTGGGCTCTTCTTTGTAGGTAAGGAATTAATTACATGTTCAATTTCATTGATAGAGATTGGGTTATTCAGCAGTTTTACATCCTCTTGATCTAGCTTTGGTACTTCATATGTTTCTAAGAATCTGTCTATTTCTTCTGTGTTATCATCCTTTGAGAGTAGAGGTTTTCAAAATAGGTGTTGATGATCTTCTGTATTACTATTGAGTCTTTAGTGACTTCACCTTTTTCATTTCTTATTGCATGGATTTGAGCTCTTTCTTCCCTTCTTTTAATAAGGTTGCCTAGAGGCTTATCGATTTTATTTATTCTTTCAAACAACCAACTTTTTGATTCGTTATTTCTTTGGATTGTTTTCTTAGTCTCTATTGTGTTGATTTCTGCTCTGATTTTTATAATTTCCTCTCTTCTTTTGGCTTTGGGCTTGACTTGCTCTTCTTTTTTTAGGTCTTTGATGTATAGCATCATGTTATTTATTTGTATTCGTTCTGTTTTCCTGATGTGGGAGCTCAGTGCAATAAATTTTCCTCTGAGAAGGGCTTTCATTGCATCCCATAGATTCCGGTAAGTTGTATCTGTATTTTCATTTGTTTGTAGGTATTGCTTAATTTCTTTTTCAATTTCCTCTGTGACCCACTGATTACTCAGGAGTGTGTTATTCAGTTTCCATGTGTTTGTGGGATTTTAGCAGTATCTTTTATCGTTAATTAGTAGTTTCATGGCGCTATGGTCTGATAGCATGCAAGGGATAATTTCAACCCTTTTGCATTCATTTAAATATGTTCTGTGAATTAATATATGGTCTATTTTAGAGAATGACCCATGTACTGCTGAGAAGAATGTGTATTCTGTTGTTGTTGGGTGGAGTACTCTGTATATATCTATTAAGTCCATCTGTTCACAGGTGCAATTCAGTTCTTTTATTTCTTTGTTGATTTTCTTGCTCAATTTTCTTGAATGCAGAATCTCCTTATTAATTACTTGGAATTTTTCTGCATGAGAAATTTTTCTGTTTTATCTAATTGTTCATTTCTTCTCCTCCATTTTCCATGCTATTATTTTTATATGTATTGCATCTACATATGATACAAATCTGGTGTTATATGGTCATAATTTTATTAAACTCATGTAATTAAACTATTTTGGTAGAAGAAATCAGAAGAAACCTACAACTATAACACTTTCTTAAAAAATATTTTTTAGCAGTGTTTGGAATCAAACCAAAGGCCTCACACATTCTAGGCAAGTGCTAGGTCTTTGATTTACACTTCCTCTATACAGGGCTCTATAATTATATACATAATTACTCTTACCTGGATTATTTGTTTTTCTTGTGGATTCAAATTACCCCTGGTGTCACTTAATTCTAGTCTAAAGAAGTCAATTAATACTTACTTATAGGGAAACTTACTACCAACAAAGTTCTACAGTTTTCTCCAAGGAAAGTATTGCTTTACAGTCAATTCCTAATGGGTGTGGAGAAAGACATGGCTTTGTTTTTCACTTTCAATTTTTAAAATGGAGTCCTGAAGAGCATAGGGTTCTTGGTCGACTGTCTGCTTTCCACACTTTTAATGTGTCATCCTGTCTTCTTCCCTGCCTTGTATCTGATGAGGGAATTCAGAAGCAAATCATAGTGACATTTCTTGTACTTTCAAGATTCTTCTGTTTATCTTTGGCTACCAATTTCTGGTATAGAGTTCTCTGTGCTTATTCTACTTGGAGTTTATTGACCTTTGTGGATTTGCAAATACTTTTAAAATCAAATTTCTATTTGTATTTTATTCTCTTCTGTTGAATTATTTCTGTGTGTGTATATCAGTGGGACTGACCAGGCACCACATTTCTCTGAGACGGAATATTTATTTCTCCATTATTTATTCTCTCTGTCTCTGTCTCTTTGCCTATGTGTCTGTCTCTGTCTGTGTCTGTCTGTCTGTGTGTCTCTTTCTCCACCATCTCACTGCGCTGTTTAGACTGATTTTGAACTCATGTGGAGCCCAGGCAAGTCTTAAACTCACTCTCACTCCTATTTCAGCCTCCCATGTGCTGAGATTTCAGGCTTGTGCTACCATGCTAGACTTTTCTGTTCTTCAGATTGCCTAATTGCTACTTTTATATTGCCTAAAAGTGATTTTTAGTTTTTCTAGCTTAAATATAGAGTCTTTCCAACAGTCAATTTTCATTACAATTATTTTATATTTCAACTATCAAATTTCCATATGGTACATTTTTAATAATTTCTATCACTATATTGATATTATACTGAATCATTATATTCATTCATTCCTTTGTGTTTTTTTTTTTTCTGTTTTTTTGTTTGTTTGTTTTCAGTGCTGGAGATCAAACCCAAGGTCTTAACCATGTTAGATAAATGCTTTACCAGCAAAGTCCTTTTCCTCTACATTTTAAAGCATTGCTTCTTTTAGCTATTTAAATATACTTATGATAGCTAATTTGAAGTCTTTGTCTCATGTGCTCAACATCTGGTCCTCTTTAGTGTCAACCTCTCTCTTTCTCTCTTTTTACTCCTTTTCTTCCTTGCTCTCATTTTATTTTGTTTTGTTTTATTTCAAAAAAATTTATCTATCATAATCTTTTTGGTACATGGGATACAATTTAAGGGTTTCACAGGAAGCAACATCCCAGTCTTTTTTCCTTTTTCCTAATTTTTATTCTGATATCGGGTCTCATTGATTTGCCCCCCCCCCCAGACTTGAATTTGTGATCCTCTATAGGCATTTTCTGTATAATTGTTTTTCTCTTTGTGTTTGAATCAAATTTTCTTCCTTGAATGTCTAATCACTTTTCGTTAGGAAGTGGATATTTAAAATGATAACAATTCTGGATATTGATTCCCTTCAATGACCACAGACTTCTTGTTTTTGTTATTACTTTATTGAACAGCTTGCCTAGACTAATTCTATAAAATGTATTTCCTCATAGTGTATATCCTAGCAAGTCTCTGCTAAGGTTTTTTTTTTTTTTTCTTATTTTTATGTTTAAGCTAGGGTAAGTACAATTTAGGATTTAGCCACTGATTAGTTAAAGGAAGGGTTTGAGTCCTGGGTATTTTCAGTTGTGAAGGCTGGCTCCCACCGATGCTTCTAAGTTATAAAGCAGTAAGGCAAAATGTAAATTTGGTCTTTTCTGCCTGTATCACTTAGTTTCTCCTTATGAAGATGTGTGTGTGTGTGTGTGTGTGTGTGTGTGTGTGTGTGTGTGTGTGTGTGTGTGTGTGTGTAACTATTGCTGTTGTCAAGTGTTATTGCCTGATAAGTGTATATTCTACAGTATAGAATCAGAGATTATATATGATAGGGTTTTTTTTTGTTTGTTTGTTTTGAAGTGCTGAGGGTTGAGTCAGGTGAACACTCTATCACTCAGCCACATCTTAGCCTTTCCACAGTATAGAATTAGAAGGGATAGGATCTACCCATGTTTGCTGGATTCTGAGGTGTGCTGGAATACTACCTGCATCAGGAAGACGGAAGGGATGCAGTGTACCATCTTGATAACATGTCTGCTGAATGGCTTTCCTAAAACATATCTGTGGAAAATTTGGTTGGTGTTCTCCAAGGCTGATCGGGCTCATATTAACACCACAGAAAGAAACCTGGAAGTTGAGATAAGAGAGACCCTTGGCTGTCACCAAACACCTGCTTTAGATCTTTCCCTTCACAGACCTAAGGGAGATGAATCTCAATATTTGTATCTTGCCAGATACATTAGGAAAATTCTCCTGCTGTTTGGCTTAAAAGTTGATTCAATATTTTTTGATAATACAGAACTAAGTGGGGAAATGGTGCAGTCTCCAGATTGAAGTCATGACTCCCTACTCTTGGGAATCTTTTTCTTTTTAAAAAAAAAATTAAAAAATTTTTATCAGTACACATTTGCAACTCATGCAGTTTGTAATCATCTTGAGGAGTGGTTGTGTGTACACACTACAGTTTGTTTCTTTTTTATATGCCTTCTTCTTCCCTCCCCTTTTCTCCTCTTCATTCAATTTCCCATACCATTTTCATTATTGGTGATATTATTTTTCTTAGTTCACCTTACAGGATATAGTTTTTACATTAATAATGGTTATTACATTTCTGTACATGGTTTATCTTGTCATTCTTTCTCTTTCCTCTCCTCTTCACCCCCTTTTTTTGAACTATTTTCCTATTGTATGGGATTTGTCTCCTTTTCCCTTTATATCCATCTTTTATCATTTTCATTGTTTTGTATTTTTCCCCACTCAAAGGAGAGATACCATATGATATTTAAACTTGTGTGTCTAGTTTATGTCACTAGAGGTTGTGTTTTCCAGGTTTAACTATTTTCCTGTAAATGTTTTGAATGTGTCAATATAATATTATCTCCAATATATACATATATTTTATCACTGCAGTATGAAGACTTAAGCTCTTTGGGGAATATACCTAGGAAGAAGATAGCTGAATCATATGTAATCTCAGTTCTGTAAGAAATCTCTATATTGATTTTCATAATGGTTGTACTAGTTTGCATTCTTACCCAAAATGCAGTAGATTCTTTTTCACCACAGCCGTGACAATATTTGTTATTGTTTGTTTCATAATGATTGCTATTATTTCTGGAATAAGAAGGAATCTTAGTATTGTTTTAATTTGCATTTCTCTAATTGCCAGAGATGTTCATTTTTTCCCCCATATAATTGTTGAGCATTTGTATTTCTCTTCCTCTGTGAAGTGTCTGTTTATTTTTCTTGTGCATTTTTTGACTGGGTCTTCAATTTTGTGTGGTTTAATGTTTTTGAGTTCTTTGTATATTCTGGATACCAGTCCTCTGTATTAGGAGTAGATGGAAAACATTATTTTCCATTCCATTTGTTCTTTACTGATTGATTGTTTAGTCTGATATAATCCTGTTTGTTGAATCTTGCTATTTCTTGTGCAATTAAGGTTTTGTTTAGGAAATCCTTTACTACACTTAAGTCTTCAAGTGTTTTGCCTGTTTTGTCTTCTAGAAGGAATAGTGTTTTTGTTTTGTTTAGATTTTTCATCCATTTTGGTTTTAATTTAGTATAAGAGACAAGGGTGTAATTTCATTCCTCCGCAAAAAGATTACCAGTTTTCTCAAAATCACTTGTTGAATAGGCTATATTTGCTTCCACATATGGCTTGACTACTTTGTTAAGGATCAAATACTTGAAAATGTCCCAAGCAGCTTCTGTACCCTTTATTCTGTTCCATCAGTCCATGTGTCTGCTTTTGTTTCAATACCATGTCATTCTGATCCTTATTGCTTTGTAGTATACCTTGAAGTCATGCATTGCTGTGCCTCTTGCTTTGTTCTTATTTCCCAATTCATATCATTCTAGGACTCTTTTGGCTCCATATGAATTTAGGATCTTTTTCTGTAGATCTATGCAGTATTTTTTTTTGTATTTTGATTGGTATTGCACTGAATCTGTATAACAGTTTTGGAAGTATGGTCTTTTTGACATTGGGTCTGCCTATCCAGAAGAAGGAGGCATCTTTCCATTTTTTTCTTCCTTGTGCTTATAATTTTTTTACTTTAAAAAGCAAAACAGAAAAAAAAGGATAGAAAAGATACAGAATTTAAAAAATAGGAAATTAATACTAGTTAATATGTTGCACGTTTTTATTTTAAAAGTAGTTCCTCATGTTATAAGATCTAGGCATGAAAAAATGATCAAACAATTAATGAAAGCACAAACTGTTCTTTTGAATGAACCAACAGAGATTAGTAGTATAGTTATGTATCTTGTATACATGCACATATGTATACCTATTTACACATAATCTTTTCCCTTCTTCCTTTTCTCCTTTCCCCTATCTCACTTGTTCTTTTCTTTTGAGCACTTTCTTTCCCTTACATTATCACAATGTCTATTGTACACTTTGAAATTTCTTACTTTTTTAGTTTTTTTCACACTAGGGAGACAATACAGTATTTACAAATGTGAGTTTATTTCACTTATGAATCTGACCTTGTTTCCTCTATTTACCTATGAAAAGCCTCAAAATTATCCTTCTTTATAGCTGGGTAATACTCCACTGTATAAAAATATCACAACTTTTTTATCCATGCTGTGGTTGATGGCATTCAGTGCACACATTTTGCTGTGACATGACATTTTCAATATTTCTGGGAAAATACCCAGGAAAGGAATGGCTGGATTGAATGGGACTTCTATTCCTAGTTTTTTTTTTTTTTTTTTTTAACTCCACACTGATTTCCAGTGGTTGCACCAGCATACACTCCCACCAACATGGTGAAGCATTCCTGTTCCCCACACAGCCCTGCCAACATAGGTTATTAGTTGATTTTTTGATAGCAGCCATTCTTTCTGCAGTGAGATGGAATATCAATGTTGTTTTAGTTTGTACTTCTTGAGTGACCAGTGATGTGTAACATGTCTTCATGTATTGTTTTACTATTTGTATTTCTTCATCTGAGAAGTGTGTTTTCATCTCAGATCTATGAAGTACTTTTAGTGCAGTTTGCATTTGGTTCATGAACTATTTGCCTATCCTATGTCTTCAAGATTTCTACCTACCTTGTCTTTCAGTAGATTTAGTGTTTGTGTTTTAATATTTAGATCTTTGTGCCATTTTGACTGTAGTTTGGTTCACAGTGATAGACGTGGGTCTAGTTTTAGTCTTCAGCATGTGGAAAGTCAATCTAGCACCCTTTATTGAAGAGGCTATCTTTCTTCCAGTGAGCATATTTAGCCCCTTTGTCAAATATAAAATGACTGAGTGTCTTTGTAGTTGTGTCTGCCCTTTTTAATCTGTTTCATTGATCCTCAGGTCTGCTTTTTGACAAAACCATGTTGATTTTATCATAGTAGTTTTGTAGTACAATTTCAAATCAGGGACTGTGATGCCTCCTGCCTTGCATTTGTTGCCCAGGATTACATTTGATATTCTAGGTCTCATCTGTTTCCAAATGAATTTTAGGAATGTTTTCTGTAGATCTCTGAAGTATTTTGATCAGCATTGCATCTGTGTAAATCTGTGTAACAGTTTTGGGAGTATGACCATTTTTACTATGTTGATTATTCTTATCCAAGACCAAAGGATATCTTTCCATCTTCTTCTATGTCTTTTTTAGAGTAATATAGTTTTCAATGCATAGGTCTTTTATATACTTTGTTAGGTTGATTTCTAAGTATTTCATTTTTAATTCTGTTGTGAAAGGTGTTATCCATAGATTCTCTCTCAGTGAGTTTGTTGTTTGTGTACAGGAATGCTATTGATTTTTGAGTGTTGAAGTCATATCTAGCTGCATTGTTGAATTTGCTTATCATCTCTAGTATTCTTTTGATGGAGTTTTGGGGTCTACTATCTAGAATATCTTGTCAACTGCAAATAATGATAATTTAACTTCTTCCTTTCCTATCCTATTCCTTTTGTTTAGCTCTTGTCTAGTTGCTCTGGCCAATGTTTCCAGGACTCTGTTGAATAGGAGTGGTGATAGTGGACATCCTTGTGTTGTTCTTGATTTTAGAGTGAAAACTGTCAACTGTTGCCCATTTAGTATGATATTGGCTGTTGCTTTGTCATAGATGGCTTTTATCAGATTGAGGTAGATGCTATCTATTTAGATTTTATGGATGGTTTTTGTCTTGAGCAAGTGTTGGGCTTTATCAAAAGCTTTTTCTGAGTCTATTGAGATGATCATATAATTTTTGTCTTTGACTCTGTTGATGTGGTGTATTACATTTTTTGATTTTGTATGTTGAACCATCCCTGCATTCCTGCATGAATTCCACTTGGTCATGGTGTATAATCTTCTTGATGATTTGTTTTATTCTATGTGCTAGTATTTTTAGGATTTTTGCATTGATGTTCATTAGGGAGATTGGTCTATATTTCTCTTTGGTTGGGTCTTTCTGTGGTTTTGGTATCAGAGTAACACTTGTCTCCAGGAGTGAATTAGGGAGAATTGCTTCCCTTTCAATATCATTAAAGACTTCGAGAAGTCTTGACGTTAAATCTTTTAAAAATTTCTTGTAGAATTCAACTGTGAATTCATCAAAACCTGGGATTTTCTTTGTTAATAAGTTTTGAATTACATTTTCAACTTCAGTAACTGATACTGGGTTATTTGAAACTTTTATATCTTCTTGATTAAATTTGGTAATTCATACATTTTAAGGAAAGGGTCCATTTCTTCTGTGTTTTCTATCCTGTGTAAGCAAATATTTTCAAAGTAGGTGTTCATGATCATCTGAGTGTCCACAAGATCTATAGTAATTTCATCTTTTTCGTTCTTCATTTCATGAGTTTGAGTTTTTTATTTCCTTTTCTTGATAAGTTTGGCTAGGGGTTTATGAACTTTTTTATTCTTTCAAAAACCAATTATTTGATTCATTAATTCTTTGTAGGTTTTTTTAAAATCTCAATTGTGTTAGTTTCTGCTCAGATATTTTTAATTTCCTCTTTTTTATGAGCTTTTGTCTTGACTTCCTCTTTTTCTAGAAGCTTGAGGTGCAGCATTATGTTGTTTATTTGTGCTCATTCTGTTTTCCTGATATGACAGTTCATTGCTATGTATTTCTCTCTTAGGACTGCTTTCATTGTATTCCATAGGTTCCATTATGTTGTATCTGCATTTTCACTGAATTGTAAATACTGTTTAATTTCTTCTTTAATTTAATCTGTAACTCATTGGTTTGTCAGGAGATTTAATTTAATTTCCATGTGCTATATAGTTTTAAAGTTTCTTTTGCCATTAATTTCCAATTTCAGTGCAGTATGGTCAGATAATATGCACTGGAAATTTTCAAGCCCTTTGCATTTACTTAACCACGGTCTCTGAGCTAATATATTAGGGAGTGCTTCATGTGCAGTTGAGAAGAATGTTTATTCTGTTAGTGTTGGGTCAAGCACTCTGTAGTCATCTACCAAGTCCATTTGTTTTGAGGTTTGATTCAGTTCTGTTATTTCTTTGCTGATTTTTTGTTTAGTTTATCTATCACTTGGTAACAATGGGGTATTAAACTCCCCTGCTACAACTGTGTTATTGCACATTTGGTTTTTCATAACTATTAGTATTTGTTTTATGTAGTTGGGTGCTCTTGAATTTGGAATATATATATATATATATATATATATATATATATATATATAAATTGTTATCTCTTCCTCTTGAATTTTTCCCCTAACAAGTATATAGTGACCTTCTTTATTTTTTTATATTGTTGGAAAAAAGATGAACTATCCTTGCTTTTTATGGATTTCTGTCACATAGAATATTGTTTTCCATCCTTTGATTTTCAGTCTTGAGTTTCCCCTTGAGTCAGATGTGCTTCTTGTATACAGCATAGTGTTGTATTCTATTTGTGGATCTATTCTTCCAACCTATTTCTTTTAATTGGTGTTTTAATTGCCATTTACATTGATGGTTTTAACTGATATGTAGTGACTTAACTTTGTCATGTTATTTTCCTGTTGTTGGTTCTCTGCTTTTTCCCCTTGTTTGATTGCTTGTCCTATCTATTGGCTTCCATCTGCTGTTCTGGAAATTGTGTTCATTTTATTTCTATCAAGTATGTCTTTCAGTACTCTAATTTTGATTTGATGAACATGAATTTCTTCCCTTGTTCTTTGTCATGGAAATTCCTTACTTCATTAATTTTCAAAGAAGTTTTGCAGAGTACATTAATCTGGGTTGAAAGTTGTTTACTCTCAGGGCTTGAAATGCTTCATTCCAAACTTCTCTTGATTTGACGGTTTGTGTTGAGAAGTCAATCTAGATTCTAACAGGTTTTCCTTGATAGGTGAATTATGTCTTTTCTCTAGCAGCTTTTAGTATTCTGTTTTATGTCAAATTTCCAGGATCTTCATTATCAAATGTCTGGGCATGGATTTATTTTGCTTTTGACTACTTGGAGTACTATATGCCTCACTTATCTGTATATCAGGTTCTTTTCCCTTGTTCCGAAGTTTTCTGCTATTACTTCTGTGAATAATTTTTTTTTGTCATTTGTGCTGACTACTGCATTTTCTTTGCCACCTGATAGTCTAATACTGTTTTTCATTGCATTGTCTTGAAGCTGTTGAACTGTTATTTAGCAATCCCTTGTAGTTTTGAAAAGTTCTTTCCTTTCTCTTCCTGATTATTTTCTGTAATCCTGTCTTCAAGGTCTGAAAGTCAATCTTCAGTTTCATTCAAGTAGTTTTGCTAGCTTTTAAAGGAATTTTTAGGGTTAAAAAAGCTGCCAACAATATCCATGCCTCACGTCAACATAAGACTGTGTTGCAATTTCTTCTGCCTAATTAATCTACCATCTTTAACTGAATTCTCAGACAAAGTCTCTGGACATGAGCAAAATGTAGACAAATTTTCTGCCATTGCATAATACACACTGTATGAAGTCCAACAGCCAATTTGGTCTTTCTTCCTAGCAGCAATCTCCTGAAACTGGTCTTTACCAGCATAATTTCTATCAGCATTCTGGTCTTCTGAGCTTGGACCAGAATCTTCCATCAAGTACAGTCTTGAATGTTTCAGCTTTACTTTTTCAGCCTGCATCTCCAACCTATCCTAACTCTTTAACTTCCCACAAACCAGTCCTAAAAGCTCCTAAACCTCATGGTACAGTTACTTTTCTGGTACCAAATTTTGTTTTAGTTACTCCTCTTGTTGCTCAGATAAAATACTAAACATCCACAAGTTTTATTTGAAGAAAGGTTTATTTGGCTTCCATTTCATAGAAGTTTCAGTCTGTGGTTTGCTGGCATATGGCACATGGGTATCACAGAGGACAAACTTCATTATAGGCAAGGATAGAAAAAGCAACAGGGTTCTTAATAGCATCTTTTGGATCCTTTTTTTTATCCAGACTACTAGAGCATGTAACATTCTCACTCTTAAGCCTAGTGCCTTTGTGTTTTAGCATTGCACTGAGTCAATTTCAGGGTTACACACTCAAGATCCAGCTACCTTTGAAAAAGCCCCATCTATGAACACATGAGGCTTTAGGGGGATATTTCGACAATATGTAACTGAGGTTCTACATATTTTTTTAAATTTAAATGTGTCTGTAACATTCTTACTGGTAAAATATCATATTACTTTTTGAAGAGTCAACTTTTAGGTTTATTAATTTTTTCTTTTTGTATTTATTTCATTTTTCCCATCATTTTATTATATTGTTTCTTCTGAATTTATGGTGCTTGTATTTTTCCAAAATACTGACTTCAAGACTTTTTCCCTTGGATTATTAATCTAAGTACACATCAATATTCATAAGCAGCACTTTTGCTTTAATTACATTTTATTTCATTACTACATGTTAGTATTACATAATGGAGATTGTTTTGGAAAGTTGCTATAAGGACTTAACACATTGTTATGGATTAAAAACCTGTGGTCAAAATTTTAACATCACTTGAATTAAATCAGTGTGGTGCTAAGCATAGATATTTCACCTGAGGAAAGTTGCCAGCTTAAATGGAGATGTGGAGAAGGAGAAGGGAGGCATTGTGGGTTTCTTTAAGAGTTGCTGTTTTGAGCTGTTGCTTCTGTGTCATGCCTGGCTTCCCCAGTTTGAGTTCCACCATTGTCACAGAAAAGCCCTGGCCTTTTTGGTGAAAGTGGCTGCGGCTCATCTTGGAGGAGTTCCAGTCCTTACATCAGCATTGCTTCGTGGCTCCAGAGGAGAAAATGTGTGCTGTTTAATCTCCAGGATAAACTTGTCATGCTGACCTCCTGGCACGTACTTGACTGTTCTTATCGTTGGAGGAGCTTGGGGCCTCTGTGTTGCTGAGGATGGCTGTGGAGCTTTTCAAGACAGCCCTGGTTTTTGTTTTGAGCATGACTTCTCAGCTCCAGCATAGAACCCTCAATCTACCAGCACAGCTCCTCCACCCACTGGCATAGGCTTTCTAGCTTCCACCACTGACCTCTGGAACTTCCCACCGTGGATCCATAAAACAGACTGATGTGAGTCCTTCTTATGGGCTCTGGATCTCCAGCTGGACTTGTGGGAGGCATTGTCATGGGCTCTAGGTTTTTGTCTGGAATCATGTAGGACATTGCTGTGGAATTCAGGCCCTTGGCTAAATATTCTATGTCTTTAGTGTTGTGGGTAGATTTACTGCACTTTCTTGTGTTAACTCGGGGTAGCCATCATAAAATAATATTATAAATTCCATGTCCTGATTCTAATTGTTCTCCTCCCAACCCCTGACTACAACAGAACTTACCTTTATCTTCAGTTTTATTCATCCCTGTCCTTTGTCCTTTACTTCCCTCCTTCCCTGTCTCCAAAAATCTGTTTCTTGTTTGCTTGTCATTTTTTCACGGATGAATGCATACATGCTTGTATTTTTTGTGTTTCAAATACAGTTCTTTTAAACTCATAAATTAATAATATTTAATAATTTAATAATATTTAAATTTCATATCAATGATATAATGGTTTTAATAAAAAAATCTATTGAAGATAGTAAGAAACAGAAATTTCCAAATCTTCCCCTTGCACTTGGTATTCATAATTACCAGTCTTTCAGCTTATATCTTATCTGTTTTACAGCTGTAGAATTGTGCTTTGAAATAATTAAAAAATTATCTTTGTTATCTGTCAAAAGTCTAAAACGTGACTGTTTCAGAGAAATTTACCTGCTGGCTTTATTTCCAAAACAAAGAAGGCTTTATGAGCCAACAGGATATATGCTTACATATTACCTATATACTTTTTCCTTAAGTCATAAACATGGTTCACAGATTTTGATCTTGTTTGGATTTTTTTGGATTCTTTCTTCTATATGGATTTGATTCTGATCATATTTTTTAATAGAAGAAACTGAACATTAGAACCAAATTTGAAAAAGAGTAAATTTTTCCATTCATTTATTTAGGTTATCTTTCCATTCAGTTATTTAGGTTATCTTTCAGTAGCTTGTCTTAGAGAATATCTTAAATTAGTCTAATTTAATTTAGTTTGAAGTAGAGATAGTTTATGGTTTCACATTTAGTTTTTTCAGTCTTAATATTTTATTTAGAAAGAAATACATTTTAGCTTACATAAATAATTCTATCAATAAATTTATACATTTGTAATGCCATTATGAGCACACCTCAAGATTTGGTTACAAGTTGTTGGTTATTTATGTAAAACGCTATTGTGTAGGTTATGGCCACTGGAAATCTGCATGTGCTAATTTAGACATTAAAAGACCTCATGTAGTTTAAAAGTTTCTGTACAAAGGATGAACACCATTTATGGTAATAGCAAGAAATTTCCTCATGAATCAGTCACCATCCATAATGTCTCAAAATTATGGGCGCTGTGTTGCCCTAGATGCTGTGATAGATGACCTGTAGCTATGGTTAAGTCAGTGCCTATGTGTGCAATAATAATATTCATTATACAAATACTAAAATATGGAATTTGATTTCCTAGAGTAAAAGGGGGAAAACATGTTTTTTTGGAGACAAAAGCAGAATTGTTTAATCTTAGCAATGTCTTAATTTTCTTTTACCTTAGTTTTTTGAAATGTGTTTATATCAGGCACAAATGAGAAACTATGCCTATTGCATTAAGCCAGAATTTTAGGATGGAATTATAATTATTTAAAAGGTGATTATAATAATGACATATAAATTCTGAAAAAATTTTGAGACAGGATCTCCATGTGTTTGGGAAGTCTCGAGTCCTCAAAATTCAGACTCCCAAATGTTGTGATTATAGGCATGTGCCACCATGCCTTGTTCTGATTTTTACTCTGTGTTTTACTTAGGTATAAAAAATTTTTGCAATATATTACTAATTTGGCAAGAAAATAATCTGATCATCTTCAAATGTCTTTGTACATCATTAGATTAATAAAGTGATATATTTTCTTTTGTGTGGATAATATTTTATGTAGTTTTACTCATACTGATGAAACACTCTAAGTAACCCATTTCACTTAAACACTGCATCTTTGATCCATTTAGATTTTAATTTAGTACATGGTGATAGGCATGGGCCTAGTTTTAGTTTTTGGCATATGGAGAGCCAGTTTTTCCAACACCATTTATTAAAGAGATTGTCGTTCTTCCCGTGAACATGTTTGGCCTCTTTATCAAAGATAAGGTGGTTGAGTGTTTTTGTGGTTGTGGTTGTATTTTCTAATCTATTCCATTGACCATCAGCTCTGTTTTGATTCCAGTACCATGTTGATTCAAGTCAGGGATTGTAATGCGTCCTGCCTTGCCTTTGCTGCTTAGAACTGTTTTTGCTATTCTAGGTCTCTACTTGCTCCACGTGAATTTTAGGAGTGATTTCTTGAGGTCTATGAGCTATGTTGATGGTATTTTTATTGGAACTGCATGGAATCTGTATAAGAGTTTTGGAAAAATGGCCATTTTAACAATATTTATTCTTCTTATCTATGAGCAAGGGATGTCTTTCCATTTTCTGAGATTGTCTTCAATTTCTTTTTCTGGTATATTATAATTTTCCTGGTATAGGTCTTTCACTTCTTTTGTGAGAGTAATTCCTAAATCTGAATATTAAAACAGAAACACTAAATCTATTGGAAGACAAATTGGGTAAAAACCTTGAAGATATAGGAGTAGGTAGAGAATTCATGAACAGGACTCAAACCACATAGGAAATACTTCCCAGAATCAATAACTGGGATCACCTCTTATTAAAAAGTTTCTGCATGTCAAAAGAAATATCCAGCATAGTGAAAAGAAAACCCACAAACTGGGAAAAAATTTTAGGAACTGTCTTTCAGACAAAGGACTTCTGTCTAAAACATATAAAGAATTAAAAAAAAATCAGACCCCCAAAATTTAAAGATCCAATCCAAAAATGGGCATCTGAGATGAATACGCACTTCTCAGATGAAGAAATACAAATGGCAAGTAAATACATGAAAAAATGCTCATCATCATTACTCATTAGAGAAAAGCAAATTAAAACCACACTGAGATTCTACCTCACTCCTGAAAGAATGGCCAGGATCAATTAAAATACCAACAACAAATGCTGGAGAGGCTGTGAGGAAAAAGGAACTCTATTGCACTGTTGGTGGGAGTGTAGACTGGTGAAACCATTGTGGAGGTCAGTCTGGAGATTTCTCAAAAAGCTGGGATTGGAAGTCCCATTTGTTCCAGCTGTTTCACTTCTAGGCATATTCCCAGAAGAACTGAAAGCATCATACCACAGTGACATATGTGCACCCATGTTTATAGTACAATTTGTAACAGCCAGATCTTGGAAACAACCTAAGTATCCATCAACTGAGGGATGGATAAAAAGGTTGTGGTATTTTTATACAGTGGAGTACTACTTGGCTATAAATAATGATCACATTGAGATATTTATAAATAAATGGGTGCAGCTAGAGACCACACCCATAAGTGAAATAAATCAAACTCACATGTATGAATACTGAATAGTTTCCCTAGTGTAAGAAATGATATAAATACATAAGAGTATGTGGTAATCATGATTCCCCATTGTGTGGCTTTGAAGCCTTATAAAGTTTTCACTCATTAATTGGAATAGTTTTATTCTGGGCTGTTTTGCTTTTATTGCGTGTGATGATATGAACAGCTATTTTGAAGAAAACAAGACATCAAAATAGCTAGTGCTGATTTAATATCATCCTGTTTTGAAGTCCCATAAAACTGTTGTTCTTCTGTCTCCATTGGTTTTATCATGTTGTATCTTATTGGATTTTATTATATGTGATAGTATAAACAAAAAGTTTTATAGACAGATAATATAGAAACCATTGTTCATTTCCTGTTAGCTGGTTCTAAATATCCTGTAATACTTTCATCCTCTTGAATGGTTTCACACTGTTATGATGTCTGATGCTATAGTATACGAAGTTATACTCAAATATTTCAAGGAAAGAAACACTAGGATAACTACTATTAAGTTGGGTTAACTAGTGGTGAAACACTATGTTGCTTTAAATTGTTCTGTTCTGACCTGTATTGTTATGTTGTTATGTCCTTTTTTATCTCAATCTCCCCCTTTTTTAATTTATTTTTTTAACTAAGAGAAAAAATTAAAAAATTAGTAGGATATATTATAGTAACTTTTTTGATTTCCTATTAACTTGATTTGAAGTCCTGTATTGCTCTCATCATCTTGTTTTTATTGATTTTACTCTATTTTGTTTTGTTTGATAGTATCAAGTTTGAGGGTATAGGCAACTACTTTGAAGGCAATAAGATTCACTATGATGCCCATTCTAGTTTGACTATTATCTTCTTTTGAAGTCCTGTAATTTCTCCAATGTTTAGGTTTTATTGGTTTTGTTCTGTACTGTTTTGTTCAATTTTATTACACCTGATGATATATGCAACTCTTTTTAAGGTAGCAAGAGGCATTATGGTAACCATTGTTGATTACCTTGTATTCTATTTTTACATCATGTACTAGGTCCATCCTTTGTTTAGACTGACTTTCCTTTGTTTTGTCACATTTAGTTTTATTCTCTTCCAAAAAAAAGTAATAAGAACTGTGGGAGTAATAAAACCTAAAATATGCAATTGTTATTGTAAAAAAGAGAGGAAAAGAAAGTGCTCCAAAGGATACAACTGCAAGCGTGTTTAGGTGTGTAAGATAGATGACCATATTACTAAGTTTTTGTCGGATCATTGAACACAACAGTTTGCAGTCTCACTGTTTGAATCTTCACTTTGTATGCTTTAATTTTTTAACTTGAACAGCTATTTCTAAGATGACAACATGTAATCTATTAACTAATGATTTCTTACTGTTTTTTTTTTGAAATTCTCTATTACTTGTGCCCTTTTACTGTTTTGTTTTTTTTCTTTAAATAAAATTTAAAAAAGAAAAATAAAACACTGCATCTATTAATATGTAAATGATCAAGGCAAGGAAGTCAAAAACTTTCCTAGAATATCATTTTCATTAATATTGTTAAAGCCTCCTAAAAGAAAGACTAACAAAAGGTACTACCTCCAACAAAGAATCAATATATTTAAGAAGCAGACATGGTCATAAACTTTTAGTTGGTTAAATAAACACGCCAAACAACCACAATATCCTTGCAAAGATACATTGAAGAGCATTGCCCTTTAGGGGTTGCAGAAGATAGAACTGGGCTACTAAAAAGGGAAATTTATTCTTCAGCATATTGCTGCTTAAATGGGGGGGATATTCTCCTGTCTTTAACATTTTTCTGGATGATTTTATTGGTTTATGACTCTAACACTTCAAGGCCACCAAGTAGCTTTTTTCTTTTTTTAAGCTAAATTAGAGAATATCATGTTTTCTATGACTCACATATCTGTGTCGTACAAATTCTTTTTTCCTTGGTATAACAAAAATTATAACATATTATTCATCAATATTTACTATTATTTACTAGTATATGCTAAAATATATACAACTCAATATAAAATAAAGCTCAGTTACCACCAATGCTTATGGAACTTTCTTTTGTGATACTTTTTAGTGCAAGCATATTTGTGTAATGTTCTTGGTGCTTCTCTAGTCTCCCATGTATTAAATGTCTGGCACAATGTTTGATGAAATGTGCCAAAGGCTGCACATGTAAAATTACTATAGTTGTAATACATTCATGATAATGTAAAGAGAAGACAACAAATACTACTAGAGGCAATAGTATTGAGCCCTGTTAATTTTTTGGCCCTGGGCTGAAAAATTATTTCAGTTAAGAAAGGATGTGCTTTTATGTATATCTTGTAATATTTTTAAAATTTTGTGATAAGTTAAAATTGATGATAATGAAAATTTCTCTTATATATCTTATCTAAAGTTTTTGGACTTTTCCACTGTTTTATAGAGTTTCTGTGGTGAAGACTACTTTATTTAACAAGCATGTTTAAATGTTCTTTCAAGCCTTTTCCAAATAATACTCAGTCTAATCTTCCTAACATTAAATTACAAATAATGTTAATGTGTTTGTTACATTAATTGACATTTCTTTAAAGACTACATTATCAGCTAAATACAATAAGTTTTAAATCTATGGCAACAAAAATTTAAAATATTACATAAATATTAGAAGGAAGTGATTCAAAGAACACTGGAGGAGAAATACTAGTGTCCATTTAATCAGACTACTCTTAGAAAATTTAAGCTCATATCTAGCTGGTCTCCAAATGTGAAAATGAATTCTCTTTGAAATAAAGTTTAAAATTTCATAGACCACATAGTGAATTATTACCCATCAAGGACAAAATGATGTCAGTAGCTTCTCAACACAGGGAAATTTCCCCTCAGAGGAAAATCCAAATGGTTTTACTCATCTACTTTTGTCATAGAGATTTGCAAAATAAAACTTTCCATTTGTAATTCGTTCAATCTCTGTCTGACTTTCTCTTTCTTATTTCTCAGCCCCAGACTAGCACAGCATTCAAAATAAGAAAATTTTATTCCTCTTCCATTTCCCAAAGAGCTATTCCTTGGTGTACTGGGTCATCAGCCTATAAGTTTTCAAATCAGTAAGCACAGTGGACACCAAGACACAGAGATAGTACAGGGTCTTGTAGAATGTTTTACCTTCTCATAACCCATTGAATTATAAGAAAAAGCAAGTGATAATTGCATAAATGCAAAAAAGGTCAAATAAAGATCGTTTAAATTTAGAAACAATGACTATAATTGGCAGAAAAATACTACTTTTGCTCTCCTGTGTGCTGTTATTTGTATCAGTTAGGATAGAGTACTCAGTTTAGCACTTAAGAATATGATCATTAATTTTGATAGGTCATCTTGACTTGAGTAAAAGCCAACCAACAAATTAGTAGTTTCTAGATATATGCTTGGTTGATTGAACTGTGGAGGGGGAAGACCTATCCTGGATGTGAGTGACACCAATGAATAGGCAAGTCCCTTGAAACAGAACAAAAAGAGAATGAAATAGAAAATATTTCCTTTTCTAAAAAATGCACTCCAGTCTTCACCATTGCCTTTTGATATTAGTCTTGAGCTTTTTAATGCAGACTTATACTGCTGGCTCTGCAATGAGCTTGTAGGCCTTTGACCTTCTACTCTACTGCATCCTTTGACTTTTCAGCATTGAAAGGATCAGTTTGGATTCTTCTGCCACTGATCCTGTAAGCCAATTTAATAAATCCTTTTGTATATTTGTATATGTATTTTATGTTGATTTTGTTTCTCTAGAGAACCCTAATATAAAGGCTTTTCCCGTTAGTAAATGTATACCCTAAGAGTATTCCTTAGGCAGCACTATTCTTTCTCCCTCACCAAGATAACTCCAGTTTTCTTCTTTTCTGGTGCTGAATGAAAGAATGGGAATGTAATCACTGCCTAGGGAAGGAAATTTCTGATTAATAAGGCTGGATTCACTTAACTTGTTATTCAGGCAAATTGTTTAATATATGAGATCAGGTTAGACTATAATTTGAGGGACTATAATTCATGAGAAAACTCATACTCTAGGAATTGGAAAAGCATTTTACAGAGAAATTTTATTTTGAGTTTCTGTTCGTTTATGAAAGTTAGAGATGCAGCAGATAATTATGTCAAAACTTTTCTTTCTTTCTTTCTTTCTTTCTTTCTTTCTTTCTTTCTTTCTTTCTTTCTTTCTTTCCTTTGTACAAGAGACTGAACTTAGTACGTCATGCTTTCTAGGCAGGCACCTGTACCACCGAGCCAAATCCCTGGCCCCCAACTTTTCTTTCCTAAGAGTGTGAGTGACTTCTTTTTGAATGTGATAATATTCGTTGCTTGGAAAAGTATTTAAAACTGTTAAACACTGAATTATGATTTTATTAATATTTTGCAAAATTCACAAGTTAAAAGCTGCACAGAGGATACACTTTTCAGTTTACTAATCTATGGTATTACAATTCTTCCCCATTTTCCTAACGCTGCATATTCAATCAAGCCATGATTTGTAATGTTGGCTTAATCTCATGTATTTTAATATACCAGCATAAAGTCACTGAATGCCAAATTGGGAAGAAATGCACAATAGCATATGATTTATGACATTTTCACTGTATTGATACAACAGATGCAGTACATACAGAAGTAACATAACTTAGCTTTTAATATAATTTATTTAAGTATACAACCATACAACTTAATTTTAAAATACATATGCTTGAAAACTGACTTTTGTTATTCCTGGACATATAAAATTTAGTATCCATAACACTTGAAGAAGAGTTAAAGGTTAGACATAAGGCTTGAGCTAGAAAGTTCTTGGAAGACATGGTTGAATATGTCAGTTATTTTTATACAGCACTATGTAGTGCTTAGAAATTATCAAGAAAATGTTCTCAACATTTACCAAATATTAATTGTTTTGATCTTCAGAACAATCATGAGAATTAGATACATTTATCAATAGTGTTTAACAGGCAGGAAAACTAAGATGCAAGGACAGAAATAAACTTGCCCAGCTGAGAACGGGAAAAGACTTTGAGTTTAGGCAGTTTGATTCCGTGGTCTATTCCCATAAGCATGTTTTGCAGATATCTATATACAAGGGCATGGTGATATGGAGGAGTGTGTACAAAACTGCATTAGGTATACCTGCTGCACAGGCTGCAAGAGAGAGAACAGGCAAAAATGCAGAAAGGGACCCCATTATGGGGTCTTCATAGCCTATGAACATGCTTGTGCTTTGTTCTATGTAACTTTGAGCTTTGAATGTATTTTAAAGCTGATGCTATAGATTTTGAATTTCATGAAGAGAATGAGAACCTGTTTGAAGTTTATATAATGAAGACATTATGAGTCTGTTTCAGCAATCCAGGTGCTTAATCACAGAAAGCTATCAGAAGTGCTTGGAAAAGTATTTAAAATAACTGGATGAATAATTGGATATTCAAAGGCAAGAAACAAGGTGACTCAGTCTAAATTTTCTTTATAAAAATTTTATTATATAATGTTTCATATCCACAAACTAGTATTTGTCGTGAATATATTATAACATACATTAACAAAATTAATAACTATAAACCTAGCAACCAAATTGGATAGAATAACACCTATGTTGTTGCATATCCTTTGTATTTCTGAGTCCTATCGCTGTGTCTCTTCTTTAGGATAAATAATGGTCTAAATTTTATGATGTTCATTCATTTTAATAGTATTTTTATTTTTTGTGCAGATCATACATGAAGCATGATAAAACAATATAGAGAAAGTTTTATTAAAAGTAGTGTTACAATAAAATAGATTGCTATTAATTTTTAATATACTCTCTCTTGCTTAAAAAAAATCTTACCCCATTTCTATTGCCACTTTCTAAAGCATGTTACAGCACCTTTTATTAACTAAAAATATAGTGTGTCCTCATCTGTTTTATTCACAAGATCTGGCATCATGCAACTTCAGCCTCTTTTCCAAAGTAAAAATTATCAAGAAAAGTAAATGTTTGAAATTGACTTAGGACATTCAGGCAACCATGATGGTGCAACTGAGAAGACATTCCCAAAAGCTGACCTCTGCAACTGCTGGCAAAAAGTGACAAAACTGAGGTAATGTGTGTGTTTGAAACAAGTGGTACCTTTTGATGTGTCTTACTGAAATGTTATTTTTTATGTAAACATTGAGCGTTATTTAATCACATTTTATTGTTATATTTTTACTAAAGTATGTAAAACTTTACTATACATATGTAACCTTCTGAATTTTCACTTCCTACTGAACATTGACTTTCAAGATCCATGTGTGTTATATGTGGTTTTCATTTATTTTCTTTGTTATATGTAGCTAGAAATATATACACAGAAACTGATGCATGGTTTATTTATTACCATCTATGCCTAAGTGTGTAATACTGGGCTGTAGGATACAAAAATATTTAACATTGTGGGATAAGGTCAAACTGTTTTCTACATTTATTTAACCAATTTGAATTCTTACAAACTGCATAAAAAACTGTATTTCATCTATTTATGTACCAATAAAGGTATTATTATATTATCATATTTCTTAAATATTCACAATCCAGTGAGTGTGAACTGAAATTTTTGAATCCAAAATTGCATATATCCATTTACTACTTACTTTGATTCTACTTTTTATGTTCATAAATTGAGATTTATTTTCTGTAAAACTTTATTCATGTTTGTCCATTTCTCAGGAAATCCTTTGCATGTACTCTTTTTGCTTGCTGTCTTTTTCATTTCCTTTATTATACTTCTTTATTACTTATTATTTTGTCATATACTTCTTTAATTAACAGGTGTTTAATGGTTGCTTGCTATATTTCAGGCACTGTTCTAAGTGACGAAAATAAAACTACACAAAAGAGTCACAAGTCTGTATTCTTAAAGGGATTACAAAAAAACAATAAAAGCTACAAAAGTGAAGACTATAAGTGAAGAAATTTAAACAGAAATGAAGTTTTGGGATTGGTATAGATTTCTATATATGTAAGGTAGGGAAAAATCTTGTGAAGAAGATATTTGAAGAAACATCTGAAAACAGAATAGAGACTCATTTAAATATTGACTTTGAAATGGGGAGTACCTTAGACAGAACAAATAAAAAATTCACAGAGCACAAAGAAGAAGAATGCTTACTTTATTACAAGAATGGGAGGGACAAAAAAAATGGCCAAAGTAGGGAAGGAAGAAAATCATAAAGTGTTTACATAATAAATAGCAAAATAGTAGAACACAGAGATCTTAGCAAAGAAGTATAAAAAGTATAAATTCAACAGTGGCCATCCACAGGGTATATGACTACAGGGTTGTGGTTTATACAACATGAATGAATTGGTGAAGTTAAAATAGTGATCAGATTCTGAATGTTTTTTCAAAGTAAAGAATAGAGATTTTGTTGAAAGATAGATTCTATCCACTAATATAAGAAAAATCAACAGTGACTCTAGAGTTTGGTCCTTATTTATTTTTTGTGACTAAAAATTACCACTCTGAAATTTTATAGGGAGAGAAGTCCAATTCTGTTTATTTTTGTTGGATAATTCTCATGTGAGGTGGTGGGTTTTTTTTTGTTTGTTTCATTACGTGGTTAATAATTCCTGATTTTGAGCATGCATTTATTCACTTTTAAAGTATGATAATATAGCAGGCCTAAATTGAAAGACTATCCTGAAGAGATGATTTATGATTCTTATTTGAGATAGAGTGAGACCCATTCTTATCCCATCAAAAGTTTGAAATAAAACACAAAGTATGCTAAAAGAAAACAGTTTCTATCAATGATTAGGTTCAGAAATTACTAATTCCTCACTCCCCATGTTTTTCCACAACCTATGCTTATGCACTGTGTCAGAAGTTTGGCAGATAGATAACAGCAGCTACAGAGGTTCTCTGAGATAGCCAGCTTAGATTCTAGAAATGGTGTGGTACGGGAAGTCCTAAGCAGGGGGAGATATACCCTGGCAACCCAGGAATGAACTAAGCTGAGAGAAACCAACTGGAAATGCAATCCCGGTGCTACAATTGGAACAGCTAAAGTCTCAGTGCTGAAGCTGCAACCTGCACCTCTGGAAACCGTGGCTTGAATTTCCTGCCACCACCGCTGCATCTGAATTGGCACAGCAGGAATAGAGACATGAAAGCTCTGAGAGCAGAAATTGGTGAACCAAATTGAGAGCAGAGCTGGTGGGGAGCTCTGCATCAACCTGTGGTGAGGGAGAGGAATGGGGACCCTTCCATAGACTAGGAGGCTCCAAAAGAGGACATTCTGGGAAAAGGAAGACTAGCTGGAACAGGACACTGCAGTGACTTCAGTCACAAATTCCCCTCTCAAGTGGGATTGGTGAGGAGTGCTTGACCTGGGTGACGCTGCAGACTAAGACCCAGGAGGCTAGCCCAAACCAGGTCCCTATGTCTAGCAGTGCACCCTAATGCAGTGAAGCCTTCAGCAGGTTGACTGACATGGAGGGGCAGGCCCAGAATAGGCTGCCCAGGTCTGTGTCTCCCTAGTACACTGCAGTGGGCAGGAACACCTAGCTGGCATGATTCAAACAAACTGTAACCAACAAAGAAAGAAACTGGGCCTCCTATATACACTTGTATGGAAGTAACAAAAAGTATGGGAAGAGGAAGCAACAAGAAAGGGTCCTTAGTCCCCAATCCTGAGAACACTGATCCAGGAAAGGTAAATGCAAAGAAGAATGATGTCAGAAAACATGCAATATCAGGCATGGCACCAATAGACATAAAGCGATATCTCTGGGACTTCATAGATGAGTTCAAAAGTGAAGTATTTAAGCAAGTAAAGCAAGATATAAGTAGAATAGTTAAAGAAATGCTAAGTACCTCCCAAGAAAAAGACAGATGGTGGAATGGAAGAACCAAAAAAAAAAGGGGGGGGGGAGAGAATTGTTTGATGGAGAAAATAGAGAAAACATAGAATACATGAAGCAGGTTCAAAGAGATTACTGGGAAACTAAAAATTCTATTGAAAGCTGGCATAACAGCTTGAAAGGAACTAAGGATAGATTGTCTGAACTGGAGGACAGATTTGTAATGTGGGAGCATGAAATGAAAAACTTCTTAAAAATAAGGAAACAAGCAGTAACTATACAAAGGCTAGAAGACGACAAGAGGATCTATAACTTAAGAATTAAGAATGAAAAGGAAGAAGCAGGGACACAAACAAATGAACTGCAAAGTCTATTCACAGAAATAATCAAGGAGAGCTTCCCTAATATGGAAAAAGGTAAAGATATTCAGATCTATGAGGCATACAGGACCCTAGCCACCTAGAACCCAAACAGAACTACACCCAGGCATATAATAATCAAAATTCCAGAAATCCAATGTAAGAACAGAATATTAAAAGCTGTCAGAGACAAGAAACAGATCACATACAAGGGAACACCCATCAGAATTACAGCAGACTTCTCAGCGCAAACCATCAAATCATGAAGAGTGTGGGGCAAAATAATTCAGGCTTTGAAAGACAATAACCTCCAGCCAAGACTGATATATCCTGCACAACTGTCCCTAAAAATTAATGGAGAAACAAGGTGCTTCCAGGATAAAGAGGAACTAGGGGAATTTGCAACCACCAATTCAACTCTACAGAGAATATTGCAGGACATTCTAAAAGAGAAAAATATCAAGATTCCAGAAACAGTGGCAGAGAGGCCACAATGAATGGAGCAGAAACTGAAATGAGGAAGACAAACTGACAATTAATGACAGAAAAAGAGCTCAACAGAAATGAGGCAGAGAAGGTTGGATGGCAGGAAAAGCTATTTTGGACAAAACAAGACATCATAATAGCTAGTGCTGATTTAATATCATCTTGTTTTGAAGTCCCATCAAGCTTTTGTTCTTCTCTTTCCATCGGTCTTAACATGTTGTGTCTTATTGAATTTTATTATTTGTGATAACATAAACAAAAACTTTTATAGACAGAAAATACAGAAACCATTGTTCATTTTCTGTTAGTTGACTCTAAATACCCTGTAATACTGTTATTCTCTTGAATGGTTTTACATTGTCTTGATATGTTTGATGCCACAGTACATGAAGTTATACTCAAAGATTTCAAGGAAAGAGACACTATGATAACTACTTTTATGTCAGGGTATCTTGTGGTGAAACAATATTTTGCTTAAATGGTTATGTTCTGACCTGTGCTATTTTGTTGTTATGTCCTCTTTTATCTCAATCTCCTTTTTTATTATTTATTTTTTTATCTTTTTTAATTAAGGGAAAATAAATAAAAATTAGAAGGATATATTTAGTAACCCACTTTGATTTCCTATTAACTTGAGCATCATGTACAATGCACTGTGTGAACCTGTTCTTTTCTCTATGTAATTTTTACTCGCCCTGTTTTCTATGTGCAGTCCAGGTCCTCTATCCTTTGCCCTAACTCCCTCCCTGTTTTCTCCTGCCTTATAATAAACAACTTTTCTGCCTAGAATGAACCTCTCTGAAAACTTATGACTTGATTCATGGAACCAATTATATGATTATGTGCTATCAGCTTTTATACTTTATGCTTGCAAAATGTATTTAAACTAAACTCTCAACTGACTCATGGCTAGTGATTTGGACTTGGTTCCACCAGGCCACTAGTGTAGCAAATTGTTGCCTTCCAAACTCCTTGGTGCAAAGGGTCTTCCATTTGGTTTGGTATCAGATTTCCACAAGAGCACCAAAGAGCTGGAAGACAAACTATTTATTTTATTGGCAGGCTGGCGGGAAATCTAATTTCAAATCACCAGCCCTGAATTAGCTTTGGGTTTAGCTTATGTAGAAGTTGTTGGACATTAGATATGTTGAGACTGGGTGTAGCTTGAAAAATATTCTTTATCTATTATAAGTGAGATGATGTACTATATTTATAAATTATGTTTTCTTGAAACTAAACTATTGTTATAATGGAAATTTCTTTCCAAATTACTGGGTGTACCATATCAGTTGTGTTTTCTTGCTAAGTGATGAAATCTTGTGATTGAGTTTCCTGAATAAAGACAGTAACTATTTTCATTATTCAATACTAGCTATAGGATTGTGCTGGTATACGTAGTCCTTAAAACAGTACTTGAGAAAGCAACCTGTAAGCAGTCATGACTCGATCAAGCAGCAGGTGTCCCAGGGGAAGAACCAGCCAGTGTCTCCCAAGATCCATGCCATGTTGGAGTTTAGGGCGCTGGGAAACAAAGCAACAGCTCGCTTTCCTAGGAAGCAGCCATGAGCCTATTGGAACGTGGGCTGAGAATCAAATATCCTATCCTGCCTCCCCCTTGTTAGCAAATGGGAGTCAGAGGTCTGAGCATCTCTTGGGAGGATGACCACATGCAATATAGCAAATATGGGGGATTTCCTTCTACCATCTCTTTGAAGGCCAATATTGTTATCACTGTTTTGCTTTGTTCTGATTAACTGTATTGGTCTATTCAATATTATGTTTTGATAAGTTCTATAATATTCTGTATTTGGTTTGATTTTGCTATACCTGATAGAAAGGACAACTATTGTGAAGATAATGAGATATACTTGGTACCTATTACTGTTATCCCGGTAACCTGCTGTGATGTTTTGTACCAATTTCACTGCATTGTCTCAGTTGGCTTTGTTCTGTCTTGTTCTGTTGTATTTTTACTACCTTCAAAATAATAAAAAAATTTTAAAATACAGTACTTGAAAAACAGTAAGAGATAAAGAAATATTAGCTCTCCTTATTGTTTGTTATGTGCCAGAATGTTCACTGAGGCAAGGATCATTATTCCGTCCACTGCTATATGTAATTCTAAAACCACAAATAGTGGTTGACCCAGAGTAGGCATTCACAAAATATCTTCAATTAAGGGGCAAATAAATGAGGAAATTCCATGGAGGTATACTTTTCCTTAGATGTATTTGTTGATTTACTTGCAAAAATGATTATTGTGCTGATCTTCAGTGTTTGACATTCCATCTTTAGACTGCTCCCCCTTGTTTTTCATCTGAGCCATTACTGAGTTAGCAAGAAGTTATTATCCCCTCTGCCTTCACTCCATCTAGTTGCTTTAGAAGTTTTAAGGAAATTTAAAAGTTGTCTAACAAAAAGGTACAGAGATTACCTATAATTTGATTCATTTTTGCTTTCCATGGATTGAGGTATGTTTTAGACAGAATTCAGAACACTAGGTTTTTGATTTTTCCCTACTCATTAGTTGTTAAATATAGGGTTTGGTTTATCTCAAATCAAACTTAAGATATTATTCTTATGATTGAATCAAAAATTTCCTGGTTTAAACCAAATTCTTACCAAATAATAAATTTGTGGGAATTTTCTATCAAACTTCTAAAAATTATGCATTCAAAATAATTTTATTTATTATTTCAATTTTCAACAACTTTTTGCCTGTGTTGGACATGATAGAGTGTGATATAGTCATAAATTATTAAAGTTGCAGGCAAACTATTTCAGCTATAATATTGAGCCACATACAGGGAAAGCCCATATTCACAATCCTCTACAATGATAATGGATTCATTTTTATCAAACTTGTAAGTAAATATCCATTTATCTCTTCCATTGTAATTCTTTGTGCTACATTTATGAGTGACAATTGAATAACTGGTCATTTTCTTTGAAATTATTTTTCCATTAAGATCTGCAATTATTTGCAAACTTTTGAAATCATTAAATATTATTCTGAGAATGGATACATTAAAGAAAAAATACTGAGATGAATATTTTTGAAACTGCATGCTTTTAAACTCCTTTCAAGAATTTTCAAATACATTTTATTTCAGATAGATTCTGACTCACAGAATTAAATGCTAATCATTAAAGTAATTAAATGGAAACCTAGACCACTGAGAGGAAAGATTACATATTACCTTGATAAAGGCTACATACTCTCTTGAGAATAAAAATTCTAATCACAGAATTATTGATATTTGTATTTTAATCTATCATCTCAATAGAATACTTCAATATGTAAAAAGTATTTTATAATACAAAGTGGATATACACATACAATAAGTCATTCATTTATAGCATAAAATTGGAAATAATTTTGCTTTACAAAATTCCTATATTTCAGGTTTTTATTTTTGAATCATAAATTTTGTAAGTCTTTTGTTAAAATATGCCAATATACTCCTTTTTAAAAATATCTTTGTGCTACAGCTTTTGCTTATAAATATGCAGCTAGAAATAAAGATTTGTTGTGCTCATTTTGGCAGTATATACACTATAATTAGAAATAAAGATTTGTTAAAATGCTATCTATTGTTTTTATGTAAGTATATTTTTAATTTATGTTATATGTAATACAAACATGATTGTGCATTGATTGTTCTAATACTAACAATAATTTTTTGTGTATTTTACTGGCATGTGAACTATTATACTTGCAGAATTTGCTACAATATTTTTGTACCAGGTATCAAACTCATGACCTCTCCCTTGCCAGGCAGGTGCTTATACCACTGAGCCAATCCCTGGTTCTATTTTGTTAGAAATTTAGCTTATCAATTTAAATGAAACTTCTAACACTTAGTATTAGTGTAAATATTATGAAAGCTTCTAAATTTATCTGAATCAAATAGTGCATGTTCTAAATGAAATGCCAACATGCAACTTATCTATTTGTAACTATCAATATTTCAGACTTTGGCAGATTTGTTAAAATTTCATCAGCTATCCAGATCACAAGGTTAAATTCTATTACATAAAATGCCCTCAATTAACTAAAGTTTTCCTTTCCAGGGTTTCACTTACAGATTTGTTACCTGAGGTCAAAGATATATGGAAAATATCAGAAATAAATAATTCATTAGTTTTAAAAAGTGACCATTCTTATGGCTACATAAACACAAGGAGAGTCATATGATAGTAACATAAGCAAGCAATTCCTTTCACATGACCAAGAGAGCTTAAAGATTAAAATATGACAAACGCAACATTGAAGATAAAGGAGTCTTTCTCAAACAGTGAGATGCTACAGTACCAATAAGTCAAATTCTTTTTAAAAATACATTTTCTAAGACAGATTTTATAGAATTCATGTAGATTATTCTTCCTCAAGCTAAAGGAATATTTAATTTTCATTCATATGCTATTATGATGTCTAGTTTTAGCCCTGTTAAATTTTTTTCCCAATTTTTGTCCTAAATATTTATTGAACACTGTATTTTAAGAATTTCATTGAATACCATCATGGAATGCCAAACTCAAAAGCAAGGAAATGAACTAGAATTGGACATTAAAATAGAGTCAAACAGCTCTAGACTCTCAAAGGTAGTACGAATAATGCAGAAATAAACATACTATTCTAAGTATAATAAAATATAAGTCATGCATGATCACAGTTGAGACTGTTTAATGGAAGAAATAGTATCTTTGGGGAAAAGATTGATGTGATCTATGAGGAGACAAAAGATGTGGATGCCCAGAAGGTTTTCAAAGGAAGATAAAATTTGTGAGGTTTTGTTAGGTGAAAAACCTTTCATTCAGGGGTAATGCAAAGAAAAATGGCTTATTTACCTTGGTTTCACAGAGAGGTAAAACTGGTATTCTTTTAGATATTTTGACAATGCATCAATGACCTTTTTTTAGCTAAGTTCACAATGCATAAAATTCTTGATATTATTAATTCATTATTCAAATTGTTATTATGTTATTACTTTGCGATGGGTGTTATTATGGATATTGTGGCTCTATTAATAATTATCTGTATAAATTCTTCATCTTGAAGACTTTAAGAATTTTGGACCAAATAGAAAGCCAAAATGAAAGTGGCAAACAAAGTGAACAGTTGAACCTTCTGTCATCTCTTCTTAGAATACTTCAATATGTAACAGTATTCTGTAATTCAAAGAGGATATATGCATATGATAATAAGTCATTGATTTGTAGATAAAGTAAAAACAATATATCTACTGTTAATTGATATGAATTTTTCACCATACAAAGATTTTACCATTGCTGTGAAACTTACAGATATTTTGTCATTCAGCATGTTAACAAGCATTTTCCATTGGTGAAGTGTGGGGAAAATAATAGTAAATATCTGACCACAGATACACACATACCACCTATGTACAGCCAAAATAACCACTAATATAAATACATGGGTAATTTTTCTGCCAAAATACCTTGTCTTTTTTTTTTTAATGTAGTATGTAGTGTGTTTTGTTATAACTTCCCAAAGTATATCAGGGGATCTAAGGGCTGGGAAAAAAAGAGCTAATCACTCCCAAGGTAACTAAGAATGAAAATGAGAGAAAGAATAGGCCCTATTATTTATAAAACGTTTTATACAATTAACACAATTTCATTTAAACTATTTGTATAATTTTATTTTTTATTAACTGCTAAGCAGATGTAAATAAATATTAAAATACACATGACATCTAAATTGCAACAGGTTGGTCTATAGCCACTACCATTATATATAGAAAAGAAAACATTTGATATATCATTACATTGCACTTGTTTATTTATAATTATACTAAGTGAAACTGTACATAATTATTGGCTTGGCATGTCAAATGTACTGAATATCTCTAATTTCAAACATAATTATCATCACTTCTAGCTTTTTCTATGCCAAGCCTATATAAAAAGTGTAGATGTAAAAATCATTTAGATTTTATGAGTTGAAACTCTCACTCTCTGACAGCTTTTCTAACTTTTGAACAGGTTTTAATTTAAAGTCTCTTTATCAAATGTTAATGTGGCCACACAGTCCTGTTGGCAACTTTCCAGCTGCTGTTCTTTTCCCTCAACTTCTGCTTTCTTTGATCTTGAATTTCCATGATCTCTTTAGTGACGCATAACTGGACATTCTTTTCACTCACAGAGGTCTAGGTTTTATCTCTGTAGTTTTGTTGTTATGTTCATAGATCCAAAACTTTGCATGTTTAGGCTTTAAACCATTTTTCTTCTTTGTTGAAATTTATAATTTTAAATTATCATTTTCATATGTTTTATATATTAATTTGGAAGATAATTTTTTTTGAGACAGGGTTTTACTCCTCAGTTCAGGTTGGCCTTGAGCTCAATTTGTAACCCAGGTTGGTTTCAAGTTTGCAATAAGCCTTCTGCCTCAACCTCCTGAGTGTTGGCATTACAAAAATCTGCCACCACACCCAGCAAAGATAAAGTTTTAAATTTAGTTTTATTTTATTCAATTCATGTACATAACTAAATTCAAATTTGATATAAGGAAAAAATACCTCTATTACCAAAATGCAGACTTTTCAATACAAACCCCTGCATCAAGGAAATATTGCAAGCTTCCCCCTACCAGAAAACAATATAAAACAAAACCTTGGATTCAGATTGATATGCCTTGCAAAACTATCTTTCAAAATTGAAGAAATGAGATACTTGCATGACAAAGAACACCTGATGAAATTCATGAACAACAAACCAGCACTTCAAAATGTTCTGAAAGGTACTCTAGAAAGAGATAACAAGGGTTACAACTCCAAGAACACCAACAGAATGAATTCACCAGGCAAGGCAAACAAAGAGAGGAGATAAATGGGAGCCAACAGAAGGAAAATAACATGACAAAGACAAGTCAATACATATCAGTTATAGTCATCAATGTTAATAGTCTCAAGTCACCAATCAGAATAAACAGCCTGGCAGAATGGATCAAGAAGCAAGATGCAACAATTTAATACATAGAAGAAACATTTAATTCAGAAAGAAATTCATAAACTGAAAGTCAAATAATGGAAAACAATACTCCACTTGTGCAGAGGTAAATATTCTATGTGGACAGAAAGTGGATTTCAAGTCAAGACTGATAAAGAGACACAAAGAAGATCACTTACAACATTGCAAAAAGTACAATCTAAAAGGAAGCTATAACAGTAAGAAATATATACGCACCAAATACCAGCACAACCAACTACATAAAGCAAATAATAATGCATGTGAAAAATCTAATAAAATTATAATGGGAGGCCTAACTAGCCACTGTCATAAATACAGATTAATTACACAAAAACTGTACAAAGAAATATCAGAACTGAATCAGACTTTTAAACATATGGATTTAGTGGATGCCTACAAAGTGTTCCTTCACATCAGAATACATATTCTTCACAGATTATATGAGATGCTCTCCAGAATAGACCACATACTAGCTCATAGAAAATGCTTAAGTAAAAGCAAAGGAATTGAAGTGATTAATGCATAGTATCAGATCACATTGCAATGAAAATGTCCATATCAAGAAACAGAGCAAGCTCATATAAACAATTTAATTTTGAATCTTAAACTTCTAAAAAAAAAAAACATGTCAAGCCCAAAGCTGGTACAAAAGAGGAAATTATAAAAATCAGAGCAGAAATTAATGCAATGGAGACTAAGAAAGCAATACAAAAAATAAATAAGTGAGAGTTGTTTTCTTGAAAGATTAAATAAAATTGACAAATCCATAATCAAACTTACAGAAAAGGAAAGAATCAAATTCTTGCTTTTAAGAATGAAAAATGTGAAGTCACAACAGATCCCACAGAAATCTAGAAGACTGTCAATACCTACTTCAAGAACCTGTATTCTAATAATATGGAAATCACAGAAGAAATGGACATACTAGGTGTATATGAATTACCAAAGCTTAATCAAGAAAATATAAAAATTCTATGTAAACCAATATCAGTTAGTGAAATTGAAGATGTAGTTAAAAACCTACCAGCAAAGAAAAGCTCAGGCCCTGACACATTCATTGCTGAATTCTATAAGAAAGTGGGAGAATATTTAATATCATTACTTCTCAAAATCTTTACTGAAACTGAAAATAAAGCAATACTCTCAATTCATTCTTGGAAGCAAGAATTATCCTGATACCAAAACCAGAGAAAGATCCAACTAGAAGAGAGAACTACAGGCAAGTCTCCCTAATGATCATAGATGCAAAAGTCCTCAATAAGATGCTGGCAAACAGTATACAAAAAATCAAGGAGATTATACACAATGACCAAGCAGGATTCACTTACACCCAACTAGGGGTATAGGGATGGTTTAACATATGCAAATCAATAAATATAAGTATACCATATTAACAGAGCCAAGGGAAAAAACCATACAATCATCCCAATAGATTCAGAAAAATTGTTTTATAAATTCCAACACCCATTCATGGTAAAAATTCTATAGTAAATTGGAATACATGATCTTCATGTCAATCTGATAAAAGCATCTCTGACAAAACAATAGCCATCATACTAAAAAGACAAAAACTGAAAGCCTTCACTCTAAAATCAGGAAAAAGAAAAGATTTTTTTTTTAAAAGAGAAAAGTCAGACAAGAAAAACAAAAAGCATAAACAACAACAGCAAATTCAAAACAATAACAATACAGGTCTTCAAAACAGAATGAAAGGGTTCCGGTAAAGATGGCAGATAGATAACAGCAGCCTACAGAGGCTCCCTGAGATAGTCAACTTAGATTCCAAAAATAATAGTGTGGGGAGTCCCAAACAGAGAGAGATGGAGCCTCCCAACGCAGGAACAAATTAAACTGAGAGAAACCAATTAAGCATACAGACAGTCCCAGTGCTATGATTAGAACAGCTAAAGGCTTGTTGCTCCCACTGCAGCACTTCAACCTGTGCAGCTGAGACTTACCAAGCTACCTGAAAGCCTGCTGTTTCAACTCACTGGAGATGCACTCACACTGAGGTCAGGTGTTGGTGAGCTGAACTGAGAGCTGAGGTGGCAGGGAACCTGCATCAATCTGCAGTAAGTGATGAAAATAAAACCAATCCACAGAAAAAGGAGGCTCCAACAGATGATATTCTGGGGCTGCACAGGCTGGCGAGAACAAAGAACAGTGATGACTTCAGTCAGCTACTCCCTTCTCAAGTGGGATTGGTAGAGTGTGCTTGGCCAGGGTCACACCATGGGCTGAGACCCAGTAGGTTAGCCCAATCCAAGTCCCTACACTGGCAGCGCACCCTAATGCAGTGAAGCCCTCAGCAGGTTGACTGACCTGGAGGGGAGGGTCCAGCATACACTGCCCCTGTTTGTACCTCCTTAGTACACTGCAGTGGGCAAGAGCACCTAGTCAGCACACTTCAGATGAACTGTAACCAACAAAGAAAGAAACTGGGGGCTCCTATATACACCTGTATGGAAGGGAAAAAAATATGAGAAGAGGAAGCAACAAGAAAGGGTCCCAAGGCCCTAACCCTGAGAACATTGATCCAAGAAAGGTAAATGCAAAGGAGCTTGAGGACAAGCTCCTGCAAACATGCAATATCAGACACAGCACCAGTGGACATAAAGCGATACTTTGGGACCTCATAGATGAGTTCAAAAGTGAAATATTTAATCAAGTAAAGCAAGATATAAATAGAATAGTAAAAGAAATGCTAAGCACCTCTCAAGAAGACATAGATGGAAGAATGGAGGAACAAAAAAAAAGGGGTGAACCATTGGATGGAGAATATAAAGAAAACATAGAATACATGAAGCAGGTTCAAAGAGATTACCAGGAAATTAAAAACCCCATTGAAAGCTGGCAAAACTGCTTGAAAGAAACTAAGGATAGATTATCCAAACTAGAGGACAGGTTTGCAATGTGGGATTATGAAAGGAAAAATTTCTTAAAAATAACAAGGAAACAAGCAGTAACAGTACAAATGCTAGATGACGACAAGAGGATCTATAACTTAAGAATAAAGAATGTGAATGAAGAAGCAGGGGTACAAACAAAGGAACTACAAAGGCTGTTCATAGAAATAATTAAGGAAAACTTCCCAAACATAGGAAAAGATAAAGATATTCAGATGTATGAGGCATACAGAACTCCAGCCACTTACAACCAAAACAGAACTACATTCAGGCATATAATAAAGATCCCATAAATGCAATACAAGAACAGAATATTAAAATCTGTCAGAGACAAGAAACAGTTCACTTACAAGGGAAAGCCCATCAGAATTATAGCAGACTTCTCAGCACAAACCATCAAATGGAGAAGAGTGTGGAACGAAGTATTCCAAACCCTGAAAGAAAATAACCTCCACCCAGATTGATGTACCCTGAAAAACTGTCTCTAGAAATTAATGGAGAAAAAAGATGCTTCCAAGATAAAGAGGAACTGGGGGAATTTACAATCACCAATCCAATTTACAGAGAATACTGCAGGACATTCTAAAGAGAGAGAAAAGTACCAGGATTTCAGGAACAGTGGCAGAGAGGCCTCAACGAATGGAGCAGAAAGTGAAATGAAAAAGACAAACGGACAACTAATGATGGAAAAAGAGTACAACAGAAATGAGACAGAGAAGGTTGGTTATAATTTCTAATATAGATGGCCTAGATCTACTAAATTAAGGAAAAACAGAGAGAATCACAGGCAGAGTGGATCAAGAGGTAGGGCCCACCAAGATGTTCTTTATAGGAAATATAATTAACCTGAAAAAGAATATATAGACCAAAAATCAAATATGAGAAAAGAGTACTCTATGTGATAGGAAACCAGAGAGTAATAGGGGAAGTACTTATGGATAGGTTGGAAAGTACTGGACCAGTACTTAAGGATAGGTTGGAAAGACAGGCTTTAATAGGTAAAGAAATACAACTAGAGATCAAATCCAGGAGTCAGAAGGTTCAGAACCACTTAGGTAAATAGCAGGTTCCCCCACAAAATGAAACCAAGAGTGTTGGGGAGACCCCAAAATGCACAACACATCCTGGGGGAGTGAAAGGGGAGAAATAGTCTTAAAAAAGATAGCAGAAGGTATTGATAATAGTGTATCTGGAATTAAAACCCATATTATTCACACCACTCTCCTTAGATAGAACTTATTCCGTCCCAGTTTATATCCAAGCACTATATCTGAGGACACAGATAGCTATCCCAAAAATATTAAGATATAGCACAGTAATTGTCTTTAATTTCCTATTAACTTAATCTGGATCCCTGTATAACTTATACTGCTATATCATGACTGATCATAGTTAAATCTGATTTGTTTGATTGCTGTTTGTTATTGACAGGTTTTAAAAAAACTTAACGTTGATACTATCAAGTCTGAGAATATAGACAACTATACTGAAAATGACAATGATTCACTACAATACCCATTCTGGTTTGATTACTACATGTTTTTGTAGTTCTACACTACCTATAAGGTTGTGTTTCTATTAATACTGTTATGTACTGATATATTCAATTATACTATATCTGATGATATAGCCAATTCTATTGACGATAACAAGAGAAAGCACAGTAACCATGACAGAACTCCTTGTACAGCAGTTTTATATGTCTTTTGAGTTTTATGTGTCTACAGGAATTTATTTTGTTCTGTCCTGCTTTGTTCTGTTTCTCCCTCTCCACAGAAAAGAAAGGATAGAAATACATGTTAAGACTCATGCTAGCATAAAACCTATAAACAGTTTATGAGAACTATCTTATTATGCATGATAAAATGAACAAATATTTTGAAGGAAAAAAAAAGGCACTATAGCACCTAGACCTGACTCCAGAGGGTCATGATGTGAAACCCAGCAATACTATTATTCTTTGTTCAGAGTAATTTTAGTCTGCTTTGGTTTGTTTAATCTCAACATAAATGAAGATATGGATAAATGCATGTGTGCTTAAGAGTAAAGGATTGATAACCATGTTACTAAGTTTTTATTAGATAGTTGAACAGAACTATTTGCAGTCTCACTGTTTGAATTCCTATTTATATGTTTTACTTTTGTATATTGAACAACTATTTGTAAGAGGACAATATGTAAACATCAACAAGTGATTTATTACTGTTTATTTTTTTCCTTGAAAGTATGTATTATTTCTACCTGTTTTCTGTTTTGTTTTGTCTTTCTTTAAATAAAATTTAAAAAAAGAATGAAAGAAAGTTAACAATGGTTGTTATATTGCATATTGTTCACTTTTATTCAAATATACAGAAAAATATTAAAGACATGATAAACACAGAAAAGAAGTGTAGAACAATGCCAAATTCAAAAAAATCATTGTAGAATCACTAGTTGTTACATTTATCATTGTTATCTTCAAAAATAGTTGCCAAAGTCACAAAATCAAAGCATAAATAGTGGCTAGACACTCAAATATTGATAGTATGTAAATCCTTCTGTTCAATGTTCCAAAAGAGATTCAGTGATATGGTCATCTATTTTATACACTATACATACCTTTATACTCTTTAGAGCACTTTCCTTCCCTTATGCTTTCGTAGTATCTATTATACTTTTTGAATCCCATTATTCTATCAGTTTTTATTGTTTCTTACACTAGAGAGACAATGAGATATTTACTCATGTGGGTCTTGTTTATTTCACTAATGAGAATATTTTCAAGTTGCCTCCATTTACCTATAAAGGCCTCAAGATCATCCTTTTTATAGCCAAGTAGTATTCCATTGTATAAAAATAACACTTTTTCGTCCACTCTGCAGTTGATGGGCATTTTGGTTGTTTCCAAGATTTGGCTACACAAATTGTGCTGTTCTGAACATGGGTGCACATATACCTCTGTGATATGACCTTTTCAATTTTTCTGAGAAAATACCCAGGAGAAAAATAGCTGGATTGAATGAAACTTTCAATCTTAGGTTTTTGAGGAATCCCCATAATTATTTCCATAGTGGTTGCACCAGTTTGCACTCCCATCAACAGTGGAGAAATGTTCCTTTTTTTCCCCACATCCTTGCCAACATTTGTTATCAGTTGTTTTTTTTGATTGCAACCATTCTTTCTGGCATGAGATGAAATCTCAATGCTGTTTTAATTTGCATTTCTCGAATGACCAGTGATGGTGAACATTTCTTCATATATTTATTTGCCATTTGTATATCTTCATCTGAGAACTATGTGTTCATCTTGGATGCCCATTTTTGGAGGGGGTCTTAATGTTTTTCAGCTCTTTATATGTTCTGGATACAAGTCTTTTGAAGTATTGTTGGCTAAAATTCTTTTCCATTCTGTGGGCTTTCTTTTCACTCTGTTGGTGATTTCTTTTGAAGTGGACAAACTTTTTAGTAATATGGGATCTCATTTGTTGATTATTTGAAGTATTTTTCTTGTGGTTTGCATTTTATTCATGAATTCTCTCCCTACCCCTATGTCTTCAATGTTTTTACCTACTTTGTCTTCTAGCATATTTAGTGTTTCTGTTTTAATATTTAGATCCTTGACCCATTTTGACTTTAGTTTAGTGTATGGTGATAGGTGTGGGTCTATTTTCAGTCTTTGGCATGTGAAATGCCAATTTTTCCAACACCATTTATTAAAGAGTCTATCCTTCTTCCAGTGAACATGTTTGGCCCCTTTGTCAAATATAAGGTTGCTGAGTGTCTTTGTAGTCGTGTTTGCATCTTCTAATCTGTTTCATTGATCCTCAGGTCTATTTCTTTGCCAGTACCATGTTGATTTTATTACTGTGGCTTTGTAGTATAGTTTCTAGTCAGGAATTGAGATGTCTCTTGCCTTGCCTTTGTTGCCCAGAATTGCCTTTGCTATTCTAGGTTTCTTCTGTTTCCAGATGAATTTTAGGAATATTTTTTTCTAGCTCTGTGAGCTATGTTGATGGTATTTTGATTGGGATTGCATCGAATTTCTATAAAAATTTTGGGAGTACTGTCATTTTCACAGTGTTGGGTCTTCCTAACCAAGAACAAGGAATATCCTTATGTTTTCTAACACCAACTTCAATCTCCTTTTTTAGAATAGTATACTTTTCAGCATATAAATCTTTTACCTTCTTTGTTAGGTTGATCTCTAGGTATTTGATTTTTTTAGACATTATTATTAAAGGTGATATTTCCATAATTTCTATCTCAGTGAGTTTTTTGTTTGTGTACAGGAATGCTATTGATTTTTTTTGTCTTTTTTCTTTTTATCGGTACTGGGAATCAAACTCATGACTGCCTGCTTGCAAGGCAGGTGCTTATGCCCCTGAGCTAAATCCCCAGCCCCTAAATGCTATTGATTTTTGAGGGTTGATTTTGTATTCAGCTACACTGCTAAATTTGTGCAGTCCTTTAATGGAGTTTTTGGAGTCTTCTATGTAGAGTATCATTTTGTCTGCAAATAGTGATAATTTAGCTTCTTTTCCTATTCTTATTTTATTTCTCCCTCTTGTCTTATTTCTCTGGCTAATATTTCTAGAACTATTTGGAGTGTTCTATGTAGAGTATCATGTTGTCTGCAAATAATGATAATTTAGCTTCTTCTTTTCCTATTCTTATTCCTTTTATTTCTCCCTCTTGTCTTATTTCTCTGGCTAATATTTCTAGAACTATATTGAGTAGGAGTGGTGATAGTGGATATCCTTGTCTTGTTCCTGATTTTAGAGTGAAGGCTTTCAGTTTTTGTCCATTTAGTATAATATTGGCTGTTGGATTGTCATAAATGGCCTTTATGAGATTGAGGTACATCCCATATCTTCTGAGTTTCTATAGGGTTTTTTTTTTTTAATCATGAATGGGTGTTGAGCCTTATCAAAAGCTTTTTCTGTGTCTATTGAGATGATCATTGATTTTTATTCTTGGCTCTGTTGATGTGATGTATTACATTTATTGATTTGTGTATGTTAAACCATCCCTTCATTACTGGAATAAATCCCACTTGGTCATGGTGTATTATCTTCTGGATGCTTTGTTGCATTCTATTTGCTAGTATTTTATTGAGAATCTTTGCATCAATTTTCATTAGTGAGATTGGTCTGTACTTCTTTTTGGTTGGGACTTTCTCTGGTTTTCATATGAGGGTAATACTTGCCTCCAAGAATGACTTAGAGAGGACTACTTTTCTTTCAATTTTATTGAAGAGTTTAAAGAATTTTGGCATTAAATCTTCTCTAAATTTCTTGTAGAATTCAGCTGTGAATCCATCAGGACCTGGGCTTTTCTTTATTGGTAAGTTTTTAATCACATTTTTTATTTCATAGCTGATATTGGGTTTTTCAAGGTTGTTATATCTTCTTGATTGAGCTTTGGTAGTTCATACGTTTCTAGGAGTCTATTTTCTCTGTTTTTCCACTCTATGCGAGTAGAGATTTTCAAAGTAGGTGTTCATGATCTTTTTAATTTCCATTGGGATCTGTAGTAATTTCTCTCTTTTCAGTCATTATTGTATGGATTTGAGTTTTTTCTTTCTTTTTCTAGAAAAGGTTGTTTAGAGGTTTATAAATTTTGTTTATCCTCTCAAAAAAACAGCTCTTTGATTCATTAATTATTTTTTTGTTTCAATTGCATTAATTTCTGCTCTAATCTTTACAATTTCCTCTTTTCTGAGTTGTAGGTTTGACTTGCTCTTCCTTTTCTAGAAGCTTGAGATGTAGCATTAGGTTATTTATTTGTGCTTGTTCTGTTTTCTTGATGTCACTGTTTATTGCAATATATTTTCTTCTTAGGGATGCTTTCATTACATCTCATAGGTTACAGGATGTTGTGTCTGTATTTTGGTTGTATTGTAGGTATTGTTTTATTTCTTCTTTAGTTTCATCTGTTACTCACCAGTTGTTCAGAAAGTTGTTATTTAATTTCCATGTATTTATGCAGGTTTTGCAGTTTTTTTGCCATTGATTTCCAATTTTAGTGCACTATGATGTGATATTATGCATGGGATAATTTCACTCCTTTTGCATTTACTTAAGAATGTTTTATGCATTAATATATGGTCCATTTTGGAGAATATCCAATGTGCAGCTCAGAAGAATGTACATTCTGATGTGGTTGGGTGGAACACTCTGTAAACATCCACTAAATCCATTCATTCACAGGTATGATTCAGTTCTGTTACTTCTTTGCTGACTTTTTTGTCTACTTGATCTATCTCTGTGTGACAGTGAGGTGTTAAGGTCTCCTATTACAATTGTGTTCTTGTATACTTGGTTTTTCATGTCCATTAGTGTTTGTCTTACATAGTTGGGTGCTCCTGTATTTGTTTCATATAAATTTATAATTGTTAGTTTTTCCTCTTGTAGTTTTCCATTTACAAGTATCTAGTGGCCGTCTATATCTCTTTTAATTATTTTAAGTTTGAAGTTCACTTTGTCTGCAAACAGAATAACTACCTCTGCTTTTCTTGGTTCCTGTTGCATGGAATACTGTTTTCCATCCTTTGACTTTTAGTCTATAAGTTTCATTTTGAGTCAGATGTGTTTCTTGCATACAGAATATATTGGGGTTCTGTTTCTTGATTCATTCTGTCAACTTGCTTCTTTTGACAGATGAGTTGAGCCCATTTACATTTATGGATATCACTGATATGTACTGGCTTGACTTTGTCATATTATGTTCCTGTTATTGGTTTCCTGCTTTTCTCCCTTATTTAATTTCTTGTCCAGCCTGGTGGTTTCTTTCTGTTGTTGTTCTAGAGATTGTGGTCATCTTTATCTCTTTCTAGCATGTCTTCCGCTACTCTTTCTAGGGGTGGCTTGGTGGACATGAGTTTTTCAGTTGTTCTTTGTCATGGAAGTATCTTGTTTCTCCATTAAATTTGAAAGATAAGTTTTTCTGGGAACATTAGTCTGGGTTGAAAGTTGTTTTCTTTAAGGGCTTGAAATACTTCACTACAAGCTTGTCTTAATCTGAAATTTGTGCTAAGAAGTCTGCCATGATTCTAATTGGCTTTCCTTGATATGTGAGTTATGTCTTTTTCTCTGACAGCTTTTTTATTCTATTTTTATGCTGTGTGTCTGTGATTTTAATTATTATACGTCTGGGTGTAGATCTGTGTTGGTTAATGACTGTTTGGCACTCTATATGCCTCACTTATTTGTCTATCAGATTTTTTTCTCCATGTTTCAGAAATTTTCTATTACTTCTGTGAACTGCTTGCTTATATACTTTGCCTTGTCTCCTGCCTCCTCACTGATGCCTATTAGTCTTACATTGTTTCTCTTGGCATCATCTTGGAGCTGCTGGATTGTCCTTTCATGCTGCTTTGTTGTTTTTAGAAGTTCTATCATTTCATGGTCGCTATCTGCAATCCTGTCCTCAAGGTCTGAAATTCAACCTTCAGCTTCATTTAAATGAATTTTCCAGCTTTCAAAAGAATTTTTGTTTCTTGGATAGTTCTTTGAATTTGTTTATGGATTCTGTTTGCTTTCTGCATTGTTCATTCAAAGTTTCAAACAATTTTCCATGCTTTTGTATTTTTTTAGTCTATTTCTTCTCTAGCTATGTTGAGCAAATCCTTTACTAGTATTGTTATTTCTGTCTTTGTGTAAAACATTACCTCTAATTTGATTTCTGCTATAGTCTCATGGATTTGTTTCTTTACTTTGTTTGCTCTCTTTTTGGAGATTTCTGGTGTATAAGTTTTAAAGTCCTCCATTTCACTGTTGCTTGTTCTTGCACCTGCTGGACTAGATGTTTGAGTTTGAATTTTGGTTTTTTGTTTTGTCATTTTCACCTTCTGGGCCACTGTCTGGTTATTTAATCCTAATAGTCACAACTGTGGACCATGTATGTACTAAGGTCTTATTGTGTGGTTGATGTCCAATTGTTGGGTATATAGTGACCAGTACCTACCAGGATCCTCTGTCTGGGTGAGGGGTCACAGAGTCTTCTGTCAAACCAGCACTGCCAGTCCACCATGGTCCAAGGTTCTGGGAGAGAGAGCGGGAGCCAACATTCACAGCAGTGCTAGGTCTAAGAGATGGGGAGGATAGCTGAGGGCAGTGGGTTGAACCATTTGAACCAGGATGAGTGTGGTGGTTCTATGGGTCAGCATACAGGAGTGTGCTGGCTAGTGGCATGGCTCAGCAGCCTGAGCCAAGAAGGAGCACAGTGGTCCTCCTCTGTGTGGTGGGATGGCGCTGATGTGGGCAAGTCTGGCACAGCTGCCTGAGCTGAGGTAGAGCTTGGTGTTCTTCCTCCATGCAGCAGGCAGCTGGCAGAGGTTGGGGATGCTGAGGCACTCAGGCAGACCCAGCATCATGAGCTGGGTGAAGCATGGCAGTCTCCTCAAGGAGGCACCTTCCACTGCGCAGCAGCAGCAATGGGGTGCATCAAGGGGCACTGGAAGCCCAGCCATGGAGCAGGAGCAGAGCTTGGTGTTCTTTCTCCACATGGCAGGGTGGCCAGTGGTGGCCAGAAACATTGAGGCACTCCAAGAAAAGATGTTTTCTGTCATGACTCCTATTCAATACAGTTCTGAAAACATTAGTGAGAGCAATCAAACAAGAGAAAGTGAAAGGGTTGCTGGCCCAGGACGGATACTGTAGCCGGCAAAGCCAAGGAGCTCCTATTTCCTCCCACCCTTAGAAATTACCTCTGGTGCCAAACTAAGACCAGTGGGTTACCTGTGCATCCCTAATGCCCCTTAGATTCCACCCCAGGCCGAGGCTACTTATGTGCCTCACTCTGTGTTCCAGGGAGAGATCGCTGGCCCAGGGGTGGAGATGCCACGCCCCAGGGGGTCGGGGGTGTCTCTCCCCGCATTCCCAAAATAAAGGTTACTTATATTTTATATTTCTTATCTTTTCAGTGCCGCTGGTCCTCCTCCTCTTCCTCCCCTCCACAGTTCTATCAAAAGAAATAAAAGGAACAACAATAGGAAAGGAAGAAGTTATTTGAATAACGTGATATTCTACATAGAAGACCCCAAAAACTCCACCAAAAGACTTCTAGCTTTAATAACTAAATTCAGTCATGTAATTGGATACATCAGCTTTCAAAAATAGCCTTCCTGTATGCAAACAGAACAATCACTGAGAAAGAATTTAGGGAAACAAAACCTTGCATGGTGGCATCCAAAAAACAAAAACAAAGAAAAAAAACCAACAAAATACCTAGGAATCAATCTAATGAAGTAAGTAAAAGAACTCTACCTGGAAAACTATACTACTCTGAAAAGGGAGATTGAAGAGGCTATCAGAAAGATATCTCAAACTAAAAAATATTAACAGAGATTTTTTTGATACCAGAGGGATTTTTCTACTTTTAAAACATGCAATGTTTGTTTAAATTTCCCAATTTTGTATTGCCTTCTCTTTGGTCACCATTATTTTTTGTACCTCACACTGATTTTGTGGTTTCTTTTTTTCTTTCATCTAAACACAAACGTTTTACAAGTTCTTTAATTTAGAATCTAGTGCTGGCACACCTTGTTTGCTTAATTTCCCTGAGAAGCCTTTATTTTGCTTTCAGAGCTGAAATGAATTTTTTTCTAAACATATAATTCAAAATGGATAGTTACTTTTCTCAGCTTATGGTAGATGTTCACCACTTCATGGCTTTCATTACTGGTGAAAATATGGTGAATTTTTAGGTTATCTCTCTATCTATCTTCCAATATGATAATTTTTCATGTTCTTTAGTTTGTTTATGGTATTTTGGATCTTCTTTTTTGTTACATATTATTTGGGCTTCCCTATAATTTCTCAATTTGAATATTTTTAAGTTTATTTAAAACCTCTGATATTGTATTTTAATTTTTCTCTTTTTCTTTAGCATTACAATGCTGATCTTTAGAATTACAATTCTGACCCTTTAACATCTTAATATATGCAAAATTTTATTTCTGCATTCTGAATCTTAGATAATATTTTCAAAATTTTCATTCAGTTTATAAATTCCCTCTTGAAATATGTTTTATCTGTGGTTAAACTTATGTGCTAACCTTTTGATTCTACTTACTATATATTCAATTTATATATTCTATTTTAAAATAATTTTTTTCAAACTTTCTGGCTGATTTCTTACTTTTTTCTTTTTTTTTTTGACCTTTATTGATCTTTAAGTATTTCTTTTAATCAAATATTTTAACATATTATTTTATGTTCTGCAACAATTAGTATAACATTTAAATTTTTTTCAATATTGATTCTGCTTTTTATTATTTCCACTGGATCTTTTCATAGATGCAGTACTGTTTTCAATTGTTTATTGCTATTGATTATGAATTTATATTGTGTGGAAGCTTCTCTATGCAGAGTTGCTGAAGTTAAAGTTGAGCTTTTATTGAAAAATTTGCATTTCATTCTGTAATTTATGTATATTGTCAATTGGGATTGCAATAAAATTCACAGATATGGTATTGCTTTGACCAACCAAGTGCTCAGAATGTAAGCTACATGCTCATCTCAGGATACACTAGTGGCTATGAGTTCTTTGGTGTGAGATTCCTTTCTGTTGGCCCAAAAGTAAATTTTGATTTGGATAATATTCTTTCTTCTCTTTTCTAGACCCTTGATTACTAGGCCACCTGGCAAAAATTATCATATTGCATTCTTCATTTTGGGGGAAATTTGGTTTTATTCCTGTCTCCAGTATCCTTCAAAAATAAAAATCAAAATTTATATTTACTTGGGTTATTGGGGTCCTTTGGGTAAAATCCAACATTTGACGGATTGTTTGTTTCTTTTCTTCCTGGTTTTACACAATGATCAGCTCTGCAGAATATTCACATGAACTTATTTTGGTACAATGCAAATATTTTTAGATATGTATTTTATCCAGAACTTTTAGTCTCCACTTAAAGGGTCAGTTTGTACATCTTCTTGGTATACAACTATAGACATAATTCAAGATACATTACCCTTTAGCAGCTGTTTGTAGAGAATGCTGAGGGCACTTACCAGATTTGATGAGATCACATCAGTAATTTGTTTTCCCAGTACCTGCAGTGTAATAACAGCTCAGCTTTCAGCCTTGTTCAGCAATTTCTTAGATAAAGGAAAGAGTCACTTTTCTCTGAGACAATGTATCAACAGCTTGTAGATTTAGGGTTCACAAAGACAGTTCACCTTCAGTTTTCTTTTAGTCTTGATCTGAGATGGATTCAGAGGTCAGCTTCTCCCACTTTCCAGTCTTTCTCCACTCCCATTTTGTTCTTTCCAGCACAGTGACATCAACAGTGTACATCAGTGATCATACTGCAAGCCAATCTTGATACAAAGATCTCAACTCACAATATCAGTTCCTCCAACTCTGTGAAAGCATCCATCATTCTGAAAAATATGGTGTTGTCTATTCACAAATACTCTCAGCAAAATATGAAAAGAAGATTTTTTATGTTATGGCCAGAGAATTATTTCTTTATTTTTACTCTCTTGCTTTGCTTTAGTGTTAGTTTTTAATGTGTGGGAAAATAGTCATACTCTGATATCATAGTAACTGAAGTAGATTTTAAAATCTACAGTATTCTTTTGGCATAAATTAGATTTTATAGAAGGCATTAAGGGAATGGTATTTTAGTAACATTTTAGGGATTGAATGGTTTAGTAACATTTTAGGAATTTAATTCCTAAAAAAAATCATTTTAGGGATTTAATCCCTAAAAAATCATTTTAGGGATTTATTGAAAAAAGGTAAGAATTTCATAATAAAATAATAGGAGAATAATAATAGTTAATATATTTCATATTAAACAATTTCTTCCAATTTCACAATAAGTATTTTTTTTAAAAAATCATTTTAGGGATTGAGTGGTAAACTGGTTTATCTCAAACTAGCTTCTCTCAAAAACTCATTGTCTATACTCATAATACAGTTCTACCCCAGATTGCAGCAGGATACTATTGTGCTGTCTGTATCCCACCCAGTACTTCTTCCTCTAGAAGGCAGTTACCACTTACCAAAATGACAACTTACCTGAAATTGCAAAGACATCAACATATCTGCTGATACTTCATCAAAATCAGCAGCCAGTTTGCAAATAATCAAATAGTATTTATGAATCCTGCTCATGCATCATGCTGCTCTTGAGGCACCTTTGTAGGATCATCATTAATTAGGATAATCAAATTTCTCTTTTATCTTCATTCAATGATTACTAAGCCATTTTATCAGGCAGATATTGCTCATTCATTATTATGATCAAATTTATTTCTTACAAACTTCAAACAACATCTTTCTTATCTTCAATAGCACATAGTCTATAAAGAAATAGATACCATTTTCCACACTGAATAAGTATAATTTGGAAGGACATTTCTAAATAATACCTTGCCTGGCTTTACATTCAGTCTATCTTATTTCAATGCTTCATTTGACTGGAATCTACAGAGTGATTTAATCTGCCTTTGTAGTTATAATAATTTTCCTCTTCTCCTTTGCAAAGGCCTTTTGATGGATATATTCTTGACTGAAAGTCAATACTTTAAAATTTTTTTATTTTATTGAAAAAAGGTAAGAATTTCATAATAAAATAATAGGAGAATAATAATAGTTAATACATTCCATATTATCATCTTCAAAGCAGTTACTCAGAGTATAAGACATGAACACAAAATATTCTCCAATTGGTATTAGCTTGAACCTTCAATGAACTAAGAGCCACTAATAGTATAGTCAACTTGTATTTTTCTCCCTTTTCCATTTCTTCTTTTTTCTTTCTCCCATTCTAGTTCCTTTTTTTTCTTTTAAACAATTTCTTAATAAGTACTTTTTAAAAAAACCTCTCTGTGAGTTAAGTGTTTGTTGACATATATGTGTATTTTTTTTACTATAGATTAGTGATAATGAGAATGAATGATTATATAAAGACTGGGGGCTGGGGATTTAGCTCAGCGGCATAAGCGTCTGCCTTGCAAGCAGGCAGTCATGAGTTCAATCCCCGGTACCGATAAAAAAGAAAAAGACAAAAAAAGACTGAAGGAATTAAACTACCCCTGGCCAAGTAATACCCTGAACCTTATTTTAACTTTAATCACAAAATTAATTATACCATTTTAATAGGAATTACCTTATTCCCATTTTGTAATGATCTGATGCCTCCTGCATTGGATGGACTTGGTTTTAAATGGTGATTTTTACTGCAAATCCAAACTATTTAGATTTATTGGACATTTTTTGCACCTTGCAGTTAATGTAATCCACATGTGATATTCTGGATAACAAGGTTTTGCAAAGGTTATTGATGATTCAGGTGTCATACAGCTCACCATTTGACATCTCTTTGCACAGGGTAAAATGCATTCCCTGTGGAGTTCTCAGTCTCCTTGTCTACAGAATGAGGACAATGGTAGTTCTTACTCACATCCACTTTCTGGATAGGCAGTTTTGAGCCTGATACTTGTCAAAGGCTTCTTACTCTGAACTTCTGGTTTTTTCCACCAAGCTGTTTCCTCCACAATTTAGAAAACTTGTGATCCATTTGCTTTCACTCTTCACTATCATTTGCTAGAACATATACCCATATTAATTTTAGAATGTAATTCTAACATCTTGTTTATTTCTTTGGCTTTTTACAGCTCTCAGGTTATCTTGAAATCATTTAAAACACTACATGAGAAAGTCTCCATTTTAATTGGAATTTGGAATTTTTGTTTATTTGAGATTCTTCACAGGTATCTGCTCCTCTGTGTCTTTCTTTAGTCTTATTTCTTAGTATTTTGGGTCCAGAAATCTTCAATAATTCCAAAGTTGTCTGGTCCTTTGTCTTTGGACACCATGGTTTTTTTGTTTTTTATGAACACTAGCAAATTCTTGTCTGAGATGATTATTTTTATAACAGTATTCAAGGAAAAAAGTCCCCAAGAATAGCTAATGCACAAGAAATCTGGGTATTTTCAGTCACTAAATTTAAAATTTTAGACTTCATAATGATCTATTTCCAAGTTTATGCAAGTGATAGTTTTACTAAATGATCATTGACTGTATAACTTGTCATGCAACTTTCCTGACCCCACTGTCATATTTTTCAGTATCTATTGCCTTATTGATAATGACATATGTTTTAGGTTTTCTGTTTTCATATTTTCACAGAATAATAATTATGTGTTAGTTAAGATAGTATTGGGTGTGTTCACAGAAAATATCCAAATCTCAAGAGTTTCAGACTTATTTTACTCGAGTAAAATAAATTTAATTATCCCTCAGCTGAAGTAGAAAAAAATAATATTGCAAATTGTAGGTGACACTTCTTCAAGCAGATTTTCATGGATTTAGTGAATTTCCATCTTATTTTCCAACCATCTTTAATGAGAAGACTTCAAGTTTGCTATAGCTATCTTCGTCAAATCAACAGAAGACTATAAGAAAGGAAGTTGTTCTGCAATCTCTAGCCCAGAAAGGCAGACACTGTTTCTCCCTGTGAAATGTCGGGGAGAGCTCTTCCTGGTAAACACCTGGATGCTGGCTGGTAGAGAAGTGTAGTTCTGGAAGAATCACCACTTCTTAGAAGTAATACTTTGCTACAGAAGCAAAGTAGAAGTGTTTAGTGGGAAGTTAGCTCTTCCAGGACACACTTACATATGTTGAATTCTTAATCCCCACTGTGATGATATTTGAAGTGGGAGTCTTTGAGACATGATTAAGTCATGAGTATGGAGCCCTTATGAAGGAGATTAGTCTCCTAAAAAAAAAAAAAACCCACAGAACTCTCTTACCATTTTTTATGATATAGAAAACAGTAACAAGTTGGCAGCCTGAGACCTAGATGAGAGTTTACACTGAACCCAACTGTGATGGAGTTTTCATACCAGTCTTTCATACTTCAGAAATGTGGAAATAATTTTGGTACCCGGTCTGTGGCTCTTGATTAGGGAAGCATGAAGAAACATATCAACCTAGTAAGATGAGATCCACAAAGCAGTTGAAATTAAACTTGGCTTATGTAGATGGTCATTTTTCACAACAGAATTATCATTATTTTCTTTATATTCTCAAAATTTTAGTAAGTTACTAGTTTAGGTTTTTGGAAAAGGAGATAGCATTTAAGGCTCTGTGTTTTGTATTACTCTGAACAAGTTCAATTTCAGCTGTTTCTCTCTGGTTACATAACCGTGAATATATTGCTTATTCTTTATAAATATCTAATTTCTTATCTTCAAATTGGAGTTAATAGCCATATCACTGTCACATGATTGTTGGGAAAAGTAAATGGATCAATATATATTAGGTCCTTACAGCAGTGTCTAGTATAGAGTTCAAGTTCAATCAATGTGAGCTACTATTACTGTCAAAATTTAAGCATATCAATCTTGCAAATGTTTGTAGTGCAGGAGAGGAAAGAAATTAAAGGTAGAATGCTAGTGCACTTGTTAGAGAATAGACTAGAAAGGACAGATGCAGAAAAGATGTTAAAGTGGTCTGCAATTTTCCAGCAGACCTTTGTTGAAATATATTTGTAGCATTATGAAGTTAGTCTTTTTATAGCAACAGTTTTCCAGCAATTTGCATAACATTAACTATAATTATCATTGCTATTACTATTACAATTACTATTATTGTTTGGCTCTCTTCCCAAACTAAATTAGTATCTGTTAAAGGAGAAGGCTGACAGTTTTTATTACTGAGTTAACAGCTGGACCATAATTTGAATTTTTGACATATTAGAAAGAGACTTTCAGGTGTTTCTTTTACCTATATTTCCTGGATCCTATAGGTTTTCTCTCAGTTAAGTCCAATTGGCTTTGCTATATCAAGAAATTATCATGGATAAGGTAAAACAGCTGTGATGAGGACCTGTCTTAAAAAACTTTCTTGAGTAATGGAATGCCTTATGTCTGCCCTGTGTAATAATATGGTACCCTAAGAACATGTGATATTTGAAAACTTGAAACATGGGTAATATGACAGAAGACATAGATTTTTAGAAGCATTTGACTGATTCTATTTAAGTTTAAATGTTGTTTTGAATGCAGTATTGGATAGTGCAGCTATCTTGCATATGATCTATTGTGTGAAATGAATGGTAGAATAACTTCACATGGCGCTATGGTTTGTTTCTGGATATTTCCCCAAAGTCTAATGCTATATAAGGGGGGATTTTTCAGAGGTGGTTGGATCTAGAGCACGTGATACTGGCATTTACTCATAGTGCAATGCTGGATTCAAGGACACTAGGATTAAAGGTGTGAGTGATACCTACCCTAAGAACCCTGGATAAGATATATGGCACAGAAAGATCTGTGATCTTCCTTGTTGTTGTTGCTACTTTGTGGGTGCCATGATTCCCTCTGCCAAGCCAGCCTGCCTTGTAGCCAGCCAGTAATGGACTGAAACCTCTACAAGTTAGGACCTAAATATACCTTTGCTTGCTTAACTTGTGAGTGTTTTGTATTTTGTCTTAGCAATGAGAAAGTACTTAAGACAGAATTTGGTAACAAAAAGTGCAGTTTTTGTACATCTGACCTTGTGGTTCAGGAGCTTTTGGGAATGGCTTGTGGAAAGAATATGGCAACATTTGCAGATGTTTGATGAAAAAGTAAAGCTAGAATGCCTTAAGCTGTATGTAATAGGAGATTTTGGTCAGAGATCAGAAAACCAGAGGGCTGATAGAAATCCTGCCGGAAAGACCAGGCTCATGAGGTTTCTTCTGGGAAGGACAAAACTGGCTGCTGGACTCCAGGCAGTGTGTGCTTCAAGTTGGCAGAAATTTTGTCTGCATTTTGCTTATGTCCAGAGACTTTGCTTGAGTCTAAGATTAAGGATGGCAGAATAATTAATCTTGCTGAAGAAATTACAGAGGCGGTCCAATGTTGAGGTGATGGCCTGGCTATGCACAGGGGCTTTTAGCCAGATTTGTGTTGAGAATCAAGAGAAGAAAGCCCAGGAAAATGATTTAAAATGTTTTGAGTTTGGCCATTAAAAAGCTCTTGTAAAGCTGTGGGCTGCAAAGTTAGAGAAGAAGAGATCAGGATTACTGAGAAGGAATAGGAGAATAGAAAGATGGCCTGAGGGCATCACGAAAAACAGCAGGACTCTGCTCTTTGCAGCCTCAAAATTGTGACAGTGTGTTTGCTTTGAAAAGAGAGAGTCAGACCATCTTTTTCCAGAATGGAAAAGGCCCTGGTAAGTTGTTCCTTAGAATTTAGTTCATAGGCACTGGCCTGCTTGAGCCAGAACAAAGGAAGCCTGGCTAATGCTCCTGGTGACCTTGGTGAAATCCATGTGGTACTCATTTTCAGTGTGTGAAGAATACAAGAGTTGTGGGTCAAGAAGGCTTCTACCTGGATTTGAAAAGAAGATCTGGGAGGCCAGGCAATGCACTCACGAAGGTGCAGTATGTGAGCCTGTGAGTATAAAGTGTTCAGTGGAGACCCCAGAAGTTTGGAAAAGCCAGGAATGTAGATCATCTGAGGAAAACTGCAAGGAGAGTGCAGAGCCAGCCCCAGTGAGAAGCGTTGGGAGCTACAATCTCTAAAAGTGCCAGAGGGGTGGAGCCGTCCAACCCATTTCACAACTTGCCAACAATTTCTGGGGATGCTGGAGGTGAAAGTTTGGGATTTAATGTTTGTCCTTGTGGTCTTTCTTTGTTCCTATTTCTTGTTATAATCCTGTTTGAGACTTTGAAATGGAAATGTCTATGTTGTGCCATTGAGTGTTGTAAGTGTTTAAATTTCTTTTTCATTGGTATAGGAGCTTGCAGCTAACAGTTTTCCTTAAATCTCATAGGAGACATTGGATTTACACATTTAAGCAATGCTGAAACTGTTAGGACTTTGGTAACTTTTGGAGATGGACAAAATGCCTTTTCCATACAGGGATATGCATGAGTCTTCAGGGAGCCAGGAGTGGAATGTTACGGCTTGTGCCTAGATGTCCCCCCAAAGCTTTATGGTGTCATAGGTGGGGCTTTCTCAGAGGAAGCTGGAGCTAGAATGTGTGATGCTGGTATTGATTCATGGCCAACTCGAGGTTTAAGGACACTAAAATCAAGGGTGTGAGTGCTACCTGCCATAACTATACTGGATAAAATATAAAGGACAGAAGTACCTGTAGTCTTCCCTTGTTGCTTTTGCTACCTTATGGGTAGCATGAAGTGTTCCTCTGTATGATGTCCCTCTGCCAAGCCACCATGCTTTGTAGGCAACCGATGATGTACTAAAACTGCTAAAAATTGTGAGTTAAATAGATCTTTCCTTAACTTGTGGATGTTGTTCATTTTGTCTCAGTAAGGAGAGAGTATCTAAGACAGGTGGTGAACAAGTAAATTTCAATTAGGGGTAAGAAAGGAACACAGAAATGTACACTTCTAATGTTAGTCTTGAACAACTAGATATGATAATGGTAAATCTTTTTTTACTTTGTTCAAATATTCACCAATAATATTGTTTCTCTGTGCCAGCCATAGTCTGTAATCCCAGTACTTGGAGGTAGTGACTGGAGGATCACTGTGAGTTTGAGGCCAGCCTATGCTACATAGTGAGCTACATAGCAAGACCCTGTCTTCAAAAACTTTTATCTTGTGATATCTATATATCTACATATCTGTATATAAAAATATGTACATATATTCACACACATACGAGATGAGTCTATGCTTATAAAGTGAGTTTAAATGTCAGTTATGGACTGGTGTGTAGCTCAGTGGTAAGGCAGTAGAGTGCTTATCTAGCATGTGACAGGCTCTGGATGCAATACCTAACATCGTGGGTTAAGTCAGTTACTTAAAATAAAATATGGCTATGGAAAATTTTAACAGAATTTAAGACATATTGTTTTAAAGGCCTGAAAATATAGTTGCAGCTTGTGAGATTAAGACACCCAAGAAATCAAACTTAGCTACCAGTATATTCTCTTCACAATGGTGTTTTTCTTCTCAAATGTTATTAAATGTACAGATTTCCTATTTTTATCAGATATTATTTGTCATATCTGAGAATGTTTCTACTTTTATTAAACCATAATTTCTTAACTCTTTGGATTCTGAAAAGAATTCCTCAGCTTTCTAACCAGGACAGATTAGTGTGGAATTTTAGATAGTGTGTTATTTTCGGCTTTTTTATCAGTGTAAAGTTTCATAGATTTTCCATGATGATAAGAAGAGCAAACTGGTTGAAGTGTTTTGAGAAAATTCAACCCCAGACAAATGAATGACTGTTACTATAGAAGCGATTGAGTCAGTGTGAAGGGTTGGAGAGGAAAGGTTTTAGGGGAGCTGAGGTGAAGCTAGTGGTGTAAGTGGAAGCAAGATTCATGTGCTGGGATTTTGGCATGCACTTTAAGAATAATGAGAAACTAAAACATTTGTTCAGCACGGATGCAACATCCTGAGCTTTTCATGTGCAACCTTTGAGCTTGGATGTTCAGCTGAGCCCATTTGTTCTGCTGGGACTTCTCTCCATGATGCATTACTGCTTAGGTAGGAACATAAGACACTTGATTCACTAGGCAGTTTGTCATTCCAAGACAGAACAAACAAGAAAATACAAGGTACTGGCATGAATACTATACAGTGGTTGACCACAGATGCTGAGCCTCACGAAAGGCAATGAAAATGAGACTGAAATACAGTTCAGAAAAAAACTTATCAAAGGATTTAAGTGTTTGAGTGGGACTTGATAATAAACTGCCTTTCACATGGATGTGTCACATGAGACACTATTTTATAGATGATGTCCTTATGCACTAAGCACTGCTGAAAATAAATTGAAATTACTCTTTTGTTTTTTGTCTAGTAGCATAATTCTGTCAATATCTAAAAATGGATTGTAAGTGTTAGGTGCAAGACAGAAATTTTCTCCTGTGGAAAAATCCAGACTTGCTACCTTAGAAACCTCTTGCTCAAACTTTTGCAGTTTTTCTGCCTTTGTCATGCCCTTGAGATAATCTGCAATGACATGCAGCGGCACCTGATTCCGTTAGGAAATTGATTATTCTTTGATTTCACACTCTCTTAGCTTCCTCTCCAGTTAGTGTGATATTGGTTGAATTTTTCCTGCCTTCCTGGCTTTTTGTTTCATAATCCCCATTTGTGAAGAGTGATAATAGTGAGGCAGTCTCAGTAATATTTGGAAATCTTTTACAAGGAGCTCCTTTTGACAATATTAATGCAATGAAAATGAAAACTGAAATGTTCTCATTTCAAGTGGGTATTTATACTTTTGCTATTTAGTACAGGAAGTTGATGCCAGAATGTGAACAATGGAATTACATGGAAAATTATTATTATGAATCATTGAATATTTAATGAGTTATAGAAATGAAACTGTCAAACATTAGAGCTCAGATGAAAAGCTGTGAGGGGGAAAATGATAAAACTGCAAATCTGAAACACAGCAATTCTGCTGAACCCAATAGACATACCCAGAGTACCTCAAGATTTTGAGTTCACAGACTTAGAAGGAGATATTGAAAGACAGCTGAGTTTGGTTTCCTTGTTGAAACACCTTCTTAGAAAAGTATATGCCATCTCAAGGATTTTCTTTGTTTTTTGGGGGAGAGGATTTGGGCTTGGGCTTAAAACTGAATTATAGGCAATTGATTTTTGCATTAAATTTTGATAAGTCCCATGTTCATAAAGTTACATGACAGGGTACCTACAAAAACTAACACCATCCTAAAGCGCTTCCTCTTCCTTTCTGAAGCAAATGCTTTCAGTACTGCAGTAAGGACGAGGAGCTGCCTCCTGTCTGCAATTCTTGCAGACTGCTCAAAGTGAGCTAGTTTGAGGAAAAGGAAAGAAGACATGTTGCAATGGATTTGAAAATGATATTTTTAATTTCTAACAGAAGACTAGTGTTTTAGTGGAAGACAATCAGAAAACTCTGAGTTTTATCAAAGTTGTACCAAAAACTAAGGGAAAAGCAGAAACACAAATGACAAACGGCCACTTATTGAATGTACTTCACAGAGCTTACCTGAGAGGGCGGGGTGATTATACTGTTTCAGTTTCATAATGCATAATTCTTCTCATGTAGTTTAGTCCAGGTTCTGCTATATTTATAGCCTGTACTCTAATCTTATTAGTTTAAAGACCAACTTTCTTTTTTATTTCTTTTTTTTTATCTTTTTGAGACAGTCTCACTATGCAGTTCAGACTGGCCTTGGCTCACTTTGTAGCTCAGGCTGGTCTCGAACTTGCAACAATCTGCCTGCTTCAGCCTTCCAAGTTCTGGGATTACAGGAGTGTACCATCATGCCTGACTAAAGAACCAACTTTCATTTTTTTATCCATATTGTAAATATAGGACAGGTCAGCTGGTGGCTTGGTTTATTGGAGTTTCTCTAGAGCTCAAGGTGTCCAAGTAGCTAACTCCAAAGCCATACAAGGTCACTTTGCTAAAAGGAAGATGGAACTTTGGAGGGCTTCAAGCCAGCAACTTACTGAAGAGGATATCAAATATTTCTGCTCAAAATTCATTAGTTAATGTCAATCACATGATACCTCCTAGTCACAAGGGCTTAGGAGATACAATCTGAGCATGACTCAGGGTGGCCAAAATCTATAAAAACTTGATGAATAGCATTAAGGACTATTATTAATTCTCCAAAATTGCAGTGTCTCGGAGAAAATAACAAAGCATATTATCATAGTGATTCTGGGCAAAGTGACAATGATAGTAATGGAAACACTATTTAAAAATGCTAAAATAAGAAAGTTGAAACTGGGCAAGAGCCAGGAGGTCAGAATGATTTAGTAAATGAAGGGTAAGTTACAGAAAAAGATTAAGGATTGCCACTTGTCCTGGGTATAATATGAGGAGAGGAGAAGATGAGACATAAAATACATTCTTAATACAAAGTTGTCTATGATTGTTGACTTTTTGTTGGTAATGAATACTTTACTCTTAGGTTTATTAGTGTTATGCAAATTATGGTCTTGATGGATTTGGACTTGCTTTGGTCCCATTCTTTATTATCCTTCTATTTGAAGTGGAAATGTTCATTGAAAGCATTTGAAGTGTATTGTACATGTTTAGCTTTTTGTTTGCACAGAGCTTGCAGCTAGGAGTTTGCCTTAATCTCAGAAGTGATTTCAGCATCTAAAGCTTTCTGTGGCAAGATGTGAACTTCACAGGGTCTGGGTGGCTCCGTCCCTGTGTCACTGCTGATGATTGTAGCTCTCTCAGCTTTTCTCATTCTTGCAGCTCTCCTTAGAGCATTCATATTCTTAGCTTCTCCAACCTTCTGGGGCCTCCATTCCACCTTTGGCTTCACACTCACTTCACAACTGCCCTTGGAGGATTACACTGCCTGGCCTCCCACATCTTCTTCTGAAATCTGGATGAAAGTCTTCCTGACCTTACAGTGCTTGTATTCTGCATGTACCTGAAATTAGCAATGTGTGGATGGTACCAAGCACTTGTGCCAAATGGAGCAATCACCAGTCTTCCTTCTCTCTTACCTTTAGGGGTTAAGTGCCGGGATCACTGAGGACTCTCAACCTCCAGAGGAGCAAACTCTCTAAATTGCCACCATTTTGGAAAATGGTGAACTGGTGCTGTCTTCTCAGAAAATTATTCTATCTCTGCATCCCCGAGGTTGCAAAGGTTAGAGTTCTTCAATTTCTTGTGATGTTCTCTGGCCAAACTTTCTACTGTTCTTATCACTCTAAGGACTAGGTTCTCCTCTGCTGTATCTCACAAACCACAGCTTTACTGAAGTTTTCTTTCTGGCCAAACTCACAAGGTTTTAAATCACTCTGTTTGGCTATTTACTCTTGATTTTCAACATAAATGTGTCTAAAAGCCTTCAACAGTGACCGTGCCACTTTCTCAACATTAGACTGTCTTGGAATTTCTTCTGCAAGATTAATTAGCTTGTTGTCCTTAATCTCAGCCTCAGGCAAAAATCTCTAAATATGAGCAAAGTACAGACATTTTTCCAAAGTGCCAAGGCATTAACACATATATATTGAACAAATGAGTTTATCTTTACCTTTCCATCACCATTCTATTGAGTGAAAGATTACTTTTTTCTGCCTTTTTGATATAGTTGATTAACTAATAATTTATATCTAGACATTGACTCTTGGGAAAAGAGTCTAAAAAACCATTAGTAGATTCTTGACATTCACCAATAATTTTTCCAACAGAACTTGTGAGTTTTTTTTTTTTGCTTCATTATCTCTTTATCATCTGCTGCTCTGATGAAACGGTGACAAAGAGTGATTTTACACATTTTCTGGTACATTCTATTTCTTTTCTTCTATCTTTATAGGAAATTCTGCTTCTCCAATTATCCCAGCCACCCTATCGATGCATTCTGTCTTGCCTCACCCAATCAATGGTATCTCTTTATCAAAGTTCTTGTACTCACTTCATTTATTTCTATTATGAGACAATTTCCTATACTCATCTTCTCCCCATGGCACCTGATGGCTCATGAATTATCCACCAGATTTTTAGTTTACAGTCATGTGGTCCATTGTATTCTGAAGATCATCATTCTTTAACCTTCCCAGGACCTAATGTGTAGTTTTGTCCTCCACTGAAATGAATATTGCTTTTCTGCTAACTTTGAAACATTTACAATAATCAGTCACCATTGATATTTTTCAAAATAAATTTTCTTTACAGTTTTAAGAAAAACTTCATAATATTTGAGATTTAACTATTTGATTGATTATCCATGAATGAAGTTAATCAATGTAATTTGTGAAAATTGCTATCTGAACTTTAGGGAAATAGAGTTTGTGGCCTATTACCATATTTTTTCCTAATCTTAAACTCTGTGACTTTTTAAAAATAAGCTTTTCAGTTTTCAGACACTGGGCAGAATTAAACTCTGGAATACTATAACTACCTCAGGCCTGTTCAAGTGTCTTAGTCTAGGTGAAGCTATGATCTTGACTAGGTTACTCTTGTTTGACAAGGACAATCATCATGGACCAAGAGAACTAAATTACTTTGAAATGTTGAACTGCTAGAAGCAACTTCTAGTCTGATGATGCTTTGATGATGGTAACACAAGAAATTTTAACAGTAAATGAGGAGTAGAATAAGGAATAAGCTTACACATGTTTGGCATTTTTAAAGTGTCTTCTATTCTCTTTCCAGTGGAATTATCAGATGATTCCCAAAGGCACAGAGGCATAGATGAAACATTTCTGTCAATAGCTAAAAAAATACATGGAGCACAGAGGATAAGATATACTTTGTTCCTTTTTCTCATTGCTGAGACAAATACTTGACCTCCAGAATCAGGGAAGAAAAGGCTTATTTAACTCACAATTCATGGAGGTTTCAGTCCATAATATGTTGGCTCCAAGTCAATGCAATATAGCTGAGAGGCAACATGGTGGCTGTGGCAGATACCAGAAGTAACCAGGGTAAAAGGGCAAAAGGGCCAAAAGGCAAACATACCTCCTTCCCTCTCTTATACTGTATGCCAGATATTTACCCCTGGGTGGGTACAGTACTCATACTGCCAATCACAGTGCTAGATAATGAACCAATTACAAAAGGTACACTCAGTTGCCTTTGAAATGCCTGCCTCAATGACCACAAGAGGATTTGAGAAGACATTTAAACACAAATCATTAACAGGATAATTCCTCAGAGATCTCACAGTTGCTAAGAATGTCTAAGGAAATTTCTGCCACTGGAGACCCTTACAGGATGGACATCTAATTAGAAGAGCTAACAGAGAGGATGCTACAGTCTCTTCAGTTTCAACGTGACCTTCACTGAACTCTGGTAAAATTTTAACAAATATTTATAACCTGTCTACTTGCTATGTATGGTATCAATACATGCAGGTTAAATTGAAAATGTTAATGATTAATATATTTAATATTCTAGTCAAAATAATATCTCAAAAGGAAAAGAAGGCAGAGCCCTTACGGGATTTCTTAGGAAAAGTTGTGAATGTATTTGTGTGTGTATGAACATTCTGTCTGTTTCATCTTGTTTACACAAGAGGCACAAAAAGAGAAAGTTACATAGATATTCTCATTCTTACAGCAACAAACCAAGAGTTTGTCTTTCTTGAAGAGAAGAATAATTTTCGTGCATTGTGTAAGGAAAAATAACATGGTTTTTCCTATCAATTATATTAGGTACAAGATCCTAACTGAAGTTTCACATGTACTTGATAGGCTTATATATTAAATTATCATCATAATTTTTTTCTTTAAAATTAGTGAAAAAACAGTTTGTAGGAGAAATTCTAAAAAGAAAAAAATATTTTAGTTTTATGGGAGCAGGTTAATTTGTATTCAAAAGTATAAATCCAATATTTACCATGTTACTTATATGAGTCAAATTTTTAAAGTGTGCAAAATAGGAAAACTCTCTCACAACTTATACATTTTGTGTGTATTGCTACCACTAAATACAAAATATTTTAGTGTTTATCCAAGCAAATGTTACAATGGTACTTAATATCAGTGATACTGATAGCATGCTTCAAGTTAATAAACTCCAAAAGGATATTGAATGGTGATTTAAGAAGGAGCCATTATGTTTGATTAATTTATAGACTTTCTGGGTGATCCTTGGTTCAGTTATTGTAATTGCTTTAATAATAACTTCAAATTGATTTGATAATATTGTCCATGGTATTAAAATTATTTTATTTTAACATCAAATTATACACATCTCTCATAATGTATGGCCAAAAACTCCTGGGTGACTAAGAACATTTCCTAATATGCTTGTTTGTAACATCATTTGTTTTCTTCCATCTAAATTTCTATCTCTCTTTGCCTTATATGTCTGGTTAAATTGCTACGCATTTTTATTGCTAAAATTCAAAATTATGTACATTTAAAAATTCTGCCAGTCATGTAGCTCAATGGTAGAGTTGTTGTCTAGCTTGTACAAGGCTCTGGGTTCAATTCCTGATACTCCTCAGAAAAATTAATAAAAGCCTTTAAAATCAGTAACTTCATTTCTAGACTATAATTCTTTATAATATTTTCATATTTTCTCAGCTTTAAGTTTCCCTAAAATCTCTTTTAGCTTCCTCTTGATTTCTTCTCTATGTCTGTCTTTATGCAGATGAGAATAGATGCATTTGTGTGTGTGTGAGCATCTGTACGTGTGCATGTGTTTCTCCCATGGATTTTCCATAAAAATCTAAAACTTAATGCTTCTGTTAGTGTAATTTTCATGCATTTCCACATGGAGTGATTCACTTCATTGAATATTACATAGAGGTAGCTCTCCCTCTTTTAGCCTTTCTTGGAAAACATAAATTATTCATTCTGTAGGCATAGTAATGAACTTTCTATCATTTAAAAATTTACTTGTATGGCATTTGGATTGGAACATTAAGTGTGCAGGCTTAAACAAGCTGTTTAATCACCTACCTCTGACTGTTAGTAACATTGTTTTCCTTAGACCCATTAGAAAAACAAAAGGATTTTTTTTTGTACAGCCAATCAAACTTCCTTGTGTTTACCAGGAAGACTCTGGGCTGCAGAGCTATGAAAGAATTTTTATGCTGACCTGTTTTGAGGTACCATAGCTTCCTTGTTGCCTCAAAACAAGTGTACTATGCATCTGTTTCCGTAAAACACTTTGCATTTTATCCCAAAGTAGTCCTATTTTTTTTAGAGGGAACCCCACATTCATGCATTAAAGCACCCTAGATATCTGCTGGACACCCTGGTTTGTAATGTCCTCTAAAACTGTGGACTGTCAGTCACATTTCAGAAAAGGGTAATTCTGCAGGCATCACTAATGGTATCAGTAACTCAAGAACTTCTTTTGAGTCATGGAGCCATCGTCTTTCTTTCTGAGGTGAAAAATCACATGATTTGGGTTGTTGAGGGTTGCTCTAGTTCTGTACATAACTTTTTTTTTTCTAATAAAGATGTAATTTTTACTTTCATTTAACCTGTCTTCTCTGGTTAACCTCAGAGACCTCCTTGTAGAGTGGACTGTTAGAGTCTACTCTTTTTAGTATGCTTCCGTGTTTAAGGTTTGTGCTTAAGTATATCCAAAATTATATCTCATTCTTCTTTCTTGTCTTTTACTTCTTTAAAATATTCCAGTTAAAGATATTTTTATAGGATGTAGCACCAGTCATAAAAGAGAGATTTACTTATCACCCTGGGATCAATATTTAGGGATAAAAATTCAGAGCTATCCTGTGTACAATGTATTTAATCAAATCACTTCAATAAACTCATTTCACTAAGACATCAATTTTGTAGGTGTAGGCATTGATCAGATTAATTGGTATTTGTGTCCCTGAAAAATAGCCAGCCTTTTTATAAGCCATATGTATTTATCTTCAAGTTTGATATTAAGGTGCTAAAAATTTAATTTTTAGTACATCATTGTACAGGAGAGAAGACGGTTTAATTTTCTGAAAATTAAGAATATAAAACTGAAAGAAAGAAGAATTTAGTTGAGAGGACACAAATACTAACACTTTAAAGAATAATGTATACTGTCCTACAGAAAAGTTCAAATTAATGTACTTTTAAGTCAAGACTGCAGAATAGCATAAAGACGATGAACATTTATTACCACAAATGCTAAGGAACTATGCAACATGTTCAAGTATTCTTGTTGAGCAATAAGAAATTCTGAGAAATCATGCATTTTAAAGCCCAAGTAGTTAGAACTAATTCTAAAATAGCCAAGTTACATTTCTATTACATGTGAGTACAGACTAATAACCGTAACTGAATCTTTTTAATGACTGAAGTTCTTGAAGTTTGTCAGGGTAATTATTCCAAAACTCTGTTTCATTATGTAGTGAATGAAAGGTGCTTGGGTTGATTTTTAAATAAAAGATACAGGTAACTTTTGCCTAAATTCTTGATCAGGCTTCCCATTTCATGATTTTATGATTGACCCATAACCCCAGGGAGAATTCTGATTGATGAAGTGATTTCTGGTTAATTAGGCTCAGTGTATCAGAGCAGGAGTCCTTGGGCAGAGAACGTACCATACCAGACTGAATGTAAAATGCTTTGCCAAGATCTTCCCTTAATGGCCTGGGAGGTGCAGCAGTGACAAAAAGGCAGTTTGAACAGACGTCTACAAGTAGAAAAATTACCTTTTGGGCTCTCCAACAAGTTAATTTTTTGCTTCTTTGTTCAGTATAAAATGAAAGGCCCATTGGCAGAGATGGCAGAGATCCATTTAGAATATTTTTCAATGTACGTAAGGGAAAATGTAGCAGCTTTTGGTGGTGAGTTATTTGTGATCTCTTCTCCTTACTTCCCCTCTAGATATGAAATAAAATTAGAGTAATGGACATAATTAACTGAGAGTCTCATCTCAGAAGGATAATTTATTACCAGGTTAAAGCCCCTTGAACCAGAACTCTAAGTGATTTGTAGTGATTATTATACAACACTTTCACATTTTTGCTGACCTAGTTTCCTTTTTAAAAAAGAAGGGAAGAAACTAAATTATGGAATAAAAATGAGCCTTACCTATTTCACCAATTGAACTGGTTTTGTCGGACTTTTTCAAAAAGCCGCCTTAAAATGATCGCATCATTAACTCAGTCCCTATGTCAAAGTAACAAAGATTTCACTGCTCTCAGTCCTTCAACTGGTGTTAAGAATGTTGCTTGTGAACTAGGTCAACTAGTTATTTTACCTGCTTCACCTGGTCACCGATTCACACGCATAGATTATATGAGGTGTTTGCTAGGAGTTTTTATGCAGATTAAGAGGTGAATATCCAGAGAAGATTTTAGAAATAATAAGAACATGTACATTGAATTAAAATGAAATAAAATTCTGGTGAAACTCTTTAACAAACAATGATAAGTGTTAGACCATGCTTAGGGAAGGACAATTTAGCAGTACAGTGACAAACTGGGGTCATCTGATTGATTTCTGAGAAATTAAGCAACAAATATTTAAATGGCAGTATGAAACATAATAAAAGCAAAGCTACATATGTGGAAATATTAGAAAACAGTGAGTATATCAAAAGTAGGTGCTGTACACATTGAGTTCAGTGAAAATACGTAAGACGAGAGTGACAAGGGAAAGCATGAACAGAAAAATCTAACGTCATGATTCATTCCTCTGTGTTGATTGGGCCTAAAATATATCACAGAAAAGGTGATCCTTAGTGCAGGATTTAGATTATAAGGGGGACTTATTCAGTTTACCATTGAAGATAATATTTTACTATTTTGGATATGATGTTCCTGCCAATTTCTGTTCATTTAAGGACAGAATTATTCTAATTCTTCTGATTGAATTGTTTGTATTAATTGTCATTTATTATTTGGAGAGTTTTAGAATTAAAAGCTACAAATTAAAGTCCCTCTTTTCTCCTTTGACATAAATAACTCAGATTCTATAGCTAATTAGAATTTTATTGCAAAAATTTCAGTGTAACTATTCAAAGGGGGAGATTACCAGGTAAGGGTAATGATTACCAAGTAAGACAGAAAGGGTTAATAATAATAGCAATTCATCAAGGCATCCTCAAGCATCGGTGACTTTTTCTTTCTTCTGCAAATAAAAGCGGAGGAAAAAAAACTAATATAACTTGTATTTATTGCTCTTCACAGAATGTTAAACATCCTGACAGCAGGTAGAAAGAAAATGAGAGAGCTGGGTTTGCCACATTTTAAAATGTGCTCACATTTCTATTTCTTGCCAGCTTTTGCCTATTTGGGAAGAGAAGATAATTCTTTGCTAAACTCACTTTTCATTCAGATCAATAGTAAACTGATAAGCAGAAGCCTGAGAGGCACTACCTGTGAGAATGATTGCTGACAAATCAAGATCTTTTGCTTAATGACCTGCTGGATTAAACAATACTAAGAATCTGATCATTCCTAGCATATTGAATCTTTAAAACCAAAGAGGAAGATTTATTTCAAACTGTATGGGGAGCACACAGTCAATGGACTTACACTGATAAACTAGGTATGGGAATGGATTTTTTCAAACCTTTTGCTGATAGAAACCTCACAGTCTCAGAATCCCCCTGTTTGGAAGAATATAGGAGCAATATGCTAGCCAAAGCCCTAATACCCCGTGCCTTGCCCTATCTACCCTTTGGCTGGTCTGTGTCTTTAGGGAATTCTGCCAGATGTTTTGTGTTCCTAATATTGAGGATAATACTTTTAGGGACTACTTTCTATCAAGGTGGCCAAGATACGTTTTATTTCCCATATCCTTTAACAGTGAACCCCTGAACTATCATCTGCTATTTTAAAAATTTTATTTTATTAGTACATATTTTCCATTCCTGCCATTTGCTATCATTTTGGGGAGTGGTTATATGTATATATTACAGTTTGTTTTCTAATCTATTTTTCAACTTCCTTCTTTCTCCATTTACCCTATCCCCCTTTTCACACTTGTAGATATTATTTTTCTTAGCTCATGCTATAGCAAAGAGTGATTATATTAACTGAGGTTATTAGATTCCTGCACACGGCACATATTTATTTCTCTCATTTCCCTTTGCCCTCTTTTCACCCTTGGCCCTTCTCCCTTGGACCACTTCCCTATTGCAAAAGATACGTTACATTGTTTCTTTCTATTCATCCTTTATCATTTTCTTTGTACTTGCCCCATTCAAATGAGAGAGAGCATCCAGTATTTCAGTTGTGTATCTGGGGTTTATTTCACTCAACATTATATTTTCTAGGTACATTCATTTTCTTACAAATGTCTCAAATATGTCATTCTCTACAGCAAAGTAGTATTTCATTATGTATAGATACTACATTTTCTTTATCTAAATACCTATTCATGGGTGTATAGGTTGCTTACAGGATCTAGCTATTAAGAATTGTGTTGCTACAAATATTGGCATATATACAACACTAAGTATGAACACTAAAGCTCTTTGGAGAAGGTATCTAGCAGGAGGATTGCTGGGTCATGTGGAATTTTTAATTTCAGTTTTTGAGAAATCTCTAACTGATTTCAATAATGGTTGGAGACAATTTAGCATTACAGGAGGGCTCCTTGTTCACCACAGGGATACTAGCTTTTATTATTGTTTGACTTCTCAATGATTGCTATTCTTTCCAGAGTGAATTAGCATTTTTCTAATGAGCAGAGATGTTCCATTTTTTAGTATATTTGTTGAACGTTTGTATTTCTTACTCTGTGAATTGTCTATTCAGTTATTTAGCTCATTTCTTTATTGGATCTTTAATTTTAGGTGGCTTAGAGGTTTTTTGAAGTTCTTTGTATATTATAGATGTTAGTTGCCTGAGGAGTAGATGATAAATATTTTCATACTCTGTACGTTGTTTCTTCATTCTACTGATCGACATTTTTGCTGTATAGAAGTTTCTGGTCTGATATAATCCCATTTGTTGAATCTTGCTATTTCTTGTGTAATTGAGGTTATGACTAGAAAATCCTTTCCTACACCTCTATCTTAAAGTATTTTACCTATTTTACCTTCCAAAGGTTTTAACGTTTGTGTTTCAATGTTCAGATCTTTGTTCTATTTTGATTTTAATTTAGCATATGATGAGAGAAGAGGATCCAATTTCATTCTTCTGCAAACTGAGTGCCAGTTTTCCCCAAATTACTTGAATAGGATGTCTTTCCTCCAACATATGCTTTTCGACTCTGTCAAAAATCATTGAATATGTCTAGGGAAAGTTTGTGTACCCTCAGTTCTGATTCTATTTTTGTTTCAATACCCTGCCATTTTTATCAGTATTGCTTTGTAGTATAGTTTGAAGTCAGGTATTGCTATGCCTCTTGCTTTGCTTTATTTCCCCAGACTGCTTTTAGTATTCTAATTCTCATGTGCCTCTATATGAGTTTTAAGATTGTTTTCTCTAGATTTGATAAGAGTGCTGTTGGTATTTTGATTAAGAGTACATGGAATTTGTATAACAGTTTTGGAAGTACGGCCATTTTGACAGTACTGGTTCTGTCTATCTTGCAGCAAGGATCATCTTTCTGTTTTCTGATGTTCACTTCAATCTCCTTCTGTAAAGAGCTTCAGGGTTTTTTTTTGTTTGTTTGTTTTGTTTTTTTTTTTTGTAGAAACTTCCTAGGTTAGGCTTATTCTTAGATATTTCATTTTTCTTGAAGTGACAGTGAATTGTATTGTTTTCTTAATTTCCCCTAAGAGATCATTTAATAAAGATTACCCAAGTACATTTTTCTTTTCCTTGTTTTATTGCTATTTTGCTCTGATTAGCTAAATATGCATTTTGCCAAAAATTTGCCTTTTTCTCATTACATAAACTGTGATTTTTTTAATAGAAAGAGACAGACAATTTTTTTCAGTTTAGTAATCTAATGTTCTCTTAGCTATGACAAATTTTTGGGAAAACAGAAATGTGTTTATTTCTTAAATTGTTCATATAAATATTTTGGGTAAATAAATATTTTCTCATAAAGATTTTTTCCTTTGTTTTGCTAATTATGTGAAAAATACTTTGAGGAATTTATCCCTATCATCCTCACTTAATGAGCCTTAAAAACTCCTGGTAATATTTACCCATTTTTCACTTATATAATGTTAATGCCATTCGTAAGTATCCATCTGTTGCACATATAGTTGAACATAAAACCACAAGTAATTAGAAGTTTGTGGTGGTTGAAATATTTTTTCAGTTGGAAAATAAAAATATAAAAAACTAATAAAAACAAAAAATAAACTAGGCCCAATGGTGTACGCCCATAATCCTAGCACTCTGAGAGGTTAAGCTAAGAGAGAATTGTAAGTTCAAGCCCATTCTGGACAATTTAGCAATTTAAGAAATCTGTCTAAAATTTAAAAAGTGAAAGTAAAAATGTGGTCTAGAATATAACTCAGTGTAAGGCTGTGGCTTTAGTGTTTAATCTTGGATAACACACACATACATGCACACACAGAAGCCTTTAGGCAATATTAAAACTTGAAGCTATTATTCTTTTTCCAATTCTATTGTTTTCACTAGTAGTGAAATAACTTGTATATGCATGCTTACACATATATGCACCAAACAAACATGTTCAACATTACTCCTAAATTGTTTATTTCATTTTTTTTCACTCAAATCCACTTCACTCTACAGTTTTTAAAACAGGATATCTGGGTGTAGTGGTCTCTAAATTCTTATACATTTAATTATCTAATTCTGTTTTAATATGAATGGAAAGAAAAACTTCCCAGTGCTAAAATGACTTTAAAGTTACTATTCTGAGGCAAGGCATTGTCTTCTGTTTCACATACATAGTAGGATACTGTAGGACCCCATTGAAAACCTTCCCCATGACATCATGTCTAATCCAGATAAATTGCCTCTTATCTAGGGGTCTTCAATTTCTTATTTGTAAAATACACATACTTTCTAGTTAAGCAGGAAAAATGAAACTGAAGGAAATGTAGTAATGCATCTTAACACATAAAATATGCTCAATAATAGATATTATCTTACCATTATTTATTAATGATCTTTTATATGTAAATTTCTTTCCTGAGAAGTGACCCTGGTATTGTGACCAAAATTCAGAGACCTCATTGCTTAACAGAATACATAAAATCTAATCAACTAATGAATGTTTAGAAATAAACTGGGATTTAATAAGTTACCTATTACATAAGAAGTGATACAGCAATACAAATTATATTAAAATAAAAAAGATAAAAGTAAATAAAATTTTGTTAGAAATTAATTTAAAGCTAAGTCTCCATTGCAGTAAAATCTGAGAGAGCACAATTGTAAGAAAATTGCTCTTCATTGCCAACATGTTCTTCCTCTTCAAGGACTTCCTAGAATTACTTCTAATAATCAGTAATCTTTCATAGGGTTACATGAAGAGTAGGGCAATTGTAGTTTGATTGCATTTCTTCTATTTTCTGAGGGAAAAAAAGTGATTCTCCTTATTTCAAATAAGTAGAGATTTTGTTTCCTTGAAATGAACAGAATCTAAAAAAAAAAAACCCACTGAATTTGATATCGGAATTCTGATCATGCCTTGGAGCCTAAAATATGTTTTACAATAAGGCTAGCTGTGTAATATTTGAGACTCAGAGAGAGACAGACAGACAGACAGACAGAGACAGAGGATCAATTTTTAGGAGGGTGTCATTCTCTGAGTCTGTAAACTCTCATTTCTTTACACTGTTATATAAAGAAGAAAAGGCTTTTGTTTTGTTATTTTTCTTATTTATTCAGTTCAGCTGTGCATAGTGTTTCCCTCTGGCTGTTAGTGACCTTTCTGGACTGTGCTGTGATGCTGGGTTAGCTAAGCAAGTGACCCTGGTAACAGTGCAACTTCTTGAAGGCTGGTGCCACCTCTTAGGCATTGTTCTTTGCCCTGTGCTGTTATAACACTTAGTAGATAAGGTTGCACTTTCAAGAATTTTTATAGACTTGTCATGGCAAAGGTCAGAATAATATATAATATTGTGATATAGACGGTCTGACAAGATAGTCTTTTTTTACATCTTGTTCTAAGAAGGATAAAATGTTAAGAATCTCATAAGGTCTTTATTGAATCAATTGCAGAAGAAATTGTATTTTTTTCTGTCTCCTTTGTTCTAAAGCTTCTTGAGAAGACAAATATGTTTGTTAAAAACCAAATGGAAAACAATACGAAACAACTTTATATTCCCTCCAAAGAATTCTATTTTAACAACTTTTATTTATCTCCATGAACTGTTACTGTATTTAATGCCATAAATTAACTCACTAAACTATACAGGTTTCTCCAAAAAATTAAGAAAAGAGATGACTAAAATCAAAGCTTCCTTCTAGCATACATAAATTAATATACTTAATTAGATTAAGACTAATGTATCTAAATTAACATAGAACTGGATGACTTTCTAGATCTCAAAATACAACTCCAAAACTAATTTTATAGAACGTGCTAAAAACCTGGAGTTGCTTGTGGTGTGAATTGCCATGGTATAGTTTCTTGAGGATGTGCATTTAGAGCCAGAAAATCTGGATTTGAATCTTTGATCTAAGAATATGATGTGTATAGGTAAACTAGATAGGTTGTTTAACCCTCCACTTCTCTTTTCCTTTATCTATGAATAGTTATAATAGCAAGTGAGTCAAAGAATCTGATGAACCTTAGAAAGAGAATATGTAACTATAACACATGATAATTATTTTACTTCATTTTCTTCATAGTAATCCCCAAAAAGATTTTGGAATACATGTTGAATTCGTTTGTGTTACTTTTCCAATGTTACTTCTCTTAAACAAGGCAAATGTGGCCAGTGTCAAACAACCCAGTCCCTTGTACAAATCTGTCCTTAGTTCTGCATAGTAAATTTCAGCATCCATGAGAGCTATGTGAAATTTCTGAGAATGTTTATCTTTCCTGTATCTCTTTGATATTATGCTAAAAATAAAAACTAGTCAAATTAATGTAATATATGTAAGATCACAGACTTACATTAAAGCAACCAAACAAGCAAATACACATACAAAACCACTTTGATCTCATCTAGCCCCAATCCTCTATTTGATACTGGTGAAAGGGACTATATTGACTCTATTGTTAATTAAGTTACTGAGATAAATCCTCCTAAAATTTTTTAAGGATTCAATTGCTTTCCTGTTTCCCTGTTTTGAACCTTTTTGGTTTTTCAGAAACAGTTGAATAACTGGGGTCTGTGAGATGTTATATACTTAACAAATTTCTTCTCTTTTCAAAAAGGCACCAGGATACCATAAAAACAATGTCTTATATACCTTCAACTGAAATATCTAAATGAGTCTGTAAGACACTGTTTTCAGATTTATAACTGATATCATTATAGATTCAATTTTTAGTGTTTTTCATCAATGGAATTGGCAAAAGAATCTTGAAATGTGAATGCAAATTCTCCCTTCCTTGCTGGAAGGAATTTCACTCACAGGTCTGAAACTGATTATTCCCAAGAGGCCCTCCTTTTATTTCTTTGACCTTTCAAATTGTCTACTGCTGTCCTTTTAATTTATACTTCTCCAATCTGAAATTATTATTATTTTATTTTGTTCTTAAGAGTCTCTGTCATTTACAGCCTACAAAGTGCACTTTTAAGATTTAATGCCAAGAACTGACCTGCAGGAAAAAAAAACATTATGCATCAAACCACCGTCCTTTCTTTTTTTGGCAATCATGCATTCTTTGGGTTTTAAGAAATGATTAGTTTTCATGTTATCAGTACCTTATGCATTTAATTCTGGATTAAATAACCCTGATGTTACTTTTGCTTTGGTTATCATGATCTGTGGTTAATGAGAATAATTAATCTTTGAATTAGGGTGATCTTTTTAAGGATGTTTGGAAAATTGTGTGTGGAGAAAACAAGTAAAAAACAATTAAGCACAAAGCACTTTCCCACACCTCCCACTGTGCAGAAAATGCTAAAGAATGTTATGAGTGAATTAGCCCTTGAGCTCCTTTGCCTCCTTGGAGAGGACAAATTTCCAGGACAAAAATATTTCCACTGAGAACTGTCTCAATACAAAAACTCACCAACTTACACATGGTGTCTTGTCTTATCACTTCTGAACAGACCTTGGAATTTGAAAGGGTTTAGAAATTTGCTTAACTTGCCATTTCCTGACATAATGAGGAAATCAATGTGTCTTGCAGTTCAAAATGCTTGTGAGTTCAGAATAATTCAACAAGAGTGTGCAATGATAAGCAGAAATGAAACTACAGGAGTTAGCTCATCAACCCGGAATCAGTGATAATTTACAGATAGAGCAACATTAATTTATTGAGGGAGATCCTACATGTTCTGCATCTATAGAAAAAACCACTCAAGCTTTTTGTGGAAGGCTTATTTTGCAATTGTGAATGATATTCCAGGAAACACACAAGACCTGTTTCAATAACCAGGACTCTGAGACTGAGAGAAGGCAACTGGTTTTAATAAAACATATGCCCCCTGTCATGTTGAAACCATTGTTACTTATCCAGATATTGTACAAGGAGGCAAGCTATCTGTTGATAGGAGACAAAATAACAAACTTTGTGACTTCCTGAGAGCCTTAAATCATGTCACTCTGCAGTGGTAAAACAAATGGCTCTGTGAGTGGAATTAATATCTTGTGTGTGTTAGCAGAATGAAGAGCCTTGCTCTGTGAATTAGTATGTCCCAAATGTGCAGCAAAATTCCTGTAGGGTGTTTTCTATTCCTCACAGGATGAATATAATCAAATAAAACTAACCCAATTCTTAATTTAAAAAAAATTATATACAGTTATAATAGCCCATAAATTCACAGCACCAATTGTTTGTCCAACATCTTTTCATACTCTCCTTTATTAGCAAAATTATGATATCTTAAAAGTATGCTATACTTACCTAAAATTCTTAATATATCAATTTCTTTTGCCACTGGGAGTGATCAATAAAATGTAGGAAAATTCTTTAGGCAAAGCTAACTATCCAAAGTGAAACAATCAAACAAGCAAGCAAACAAACAAACAAAAGCTACTGATGAGTACATTTTCCTCATGTTGTTGCATAGTTCCCTTGCTGGTTTCTAGTCTTTTTCTGTAGTTTTGACATCTGTAGTCTGCAAACCCACAACTCAGGTATGTTTTCTCTCTCTTATACTCTGCAGCCTCTGGAAATCATCAATTTACTCTCAGCCTCTATGAAGTCACCTTTTTAAGCTTCCACATATGAGTGAGATCATTTGGTACTTATCTCTCTGTCTCTGGTAGCAGATAATACACTCGACTTCAACATATACTATGAAAAATTAGTAATCAAATCAATATGGTATTGGCATAAAAGCAAAAACATAGATAAATACAGCAGAATAGAGGGCTAGAAGTAAACACATATTTATAGTTTAATGACTTTCCAAAGAGGTTCTAAAAATATTCAGTAGGTAAACAGAAGTCTTTTCAATACATTACGATGATAAAATTCAGTATCCATATGCAGAAGAAAGAAATTATGCACTTATCTCTCACCAGTTACAAAAATTAATTCAAAATCAATTAAAGACTTAATTATAAGATCAGAAACTGAACATGCAAGATGAAAAGATATGGAAAATCTTCTGGTATATGAGAATGAACCAAAATTTTTTAAACAAGACCCTAAAAGCTCAGAAAGCAAAGGCAAAACGAATCAAATGGGTTTGAGAAACTTTTATAAAGCAAAGAAAAATCTCAGTCAAATGAAGACAAAACCCATAGCATGGGACAAAATGTTTACAAAATCCACATCTGACATGAGTTTAATATTTAGCATGCATAAGGAGCCCAAAGCATTATGCAGTTAAAAAGGCAAGTAATCTAATTAAGAAACTGTCAGTGTATTAGTGGCTTGTCTCCAGGGTGGTGCTGTTGAGAAGTGGTAGAATTTCTAGGAAGTGGAGCTTTATTGAAGAAAGATCAGTTGAGGTGTGCTCTTGAAGAGGATCTTAGGATCCTAGCCCCTCCTCTCTTTCTTTGCTTCCTATGCACTATAAGGTGAACAGAGCTCTTCCACCTCATGCTTCTTCCATGATTAAATGTAGAGGCACAAACCTAAATTGGTATGGCCCAATGACAGTGCACTGAGACCTCTGGAAACACAGGGCAAAATAAATCTCTCCTCCTTGTAAGTTGATTATCTCAAGTATTTGATAATAGCAAGAAACCTGATTGACACAACTGACTAAACCCTTGACTAATCCCTTTCGACAAATCCTGTACTGACATTGTGGTAGGCAAAGATATAAAAAGACACCAAGGATTCTACTCTGGACACAAGTCTTTTATATTTTCCTCCCCTTTGGTTTAGGGTGAATCGGGGACTATTAAAGAATGCCATTATCATTGCTAAACTACAGATCAGTTAACCTGGGTAACATTAGCTAGATCAGGTAAGTTATTTGATGGGACTGTGCCTTTCCTGAAAGAGGGATTGGAAACAGGTGAGAGAGACAGAGGCAGCTGCATGTTGTGAAACTCGGGCTGTTAACTGGAAGCTGTGGGTGAACACCAGCAGGAAGACAATGGCCTCTATCATATAAATGGAAGGAATTGATTCTGTCACCAACTAGGTGATTCTGAACAAGAGCCCATTTCTCCAGAAGGAAACATGGTCAGGAAGACAAACTGATTGTGATCAGGCAAGATCATTTTCTTTAATTCAATGACAGTTACTTAAATTTTTACATTTTAAGAATACATATTTAACATTTTTTCTACAATCTAAATTCTTTATCATATACTGCTAAACTTCTATAAGATTGACTTAGTTATTTTTTACTTGTGGCTGAGACAAAATAGAGAAAGGTTTATTTCTTACAGATTTTGGAGGTTTCAGTCCATACTCAGTTGGCTCTAAGGCAGGGTGGCATGGCAGGGCCACAGTTCATGGCGGCTGCAAACACCTTCTTCCTGCCATTACATTATATCCTGGCTCTACCCCTAGGCCTGTGTAGCACTCACACCCCCAATCCAAGTGCTTAGACAATGAACCAATCACAAATGCATAATGCAAATGCATGAGGCCTGAGGACCACCCACATAAACCATGGCATTCCACCCCTAGCCCCCAGGACTCATATACATCTATTATACGATAGACATTTGGTCCATCTCCAAGAGTTGCCAAAATCCTACTAGTTTCAGCACTGCTGAAAAGTCCAAGTCCCAAGTCTCCTCCAAGATCTATGGCAAACTCTTAACTGTAAGTCCCTGTACAAATGAAACAAGATTGAACAGTTCTGAAATGCAAAGGCACAAGATAAACATTGCCATTCCAAAAGTTACAAATGAGGAAATATAAAGCATTGGAAACAAAGCAAGTTCAACATCCAGCAGGGCAAACATTAAGTTCTAGAGTTCCATGCTCAGCATTTGAAGCAATCTGGTTGCAAATTCCAAAAGGCTTGGGTGATTCCACCCCAATGGCACTTCCAAGAATTTCAGCTTGGCAGCTTGTCTCTTAAACCCTCTCTGCTAGGTTTTTGTAGCTTTCCTTGGATGATCCACGTTCCTGGCTTTTCCAAATTTCTGGCATCTCCATTGTACCTTTGGCTTCATCCTTACATCTTTACAAATTGCTCTCTCTGGGGCACACTGCTTGGCCTCCTAGCCCTTTGCAATCAAAGTGGAAGCCATCTTACCCTCAGAAATTGTGCATTTTCCTTGCACCTAAAATCAGCACCATGTGGGTGCTGCCACAGTTTGCTGCCAGCTGGAGCAGTAGCCAGGCTTTTCTCTCTGTTGGCTGTAGTGGTCAATTGCCTGGATTATTGGGTTCTGTGAATCAGATTGTGAAGAAAAGCTTCTCTATGTTGCTGCCATTCTGGAACCTCATGTGGCCTCCATTGCTATTCTGGAGCATGGTGCTCTGCAGCTTTCTCCTCTGAGAAAATTCTTTCACTTCTGCAGTTTTGAGGCTGCAAAGGGTGAGGACCCACTGCTTTCTGGGATGCCACAGGGCCATCTTTCTTATCTCTCTGTTTCTTCTCAGCAATCAAAGTCTCAGTTCAAACTTTACAATCCACAGCTTTACTGGAGTTTTCCTTCTGTCCAAACTCATAGTATTGTAAATTATCCTGCTGGCTCTTTGCTTTTGATTTGCAACATAAAGCTGGCTAAAAGCCCCCAACAATAGCCATGCCACAGCCTCAACATTCCATGACCTTGAAATTTCCTTTTCAGATTAATCAGTCCATTACCCTTTGTCTCAGTCTCAGGCAAAGTCTCTGGGCATGAGCAAAATGCAGACAAACTTTCTACCAAGCCATAACACACATCATGGAGAGTCCAACAACCAATGCAGTCCTTCTTCCTAGCAGAAACCTCCCAAGCCTGGTCTTTACCATGAGGCTTTCTATCAGCCTTCTGGTCTGAGCTCTCTCCTGTACAGAACAGCCTAAGCTGCTCCAGCTCTATGCATCCATGGGACATGTCCAAACCTTACCAAGCTCTGCCAACAAGCCAGTTCCAAAGTCTTTTGAAAACCGTGGTCAGGTACAGTCACAGCAAATGACCCCACTCCTTGGTATCAAATTCTGTCTTAGTTACTTTTTACTCATCGCTGAAACAAAATACCTGATGACCAAAGTTGGGAAAGGAAAGGTTTATTTCTTACAGATTTTGGAGGTTTCAGTCCATACGCAGTTGGCTATAAGGCAGGGTAGCATGGCAGGGCCACAGTTCATGGTGGGTGCAAACAGCAAGGCAGAAACCAGCAAGAGAGTGAGACACACCTTCTTCCTACCATTATATCATATCCTGGCTCTACCCCTAGGCCAGTGTAGCACTCACACCCCCAATCCAAGTGCTTAGACAATGAACCAATCACAAATGCATAATGCAAATACATGAGGCCTGGGGGCTACCTACATAAACCATGACAAAGAAACATATTGTTTTCTACTTTCTTATTTTTTCCAGGAACTACAATTTTTATCTTTTTTCTTTTTTTATTTTAAAGAGAAAAAATCCAAAATAAAAGACATACAAACAACTATAAGAACAACAAAATTCCCAAACAATAATAATATAGGTATTCAAAATAAGATGATAGGAATGTAAGAATGGTTGTAATACTGCATACTGTTAGCTTAAATTACTTAGATTACCAGATATAGACATGCAAAATTCATCTAATCATATGAGTATTAACTGTTATTTTCCAAGAACTAATAGAAATAGTATAATAATTTTAGCTATTTTATGTTTACACAAACAAATTTATATCTTTTTCCTTTTCCCTTTTTTTCTCCCTTTTCCTGTCCTAGTTATTTTCCCCCTTTTGCAGCTTCTTATCCTTTTATAATATCTATTGCAAATTTTGCATCTTATTTACTCTTTAGGATTCTTATGCTAGGGAGAATATTTGTTATTTGCACATGTGAGTCTGATTTATTTCACTTATGAGTATGGTCTCAAGTCATATCCATTTACCTATAAGAGCCTCAATGCAATCCTTCTTCATAGCTGAAGAGTATTCCACTGTATAAAAATACCATTTCCTTGGTTGATGGGCATTTGGGCTGTTTCCAAGATTTGGATATTATAAATTATGCTGCTATAAACGTGGGTACATATATATTAATGTGATATGATGTTTTCAGTTCTTCTGGGAAACAGTCCAGAAGTGGAATAGCTGGGTAAAATGGGATCTCTATTCTTAGCTTTTTGAAGACTGATTTCCATAGTGATTGCACTAGCCTATACTCCCACTAACAGTAGAGAAGAGTTGCTTTCCCCCCATAGCTCCTCAACATTTGTTATTGGTTGATTTCTTCATCTTGGTTATTCTTTCTGAAGTGAGATGGAATCTCAGCCTTGTTTTAACTTGCATTTCTCTAATGATCAATGATGCTGAACATTTTTTCATATATTTATTTGCCATTTGTATTTATTTGCTTGAGAAGTGTGTCTTCATCTCAAAACCCATTTTTGGATTGGGTCTTTGAATTTGGGCAGCCTGATCTTTTTGAATTCTTTATATGTTCAAGATAAAAATCTTTTGTTTGAGGGAGAATTGGCTAAGATTTTTTTCCCCAATTCATGTTTTCTTTTCACTCTGTCAAGATTTCTTTAAGATCTTAGTGCCAGACTCAGCTTAACCAAACCCAGAATTCTGACTGACAGAGGCAAGAGAAAGTAAATACTAATGATGTATAGCTTTCTAAAATTGTGATAACTTATTTTACAGCAATAGAAAGCTACCATAAACATACATAGGTATCTCAGGCACCTTTCTTGCTTAAGGAAAATCTGTGTCTAAAAAAAGCAGAACGAAACAGAGGACTAGATACAGATATGTGTTGTCATTTGTCACACAGTGATGAGTTAACCAGACAGGTTTGAGTCTAAGTAGTAAAAAATGTATCATGCAGGTCTGGTATAGAAATATCTATTATCCTTGATTGTTTTCAAATATTTAGAGATTATGTAGGTTCTAATCTATGTTACACTGATAGTTTTATGAGGGGAGAAAATGCTTTTCTTTTTAATAGTATAATGGAATAAAACAAAGCATTTTATTCAGATTTTGTTATGAAATTCAGAACAACTCTCTATTTTGGGTCAGAGTTTCAATTTGGCATAGGTATATCTAATTTACCAATCATAAAATTTAAATTATCATTTCTATGTCTCCGTAGTGTAATAGTATACTCCATAGTATAATGAAGATTGTTTTGTTTTAAGTTTACAAGAGTAGTAAAAAACAAACCTTCTTCTAAAATGGTAAAGAAGCTGTGTCATAGTTTACGTCTGTGGCCCCAGGCCTCATGAGTTTGCATTGTGCATTTGTGATGGTTCACTGTCTAGTGCTGGGATTGAAGGTGTTAGTGCTTCACCCACATAGGGGTGGATCTAGGATGTGATGTAATAGCAGGAAGAAGGTGTGTCTTGCTCTTTTCAGGTTCCTGCTTGCTGTTTGTAGCCACCATGAACTGTGACCCAGCCATGCCCTCCTGTCTTGGAGCCAACTGAGTGTGGACTGAAACCTCCAAAAACTGTAGGAAATAAACCTTTCCTTTCCCAACTTAGGCTTCAGGTATTTTGTCTCAGCAATGAGTAAAAAGTAACTAAGACAGAAGCCTTTACAAAACTGTGGGTATAGTGTAGAAATAACCCTCCTCAGTTTACTACTGTAGTGTAGTGGCTCCATCGATGAACCAATACTTCATAATTTTGTTTCTGGAAGACAGTCTTAGTTTTGCTAAGTCTAATCAATAAAGTCTATCAAAAAAGTAATCGTATTTTAGAGGTAAAAATAAAATCATATCCTATACTTCAGCATCACCATTCCATAACTTATATAAGGAAATGGCTTATTAGCTGAATAAATTCTTGTGGGTTCCCTTTTGTTACTAAATTTAAAGATTATATTAAAGATTTATATAAGGAGAAAAGATTAAGTGAGAGGCTTCATGAGAAGATGTGAAATGAAAGTGAACATCTATCTGATCAGACGGTATGAAAGGAAGCAAGAATAGCAAGAATTCTGTACTAAGCACTGTACTGAGTAATTGGTAAGAAGATTGATGACTTATTAAATATAGCCACATGCTTGCCAGAGTCTCAGAAAATTAAAGTTACTCATCCAGGACTTTGCTGAGAAAGTAGTAATTTTATACTTTTAACTCATTTCATAAGATTTTGATTCAATGTTACTTCAGAAGGGTAATGCATATAATACCAAAGGAAAGTACGTTTTGTAAAAGTGCTTTGAAAATAGAAGTATTTTCACTGGAAGAGTCAGAGGTCATTTTTTGATGTGCTCAATAAATATACCAAGCATTCTGACAGAGAAAATACATTTACATTTTCTTGCATAGATGTAAGCCATGTAGGCAATGCTAAACTTGTAATTAGAAAGATGTGTCAAAACAAAAATTGCAGAATCTAACTCTAGGTCACTTTTGTGCTTACTTTTGACCTTAAAGAGGTTCTGCTACTTATTCTTGGAAGTAAAATATAACATATTTTCCAAAAATACTGACTAGCGGGTGTAATTGCAGATGTAATCTTGAAATCTTTAAAATGTGAAAATGGATGAGCAAGTTAGTGAATATAGTTTGGAAACTTGAAAAAAAAACCAGTTATGATAATTCTTCAGTGACTTTCCTAGTGACTTAGTATTTATGAGTAATGTGGTATAATATATCACAGAGTTTAAATATTTTTGCTGAATAGTTATTTATACTTTAGGAATGAGAGGTGAAACTTGTTTCTAACTTACACAGAAATTTCAATTACATTCCTATTAAAAAGTCTTGTGGAAAAGAAAAAAGTAACAAATAAGAACATCCTAGTTTTAATTAATGTTATTTATATATATATAGATGGAGTTCTGTTTGGTTTATTGCTGTAATATTAACCTAAAGAATGAGAATAAAATCTGCATTGATACTACTGTTTGGCTTGGGCAGTCTAAGAAGACTTTCCTAAGTTACACTGTGACATTTGAAAAGGTTTTGACAAATTAGATAATGAGTGAGCACCTTCAACAGAAAATATAACAGCTCACAGGTAAAGAAACATTGTGTTTGAGGTACAAACATGCACACACATGAGAGTGAGAATGTGAGTGTGTCTGTATGAGTATGTCACTAAGGATACATTTACTTTCTTTTGCATGGTGTGATGTTAGAATTATTAATAGCAAGAATTAACAATAGCAAATTATTAAAGCAATTGCTGGGCAGGGTATGTAAGTGGGCTGTATTCTCTAGTTTCCAAATCGCAACAGGGTCCTCTCAACTGAGTGATTTATACAGAGTTAGGCCAGTGTATACTGAAGATGGTCCACAACTGTATTTGGGAACCTAAGGAGGACCTCATGTGTCAATATTGTGGAGTTACATACCCGCTCACAACTAAATCCAGACCAAGTTACAACTGTCAAATAGGATATTTCAATACCTTGAAGACCATAGTATGGTATCCAGATCATTTCTTAATTTATTCATCTTTTAATTAATTAGAGTGCAACCATTACATTCACAAAACTGCCTAAGACAACCACATACTTGATCAGAAAAAGTTCTTGCTGCCCAGAGCTTACTGGTTTCAGGAAAATCCTACCTTGATTACACAGAAGATTCATTTTAAAAATCTCTCATAAAACCCTTTGCTCAGAAAAGTATACATAACTCTTGTTGAAAGTCTAGTATTTCTGGAATTCCTATACTATCTTTTAGATCTGTCTGAGGTTTTTTTATTTTCCTGACACTGCAAGCACAGGAATCATAAGCATTCTAACTACGTAAGAAACAAGGTAAAAAGCAAATGTATTTGCCATGAATTTATTTTATGGATCCTTTTCTAGCAATCAAATCTTAAAATAGTTTGTTTATAGATAAAATATGAAATGAGATTTCATATATTTTTGATAAAAGTTAATCCCAAATATATTTAAACATAAATAACAAATCTTTTTTTTTATTTAAGGAGAAAAAGGGAAAAAAAGCAGAAAAAGGGTACAAGTTATACAGAATTTCAGAAAAAAATAAACAGTAGGAAATCACTAGTTAATGGATTACATATTGTCATCTTAGAAATATTTGTTCAAGTTACAAGATTAAAGCATATAAAGTGGACATTCAAACAGCGAGACAGCAAACAGTTCTGTTCAATGATCCAACAAAACTCAGTAATATCATTGTCTATCTTATACACTTAAATTTACATGCAGTTATTTAGAGCACTTTATTTTCCTCTCTTTTGTACAATGACTATTACACATTTTGGGTTTTATTGCTCCCACAGTTCTTATTGCTTTTTTTGGAAGAGAGTAAAACCAAATGTGACTTAACAGAACAGAATCGGTTAAATCAAAAGGGTGGACATAGTAGATAATGTAAAAACCTAATACAAGGTGGTCAACAATGGTTACCATAATGCCTCCTGCTATCTCAAATAGAATTGCCTATATCATCAATTATAATAAAATTGAACAAAACAGTAAAGAATGAAACCAACAAAACCAAAACATTGCAGATATTACAGGTTTTCAAAAGTAGATAATAGTCAACCAGAATGGGCGTCTTAATGAATCCCACTATCTTCATAGCTGTTGCCTAAACTTTCAAACCTGGTACTATCAAGCAAAGCAGAATAGAAGAACATCAGTCAAAACAAGATGGTGAGAGCAATACAGGGCTTCAAATCAAGTTAATAGAATATCAAAGTGGGTTACTATAATATATCCTGCTTTTTAAAATTTATTTTTCCTTTAATTAAAAGGATGAAAATAAAAAAGTAAATAATAAAATGGAGATTGAGATAAAAGAGGGCATGACAACTAAACAGTGCAGATCAATACATAACCATTTAAGCAAATTAGTGTTTCACTACAAGATAATCCCGACATAAAAGTAGTTACCATATTGTCTCTTTCCTTGAGATCTTTGAGTATAACTTTGTATACTGTAGCATCAAATATATCAACACAATGTATAACCATTCAAGAGAATGACAGTATTACAGGGTATTTAGAATCAACTAACAGATAATGAACTATGGTTTCTGTATAATCTCCTTGTCTATAAAAGTTTTTGTTTATACTATCACATATAATAAAATCAAATAAGATATAATATGTTAAGACCTATGGAGACAGAAGAACAAAAGCTTGATGGGGCTTCAAAATTAGATGATACCAAATCAGCACTACCTATTATTACATTGTTTTCTCTAAGATAGCTGTTCCTGTCATCCAATCTTCTCTGCCTCATTTCTCTTGAGCTCTTTTTCTGTCATTAGTTGTCAGCTTGTCTTCATCATTTTGTTTTCTGCTCCATTCATTGTGGCCTCTCTGCCACTATTTCTGGATTCTTTGTATTTTTCTTTTTTAGAATATCCTGCAGTATTCTCTGTAGAGTTGAGTTGGTGGTTGCATATTCCCCTAGTTCCTCTTTATCCTGAAAGCACCTTGTTTTTCCATCAATTTCCAGGGATAGTAGTGCAGGATATCTCAATGTTGGCTGGAGGTTATTATCTTTCAAAGCTTGAATTATTTCCCCCCATGCTCTTCTTGATTTGATGGTTTGTGCCGAGAAGTCTGCTGTAATTCTGATGGGTGTTCCCTTGTAAGTGATTTGTTTCTTGTCTCTGACAGCTTTTAATATTCTGTTCTTTTTTTGGATTTCTGGAATTTTGATTATTATATGCCTGGGTATATCTCTATTTGGGTTGTAGGTAGCTGGAGTCCTGTATGCATCATATATCTGAGTATTTTTACTGTTTGCTAAATTACGGAAATTCTCTTGGATTATTTCTGTGAATAGCTTTTGTAGTCCATTTGTTTGTGTCCCCACTTCTTCTCTTATGTTTTAATTCTTAAGTTATAGATCCTCTTATCATCTTCTAGTTTTTGTATTGTTGCTATTTGTTTTTTTTTTTTTGTTATTTTTAAGAAGTTTTTCATTTTATGCTCCCATATTATAAATCTGCCCTCCAGTTCAGATAATCTGTCCTTAGTTTCTTTCAAGCTGTTATGCCAGTTTTCAATAGAGTTTTTAGTTTCCTGGTAATCTCTTTGAACCTGCTTCACGTATTCTATGTGTTCTGTATTTTCTCCATCAAATAATTCTCCCCTTTTTTTCTGTTCTTCCATTCCACCATCTGCTTTTTCTTGGGTGGTGCTTAGCATTTCTCTGACTATTCTGCTTATGTCTTGCTTCAGGTCATTAATAACTTAATTCCTTAACTCGTCTATGAGGCTCTGGAGATCGCCTTTTATGTCTATTGGTGGCGTGTCTGCTATTGCCTGCTTCTCAGGATTGGGGGTCAAGGAGCCTTTCTTGTTGCTCCCTCTTCCCATATTCTTTGTTCCTTATATATGCAAGCGTATATAGGAGGCCCAGCTTCCTTCCCTGTTGGCCACAGTCTGATTGAATTGCGCTGGCTAGGTGTTCCCGCCCACCGCAGTGCACCAGGGAATTACGGACCAAGCAGTCTATGCGGGGCCTGCGCCTTCAGGTCAACCTACTGAAAGGCCTCACCACTAGGGTGCACCTTCAGGTGCTAGGATCTGGGTTGTGCTAGCCTACTGGGTCTCAGACAGCAGCGTCATGTAGGCTAGGCACTTGTTGGGAGCCGCGGCCGAGCCCGGTCGCCTTACTTGGCGGACGTGAGGCCTGTAGGAAAGAGCAAAGCCTAAATTAGATTACCCCTCCCATCGAGTGTGCTAAGATGGCGCTTGTCTCCTGCTTCCTGCTTGGTAAACAACCCGCTCTGTAAGATAGTCTGCCTAGCAACAACTGATGTTAGCCAATCAGCCCGCATCGTGTGCTTTGAACTGATTGGCCACTGTAACCTTATAAAAGTGAGTGCCTCTCCCGCCAGAGAAAGAAGCACGGAAGGAGCCGCGGGGAGCGGACCGGTTGAGGCTTCGGCCGGGTAGGATCCCGGGGCAGACTGTGAGGAAGACAAATAAAGAAAAGCTTGTCCACCACGAAACCCTGTCGTGTGTTCTTCCTGCCGGCTGGGAGCGACACCGACATCTGGTGGCCCGTACGGGGAACTGATCAGCCCCGAGACGTGGCAGTGGACAGCAGTCTCCGATACAGTGCTGCAGGACAGGTGAGTAGAGGATAAACCTGGGCCCTGGGTGGCGCGCACCTACAGGGTTTTTAGACTCCTCTCGAGCTCACGCGTAAGTGGCCGGTCTCCTAGGCCTCACGAGGTGAGTCAAAATAATAGAACACAACAAGATATAAATATGGGAAACATACCGGACAAAGATGCTCAGCCCTTGGTGTTGGTCCTTCGGAGACTCCTAAAGTCCAAGGACCTCAAGGTGGGGCGTAAGACTCTAGAAAATTTCCTTGCAGAAATTGACAGCTTACCTTATGTACCGAGCAAATGCCAGGTCTAGCAAACAATGCTAGTCCTAGATTACTTGATTTAAAAACAAAAAAATACAAAAAAAATAGTAAAATATAAAAACAAATTAATGTTTTATAGACCCCAGAAAAAGAATTTTCAGCAAAGTACAAAAATTTAAAGCATTCCTTTCTTTAATTTTGTAATTCTTTACTGTGGAATAGCTCAGGATGTCAGTTCTGTCTACATAACAGAATTGATAACTGAGCAAGGAAACGTAATTTGGATTATAAAATTCTTGCTTTAATAAAAATTCCTTAAACAGTGAAAATTGCTCCCCAGCTATGGCACATTGTACCCCATCCCAAAAAAATAAAGGATGGGTTAGATGGAAAGATGTCCTGACGGGACAATGGATGGGCCCGGATCCGGTGGTTAGCTGGAACCGAGGCGCGGTTTGTGTCTTTCCGCAGGGACCGGGACGAAAACCACTGTGGGTCCCAGAGAGGTTGACGCGTGCAACAAGTCCCTCGACTGAAGATCAGGCCTGTTCCACCAGAGGCCACCCACAAACCCAACAACAAGATGAGCCTTAAAAGAACTGCAGGACAATCCCTTTTTGGGGGCCTGGAATGGCTTGCTCCCCTATGTGCTACCCTTGTATACGCATGGCTCGCTCGCATGGCCTACGACCGCGTTTAAAAGTGACAGGCTTCCCACATTCTCCTCCCTAGACAACAACATGTAGCAGGGTGGGTGAGTCAATGACGGGTAAGAGCGTGCCTCCCCAGCACGACTCAACCTAAGCCAGGCCCTACCCCATGGCACACGAAAGCCACTGGATCGCTAGATTCCGCCCCGAATCTAGATGCCTCTCCAAAGGGGATCATAAGGAGAGACGTGAGCGTATGCCTATGTGCACCCAGGTTCCGTCTGACCTATCCCTGGCCCTGGAAAAAAGGACAAGGGCCTCAAGGCCTTGGTGGACCCTGGGACGGCCACCCGGGTTCCAACCCAAAGGCCTGCGGTGGGCCTCAGATACAGGGCGTAGGCCTCTACGCTGGATCCAGGACGGGCTGCGATGCGCTCGTTCTTGTAAAATAAAATAGGGGGAGATGTTGGGAGCCGCGGCCGAGCCCGGTCGCCTTACTTGGCGGACGTGAGGCCTGTAGGAAAGAGCAAAGCCTAAATTAGATTACCCCTCCCATCGAGTGTGCTAAGATGGCGCTTATCTCCTGCTTCCTGCTTGGTAAACAACCCGCTCTGTAAGATAGTCTGCCTAGCAACAACTGATGTTAGCCAATCAGCCCGCATCGTGTGCTTTGAACTGATTGGCCACTGTAACCTTATAAAAGTGAGTGCCTCTCCCGCCAGAGAAAGAAGCACGGAAGGAGCCGCGGGGAGCGGACCGGTTGAGGCTTCGGCCGGGTAGGATCCCGGGGCAGACTGTGAGGAAGACAAATAAAGAAAAGCTTGTCCACCACGAAACCCTGTCGCGTGTTCTTCCTGCCGGCCGGGAGCGACACCGACAGGCACTGCTCACCAATCCCGCTTAAGAGGGGGATATGTGACTGAAGTCACTACAGTGCCCTTTTCCAGCAAGTCTGCCTGGTCCCAGAGTGTCCTCTGTAGGTGCCTCCTAGACCGTGGGAGAGTCCCAGTTTCCCTCACTCACCCGAGGTCGATGCACGGCTCCCTGCCTGCCCAGCTCTTAACTCGATTCACCGATTCCTGTTCTCAGTGCTTTCGTGCATCTCTCTCCCTGCTGAGCTGATTTAGATGCAGCTGCGGTGGCAGGAAACCCAAATTTCAGCTTTCAATGGCACGGGCACCAGTTTCCATACTCAGGCTTTATCCGTTCCTGTTATAGCACCAGGATTGCATTCCCAGTTGGTATCTCTCAGCCCAGTTCGTTCTTGGGTCCGCAGGGTATGTGTCTTCTTGGTTAGGATTCCTCCCTCTGCACCATTCCTGGATTCTAAGCTGGGTCTCGGAGATAGCCTGCATAGCTGCTGCTAACTGTCTGCCATGTTCCAACACTCTCTAAATAACAAATCTTTAAAAACACTTTTAGAAAAAAATTTGTAGAATAATATTGTTTATCTTAGAATAAGTGTACTTTTACTTAAATAAGATATGGGATCCTTTTATATGACTTTTGATAAAAAATTCTAATTTGAATGTTATTATACATATAAACTATTTCCCTGTGTTTGTAATCAGTGTCTTCTAATTCCTATATTTTTTCATGTGCCTAATTTCTCTGGTTTCTGCTTCTCCTAATTCTTGCCCTTATTTTGTGTGTTTTCATGTTTGTGCATATGTGTTTATTGTGCATGTGTGCATGCATGCATGCATGCATGTGTATTTCACTCTATTTCAGTGGTACTTTATCTTTGGAAATACTGGGATCAATGATTGAAAACATATTTCTCTAAAGTATTTGCTTTTGCTTCTACTGAGTGAGAACCAGGCTCATTTTAAAATAAAATCATAACTTGAGGCTTTTCATAACATACAGACTATGTATTTTCAGATTTCACCTGGTTGTGAGACTGGTCACATTTAGCCTTTAAGCATACAGGAGCTCTATGATTTTCAACCTGTGTGCTTCTGTTGCTAGCCTCTGCCCCAACGGAAGTCACTTGTATTGTCTTTTGCTCCAGCATCCACAGCAATACCCAGGGGCAGTTTATCTACACCCAGGGAAGAAGCCTCCCACTCCCTTTCTTTCTCTCTGTTTTCTTAACTCCTCTAATTTGTGAAGATCTGGGTTTAGAATTTAAAATATGTAGATATTTGAACTGATTATTTTGCTACATTATGATAAAAATATGTCTTGTCCCTACTCTACTATCGGTTAGTCTTTGATAATTATTTCATTTTTTTGTCTTTCTTTTATAATGGTATTTCCTTTTTTCCCCCTGCCTTTAAAATTCCACCTATTCTTTAAACTCTGGACATTCTATTATCTGCTTTCTTTGTTCCTGTCTTTAGAGATACAATTCAGTTTTTATTTTAATGCAATTCAATATATATTTTCAGGATGTGTGGGAGCTGAGATGTGTAAAATGAGAGTTTGTCTACTAAAAGCATTGCCATTTTAGCTTCATGAAAAACTAAATGAACACACAAGAAAATCATTTACTTATAATACCAAATTACCAATGTATAAATGGTAAAACTGCATGCACATTTACACATTATTTAGCATGTAATTTTTTCTCTATTAAAATGTGTATCCATATTGTTTGAAATTCTACAAATGCATATGTTTTACAGAATCAGTGTAACTATTTTCTATAAGACTTTGGAGAGTCTGTACTTGCTGTAATAGCCTGTTATTCAGCAACTGTAAACAACAGTACTGTTGTAAATAGGTTGCGTGGTGTGAGTGACAGGGGAAATAAAACCAAGGTAAGCCATGTTCATGGCCATAGGAACTTAAACAGTTAAGGATAAAAGTACCAGTGACCGACGCAGTGTATGGGATCTGAATGCCATGTCAAATGGGACGTTTGCTCTCATGGAAATTGGAAAGCACCATGGCAAATGCTGGCTGCAAATCTCATCTCCAAATTAGACACACAGACTCTGCTGCTCACTGTGCACTTTTATAGGTAGTGCATTTCTCTGCGACTTAGTTTGAAAGCATCTTTTTTTATGAGCCATTCAGGAACGATATTGAAAATTTAATCATGGAGCAGTGCTATTGCATAAGTTTGAAGGAGGAGAATTTCTGATGTTAAAAAAAATCTCATTCTGTTCACCTTCAAATTAAATTTAAATAAGTTTGCTTGCAAGTGTCCAGTTTGTATTAGCCATTCACTCTGCATAAAGAGTTTAAAGATCTTGGGCTAATACAAAACAGGAGGATTTGGAATAGAATTTTATGGTAGTGAAACACTCCATGTTTCTTTGGACCTTGCACTTGTGTAGGTAATAGGTAAAAAAATAGAAAAGACTGAGGTTATCATCACAGCCTTATGCAAAGAGAAATATTGGAGTTACTTTGGGTGAGGCTCGCTCTCTGACTGCTGAACTCTGAAGTCCTCTTACTTTGCACTGGGTAGTTGGCATATGTATTTTTACATCATCAGTTATCATTTTAATCTTCATTAGGGGGTTTAAAACCTTTGCTTGCACTGAATCAGTGTGACTTTAAGCAAAAGTCCATTTATTAAATCTTTTATTAGGCTCTTCATTATGCATGCTTGTAAAGATCTTAATAGAGATGTTAAGTAATGAAATTTTGCAAGTTCCTAAAATCTTCATAAATTTCCATAAATTGACTCTTTATGAGAAGCCTGCTTTCATTGTGTCTGATTTTTATTCATATGCAACAAAAATGTTAATATACTTTAATTAGAACTAATATGATTTATCTCTTCACTCATTATATAAGTTAATTTTCTCCCAAAGAAGTCCTGTTTTCAAATTCTCTCCAGCAGTGTAGAATTAAAGTAATTATAGTTTGGTTCAGGAAATTAGTCATGAAGTTTCATGAATGCTAAAATAAATTGGAGTTTTCACAGGATAGATTAGGCCATATGCTTTACAGAAGGGAAAGGAGAGGAAATGATTTCTGTTACTCTGTTTCCTACAGTGGAGACAGGCTCTGGAGAAACTGCAAAGGGAATAGGAAGTTTTGACACTGTAAAGACAGAATAGCCATCATTTTCATGGCTTCCAGTGATCACCCAGGTTTAGAATTCATCCGTTTAGAACCTATTATAGTTCTAGCAATCAACAACAACTATTCATTATTCAACATCTATTTTCATAGTTTTTGTCTTTCTTTGACTGATAAGCTCAAAAAATGTTCTAAAATTTCTCAGAAGTATTTCTTATGACTTTATGTGTGTTTTTGCTTTGGATATAAAATTTCAGTTTGTTTTTCTTCTAATGTCCTATTCAGTCTGTCTTTGTTTTTCTTCATTTCCTACCACTGAAATACTTCAAAAATTTTTTCCAAGGAAGTTTTTACTCTGACATTGTAATAATCAAAATTATGTTTACAGCTGTATTATTGCATGTCTTTCACACATAAATGAAATATCTCATAGAATATCTTATAGGCACTAAATTCATCTACCAATAATTTATTTCATATGTTCTGAAATTAAGGATTAACATTTTTTATTTAAATAGAACTATGCCTTAATAGAAATAACTTTTGTAAATTAAAGAAGAAGAATACTTCTGAAAAGCACTCTTTCTGGATATTTTTTCTACTCTGGGTACATAAAGATTGTGTGAAAACAGGATTTATAAGGAAAACAGTTTGGTTATCATACTTTAAAAAGAAAATAAAAACAAAACACAACTGGGAAAATATACAAGGGAAATATACATAGGGAAGGTTATTTGTGTTGAATTTCAAGGTATGTTTATAAAGTGTGATGTGAAATGACTTAATCATCATATTCTTTACATAACTCTTAGCTCCTTCCAGTTTCCCCACATATTTATTATAAGGGAGAAAATTGTGCTCTGATCTCTCCTTTGATCTTTCTTGTTTGCTGTTTAGTTAGCCTTGGTGATAAACAGTTAACTCTTAGGCATCATTGGGGCAGTCGGTGTTTCTGAGTGTGTGTGTATATAAGTTTCTTTTGTTTGTGTAAAGTTGCTCTCATATGTGGTTAGTGCTCAGTATTTTGGGATGAACTAAGTGGCTCACATTATGCTGCTTATAATGCAGATGCTTTATTAATATTTCTTTACTTGATCTTAGGCAAAAGGCCAAAAAATAATCAATATTTTTAAATCTAAAACACAATGAAGGAGAAATTTTATCTAACACCAACCATGGCCCAGTATAGAGTAAGTTATTGTCATTAGGATTTAGAATGTTGAGTATATTCAGAAACACATTCATGTCCTTCTCTAAACATTCAACATGTTCGTTTTGTTTTTAATGCATTCATACCAAAAAGGTAATATTATGTTGTGCTTAAGACTATGGACTCTGGATGTATCTTGCATTTATATTTTGATTAAACAGATACTGACTTTATAGTAACTGAAAATTAAAAATTGAAATTGCATTTTTTCATCTTGCAAATGGGCATAATAATATTCATGTCTATGTTGCAGGTTGTCATATAATTTGGTGCACTGGTATATGGTAGGCTCTCAAAATAGTGAGTTTTCACTTTCACTCCTTTATTAACAATTTAGACAGACTAGTAGAAGGATGGTTGAGTCTTAAGTAGGAAGATTTAGATTCAATTCCAGTTTCTGCATCTTGTTTATGTCAAGTGACAGGGCAGCTTTTTCCAGTGTAAACATTATATAAACTACCATTGTGACCCCCACACTTGACTACAGGCTTTCTAATAGCCATATAAAAAAAGAGAGAAGTTGATAAATGGAATATTAACCATTTTAAAATTATAAATGATACAGTATATATTAAACATAACAATAGCATAATCCACATAAAATTGTATAAAGTATTTCACATTCTTTAACCTTAATGATATATTATAAATTTTCAGCATGTCTTAATTTGGACTTGGCCATATTAAAGCACCTGATGACTACATGCTGTTTGTACCTACCATATTGGAGAACGTGCATATTGAAAAATGCCTAGCATATTGTAAAATGTTATATGAATATTATTTTTTAAAATATTTTCCACTGTAAAAAATAAAAGTAGTAATAATACCTAATTATAGAATAAAATGAGGTAAAACAGATAATGTGTTTAGCATAGAATACTGGTATATGATAAATATTTTATAAAATATTGGCCTCTTATTCCTGAAATAGTAGCTACTTCTTACTTTGCTAGTCTGTGGAAAACTTGTTTGTTCCCTCAAGATTGACACCTTCTATATATAGTGACTTTATCCTACCTATCAATTTGAATCATCAGTGGTGAATTTAACTTTCTTCTTGGATGTTTATTAATTCAGCAGCCAAGGGAAAAATTGATTCTTATTTTCAAAAAGTAGAATTTGTGAATTATTTTCTCATCTAGAAGTTTCTAAATTTTGCTTAAATTTTGATTCCTCCTTTTCACCAATTTCATTGCTACAGTTGTGCCAAGCAAAATGACTGAAAAAAGGGTCATGCATACTTTGTTGATCAGCTTGAGAAGGATTTTCCCATGAAAAACAGGAAAATGTGGAAAATGATTGGGGTGGAAAGTCGTGATTTGTTATTTTCTGTTTGCTTTATTAAAAAGAAATGGTTAATAATATGCATCTATCTTGATTCAACAGTCCATCAGAGAGGGAAAATCTTTCAAAACTGTGGTGGGAATTGGAGCCATTTCACTTAAAAAGCAAAAATGAATAAAAAGTGGTGACTAATTGGGAAAGTGAATCTGCACAAATATGAACAATTCATTATAGAAAAGGGGGAAGGTAGGTGATTATAAGTATATACTGTACACAAATGTAGAGGAGTGCAGTGGTGGGAATTTATATCAGTAATCTTCTGACCACATCTCATAAATTGGAAGTGAAATCAGTTTCTAAATGTGAAAATGGAAATCTGAGAAAATAGTAGAAGGTTTCAACATTAATTTATGTGAATGTAACAGTAATAACATAAAGAGAATGAAGTGATTGGCTGTCAATAATTAATCACCTCACCCGGGCATGGCGATATCAGCACCGAGGGGCCTGAAGTAAGAGGATCACCATAAGCTCAGGCCAGCCTGGCCTATGTAGTGAGTTCAAGGCCAGTCTGAACCATGTTTCAGCAAAACCCTGTTTCAGGGTTTAGTGAGACCCTGTTTCAGAAAAAGAAAAATTAATCACCTCTAAAAGTTTGTCTGTAATGCTTTTCTGGTCCTGAGCATTCTCTTTGCTTCTCATCTTCATCAAATATCCATTTTGAAGTTTAACTTTATATGAGTTGAAAAATTTCACCTTCTTCTCTGTTTCCTACTCATGGATAGATCAGGGTCAATACCACGTGAGAGGGAGAATGTCTGCTTAGTGTTAAATGAAGACTTATTCTCACAGCAAACATGCAAAAAAAGTATTATCACTAGCTATACTCTACAGTGTTATGAAGGACAACCAGGTGCTAGTAAGTCATGCCTCACAACCAGATCCACATACTCACACCCAGTCCATGTAAAATTGGAATAAAAATGCAGCCAACTGTCTACCTCTTAGAATGTATTGCTTCCATTTCTCTTTGATTCTTTAGGGATGGAGAATTCACATAAGTTGGAGACTCAGGTTGGAGCAGTCCTTCTGCCTTATGTCCACTGTGGCTGTGTGCAGCTTGTGTAGTAGCTTGTGCATACCATTTGGACAGAGACAGACTTTGGATAATGAATTCGTGGCAACCAGACATTTTGGGGTAATATTCAGTTAAATCCCTCCTGTGACATAGATTTCCAAAATTTTGAACATGAGTAACTCAGAAGTAGAATGTCCCCAACCTTTCTTTTCTTCAGTCATGCCAATGGTATCACAAGCTTCAGAAATGACCTCATGGTCTACTGTGAACTTTCAACACATGACAGCCATTTCAGTGCTAGAAACGACACCTTTTAAAATCTTTCTAGATCCACATCCAATAATTTCTCACTCTGTCTACCATGTATTTCCTAAAAATATCATCAGCCTGTTTTAAAATTCATCTTCACTACATGGTTTTCTTTGAACTAAGCAAAGAAAGACAGCAATGGTCAGGTTATTGTTAAACAAGGTAAATTGTTATAAATTATAATTTTCCCTTAAAACATTTTTAAGAGCAAGTTAACAGATAAGACACAATGGGAGGGGAGAAGAAAAGAGAGGTTGCTAAGGAAACAGTAGGTTTTTAAATGAGGATCAAAGTGAATAGGCAGGTAAAATGCATGAAAACTGGCTATATAATTAAGTTCTCCCACCATTTCAAAACTGATAGTACTGTGTGCTACAGAAAGCACTGAGGCCTATTTTCTTATCAGGCTTGGTCCTGGATAAAATAATGAGTGAGATCGGATATAATCTCTTCCGTTTGGCCAAACTCCACAATTTCCAAACATACCTTTGGCCATGCCTGCACAGTAAATTATATATTTCACAAGTATAAGTTTCAGTTGTCCTCTTGTTTTCTAACTTTCCACAGAGAAGAAAAATATAGAGAAGCACAGACCACAAGCCAGGGAACTTTATTCTGCTTTTCTGCCTACAGAGCTGAAGTGAAAATGCTTTATATTCTAAAAATTGGCTAATTGTCACCAATTATGAGCTATATGGCCTTTCTGAAAATAGACCTTACTGATAATTTTAAACATTTCTGGATTTAGATATAAATGATCACTTAAATAAGCATCTACTTGAGAAGTATCTAGCTAACTTTCTGGCACATAAAAAGTAATTTTTCTTCTGTATACCTTATGTTTCCTTCATGTTAAAAGTAACAAAACAAAAATTGACTTTATCTTGATTAGCAGAAGCTATGTTTTTATGATGATTGGAGGTCAGTGGCAATGACACAGGTAAATGAATGAATGAATCAAGGACTACAGAAAGAGGCAAATGGAGAGGAAGGACAAAATAGAAGCAATGAGAAGGGGACACAGAGTGAAGGTAAAGAACACAGCATGGCAGAGAGAGTGAGGGTGACAGAGAACAGATAAAGGACAAGTGACAGCTAGAAAGCGGCATAACCTCAGTCCTGGAGGATGGTGAACATTAGAAGGTACAAAGAGGGACACTGATTCGCCTGAGTTCCAAGAACCTTATCACCAATCCTTGAAAACTCAAGCGATAAAATTGAAAGCTTTTTTAAATACAAGTGTCATAGTAGAAATTAGAACAATCACTAAAATGTCTCAGCTGAAGTATAAGAAGTTCCAAAGTGGAGAATGAGTGCAGCTTTATTGTACCTAAGACCCATTCTTTCTCCACAGGCCACCATATTTCATCTTTCATCTTTCTGACCCTCTGAAATCCAGCGGCACTCAGACACACATGCTCTGTTTCTTCCCAGCATGCTCCTTCAGGGTCGCAGTCCAGTACTTCACCTGACTGCCCATCCTGAAGTCTGCATCATCTTGCTTTATACATTGCTTTGCCATTAGTTGAGATCTCATTTGCTACAGAAAAGGTGGGCTTGATACTCTGAAAATCTGTCTCTTCACCCATTCCTAATGGATCTCTTGTCTTTCCTGTACTCAAACAAGCTGCTGAGTCTGTAGATATCTAAAGTCATGGCCTTGACCCTTTTTTCATCCATATTCTCAGATTTGGTTTCAGAGTTCAAATATTTTTCTTATAGAATTTATATCAAATGTCTGAGCAGCAATGGTTGAGTTTTTAAAAGCTCTTTTTCAACATACATAACACAGATCTAGAAGATAAGTAACTTTCCTCAGTTTCACATTTTGATTTTGATACAAGTGGGGGCAAACAGACCATGAGTCAAATATTTTGAGTTCAAAATGTTGAGTGAGGATGAGAGATTCTGTGTTTTGTTGGATGGTTTGATAAGAGTACTTTGAGAAAGTGTAAACTTTCTACCAGTGTTAGATTATTATCTGTGTAAGAACAAAATCTGAGGGCACTCCAGTTATAAAGAACTTTAAACATCACAAAGCGCTATGTCTAAAAGCAGCAAATGTCTAAAAGGTCAATGCAAAGATGGAATTTGAATTGGTTGAAATGTACAGATTTTGACCAGATCAAGTAGTCAAAATGCTAGTCCAACAAAAGACATTTCTTTCTCTCTATACTGTCTAGGTGATGTGGACATAATTTAATTCTGTTTTCATTTTTCCTTTCCAGACTACTTGATAAAATTCTTTTATCATCTATATTAGTCTATCATTCTATCTATCTATCTATCTATCTATCTATCTTGTGCAGATGCTATGTGAAGTCAGGAATCTGCATGAGTGTGTGTAGGAAGACACTGATTACAGAAAGGGTCCCAGGGCGGAGCTCTGTGAATGTTACTATTGAGAACAGAGCAGACAAAAAAAAAGTAGCTATTGATAACAAGAAAAAGTCAGACAGTGTTCTTGCAGCCAAGTGAAGAAGGAGCAATCATAAAATGTCAACTCCAGTGGAGAACCAGAGTAAAATTAGAACAAAATGTTGATTATTGTCCGCAGCAAGGTAAAAGTTATTGATTCCAATCAGAGTGAATTCGTAGAATTACATATCTAAAAGCCTGAATAATGTGGAAAGAAACAGAATGATATACAAAGAGAGTAAACAGATAACTCCTTTGCATCTACTGTATAGAAAATTGTGAGCCTGTGACACTGTAGGGATGTATTTTATTTTTGCTTGTGGCAATTACAATACACAGAATAATTTCTACTGTTTTATTTTTAAAAATTAACCCAACCTTTATTTTCTTTTTCTTTTCTCTGCTATCCTCCCTTCTCTCTCATACACAGAGAGGTACAAACTTATAGGTCCACACAATCAAAGGCACGCGCGTGCGCGCACACACACACACACACACACACACACACACACACACAGAATCACATTACCTCTGATAATCTAACAGGTAAAGACTCTGGACTCTCCTAAGTGCCAGGGAAGATATGCATAAGAGATTTGGACAAATGAAAGTGTGTTGATGACTCAAAACAAGTCAGTTAATATCTGACCAAAATGAAGTGGACAGAAGAGTTTGGAAAATTATTTGGAAGTTGAAGCAACAGTGAAAAGATAGCAATGCAAATATATGTGTGAAGGCATATGTATGGCACATGACCTAAATAGTTTTCTTCATTGATTCTCATTAGGATCAAATTTAAGTATACCTTCTTAAGCCTCAAAATTCGTCTTGCTCCTGGCTGCCTTAATATTGATATTATTATTGAAAACTTCATCAACTTTTAACCATTGCTTTTAACCATTTCTTCTTTTTTCTTGAAATTCCTAATGCTTGATAATTTTCTATTAAATTTCCTAGTTCTGTCTTCTGGTGTCTCTTGCATCCTTTGTCACTGCCATCCACATTTTGCATTTCAGTCATCTCTCTTTATTTAAAAGACCAAGAAAGAAGTTTCTATGTCTAGTTCAAATTCGTGCCATCAGCACAATATAGGAAAGAGCATATAATCCACAGATAAATCTATGGATAATTTTTTCTTTGTTTTGGAAACACTAAAAGAGAAGCAAAACACTGTTTTTTTCCATGATTAAATTAAAACAACATGGAGACATTTGCTTATTTAATTAACATGAGCTGAGTTAACAGAGTCTCACTATTTTGATGTATCTAGGA